>NW_018742733.1:0-1359344 GCF_001683475.1 Chenopodium quinoa | reverse complement strand
ATGTTTCTTATTTAATCATTTAAATACTAGTGTCAAAGTCATGATTTGATGAGTTCTTATTAAATGGAAATTTGCAATTTGGTAATTCGATACTTGATTAATCAACAAGACTGGTAATTATGGCTCGTTTATCTTTATATATTTTCATGAAATTATGAAGATATTACAAAGTAGTTTGATTTGTGTAATGAAAGAAAACATTAATGATTTATTAACAAGGTAATATTGATTAGTTCAATCGATCGTATGTACACATTAACGCATAGCATCTAACCATCTCATAATTAAATACTTCGTATGTATTAGTACAAAGTTATAAATTAGTGAACATTATTTTGATTGGATCAATAACTTGAGCTGTTGTTTTAAATTAAATTAGGATCATTGTTCGTGTAGTTTAAGTATAATGATCTACACCATCTCTAACTATTATTTTAATACTCCACCCGTCCCTTTATTTTGTCCCTTTGTCATTTTTGGGGTCAAACTTTGAAAATATTGACCATAAATTACCACTAATCTATAAAACAGTAAAACTTAATTTTGTCACGACTCATGAGTCATGACTCATGACTTCATGAGTGATCTTTTTAAATTTGTATCATTATATATTTTATTAATATAACGTTTTTATAATTTTTACTTGTATGAAAATAAAGATATACTACGTAGATGTTTTTACGCGTCTTGGAGACTGATCCCGATCAAATGAATACACAACACACAAAACATCATCTAATCAGTCTCAACCATAGATCAAAAACAATCTACGGTTAATTTTTTTCTCCCACAACACACACGGATCACCACTCTCAACCATAGATTAAAAACAATCTACGGTTAGATTTTTTTCCCCACAACACACACGGAAAACCATTCTCAACCATAGATTAAAAAATCAATGGTTAGATTTACATCTCAACCATTTTGATACCCTAATTCCACTTTCACTTTCACGCCTCCTAGTTCTTTCTCTCCTCATCTCCTCTCAGATCTCACTCATTCATTCACGGCGCCTCTTCGTTTGTCGTCTCTCTCATTCATTTTCAATTCTCCCTAATTCATTCACGGCGCCTTTCGTTCGTTGTTGCTGCTCATCGGTGTTGTTGCTGCTCTAATCCTCGCTTATCAGTGTTGTTGCTGCTCTAAACCTCTCTTTTTTTGTCCAGGTATGATATCTCTCTTCCTCGTACTTCTTGCAACTGATTTAATCTGATTTATGAAGTAGAAGAATTAAAGTTGTAGTTATAATTCCCCTTAATGAGTATATAATTGTATAATTGTATAATTCCTTCACTGGTAATCAATCTTACTCTATTTCAGTGTTGTTTGATTCAAAGTTCCTTGCTTTCTGTGTACTTGTTATTGTGATTTCATTTTAACTGAAATTAGTTTTTTTGAGGGAAAATTGATCAATGAATTGCTTTTTCATTGATGTGCTAATTTTTTGTAACAAAAATCATGATAATCTGTGATTTTTTATTTATATCATGTATAGATAGTATCATTCATGGCATTGATTAATTTAATTTCAAAATAGTATGGATTCATAATTTCGCTATGATTTCCTTCTGTTCAATTCTGAGTTAAAATTTTATCTGGTTTTCATTTTTATCATGCCAAATATGAAAACCCTTTTGAATATTGGTTTAATTTGAAGTTAATTTTGTGTTAAAAATTGGAATTGCATGTATATGTTTTTTTTGGGCTAGAAATAGTAAATTTAGGTTAAGCTTATACTATAATGTAGGTTTTAATAGAAAGGGGTTTTTTCTAATTTGTGAAATTAATTGTTTTTTTTCTCACTTAAATCAGGAAAAAATGAGAATGAAAAGAAAATCTCTAATTGAGGAAAGGTATTATGGATCAAAAAGAGGCAGATGAATTTTATAAAGATGGTACAAGAAAGAGCTGTTAAAATGAAAACTTCTTGGGTGCCTTTTTTACCTAATGAGTATATAATTGTATAATTGTAAGTTAGGTTAAGCTTAATGAGTATTTAATTTTCTAGTAGTTAAAAATTAATGGGTTGCTACTGAAATTTGATTATATGAGTTTATTAGCGTTTATAGAAAAATAATATGGGATTAATGACTTTTCACTCTCTATTCTATTTGTTGGTTTCACTATTAAGTGTACATCTCAATGTAATGGGTTTTCGACTCTTAACTAGAGTGTAAAAAGTACCTAAATGTGTTAGCATTGATAGGGACAATTATTTGTTATAAGGCTGAAATGTGTTGTTTTGATCCTGTTTTTTCAGCAATGGATCAAGGGTATGAAAATTATGATGAGGACAGACAAGATTATTTAGAAACTTCAGATTCTCAAAACACTATTCAGAATCAAGATTCTTCTCAGCAACAAGTCACTACCACTAGTGGTAGTAAGCGTGGACGAACATCAGATGTGTGGAGGCATTACACCTTTTTTGATAAGATTGTTGGTCTTGCTCCGATAAGATATGCGCGATGCAATGTTTGCGGTAATGAATATAAAGCACCAGGTAAGGCTGGTACTTCCACTTGTAAAGCTCATACTAAGGCATGCATGGGTAAAAATATACATCATCCTGCAAATCTTGAAAGTGTTGTTGATCCTACGTTTAATCAAACTCGTCATTTACAATTGCTTGCTAGAGCTATAATTTTGCATTCCTATCCCTTTAAATATTGTGGAGCATCATGGCCTTAGGGAAGTTTTTACGAATCTGAATCCTAATGTGAAGCATGTGTGTAGAAACACTATGTTGAAATATTGTATTGCTGAGCATGATTAAGTTTTAAGTCCTTGTTGTTGCAATCTTTTTCTGGAATTGAAGGGTAGAGTTAGCTTCACTTGTGACTTGTGGACAGCATGCACTAATCGAGGTTATCTCACTTTAACTGCACATTATGTTGATAAAAAATTGGTGTCTAAGGTCTAAAATTCTGAATTTTAGATATTGTGGTCCTCCTCATACTGGTGTTGAGATAGAAAAATTTGTGTTTAAACTTATTGGGGAGTGGAACCTTCAGGGTAAAGCTTTTGCAATTACTGTTGATAATGCTCGATCTATGGATGTTATGGTTAAACTTTTGAAGAAAGATTTAATGTTGACTTCTCCTCTTCCTTGTAATGGTAAATTTTTTCATATTCGATGTTCAGCTCATGTCTTGAACATTATTGTTCAAAGAGGTTTTGAAAGAAGTTGATAGTAGTGTTCAAAAATTGCGTGAGGTTTGTAAATATATTGATTCTTCGGACTCTAGACTTACTCAATTTGAGCATGCTCTTTCTGAGGTTAAACTGTCTATTTAACGGTAAGTTACGTCTTGATGTTGTGACTCGTTGGAATGCCACCTATACGATGCTCCGAAAAGCTTTTAGAAGCAAAGGAAGCCTTGAAAGTGGTTATCGATAAGTATATGGGTTATGAATTCAAAACTTTCGGATGATGAATGGGATACCCTTGCAAAAATATGTCATTTCCTAAAGCCATTTTATGAAATCACTATGTTATTTTCTGGTTCTGAATATCCTACCGCAAATTTGTATTTTGCTAGTGTTTTTGAAAATTGAGCACACAATAACTAAAGCCCATATAGACCCTAAACTTGCACCCATGGCAAAAGTTATGCTTGAAAAGTTTGAGGGCTATTGGGATGACTATAGTTTGATCCTTTCAATAGCTATTGTTCTTGATCCTCGCTATAAGCTATTTCGATTGACGAATATGTTGAAAGTGCTTTATGTTGAGGAGGCATGTGTTGAAAAGGCGAAGGTGATTAAAGATGCTCTTTTGGAGTTGTATAACTTTTATTCTTCTATGTGTTCCGGTTTTAAGTCAAGTACAATTGTTTCCCCCTCCATCCCTATTTGGGGTTGATAAATCAAATAGTCTCTTGGATGATGATGATATATTCAAGGTAATTATTTTCTGTTTATTGTGGTTTACTAAAATAATAATTATATGTCTTAATTTTTATTATTTAATAAAAGCATATTTTTTTGCACTTTTCTAGGATGTTGATGTTGATGATAGCCTAAATCGACCATCGATGGAGATTGATAATTATTTGAATACTCCTCGTCAACCATCAATTGAAGGGCAGAATTATGATGTTCTCAAGTATTGGGAATCTCAAATTAATGTGTACCCCATATTAGCTATTATGGCTAGGGATGTTTTGGCCATTCCTATTACATCGGTAGCCTCTGAGTCTTCTTTTAGCATGGGTGGTCGTATTTTAAACAAGTATAGGAGTGCACTTTTGCCTAAGAATGTTGAGGCGTTGGTTACCACACAAAATTGGTTACGTGGTTATGATTGTGATATTGAAGAAGACGTCCTTGAAATTGGTAAAGAGGTGATAGATGAAAGTTTTGCATCTAATTAGAAAGGTATGGATGTTGCTATTTTACTGATGCTTAATTTATATTGTGTTGCTTAATTCAAGCTTTCTTGTTTTTTTTTTTTTTTGTGAGAAAAGTGTAGCTTCATTTCTTACACTAATGATAAGTATAGGGTGCTGCTACTGCTGACTGCTTCTTCTCCTTACTGTTGTTCTGCTGACTTGCTGTGCTGCTGACTTGCTGTTCTGCTGTTGTTCTTCCATTCTGCTGCTGCTCTTCTTCCATTTTGATGTTCTGCTGCTCTTCTTCCATCGCTGCAGTTCTGCCATTCTGCTGCTGCAGTCTGCAGTGCTGCTGATCTGCCATTCTGCTGTAGACTGTGGTGCTGGTGTTAATCTTGTTATGCTAAAAACTTGTACAATTCTGTTGTTAAAACTTGTTTGTATGGATTGGTTGGTTTGATTTTGTTACTTTGTTGTTAAAAATTGTTTAATTATGTGTATGGATTGGATTAGTTTGTTTTGGTTTTGAAAAGTTGAAACTTGTTGAATTAGAAGTTTTATAACTTGTTAATGCTATTAATCCTATTATGCTACTGGAATACTGCTATGTTGATGAATAAGGCCCAAAAGGCCAAAAAATTGTAGGTTATTGCCCAAAAAACCAAAATTGCAGATTATTCCCCAAAAACCAAATTAAAGTCAATACTCACGGATTAGCTAACGAAGTGCTATTTCTAAGGGAATTTAGTATTAACTAAGTTACTAAGATATATACAATTAATATGATAAGTATATGGTCTCAAGAAAAACTGATAAGTATGGAATATATGCTAAATATATATTCTAAGATTTCTAATACTTAATCCAAATAATTACATAAAAAAGTGCACCAAAAAAAATATTATTATTACATACAAAAAAAGCTTGTAAACGGTTCGATTTATAAGCGGTTTGGTTCATAAACGGTTCGGTTTATAAGCAGTTCGGTTCATAAACGGTTCGGTTTATAAGTAGTTCGGTTTACAATCAGTTCGGTTTTTAAATGGTTCGGTGCAAACGAGTAGCAGTTTGCTAACAGTTCGGTGTAAGCGGTTTTTATGCCAGTTTAAATGGTTTCGGGTTAGAAACGGTTCGGTTCATTTTCGGTTCGGTTTCCTTTTCAGTTCGGTTTAGATTTGGTTCGGTTCTTAATCGGTTTAACGTTTTCTCGGATCGGTTCGGTGTCGGTTTTACTAACATGCGGTTCGGGTTGGTTTTCGGTTTCAAAAAAATCGGTTTTTAATCGGTTCGGTTCTCATTCGGATCGGTTGAAACAGTTCGGTTTCACCGGTTCGGTTCGGTTTTTGACAGTGCTAAATAGAGGTCATACATTATGCATGACCTCAACAAATAGTGTAATACTTTGTTAATAATCATCATCATTTAATTTCAATGTAGTTAGGCCAAAATAGGTTATTTTCATTTTTTTTAATTAGTTTGAAAAAATAGTTTCAATGGGCTTAAAAGAAAAGGAATGAATTGACAATTAAAAGAAAAGGAATAAATTGGCAATACTCTCTCCATTTTTTTATATTCTATTTTTTGAAGACAAAGAGTAGCCGATATTATTAAAGCATAATTACTTTGTCGGTATTTTTACTTGTATTTGACTATTAAACCAATTTGATTTCTTATTTTACTATAACTTTTTTGAATATATATTACGGATCAGAGTAAATTTAAACTAGATATAATCAAATTAAAGGTCACGTACTCTTTAAATAAAAAATGTGGCCCGTGTTGACTGTTGTATTGATCAACTGAGCCAGGCTTAAAACTTAAATACAATACTAAAATCACATATTGTTCTTCTCAAACACCAAAATTAAGCGGGACTAATTCAATCTTTTTTAGGATAAGCTTATAAGTCAATTTTTTGTCTTTTAAAAAAAATGTCTAAAACAACACACTTTATATTTATCGCTTAGAATTATCCAACTCTGCGTTAAATGTATAAAATAATATTGGTAAATGAAAAGCAACGTACACACTCTGTATTTATGACTTAAAATTATCCAATTTTGGGTTAAATATACGTATTTACATAAAAAATTTCGATTTTGGAAAATGAAAACAGAGTCGAGCATAAGTACATAGCCCAAATTGTAATTTGCAGGGGAGGTACAACACCGTAACTAACTAACTAACAAACTAACTGATAACCGTCACTCAAAATATCTACTTTGTGAGTATAAATTAAGAATAGTCAACTGTTAACGATAGGATTAAAACTGACAAATTATAACAAACCAAGAATCCATTTTACTAATCACTCCAATTTCACACAACTAACTAATAAAACCTATAATTTTCTGTTGCTTATAACTTCTTTTCATTTCTTTAATTCCAACATAATAACATTCAAGATTTCCAAGAAAAGTACACCCTCGATTCTCCGTTGAACATCATAATGTCTAATGATCCTGGAAAACCGCCGAGGACGCCGACGATTGATCCAAAAGGGCGTAAGAGAAAAAGTAATACTCGGAAAGATGATGATGGTGGTGAAGAAAGGCCGCCAAAGCAAAGGGGTATTATTTTCCGACCACATACTCAACAAGAGTTTATGGGCAGGGTTCAATAGTATACGTACAGTGCAGCCGGCGCAATGGCAATGGCAATCACAGCCACAGCCACAGCCACAGCCGCTACCACAACCACGGCCCCCGCCGATGCCGCCACTACCATCAATACCTCTACGCAACCGAATAGAAGAAGTTGAACAAATGTTGAAGGAACATGGACTTGATCATGGAGAACTTGGCTACCCGTTGTTTAGGCGACCACAAGACTCCACCTCGGTTCGACAACATGGCTCGGTGTCTGTTAGTCAAGGCTTGGCAAGCAATAATGAGACTAATGATGTGTCATTATATGAATGGTTAGATGACTGGTTGGCCAAAGGCTCAGAGTTGTTTGAATCCCTTCCGCCGTTGCCTGGGAATCAAGACATTGGATATAATGCCCCGCCTTCAGTTGAACAAGGCTTGCTTGGAAATCAAGACTCATCCGCGTTTACTGGACATAATAACCCGCCTTCGCTTGGACATAATAATCAATTCATCGTCAGAATTATAATTTGCTCATTTGGGCATCTTAATTTTTCTTATGTAGTATTCCATTTATATGTTAGTTGTTACTATCGAAATACTGTAAAATAGACTAACTATGCAAAATCAATCACTAAATTTCAGTTTATTAAGGCATTGATAGTACGGTGGAAATGAGCTTTGTATCAAATATATATGCTATTAAATCATTTGATTCAATATTTTGCATTCTTGTATGCTCTCTATATTTTATTATACTGATCAATATAAAACTGTAACTATGAAAATCAGTGTTGAATGAGTTCGTTAATTATGGTATTAACAATATGGTGGAGTTGAGTTTTGTATTAAATATGATCCAAATTCTACTGACCAAGAATCCATCATTCTACTGACCACTACTATTGAAAGTCTAACTGGCTAATACAAGAGGGGGGGTGAATTGTATTTGAGGTGAAATCTAAAAACTTTTTGCGGAATTTAACTAAATGAAATAATGACGAGAGAAGATATAGGCTTTTCTAAATTTCCACTATGTAATCAAACTCTGTACAAGTGAAGATTCAAACCCGTTAACAAGTTCCCCAAATTAGGAACTTGTTCCCAACTCTCACAGAAGACTTCAGCAACGAAGCTTCCTTAACCTCACCTTACAAACTCACAATCCCAACCCCAAAGTACTTGTATACAATCTGTGATTACAAATACCTATTGCACTCAAGAATATATGAAGGAAAATAACTCTCTTTATGTTATTAGATGGCTACTGGAATTTTTATGCTTAAGAGTTATGTTTTTCTGAGATAGTTTGCATGAGTATTTATAGAGAAGGCTTAGTCATTAACCTCCACCATAATCACGTCCACATGTCAACAACCCACTAACAACTTGTGGAGTTATCTTGACAGATTGTGATCATGAAGAGGTTTCCTAGCCTTATCTAATTAAACCACTATCCTAACAACTTGATAACCATTAGCCGTATAAAAGATTTTCTCACAGAAAAACCACTTGCTAACTTTATCAAATATTTATTTAAAAGATTATCAAAAGTTTGTTTAAAAAGATTTTATTTGAAAAGATAAATTTATTATTTATTAAAACAACTAGATAATTATCTTCGATAATTATCTTTATTAAAACTTTTACAAATTATCTTTTCTTTAAGAAATTATCTTTTAAAACTAACTTTTATTCCAGTAGTCTTTAACATAAGTCATTGAGTTCCTTTCCGACTTTATATTATTGAGTGCTCACAATTAAAACTAGAACGTGAGATTTGCACGAGGCTTTTTAAAGAATGCTACTCCGCATCCAAGTTCCTACTCCGGAACGAACTTTGCTTGAATCCTTTATTCACCAAAGACTCAAAACATTCATTAGTCGAGTTTGTCAATTTGTCCATCAAAACCAAAAGGCTCAACAAATTCCCCCTTTTTGATGATGACAAACATTGACAAACTTAGGTAAATAAAATCATCCAGGCATGCAACAAAAATTTAGAGTAAGGCATGAAAACAAAAAAAACAATTAAAGAACTTAGAAAAATATTAAAAAGTATTTTTTTTTTTTTTTTTTTTTTTTTTAAAAAAAAAAACTGAGCAAAAGAAAAATTAACAAAGACTTTAAAAACTGAACTTGGCAAAAGTTTGTACCTTCGATGTGTGAGTTCCTTGGTAAACACTTTAGCCGCCATGAAGTTTGTCTTTTCCCCCTTTTGGCATTATCAAAAGATTGAAAAAAAACATTTTGCTATACTCCCACTAGACTACGTAGGGAATAGTGAGCTCAAATAATGCAAGGCAAAAATAAGTTAGGTACTAAATCATCAGCAACCACACACAATCATATGAAAAATACGAGCCAAGTTCCGATTTAGGAAATAGAAGAGGAACATAGAGAATGTAGCAAAGGATAAAGGCGTACAAACCAAAGTTCAGAGAGATTAAACAAGACCAAAATAAAATTGTTCAACATATGAAATTAGAATAAGTGCAATCAAGGATTTAAGAGGCTGCATTGGTAGGATCAAGGGTTGGATTTGTGGGATCAATAGAGTCTTCCTCGACTTCCTCAAAGGCTACTTTGTTGATAGTTTCCAAGATCTCCTTGTTGCCTTCACTAAACTTGCCTTCAGCCTGTGCAAGCTTTGCCTCCACGCCTGCAAATCCGGTTGCTTGAGATTCTGCCAGAGCCTGCACCTGGCCTTTAAGAGAAAGCAATTCCGAGGCCATTTCCTCCAGTTTCTTGCTCACCAGAGTAGTCAACTTCTCCATATCTGCTTGAACCTGTTGAAAATCATAAACAGACACACGAGTTCCAGAGAAAGCAGCAAAGCCAGTAGGCTGAAATGGAGGAGGAGAAGGTGAATGAGAAGGCTGCCTAGTAGGTGAGACAGGAATAGAAGAGGGTTCAGTGGAAGAGGGAACTTGGGTAGGTTTGAAGGTGGAATCAGATTTGTCTGAGGAGCTGATGGTTTCTACAGTCACAGGGTGTGTAGTAGAAAGGGCAGGCTTGACCACATTCCTCTTACTCCTTCTAAGGCCCCCTGTAAACACAGGAATGACAGGTGGTCCAGCTGTGCTCTCAGAGTCTGTGGTATGTTCCCTCTCACTTTGATCAGTTCCCTGCCCCTCATGTAAGTCAGATTGTCGAGCTTCCCCCTCAGAAACTTCCATATGTTCCCCCTCAGAATCTTCCTGTTTTTCTCCTTGCACATCTCCCTCAAGTATTTTTTCTTTGTTTTTCTCTCCGTTAGAACTTTTTTCTTCTTCCTTATCTCCCTCAGAATCACTGGAGGTGGTAGCACCCTCACTAGCCTCCTCACTACCCTGGTCACTGCTTGCATCACATTCTTCCTTAGCTTCTTTCCCTTTCCCTTTCTTTTTCTCCCCTCCTTTCCGAGGCACAAAACATACTTTGCCATTTGTAAGCCTAAGACTCAGTCTAAGTAATGATTGTTCAGAGAGGATATTATCGGGTTTGAGATATGTTGGGGATTCACATTCAACATCAATACCAAAAGATTTGAACAACACAGTAAGGAAAGAGCCATATGGAATTGTGGTCTTTTGAGCATAAAAATTCAAGTGTTCAATCATTAGAGCAGGGAAATTAATCTGTATTTTGCATGCAAGACAGAATATGAGGGAGGCATCCAAGAGTGATACGGTACTCCGTTTTTGTAAACGGGGTACTATACCCTTCCAGGTGAAGGTAAACAGTAGCTTATGAAGGGGTGTTAGGGCATGATGGTGAGTAGTTTTCACTTTCGGATTTCCTCCAATAAATTGAAGGATTTTGCATTCATCATTATGGCCAATATTTACAGATTGTTTGTGCTTTAAATAAGAACAATAGCCTTTAACAGGAACTTGAAATAGATTTCCAAGATAATTGGCATCAAACGAAATTGGAATATCATTAACTACGGCCGAGCACACACCATTATCACATTGAAAGGTATTTTTGAACTCATAAATAAATTTAGGATAAACAGGGTAATGAGAACAATTCTGGAACAAGTGAGTCCATTTTTGATAATCAATTAAAGAAGTAAATTCAGTGAACTTACTCGCCACACACCAATCATAGTTGATGTGATATCCGAGAGTGTAATTCCATGATGGGAATTTGGTGGTTGCGCGCCGTTTCCTGTCGCCGCCCTTCACAGCCTTAGCCTTCCTCTTTGGCTGAGCAGATGGATGCACCACCGCAATTGGCACCGGTTGTGGAGACCCCGTGTTTGAGGAGGGTTTGAATGGTGGTGATCGGGTTTTTGGGGTGGTGTTTCGGTTGGTTTTCATGGTGTTGAAGGTAAAATGAAGGGAAGGAGAAGATGAATAGTGTGAATAGGAAGGAGAGAGAGTGAGGCCGGTTATGGGAGTGTATGGGGAATTTAATTGATTTGATAGGTGAAGGTGGAGTGAAAAGAAGAAAAAGAGTTTAATGGGGAGGAGTGAGAAAGAAAAGTGACGGTTTAAACTGTGAGGTAGTGGGGTAGTTTTAGAGGTAGTAGGATTTAATTTGGTGAAATAATTGCACTCATCTAATTCAATGTTGATAAAATAAAATCGTAAGTTAAGAAGTTGATATACATGCTTCTTATCTTACGTAGCAAATAAGATCTTTTTGTATTGAGGAATAGAAAAATTCATCATGAAAAAATAAGGAAGGAAAAAGATAAGAATAAAAAAAAATAAGATAGGAATAAAAGATAAGAAAGAAAATAACAAGAAGAAAAAAAAAAAAACAGATAAATAAAAAATGAAAAGGATAAATAAGAGCAAATTGATTGTAAATTATGATGATAATTTACGTGATCATGATACAGAGAGTAAAGAATGATGAAAAGGGAACTTAAAAAAAACATGGCTCAATATTTTTAACATATTAAAAGTATGTATACGTGACTTTTCAATACTTCACAAATCTTTCCCCTGGGTAATTTCAGCTGTGTTATGCACACAAGATTGAGCATAGCATCGTTAGTTACATCCGATTTTACCTTAGGGGTTCCAAACAAAAGTCACTTGAGCCGTAGCATCCCCAATTCCACACGCATCTTTTCAAACTTGTCTCTGCTTAAAGGCTTAGTTAATATATCAGCAATTTGTCATTCAGTAGAAATAAAATCTAGCCTAATTAAGCCCTTTTTCAAGAAAGTCATAAACATATCAAAAGTTTCATCTTTACTATGTAAGAATATGACCCATGTAAATCTAGAATAATCATCTACAAGAACTAAGACATATATTTTTCCACTTCTACTTTGAATTCTAACGGGGCCACACAAATCCATATGAATGAGTTCCAATGGTTTTGTGGTGCTTACCATTTTCTTTGATTTAAATGATGATCGAACATGCTTTCCTTTGATGCAAGCTTCACAAATTTTGTCATTTAGGAATTTGATAGAAGGTAATCCGATTACCAAGTCCTTTGACCTTAATTTGTCAAGCAATGAAAGACTAACATGTCCAAAACGTCTATGCCATAGAAGTGGATCATCCTCAATAACACTTAAACAGGATAGATTGTATTTTGGAACTTTGTTAAGATCCACGGTATACGTGTTCCCTTTACGAGTTCCTTCCAAAACGATTTTTCCAGTGTTATTGTTGATGATTTTGCAATTTTCAGAAGAAAAGCTTACAGAGTTTCCTTTATCACAAAGCTGAGATATACTGAGTAGATTATGCTTCAAACCCTCGACTAAAAATACATTGTCAATTGCATGGGAACTTGACCTTCCTACTTTGCCAACAGCAACAATGTTGCCTTTCTTATTGTCTCCAAAGGTCACTGTTCCCCCTGTATAGGCCGTCAGTGAGAGAAATCTGGATTCATCTCCTGTCATGTGCTTAGAGCAACCGCTATCGAGGTACCACTGGTTGTTCCCCCTCACTGCGACCTGCAAAAGAAATTAAGGGTTAGTAGCAGGAACCCTTTCATTCATGGGTTCCTGTGTTGACACATTTAAATCAGATTTCTTCTGCCAAACATAGTTCACATTCTTATTGTACAGATTTGCTTTCTTAGTACATTCTTCACTGCGATGTTCCTTTTTACCACAAAAAGAACAAACGGTCTCACTAGGTAAGTTCACATATTTCTTTTTCTTTCCAGTGGACTTCTTCTTATGAACATAGCCTAGACCTTCTGTTCTTTTTGTCTGAGCTTCCTTTACCCACTTGGGAACACCCGTGCTTGCTGTATTTTTACTTTTTCTTGCAATTTCTAGGTCCTTTTCTAGTTTCTCATCATTGGTTTCCTTTATCTCTTTCTTAACATGCTCTAGTTCATTATTAAACATGATTAAAGGAACTTCAGTAGACCTGCAAGAATCAATGTTAGTACACAACATTTTATATTGAGTCAATTCAATATTCAGCATGATATTCTCACTCTTGACTCTTTCAAGGGATTCTTTTAGCATAATATTTTTATCTAACAATTCAAAGAATCTGCCTTGAACATCATTTCTTAAGCTATTCAGATACTTAACATGATCTCTACAAATTCCAGTTGCCTTTTCGGCTTGCCTTAGTTTTGCACATAATTCTTTATATTCATCTAAGGTTTCTAACAATAAAGAGATTAATTTATCCTTTGAGAGAGATTTCAAATAACTAGGTTGAATGACTACCTCATCATCATGCTTTGCCATTAGACAGAGATTGGCTACTTCATCGTCTGTGTGTTCCTGTTCCTCTTCTTCGGAACTCGATTCTCCCCACGTGGAAATCATTGCTTTCCTGAAATTTGTTTTAGAAAAGTTAGGCTTGGAATTTCTGCTTTGATCAGTTTCTTTTCCCTTGCCTTTCTCAGATTCCCATAATGGACACTCTTTGATGAAGTGGTTGGTGCTTCCACATTTGTGACAAGAAGACTTGGCTTTGGGTTCCTGATTTCTTTTACTGTATCCTTTCTTCTTGTCTAAAAACTTGTTGTTACGGTAGAATTTTTTCAGCCTTCTCACCAACATTGCAGCTTCTTCTTCATCGATGTCAGACTTCTCTTCGGATTCTTCATTAGCTCTTAATGCTAGCCCTTGACTTTTGACAGTCTCCTGAGTCCGATTGTTCGACTGGATCTCGTGAGTAATGAGGGAACCCGCAAGCTGTTCCAGATTGAACTTGGTGAAGTCTTTTGATTCTTGCACCGCTGCGACCTTTGCTCTCCATCTGTCATTGTCTGGAAGACTTCTTAAGACTTTTCTGACCTGCTCATCTATAGGAATTATCTTGCCAAGACACGTTAGTTCGTTAGTAATACTTTTAAATCGAGTAAACATGTCTTTAATGGATTCTTTGTTTCCCATTTCAAAGCGCTCATACTGAGACAAAAGAATGTCTATTTTGGAACGTTTAACATCTGACGTTCCTTCATGTGTAACTTCCAGAAGATCCCAAATTTCCTTTGCGGACTTGCACCCTTTGACGCGAGTATGTTCATCGGGTCCAAGTCCCCAAATTAAAAATTTTTTGGCAGTAGCATTCATTTCAAGTTTTTCAAAATCAGTTTTTTCATACTCATCCATAGGTTTAGGGATTACCTCATTATTAGCATTCGTTTTCGTAATTTCGTAATCTCCTACTTGTATAATCCGCCATACCTGATAATTCTCTGCTTGGATAAAGATTTCCATCTTATCCTTCCAATAAGGATAAAATTTGCCGTTGAAGTATGGAGGCCTTTGAATGGATGTACTCCCGAATTCCTTTTCCTCTGTGTAAGCCATTTTCCAGGAACTTACTCAACAGGGTTGCCTGCGTGTTCTGAGTTCCGGCTCTGATACCAACTGAAAGTCTAACTGGCTAATACAAGAGGGGGGGTGAATTGTATTTGAGGTGAAATCTAAAAACTTTTTGCGGAATTTAACTAAATGAAATAATGACGAGAGAAGATATAGGCTTTTCTAAATTTCCACTATGTAATCAAACTCTGTACAAGTGAAGATTCAAACCCGTTAACAAGTTCCCCAAATTAGGAACTTGTTCCCAACTCTCACAGAAGACTTCAGCAACGAAGCTTCCTTAACCTCACCTTACAAACTCACAATCCCAACCCCAAAGTACTTGTATACAATCTGTGATTACAAATACCTATTGCACTCAAGAATATATGAAGGAAAATAACTCTCTTTATGTTATTAGATGGCTACTGGAATTTTTATGCTTAAGAGTTATGTTTTTCTGAGATAGTTTGCATGAGTATTTATAGAGAAGGCTTAGTCATTAACCTCCACCATAATCACGTCCACATGTCAACAACCCACTAACAACTTGTGGAGTTATCTTGACAGATTGTGATCATGAAGAGGTTTCCTAGCCTTATCTAATTAAACCACTATCCTAACAACTTGATAACCATTAGCCGTATAAAAGATTTTCTCACAGAAAAACCACTTGCTAACTTTATCAAATATTTATTTAAAAGATTATCAAAAGTTTGTTTAAAAAGATTTTATTTGAAAAGATAAATTTATTATTTATTAAAACAACTAGATAATTATCTTCGATAATTATCTTTATTAAAACTTTTACAAATTATCTTTTCTTTAAGAAATTATCTTTTAAAACTAACTTTTATTCCAGTAGTCTTTAACATAAGTCATTGAGTTCCTTTCCGACTTTATATTATTGAGTGCTCACAATTAAAACTAGAACGTGAGATTTGCACGAGGCTTTTTAAAGAATGCTACTCCGCATCCAAGTTCCTACTCCGGAACGAACTTTGCTTGAATCCTTTATTCACCAAAGACTCAAAACATTCATTAGTCGAGTTTGTCAATTTGTCCATCAAAACCAAAAGGCTCAACAACTATATATACTACTCTATTCTTCGGTTATACAACAACTAACCAAACCAAATTAAAGCCCTTAATTTTGTGCATTCTTTTCTTACAACTTAAAACTCAAGCTTTAATTTTCAATCTTTCTCCTACTAAATCAAGATTATTTTTCCAAGAACGAACCCTTGAACATCATAACAATGTAAAACGCGAACGATTATTTTTCCAAGAACGAACCCTTGCTCAAGAACGGCTTGTTTTGTAAAATGTACACTTGTAAAGTTTTTATACAATACTCACTCCATTAATTTTTTTTTTTCGAGATAAAAAATAGCCGATATTAAAAGTAAAATTAATTTGGTGGTATTATTACTTGTATTTGACTATTAAACCATTTTGATTTCATATTTTATTGTAACTTTATTAATATTACGATTTGGAATAAATTTAAACTAGATGTAATCAAAGGTCAATCCAAAAATGTGCAGTGCCCCATGTTGAGTCATATAAGTTGTTCAACTAAGCCCGATTTAACAATTTAAATACAATACAAATATCACACAATATTATTCCAAAACACTAAAATCAAGCGGGACTAATTCAATCTTCTCTAGAATAGCATATAAGTCATTTTTTTGTCTTTAAAAACACACTTTGTATTTATGAATTAGAATTATCCAAGTTTGGGTTAAATGTATAAAATAATATCGGTAGGTAAATGAAAAGCAATATACACACTCCGTATTAGAATATTCAATTTTGGGTTAAATGTATAAAAATTTCGACTGTGGGAAATGAAAATACACTCGATCAAGCATAAGTACATAACCTAACTTGTAATTTGCAATGGACATAGAACACCCAAACCGCCTAACTACCTAACTAACAAACTAACTGATAACCGTCACTCAAATGTCAACGAAAGGATTAAAACTGACAAATTATAACAAACCAAGAATCATTTTACTAATCACTCCACTTACACACAACTAACTAAAACCCTTATTTCATTTCTTTAATTTCTACATAATATTCCTAAAAAAGAAAAAAAAATCTACATTCAAGATTTCAAGGAACTTAATTACACCCACCATTCTTAAGAACATCATAATAATGTATAACGATCCTGGAAAACCGCCGAGGCCGCCGACGATTGAGCAAACGGGGCGTAAGAGAAAAAGTAATGATCCAATCAATGTAGATGATGATGATGGTGAAGAAAGGCCGCCAAAGATAACGATAATTAGGGATACTTTTGTCCAAGTTACTCCAGAAGAGTTTATGACCAAGGTTCAACAGTATACAGGGATGCCGCCATCGCAACCACAACCAACGCCACCTCCGCCGCCGCCACCAAAACCACAGCCACCTCCGCCTCCGCCGCCACCACGACGATATATTAACTACCAAGAAATCAAAATTGATAAAATCTTGGAGGAGTGTGGACATGACCCGAATGCATCGGTTGGACATCGCCAATCGCAGCCGGTTCAACAAGGATCCATTTCGGTTGGACTTCAAAGCTCTACTGCAACGTTCGGAAATCAAGGTTCGCCGTTGACTACTGGACAATATGGCTCGGCATTGGTTGGACAAGACTTAGCGACGCCAATTGCAAGTCAAGGGTCAACCTGGATTGACCCATTTGACTTGACATCGGTTGAACAAGTTGTACATGGACAAGGCTCGGCCGCGTCATCTGGTCAACTCTCTACGCCGGTTGAACATCAACAAGTCTCGCCTCCAATTGAACACCAAGTAGTCCCGCCGCCGGTTGGACATCAAGTAGTCCCACCGCCGGTTGGACAACGCTTGGCAACCAATAATAATGGTGATAGTGACGAGTTTGATAAGATGATAGAGGAATGGTTGGCCGAACGCCCCTAGTTTACGTGCATCATGAGTGCTTCATTAATTTTCTTAATTCATCATCATTTTTGTAGACAAACCTTTAAAGTGTTAATTAGTTTCTGTATAGTTGGTTATAAATGCTAATTTTGGACAATATCATTTACATAATATTGTGTTTAGCAAAGATAATTACTTTTGTTTAGTCAGAATTGTTGATAATACATATTCTTCAAGTTTTTCAACCAATTCAATAATAAGATTAGACATTCTTTTATGTAACAATTTGTACATGCATGTATGTGGGCATCTTAGTTTTCGTTATGTGGTGTATTTCGTCCATTTGTATGTATGTATAAAGACATAATACATTACTATTATATTCAATATCAACTGTTATACTTCTTAGTTCTTACTATTGAAATAAAAATAGAAAAACTAAATATGAAAAACTGATAAATGACATTAAATTCCATTAAGGATTTGATAATAATACAATGGAAATAAGCTTTGTATTATATATGTTACTCTGTATTATTCGAAAATCAATCGTGAAAGTTAGTTAATTAGTTTGTTAATTATGGCATTGACAATATGTTGGGGGTGAGCTTTGTATTAAATTATAGGAAAATTTGTCAGAAAAAAACCTTCTAAATGCCTCATTTTGTGAGAAAAACTTTTTAAAGCATTCTTTGTTACAAAACCCACCGCGATCACTTTTTTTGTTAAATGAAACTTGGACCCTCTTTTCTAGCATTGACTCCGTCCCACTTTCAGACGTTGACCAATTACTTTTCCTACTTGTTGTCACTTCTTTTGATAATTGCATTCCCTCTTTTATTTTTCCCTCCGAATGAAGAATAATTTCTTCAATATTCTATCTTCTTTCCTCCATGGTTGTTTGATGATTTTGCACTGTTATGCTTAGATAATACATGAAAACTTGAATGGATTGTTGAAAATTTTGAATTGGATTGTTCATTTGTTGCCCTAGTTTGTTGAATTTCTGGAATTTTGTTTGATGATTTCTAAAATTAGGGCTTTTTTTTACTCAACTTCTGAACTCACGTACTTCTTCTTTTCAATAGCTAAAGGAGGAAGAAAGGGGTCGTTTGGACGCAAAACAAGGTTTCCCTAATATACCATTGTACCTGCAAAATAACCATCAAGAACACAGCAATCACTGAACAGAGAAGAACTCACAATAAGAGAGCAAATTATAGAAGAAAGAAGAACGATGGATTGAACCCTAGATTGTTTCAATCAGCACTCTAATTGTGTAAGTATTAATTGAAGAACCCTAAATTACCTTTCAATTGCTTTAATTTGGGTAATTTCCCTACATTTTCTATGAAATGAATTGGGGAAGCTTGACCTAAATTTTTAGGGTGCCCAAGAATAAGGAGGGAAAATTACTCAACATTAGGTTGCAAGTAGTGAAAAGAGTAGGTCAACGATTTAAAGTTGTAATCATCGTCGGAAAAGAGGGGTGATGTTTCTTTAGACAAAAAAAAATTGATCGTGGTGGTTTTTTTTTAACAAAGAATCGTTTAAAAGGTATTTTCTTGCAAAATGAGGCTTTTAAAAAGTTTTTTTAACAAATTTGCCTAAATTATATGGGTTGTTATTTGATTGATTCAATATTCTTAATTAAGTTCATGTATGCTCTAAGCTAGGGTGCAATAATGGTTGATTGGTAAATATTCAAGATTTAGTTTTAATAAACAACACCCAATCTTTGATTCAATATTTTGAAAACAATACTCCCTAGAATTTAAATTATTGCCTATATGGCTAAAATGGGCAAATATTGCCCTAAAATTTAAATACATTTTTTCCATTTTAAAGTATAAAAATAATAGTTTCAATAAACTAAAAGAAAAAAAAAATAAAAAATTATACGGCAATTAAAAATCTTTTGACAAACTGGCTACTATTTTCTTGAATATATACTCGGTATTGCTATAGTGTAGTAGTTATTTGGTTCATCAATTGACTCATTTTCTCAAATATTTGGAGTACTATATACAAATATACAATTATACATACCAACTTTTATTTTATAAAATGATGTGTATTTGAAAAATAATTACTTTTTTTTTTAACCTTATAATCTTATATACTCAATACCTCGCATGGATGTTGAGGTAGAGCTCATAATATGATTAGGTTAAAGATTAAATACATTTTTTATTTAATTCTGATGATGGATTTTGAGTAATTAATTATTTTACCTTAATATTTAAATCATAAAAACTAACTAATCATGTATGTAATCTTGAAAAAAAAGTTAATTTGGACAACTTAAACTTATTTATCCTAACAACCTAACAAACGGCCTAACTAACTACTAATTACTAACGGATAACGCTCTCAAAATATCTACAAGTATGCCAATAACTATAGTCAACGGTCAATTGTTGGATTAAACTCCCAAAATTCTAACAAACCAAGAACCCATTGTTCTACTGGCCACTACTATACATACTATTCTACCCTTAGTTAAACACATTTAGGGGTGGTTATTGGGCGGGTCGGTGCGGGTCGGTGCGGGTCATTAGCGGGGCGGGTCGGTTGCGGGTCATGATGAATATTTAGCGAGTCAGGGTCGGGTCAGGGTCAATGCGGGTCAGGGTCGGGTCAAGGTCGAGGTAAAAGTAAAACGGGCCATTAACGGGCCATTAACTTCTACTAATCTTTAAATAGCATACTAATCTTTAAATGGTATACTAATCTTTAAATAGTATACTTGTGCTCAGACAAAGATATATGCAGGATCAAAGTCTCATAAAAATCTTTCACATCAAAATAAAACCAGAAGTAGAGCCTGTGTAGAGAAAACTAGCACGCCAAAATTCAGTGTAGTAGTAGTAGTATCACAACTACACTAACCTTAACAGTCAACACACAAGTACCACATTTGCTTTCTCGTTCTATAATCATGCTAGTTTAGTCAATTCTTATACTACTATAATCAAATCAAGCAAAACTCCCAAATTATAATTAAATCATCAGCTTAGTCACATTATATTCATTCAAAGTACTACATATATTAGTAGATAATATGGGCTTTGTATGAATATATAGATGGATTAATAGTATACTTTATCAAGCCTTTATTGGTTTGATTTAATTCAAGTATTTTCAAATTGTAGCTAATATAGAAATGAAAACATTCAATGGCACAAGTGCAGAAAATATGTGACATGATTAGCACACAAAATTAAGGGTTATAATCATTCATCCATGAGTTCAGATCAAACACAATTATAATCAAGCAAAAAAAACTCCCAAATTATAATTAAAAACACCAAAATAAATCAGCATTAGCAACACCAAGAACAACAGACTCATAAGTAGAAAAATTACCCACAATCCTTTTATCACTCTCCAAGCTCAAGTAAGAAGCAAAATCACCCAGAAGAAAATCCAATTTGAATTGATTTTCGATCACATCATATAACCTAAACCGGATCTTCAATCAGATATTAAAATTGAATAACAGATTAAGAGAGAGAAAATGATGTTACCTGAGACTCTGAGTGCGCGGCTTCAATGGAGAACTCTGAGTGCGCTTCAATGGAGAACTCTGAGTGCGCTTTAATGAAGAACTATGAAGTTGCGCTTCAATGGAGAACTCTGAAGTTGCGCTTCAATGGAGAACTCTGAGTGCTTTAATGGAAAACTCTGAAGTTGCGCTTCAATGGAGAACTCTGAGTGGCTTCAATGGAGGAGAGAGAAAATGGAGGAGAGAGAAAATGGAAGAGAGGTAGTAGCTGACTGCTGACCCTTACAATTATTATTGGGCTCTTTAGTTTAATTATTAAATTATTGGGCTATAAAATAAAACCCTATAAAAACCCTATAAAATAAGACCCTATAAAAGCCCTGTCCATTAAAAAATTAAAGGGTCAAAACCCTTTAGTATTAGGCCCGACCCTTTTGCCATTGGGTAGCCCTACCCAATAACCAGGCCTAAACACATTACACAACTAACTAAACCAAATTAAAATCCCTTAGCTTACATTTGTGCATTTTGTTACAAGTTAAAACTGAAGCTTTAATTTTCAATCTTTCTCTACTCGATCAAGATTATTTTTTCCAAGAACGAACCCTTGAACATCAAAACAATGTCGTATAACGCGAACAATCCCGGAAAACCGGCGATGACGAATGAGCAAACGGGCCGTAAGAGAGATAATCCGATGATTACACACGAAAGACCACCAAAGGTAATGCGTCCAGACCATTTCTATGATTTATTTCAAAATGTTATGGGAATGCAGCCTAGTATTAGTGAGCCAAATTCTAACCAAGAAGTTGTACAAAGTAACACCAACAGTAGTGATACCTCTACTCTTGAACATGATGCTTTGACATTTGGAAATCATGGGTCGCCTTCGTTTGGAATTGATACATTTGGAAGTAATACTAATAGTAATAATGAGATCGATGGCTCAAGCTCGTCTTGGATTGATGTTAATGCGGCGGTGTTTGGGAATTATGACTTGTCAAATGTTGGACGACAACTTGACCCCGTGGTGTTAGGAAATAATTTTGAAAATGATAGCTTCTTGGCAGCTCTTGGAGATGATAGTGATAGATATTATAGGATTATTATAATACTAGTTTTGTGCCCGTGCGATGCCCGGGTTGTTTATTGAATTTGAAGATAATTTTTTTAATCTATATGTCAAATTTTAAAATATACCATTGATACAAAATAAGTTTATTAATGTGCTTTTGTGACGATTTACTAACTAGTAGGCATGTAATGACTAATAATAATGTTGGAGGAAATGTTCGATTTAATACATTAAAAAAAACAAAAAATAAATTAAATCAGATAAATGTTCAAAGCTCGTTGGGTTGACCAGAACCAAAATCTTTGGGCAAGGGTTGAACATTTCTTGACTCGTAATCTAAAGTGAACTCAATCCGAGATGATTCATGACCCGATCCTAATTGACAGGTTTATGTTATAATAAAATCCTATTGGTTGTGAAGTATATTATTTTAACCTATTATTATATATTATAAATAGATGTTTTACTCTTTAAACTATTTTTTTTTTTTGAATAAAATTATAATTCAATTTGTATCTCTGAAATATTGGTATTTTATCGAAAATAAAATTCTAAACTTAAAATTTTATCCAAATAGAATTCTAAATTAACTTTTTTTTTATCTTATGAAGTTTATTTAAATCTATCCAACGTGTTGCGACACTTGGCAAAAAGTTAGAATGTCAAGTGTCGCAACGTCGTGACCTGACTAAAAGTTTAGTTTTATATATTAGTTATATGATTTGTCGCAGAGTGGGATATATTTGTATATATTTGTGATATAGTTTGTATTTTTATCGTACTAGGTTTCCTAACAAGATTAGGACTAGTATTGTAACTCTATATATATTATTCAATGGTACACACTCCAACCCAAGGAGTTTTCTTGAAATCTAACATGGTATCACAACAAAGATTTTTTAGGGTTACATATAGCTTCTTGGCTTCCTTTGCCCCGGAATTATTTGGATATCCTAGCTCAGCATTCTCTCAAAATCTTGGCTCAGATTCATTTCAACAACTTGCTTCCGCATCCGTTGAACATTTTGGCGTGCCTTATCCGTTGTATCAAAATAATGATCTTCCTCCGCTGCCACCCGTTGAATATCATGGCGAGCCTTTTTACGATAATCTTGCTCCGCTGCCACCCGTTGAACATTATGCCTCGGCGTCGTCATATGGACAGCTTGGCTCGGCGTCGTCACATGGACAGCTTGCCACGTATGGAGATCTTGGCTCGGTGTCGCAGGAAAATCTTATCGGCTCTTCAACTAATGGACAAGTTGCCTCGGACCCACATGGACATCTTGGTTCGGGGTCTAATGGAAATCAAAGATCAGCGTCAATAAGACAGCTTATTTCCACGGAATCGAATGGGCATCATCTTAGGTCGGGGATGTACAAAAATCTTGGGTGATCGAGCTTTAAAAATGTTGTTTCGTCGTCGTCGGCTAATGCTAGACATCTTGGGTCGGCAATGTACGAAAATCTTGGGTCGTCGTCCTTTGAAAATGTTGTGTCATCATCGGTTGAACATTTTGGGTATGGGATTGGATCTGGCGAGGCATGGAGGAGTACTCCTGATGCTTATTTTGAGTCAATGACGGATCATTTTTTCTCATCAAAATACTGGAAAGCCTCAAAGAAGCGCTAGTTTACGTGCATCACTACTGCTTCATCAACGACTTTCTTGCTTCATTAGTTTTACATACTTTATGTCTACCCTTTTATCTTCTTTAGTGACTAATTAATACTCACCAAGTTTTTTCACAAATAATAAGACTAGAGATTCTTCTGTGTAATTTTCTCATGCGGGTCATCTAATAAAATATAGTTGTAGTATTTCATTCGTGTTAAATATAATACAGTATTGTTTTGGATTTAGTACAATATTAATACATTTATACATTCTAACAACTATTGTCATAAGTCTCGATCATAACAATCCCAAGTAACTACCCTTAACAAACATGTGAATGCCTTATCCATAGTTCAAACTTGTAAGTACAACTATCTGGTATAATTAGTTGTATGTAACTTATTAAGTACAAGTTACGATTGACATTTCAATATGGAAGGCTATAATACTTTGTTTTTTAATGGGCATACTATAAATACGAGAAAATACAAGTTTATCAATATGATAAACAAAATTTGTTTATCAAATGGAAAAATCGTAAATAAATAATGGGTTTAAGTACTTATTCGTAACGGACGTTTCAGGTTCCCGTTAAAAATATGTGGCCATCCGTACGTAACGGCCACATACGTAACGGACGCTGCCCGTTACGGATGGGCCCTTTTTACCCATTACGGATGACCTTTTTTCCACTGGTGACAAGTTTTCTCTTTACTATGCATAAGTAAATTTAAAAAATCACAACCAAAATATTTGCACCAAACTCTTATGGTGCAATAATTAAAAAACGGAGGAAGTATTTCATTTGGTATAGACTAGCTAGCCTGTTAAAAACAATCGGTTAAAATTGCACTAAAATTTTCCACAACTGACTTGAATTTTACGGAGTACTCGTTCCATTTACCGTGATTAAATTCTTATTTGTAGATTGTAGAAGCTTAACTAGGTTAGGTCCCGTGCCATGCATGGTTATTGTCATTATTATTATCGATTTAATGTTACAATTAATTGATATAATATATAAACTATCTAAATTTGTCATGGATAAAAATAAAGTATTTGACATAATAAAGCATGGAATATCATGCTTAATTGGCATTCTTATGTTTCAACCATATAAGAAAATCTATATTAGCGGAATATAGAAAGATAAAGATAAATTTTATTATAGGAATAAAAATATTTTTAAAAAAAAAATCCTCAAACACCATAGAAAGAAGAATTAACAAAAAGGAGACAATGTGATAAGTTTTGAAAAAAATTATTATATACCTATACACTTATCAATGATCACATAATGTAATGTCTTGTTTTTAGTCATTAACTTTTGTCTATCTCAATTGTATCCTTGAAGCAGATAATATGTTTGCCACACAAAAACTTATAGAGTAGAAGATTGTATTTTTTAAAAATATTTTGTAATTATATTTTTCATATTAGCTAATTGAATGTCAATACTAAAAAAAAAAAGTAAATATCATTTTTTTTTGAAACCAAGTAATTTCTATTTATACAGTAATTAAATTTTACAAATAATTTCCTTAAATAAACTTTCTATTAAATAATTTTTAAAAACAAAATACTAAGGATGTGTTATTGATAGTGTGTCTTTTAGTATATATAATATATGAGTACTTATTGATTGATGATTTGACTAATTAATTATTTATGGCTAGACTCTAGTCTAGGCATCTTATCCTACACCCCCTTTCCCCAAATACTCATTTTCACTACATAAATGTACAGTCCCCCCACCCCCCAAAAAAAAAAAACATTCTCATTTTACTTTCTCTCTCCTCGCCCATTTTCTGCATTTTCTCTCTATACACCTATTTTTTGTATTTTCAAATCCAAATATTTCTACGAATTTGTGACGAATTATCAAAAAAATTATTTCAATTACTATAGAATTCAACAAATCAAGGTTGAAATTCAAAGGAGTAAGTGATTTTGTTCATATTTAGTTCAAAAAAGAGTATAAACCGTAGTTTTAATAAATTTTTGTTGCAATTGTGTTACATGCACAACATCGAGGTATAAAACATGGAAAAAGAGTATTAACTATTGCATTTTAATAAATTTTTACTATTTTTCGTTAAATGTTAGTAAGCTGCTGGACAAATACATTTTGATTTTTGGGTATGAAGTTTTTTTTTTTTGGATTATACGAAGGAAACCGTTTCAGAGAAGAACATCAAAGAATCTAGAAAAAAGTAAGAACTAATTTAATTAATTTGTAGTTTTTTTTTTTTAATGAATGTTCATTTATGTATTAGTATACAACCATTCACATGTTAATAGATGATTCTTTTTCATAGTTTGGAGTCGGAAATTATTTTGATGAGTGTTCATTTGTATTTTGGCAAATGTATGTTCAGTCACATAAAAATATATGATTTTCACATATATTAATATACGATTATTAGAATTTTGATAATTATTTATATTTTGGTCATCCTCGATCTTCAAATATTTCATGCTCGGTTCAATTTTGAGTTTCAATATATGTCTTTTTCATATGGATGTATGGTAAATCACATTTTGATAGCTTCAAGAGTTATTCACGTATATATTTCATGTTCATTTATCGATATCTTTTATTAGCATTTTAAAACCAATACATGTTCATTTATATATTAATATATGTTCATTTTCATATTGAATTATGTAAAAATGTTCATTATTTATTAGTAGTTGTTCATTTGCGTATTAATGAATGATCATTTATACACGCACTAATATATGTTCATTTATATATTAATATATGTTCATTTCTTGTATTGATCATTTCAATTGTTATACTATTCATATTCATATGAAAATTGATCCATTTAATAATTTCAACACTTATTCTTGCTCAAATCTAACTAAAAATTCATTTGTTTTTGTCAACAAAGAATTGTGGATATAGTGAGTTACACCACACAATAGCAAGGGAAAAAAAAAGACGACAAAAATAAGGAAATCAAGAAGGCATGGATTCGTGCAGCATGAACTAATAACACGAGCTTGTATTTTTCGATTTTGGATCGAAAATTCGTAACGTAGTGTATAATAAATATGTGTGGAATTGTGTTGTATATTTTAATATCCAATATGTTAATTTTTGGTGATATACAATTTCTATTTGATTTTAATAAGAAGGAAATAAACTTTCAATTATTGATCAAATTAAATCAAAAAACTTTCAGAACTTTACCTTTTAACTCCAAAGTCTACTAAACAACATCTATTCGATCATTTCTACCAAATTGTTTAAGGACCATGGCTACTACTTCCTTGACATTATTTTGTTTATATTGCTATAGTGCAGTACTTATTTAGTTCAATTTACTCATTATCTCAAATATCCGATCGGAGTACTATACACATACCAACTTTTAATTTATAAAATAATGTATAATTGAAAAGTAATTACCTTATAATCTTTATATACTCAATACTTTGCATTTTCAAATTTTGACTATTAAATTATTTTACCTTCATTATTAAATCTGAAAGACTAATTAATCGTGTATGTGATATTGAAAAAAAAAAAAAAAGTTTCTCCGTAATTTAGATTAAGGGCCTGTTCATATTTACTGAACTGAGCTGAACTGAATTGAACTGAACTGAACTGAACTGATTGGAGCTGAACTGAACTGAACTGAACTGAACTGAACTGATTGGAGCTGAACTGAACTGAACTGAACTAAAAATAAGGGCTTGTTCACATTTACTGAACTGAGATGAATCGAACTGAACTGAACTGATTGGAGCTGAACTGAACTGAATTGAGGTGAAATGAATATTTTATGAGAGAGGAAAATTAAGAGCTGAACTGAACTGAACTGATTGGAGCTGAACTGAACTGATTAGAGCTGAACTGAACTGAACTGAACTGAAATTAAGTAAATGTGAACAGGCCCTAAGTAAATATGAACAGGCCCTAACTCAAACATATTGTAAAGTACTAACTTTAGCTTGATCTCATTGGCTTCATGAGCACAATATTTATAATAATACAAAACCCAATTAGTTTCCTAAGCCTACACAACGTGTATGACAGGCTGACAGCCAAGGAAACCAAGATAAAAGATATGGCAATAATATCCTGTAAATATGGAAATAATATCTAGACTAAATATTTACCAGATAAACTAAATAATATTTCCTAAATATATCTTAACACCCCCCCTCAAGTTGGAGCATGAGATTCGAAAATGCCCAACTTGGAAAGAAGATAGTCAAATTGAGCCTTCCCGAGTGCTTTTGTGAATATATCCGCCAATTGTTCCTTAGTAGACACATGTGACGGTGAAATTAAACCTTCATTGATCGCATCACGAACAAAATGACAATCGACCTCTATGTGTTTCGTACGCTCATGAAAGACCGGGTTCTTCGCTATATGCAACGCAGACTGACTATCATAAAACAACTTGATTTCTTTTGGGTGTTGAATGCCCATACTCAACAATAAACCTTTGAGCCACTTTAATTCACAAAAATCTCCAGACATGGACCTGTATTCCGCCTTTGCAGAAGAAAAAGAAACTGTGGGTTGCTGTTTAGTTTTCCAAGAAATCGGAGATTTTCCTAGAAACACTAGCCATCCGGTCAATGAACGTCGTGTGAGGGGACACGCCACCCAATCTGAGTCACACCATCCCTCTAAAGTGAGCTCACTATCTAAACGCAACAAGATTCCTTGACCGGGAGTTCCTTTTAGATAACGAACGACCCTCAAAGCAGCTTCCCAATGTTCTATGCGAGGTGCTTGCATGAACTGTGATAAAATGTGAACAGAGTAAGCAAGGTCGGGTCGAGTAACCGCAAGGTATATGAGTCGTCCCACAAGATGGCGATATGCTTCGGGATTATGCAACAATTCGCCACTAGCATGAGCAAGTCTATGATTTTGTTCCATGGGAAACCCACTTGGCTTTGCTCCCAATAGACCTGTTTCAGAAATAATATCCAAAACATACTTTCGTTAGCACAAAAATAACCCGGATGTGCTACGAGCCACCTTAATGCCCAAAAATTATTTAAGAGAACCAAGATCTTTCATTTTAAAACAATCACTAAGATATGCCTTGAAAACCTTTAGTGCAGCGGAATCGTTCCCAGAAATAATAATATCATCCACATAAACTAAGACATTTATTTGAGTTTTGCCATTAGTATATGTGAATAAAGAGTAATCAGAGTAGGCTTGGAGAAAATCATACCGTTTCAAAGCCGACGCTAATTTTGCATACCAACACCTAGGAGCTTGTTTCAAGCCATATAAAGACTTGCGCAACCTACACACCAATGAAGGATCCGGGCTTTCAAACCCGGGGGGAAGCTTCATGTAAACTTCTTCTTTTAGGTCACCATGTAGAAAGGCGTTCTGAACATCCATTTGATGTAGTTCCCAATTTTTGCAAGCCGCTATTGCGAGAAAGGCACGGACAGTAGTCATTTTGGCAACCAGAGCAAAAGTTTCTTCATAGTCAATACCGACTTGTTGATGATTACCAAACACCACTAATCTTGATTTGAGTCTCTCAATATCACCATTGGACAAATATTTGGTCTTATAGACCCACTGACTGCCGAGTGCACGCTTCCCGGGAGGAAGACGTTCTAAAGTCCATGTACCATTATCTTCTAGAGCACGAATTTCTTCCTTCATAGATTGTCGCCACCCATCGTGTTTCATTGCTTCCTTGAAGGATTTTGGATCGTTACCCTTGATAATAGCTTCAAGAAATTTTTGATAATTGCTAGAAAAATTGTCACAATTTATGTAATGTGCTAAAGGATAAAGAGTACCTGAGGAGCGATCGAAAGAGGGGAGAGCGGACTATTAGCAAAAACCGTATGTGTCACAAAATCACGATGCTTAACATTTGGAAACTTTTGTCGAAATCCACGACCCATTTGTGGAGTATTAGAGCCGTCCAAATTCACCTGCACATCTTCAATAATTGGGGAAGTGGGCTGCCCAACAAGAGATGGCCCAGCGAACGATGGATTACCATCGTCCTCACCAGTAGCAGCGGTGGGCTCGTGGGGTGAATGCCCAGCAGGCGTTGGGTTTCCAATAACCTCATCAGAAGCCGAATTGGGCTCAAGGAGGGAGATGGGCTCGTGTGTTGGGCTGCATTGTTCATCAAAACCATCTCCAACATCTACTTCCTCTTCATAAATAATAGCAGAAAAATGCTCATGAATATTTTGAGCATCAAACTCATGATGTGAAATGTTCACAGCTTTGGGACTCTCAAACGGAAAGACCTCTTCAATAAATTTCACATCCCTTGAAACAAAAAATTCTTTTGTAGTCAAAACAAACAACCTCCACCCCTTTTTTCCAAACGGATATCCCATGAACACACACTTTCTACTACGTCTGGAAAACTTGTCTCCCTTAGTTTTCTGATTATGATCAAAGCATAGACACCCAAAGGTACGAATAGCATCAAAAGAGGGCGGTTTATCAAAGAGAATTTCAAAAAGTGTTTTACTGTGCAAGAGAGGAGTTGGAGTACGGTTTATCAAATGAGCGGCAGTGAGAACACATTCACCCCAAAAATAAATGGGCAATTTTTCTTGAAACCTTAAAGCTCGACTAACATTCAAAATATGTTTGTGTTTCCTCTCAACACGACCATTTTGTCGTGGGGTACCAACACAAGATGTTTGAAATAAAATTCCAGTGGCTCTAAAATACTCAAGTAAACAATTAAACTCAGTCCCATTATCACTTTGGATCACTTTAATTGTTTGAGAAAATTGTCGTTCAACCATTGCAACAAACGCCATAAACATTTGAAAAACTTCTAATTTATCAACCAACAAATAAAGCCAAACAACTCTTGAATAATCATCAACAATTGTTAAAAAATAACGAGCTCCACAAGACGAAAAATGTCGATATGGACCCCACAAATCACAATGAACTTTCTCAAATATGCGAGAAGCTTTATTATCACTTAAAGGAAATTTATCTCTCGGATGTTTAGCATGCATACACACTTCACACCCTATATTTAAATGATCTTTACTACTACTAACATGAGGAATTAACTTAACTACTTTTTCAGAAGGATGTCCGAGCCGACGATGCCACAACTCTAACTTTGATGTAGCTTCCACAGTAGACACAAATTCCGATTTGCTAAAATAATATAGTCCGTCCCTCCTAATTCCCGTTCCAATCTGCTCATTTGCTTGGTCCTGTATAGCACAAACATGTGAATCAAATTGGACAATAGAGTTAGAATCATCATTAAGTTGAGAGACAGAGAGCAAATTGAAATTCAAATTCGGTACATAAAGAACTCCGGTGAGAGTAATTTTATCCGACAATAAAACAGATCCCATCAAAGTAGCAATTACTTTTGCACCATTCGGCAAACCAACAGACAATTCAATTTTTTGAGTATCGAAAAGCCAAGAACTTTCTCCCATGACATGATGGGTTGCACCGGTATCAATGATCCAAGATGAGACATCAAACTTACCGGTCAATCTATTTTCAGGAATTTGAGCATTACCAACAACCCCCGCAATAGCCTTCCACTGTTCCAGGGTAAATAATTGCCCCAAAGCTGAAACAGTAGAAGAATTAGGTGAAGATGTACTACCAGTGGTTGCTGCATTGGCACGTGGTTGGCCACGACCTTGCTCCTGGCTTCTACTTCCCGGCCTTCCCACAAGGTCAAAACAGTGGCTCTCGGGGTGGCCTTTCTTTTTACAGTAGCCGCAAATAGTATCTCCCCAACAATTGGATGCTTCGTGACCTGTCTTGCGGCACCTAGTGCATATAGGTTTATCATTACCTCGACCCCGACCACGCAACACACCTGACGCATCTGTTCCTGCGCGCACAACAAACTCAATGGGCTCGGTTGGTGTGGACTCTACTGTTTGCTTTGATGATCGAACACGCTCCTCTTGAGTCACCAATTGGTAAGCTCTATCAAGACTCGGAAGCGGATCCTGAGATAAAATTTGTGTACGCAAGGCAGAGTAATAATCTGGGAATAAACCCATTAAACAATTGTGTAACCGGGCTTGTGCTCGTCGCGCTTCATGCAATTTTCCGGCTGTACACGAAGCACAACAGGAACAGGAAATCAAAGGCTCATGTCTATTTAATTCCTGCCACAAAGTATGTAATTTTCCATAATACACAGAGACCGGCATTAACTTAGTTTGTTCACACTTTGCAATCGAGGAACACAATTGTTGAATGCAAGGTCCGTTTGTCTGAGAAAAACGTTGTTTAAGATGATCCTAAAAGGATTTTGCTTCTCTAAATTTGTCAGGGTTGTTCTTAAATCAGGGTCAATTGTATTAGAAATCCAAGAAACAAGCATTGCATTTATCGTCGTCCAATCGGATTGCGTGTAAGGAGCAAATGGTGTAGTGATCGTGCCATCCAAGAACTCAAATTTCCTCCGAGCTTCTAGCGCCGTTTGAATGTCGGCAACCCAAGAGTCATAATTATCTATTGTGAGGCGTGTAGGTGTAATATAGTCCCCCGGTCGATCTTGTGATCCGAGGTAGTATAGAGAATTAGGCTCAATTTTGGCAGGAGGTGGTGGTGGGGAATCGTCACCGCCAGCCATTGTAATTTAGAGAAGAAAAAAAACTTTTGGCCTGATACCATGTAAAGTAATAACTTTAGCTTGATCTCATTAGCTTCATGAGCACAATCTAATATATATATATATATATATATATATATATATATATATATATATATATATATATATATATATATATATATATATATATATATATATATAAAGGGGAGTTTTTTCCCGAGTTTTTAGAGAGCCACGTAAGATTTAATTTTTTCAGCGCACCACGTAGGATAATAAATTTTAGTGGTAGCCAATTAAATACTTCGTATGAGATTATTAATTTCTTTTAGAATTAAATAATTTAACTGACACGTAAGCAAAATTGGTGAATCAGATAATCCAGTTTAAATTAATTAAATATAAAATATGAGTGTATTCCCGAGTTTTTAGAGAGCCACGTAGGATTTAATTTTTTCAGCGCGCCACGTAGGATAATAAATTTTAGTGGTAGACAATTAAATGTGAGATTATTAATTTATTTTAGAATTAAATAATTTAACTGACACGTAAGCAAAATAGGTGAATCAGATAATCCAGTTTAAATTAATTAAATATAAAATATTATCTTTTAATATCAGGAATTTTATCTAAACATTTAACAATTTTTAGCACATAAATATATATGTAAAAATATTATTTTAAAAAATTCAAACAAAAGCTTCATCTAGTATTTGTAATAATACAAAACCCAATTAGTTTCCTAAGCCTACACAACGTGTATGACAGCCAAGGAAACCAAGATAAAAGATATGGCAATAATATCCTATAAATATGGAAATAATATCTAGACTAAATATTTACCAAATAAACTGAATAATATTTCCTAAATATATCTTAACACATATCCATCCTCACAACCTAACTAACTGCCTACGAAGTAGTAACTACCAACGGATAACGCTTTCAAATAAAATATCTACAAGCCAACAATAGTCAACGGTCAATACTAGGATTAAACTCCCAAATTCTAACAAACCAATAATCCATTATTCTACTGACCACTACTACTATATATATACTCCTCTCCTCTTTAGTTAAACACAACTAACTAAACCAAATTAAAGCACCAAAATTTTGTGCATTCTTACAAGTTAAAACTCAAGCTTTAATTCTCAATCTTTGTTGATTATTTTTTCCAAGAAAGAACCCTTGAACATCATAAAAATGTACAACGCAAACGATCCCAAAAAACCGCCAATGTCGAATGACCAAACGGGCCGTAAGAGAGATACTCCGGAGGATAATCCGATGATTACACACGAAAGGCCGTCGAAGGTAATACGTCGTCGAGAACATCATACAGCACCATTCGAACACGATGGCTCGGCCTCGGCAACACTACCGTTATTTGGAAGTGGCTCACCAATAACATTTGGTAATAATGATGGGTCCGCAACATCAGGAAGTAATAATGGCTCAAGAGGCTTGCCTTCGATTGATCTTAATGAACCGATTGATATTAATGCCGCGGTGTTTGGGAATTATGACTTGTCTAATGTTGGACGACAACTTGACCCCGTGGTGCTATGAAATAATCTTGATTCGTCGCCACCCGTTGAACGTTACGCCTCGGCATCGTCATATGGACAGCTTGACACACATGGAGATCTTGGGTCATCGATTGATCTTAATGAAGTTGCCTCGGACACACATGGACATCATCTTGGGTCGGCATCGTCATTTAGACAGCTAATTGCCACGGAATCGAATGGGCATCATCTTGGGTCGGGGATGTACGAAAATCTTGGGTCATCGAGCTTTGAAAATGTTGTTTCGTCGTCGTCGTCGGCTAATGCTAGACATCTTGGGTCGGGAATGTACGAGAATCTTGGGTCATCGTCCTTTGAAAATATTGTGTCATCATCGATTGAACGTTTTGGGTATGGGATTGGATATGGCGAGGCAAGAAGGAGTACTGCTGAAGCTTATTTTCAGGGAATGATGGAGCATCTCAACACATACTTGAGCACCCTAAGAAAGCACTAAGCTAGTTTACACACTTTATGTCTACCGTTTTAATCTTCTTTAGTAAGTTTAGTTTTTTTACAAATAATAAGATTAGAGATTCTTCTATGTAATATGCTCATTCGGGTATGGTGGTCTCATAAATTTGTTCGTTCGTTGTAGTATTTCATTCATTCGTATTAATAAATAAATTACTATTGAATTTAGTATCATACATTTATACATTTTAATATCTGTTTGTCATAACAAAAGTAACAATAACCCTCCTTAACAAAAATTGTCAAATTAGCCTTATAATTTCAATTTATTGTGTATTAATTAAATTTTTTTGGTGCAAATGTATTAATCAAAGTTAAACTTATTGAAAAATGGGTTAGGTTAGTTGTTTGTTTGATAGATGTTAAAATTGGCTTATGGTGTGATTTTAACTATTTATTGCAATTCAATGTTGATTGTATAACAAAGGTCATGCAATTTAAGTCAAATCACAGTCTTTCTAAGAGCTAATTAATCTTGGCTAACTCGGCTTGCTTAGGTAGAGTTTGAGCAATCAATTTCCAAACTAAACTAGCTCGACTTGATATGCTAAGTGATCAATCTATGTGAATTGAGTGCGGGACATGTTTATGGTTTGACCTAAGCTAAATGCAATATTTGGATTTATTTTAAACTTTTCTTGTCCCATCACCCCTTTATTGGGCTAGTTTGGACAATCGAACCAAACAAAAAACAATTAGGGTTTGTGAGCCCTAATTTCGAACAAATTTAATGCAATTTGCAAGAAAATTAATTGATTGAAAAAGAAATTGAAGCCGAAAAATTCTCGAACAAACAATAAAATGCGGAATTAAATCAAGAACTAACCAAGATTGGAAAAAAAATATCTAATAATTAGAAAGGTCTGATACCATGTTAAACTCAAGGAAATATGGAGAAAAATGACTTAAGCTTTGTATTGATATTAAACACATATATATACACAATACATTAGGAAACCTAGTAAGCCTAAAACTCCTAATAAGAAAAACTTGACATAAATACAATAATATTAACATAAACAAACCAAACCGACTCTAATAGACAACGTAATTTTAAATAGTTGAATCAAGCTAAAACATGCTACATACTACATACCTTTATTGACGCATGAGTGACTCAACCTACTTATGAACATACAATTTACTCTTTACCAATGGTCAATTCAACTTATTTAAGCAATCATTTGCTTATCATATTATTAATTATCAACTTATTTTAATCAATTTATTTTTGTTTAAGTTCATACTTCGTATTTGATAAATTATGAAATTTTCAATTTTTTGTTATACCCAATAGTGCGAAATAATGATAACTCAGTTGATACGAGTAATATTTTATATAGCGTACAATTACGGTTACAACTTAATTAAATATGAAAATCAGAGCTAATAAACCAAACATAACCTTACGAGTTAGAGTAATTTAGAATTTAGCTAGTGATGTAATGCTAATTATATTGCTAATGCACACAAAAAAAAAAAAAAAAAAAAAAAAAAAAAAAAAAAAAAAAACAAGCAAATCTCCGCGAAAATGGCGAGTCAATGAGGGGTCTTAATATTCTGACGCCCAATGTAATTATCCTTCCTTGTCATCTTCTATAAAAATTAAAAGCAAAATTAGTTATAACCCAAAAAAATTACCATAAATTTGACTAACTCGAAAATCCAATACATAAATAAAAAAATGTAATAATAATAATAATATCTATCTATCAATCAATTAATTAATTAATTAGTAATACAGAGTTTCTGAGGAGAAAGTCACAGAGAAAGAGAGAAGTTGGTTGAGGACATCCTCCCATTTTTGTTTGACGAAGTACAGCCCACCATATCAACCCCTTAACAAGAAACATCCCAGAAATTATACCCAATTTTAAAGAATCATTTTTCCCATTTATAAAAATCAATTTTTTTCCCAAAATATGTAACAAAATTGATTTTCCTTGATTTATTGCCTTGAATTTTGTGATATTACCCAACTCCTGATCTGGGTTCCCCTAATTTTGTGAACCATTTTGTGGGATTTGAAGTTTTTTTTGCTTCTGATTGTTGGGGATTCCAAGCTCAGGGTGTTGTTGGGTTCAATCAAATTTTGTTTCAGCAGAATTTTCTGATTTTGGGTGTAACAGATTATAATTTTCTGGATTTGGGGGTGTTGAAGATCAAATTTTTTTTAATATTAAATCTTGATTTGATTCATGATGATGTGGAGGGATCCCGGGCAACCTGCAGATTCTTACTATGAAGTCAGACCTGAAATTACAGATGCTCCAAAAACCAAGTTTAGGATCAAGGTTTGTTGGGTTTTTTTTATTTCTTATTTATTGGCATTTATTTTCAGTTAATTATTTATTGAAATTGCTGATTTAATGCTGATTTTTTTTCACATGGACATTGCTTTGTGCTGAAAATATGTGATTTTATCAATTGCAATGGTTGCATAGAATGATAGAATTGTGGGTGTTTGGGGAAAATGTAGAATGCTTCTCGTTGGTTTGCTTGGTTGATGTGCTTGGTCATTGAGCCGGTTTTCGGCTTTAAAATCTGTTTTGCTGGAGATATGATGATTGAATTGGTAGGATCTTATATGTACTGACTATTGAATCGGTCAGCTAACATGCTGTTCGTATCCTCCTGAACTTTGATAGTACTCGAATGAGGTTTGTGAATAGTACTCGAAGTCCGAACAAGGTTTGTGAATGGAACTTTGGTAGGCAACAGATGCATTTCAGTTAAATGCAATAGGCATTGTTGATTTTCTTCTTTGAACATGATTTGTGCTTGTGGACTGCTGTCTTTATGGGCTGCAAGGCTGTTTGGTTTAGAAAGAAGTTATGTATCAGGTGGACTTGTTTTTGATAATTGATAAATATGGTCTGTGTTAAATGTCAATTTTCTTTTTCAGGCTGGTAAAACACTGAGTGTAAGGAAATGGCAATCAGCTTTTACTGCAGATGGCGAACTTGATATAAGCAAAACACTTGGTAGGATACATCGCGGGGTAAGTTTGGCTGAAAAGCTTTCATCAACTTTATGTACTCTGCTATTCTACTGTTCTACTCTTAGTTGCATTTTTAGCCCTAAGACTTGAATTGCTTTCAAAGATTGATCTCATTCTAATAAATGACAAGGTCATCTGTAAGTATCTTTGAGGCCTGCTGTCTGTCATTATTGCATATCTTTACAAATTATGTTTCTTCTGAAAGCTAGTATTATGTGTATATCTAAATTAATAAGCCATAACTTGTAATCAAACATTCCCATTTCAATATGAAGAATTTAAAACTTGCAAACTGTTAGTTTCAGTCTAGTCACATGGATCCATACATATCACAAGTTCCCATGGGTTTAAAATGTCTCTTTAACTTGTTGGCAATAATTTATTTAACAGGAATTGAGGAGCCGATTATGATAATGAGACCTAGGTCATCCTATGTTTAGCTCTTTGGTCTTCATTTTTGAAGATTTTTGGTTTTTAGAAACATTAATGTAGATTAGGGAGTCTTATGTTTGAATATCTTCTTATCAGGGGGTACATCCATCAATTAGGGGAGAGGTTTGGGAGTTCTTGCTTGGATGTTTTGACCCAAAGAGCACATTCGATGATCGATCACAAAAACGGCAACGGAGAAGGTAGTCATTCGAACTATGTTTTTAAATTCACTTCTTCTAATTTGAATACTACATCACCGTCTCTTGAAGAAAGTAGGAACTAGCAAATCTGTTGTGGGTAAAGAATTGGTGGTTTAAGAGTTTTGGAAATACAACATTATTAAATTCTACTTTACTAGTGTTGTGGGTAGTGGCCGTGAATATACAGGCTATATTATCTAAGTACAGAAAATTATCAGATGTGATCGGCATGTTGCTCAATCAACTATATCAAATTCAGGCACAAGAATTACAATCTGGTTTTGATACTCTAGATGTGATATGAAACTATGTCATAGTGATTATAATTGATACAAATTGTTATGAATAATGTGTAATCCATTGCACATGCCTGATTTATTGCAATTGGTCCTCCTTATTGTCTGGCCTTGTGGAAACAAGGCTTCACTGTTTGTTTGGTTTTTGGTTCTGTCTTTGGAGTCTTATGATTTGGGCTCTTTTCTGACTGTCCCATGACTCCAGTCAATGCTTTAATTTATTAGTTGCAATGATCTTTCTAAACCTTGTGGAATCTACTTCAAAATTGTTGGCCTATTAGAACTCACTTTTGCTAAAGTCTGTGCTTCTATGATGTCAACAAGTGCTTCAATATCATAATGTGAAAATCTTTATGTATCTTCTAGTGTCTTGCTGCTCATGGCTTCATTACTACAATACTACCGCCTTGTGTGGCTTTGAATATACTGATGCAGCTACTTTTGCAGGCCGCTGAACTTGTAATATGTTTTGGTTTTCAGTTTTTCAGTTTCCAACATGTTATATAATAGTCTAAGCCCTTGATTGGTAGAGAGAGTTTTGGCCAATATTTTAGAGGAATGGGGTACTTTAAGAGATACCTTTAACTGCACGTTTGGTTAGTGGTCATAAATAGCGGGAATGGTAATTGATTTGAAAGTAAATTTGCTAGGAAATCTAATATTCATTACCATATCATTGGAACTCTACCTCCAAATGTGTGTTTTTCTACATAAATTTCCATTAGCACATGATACCACCTGTAAAAAAGATAATGAAATTTTGTGAAGAAAAAGATTTATTTGAGGAGGGACTAGCATTTGGGTATTGGCTTCACAAACTTACTTATAAAATCATTACCATTACCACTGTTAATTACCACCTACCAAACAGGCTGTAATACTTGTGCTACGTAATTGGTTGCATGGAAAGGGTCACTGTGGTCTGTGGATATATATGTCAGATTAGCAAGATATAATTTTGTGGATTTTCTGTTTACTTATCAGCCGATTATGTGCATTTACAGGGTGCAATATGCTCAGTGGAAAGAGGAGTGCCGTCTGATGTTTCCCCTTATTGGCAGTGGTAGATTTATAACAGCTCCCATAATTAATGATCGTGGGGAGCCTATTCAGGATCCTTTGGTTCTCTTAGAAGCAGGTCTAGGAGATGGTGCTGGTGCAGGAGCTTCCAGCAGTCAAGGAACGGACAATGTAACAAAGAATAATGGTCCCATGTCCAAGAAAGAAATTCAGTGGAAGCTCACTTTGCATCAAATAGGTCAGTGTTTGGATAAACTATACTAATTTGTGAGATATATGTCAAATTGTTGGGTCAACTGTCATAGTCACTGGCAGGGTATTTGCTATTCCAATCTTATTCAGAAAACATCCTCTAAGTGGTGTCTGTGGTAACTGCTGTGGGTTTGACGCTTCTAGAAATCTAGAATTACATTTGGATGAGAATTTTAGCTTTAAGTTTTCTCATACCTCATTACCTTGTAATTTCAGTTTATTCAGAGCTTTCTATGTGTTGCAAAATACAGGTTTACTAGTGGCATTGATTATATAGTTCCATGCACTCACCATTACTTGTACCCCTTCTGTTTCATACTAATAGGTAATTAGGCACCCATACCTTTTGAGGTCAAACCTTTCCAAAATATTTTTTGACAGTATGTTGATGAAAGCTTATAATTACAATTTTGATAGTGATCGCTGAACTCTGTTACATGTCTATTGATACAAATAATTTCTATTCTTATGAATATATACTGAGCGAAAAAGTTTTTTTCTTTTCCTTTCTTTTCTCTCTCTCTCTCTCTCTCTCTCTCTCTCTCTTTTGTTGGAGGGGGTAGGGGGGGGGGTGTCTGAAATCTGAATTCAGATGTTGTGTCAACTATTAACTCCATCAATTCTCTTCTGCGAATGATATGCAAGTATAATTTCTGCCTGTTTGATATTCTTAGAAGCATTGGTTGTGGTAATGTCATATGTACCTGAAAGTCATTCAGATTAGAAAGCCTTGCTTACTTTTATTCTAATTGAAAGATTTCTCCCTTGTCATCCTGAAGTTTTGTTACCAGTATTATCTGCATTGCTTTCATCCCTGCTGCGGGTTAGCTCAGATGACATGTTGTGTTCCAAATGAAAAAGATTTTTTTTTCTTTTTCCATTTTCTGCCTTAGCGTTGGAAAAACTTCTCTTTAGCTTGATAAAATTTTAGGGTTCGTTTGGCATCGCTGTGGTTTTCTGTTTTTTGGTTTTTTGTTTTTTAAAAGTATATTATATATGTCACATAATGAATCAAAAAATATTTAGACATATTAAAATCATGATAATTTTGAAAACTGACAACAGAAAAGTGGAAACACCTTTTTCTTGTTTCCTGTTTTTGGTTTTTAGTTTTCAAAAAAAAAGGAAACTGAAAACAAAAAATGATGCCAAACTTTTTTGTTTTTCCTATGATTGTCGTAATTACTGGATAAATATTTTAATGGCAGGTCTTGACGTGAAACGCACTGACAGGGCTCTTGTCTTCTATGAGAAGCAAGAAAATCTAGCTAAACTTTGGGATATATTGGCTATTTATGCCTGGATAGATGGAGATGTTGGGTACTGCCAAGGTCAGTTATCATTTAACCCCCTTTTGTTTGAGCCTTGTTAATTTCAGATTAAGCATTATAGCTTTATGTTAAACTAGGTTCTTGTTAATAGTTTTATGTGGTGGCTAGACCTACATTGAAAAAGCCATTTTTAATCAGAAAGTTGGTTGGTAAAATTGCTTAAGCTGGATGAGTGAGAGAAGGATCTTCTGGATAAGTTGATGGAAAAAAAAATAAAAATAAAAAATAAAAGTTAAAAATAAAAAATCTTTGCATACCCTTTAAAAAATCTTTTTGCATACCTTGGAATGAGTTGTTTCTTATTGCTCCATTGTTTTTGAGATAAATGTCGATGATCTATCCATGAGCAATTGTCATAGTTTGACCTGAAGCTGTGTTATCTGCCATACCTCTTAAAATTATCACTATGGATTCGTGTACACTCATATCCAAGAGACTTATCGTACTCCTACTATTTCCAAATTTATGCATCGCTTATTTCAAATTTGGCCTTTTCTAAATAAGAGCAGCACTTCTACATATGGTATGATCCTACCATACTTTAGCATTTTTATAACCAGTTGCCCACTTTTACATTTTCGTATACTTTTCATGCCCCCATGTGCTCTAATGCCCTCACATTCTATTTTTCATACTCCACCCACAAATTCACATAATATTATGTGTAATACAAGTGATGCATCTATTTAGAATGGCAGTGTGTAGACTGAGTACTATATTGAGGGTTTTGGGGTGTTAGGTTGGTTTGGAATGAGAGCCAATCACATGTATGCTTTATTTATCTTACAGGATTAAATGATACCATCACAGGTAGTAAGAGGGCTGAGAATGATGAGAGGTGCTAAATACTTGTGTATCTTGTATTTGTGTAAAAGGTTTAGTAATTGAAATATATGATTTGGTTTTCTATTTTTGATGTGGAGGTGGGTGGAAAATTTTTATTAATAACCACCGTGTACCTATCAATGGGAAAAACCCTGTCCTGAAACAAAGTAATATACAACTGAAGCAGGGCATACCCTGTGAGCACGACACATAGTACACAACAGACAACACTTATCTTACATAAATTCTTTAAATCTGAGGACTAATAGAGTAACGCTTTGTTTGGATACCAAAGAAGGAAGGAAAGGAAGGGGAGGGAAAAAGGAGGAAGGGAAGGGAAAAGAAAGGGAGGGGGAGGTGAGCTCCATTTTCCCTCCAAATCTCTCCAAATTTGGAGGGATTATGCTTATTAAAGAGAGAGGGAAAATGGATCTCTCCCTCTCCTTTCTCTTCCTTCCCCCAATCCTTTACCCAAACAAGAGAGTTTGTCCCCCTCCCTTTCTCTTCCCTTCTTTTCCTTCCATTTCTTTCTATCCAAACAAAGAGTAATAGTCATGTGCCTGTTAGCTGTTCATTCTGAAGTATTGTTTATCTGAGTGCAGGAATGAGTGATCTTTGCTCTCCAATGATAATTCTCCTTGACAACGAAGCTGATGCCTTTTGGTGCTTTGAACGCCTTATGCGCAGATTGGTACCTTTTCTTCTGCTGTGTAGTGTTTGATCAATTTGTACTTGCTAAAACTGCAGAAAATTATTTTATTCTGACAATATGTCCAATCAGAAATCTGACACTCTAGTGTTCGGAATCTCTGGTTGAATTATCACTCTTTTCTCCTATCTTCCACCACTCCCCACCCCCTCCGCTCAAAAAAAAAAAAAAAAGAAGTTAAAATATTAAGAAAACATTTGTTTTTCATTTTCGAGTCTATGTGTTTTTCATTTCATTTGTCATGATATATTTGGTGCAGTTGCTTACAAATGTTCTGTAATTTGAAATTTTAAAGCGAGGAAATTTCAGATCCACTGGCAGATCTGTTGGGGTAGAGGCACAACTTAGTAACCTAGCAACAATTACGCAAGTTATTGATCCGAAACTTCATCAGCATTTAGGTACTGATTTTTTAAAAATTTTGTTATATTATATCTTCATTCATTAAACCAACACATTTGTTTTTTCTTTTTCAAAGTGGATTGTTTCAATTGTTGCCAAGTTTATATTGACAATATTTATTGTTAGCCCTTCTTCATTTCTCATGTAGAGAAATCTCAATTTATTGAAAATAAGGATGTGTAGAGGAATAACTCCCTAAATTAAAATTATTCAATGTTGTTTTGTTGTTTGAAAGTTTAATTTGCTCTCAGATTTTAAATTATGTTTTTTTTCCATTATAAATGCTTTGATGAAATGATTCCCAATGGTGATTGCGTGACATTAACTCCCTTTTGGTTTTGGAGAACAGAAACACTTGGTGGAGGTGACTATCTTTTTGCCATTCGAATGCTCATGGTTTTGTTTCGACGAGAATTTTCTTTTGGTGACTCTCTGTACCTTTGGGAGGTATGAATGAAACATCTTAAACTCTTTATTTCTTCATGGTCTGAGCTTACTTAGTGGAGTATACTAACCCACTAAATACCTCAAATGTTATGAATTATGATATCTTCACTGGATTCCTAAAGTAAAATCTGTTGTAACTTGTTAATAATATAATATGATGGTTTATTGGTACTTTTCCTTGTGATTGAGCACTTACTTTCTTGATTTCTCACATAAAGATACTAGAGAGAAGATATCATTTCCTTTTACCCATAATATTTTGTGTACATTAGTGGTAAAGAATTTAGTACTTTGTTTCTTCAAACCACACTGTAAACTCTACCTCAAATCTTAAGATATCGAAATTTCCTTTTTTAAGGTCATAATGTATATAAAGTATGAGCATGTTTGTATTTTCTTATACGTAGTATAATAATTCCGCTGTACCAGTGGCACCTAAATGTATGCTCATTATGTTGATGTGATCTGAAATGTTAATACTGAGTGTGAATTTATTCTCCGGAAATTGTTAGATTTTCTTGGTTGTGCTCCTTATGTACATTCCACAAGAAATCAAAACCCCTTTCCATTGCTTTCTAAAAATTTTCCTTGTATCCTTTACTCAATGATCTAATAAGTTGACTCTTTGGAAGCTCCAAATGCTTAGAATCAAGTATGAATTTAGAGCCTCCTTCTTTTCCTTCTCTTCATAGGAACAAGAAACTTTGAGCTATAGGTTATAACAACCAAAAAGAAATTCTGAGTCACTTCTTTATTGAATCAGGTAACTCCTGGATATGAACATGAGAAAAGCATATGAAGTTGTCCATCTTAATACTTGGTCTGACATCCCTCCTGCCCATAAAAGACTTAACTAGCTAAGCTATTTAGTCTATGATTCCCATGTATGTACTTCAAATGGAGTTGATTCTTCTTTGATTGAGTAGGGGAGGTGGATAGTGTATGTATGTGCCATGTTCCAAGCAACAACACTGGGACTCCAGAAAAAACGAGATACAAGTGTTCAGAGGTGTAGGTAGCCCTACCTCAATCCAACACACGCTTTCCACATCCCTTAATAGTCAATAGGAAAGGAGAGAGTAACAAAACACACAAACATATAATAAACTACTGGAAAGTCAATACTTTTCACCAAGCAAAACCCCCAAATGTCTATTGTTCACCTGCAGTTTGATTTTAGTGTTACAGTGATCAAGGCCTTTGAATCCTCCCAACACCATAGAAACAAATATTTGATTCAAAACATGGTAATGCAGACTAGACTTTATGTTGGAGCCTTGGAGGACTGGAATTCTTCGATTATTGTTGTCAAAATTTGACTTAGTAAACAGACGAACAGTTGTTTTAAGAATATATAACCTGCATAATTCTTTTTTTTTTTTTTTTTTTTTTTTTATTACTATTATTATATACACCTGCATAATTCATTTGCATACTGAGGAACCTAGTTCTATCGAATACATGAGTTCTTGCTTGAAAGGAGGAGAATCATATGCAGTTCTCTAATTTTCCAGAGATGTTCCAGTCTTGTATGTACAAGGGCTTTGTAGTTTTTGTCATTTCAGACTCTTGCCTTAACAAGTTAGTGGGAAGGAACAGAGAAACTTGTGGAGAGTGACAATAACATTGGGCTAGCTTCATGTCTTTTTATGTGTTATTTAACCATGAATTATCTTGTTTAGTTTAGGAATTTTTACTCTGATTTTTCAAAAAAAATTATTATATTTTTATTAATGTATATGCACATGTATGTATCCATGTACACGTTGGCTCTCTTTCTTACCAAAAATAATAAAAATCAACGAATCGTTTGTGGGATAAAGTAGAAAACATCGTATAGATTTATTGCACTTATTCACTGCATGCCTGCAGCATTATTACCCCATACTCTTGCAGTTTTGGTCTTGCTTTCTCACTTTATGTTTTCGAAGTCAAAAACTTTGTTATGTACTTTCCTAGTGTAATTATTCAACTGAAGATTAATGCTGCTGTTTTCCCTTTTATTATTTGTTTTAATTTCATATTTTTACATTTTCTTAGTAACTGAAACAGCTCTGATAAATTCAACTTTGTGTGAATTTGGTGGACAGATGATGTGGGCTTTAGAATACGATCCTGATCTTTTCTTAGTTTATGAAGAGCCCGATTCTGCTACTGAAAGTTCTGAGGGATCTAAAGGAAAACCGAAATCCATTCGCCATTACGGAAAGTATGAAAGAGAAATTTTGAGAAGTGGAGCAAAGGAAGACGCACCCCTCCCCATTTCTGTCTTCCTTGTTGCCAGTGTATTGAAAGAGAAGGGCCCAAAACTACTTAAGGAAGCTCGTGGTCTGGATGATGTTGTAAAGGTTTGTCTCAAGTCCTCAGAGTACTTTATGCAGTGGTAACCATTGTTGGCTTTAAGTGTCACTGTAAATTTACCAGCAAAATAAAGAAAGTATATTTTCTTAATTACATTGATAACTTAATATTGGATTATTGTCATTGATATTGGAAAGAAAGTTTCTTTGCAATTGTTTAATTGTTCAAACTGGAAAACATTAAATCATGCAGCAAGTTAGTACAGAAAAGCTGTAAGATGCTGACTCCATTATAGTATATGTGTTTTCAATCGTTCTTCCTGCTCATTTTCTTCGTCTTACATTTTCAGATTTTGAACGACATAGCTGGAGATCTGGATGCCAAGAAAGCTTGTGTCAATGCATTGAAGCTACATAAAAAGTATTTAAAACAGGTAGCTTTATTTCCTTGAAAACTCTTAGGTGTTGGATGGAGTAAAAGATGAAGAAGTATAAGAAAAAAGTGGATAAACTATGAGAGTAAATGGGAAGGTGTAAATACTGTGGGATATGGGCAGGTAAGATGGTTAAAGCCTTAAAGGTGTTCGCCAAAATTAGAACAAAGTAAAATTGGGTAGAACAAAATACGACATTAAAGATATAGTGTGATAACTGATAAGGAAACAAAATTAAAAGATTTGGTTTGGTCTAAAACATTATGGTTTGATTTGATTGTGTTTGCTTCTAAATAATAATGAGTAATATACATTTGAAATGGGATGAAGATTGAAGAGAACGTAAAGCAAACAGTGTTAACTCAGTGTTATGTTGAGATAAGAATCAGTGTTATGAAGAGAACATAAAGCAAACATTATGGTTGTATAGTCAAAGATGGATCAAGAGTCACCTCACAGCCTATCTACTTCAAAAGTTACCGCAATTCAACTAAAAGTCGTCATGTAGCTAGTTAAGTCATCTTTACAATTTCACAGTCACTCCTCAAGCCCAAGATACATCCTAACATACATACACACTTACCCTAGTAGTTCTGCATGAATAACAGCTTTGTAACTGTAAGGGCATGTCAATGTCATTGTTGAGAAATTTGTACCCAACAATGGGGATCTTGGTTGTATTTTTTGGTTTGCGTTCCGTGGAGAGACACTTAGAAAGGCCCTAGGCCAAGAGCTGCTAATTTCACTTTGGATGCATCCATGGCTTAGCAATTTAGTTGAATTCATTTTATAGATTGAGCTCCATCTTTGTATGCTGTTGTTGGAATGAGTTTATGTTGATCAATATATTTATGTATAGTTCTGTGTCATTTTCAGGCAAAGAAGGTATAGCACGAAAAATAGAGAAAGTTTTGTCAGTCGAGATTCAACCAATCAATACGGTGTATATCTTTTTGGGTGTACGGCAAAGAATTGTATCATAGAAATCTCTTGGCCAATTCAGCATTAATCCACATGTAATTTATAAAGGATTGATGCTTGTTGTACATCTTAAACATTCTTTGTACCAATTTTGCAAAATTTATGAATATATACAACCCACTGCTTGTGGGTTGCAACTTTGATTGTAAAAGTTCTTCAATATCGATCAATGGAGTTTTAATTCAAGTTCTTATCTTCTTCCTTTCTTTGTTTTTCTTTCCACTGTACTTCTAGCTGTCACAAATATTCTACATAATTTGCAATTGTTGTACATTTCAGCAATAATTTCATCGTAGAAAAAATATACATTGCATACAAAAAGTAAAATTGTTGCTTGTTTCCAAAAAAAAAATAAAAAAAATAAAAAATAAAATAAAAAAGTAAAATTGTTTCTGGGAGGTATAACATCACATTTATCATTACTTTCACACATTCAACTTATATGTTTATGTCTTGTTTTATTGTTGTTTTTGTTCCATCAATCCTAACACATCCAGCACTACCAAGTGAACTATTACAATGATCAAATTCTTATAATCCATATTAAAATTTTACACTTTTTTTAAAAAAAATATAGAATATTCTTTAGTTTTTACCCTTTTATTTTTATGGGCCAGTTTAAAAAAAAAAAAAAAAGTAAATCAAAGTTGTAAATGCTGTGAGGTAAAAGGGATAAGACGGAAAATGAGGTGTGGCTAGTATAATGCACAATGATAATAACATTATGAAACATATTCAAACTATTATAGCGATCGAGTGATACATGATTTATAAATTAAATTTATTAATTATTAATCCCATTGGAAAAAAAAATCCATTAATTACAAGGTAATTTACCTTGTATCATTGGCCAATTGACCATATTGGTATAAAAGTTAACACCCTTATGACAGATTGGTATAAAAGTTATTGCCGGCGACATATTGGTATAAAAATTAACATGTGGCGACATATTGGTATATAAGTCAACAAATTGCGACATTTACCCCTATTTTCTCGTCGGAGGATATGCGTATGATACACGCGCTTAATTTTAGTGCTAATAACTTTTATTTGACATTTTGTTTTTTGTACTTTTCTCTACTTTTTATATTAATTTAAAAAATTATGAAGTAAAAATCCCAAAAAAAAAAGTTGAAAGCCCAAAAGTGATGAGAAAGAAGCTAGGGGAAACGAATAGGAAAGCTTGAGCAAAGGATATAAGGTTGAATGTATTGAGGGCGATGGTCATTGAAGCATCACAAGGGTAGATTCTTCTTCTTCTTCTTTTTTTTTTTTAAAAAAAAAAACACTCATATATATATTTTTTCTTATTATATTGTTGATTTACAAAATTGTGGGTATAATACAAATGAAGTAATAATGAAAGTTAGCGTTTACTAGTAATTGGTTTTGAAATTAAATAACTAATATTGAGATTTTGTTTATTGTTTATTAGTTCTTTGGGGTTTTATCGTTTGATTGATTCATCAAAGTTATTGTATTGGAAGGGAAGAGGGAAAAATTATTATTTGGTGCTGAATAAGTATATTATGATAATAAATAAGATTGCAAAAGTAATTAAAACAAAATTTTGAAGTATACAACACGCTCTTTCATCCGAAGAAAAAATAGGGGTAAATGTCACAATTTGTTAATTTATTTACCAATATGTCGACACATGTTAATTTTTATACCAATATGTCGCCGGCAATAATTTATATACCAATATGTCATAAGGGTGTTAACTAATATACCAATATGGTCAATTGGCCTTGTATCATTCGTACATGAACAAGATCATATTACTCATATAGTAGGAAATGGAGCAATCCCTAGTGGAGAAACCAAACAGAATAGTGTAACAATATATAATTTTATAATATAGATAGGATTGTATATACTACGTCATATTAAATTATTTTGTACACATCGTGTCAAAATTTGACCTTGTCTTTCTTTTTTCAAGAAATTTTAATTACATATTGTTGATAATCTTAGGGCTCTAACGTAAAAACTTACACTTCAATAAAGTTTTCATATAATATGGAAATTTTTTCACTTCTTTGTAGTGTAGTTTTAGAAAAATTACTTGACTATGAATTGGGAGAGTAATGTACGTTCAAAAATTAGAAAAGTTGCACAAAAGCATGGAATATTTTCAAGACAACAAAGACTACAAGTTGGACTATTTAGAGACCATCAAACGGTCTTTATGATAACTAACAAATTTTCAACTTTATAGCATCATATCCCCTTCTTTCTCTTTACCAAAAAATTATAAACCAATAATAACCAAATTCCCTCCGAAAAGTTAGTTAAAAACTAGAGGAACATAAAAGGCTTAACTAAAATTTGACATTACAAGAATCCCAAGTGTCATATCCCTCCTTTTCTTCCTAGAAAAACCAATTCATCACCTTCATTTGGGGGGTTTCCTTTGAACTCCCCATTTTCACTATTTTCACCTCCCCCTAATTTTCTAACCCTATTTGTCCTTCCGGTGAGGTGTCGGCCTACGGTACACCATTCTCTCTTACTTTTTCCGTTACATTTTCTTTTTCTCTCATTTCATTGACGTCAAGGAATAAAATAATAAGAAATATATAATAGAACGAAAAGAGAAAAAAAAATCTTATATACACCCCCTAGGAGGCTTCATAGGAGGTGATAAGGCGATGAAAACGAGCCTTAGATCTTCCACGAAAATACCATGGAAGATACCATTATTTTTGGCGATTGTTATTATTGTGTTATGTTCATTAGTTGAGGTATGTAGAGCCCAAGACAAAGACGTCGATGAGTTTGGTGACCCTACAACAGGGTCCAATACCTTTGGAGGAGACTCCGGTGGCTCAGGAGGAGCCACCGGACCTCCAAAGATCCCCAAAGAAGTCAAAAGTTGTGATGGAATCTACATCTCCTATGACTTCTTAGGGCGCGAGAAGGAGTACCCCCATGTCAAGAACACAACAGCCCAATCATGGGCATTTAAGTCCCAATTGCAGCTTGTGAACATGGGTAATACCGAGCTTAAAACATGGAAGGTCTTCATCGGGTTTCAACATAGGGAGCTTTTGGTTTCGGTTGATGGAGCTGTTTTGGTGGATGGGGATGAGTTTCCGGCCCAAGTTGGTAACAATGGTACAACTATTGGAGGGTATCCACAAGCCGATCTCAAGACTGCTATTGATACAGCCGGGGATTTAACACAAATCGCGGTTAAGGTTGGCCTTAAGGGTACTCAATTTGGTGTTAAGCCTCCTGGAACACCAATGCCTAAGACAGTTAAGCTTCAAAATGATGGTTTTAAGTGCCCTGCTCCTTCTAAACGAAGTAAGTTACATTATGTTGCATTTTTATTAAATGAGAATGCAATTTTTGCAATATATGTCACATTTTATGAAATCATGTACAACTATACATTAAAATTGCAATGTAAAAGTGCACAACTATACATTGGAAATATATTAGAGGAAATCATACTAGCCCACATATCAATAATTCAATGCATCAAAATATAATTGTCTTATATTTTAAAGCTATTTACCTTAATTTTATAGTCATATTGCTATCCTTATTTCTATATTATTAGTGTATACTATTATATTTTTCTCAAGAATTAATGTTACATGTATAAAATAAGCTAGAAAATCATAGAGCAATAGAATGATAAGTTTGATTTATTTCACCAATAAGGTCTACAATATGAAAGATTACACTTTCCTTCAAAAATAGATGTAAGGCTTTAAAAAATTTCAGTACTTGTTCATGTTATAAACTAATAATGTCTTATAATGTGCTTCTACAGAGAGCAACATTTACTTGTGTTGTCGAAAGGACAAGAAATTCAAGGTAAACAACAAGCTGAAGTACTCAAGAAAGAAAACCGGTGATCTTAACATAATGTACGACGTCTTACAAACCAATGGTAACAACTACTTGGCACAAGTAACAATGGAGAACGATCACCCACTAGGCCGTCTAGACCACTGGAATCTAACATGGGAGTGGATGAGAGGCGAGTTTATCTCCACAATGCGAGGCGCCTTCACCCACCTTAAGGACCCGGCTCAGTGCATCTACGGTCCTGCAGGCCAATACTACCAAGACATGGACTTCACCCAAGTCATGAACTGTGAGAGGAAGCCTATTATGTCTGACTTGCCCGCCGAAAAGAAGGATGATGAGAAGGTTGGGAAACTGCCATTTTGCTGTAGGAATGGCACTGTGTTGCCTAAGACTATGAATGAGAGCGAATCGAAGTCAGTTTTTCAGTTGCAAGTGTTCAAGATTCCTCCTGATATGAACCGTACTGCTCTGTATCCACCACAAAATTGGAAACTCACTGGTGTTCTTAACCCTGACTACAAGTGTGGACCTCCTATGCGCGTCGAACCTTCAGAGTTTCCGGATCCTACTGGATTACAGGTACTTCAATTACAATACAACTGTGTATATCAAAGAAGTGTTATATACCTCCGTTTCTTTTTAGTTGCAACAAAAGAATTTTGTATGTCTCACAAATAATACCTCTCTGTTGCAACTAAAAAGAATCGGAGGTAGTAATAGCTAGAAATTAAAATGTCTTAGCAAGCTGAATGTTTTTAATTGTATCTAAAATTTGCATCCTAAGAAGTTTAATGGACATTGACTCTAATAACATCTCTAATTACTCTAATGTTTTGTAGGCGATGGTTTTGGCAGTAGCAAGCTGGCAAGTGGTATGCAACATAACTCGTCCAAAGGCGAAGCAAAATAGATGTTGTGCGTCATTCTCAACTTACTACAATGACTCAGTAGTGCCATGCAGAACATGCGCCTGTGGATGTAACAATCTTCCAGAAGAGGACCAGTGCAGCACAAAAGCCCCTGCAATGCTCCTTCCACCTGAGGCACTACTTGTGCCCTTTGAAAACCGGAGTGTCAAAGCGGTGGCGTGGTCAAAGATCAAGCACTATCATATCAATGATCCAATGCCCTGCCCCGACAACTGTGGAGTCAGCATCAACTGGCACGTTGATGCTGACTACAAAAACGGGTGGACTGCGCGTATGACCCTCTTCAACTGGGGTAGCAACGCCTTCGAGGATTGGTTTGTGGGGATTCAGATGGGGAAAGCATCAGAAGGGTTCGATAAAGCCTACTCTTTCAACGGAACATTGTTAAAGGACTTAAATAACACCATATTTGTACAAGGATTGAAGGGGTTGAATTACCTTATCGCCGAGACAAATGGGACTAAGCCTCGTGACCCAAGGGTGCCTGGGAAGCAGCAGTCTGTTCTTTCCTTCAACAAGAGACTAACTTGGCATCTGAACATCCCTGAAGGCGACGGGTTCCCGAAAAAGCTGCTCTTCAACGGGGAAGAATGTGCACTGCCTAGTTTCATTCCTGCCAAGAGTGGAGGCATTCGAATAAACTCGAAGAATTCTATCATTACTTTTATCTTCACTTGCATCATCACATTGTTTTTGGTAAGATAACTTCAGATGGGTTTCAATTTACTTCATGGATTGGAACAATTACTCGAAAATGTATGTTGATCGATGTTTGAGTAATATCATTATCCACTTCAACCAAGAGAAAGCTAGCATATACATATGTATATATATGCAGGGGAAAATGTTTTGTGAAGTTGGATTTCTGTAAGTCATACAAGTAATTAAGTGGAGTGGTAAATGTTTTAGGTGAATGAGATTGATAACTCTTTTAATGTTTGTAAGTAATTTGATTTAATTTCTACATGTAACACAAAAATTGCAACAGAAAAAAAATGGAGGAAAAACACATTGCACCTTGAAATTTTTGTAATAAGGGTAGATATATTATGTTACAATTTGCTCCTCTTAGTTACTTTTGTTGCCTTACAGGATGGATTTTGTACATTTTCGCCTGCAGGCTGCAGCTGTAATTGCTTGCATCTAAAATGGACTAGTGTAACCCTTTTTGGTATCAATTAGTAGTTAATTATTATCTTAACTGCTAGTTATAAACACGAAGTATATTCAACCAACAAAGTACTACATTTTAATCGGTACTACATGACTTCTTGTTGGTACCTAGATGAAACTGATTATCGATTAACCTTCAAAAGAAGAATGGTGCAACTATTTAATAACGGAGGAAGTATTATTTATACTAGTTCATCTTGAATACAGATCACTATAGGTATAAGTTTTCCCACCTCTATCAATTCTTTCTTTCTAAGCATGAAAAAATTACAAGTTTCAAAATTAACTCATCCCATAAAACCAAAATTGCGGTTTTGGCTAGAAATCTTTCCTATAAATCTGTTCTATTAATTGCAATGAATTCTTTTCTGGAAAATCGCCAGAATTACTTTATTGGACAATGATTCTAAATATTTCTCTCCTCGTCACGCTGGTCCCTTTTATATCTCTCCCCTCTCCTAGTCTCCTAAGGTAGCGCATATGTATAAAGGTATGTTGTTAACTGAAACCATAGTCTGTCGTACATGTGGAGCAGTTGTTGATGTTTGAGCTGGATGAGTTCAAGAACTTTGAAGTCGCAATCAAAGTAATTTGATATCTGTTGGATAAAAAAAATTTAGAAAAAAAAAGGAAGAAGATAACTCATAGCACCTTGAAAATCGGTAACATAATGATAAACTTGTGTTCCTACCAGTTTTGAAGCTTGAAGATGATTTGTGTGTGTGCGAGAGTGTGTTGGTAGAAAAGGTAACAAAGAGTAAATGATTTAGACGAGATTCAATTTAGGTCTTTTTTTTTTGGATAAGAGCCACAAGGCAATTAATTATCATTGAAGGATAAGCAATACTCTGCTGCAACTACATCAGAAATAGATACAGTACCTTCCCCAACCCACACTCCAGTAGAAAACTCAAGAGGAGCAAGGTGAGCCATTACATGTGCTGCCTTATTAGCCTCTCTAAAAACATGAACAAACTGAACAGAATGAAAGGTAGATACTAAAGCATAAATTTCATTCAGGTCTTTATCAACACTGTAAACACTTATTTTTACCTTCTTTCATTTATTTGTTTTTATGCCCAAAAAAAAAAAATCTAAGAGATTATAAGTAATAACAAGACTTAAAAGAAAGAAGATGGGGCAAGCAGCCAAGCAGTAAGTTTATCAAGCGGTATTATAGTACATTCAAGTGTAAAGTAAGGCTGTTTTTAACTAAAGCCCTTTTCTTTTCTTTTCAAACCTATCACTCCCCTTCCCTCTTCTTTTTCCCAGTGTAAATGTAGCCCAGTTTCATACCTGTGTCATGTGAATCACATAAAAACTACAGACAAGCAAAACTAAACACATAAACGAAGCAAGTTGGTAACGTACTTTCTTTCATATTTCCTGCTGCTCTTCTGCTATCATTGTAAGTCGGGCAATATGATTTTTCCATAAACTAAGTGCATAATCAAACAGCTAAAATCTCATCTACACTGGTGATTTCCTCATACTGGACTTTGGGCTCCAAGTCAATGAACTGGTTGGATTTGCTCGCCAAATGTGAGATGCTAACCCTGCCTTCTCGCTTTATATAATCAGCAACAGCTTTCATTTCTTCAAGTGAGATATATATGTACTTTCCCCTATCGTCCATGACTCCTGAAAGTCTTCCTGCAATTTTAGACCAAAACAACAAAGCACCAATCTTTTCATTTAGAAAATTGCACCACAAAGTAGTATTTCAAATTTCTATAATCCAGCCTATCAAAAAATAAAAAATATAAAATTCTATAATCCAGACAATTCACAATTTCAGAATTATCATATATTTTCCCTGAAGGGTTGAACTAAATGCAGCATAGTACTCCAAGAAACTGCCAGGATCATCTCAGTCAAGAAAAGTATCAGCTGTCAATACTCCAATATTATCTTGACAAACAAAACTATAGTAAAGTCTGATAAAAAGCTTAAAGAAGAGCACTAGCAGGGTAGAAGGGGAGTAGGGGGACCAAAGACCATACATGATGAAATACTACAAAATGGCTCGTATGAAATACTACAAAAGACCAGAGACCATACATGATGAATTACAGGGTAGAAGGGAATAGGGGGACCAAAGACCATACAAAATGATTCAGCCTCCATTCTAATAAACTATTAATCAAATCCCAAAGAAAATCCATATATAAAGCGGAAATAAAAGAAGATAATGATTCTAAGACGTACCCATATTTTCTAGAGCTGTGATACGATTGATACACTCCTGTATTGAACACAAGTGACTGAGTGAGCACATTAGCAAATTGAACATTAAATACCAATAGATACAAACAAATCGAAACTAGATAACAGATGGATACCCTAGTAAAACAAGGAATGCATGTATGAAAGATATAGTATATACTATATAGAACGTAATACTTTGACTCTTTATTTCACCTCAATAACCAGTGTCAAATTCTTAAAACTCCGACATGGATAAGGACACTGGATACTTAATTTTGGACTGGAAAGAAGGAATTTTTTTTAAAAAAAAAAAAAAAAAAAAAAAAGCAGACTCTAACACTTGAACACCTCACGTGTCCCACACAAGTACCCGAATCCAAGTAACATTGATATAGACAATCAAATGGTTACAAAAGGTTTAACTTGTGTTCAAACAATACTTGACTGTTCTAACAACTCTATGCTCGTAACTGAAGGAGTAAGAAACTATTCATAATTTTGTCATTTCAGTTAAGTAGCTGTGTTCTATTTTTGCTACTTTCCTTCTTCCATATGCCTAGAAGTGGAGAGTTGATTGATGTACCTGAGTCCTCAACCTAAACTCTGCAGCCAGGTCTTCCAGGGGTACACACTTCTGCTTCTGTAAAAAGGAACATAATATTAATAATGCTATGAAATGAAAGTATAAATACAGGCATATAGCTGTTAATAATAGATTGCATTCTTACAACACATGTTTTAAGATAACTAAACAAATCAACTGACAATCATTTGTGTAGCAACAAACAGACCATGACATCAAATGTTGCAAAAATGAGAAAACAGAAAAAGGGAAACATGGACAACGCTTAAAAAGGCACCAATTCAGAAATAATTTTCAGAGAGATGGATCTTCAAACTGCAATTAACTAGTCAAAATTTTATTTAGGAACTCAGACCTACAGCACCTACCTTAATGTATTCCACAAAGTCAGAAAGTAGATCCTGGTTCTCTTGAGCCTCATTTTCTGTGGTGCCTTCAGCATCAATTGAGAATGCCCCTTTCCACTTTTCAAACTCTAATGCAGCGGCAGCTTCTTCCTTAGCTTGCCGAGCCTTAGCTTCCTCTTCCTAAAAAAATGTGGAGTCACATTATTCAATAAGTAACCAACTCAGAAACAATCCAAATTGTTCAAGCAAAGCAAAGCATACCATTCGTCGCTCTTCTGCTTCACGTTCCTCATCTTTTCTTCTTCGCGATTCTGCATAACGATCTTGCTTGGCTAGCCTTGAGTCACGTGAAGCTTGTTCAGCCTTCAAGAAAGATAACAGTAAGAAAAAATGAACAAAGCAGAGATGAATGTATCAGTATTTTGATAGATAACTGAACAATACCAGATAATCAACAGATACTACAGTAATTCCTAGCGATCAAGGAAAATTGTCACAACCCTAAAATTCCTCCATTATTTTTAGTTGGTAAGAAAACATCATATTCCAGCAATATAGAGAAACAGACAAAGGTTGTAGCTCATACGAATGATATGTGATTGGTTAGGTAACAAAGGTCATATGTGTACAACAGAAAGCATGTTAGAATAAGAAAATGATTCTGAAGACACGACATATATACCAGTATATACTGATATACATAGTACATGAGGGAGTAAGTCACCTGTCTTTGTGCTTCACGTTCTTGTCGTTTCTTATCTTTTTTCCTTCCTCCCCGAGCTTCATTCTCAACCTCAGCATCTTCATCATCACTCTCATCACCTAATTCTGCGTATAGGTCATATATGAACCACAACATAGGCCATCACAAGTACTTACAATCACAAATAATAGAGTAGCAAATCACAGAAAACTTTTGTTGCACAATATGGAAACTTTACATAAATATAAACAGACTAATTCCTTAAAACTGGCCACATAACCTATTAATAACAAGTCTAACAACATACAAAGTTTAACCATATCACATAAACCTTGATCAGAAGAAAACCAACCTTCAACAGCTGCTGCAGCTGTAGATGTACTAGCCCTGGCTGCTGGCCTACGACGCATACGACGAGCCCCAGTAGCGCGAACCACATTTTCCCTTTGAGGAACCTGAAACATTTGCAATCCACCATCTTATTTTCACAAACATTCCCCCCCCCCCTTTCTCCAACACCCGCTAGACCTCAACTAATTTTAGAACTGCAAATACTTTTATAGTACATAATCACTCCAAATCATATCAAAATCAACTTCGCAGTCTCGCAAAGAGGTAACTTCCATGTTTTTTTTCGGGCGACTAAACATGTTGTATACAATAAAAGGCTCAGAGATTGAATGACCTGATTACCTGAGGCTCTTCTTCATGCCTATCGGCAGCTTTAGAATCCTGACGACGTTTCCATAAAAACAACGGAACTAAACCAAATATAAGTAGCATCGAAAGCACAGCTACCAAAATATCATCCATCTTTCAATTCTACAAACTGCCCAACAAAAATTACAATCACCCCATCAACAATTATTCAATATTTTGCTCAAACAATGCAAAATATCACAAATTCATTACAATATATAAAAGGGTTTATGATTTAACTTATTTTTTCGAGATTTAAGTCATCAATTGTTGAATTGTTCGGATAGATTAGGGGAATTGAATCGTTCGGCAATGATGAAAATTGACAATAATCGGAAATTCAATAGGAATTACCTGGAATTGGATTGAGAACTGGAAAAATTGAGTGATCGAATTACCAATTTGAGAGTCAAAGCCGTTTTCTTCAAAGTGTCGAGCTTATGTGCTTGAGCAGTATTTTTCAGACGGTTGAGGTCCGTGAAAGGCATCAAGCAAAACGACGTTGGGAGCAATTGTTGGGTTGCTACTTGCTAGGCTTGGCATAGTTGATCCAAACCGATTACCCGAACTGATTTACCCAAACCAAGACTAAAAAAAAAACTTGATCCGAATTCCGTTGATATTGACTTGATAGTCAAAATGACCCGAACTAATCCCAGATTATTAGATTAATACAGAGTAACAAAATTATAGTTTTTCATTGACTTTTGGCTTTAGCCTAAAAGCTGGGTTTTAAGCCGAAATAATAAGATGTTTAGAGTTGTTTTTCACTTACTTAAGTTGATAATGAAATCCAACAACTAATTTTACCAAACATATTTTTAAACAAATAAAAGTCAACCAGCCAATTCAGGGGCGGAGCCAAAGGGGGCTAGGGAGGGCCATGGCCTTTCCCTTGGCTCAAGATAAATATTAAATTTTGCTTATACTTGTTGTAGGTTGTAGTGTAGATGAGTTGGTTTTTACCATGTGATTGTGGCCAAGAGGTCAAGAGTTCAAACCTAACAGCTAATATTTTTGTGGTACTTTGTAATCAAAATAATTCAACACACAAATACTTTTGTAAAAAAAAAAAAAAAAAAAGGCTAACCACTCAAGCTAGTCCTCTTTAATCTTTGTTCCCTAAATTTATAATAAGAAGTAGGATGTTAGGCTTTGGGACTCTTTGATATACGCATTTGTTAATCACCTTCAATTCTATTGTGAGTCAATTAAAAATAAATAAATAAATAAATTTTAAAAAAAATATTAAGTTTAGATTATTGTCAAACTAAGCTTGATTTATTGGTAAAAACTACACTTTCAATATGAGATTGGGTCCAATTTCTATTAGGAGCATTTTGAGAATATGGTTCCCTTATCTTTTCTCCTCATGACTTTTAGAGTATCTAGCCTACTGACTTTAAGGTCAAATCATACGAGATTTTGGCTTGATAGAACTATTCTTTATCAATATAATAGTTTACTCAGCGGTAAGCTAATTGTTCTATTTCATTTCATTTATTGTTACTTCATCAAATCAATTCAACGATGCAATAAAAGTTGGAGACAAAATTGAGTGGAAAGTGAAAAAGGAATAAACAACTTCTACTACACAACAATACAAGCTAGCTCTCACATAAGTGATAGAAGTACAGATACAATACATCATAACATGAAGAACTAGTCATTCAGCAACACCCCTAGTAAATCAACTAGCGAGTGGTGGCCACACGGTACACTACAACAAGCATACATAACATCTCAACCAAAACTTATTTCGTACTAATGCTATTAAAATATTATCTCATTCTTTATTTAGTTGTGACATTACTAGTTCAATATAATATAGTACATCTACAAAACTAGAATGTAATTTATTCTAGATCGAGATGATAAAATGCATGTGTTCAACATCATATGTTGCCTTTTCCATTCACAACCCCTCAACATAAGTAACACCAGCTTCATCCAACCACTCTTGTCCTTGAATAAACACCCCAACAGTAAAATTCCTTGCCTCTTTTGGGTCAGTAATAACATTATAACCAGTCCAATTAACTCTCTTACTTGTATCAGCACCCAAACCATAGTTCATGTACTCAGCATAATACAATGTGTCCAATGCAAAATCTCCGTCCCACTCGAACCAACCCCTAGGATCAATATGATCACTAATGTTCGATTGCATAACAACAGTCCTAGAAAAGTTCTTCCAAGGTCGACCCAAGAAGGTTGGGAACTTGGCTTTGACCGGTGCTAGGTCCGAGCTAGCTACAATGTCACAATATTGAATCGAAGTGCCCGTGTTTTGGAATGGATCAGTCCTTCCTTGGGCAGTGACCATGTTTTTTTGGGATGCCATAGGTAGTCGTGCGACTAACTCACAATTTTGGAGCACAACAGCCGCGTTACCAAATATGAAGTCTACCGTGCCTGAAATATAAGAGTACGTGTAGAATTGTCTAAGGGAGTGTGCATAGAGCGTGTCTTGGTAGGCTTCGATTTTGCATCGGTTTATGACCGATTGATCGGCTCCAACGCGAAGGGCGACTGCTTGGTGCTTCTCTGGCCCGGCAGTGTTTCGGATGCATATGTCTTGGAGTATAAATCCATCACCAACGGCAGCTGCAATTGACCATTATATAAATGTGAGACAAATCAATTGGAATTTACATGTGTTAGGGTCTGTTCACATTTATTGAATTGAGCTGAATTGAACTAAACTGAAATGAGGTAAAATGAATATTTTATGAGAGAAGGAAATTAGGAGCTGAACTGAACTGAACTGATTGAAGCTGAACTGAACTGAACTGAAATTAAGTAAATGTGAACGGGCCCTTTGTATATAATATTCATTTCATCAAATAGTTCAATGAACAAACATAAGGTTGAGGAAGTGGAAAGTTAGCTCCAAATTATTAGCTACACCACAATTTGTTCACATAAATCATCATGTTGCCTATATATAAGGACTAAAACGCTATAAATATCTTAATTATGCATAGTATAAAGCATGTAAATATGTTATCATAACAATTATTTGTATTAAAACTTTTTAATGTTTTCATATATTTTAAGGTTGGCAAGTCTTCATCGTAATTAAAAGATGTCTAAAACCAATCAATGTCAATAAAGACATTAGTGAATAGTTTATAGGATGAGGAGACAGCCATTTGAAAATATGGTAAAGGCTAATAATTATAAGGGATAAGGATTAAAGAAATGTGAGGAAATACTCATTCTATTATTGTACAATGTATCAACAAAGTAAGATTTTTTTCTTTTTTAATTAAGGTCTAAATTTAATCATATAGAGCGGCCTAAACATCAGTTTATTTTCTCGTACACATTTTCTTTCTTTTTTTTTTTTGTTGGAGCAAAGTGTATGTATTCATAGTTTAATAATGTATTATGCATCCTTTAATTTTAAACAAAGTGGATGCCCCTTTATTCTGTTAAATTACAATCAAATGCCCTTTCTACCACTCCCACTTGTCCCAATTAAGCATGCTATAGCATGATTAGCATCTAAGTCTCACGATAATGAGAATAATTACCCGACGATTAAAGAAAATAAAGTAGTTCTATCCTATACTTCAAACAGGGGTGCTTGGAATAATAAAATGCCTACAATGGACACCATGTCATGATAAAAAGTGGTAGTTTATCAAATTAAAGTATGAAAAAAGCATCAAATATGAGTATTTATTCCCCTGAAATTCGTGAAAAGAGTAAAGTAAAGCTCACTTAAAAAAATCTAATATTAAATATGCATGTTTCGAGGATAATCTATTATCTCTTGTATTGTATAAGCATACATTGCATTGAGCAAACTAATACTTTTCTTGTAATGCCAAGAAAATTACACAAACATAAATTTGACACATTTGATAAACCTATTTAGGTGTTTGTGACTTTAACTTTGATTATTAGGGAGTCCTGACACCATATATAATAACGACATATTTGTCCTTATATCCTAAATTCCTAATAAAATCGATCAACTTAAGAGTTGAACAAGTGACTTAAGTGATAATATTAAACAAAGTCCAAAATATTTGAAATATAATTAAAGTAAAAGTGGTATTGATCTTACCCAAAGTAGCTGATCTAAAAGTGGTATTGCCATCAACAACATTAAGACTCCCACTAATGACAGTTAAGTTCATGCCATCCCCAACAATCATAACATTCTTCTTCTTCTTCCCTACTTCAACAATCTCTTCATACACCCCTTCCTTCACATATATCACGTACCGCTTCTTCCCCTTATCCGGAGCACTCGCCACCACCTCTGCCACCGTCGTAAAGTTCCCACTCCCATCTTTCGCCACCACCACATTCGCCTTGATTTCGCTCCCCGAAACTCTAAGGAGTTTACTATCACTCCTCCTAACCCATGAAGGGTACATCCTCCTAGTACCACTTCCTAGTAGAATCTCCTTGCTAGCATAAGAATTACTTGTATCTCCTAAAACATTAGCTTGGATTGCCAATATTATCCTTGAACTTGAGATTAATTTCTCTATTATAGACTTTAGCTCTAATAAATGTGAATAATCTTGGAGTTGGTCCAAGCATGTAACATAATTAGTTAACACGGCACTTAACCACGTATTAACATCATTAGTATTAGTTTTTCTTAATTTGTTAGAATTAACCAATACTTGGATAGAATTAGTAACCCGATCACGTGACAAGTCCATAAGCTCTAAGCAATCTTGTACAACCTGACCACCCGTTACAACATTGATACCTCTAGTAGTACCGATAGCCTTGTTAATATGCGATACATGTGCTAGTAACATGTCCACCAGCACGGACACATCCGTGCTGGTGGATGATAACGTCCATTGCAAGGATTTGTTAGAGATTGCCTCAGTGATTAACTCTAGACAATAGTCGCGGTCATGGGATTTATTGCAAATTGACGAGTGGTTATTAGTAAATGAGATTGTGAGGAAACAAAGGTATAATGAGATTAAGGTGATTGAGAGGAAGATGAAGAGTTTTATGTGGCTTGTTTTTTGGGTTGTTTTGGGATGGTTGATAAGAGATTGGTAGTGATTTGAAGTGCCCATTCTTTGGTGGAATATTTTGGTTTGATTGTAATTGGGGTTGATGTTGTGGTTTAAATAGAAATTATAAAATTATTTTTTTAGCCTAGGTGGGTTTAATACTTCGTATATCGTTACTTTTGGAATTTGTGGGGAAAAAAAATTCAAAAGCTAAAGCGTTGGAGGGTTGGTGGTAATTAATTAATGTTTTTTTTTGTGTTCATTTTTTTATTTTAATGCTAAGAGCTGATAACTTGATAACTAATGATTAGTTCTTTTAGTCTTCTTACGGAGTAGTCGTTTAGGTTATTTTTAACTATACATTGAAATTCATGTTTTTTAATAATAAACAAAATGCTTATGTTAATTGAACTGAGATTATTGTGGAGGAGAAAAATAAAAGACCCTGAGATTATTGTGGAAGAGAAAAATAAAAGACCCACATTCCTTAAATAAATCAACAATATGTTTTTTTAATAATAAACAAAATGCTTATGTTAATTGAACATTATCCTTTATTACAAAAACAAACATTTTATACGACTGAACATTTACTTTTATAAGAATGATTACCATACGACATGAAAATGAACATTATATTTTATAAAAATGAACATCATACTGCATGAAAATGAACATGTGATTATTGTGGAATACAAAATTATTGTAAAATATGTCCAGTTAGATATGTTCATTTTTACTATAGTAAATGTTCATTTTGGCAGCGACCTCAACCAGCACTAGCTGAGGTCGACCTCAGCCATTAACAATTGCGGATCTAGCCTACCCTTTTTAGAATAAACATGATAAGTGTAATACCCCATATTTTTATATGTATTTTAATTTAATTAAGTATTTTGTAAAGTATTTAAATAATTCAAAATGAATTATTTATGGCATTTTAATTATTTATTTAATAATTTTGGAAATACTTTATTTTATTATTCAAATTATAGTTTAGGGCATGTGGTTTTATAAAAGGAAATTTTTAAAGTCAAAGTCAAAAACAAGTTTGAATAGGAAAGGGATTAGGAACGGAATTTAAGTTTAAGGGAAATTCTAGAGAAAAGAGGTATAAATATTCAACACATGGCAAAATTGAATTCTGCCTAGAGTGGAGAATACCCAAAGGTAATTTTCTATCTCCCTTCTCTCTTATTTTTCTTTTTTAATTCCCCTTCCCTTTTTTTGTGTAACACACGGCCGGCACCACCACCACGCACTGCCGGTCGACCACCACAGCCACCAGCGCACATGCCAGCAGTCGCAACAACACTAGCGAGCACGACAACAACCCAGTCGCGTGTCGTGGCGTGCGTGGTTGTTGTTGCGTGTGGCTACCGAAATAAAAACTTTCTTGTTGCTTTAATCCTTAATCTAATTATTAATTATGGGTTTTGTGATGATATTCATGATATTTGATTATAAACATTATGCGAATTAATTTTTAGATTTGTTTTTGAATTAAAAAAGCCCCAAATTAAAAAGCCTAGGTTTCTAAATTATTGTATGATGATGGAATTTGATTATGGGTGGTTTAAATCTTTGATTTGGGTGTTTAAAACATATTTATAGCAAGGTTTAATGATTTAACAAAGCTCTAAATTTTATTAGTAAGCCATAATTAAGTTTCTTGAAGGGATCTTTGATTACACATTAACTAGGTTAGTCCCGTGCTATGCACAGTTTTAGCAATAAAATATTTGATCATATATATTACTCCGTAGAAGACATGGTGTTAAATATGCTAATTAAATTCATAATTAGAATAGAATTAAAAAAAATGATAGCATTAGTATTTAGTGGTTAATATAGGAGGAAAAAAGGAAAAATGAAAGAGCTACCACCAATTACGTATATGTAGTAATTTTTTCTGTATAAGAAAATTGTGTTGTTAAATTTAGTAAAAAAAAATTAAGTTTTTATGAAAATGTGTAATTAATTTAGCTTTATCTTGAAAAAAAAAACTTAAAAAGGATTATGTCACTTATAGTTTTGGAGGGATTTTTTTTTTAATAAAAAAGCTGACACATAGATAGCGGTGATGTCAGCGGTTTCTACTTTACTTATAGTTATAGATAGATTGGGATTAAAGTCAGGGGTTTAAAATTAATTTTCAGCTTGTTTTAAATAATTTATAAGTGATTTAAGGACTGCATATATTGCTGGAAATTTGTGTGGAGTAGATATTAATACCTCTTTATGATTTTGGATTGTAGGAGATTTCCATGTGAGTGATTTCGTATAGTCGTCGCGATTTTAAGATAATATTTAGTTCGCGTACTTGGTATTTAATTGATGATGTAGGAACATGCTAAGCTTTGAATAATTAATTCCAAATAGTATCATGATAGATTTTAATTGGAATTTATTATTTTGGTTGATGTTGGTGATTGAATTATAAAACATGGAATATTTGTGATGGATTAAACATTGGAAATAATTATTTTGGCATGTTATATATGAACCACACTTTTATTATTGGCATGATAGTGAACATGTTTAATTAAATAAAATATTTAATTTGGTTTGGAATATTAAAAAGGAATTTTATTGGGATTTTTTTTACTTTTACCACAAAAAAAAATCACAAATTTGTTTTTTACTATCAAAAATTTTAAAAATTTCATTTTACCACCAAAACATTTCTAAACATTGTTTTTTACTAGTAGTCAAGAAAACCGTTAAATTTAACGTTTTAAAAAATCGATTATCGTGCAAAATATGTTGTTCATAGGTTTTTGGGGGCATTTTGGTTCTACGGTTCCATTTTGAAGTCAAAATGGACAAAAAAATGATCGAAAAACCTCGTTTTGCGTGTTTCACACAAACCAAGGTCTATGCGCAAAAAGAAGCATTTCCGATCATTTTTGTCAATTATGACCTTAAATTGGATCCAAAGGACCAAAATGCCCCCAAAATCCCTAAAGATGATGTGTTTGGCACGAAAATCGAAGAATTTAGAATATTCTGTTAGGTTTTTTTACGGCAGGTGGTAAAAAAAATAAATTTTTTTTTGGTGGTAAAATAAAATTTTTAATAGTAAAAAAAAATTTTGCGATTTTTTGTGTGTTGTAAAAGTAAAAAAAAATCATTTTATTACGGTTCATATAATTTTTATTGATGTTATAATCATGAGGAAAGAGCTATTTAAGTGTCTATGTACACAAGGAATAAATTATATATTGATGCCTTAGTGCACTTAAGGTGTTTCTAACACCGAAGGATAGGAATTGTGGCACATTATGCGTTTAAAGTGTCTTTGACACCGAGGTAGATTTAAAAATGGTTCAACATTAAATATCATGTGGTCATTAATTATTCAAGAATTAAATTGGTATGTTAAATTGTTTGAATAATTATCATGGTTGATTGTGTTATGGTTTGAGAGTCATCACCTAGTCTATTAATATGTAAACAACGTAAAGTGAAAGAGATTACGCACCAAAACTCTTGGAACATATATACCTTGAGTATGGACATATGGGGGAGTTATATGGGGTTTTATATTTAACCAGAACTTCTACTAGGAGTACAGGATGCTGTATATTCCTTTTTATTATTATGCGCAAGAATTCCGCCACTTACAAGTGGTTCTTTTATACTGGCACGGTTAGCTCTCGTGTTAGTACCCTTTTATTGGGGACAGTTAGGGGGAAAACCCGTTCGATGCGTAATCAATGCTAAATGAATAAATTAGTTATTTATTTGAGGGTCTTGTTGTATGTTGTGTGCTTGAAAACAACTGCAACAAGAAAAATTGTATGATGATAGGGTGGAAGAATGTTAGTGTGTTTTATGCCAGAAATCTTATATTAGGGGGGCCAATCAAGATCAAATATGAAATGGTTGTTTATGATCCAACGAGAAATGGAAAATTGTATAATTTCTTCATACTACTATTCTACCAGCTAGTCATATAGCTTACGAATTAAATAATATAAAATGATACGTTAAAAAAAAAAAAAAAAACCTAGTATTTGTATTGAATATTACTACTGTACTGTATGTACAATGGGATCTTTTTTTCAAGCAAAAAAAATAATTAGATTCCCAAGATGTAGCAAGCCCCACTAGAAATAATGTAAGGGCTAAAAATAATGCAGCACCAAGAATCGAACTCTAGATGTGCGGATTTCTTAACTCATTTACTTAACCAATTGAGCTCTGAAGCAAAGAAGTGAATGTAAAAAATTATTCTTATACTGAATCAAGGAGGTGGCCATGGCCTACCCCAGCCCCCCTGATTCCGCCCGTGGTACTCGACATTGTTGATTGTGTGTTGTATGTTTGTTTAGCTTGTATTTACTTTGGCCCTACGATGACCCATTTTAAATGGAGAGTAGTGGGGACAAGTAGAGAGGAGCTTTTCATCAGGTGATGAAACATATTCATGGTGGCATGAGTGAAGAGCGAATCATGCTTACTTTAATTTCCATAAGATTATGATGTGATTTATTGCTTTGATTATTTTATTTTATGCTTGTGATACTAACGCAAAGGTTTTAAGTTGTTTGATTTTTAATAAGGGCCTACAATGGTTCTAAGTTGTACGTTTGATAACTTGCTATTTTATGCGGTTTTAGGGCGTATTTGAACCTAGTTTACCTGAACAAATTTGTGTTTTGGTTCACTTTTACCCTATTATTATGCAATTTTTGTGTATCCTATGCTTCACGGGTTGTTAGTGTTTTTGTTGAGATTTTAGGTCCAAAGACGACCAAATGAAGCCCATGGTTACCAAACCGAGGTTAGAAGCAAGGAAATGATGGAAAGAATCCAAGTACAAGAGCATCGTAGAAGAAAACATGAAGAAAAGGGCCCAGAAGACCCTGCACGGCCGTGCAAGATGTTGCACGTCCGTGCAGGAGTGCAGACCTGAAGCCATCTTTCTGCCAAGGCCTGCACGGACGTGCCAAATATTGCACGTCCGTGCAGATGATGCAGCACGGACGTGCTTCCGTGATTATGAGGCAGCACGGCCGTGCAAGATGTTGCACGTCCGTGCAGGAGTGCAGACCTGAAGCCATCTTTCTGCCAAGGCCTGCACGGACGTGCCAAATATTGCACGTCCGTGCATATGATGCAGCACGGACGTGCCAAAGGTGCACGCCCGTGCTGCAGCAGGTCGTCTTAAAACTGAGTTTCTGCCTTGGTCTGCACGGACGTGCCAACTTCAGCACGTCCGTGCAGACCTACAGTTTACCCGTTTCTTGTTTTCACCGTCCTCTTATTTGAGGGGGTAATATAAATAGCCCCTTTGGACCATTTTAGAGGGGTTCCCAATTTTTCCAGATTTTCATACTCCTCTTAGTTTGAAACACAAAAATCCTCAAATTAGCATAGATTTTAGTTCTTGTTTTGAAGTTTTTTCAATCCAATCATTGTAGAAGACAAGTTCCACCATTGTTAGTCAATTATTGAAGCTTCTAGTAATTTTTCTTACTCTTTCTTTCTCTCTTCTATCTTTAATTCTTGCTTTTTATTAATTGTTTGGTTGTTCTTTGCATGTTTAATTGTTAGATTCTACTTAATTCTTAGTTTTAATTTGTTCATGAATTCCTTGAAATCTTTAATTGCTTTAACCTCCATGGATTGTGAGTAGTCTAATTTCTAGGGTTTGGGTGAACCCTCAATGTAATCACCAACACTTGTTGCATGAACTAATTTGTTAATTGTGGGGTGTTAATTAGTTGAGTTTAAGAGGTTTCATTGTTAATTCTTGTAATTGGCCATTGCTTGAATTATTTATCTAGTTTCCTCAACGAAGGATCGAGAGATGAACTTGAGGAAGCTCCCTTATGCTTGATTGACTTGATTTGCCATGAGAATAGGAATTTCTAGTCAAGGGAATTTGCATGTTATCGTGAGGATGTTTTAACACTTGTTTCTTGCCCATAATCACGAGAGTAGGTTATGGTTTTGATGTCAAGTAATCCCTCTAGCTTGAGAGAGTAGTTGGGTGCATTTGATAACTTCCCCTAATTTATCCCCTAAATCACCATTTCTATGCATGCTACTTGTGGTCCGTGATGAAGTTTAGTGGTGAACCCATGCCCTAGGCCTTCTTAATATTGTTAATCACCTCTTAGAATTAGTTGATTTGAATTAGAATAGTGTGACGTAATACCAACTTAAAACCCCCGACTTAATCTAGCTTGTTTAAACAATAACATTTGGTGGTTGATTCAACGCCTCTCATGGGTTCGGCCCTTTCTTGCCCTTGCTACTAGTTGAGTAGGATCGAGTTAGGTCTTATTTCTTGATAGGTTGACGACGTCCTATCAACGTTGACTTCGTTTTATTTTGGTTTGAGTTTATTTTCGTTTGGTTGACTTTTAAAGTTGACTTGTTTTGAATGTTTTTAAAGATAATCTTCCGCTGTGTGTCTTTGATAATTGCCTTAGCCGTTTTCACGGTGGCGGTATTGTCTTAGATTTTCATATTTTGATTTTAAAAAGAGCAAAATAGGTATTTTTAAGGATAAGAATTTCTAGGGTGTTACAATAAGGTCTAGTCTTACCGTCACGGCACATGATGGAATGTGGGCTTGGACCGTGCATGGTCCGACCTTTTAAAAAAATTGACTCGAATCCTAGATAACCCTAAAGCACATGGATTCGGCACGACGCTCAGTTTTGCATGACCAACAACCATCTTTATTCAAAGTTTCATAATTCTATTGTTGCTAACGAACGCCACAAAGGAATAGATAGACATTTAAAATATAATCTAAAGTAGAATTAATTAAAGAATGCATGCCAAAATCACGCATCAACCAGTGTAATTAATATTCATTATAATTAATCAATATTCTAGTTTTAGTTATCCTATCCAACACTTGAGTCATTCATAAGATTTTGCCTTTTATTAATATGTAAGTAGAGACATTAATGTAATGATCAGAGTTATATATGTCTGTCAAATTGTTGTATTTAATCGAAAATGGAGGATAGGTTTTTTTTTTTTTTTGTTTTTTTTTATAACTTAATAAATAGTAATACTTATGTTAGCTACCTTATAGTCATGCAATAAAATAATATAAAGGCATATTTTTCTTACTTTTAATTTTATACCCACCCGGTTCATAATATGAGGTATATTTTACTTAATTCAAGTACAATTTATTACACCTCATAATTGTTTCATTGTATACTTCGTATTTATATTATTATACTACATACATAATTAAAATATCTCATGATACGTTTTAAAAATATATACTTCATTTCATATAAGTAGAACAGAGTAGAAATATTCAATTACAAACACCAAGCGAATGACATAATGAATTCTTCAATAAGATTTGTTTTTTTTTTTATTTTTTTTTTGTGAGAAAGTGTACCAAGCCAAGAACAAGAAAACAAAAGCAATACAAACAGAAAATAAAAAAGTAGAAAAACGAAAACAAACAGCAAGCTAAAACTAAGACACTAACTATGCTACTCATAGCTAAGTCTTTCCAGGCACCATCCTTGGACGAGAAGCACCCCAAATCCTCCAATAAAACGGTCTCAAGATCGTTCGGGACCGTCGAGAAGAAAGTTAGAGGTTGAGACGCTTCGACCCAAAATTGGCCAGCTAATCCGCAACTTTATTTTTTACTAAACATTGCAAAAGTGGGTTACATAATTTTAGTTGAGAACAAAAATGCATTGCATTTCGCTCGAGATTGTATTATTAGGTATATATTTTATGTTTTATTTGAATAAAACAATGAATGCAAAATCTTTATAAAATTTTGTGCCATGAAAATATTATATGATGATGATATTTGTAGTTTGATTATTTGTTTCACTTACTAATTTCCATATAATTGTGTGTTTTTTGTAAGTTGTAATACCCGTTTAAAAAGCATTATTGTATTCCATAGGTCATAACTTTTTCTAGTATATTCATAAGGCCTAATACTCGTTAGCAATCATTGGACATCTAGTCAAAGCTCTAAGTACTCTGTTAAGCTAAGTGAGTTATGATAAAGGTTAAATAACATAGCAAGAAAGAATGGTTAGGTCAATTTAAACATAGGGCAAAGTTTTTGAATGAGTTAGTTGGCTTGCATAAATGAATAGGAGTTTGGGATAACTTATTTATAAGCATCCAAGTCTCTCTATTGCTAAAATCTTTCTATTCTAGAAAATTTCTAATATAATAGAGAGTTCTACACACCTATTCTTCCTTTTTAAAATTGCACCACTACTTTTTTTTTTTTGGAAAGTTGCATATTAATTGCACCATTGTTTTGTATGTTTTTTTAAAACACTTTTCAGTAGTTTTTGACACACAAAATTGAATCATTGGTTTGGTTGAGTATTACATTATAAATATCTTGAAAGGATAAGCTGCTTGAAATGAAATTCACATTATATCGAGAAATTCACGTTATAAATTCACACACAGCTTCACTTTTTAGTTGTTTTCACACACAACCAAACCATCTTTTTGAGTAGATTGAGAACTTAAGATTAAATATCTTGAAATTCACATTATAAATTGTTTGTGCTTCATGCAAGGACATATACATATAGAACCTTAGCAAGGGCCTAACCCATTCCTAACACTTAATACTCCACACAAGTGGTGAGATGGACGAGATTTGAACCAACGATTTTTTTTTGTAACATTAACTCTTATTTCAAGTTAAAAGATCAAATCAACAAAAAAATTCAAGCTGATGGTTGAACCACATAATTGGTTTCACTCTCTATCATCAACTAACATCGATACGTAAAACATATAACTTCAACACCCAATCAACCCATCACATATCCGTATATCACTTCCTCCCTCTTTTCAACTATTTCTCTTTGCCTTCACTTTCTACCTATTTCTTAAATTCACTCGAAAACTCAAAACCCGCCATGTGTTAAGGTGACCCCAAGAACACCTATTGGGCTAATACCCTAGAAGTGTACCTCATCAATATACAACACACAAACAATATATATCAAATTATCAAGAATTGGTTTTTATGATACCCAAAAAATTGACCCATTAATAAGATGGGCTTAAATTAAAGGGCTCATTTTTTTTTTCTCTCTCAATCCATCGCATTCAAGAGAGTCGTGCAAAAACCGACCTAACCCCCCATAAACACCACTCCATATCAACTCATCATCGAATCACATTTCCATAAACATTGTCGGTTTATTAAATCCCCAATTTCTCTCTCCTTAACTTTGCTCAGACTTATCCGATCTAGGGTTCATACTTCTTGTTCCCTCTTTTATCGGATCAGGTACTCTCTCTCTCCTCAGATCTTTCTTTTCTTTCTTTAGCTTAATTCTTTTATTTTTAGTTTTTGTTGTTCTCTTCGATTCTTTTTGCTTTGTTTTCATTTCTTCCCGTTGAATTTGATTCTGTGACGAGGTATTTTGTTGATTTTTTTGGTTTTCTAATTTGAGATTTGATTGGTTTTTCTGGGTTTCGATTGATTTTTTTATGCTGTTTTGTAGATATGTTGTGAATGTTTTTAATTGTAGAGTTGGTCGGTTGTTTTTGACTTTTGAGTTTGAAAGATTAGGGTTTTAAATCATGGATGTCATTTCTTTTGATGTTTATCTTGTATGATTGATTGTATGCTGGTAGATCTTGTTCATTTTGTTGTAGATTGATTGAAATTTGTGTTATTTAATTGTAATTTTCAAATTCATCCGTTAATTCATGGTTTAAGGGTTAAAATTAGCTTTTACGATGGCACAGAAGCTATTTGGTAATAAGATTTGACCCCATTTGTTGATTAATACTCATTTGTGGCGAATTGCTTGGCAAGTATGTTCTTTGCACAAAAATTATTATCAAGCTTGTTTGTATACCTGTATGTTTGTAATTATGAATGTTTAGCTGTTTTTAATCATTTGTGGTTATGGTAGATGGGAAGAGCCATAGAGGGGTAGGAAACTGGGTGGGGGTGTGGGATAGTTTTAATTTGCCCTAGGCCGAGCGCTTCCCTCTTTAGTGAGGGGTGGCGTGGTATTCCACGAGAGAGGTTTTAATTCGTGGCGCACCTTGTGCGATGGGCATACAATAAATATTAATGGACTCCTTGGCCGCTTGACTGTTTTAGTTTCTGCAGTATGAGTGAGGGGATTATCCTACATGTGATTTTTGTTTGTTGGTGAATTGACCTTACTTTTTATCGAGATTGCCGGTGGCTGTCGACAGCCTTATAGTTGGCCTTTGTGCTAACAAAAATGGGAATCCAAATGTTCAGAGGGAGGCTGAACCTGATTGTAGCTGGTCTATACTTGCAATTTTTGTGTTTGGGGGCCTTTAGTGTGCCGTCTGTGTTTTTTAGAGCGTATCATAGTTTCAGAGTTGGTTACAGGATTGAATCTTATTATTGTTTGCCATTTTGTTGCAGTAGTTTTGTAGTATGAGCAAGGTTAATTGCCTGATTTTATCGCTCTATATTATAACTTTGGATCGCTAAATGTAACCATGTCATTAAGGTTTTAATGATGCAGCAGTTGTTTGTTTGGGAATTAAGTACCTTATATATTCTATGAAGTTTCAAGACTTCAATTTTCTTGTCATTTTTAAGTAGTGTTAATCAAAATAAATCATTTTATAACAATAAAATGAACTTGTTTCACTTTCATGTGGTTAGTGTGTGTGTGTGTGAGAAAGATGTGGTCTATACTGATGGCTGATGCTATTTTATATTCTCTCTGGTGAACCATTTCATTCCCTGTTTTCTTATTTGTGTTGCAATTGGTGTAATTTTTTCCTTAAATTATATGGATCTGTTCTGGACTAGTATCACATATTGGCTTTCTTAATTAATTTTTCCCTGTGTTCGCTGGATTGCAGGTCTGAGCATTTTATATCCACATCAACTCTCCGGTTCGCAGATCCTTAATCACAAGCCTAGTTTTCATGTCTGATATCGACGTTCAGATTCCTGCTGCTTTTGGTAAGTAGTCTAATTATTTTTGAATGTTTGGTTTTGATATTAGTCTGATTAGGTGGAAAATGTTTTTAGGAGTATGCACTCTATGTTCTGTGTATTGCATATGCATATGCCTCCATTGTTGACTAATTTTGGTCTATGTTGGTCTTTAGATCCTTTTGCTGATGCAAATGCTGAGAACTCTGGTGCTGGGTCAAAAGATTATGTGCACATCCGTGTACAACAGAGGAATGGTAGAAAGAGCCTGACAACAGTGCAAGGATTGAAGAAAGATTTCAGCTACAACAAGATTCTCAAGGACCTTAAGAAGGAGTTTTGCTGTAATGGTACTGTGGTTCAGGACCCAGAACTAGGCCAGGTTATCCAACTGCAAGGTGATCAACGAAAGAATGTGTCTACCTTCCTTGTTCAGGTACAGTTGATTGTGCAATTATTATTTTGTCACATCTTAGGGTTAAGTGGTGGTATAGATTTCCTAACTTGGGTTCTTTTAACTTTTGTTTGTTTACAGGCTGGAATTGTGAAGAAGGAACACATCAAAATACATGGTTTCTGAGTAACGGCGATCTTAGATCTGTACTTGTTCTTGTGCCTGTTCTGTGTCACGGTTCTATGGTAGCGACATTGTGGAAACCATAATTTTAATAATTCTGGTGACTGGCGTACATGTGTGTAGTAGTGTGTTATAATAACTCTGGTTGTTAGGATATATTTGTGTGGGCAGTGCTTCTGTTTCTGTGTCATGCAGAGCAGCACATGGAATATGAGACGGATGTTAATGTCTTTGACAATAATGGTCTATATTATGATGTAATGATGGAAGGTTTGCTTAATTCTGGTATTTGTCTAATGTAAAGATGTCTGTTCTACTGTTTGCCCGTGTTTCCTGCTGTGTCTTGGTTCTCTTATTGTTTGGTGCTGTTGTCCAATTTCCTTCCATTCCAGCTTGAGGTTTTCTGCACATCTGCCGTGCTCTCTTATTGTTTGCAATTTTTACCAGCTTTGTATTTTGGGTAGTTATTACAAGGACACCTGAGCTGGCTGCCCTTGTGTTGATTGGTACCGGCCTGTGGCCTGTGATGGTTAAGCTTCCCTTGTGTCGTTATTTATTTGCAAAGGCACTTGCCCGGCTTCTGTTGTCTTGATTGGCGCTGGCCCTAGCAGAGGTGCAATTTGCTAAACAAATAATAATAATGGTTATTGATTCACAATCTGACATGACGTATTATGGCATGACTGACATGTGGGCTTGCCCCTTCCATTATTTTAAATATACTCCGTACCATGGGCAAGTATGATGGTTGACAGCGATATTGTCATGTTCAAATTTAAAATCTAGAGTGAAATTTAGAACAATTTGTGCTACTTATTTTTTTATTTGAGGGGAATTTGTGCTACTTATTTGATTCACAAGTTTTGTGATATTTGATGGAGTAAAAGCCAAATACAATATGTCAGATAGACTCAATCGAGTACTATACTTCAAATGGTTATATTCTTGAAAAATAGTGAAATTCAACTGATGATAATTCAAATATGGAACATGATTACAAGAGTACATAAAAATATGAAGGAAATAAATTCTCAAGGGATAACTTTTTTTAATCGTTGAAATTCTTTACTCCGAAGTTCTTTTCACCTTGACTTTTTTGTCTCATAAAAAGATTTCAATTGAAGTAATTGTTATAGCAATTTACAAGATTAGTTGCTTACATATGCACATTGTGTGAATTATGGAAAACTATAGTTTTGTAAATAATACGGAGTACTACTACTATGTATATATAACGCAGTATGTACATATGCAAATACGGAGTATGATAAAAACAATTATTCTCTGTATACTACTATACTTACACATAAGAGGTACTCCTAATTATTTTCTGTAGACAATAACATCAATAAAGAAATGAACATTACACAAAGTCACCAAACATCATAATATCATACTACGTATTATAATTGAATATTATTGCACATTAAAATCATCATAATTTTTTTTTTCCTCACAGGGCTTGCCCCTAATCTGAAACAAAAAAAAAAAAAAAAAAAAAAAAAAAAAAAAAAAAAAATCTATTTCTAGCTTTTAGTAAGAGGAGTTACAATTGTATTGCGAGTGCTAGGGAAGCAAACAAACAGAAAACCACAAACAACTCCAACCACAATAGGAAACATAACAAGTCTTGCGTTAGTTTCTTCAGATGGTAATGGAAACAAACACTTGACAACATTTTGATCCAACAAAACAACGACCATAAATACTAGTATCCCCATCAATGCATGAACAAAATCAAGAACACGAATTCGATACTTGGATCCTTGTTCAGGGCTAAGAGTTAGAATACCATCAACAATCCATAAACCTTTAAACGTTGCGAATCCATAACGAATTTTGCCTCGTTCATCTCTCACACTATCTGTGAAAGACATGATAATACATGTTAAACCAAGGAGCGTTATGAAACATATTGCTAAGAGTTGTGCTTGTAACGTTTCACATTGGCCTTGATTTGTTATAGTGGGAGAAAATATCTCAAATATGAGGACTGATCCTGAGGGAAGGAGGCTAGATAAGCGGGATGTGCCTTTGAATGTCTTTCTGATGGCCTTTTGGGTTCGAGTTTTCGGTTCTTTTGTAGCCTTTGATTCATCTTCCAAAAGAGGTTGTCTTTGTTGTTGCTGTTGAATGTCTTGAAATTCTTCGCTTTCAATCTTGATATTCATGATAAAAACTAATATAGAATATGGTTTTAAAAAAAGGTTTTGAAGGGGCATGAAAATGAATTAGTATAGATTTACATAGTTGATCAAATTTATGTTTTCTTTGTACTATTAATGTTTAAGTGTTTGAATATTGTATATGTATTTGATAAATTAATGCTTAAATTAGAAACTCCCTCCTGGATTAATTAAAGGTTTTCATCACCTTAATGCACTGGGCTTAGTTAATGAGAGTTTTGTTAAATGTTCAAGCTGTCAATCTAGTTATTATGAGGTGTTTGATAGTAAGATATTGTCATTTTTAGACTAAAGTATTCATTTCTGGTTTAACATGACCCTTTTTTTTTTTTTTTTTTTTTCTTGACAAAGAGAATTTTATAATTACTTATGTGTATTATAGTTATGACATGTGAAATATACTAGACAAACGAGTATTAATCTAAACTGTTTATCTTACATAAAAGAAACGCTAAACTGTTCCCATGAAGTTTTAATCTAATTCTAATTTGATGATATAATGAATCACTATAATACATAAGTGAGGATTTGATGAGTTTGGTAAATGCCATTTTATTTTGTACTAATTGCCATCTTATTTTGTACTTTACTCCAATTAAAGAGGTATAGTTCTTCTAGATATAGAAGTAGCAATAAAAAGCAAATTGATGGAAAATGACATTGATATGTATAATAGTAATCGTCATAATGGCCGTCAAAAATCAATAATCACGAGAATTCCGAGCCACCTATTTCAAATATGGCAAAATCACCACTCAAGAAAATGCCAGAAGTGGCTATCAACCTCATTGCGCATATACGCGTTGGAGAGATATTTAATGGAACTTTACGTTGTACCAAAAATTTAAAAAAAAAAAAAATTATATAAATAAAAAAGGCATGATTGCTACGTACATTGCTACAAGTGAGTAGTCAAGTAGTCCATAGTTCCATAGGAGATATCCATCCTGTTTTTTGTAGATGCATTGGAAAAAAAAAAGAAAAAAAAAAGGTGTATCAATTTATTAATCAGTCGTTTTGTTAAATTAAGTATTAGTATAATTTAAAAAAAAACATTTTCTCTTATTTTTGTTTTTATTTTATTTATGGTCTCACTTCAACTTATTTTATTTTATGAGAAGACTAAGTAGCCTAGGTTGACAAGTTTCTAACAATGATAAACGTCCTATTTTGTTAATCCAATGACACTTAAGTAAGGGTCTGTTCACATTTACTGAATTGAGGTAAACTGATTGGAGATGAACTGAACTGATCGAACTAAACCGAATTGAACTGAGCTGAAATGAATATTTTATGAGAGAATTGAAGGAAATTAGGAGCTGAACTGAACTGAAATTAAGCTGAAGTGAATAGGCCCTAAATATTTTGCCTTGAATTTCGTGCATACAATAAGGGCATGTTCTCATTGACTGAACTCAGCTGAACTGAACTGAAATGAAATGAATATTTTATAAGAGAAGGAAATTAGGAGCTGAACTGAACTGATCTGAACTAAACTGAACTGAACTGAATATTTTATAAGAGAAGGAAATTAGGAGCTGAACTCAACTGAGCTGAACTGAACTGAACTGAATTTCAGCGTAAGAGAATAGGCCCTAATATTTCTTCTTTTTGCCGGTTATCCTCGAAGGCTTGTTTTTAATGTTCGTTTTTCCTGTCTAGCTTCTTCTTTCAAAGAAAAGAGAGAATGAGAAGACCCACCCTCTCTCTTTGTCAATGGAGGAATGAACAAAGCCAAAAAAAAGAAAGGAAAACTTTTGGTTTTCTTAATAATGACCCACACAATTCAGTACATATAAATACAATATAAGAGTTTTCATTGCATTAAATTGTGGTTTGGTTTGAATTTTTTTTTGAAACTACACTAAACCACGGTTTGGTCAAATTTGAAAACCGCACCGTAATTTTCAAACCGCACCAAACCGCAAAATTGCGGTAATTTTGCTGTTTGGTGCGGTCTAGACCGCACTCTGCACAACCCTAACCACCACCTCAGCTCCATCAACTCCACTTCAAAAGCATTCTCTCTCCTGTCTCATTAACTTCCACCATTAGACCTACAAGTCCAATCCGCCTCTATACTCAAACAAAAAGGTGGCAGTCTCAAACACAACCATTTAATTTCTGATGGATTTACCACATAATTTCATTAAATGAGAACTCTAAGAAAATAGTGAAACTATAAGGGTATGATTAATCCCTTAAAGATTGGAGTTTCCCTCCTTCACTGTTAATGAAAACAAACTAATGGTGAATATTCTGTTTAATTTTGTAAATTTACAAAATGCCCCTTAACAAAATTGAATGTACATCAATTATTGGTTGAACAATAATAAGTTAATAACACTTTTTTTTTTTTTGTAAAAAATTATAACACCTGTTAAAGTATAGGGAAACCTATTTTATAATAAAATAGGTTACGTTTTTGCAAAATTATATCAAAGTGAATTACATTATCACAAATTAAAGGGAAACCCTAAATTACATAATAATATTACATTGAAACGGTTCAAAATTTAATAGTGTGAACCAAAATTGTCTAAGAACACAACGCGAAATAATAACTCCGAATATCATATTTCAAATATTCAATGTCTCACATCAAAAATGTAGAAATTTATTAAGAATTAAATCAAAATATGAATTATACCATATTACAATAATATGATCTCGAGTATGTAATAAAAAATCAAGTTTAATGAATTATTGACAATTATGTAGAAAACTAAATTGAGATTCAAGTATTTTAATTCATTTACGTTTTAATTTTTCTTATTTATTGGTTTAAAAAATAAGTTGATATATGTTTTTTTTTTTCCAAAATATACATACATAATGATAAATTAAATACTTTAATAGATTTAATTTTTTTTTAAAAAACCCTTTAATTTAATAGATTAAATGATATAGCGTAATATTTTCTTTTAGATATCAACATTCGAAAATGCGGTGAAATAATTAAAATTTTAAAGTAAATTTAAAATAAAAAAAAATCTCGAAAATAAACTATTTTCATATTCACTATTTAAAAAATAATACCAATAATAATTGAAAGAAATATTTTTTATATTCTACATAATGTAAGTCTCTTAAAACAATGTTTGATGTAATAATTAATTCGATAAGGGATGGAAGAAAACCTTTATATCCTCATTCTCACACCACAAATTTTTAAGTGGTTAAAACCGGTCCATTGATTTTAATCAAATTAAATTAGAAAAAAAAATTAAAAATCAGTTAATATTTTTTAGGGTAATCACAGTCACATATGACACAACATCAAAGAAGATATTTTTCCTAATAACAACTTTACATTTCTATAAAATCCATCACTCCCTCACATTCACACTCACTCACTCACTACTAAAAATTTTACACCCAAATTAAAACAACCCTTTCTGTCTTTTGTAGCCCTAAAAAATGGCTTCAATGGCATCAGCTGCCCTTTCTTCCAAGCTAAACAAGCCAGCTTTCCTAGACTCACCCATCTATGGCACCCCTTTAACCACACCCATCAACAAAACCATCTCATACAAGCAACAACCGTCCAAATCTTCCATCTCGATGTCGGCCGCCCCGGCCCCTCCCCCGTACGACCTTAACAACTACAAATTCGACCCGATCCGTGAGTCAATCGTGTCTCGGGAAATGACCCGGCGTTACATGACCGACATGATCACGTACGCCGATACCGACGTGGTCGTGATCGGGGCCGGGTCAGCCGGGCTTAGCTGTGCTTACGAGCTCAGCAAGAACCCGGACATCAACGTCGCCCTTATCGAACAGTCGGTTAGCCCTGGCGGAGGAGCATGGCTCGGTGGCCAGCTCTTCTCCGCCATGGTTGTCCGTAAACCGGCTCATCGTTTCCTCGATGAGCTCGGTATCGAATACGATGAGCAGGACAACTACGTTGTCATCAAACACGCTGCTCTATTCACTTCCACCATCATGTCTAAGCTCTTGGCTAGACCCAATGTCAAGCTCTTCAATGCCGTGGCTGCCGAGGACTTGATCGTGAAATCGGGCCGTGTCGCGGGTGTTGTTACTAACTGGGCCTTAGTGTCCATGAACCACAACACCCAGAGTTGTATGGACCCGAATGTCATGGAGGCTAAAATTGTGGTTAGCTCATGTGGTCACGACGGTCCATTCGGCGCCACGGGTGTGAAAAGGTTACAAGACATTGGTATGATCAAGACTGTTCCTGGGATGAGTGCCTTGGACATGAACTCGGCCGAGGATGCTATTGTGAGATTGACTAGGGAAGTTGTTCCTGGTATGATTGTTACTGGTATGGAGGTTGCTGAGATTGATGGTGCTCCTCGAATGGTAACGCCCTTTGCCCTTTATCTTATTCGTGTCGTCTTTAAATTATATGCCACATTTCTTATTTATCTTATCCAATATACGGAGTATATGTTTTATGTGGTTGATCTTTCATATAAGGGACTTAAATCTAAATAGTTAATAAATCAAGGAAATTATAAATTATTTGAACTTATTTTGGAAATTTTTATTTAATTTGAGGTTATCTTTTGTAAATTGAATGTGTTCTGTTCTATATCTAGGATTAGATAAAACTGCCACATTTTTTTTTTTTGTTTAAGTTTGACTCGTATTATCGGGTTGATTTCTAAAATATAGACTTAAATTTGAACTATTCTACAATATCATCAACAAATTAATTCCTAAATAATGTATCAACGATAGTATATCATGAATTGTATTTTTTTTTTTAACGAATAAATTTTATTTAGTTTGTGATGGGGTAGGATGTTCTTATTTGATTTGGGGTTGTTTTGTGTAAAATGTAAATACAATACTTCAATGCAATTTGTTCTATCTAGAAGTTGGGAATAGAGTAATTGTCTAGTTTTTTGGTCCCTCTTTTACATAAAGTTAATGAAATTGTGAAGAGAGTTTTGCATGTAATTTAATTCGTTACTTATCTTACATACAAATAATGGCAATTCTTTATTATATTTATATAAAAGGAAAGAAATAAAAATCAACAAATCATTATAAACAAATGAAGGATATAAGGTTGAACCTAGATGCTTCTAAAGACATGAAGATTTACTATCTATTTAACATATTGTTAGTGTGATATGATTTTAGTGATTACCATCCATTTCATTTATTGTAATAAAAAAGAGATACCAATAATTACAAAAGATAATCGTGAAATGTCCTTACAAAAAGATGATTGTGAAAGAGATATGATGATAATCACTGTAACCATTAATTTGCTAGAGTATACGGAGTAATTGTAGGGTATATGCGAATATGGATGAAAATCACCCCTTTTTATTTTTATTTTTGAAACTATGAAATATGGATGAGATTAATCCTCATTTTGTAGTATCTTTAAAGAGATCCCCACAAAAGTAAAATGAGAGGTAGAAAACCTTAGTTCTAAAAAATATCTACTCTTCACATGAATGGACAATCATATATTGCTTGTTTGGGAAAATGATTTTGGCACTCTCTTATAGTGTGACAACACAACTTTTCGTGTCATGATCACATGAGTGCCAAATCTTTTTAAATTGTTTGATATTACAGAGTGTTTTTAAAGGTTTTATCAATTACTAAATTGATTAGTACATTTACTTGAAAAATAAAATTAACAATAATCTCAAAACTTTTTTTTTTTTTTTTAAATATTCTTAAAAATGAAAAAAATATTGACATACCAAATAATATTTTGCAGGGTCCAACTTTTGGGGCTATGATGATATCAGGACAAAAGGCAGCCCACTTAGCACTAAGAGCATTGGGCCTAGACAACGCTCTTGATGGGCCAGCAACCGAGAAGCTACAGCCCGAGTTTACATTGGCTTCTGCTGAATCTTCTGATGTTGTTGATGCTTAAAATCTTGAAGCCCAGCCCATTCCGGCCCATATTATGCCTAATGTTATGAGAGGGTGAAATTAAGCCTGTGTAATAATATAGGTGTTGTGAGCCAAGAGCTCTAACTCAACCCCTTTGGTCATTTTGTGTGTTTGGTCAAAATTTGGGTGTGTTGTACATGCAACTTCCTGTAGAACCTTTGGTTATTTCATAAATAGTACTCCGTAGTTTTTGGTTCACTTTAAGACCTAAAGCCGAGCAATCGGTCATGATCTATGCTTTGGTTCAGCTCAACTAGTGTTGCGTGACACACGATGAACTGATCGTGTTGGCAATCCACTGTTTTACCATGTCAATTGTGTACTTACGAAGATTTCTTGTATGTGTACAACATCAATTGTGTACCTACGAAGATTTGTCCTATATATATGCATATTATTTCATCTCACATCACACTCGAACAAATAGGTTAGAGGACGTTAGGCTATGCTAGACGCCTAGGCCATTCTCATGCCGTGCTTAAATCATACTCGGGTACTGGTGATATACCTAACAAACCAACATTATCAATGATCTAGTCAATAGATCCTTGTCATTATCTAATCAGAAAAGGTCGTAATGTTCAATTATTCTAAACTAGTGGTGAACATTGATTAAAATGACGTGCGTAAACATTACATAATTCAAAATGAGACACTTGCAAAAACTCCAAACTTGCAACACTTAAAAAAGCATAACCGACTAAAACAAGTGTAACACATAACACGGGTCCTCTTTGGGCCAAATTTCATGCTTTGGCACACTTTCTTGAGTCAACACAAGAAATCGTACCGTGAGCATGGCATTTGGCCCAACACGTAGTTCGGGTTTGGTTGTGCTTTGGTCCAGCTCATGTTGGGGCTTGGTAATGACATGTAGATATGTTATACAAAAGTACCATAATTTTTTTTTTCAAATGCAATTTTATTTCAATTATGATCCAACTAGCATGACTATTAATATAAACGCAAAAAATATATTTTACGTATATACTACCTCTATTTCTTTTTAGTTGACACGTATTTTATTTAGGAAATTCTTTTTTAGTTGACACGTTTTCTTTTGGGGTAACTTTTTTACCTTGCCGGTTCGAACAGGAGGAGTACGCCATGCTAATGTGCCTTGGATGATCCACATCAGTGGGTCTAAGGCTAATCTTTCTTGTCCGGTAAGCAAGCAAGGGAGCCTCTGGCTTCGCCCCTTCGTCTTGCCACAGCCACTCCACTTGCTTTTTCATTCTCTCTCACTCTCTCTCCTCTCCTTAATATATGTGCCTAAATCAAACGCGTCAACTAAATAGAAACGGAGGAAGTATATAATATATACTTCTTTCGTTTCTTTATTGTTATAACACTTTCCTAAAATGGAATGTCACAATAGTTACAACACACTATAAAAGGAAGATTTTTATAGTGAAAATTGTAATATTACCTTTATTTAAAGCACATGGCACACTTGATTATACTCCTTACAACCTATTAATCCCATTTTAAGTGTATTATATTATGTGAGGCCCACTTTTTTTAAATACCGTAATAAAGTGTGTGTTGTAACTAAAATAACGGAGGAAGTATATTTTAATTAGGAAAATTTGTCAAAAATAACACCACATTTGGGCGGTCTTCCTATAATAGCACCACCTTTTGATTATTCCAGAATAACACCACCTTTCACATGCATTTGCCAAAAATGAAACAAAAAACCGGTAACCTATTTTATAGGTAACCTTGGGACACATGTTCTAATTTGATTGGTCAATTTATTTTTATTTTTGATTTAAAAAAAAAACTAAAAACTAAAAAAAAAAAAACAAACCCCCTTCCCAGCCCTCTGCCCACCCCCTTTCACTGGCATCCACCACCCACACCAAGACCATCCACCTGAAACCACCCTTTCTCCGGCCCCTCCACTTCCCGACCCCATTTCCAGCACCCCTCCCTTTACCGACCCATTTTCGGCCCTTTCCCCTCTTCCCAAGCCATTCAAAAACCACCACAAGAATTTGGGGTTTAATGTTTCGTGTGGTGATTCGAGGGGTGAAGGGGTGGAGACGGTTGTCCTGAAGGGCGAAATTGGTTTGCCAGCATAGTGGAGGTGGTTTGGCGCCGACCGGTGGGGAGAGGAACGTTTTCAAGGGGAGGGAGGAGGATTTTCGAGAAGAATAATGAGGAGGGTTTTAGGAGGGGAGGAAGGTGGTTCAGTGGTTGGAGCTGGTGGTCGGAGTCTGGGTTAGAAGGGGTGCCGCCGACGCCGGAGTTGGGGCTCTGGTCGCCGGTGGTTACAAGGAGGCCTAGCGGTGGGGTTGGCTGCCCGGGAGGGAGAGGTTTTTTTTATTTTATTTTATTAATTTCAGTTTTTTTTAAAGATTTTTTTTTTATTTTAAGGTTTTTTTTTAAACAAAAAATAAAAAATTGACTAATGACATTGTGACACGTGTCATAGTAACCTTTTTAACAAGTTACCAACAGGTTGCGTTTCATTTTTGGCAGATGTGTATCAAATGTCGTTTTATTTTGAAATAACCTAAAGGTCTATCTATTCTTAGAAGACCGGTGAAAGGTGGTGTTATTTTTGACAAATTTTCCTTTTAATTATTATTCAACTAACTTGACTACAATAAAGTGATAGTTTTATTATGAGTGTTGTTATTTGTCGCTCCCATTTTACCGGGTAACGCTCCCTTTTTGTCTTGAAATTCCAATTTTACCACTAATATATAAATACGGTTTTTTCCTTCCCGACCAACATTTCTCACTTTCTTACTTCTCTCTCTAACTCTCTTACTCTCCAACTCTCTTACTCTCTAACTCTCTAAAACACTCTATTTAAAAAAAAAATTCAAAATTTTTTCTTCATTTTAAAAAAAAACAAAAATCATCATAAACACAAAAAAATGGGTGATTCAAGGCGGATTAGGCTGAGATTCGGAGGGAGGAGCTTCGGCAGCGCTGGTGGCAGCGGCGGCGATGGTGGCGAAGAGGTAATTTTTTTTTTTTTTTAATTTCGGATCCCAGGAACTTCCGCCCAAAATTCCGGAAGTTCCATGGACGATCCGCCTGGAAATTCCGGATCCTCCATGGAACATCCGGAATTTTTGGGCCGAAGTGACATCCGCCCAGAAATTCCGGATGTTCCATGGAGGATCCGGAAATTCCAGGCAGATCCTCCATGGAACTTCCGGAATTTTTGGGTGGAAGTTCCAATTTTTTTTTTTTTTTTGCCCGTTAATAAAATTGTTAATTTAATTTTTTTTTTCGGATTTTGTTTTTTTTTTGTTATTTAGAAGTGTTATGGTGATTATTGTTATTATTATTGTTGATATTATTATTATTGTTGTTGTTATTATTATGGTTAGTATATTTTGTAATGTAATTATTTTTAAAAATATGATAATTTTTATTATTTTGTTGATATTAGGTTTTTATTAATAATGTTAAGGTTATTGTTGTTGTTGATAATTTGTTTTTTTTTTTTGGATTTTGTTATTTTTGTTGTTATTTTGAAGTGTTATGGTTAGTATTATTATTATTATTGTTATTATTATTGTTGATATTATTATTATTATTATTATTATTATTATTATTATTGTTATTATTATTATTATTATTATTATTATTATTATTATTATTATTAGTGTTATTATTTTTAAAAATATGATTAGTATTATTATTAAACTAATTTGATATTAGGGTTTTTATGGTTATTGTTGTTGTTTAATTTTTTTTTTTGTTGTTGTTATAATAATATTATTATTATTGTTATTAGTATTATAGTTGTTGATATTAGTGTTATTATTATTGTTATTATGGTTATTGTTGTTGTTGTTAATTTGTATTTGTTGTTGTTGTTGTTGTTGTTGTTAAGTTTATTTGTTGTTGTTAATTTGTATTTGTTGTTGTTGTTGTTGTTGTTGTTGTTGTTGTTATTATTGTTATTATGGTTATTGTTGTTGTTGTTATAATAGTATTATTATTATTATTGTTATTATTATTATTATTACTAAAATCGGATTATTTTTTTATTTTATGTAGATCGAGGGTTCTGGTGCTCGACATGCAATATCACGACGTCTGAATGCGTCTGTTAGGAGACAGACATCTCGATCTTCACCGCTTCAGCCCGAGCAGCAGCAATACGGGTCTACTAGTGGTTGGTCGAGAGACCAACAGTCTGGTAGTAGTCGGCCCTTGTACTCTGCAAGTGAAGCACCCATATCTGACGAGGAAGAAGAATGTTCGGCTAGTCATGCTGGTGACCGGGATGAAGAACAGGACCCTCAGGATTTCCATATGGTATATAGGGGTCAGTCTGGGAGATTTGTTGGTAGTGGATCGAGTCAGCCTACTTCCAGCTTTGCAGAGGCATGGTTAGTGCAGGAACCGATGCCGGGTGGGCCTGAGAATGGGTCAGTTATCCCTAGTTTTGGCGGTCACGTGGCACGGTATATCCGGATGGAGCAGGAGCGTAGTGTTTTGCGCTGTTTGAGTAGGACAAAGTTATGTTCTGACTTGTTCACTTGGCGAGGTCGTCAATCTGTGGAGGACCTTGCGGCGATTGATGCTAGTTGGTTGTCTCACTTGCCCGGCCTGATGTTTAAGAGACTTGATTGGCCGTTGATTTCTGCTTTTGTTGATAGGTGGCAGCCAGATACGAACACCTTTCACATGCCATTTGGGGAGATTACGATCTTGCTGCACGACGTGTACAACATACTTGGGTTACGGGTTGCAGGCAATATGGTGACCACTACTCCTAGCACGGACGTGTTACGGGATGCGTGCTCGGTCACCATGGATATGACTCCAGATGATCTGTCTGAGGTTTGCGGCACAAAGACCATTTGGCAGGGTAGTCGGGTGTTGACTGATAAGATTTTTGAGTCGACATTGGCGGTTGACCGGGATTTTAGTGAGCAGCTTGATGCATACTTGTGGTTAGTGCTTGGAGGTACACTGTTTATAGACAAGAGTGGTAACCGTACGCATCCTTCCTTCCTCCACGAGCTATGTCACACGGATGTCCCTATTAACGAGTATGCTTGGGGAACAGCTGCACTGGCCTACTTGTATCGGCAACTGGGCACGGCATCACGGAAAGGTGCTGATTCGATTGGTGGTTGTCTCACGCTTCTGCAAGCGTGGATTTACGAGTACTTTCCGTGCTTTCGGCCACAGCAGGGTACCTTGACCCGGGACCTTCAAATGCCTCGTGCGTCTGCTTGGGATGTTGGAGCGGGATGTCCTAGCAAGAACCTGGAGCGCCTGTTAGCTTTTCGTACTAGGATTGATGCGCTTACTGACCGTGAGGTGAACTGGCTACCGTACGGAGCTGATCCTGCATTACGAGTGCCCCCCACTTTATTCATTGGCTGCATCCAGTACCGTAACATCATTGAGCCGTACATGCCTGATAGAGTGGTGCGCTAGCTTGGTTTCGTGCAAGGCATTCCCCGAGAGATCATCAGGCCAGAGAAGGCCAAGAGGCCGACTAACTTGATGATGTATTGGGTAGACTTCCCGACTGAGATGACAGCTGTGATGTGGAACAGGTTTGTCCCTGGGGTATCTCAGAGTGTTGTTTTAGGTGCCCTACCCAGGCTTAGTGTCGCAGCTCCTTCGGTTGTGCCTGGTTACATGCAGTGGATGTACAGGTTTTCTCACCCGCGGGTATCTCCAGGTGCAGGAGTTACAAGCAACCTGCATGAGCGGACTAACACTGATTACGTAAGTATTTATGCTTATTATTATATTAACAATGACTTCTATGAATTTTTGTGTTTATAATATGTTATTGTTTGATTTGCAGTGGATGGGTCGGTCCATGGAGATTCACCAAAGAGCACTAGCTGAGTATCCTGAAATGTCGAGTGAGACTCGAACAATGATTGAGCAGCTTGTATTTGATTGGAAGTCAAAAATGGGACTTTATATTATGTTGATTAGATGTTCTGTTAGTGGTTTTAATTATGTTATGAACTTATTTTTAATTTTTTTTAAATGTAATGTATAAACTGGACACTTATTTTATTTTATATTTGATGTTTTGTTGCATATCATGTTAGATTAAAAGCAAATACATTTAAAATTAATTTCATAATTCTAATTTTCTTACAAATGTTCAAAGTTAGTGAATGTACATTACAAACTACCTAACTAATGCATCCCACATGTCCCTTCTCAATTGATATGCTTGATCCCATCCATTGACACTATCCTCGTGGTGTTCCGTCCACCAACCGGCGATCGGCGGGAGTGGTGAATCGGGTACAAGGTCAAGACGGATAAAATGTGATCCACCAACTATAGCAATCACAAACTCTCGAGTCGGTGACCGAACCCCGTTGCGTGCCCTAAGCGGTAAGACTATGATGCATGGGTAGTAGCAAGTTGGTACTAGGCCTACTCCGAGACAAATCACCCTTGCGTTGAACCACGTAGCAATAGGAAATAAATCTTGAATTGTAACCATCCAATGCCGCTCCCCGACAACCCCACCATCCCATCGAATACGTACCACGTTCATCCAAAGTCGCCCAAGCCCGTAAATCCGTTCGTACAAATCAGGATGACCAGCGATCTCGTTCGCTATTGTTTCCCGAGCGTCAAACCACTGATTTTGATCGCCAAAGAAGAAGTCGGCGACACAACGAAAGCCACAGTTCCCATCACCGATGACATCCTTCCAAGACGTAATGTACGGCAACATTGGGGCTGGAAGCAAGTTCAAATACCTGCATTGACTAATGTCACTTGGATCTACAACACAAAATTAAAAGATAAATTATTAGTAAAGCTACAAGTATTAAGTTTACATATTTTTATATTAAATATAGAATTTTAGTATTACCTGGTTCTGGGTCACCACCACGTTGAGTGCGTTGACGGTTCACATGCTCGAAATAGCTACGATCACGCCTAGTGTTATTTCTCTTCGGTCGACCACGAGTGTTAAGGTTGATATGTGGTTTTTCAAGGTGTGAATGATCTGGATGTAGCTCCTCTTCAATGATTCGCGTTACATTTCAACGTACGGCCGGGTCACTTTCCATGACTTCGTCGATTAGGGACCGAAAATGTGCAGCCTCCTCGGTCAAATCATTTACCACTTCAGGAATGTTAACACCATCACCAATAACCAGTATCTTCCAGAAAGAATGAATTTGGCTGCTATACATCCTGTCTGTGCAACTATCGAATCATGTATCTGGCAAGCACATGGAAGACCATGGGTCACACGCATAGCACATCCGCACCGTTCATGGACCTGGTAACTCAAATCCCGCATCCTTTTTGTCTCCTTATCCAGAACTTTCAAGCAATGTTGAGACACTTTGCCATTTATACGTGACAGTGGCAACTGTCTGTACATCTGACCAATTTTACACCTTGATGCCTCCAACTCATTACGAATTTGTATGATGCGATTACCGATATGACAATGGACTCGGGCCCATACGGTATCCAAAGCACCTGCCAATGATTCTAATTAGTAAATTCAAATACAATTACAATTACGTAACAACGAGAACAACTAATAAAATAATACAACTAACCTGTGGATGATTCAAACCAAGTTTTCACTGCTGAATGTTGGCTCTCAACTCTGCAGTTGGTGGTGTTACCAAAATGAAGAATCTGGTTCGTCTAAAATTTCACAAATTTCTCCTTATGACAAAGCCATGTTCTCTGAACATACTGAATCACTTCCGGATATTTTCCCCACCTCACTTGCATGACAGTTAGAGCACGATCATACTCCGCCTGTGTTGTTGCATTCACGATTTTGAACCATCTCCCAGCTCTAAAACTGACACCAACTGTCTTGTTTCCAAACATCTTCGTCACCTTAGCCTCCACATCTCTGTTGATGTGCCATAGACAGAGTAAATGTGACGTCCCTGGAAAGACTTCTCTCAAAGCCGCACATAGCTCAAGATCACGGTCTGAAATAAATACAGATGGCTCTATATCAAACCCAATCAACTCCCTTAATCTCTGCAACACCCACCGATAGCTAGTCGTGCACTCGTCGCGCATGAAAACATATACAACTAGAAAATTCTGGTTTGTCGGTGTCACGCCTACTATCTCAAAGAAAGGCATGTTATATCGATTGGTCTTGTAAGTATAATCCATACCTATGACATGTGGGTATGTGCGGAGTATGTTGACCATGATCGGGTGCACCATAAATGCATGTTGCAAAACGTTGTGATCATCGTTCGTGACCCAGTAAATGTATTTACTCTCTCTCGCCAGATGAAGAAATTGCTGAACAACTCCTCTTCCTTCGGACATCTCCATCCTGAAGTCATTTCGACAATTGTAAATGTGTCAGATGTTTGGATGATCATCAGGAAATTGCTCGGCAATAGTGGACATGATGTTACAGGGAGCAACCTTGGACTTTATCATGTCCCGCACAACCTGTTTTGCACCCTGACTCAATCGGCTCACTTTACGGTGACCCTCTGGGTACACAATCATTGGGTGGTTATGTGTCCCGGTGTGATCATTTTTCGCAATGATCTTCCAACTTTCGGTGCTCACATCATAATATATCTTGATGTAGAATGGACAACCATTAGCTTTGGTTTTGATGTCCTTCCGTATCGCGTTCTCCAAATCTCTCGGCTTGCTCCTTCGTGACCGATCACATCGCAAATACCGATACGGCCGACCATCTCTGGTTTTTTTATAAGACGATTTCACCAATATAAATCCCAATTTTATGGAAACACCATCAGCCCATGTTACTGCATCGCCAAATGTAGGAAAAAACGTATCAGTGACAAAATTCCCACTATAATTCACACCGTCACCGCCTTCCTCAGATTCCATATCCTATACAAATTAAACAAAACATGCTTTATGTCAAAATAATAATAATAATAATAATAATTATTATTATTATAATTATAATAATAATAATAATAATAATAATAATAATAAAAACAATACTAATAATAATAATAATAACAATACTAATAACAATACTAATAATAATAACAACAAATACAAAACAATAACAATATTAATGATAATAAAAAATTATAATAACAACTACAAAACAATTTATAAGACCATAACATTAATTAATTAATAAATAATAATAATAATAATAATATTAAAATTATATTTCTACTAATTAATAATAACAATATCAACAACAACAGCAATAAAAATAACAGTAACAACAACAATAATAATATCAACTACAACAACAACAACAACAATAATATCAACAACAACAACTACGATAATAATAATAATAATAATAATAATAATAATAATAATAATAATAATAATAATAATAATAATATTTTCAATAATAATAATAATAATATAAGTAATAATAATAATAATGAAACAAAAAATAAACATATTACTAATAATCATATTAATACAACAAAATTACATTAATTATCAAATACTAAATCACAACAATAATCACAAGACCACGAAAAAAATACATAAAAAAAACTTAATAAACATAAAAAAAATTAAATAAACGTACTTAACATTTAAAAAAAATATGAATAGGGACATCCGCCTAAAATTTCTGGATGTCCCTTGGTACATCCGCCTAAAATTTCCGGATGTACCATGGAACATCCGGATTTTTTAGGCGGATCCCATCTTCCGCTTGAAATTTCCGGATGTTCCATGGTACATTCGGAAATTTTAGGCGGATGTACCTAGGACATCCGGAAATTTTAGGCGGATGTCCTAATTACCGAAAATAAAAAAAATAAAAAAAAACTTACAGAATGATCCGACGCATTCTCCGGCGTACGTATGTTCCACTCGCCGTCCATGACCCAAGAACCGTCGGAAAATTTCACGATTTTTAAAAATAGAAAATTTAGGTGGTCGTGGGGACCGATTTGGTTGCAAGGCCGTGGGGACCGATTTTAGGAGGCTCGGGACAGTAATGTCGTGAAGTGAGGGGACCGTTTCATGTATTGTGTCCAAATGGGGAACAATGTCCTTTTTATAACACAAATTGCATAAAGGGCATAGTGGTCCATTCAAGTCAAAAAGGGAGCGTTACTTGGTAAATTGGGAGCGACAAATAGCAGTTGAGTTTATTATTGTCAAGATCATGAGATCATATACCACATCAATAATCTTACCATTGTAAATTATTTTATTAAAGCAATTACAAATGGCGACCAACGAACCTTGCATACATTCTCCATGCAAAATAACACCATATGTCGTATAAATCCACATAAAAGCCAAGAAACAAAGCTTTGGTGGCTGTCACTTACTATCTTCACCAACCACGTTATCTCCATTGCATGCAATAACTATCCTTATTCATCTATAAATAATCCAATATTCTTATCCTCAAAACCAACATTCCCACAACAAACAACCAAATCCAAATAAAGAAACACAACTTATTAGTTCTAATAATCAAATGGCAATAACCAAGTTTGTGATACTAGCTGCCGTGATGGCAGCCTTGGTGGTAATGACTCATGCCACCATCATAACCACCGAAGTCGAGATTGAAGACGAGTTTGAGCAAGGGAGGGGGTCATCTAGCCAGTGTCGCCGCCAGCTAAGGTCGCAGTGGCCGAACCACTGCGAGCAGTACATGATGCAAGGGATGAGGAGGTACATGGGTCGTGATGAGGAGGATGATAACCAAGGAAGGGAGCAATACTTAGAGAAGTGTTGTGATGAGTTGAAGATGATGAGGCCACAATGTCAATGTGAAGCCATGAAGATGATGGTGGAAGATAAAGGGATGATGCATCAACAAAGAATGATGGAAAAAGCCATGAATATTCCTAGGATGTGTGGTACCATGCAACGCAAGTGCCGCATGTCTAAAATGGAGTAAGACGTACTAGCTACATCATGATGTGCATGCATGCATGTATGCATGCTAAGGGATGGTCATCATCATCATCATCATCATCATGTATGGTGGATGGTTATGATCATTGTCTTTTAAACGTCTTAGTTAATTAGTTAAGTCTAATTTGCTTAAGAGAGTGTTATAAGGGATAGTTTTAGGGTACATCATCGTGTACCTTGATGTTTTATTTTGGGCTTTGTTGTTCTTGTTTTTGGTTGTTTCCTTTGAGCTATGCACAATAAATAAAAGTTAATTAGCTCGTTCAGTGATATCTCGTATATAAGTTTTACTCCATCTGTTCCTATTTAGATCGATCACTCTTCTTTTTTTATTGTTCTAAGTAATTAGTTTGTCCATTATTGTATTTGGCTATGATATGCCTGTTTTTATGTTTAAATTTCTTATAATTACCATTAGCATGCATTAATCTTTCATGTGTGTTTATACTCTACTATGCACCCTAGCTTTTATTGGAGAAAACTAATATCTTAAGCTAGCCCAGAAATTGTAAACATGTCTTCTATAAAACTCCTTCAACTAACTAACCTAGCTTAGGTCCAAAATAGAGTGTTTTGGTGCATATTTGCTATGAATATTATAAAGGAAATGAAAGAGAAACTAATAAGAAGGATAATAAACTATAAAATAAAGGTTAACCATTATTTGTTTAGTTTACATATGGAAAGGAATCAAGGAGTCCCTTGTATCATCCCTTGTATCAAGTTGAGGATTGAAGATAGAAATATTTTTTATTACTAATGTTGGGAGAGGTAACAAATAAGGGATAATGATTATCTCTAGTATAGGAATCATGTATGTTATAACATTTTATCTGTTATTAGAGAATTTTTTTTTTTTTTTTTTTTTTTTTTTTTTTTTTACAATAATTACTTTTTTATTTGGGTAGTTTTTTTTTTTTTAATAAAATTTGTGATTTATTATATAGTTTCTAACAAAAAAATCGTATAAAAATTAACAAAAACAATACACAAAAAGCAAGAAATTATTGTATATAATCCTATGACCAGTTATTATTAGTTAGTTCTCTCAATTTTTTTTTGTTTATCAAACCATATCTTGCAACCCATCTTTTTCATGAAAGAATTTTCATTGAGGTTCATACGGCTCTGCACCCATTAGATATAAAGAATTTATTGCTTTGAATATAAATTTTAAAAGTTGTCACAATAGTTAAGTATCAACTAGAGTTTAATTTGAAGGTCAAATTTTGCACCCCTCTATTTTTTATTCCAAGATCCGCCATTCTTTCAAATAATGTGTTATTGTGGCATATACTTTAAGAAACTCAAAAGAAAGAATTTTTTATTTATTTTTGGAAATTTTGACAATTACCACCTTCTGTTTAGTCCATTTTAGCAATTACCACCTTGTATTTTTTTTTTTTGAAAATTACCACCTTCTATTTTCAAAAACATCAAAAGTTACCACCTTCTTGCCTCCCAACTACCACATGACGTCATTTTGGTCTCATTCTTTCCCTTTCCTCCCTATTTCCCTCACATTTCTCATTCCTAACTCGATTATCATCCCCCCTTTCACTTTTTTTCCCCCAAACAATCAAAAACACTTCAATTCACTCCTCCAAATCAAGATTGACGAACAATTATTGGTGGTTTGGGGGAAAAAAAGTGAAAGGGGAGATGAGAATCCAAATAAGAATGAGAAATGTGAGGGAAACAGGGAGGGAAGGGAAAGAATGAGCCCAAAATGACGTCATGTGGTAGTTGGGGGGCAAGAAGGTGGTAACTTTTGATGTTTTTGAAAGTAGAAGGTGGTAATTTTCAAAAAAAAAAAAATACAAGGTGGTAATTGCTAAAATGGACATAACAAAAGGTGGTAATTGTCAAAATTTCCTTTATTTTTTTGTTTTTTTTACTAGAGGTTGAAGGTCAAACTTTGGCCCTCTCTGCTTTTTGTTCCAAGGCATGTCATTCTTTACTACTACCTCCGTAACAGCTTATGACAACGATTTGACATAAAGCAAAGAATGAAAATATCTAATTGCTACACATAACCTGTAACGAAGGTCGGAGGTAGTATATATGTAATATATATTTTGGATTTGTGGCATATAAGAAACTCGAGGAATGAATTTAATTAGAGAAACAAAGAGAGTACTTGTTTACCTTAAGTATTAAAAAAACAAAAAATTAATTTCTGTAATTTTTACGACTTTTCCATGCATGTTATTTTCTATGAGAAGTCATTTGTACGTATACGCAAACTCAAATTATATCATAAATCCGGGCATCCGGCTTGCATCTTCAAATTCAAACCATATGTGACATTTCCGTATAATCATCTTTATAAGCCACGTTATTAACATGCATTTATACGTTTGTTATTCACTAATTCCTAATAAATAACTCTTAACTACCTCTCATAATCTCTAACTTTTATTAATTTCTAATCTCCTCAAATTAAAGATAGCAAAACCCAACTGATAATTTGATGAATTACAAGCTTGTGATTCTTGCAACCTTCATGGTGATCTTGGTGGCGCTGACCCACACCGCCACTCCTAGAACCACCAAGATCGACATTGAGGACGGTGTTGCCATCCCGGGTAAGGGCAATAAGTATGACGTAATTCGGGAGTGTCGCCACTATCTATCGACTAGTTGGCCAGACCACTGTGAACAATTTGTATCACAGAGTGGTGTTACGAGGTATTGGGATAATGTTAATGTGAAAAACGTTGTAGGGATTCAAGAGGAGCGGCCGTTCGATACGTGTTGTAGTGAGTTGAGAGTTATGATGGATCCGGTATGCCAATGTGAGGCCATGAAAATGATGGTGGAAAAGTTTAAGATTGGACCAGGTGAAAAATTGGATAAGGCAATGGAGCTACCTTTGAGGTGTGGCACCATGGAAACTAAGTGTACCATGTAATCAATGTGCACAATATCTTACTCTTGCTTGCATTTTTACCTAAAAAAAAAAAGAGGTTTTATTTGATAATCCAATTTATTATAATCAAGGCAAGCATAAATGAGAAATAAAAGATATAGATTGTAGACCCGTTTTTAGAATGTACCCCTTGCTTTTGATAAGTTGGGATTTAATCCTAAAAGAAGACAATCTTAGCTTTTGTTTACTTTATCAAAAAAATAAGAAAGTTGGGTATATCATTTCATTATTTGTCACATAATTAAATTTTTATATCAAGTAGTTTTAAAATTGGGACAATTTTATTTGTTTGAATTAATTTATAAAATTATATTGGATTAGTTTATACAATTTATATGGTTTATTTACATACGAAGTATAATATTATGTTACCCATCTCTCATTCTACCACAACCTCAACTCCTCGGGTATTTGATTAATATTAGCAGATCCATATGCATTTTTTGTATATAAATCCTTCAATTCTAGCTAAGAAACAATCTAAAAGAATGAGAAGTTTGAGGGATAATCTATCATACGATCCAATTGCACTCCTTTGTCCCAATTTAACATGCAACATTCAATCAACTAGTAACAATATGGTTACCAGTACCATATATTATAGGTACCCTTTAGTTGATACATAATGCGTAGTACGTTATGAAAAACCGAAAATGTCTTGATTATATGTCAAAGACCATGAACACTACAAATTTAAAAGTTCCGTTTAAATTAAGACAAAGTTGTAAGTAATACACCACAAATTAAATACGAAGTATTATTGAAAAATCACTCAAGTACAAACAAATACTAAGAGGTCTAAGACACGAAATATACAACACCACAACGTGTTAACTATCACAACATGCACATCCACACCACAACATCAAACATTATAAAGTTCAAAAGCCACGTATTTAACATGCAAATTAAGCATCTCATCAAAATCCTCTGTATAAAAGAAACAATTCTACTCTCCCAAATAACATCTCACATCAACTAAATCATCTAAGAAAAAGAAACAATGGCAAAAACACTCTCACTTCTCCTAGCAACCATAGCTACAACCCTCATAGTCATCTCCACCTTCAAAACAACTGGCGCCACCATAGCGAACGAGGCACGGCTAAGCTCACAATGCGAGCGACAAATACGGTGGGAGAAAATGGATCATTGTAGGCAGTACATGAGGAGTGAAATGGACGTGTTAATGTACCCAAATTCGGGGAATCAAGCATGTTGTCTTAGGGAGTGTTGCGAGATGCTCCAAGAGATGGACGAGGATTGCGTGTGTGAGGCACTCGAATGCGTGGCCGAGGAGGAGAAGGAGAGGATGATGAGGAGCCGAGAGGGGCGGCTAATGGGAAAGGTGGTGCTTAGGAAGGCCATGCAGCTCCCTGGAAGGTGTGGAATTAGTACAAGGTGTGAAGCTAGTGTTGATACCACCACCACGTACTAAAATTTAAGTTAATAGCTAGCTTAGTGTACATGTATCATATCAATGTCCGATATCATCATAGCACGTACATGATGTTACACGTACCGTGTGTATTAGTGCAACAACTAGTTTAGTTTGTAAAGTAATAAGTAGTACATTATCGTGTGCTTTTCTCAATCTCTAGTAAGTTTTTGTTCGATTGATCATGTTATGCTACGTGATGACAAAAATATTGTTTAGATCATTAACATCCATAACAATGACTACTCTTAAATTCCGACATAATAAGGATATAGAAATTTATAAAAACATTAAGGAGTGAAAGAAAAAAAAACAAGGTTTAATTTCATCTCTTACTTGATTAAAAAGTGAGATCTGACGTGGGATGAATTTCTTTGTAAACGAGGCCAGGCATAAATGCATAATGGAGGATTATTGACTTCTCTTAAGTATTTTCTATGAAAATTGTATCAAAAACTTGTGACACGGAACAAATTTTTCATTAAAAATCCGTACGAAATTAAATTGGGACTTGTTATGGACTTATGGCCTATGGAAGTATGGGAAGTTATTGCCACAAGAGGTACAATCTTGAAGATATTCATACGTAGTAATTTGTTTTTGGACATCCACTACTTGTATTACAAACTAAAAAGGAAATTTTGATTTTAATAATTATAACTTTAACCGATTTATTTTAAATAAATCCAACTTTCGATTATTCTGTAATAATCTCAACTTTAAAGTGTGTTTTTTAAAATAATCCCAGACCGGTCAACAAAAGTCTACAGTTTGTTATACTATATAACATGACATGTGTCAAGCCGTAATTAGTCCAAAAAATTTTATAAAAAAGTCTATAATTAAAATTAAATTTTAATTGTAGTTAAAATGTTGCCTCTTAATTGGACCCGATGTACAGTAAATTACTGTACACCGGATATATACAAAAGTATTCCCTCTGTTTTTAAATACTTGCTCCATTTCTCTTGGACACGCATGCCGATACTAATCTTTGATCACTAATATCTTTAATTATCAAAAAGTATAAATTCTAACAATTGAAAATTAATAATTTATTCATTGAGATGATTCTAACAAGTACCAACAAGACTATATTTTTTCTTATGTATAATTCACAAACATTAGTTAAAGTAGGACAAATGAATAGTGCAAAAAATAGAAATGGAGTAAGTATTTAAAAACGGAGGGAGTATGTTTTATTATAGAATCCCTTCCCATTTTCCATTTTGTTTTAATATTAGAAACCATTTTATAATCCTCTTCTTCCAAGTTCCAATTACTACCTCTGGTCCAAATTACTCGCAACTTTGGGGTATTATTTGTGAGATATAAAATATTTCAAAGTTGCTAGTAATTTAGACCGGAGATAGTACATACATCCCTTTCGCAACACAAAAATAGTACGTCACTTAGTTTTCCACTCAACCAGCTGCTGTTTCCATCGACGCCGCACCACAAATCGTTCCCTTTCTACAGGTTAGCTCAATCTTTAACTTCATTCTTCCAGTATGGAAACACAATTTCCTGAAAAAGCTGAAATTGATGATGGTTTGGCAGTTCTTGTGTTTGATTGAAAAAAAAAAAGATTCAGTAATGTAGTTTGATAATCTGTTAATTTTCGATGTTAAATAATGAATATGGATTTATTTTGTTGTTCTTGTGTTGGGTTATTTGATTCTTGTAATAAATTTGAATTGTTAGATTTCGGGAAAACTCCTCAGCTTGGAGTGTGTACCATTGATTCAAATATATAGAGGTTTACAAGAGTGGTAATCCTGTTATGATAAGGATACGAGATATGACAAAATATATACAAAATTATCCTAATCTGCGACAAATATTATTGTAAATATAATATCTATCATACCCTCGTAGTCGTAGCGGGAGGAGAGCGTACGCTAAGGCCGGACCTAAATTCCAGAAATAATTCTCGTGGTAGGCCTTTAGTGAAAATGTCGGCAAACTGATATCTAGAAGGAACATGTAGAATCCAAACTTGCCCCAAAGTAACCTTTTCTCGAACAAAATGAATATCCATCTCCACATGTTTGGTGCGTTGGTGATGTACCGGGTTTCAAGAAAGGTAGATATCACTGACATCATCACAATACACAATAGTATCCTGCCGCATAGGACAATGTAACTCAAGCAAAAGGTTGCAAAGACAACACGCCTCGGAGACAACATTTGCGACGCCTCGATATTCTGCTTCTGCACTCGACTTAGATAAAGTATGTTGCCGCTTAGATGACTAAAATACGAGGTTGTCCCCAAGGAAATAACAGTAGCCCGAAGTGGAACGTCGGGTGTCGGGACAACCTCCCCAGTCAGCGTCAGTGTAAGTAATCAGTCGATGAGAAACAATAGGATATAAATGTAGACCGTGATCAATGGTACCCTGAACATAACGCAGAATGCGTTTCAATGCCTCATAATGAGGTTCCCGATGATCATGCATAAAGAGACACACCTGTTGTACTGCATAGGAAATATCTGGTGAAAGTGAGGTACTGAAGAGCACCTGCTAAACTGCGATACAATGTATAATCCCGAAAAGGTGGCCCTGCATCTGCACTAAGTTTGGACTTAGTGTCAACTGGAGTGGCTGCAGGTTTACAAGAGGCCATCCCTGCACGCTCTAAAATTTCCTGTGCATACTTTTCCTGCGAAAGTAGCAAATAAGAAGGTTTTCGGGTTACTGCAATACCCAAAAAATAACTCAGAGGGCCCAAATCAGACATGGGAAACTCAGTTTGTAACTAGGAGATTATCCCTGTGCGCAACCTATCAGATGAGGTAGTTAAAATAATATCATCAACATATAAGAGCAAATATGTCATATCTTCTCCCTGTCGGAAAGTAAATAGAGAGTTGTCACTCTTAGCAATGACAAAACCCAATTTAATGAGAAAATTCACAAAACGTTGGTACCAAGCTCTGGGAGCTTGTTTCAAACCATAAAGAGCCTTGCGGAGCCGACAGACATGAGAAGGAGCCCTCCGATCAACAAAACCCGGAGGTTGATGCATGTAAACAGTTTCCTGCAGATCACCATGTAAAAAGGCATTTTTGACCTCTAACTGATGTATCGACCACTTTTTCGCCAGAGCTAGACTTAGAACAGTGCAAATAGTGGCCGGTTTAACTACCGGACTGAACGTCTCATCACAATCCACACCAATTTCCTATGACCTGCCATCACATACAAGACGAGTTTTGTGCCTTTCAAGGTCACCATTAAACTTGTATTTATGTTTAAATAGCCACATACAATTAACAATATTCACCCCCGCATGCCTAGGCACCAAATCCCAAGTCCCTGTTTTAATTAAAGCACTGTACTCATCATTCATCGACGCATTCTAATTATGGTCATTTAAAGCTTGTTTATATGATTTTGGAAGAGGGGATTTAAGATGAGGGGGACCCGAGTGTTGAACTGTGAGGTTACAATATTTCAGGTTAGGCTTAAAAATACCCCGTTGACTACGGGTGATACGAGGAAAGGGTGGAGGTGGCCGAGCGGGCTGAAATAGGGGTAGGCCACGCACGGGTGGCGGGGATTAAAGGGTGACAGGTGGTCTCGTTTGGTGTGGCAGGGGGGTGCGAGGAGATGAGTGGGCTGGTGAGGGAAGCCCGCATTGATGTTGCGGGGTGGGCTGCAATGGAGGGAGTGAAGAAGTGGGCTGCACGGTTTGGGAGTGTGGTGTGTGGCCCACTACAGCGTGTAAGGGCCTAGTTTGGGGGGAAGGAGGTGAGGTTGGGCCAGGGGAGTATAAGGGTTGGGCCTGCTGATGTAGAGGATATAGGCTAGTGTTGGTGAGCTGACTTCGTAGATATGGATGGGTGAGCAAAGGAGATTGGTCATCAAATCCAAGAAAATCATAATCTTTTAGCTTGAATTGAGCTAAATTTTTGTATGGGAAGGTAGACTCGTCAAACACTACATGTCGAGAAATAATAACTTTATTAGTGGGAAAGATCAAGACACTTATATCCACAATGATTAGAAGGGTACCCTTAGAAAACACAAGGAGTAGATTTTGGAGCTAGCTTATGAGGAGCAATGGAGGACAAATTTGGGAAACAAAGACACCCAAAAACCCAAAGGTGATCATAAGACGGGTTAGTGCGAAAGAGAGCCTGAGCCGGGGTCAAGTTCTTTAAAGACTTGGTTGGCAAAATATTTAATAAATATGTAGCGGTCTCTAAAGCATGTGCCCAAAATGTAGGGGGTAGAGAAGCATGAAAAAGTAAGGTGCGCTTGACATTGTTTATAGTCCGAATCATACGTTCGACTTTGCCATTTTGGGAAGATGTGTGAGGGCATGAGAATCTAAAAACCATACCGTTATCTAGACAAAATTGTTTAAAAGGGTCATTGTCGAATTCACAACCATGATCACTTTGAAAGGATTTTATGGGTCTTTTAAATTGAGTTAAAACATATTGTCGGAAAGATAGAAAACTTTGGTAGGCTTGAGATTGAGAAGCTAAAGGAATTGCCCAAACATAATGAGTAAAATCATCCAAAAGAACTAAATAATATTTGTGACCATTGCTACTACGAATAGGGGATGTCCACAAATCGGCATGAACAATATCAAAAGCATAATAAGAATCAGTATTCGAAAGATAAAATGGTAGTCTAACATGTTTCCCTAATTGACATGAATTGCAAAAATTGGAGTTTAGCTCCTTATTACAATTAATAAAATTATTGCTCCTAAGAAAGCTTAAAAAGGTGCTCCCGGGTGTCCTAGACGGTCGTGCCAAGTGGTAGGGGCAACTGTTGTGAGAGATGTGGCAAAACAAGTGCTTGGATCATTGGTGGTGATGGGATAGAGATCTCCCGAACTATTGCATCTGGTGACTACCCTCTCGTTCGAAGGTCCTTCACAGAAAAACCATTAGGGTCAAATTCAATAGAACCCGAATTATCAGAGGTAAATTTACGAACTGAAATAAGATTTTTAATAATTTGAGGGGCGAGTAAGACATCTCTAAGAGCAAGTTTGTTTGGGAATTTAGTATGACCATAACCATTAATTAGAATGCGATGACTGTTACTAACTAAAATATGATTATTAGTGCTTAATTTAAACAAGGGAAGAAGATTACCGGAATTATGAGTCATGTGGGTGGTAGCTCCCGAATCCATATACCATCCATTATCCGGTGTAGAGAGGCCCGGTGAAAAATAAGCACTAGCAAACTCTGTTGGTGACATGGGTGGACCGTACATACGCTGCCCAATATAATATGCTTACTGTTGTGGACCTTAAGAGGTGGGCCGTTGCTGAATTTGGCCCATGTTAGGGAATGGGGCTGGAGGAATGACCCATTAAGGCCAAGCCATTTGTTGTCCTTGGGCCCAAGGATGACGCGAAAAATATTATCGTAAATATAATATCTATCATGAATAAATAATCTCATTTCTAGTGTCATTGTTCAATTTACTTATCTTTTGGTATGTGTAAAATTTCTTGTGTTGGTTTGATTGATTCTTGAAATAAATTTGAATAAATAATCTCATTTCTAGTGTCATTGTTCAATTTACTATTCTTTTGGTATGTGTAAAAGTTACCCGGTGATTCAAAGCCTATTAAACTCCGACTAATCCGAGTTCGAACTGGGTATTGTAAAAGGGGGAAAGCTGCTTCTCGTTTGTCATTTTTCTTTTTGATGTGTTCTTATCTTATGTTTTTACTTTGGATGTAAAACTCATGTGTGATTATTGTGTTGTTTAGAAGATGGATGACAAAAAGGTGACAGATGAAAGAGAAATGGAACAGTTTCCTGATGAAATAGTATCTCAAATTTTGATCAGGTTACCTGTGAAATCAATTCACCGTTTCAAATGTGTTTTATATCATGGTCAGCAGATTCAAAAAACTTTATAGTAATCGATTATCTCTTAAATGAATCGTTGTTTTGTTTTTCGTCTGACACTAGGGATTGGGATTATATTCCGGCCAAATGTTTATTAAAAAGTCAGGTGTGTCGCTAGCATTTATATTATAACTATAATGGTTGTAATGACTTACAAAACAAATATAATTTAAGGAAAAACAACAATATATTTTCTATGAAAATAATTATGAGTACAATTTTGTTTTGCAAATTATTACTCAAGTTGTATATATATATATATATTCATATTATTAATATGGTAACTCTAATATATATACTAAATTTAAACTTATGCAATCCATCGGTATCATTGTTGAAATAAATTCAATTAAAAGAATAATATTAAAATTATTTATACATTAACAAATTAAGTGATATTATTCATAAAATAACAAATTACATGTAACTACGCAAATATTGTATCACACACAGTTAACTCATATATATACTTATGTCTATTAATACAATTTTTTATAATTTGCATATTATTATTCTCATATTAAATAATTTAATAATAAAAAAAATTTATTTTTTCATTTTATAAATATTTTTAGAAATAATTTATACTTGAAATTGGGTATATTGACTCGTTGTTTTTTCAAAATAATTATTTGATCAAGACGTGTACTAATAAGTTAACCTTTTTTTTTTATGAGATTAGAAAAATGTCTATAAAATGACTTTCCTCCTTAATGTGCAATATATAAACATGATAGTGCATATGGTTTTTGCTATAAATGTTTGAAATTAGGAAAATATAAAAGTAGTTGGATGATTTTGTTCTCTTATAAAACATATTTTATTTCAAAGTGTGATTATTTCAACAAGATGTTACTAATTTACTATATTTATTGTATGAGACAAGAAAAGTGTATCAGAAAGTGAATTTCCTCCTAAAGGTGCAACATAGTACATATGTAAGGATGGTACATATGATTTTGGTTGGTGCTGTTTGACATTCGGAAAATATGCAAGTAGTTGAATGCTTTTGTTTCTTTGTAAGACATATTCTACAACATTAAAACAAATTAGCTAATATGCCTGGTTCCTAAGTAAAAATATCAAGCTCAAAGTGTGCATTGAATCACCCAATATTTTATACGTTAATACGTTGTAGGTTTTATTGGCTAATCGTCAAATTTGGCATGAGTTTATATATTGATGATTTGCTGGATTCATGCTTTTGTTATATAATATGTTTTCTAGCTAGAAAGGGCTCTAGAGTTCGTTATATTGACGGATCCCACAATCACGATTGATAATTTAGGCTAATATATATATGTTTGATCCTTGGCATTTGATAGTTTGTTTATGTTTTCTCTTATCAAAAACCTTAATATAGGTCATTAGGGGATCAAATGAACAATTATGCAACATCTGTCATCTTTTAAACTATTATAATGCTAATAACATTAATTTAAAATGTTGAATTTAAATGATTGTGTCTTTTATGAATATTTCTCTTTACTTCCAATTTTCCTAAGTCTATTTAGTACTTACTCATGTGTAAATTTGAGCAAAAAATTAATAAAGTTGCTGTCTTTAAGTTAAGTTAAGATAAAAGTTTCCTTAAAAAAGCTAAGATAAAAGCAGCAAATTGATAGCTTGTAATTTTGTAAGATTTTAGAGTGGTTTTGAGCCTTAGAATTATGAGAAATCAATGTCTTGGTTCTCTAATTACTCTATTTTTATGCATTTTTTGTATATCTTATGCTTCACGAGGTTGTTAGTTTTTGGTGCATATTTAAGCATAAAGATGACACTTTGAAGCTTTTGGATTAAGAAGCAAAGAAATTGGAGGCAAGAAGAAGAAAGAAGGGAGAAATGGAATAATGATACAATAAAGAATGAAAGAAACAGGGAAAAATGTCTAATAGTTAAATAAGAGGATTTGGAAGGGTTTTGGAAGGGATTTTTCACTAAGGTCAACTTCAAATGACCATAAATTTTTTTCTACGTACTCAATATTTTGAAGTGATTCAAATTGGATATTAAAGTGCATCTCAAGAGCTTTCCAATGATTGATCACATGTTTATTTCGATAAGTAATGAAGAAGTTATGACCTTCCGAAACAAAGCTATTTCGCCATAAAAGGATGCATGTCCGTGCCAAAAAGTGGCACGCCCGTGCAAAGACCTGCACATCTGTGACAAGTAATGCACGTCCATGCAAGGTCATGCAGTAGCTACTGTACTTATTTTATCAAGTCTGCACACCCGTGCATCCTTTGGCACGTCTGTGTCGACCTGTAGACTGGTCGTTTCCTCGTTTTCTCCGTTATTTTACTTGGGGGCCATATAATACCCCCTTGACTTCATTTGTTGGGGCGATCTTCTTCTCTCTTAGTCTTCTAAGGCCCTTTCTCTTAGGTCACAATGTAGATTTTTAATTAATTAGTTATTTAGCTCAAAATCTCTCAAACTCAAGCATTGTAGAAGATAATTTCAAGCTTTATTCTCTTAATTTCAACATTTATCTTCAACTTAATTTAAAGCTTCAAGTAGTAATTTCTTCCTCTTTTCTTAATTTTCTGCTTTTATATGGTTTTGTGGATCTTCATTTTCTCTAAATCCTTGTTAATGTTCTTGCATGTTCAATGTTAGAATGTTACTCGTATCCATGATTTGTGAGTAATTACTTAGCTAGGGGTTGATTAATTTAGATTTATACATGTTGTTCTACTTTGGGTTGATAGTTGTTTGTGCTTGAATTGATTGTTGCATGTATATTTTGGTGGCCACTTTGTGCTCATGTGTTCATTCCCTCATTCACATTGAAATATAGGGTTTAATAGTAAGTTCTTTCTTGTGCAATTGGATTATTATGCCTCTTTCATGACTATGGATTAGTGTGATAATTTAGGTGATAAATCCCAATTATTTGTGCTTCATGCTATCTTGGGGCTAGCGATCGAAAGACAAACTCGAGTTAGTGTTATGGCTTTAAAAGAAGGCAACATTGAGTTTCGATCCCATTCTATCATCCAAGTACAATCCATGTTTCATTCATTTTATCGATTCATTGGTTTGATATGTGTTGAATCCCATTTATCCCCAGCACTTCTTTCCTTTGTCATTTCTTTAGTCTAAACTAGTTAGTCCATAAAATTCCAATCCTTGATTCGGTCTAACTTATTATAATTAACACTTGTCGGTGATTCCCTTTAGTCCCTATGGAAGAATGACCCTTACTTACCATTATTCTTAGGTTAGTGGTTAGTTAGCTACTTTGACTCTAGGGTGTTTGCCCAACGACCAAATATCCATTCTATCATAAATAAAGCTTGAGTCTTGATATTGTGGGAAATCCCAATATTGATTTTCTATTTCTGTAAATGTACACCTATTTAACCTGTAAATAACAAATTTTCACGATATATATTTGAAATATTCACGCCCCTGCTTTATTTAACCCCTATTTAACCCGAAATCGAGTGTACATACTACATACATGCTGCTTTATTTTATTAAGATATTTTATTATTGTACATACATGTGTAATAGTGCATATGTACTTAATTATGTGTACTCGTAAGTCATAAAGCAATTAAATCCAGCTAAGCTTGGTGGAAATAGTGTACTATAATTGGTTTTTATTATTGTACATACATGTGTAATAGTGCATATGTACTTAATTATGTGTACTCGTAATGCAATTAAATCCAGCTAAGCTTGGTGGAAATAGTGTACAATAATTGGTTTTTATTTTTTTATGGATTTTGCTCTTGCAACCCCTTAGCAATTTAGCATAATAAAATGAGTTAGGGCTTCCAAAGAGTTTCAAATTCCTTTTGATAGTCAAATTACTCCCAAGAGCATATAATTTAGGGACGGAGGGAGTAAAGTTTATTTAGAGCTAGTGAGGAAGCAGCAAATAAAAAAAAATAAGAAAATTATCAAGTTCTATAAAAATGTTTAATATATTCAAAGTACTTATTAAGATGAATTAATTAAGGGTAGTGTTATATGTAGCCCTAAGAGCTATATATAAACATCAAATATACTCTTGAAAATTGTATAAAATTAGAAATTCATGACAAAAACACGCATAAATCAGTATTATTAGTGTTTATATTTTGATGATTTCTTAACTTTTTACGATTTTCAACTATAAATTTAATGATTAAAACTTGATATTTGGTGGAGAATGTACAGAACATGAACCTTACCAGCAATTTTTTAATTTTTTGGAATTCTTTGTTAGAATAGAAGTGATCATCTGCTTCGGACAAGTGCTCCGACTTACGTACTGTCAATTTCTTCAGAGCTCTGAAATCAGACTCAGCAGCATCTAGTTGCTGGTCAAAATCAGCATATTTTCTCTTCCTGTCTCCAGAATCCTGTACATGACTAACATCAGATTCAATTAAACTACTAGATTCGCCTTCCATTTCCACATCATCTTCCTGAACCTCCTCACCAGCAGTAATCCTGTCATCACCCTCTACCTTGGACTCAACTTCAGCACAACATTCATTCACTGCACTAACCCCCAAGCACTTAAAAGACGTTACATCATCATCATCCTCTGCATCCTCATCACCAGCATCATCCTCTGCATCCTCATCACTATCATCACCCTCTGCATCCTCACCGCCATCATCATCATCCTCTGCATCATCATCATTCTCAACTTCGATACTGTCATAATCTTGATCATCATATTTTTTACCTAGCCGCAACAAATCAGCTCCAGGGACATCAGTTGCAACACTCGCCTCTCCAAACTGTTTAGGTTTAGCATTTGTAGCAAACCGTCCACGGTATTTTTTGGGAAGTTGTGAGGGATTAACCTAGGTAAGACATCATTGATATACAAACTGATGTCAGGGGCGAAAAAATATGCTCATGGATAGAGGATACAAGGCAGTGGTTACCTCTTTGAACAATTTGTGAAGGGAGTGGGAAGCAAGTGAAATTGCCTTTACTTTTTCTTTTTCATATAGCACAAGTTCTTGTAGCAAATCATCATTCATCAACTAAATCACACAAATTAAGAAAATGTTGTTAGAAGATGGACTTATAAAAGCAACTGAGAGAAAATTCATCTTATTATGCGACTGTGAAACAACAATTTAGGAAACTAGCTACATACTGAACAAACATATGATACAAAGATCAATAGAGGATGCAAGAATCAATTCCACTCCTCCCATTAACCAACCAAACACACACGTATACAGATCGAGTTGCAATTTTACATCTCAACAAAGGCTTGAAATCAGAAGAGAGATTGAGTACCCGAGGCATGCGTAAACATATTTCTCTGACCACATTCAATCCTACAGCAAATGCCTGTCAAGTTTCAGTAAGCAAAACTTTAGTCATTTCACCAAATTAAACAACTAAACAAGAAACTGAAGATAGAACGACATTAGAGAGGCAAATATTAACATTCCAAGAGTAATAAATTGACGGCACAAATCAGTTCTCAGAACATAGAAACATAAAACTAATGTACACAACATTTCTCCATCGCTTGGAGTCAATGGTCTTTCTAGATTTACAGTAATATTTATCATACAATCAATACCTCTGGTTGCGACGAACTGTTGTGTACAAAGTTATTCACGATCTGAAGAAATAGGGGCTTGACATCATCATCTGGAACCTAATACAGCCAAAAAAAACAACAAACCCCAATCAATAGAAATATTGTAAATGACCAAGGGAAGTAAATATACTGTAAAAAGTTGCTCCAGTAAAGAAAATAACTAAAAAGACGATGCAAACTGACATCAGCATGGAAGACATCAACAGCAGCAGCAAGTAGTTTAGTAATCTCCTTCACATGGGGCTGCATGACAGAGAGAAGCTGCAATTTAGATTACTATTATCCAAAAAATTATGAAAGGCAACAACGAGATGGAACACAAACCATCATATACTTTCCAAGGAAACAATAAAACTTTGGCTTGATCAATCGGTGAAGCCCAATTGTCCGAGCAATCACAATAATTGTCATCATGTTAACCTGCATACCACAATAGCTTGTTAATCGATCAAGGTTATCTCGTACTTATAAAACACATAATTTCCCATGAGTAACCCCTGAATTAGCTCTGTTGAGCTTAAATAATCAGTTTTATACATAAAAGCCAAGCTCCTAACAATAAAGCAGAGTGGAGGGATTTTTGTTGATCGAGTTGAATCAATTAATGATTCTCATCAGATGAAAGGCAAATCACTCACCTCAGAAAGTTGAACTCTTCTATTATCTCTATGAAGGTAAGAATACAGCTCATCCACAAATGCCTTTGAAAAAAAAAGTCGCAAAAAATTCATTAATAACTAAACAGCCATATAGCATAAATGACATATATACCAAATCATAAAGAAAGCAGCAGGATAGGTACATCTGCATCGTGCAAATCTGAAAGTGGCGAATAGTGATTTGAACCAGTTTTCTCAGAACTCAAGCGCTGCTGCCTTTTCATGCTACGAATCTCACGTTTCAACTTAGCCTTTTTTTTCTTTTTGCTTGATGTTGTGCCCTTATGGTGAGCCTAAAGTTATAACAATGTATTACGTTACTAATCATATCCAAACTAGAAATCAAACAATCAGAAAATTTAAGCTTTTAGATTATTTCATCTGCATATACCAACTTAGTCTAATATTAACAATTCGAGTATAGCCAAATGTAGAAATTGAATAGACCTTGTACACTTGCTCGCTATTGAGAACAACTTGTGTTTGTCGAGCACAGCCCTCATCTTCATTGGTTGAAGCATCAGTGTCGTCATCATCATCTTCAATAATCTGATAACTAAGAAGAAAGGAAAGAGCAGCTTGCCTGAATCCAGAATCATCAAAAACAAAATTCAGTCATCAGTTAGTCCATTTATGATTCATCTATACTTTAAGGTGATCGAGGTAGGTGTTGTAGATACCTTAATGTAGGATGATGACAAGCACGGCAAATTGCGTTTGAAATTAATTCATCAGACCATACATTCATCCGGTGTAGATTGCATAGCACGACAAGAGACCCCCTTGCTAATGCCTCCTCCCCACTCTGTCAACACCATAAGTTAGTTAATAATCACACTTTTCTATGTACTATTAGAGGTGTTAATTCCAGTCGAGTCTATTTTAAATTTGAGTTATGCTATTTACACATTACTGTGTCCATACAAATAGATATCAGAAATTGATTATTTTCAGGTCGAGTTCAGTCATGTCAATTTTTGACAGAAATTGATCATTTTCAGGTCAAGGTCGGTCAAGTCAGTTTTTGACACGACAGCCGATGAAATTCTTTACAAGCACGAACGAATATATACCAACTAAATAGAGAATAGTTACAGACCAGTAGCATATGGAGAATAATGTTCTGCAAAGTCTTATTCCTAGCATGATTATTCTTATGCTTCTTTATCGAAAGAATGACATGAGAATACGCCAATTTCTTCAAATTCCTATCATTAAGCGTCTGAAGTTTCATAAACAATGCTAACAACGTCGTCTTTGTCTTCAAGTTACAGATTTCGAACTCCTTATCAATCGACACAACCTGCAAAACCATTAATTACATCGAACTCAAATTTCTGCATCAAAAATTACCAAATTTCGAATCTCAATAAATTCCAAAGTGAATTAATGTACGTTTTTTATTAGTGAGAAGAATTAGTGATTGAGTGAGTTTGAAACGAAGTGATCTCAAAGAAGGCGACAGGATAACAGGAGTAACAACGCGATGAAGAAGATAAACGAGGCGGTCGGGGAAATCATAGAGATATCGAGGATAAACAGGACACAATTGAGCAAGGAAAAAGGCTTTATCGGCGAGTTCTTTGTCGGCGGTGGAATCGTTGGAGATGGCGGTGAAGCCGAAATCGGATTGTTGCTCAAAAGGTTGAACGCTGTCCTTGAAATTTCGGTATAATAATTGTAATTCAACTTCATAACTTTCTGGATCATTCTTCATCTCTGGTCGGAGCTTTTGGAAGCTCCAACCACGACCAAGGGTAGTCATGGCTGACAATTGGTGTCGAAACCTAGAAGCAAACAAAGGAAGGGGTTTTATAATGACCTTAGGCCCAGTTCATTCAATAATATTCCATTAAGTAGATAAAAAGCAGTCTAATATAATCTATGGTTTGCCAAAAAAAAAAATATACTCCATGGTTTGCCAAAAAATATACTCTATGGTTACAAAATTCTGATTTAAATACTCCCTTCGTTCCCTTTTGTTCTTGACGTTTGGAATTATACACGGTTATTATAAAATGTGTAAAATTGATGAAAATTGATATGAATTCAATCATTAAAAGTACAATTTAGTTAAAAAGGAATATTAAACATAGTGGCGGGGCAGGCCAAGGTCCCCAAAAAACAAGGGCCCTAAAAAAAAGTATTATATATATATATATAGCTAAACTTTTAGCCAGGGGACAAGATAGCGACACTTGGCGAAAAGTTAGTACGCCAAGTGTCGCGCCACGTAGGATAGAGTTATATATAATCATATAACTAATATATAAAGCTAAACTTTTAGTCAAGTCACGAGGCAGCGACACTTGGCGTTCTAACTTTTCGCCAAGTGTCGTGCCACGTTGGATAGATTTAAATAGACTTCATAAGATAGAATTTTTGGATAAAATTGTTGGTTTAGAGTTTTATTTTCGATAAAATACCAATATTTCAGACCTACAAATTGAATATAATTTTATTCAAAAAAATTATTAGATTATAATTCTAAAAAATTATCATATAATTTTTTTTTTTGTTTCATAATATTTTTTGGAACAAATGAAGTAGTTCAAAGCGTAAATCATTCATTTATAATATGTACTAATAAATTAAAATAACATATATACTTCACAATCTAATAAAATTTTATTACTATATAGACCTGTTAGGTCTGGTTATGAGTTAACTCGAACTATAACTTTATCTTAAAATTCAATAAACAACCTGGGCATCGCCGGGTACAAAACTAGTTCAAATATATAAAGCTAAACTTTTAGCCAGGGGACGAGATAGCGACACTTGGCGTTCCAACTTTTCGCCAAGTGTCGCACCACGTAGGATAGAGTTATATAGAATTCAATTTGTGGGATAATAAAGTTAATTTAAGAATTCTATTTTCAATCAAATTTGGATAGAATTTTAGGATAAAATTGTTAATTTAGAGTTTTATATTCGATAAAATATCAATATTTCATATGTACAAATTAAATTATAATTTTATTAAAAAAAAATTACAACACTCATAAATTATCATATAAATTTATTTTTTGTATCATAGTATTTTTTTTTGGAGCGAAGGAATTAACTCAAAATGCACCACATACATTATTTATAATATATTCTAATCAATTAAAACAATATACTTTACAATCTAATATAATTTTATTACTGTGTAGACCTGTCAATCGGGTCGGGTCACGAGTCATTTCGGACAGGGTCATTATTTCAGGTTACGGGTCAAGAAATGTTTTTCACCAATGTTATTATTATTAGTCATTACATGCCTACTATATAATTTAAATCATCTAATTTTGTATCAATGATATGTTTTAAAATTTGACATATAGATTAAAAATTTATCTTATTCAATAAACAACCCGGACATCGCACGGGCACAAAACTAGTGTATATATATATATATATATATATATATATATATATATAACACTAGTTGGATTAGTGGTTATGTTATATTTATGATAATCTCAAGATTAGGTTTTGTTTTTTTTTTTTTTTTTTTTTTTTGACGGGCTCAAGACTAGATTTCAAAACCCACTATTGTAGGCATTTTTAGCCCCTCACATGAAAAGTGGACAACAATTGAGTATTTAAAGGGAGGTGTTAAACACCGCCAACAATTTTTATCAACACCGCCAACATTTTAGATGAATGGACACCAATACCCTTACTACACCTCCCAATTTTCTTCCTCTTTATTTTTTTTCTATCTCATCACCCACAAGGCCACAACCACCACTTCTCTCACTGTGCTTTCTCTCTCGTCACCATTTCCCAACCACCATACCACCACAACAGTGGTTGTACGTCGGAGGTGAACAACAGCTACACATTGGAGGTGGAAGGGCAGCAATGACGACTGTCGATTGGTCGAAGATGACGAGCTGGTATTGCAGTGGTCGTCAAAACCAGATCTTCTTTTTTATAACCTCCGGCGCTCACTATCGGCGCTCAAAACCGGTTGACTCTACTGATAACCGGCGCTCAAAATCGGTGGTTACCCAGGCCAATCGGTTTTTGGCGCCGATTGTTGGCCACGGTCGACAGGTTTTGGGCACCGGTCGACAGTAAATCACAAAAATGCTGCTTGATTTTTAAGTTATAATTAAAATTATTCATTTGAGTTAAAGTAGCAGTGTAGTACAGGATCTTCGATTAGTTGTTATTATGATTTTATTATTAGTATTTGTTTGTTTGTCAAAAAAAGTACTCCATTTGTAATTGCGTGGCTAGTGGCATAGGTGGTGATGGCTTATGTGGTGGTTGAAGGTTGGGTTTGTCCCATAGGAGAGAGAAAATATGTGAGGATGAGTAAGGGTAAGGGTAATTTTGTCCTTTAATCACTTTTATTGGCGGTGTTGATAAAAAACGTTGGCGGTATTTAGCGATTCACTACTTGAATTGTAAAGCTAGAGTAATTTGTCTAAAATCAATGATTTTATAATGACTTTAAATTTTGATTATAATATGTAGTGCATATTTTTTTGTTCCCTTTTCATATATTCTATTCTGAGCAATTTTTTTTTTAACATTCTCTTTTATAAAGAGACTATACATAATACTACAACCATATGTATCCTTTTTTTTTCATTAAAATGGGGATTTTTTGCTTTCAAAAAAAAAAAATGGGGATTTAGGGTTTTAGAAGTCTAGTGAATAGGACCTTAATTTATTGGTTACATGAGGCTATGTATCACCCCTCATCATATTAGAAATAGAATAAACTCGATTAATAGTTTTGTTAATGCCGCACACTATACATTATTTAATTTACTACCTCCGTTAATTATTATGTGCAACAAAGGGGTATTAATTGTGAGACATAAAAAATTCCTTTGTTGCACATAATAATTAACGGAGGTAGTATTAGAATTTATACCTTAGGCAACTAGATTTATGAAATAAATATATAAATAAATTTTAAACTCAGTAGACCGCTAATGTGGTTACGGTGAAATAATGTTTGAATATGTTACTCTTATTTATACAAATTGTTATTTTGATATACAATTGTTAGCATAATTTTTATTTATTTTTTTTCAAAATTAAAATTTTATTACTTTGATTTGTAAACCGTACATGACACAGGCACTATACAAGTAAGATAGCATAACTTTGTTTTTTTTTTTTTTTTTTGGACAAAAGCATAATTTAGTTAAACAAAACACCTTCATAGTTCCTGTATGAAATATAGTAAAGTAAAAGGCATTCATGTACAGATTTAGCACAGGATATTTTCTGTCAAGTTGTTTCACCGCACCCTCAAAACATTGTCAACCTTCACAGTTTACTCTTTACACAACATTTAATATCTAGAAATACGTACTTGTTTATCTTCTTCAGGTTTAGTTTCATGGAATGTCTTACAGGAGACAACAAAGGCCCCAACACGTTCAACAACTTCGATTACAAATTACATCTGTGCCAATACAGTGCCATCCTTACACATCCTCTGTCGAACCTTCATGAACAAATACACTTTCCGAGCCATTTTCCTGGTGTTATACAAGAATAGAAACATAGCAAATTAGGATATGTCTCGATAAACTTTTCACACCCTTATAACATTATTGTTAAACAAAGGATTATAATCAAACATAATTGGTGGTAACAAAGAGTAAATTAGTGATAGTGATTCAACAATATAGCTTTTGCTCAATGAACAAAGTCAACCAATTTTCTTCTTTTAATCCATCTTATATTCATGACTAAGTCTTGTGTATATGTCAAGCACCATAACTTACTCTTATTAATATTATTTAATAAGAACATCTCTATATTTTTAAGGAATTATTGACTTTCTCAATCAGTAATTTTTCTGTATACTATTGCTTATGGAACAACTTTTAAATCAACCAGAGCTAGTTACTTTTGTAGGTAATACCTGCGCGGTAGATGAATCATTCTGAGCAGGTGGATCTGTTGGCACAGGTGCAGTTGCGGTTGTTTTGACCTGTAAATATTATCCGAATCGAGAGAAAATCTACCAAATTAACTCTTCACATCAACAGTTATAAATTTCATAAATGATTTATGGTTTAAAGCAATAACAACTCTGATTTAAAAGCATTAAAAGACGATAAATGTTTTGAACTATAGTTGTCACCTTGTCAATCAACGTCTTCACTTCAGCATACAGCTTCTTCATTTCTTGGTCATTAGGCTTCAACTTCAAGGCAAATTCCAAATCTTCGACATAACCTGTAAGATCACCAAGTTCTTTTCTGGCTACTGCTCGCCGTCCATATGCTTTGAAGTACTCGCCATCTAGCTTCAAGGCCTCAGTACAATCAGCTTCTGCCTCATGGTATCTATGAACCTTGATATTAGCCATACCCCTATTTGCATAGGCAAGGACGTTATCTGCCAGAGCAATGCTTCTTGTATAATAATTTATCGCTTCATTGAAGTTCTTGGCCTTAAAATATTTATTGCCCTGCTCTTTCAGAAAAGTAGCCTCTGCAGAGAAAGTGTGGTACACAAAGGTTTCACTGTAAAAATGGAGGGGTAACCAAGAGCAAGAAAAAAGCAACAAAAGAGCCTCGTATATTGAAATGATTCAACACATGCATGGTGCAACGGATGTGAGTTGGATAAAACTCAAGTTTACACAGTTCTTCGTAAGATGAGAGTGGTGTAAGAGATTCAGAGAGGCTAATCCTCAGTTTCAATTTGTACAAACTTGAGCATTTTACCCCTCTTATTACATAGCATCTTGTACTACACCATAAAACATGAGTGAAAGAGATACACATGAGGGCGAAACATGTAATTTAAATCAAGTTCTAGTCAGAGACATCATTATCTAAAAACCAATGCTACAAAAATCTATTGATCAAAGCAAAACAAAATAAACTAACACAATCAAAAGGGGTTATATTTGGATTTGGAAGGGTGGGAGCAGAGATATTAGTGTAAACCTTGCCTTGATGGATACTAATTATAAACCCAAGCAGTCATTAGTTCATTACAATAGCCATATGAATAGCAAAAAAGAGCTGCAATATATACATGATGAGGAGAGTCTAATCACGTTTATTTGACCATAAACAAAAAAATTCTTAATGTTCCAATGAAAGTTACCACACCAACAAGAAACTGCTTCAAAAGTATACTTGTATTGTTCAACTCGCACAGGTGAGAATAACAGAACTAAAAAACTTCAAAAGGAGAGATTAAAGATTTTAGAATCATGACTTCAAACAGTATAAAATTATCTCTTGAAGCAATCATCCAAACTTCCTGAAATGCAGTGTTTCAAATCTGAGAATAAACTCTAACCCTTACATATATATAAGTTACCACAACTCTGTTGTTTGAACTGCTGCTTCAGGAAACATCATAACCAACTCTAGTTACAGCTAGGAAATTAGGAAGAAAAAAGTGCCAGCTACTGTCTTAGATAACCATAAACTACACCTTCAAAAAATGAAGCTATTAAACAGCAGCACTCAGTTTTAGAAAATTCTGTTGTTAAGTAAATGCAGCTACTATTAAAATGGCTCAATGAACTGGCTTTTAGTTCTGCATAGCATTTTGAGTAAAATTTTCTAAGAGCCTAGTTATTCCTAGTAGAACCACCCAGCACATGAACCTTAAACTCTAGCGCCACACATGTCACATTAATATACTCAGATCGTCCCTCTCCCATAGGCCATAGTTAACCATGTAACACCAAGATCCTATACGATAGTTGGACTTTCACACTCTACTAAATCTTAGCAAGGATATAATGAAAGCCAATTAAAACCTTTATCTATATTAGAAAGTATGACAACGTTTTCCCAGAACCAAAAATTTACATGTGTAACACATTAACCATTTAATTAAGCATAAACTTGATCACATGATTCACATCCCAATCATACAATTGTAGAATGGCTCTGCAGTGTACTAAGGCTAAGACAAAATGATATTGGCCAACTCAATGGCAAAGATTGTATAATTCTCAAGTAATTGAATCAAGCTATAAGTAATTATCTTATACTTATACCCCTAATTATTTCCAAACAACATAACAATATCACAGATAATCCATATCAGATATAACATAGACAAATCAAAATGAATCAAATGGCATGCCTATGAACATTACAGCATCTTATAATTATGATAATATTGTAATCACAATACATGTAGTTAACGGTTAAATCACTTACTCAAGCTCGGAGAAAACGATAATGGAAAACTCGGCAGCTTAACTATGATGAAATAGATGTATTTACTCAAGCCAGAGTAACCACTACTACAACTCTCCACCTTCTTGGTACCAAAATTCAAGGAAAAAAGACGATCTCCCACCATGAAGTAAGCAATATCAGCCTCAAAAGGGTGCATCAGATAGCCGAGATAGGGGTTTGGCACTACTTTTTCAAGTCCATAAGCCAAATAACTCTCATCTGACCAAACATCCTTTAAAGAGAGCTTATGCACCAAACTCCATTCTCCACCTTCATAATCCTGTAACCTCCACAAACTAAGCTCTTTCTTTTTCTTCTTTGATAACTCTATAAATTGAATATGCCCACCACCAACATCGACTAACCGGTCATCACCCTCTGAACCTCTAGACTCTCTAGGAAAGGCGATAAATCGACAATGCACCTCGTTCTGTCCACTGAATGGTTCATCCCAAACTATGATCCCAAGTCTCGGATCAACCCAAACTAAATGCCCATCAAATTCAACTGTTCCATCACCACTCCACATATGCATAACAAGCATATAATTAGCAGAAATTTGTTCCCATTTACAAGTTTCAGACGAAAAACACATTATACTAGCAGTCTTAGACCCAATAATCGGCTGATACTCAGCAATTATAAACCTCTCTAAAACCCCAGATAAATTAACCTGTGTAATAAACCCAACAGAAGACTGATTGTTTATGAAATGAGGCGGTTTCGGAATCGAAACCCATTCACGAGTAATCGGACTAACCACAAACAAACTGTCTTCTTCACTAATCCAAGAGAAATAAGTTGCAGTTTTCTCCTTAAATGGGTCCCTCTCAATCTTGATAGAAAATAGGATAAACCCATTACTAGAAGCTAACAAAGTTGCAGGAAATTCATCACCCTCGATAACAATCTCAGTTGATTTATCAACTATTTTATGAGGATTAACAGAGAAAATACTCACATTTGGGGGTTTCTGCCATTGAAGGGTGAATTCAGAAGCAGCTAACTTGGGGTTAAATGGGATGAATCGGTCGAAGATTGCCCATGAAAGAGAAGACTTGGAAATGTAGGAGGACATGAAATGTGGGTTGCAGATCATCGAATACCAGCCTTTCGAAACGGATTTGAAACGGCAGATGGATTTGGCGGGTAAACGGGTCAGAATTTCAGAGATTATTTGATCTGGGAATATACCCGAATCAAAAAGATCCGACATTTTTCAGGGTGAATATTTCTGGGAAGTTGGGGTTTTTGAATTTTGGATAGAGGAATCACTCGAACAGTAATATTTGGGATTTGGGAAAGGGAAAATGAAGGTTTATATATCTAGGGTTTTGTTCTAAAGTGGATGAGGAGGTTAAAAACATAGGGCTTTGGATGGGCTGACATGACTATTTTATCGTGTCCGAATAGACTTAGGTCCGTTTTGTTCACCTTATTTTTTATTTTTATAAAAGAGGGAAAAAAGTTTAAAGTTTAAAAAATTCACACTAGCTACTATGCCTACAGGCTACTAGTATAAAATAAGGTCTGGAAGAATAAATTTAGATAAGTGTTACATTAATTTACGACTACAATTACAAGTTGTAATAAAATATACAGTACTCCGTAATAAGTTCAAATAAAGAGATAAAATCATATGCATAAATTAAACCTTTAATGTGCATAATTTTCCTTACCGTGTGACGACTGTGACATAAAGTCGATCTAGACACACTCAGGATTACTTGGAGACAACCAAAGAATTATCTATATCCTTTTTTTTTAGGAAAAAATATTATTATCATGTAATATATACTACATGTTTATAAAAATGAATAAAAACTTTATAAGGAAAAGTTGCTTTAAAAAAATTAAAAAAAAAAAAAAAAAGTTAACTAAAATCAAATTGTAGATTTATTAGTATATATATACTCCATATTTAGTTTTCACTCTTAAGAATCTACTACTACGAATATAAAGTAGATAATTGCATCAAAAAACATACGAAGTATAATTAAAGTGGATAAACCCTTTTAAATTTAGAGTATGTAAATTAATCTCATTAACTCGATAGTTTCCGTAATGTGTCGTATGGAGAACAAGAATAAGAGATGTGCCAAGTTAACTCCCCAAATTTTTGTTAATTTGGGGGTATAATCCTCTTTTCAATTAGTACATGTGTCTTACTCCGTATCATGTACTAATTGAGGGGTACATGTGTAATTTCCTCACCAAACAGTAAATGCAAGTTGTAAACAGTAATTGAATAGCTCACCAAAAGTACTTAATATATGACCATGTTTTTCAATATATTTACAGAAATGCTACCAGATTAAATAAAAATCGTTTATATGGCAGATAAACTAAGCTATGTATGTTCTTTTATATGGCAGACAAAAAATCGTTTATATGTGAGCTTAAATTGTTGTTCTTTTCAAAGCAAAGACAAAATCGATCTTTATTTTCAATATTAGAAAACTAAAAAAAAAGCCTCTCTCGTCCACAAAATTCAAGGGTTGAACGAATTTTAGTTCGATAAGTATGGAAGAAAAACAAACAATGGTAGATAGTGTTGAAACCCAGGCCATTGTAGCCCACTTATAAGTGTCCCACATTGGAGAAAGAGGAGAGATGATTTCACTTTATAAGATAGAGAAATACCTCATATTATTGCCAATTAGTTTTAGTATGGAAGATCCAAATCCTTGTTTGTGGACCTAACTCTCCTCCTCCTGTTCGGGTTGCCCAGGCCTATTTCACATTGTCTCGAAATTTTAACATGATATCAGAGCCCGGGTTGTGGGTCTCTTCTAAACTGGGTATTTAATCGCTATTGGATAAGGATTTACCTCGACAGGATGTCCAGCCCCTAAGAGGATTATTGATCTGGCCTTATCCATTTAGCTCTAAAGTTCTAAGGACACTCATAAGTGAGGGGGGAGAAAGAGGAGAGATAGTTTCACTTTGAGAAAATTGTGAAAAATGACCTTTTAAGTAGTCGACTTTTTGAAAAAGGACCTTTTAAGTGATATTTTGTTTGTATGGGGTACTAGGGTGAACTTGCATGGTGTTCAATGCCAGAGCTTCGGGTTAACTATCACGTATTAGTCACGAGTCTCTTTTTAAAATAAAAAAATAATCAATTTCCCTCATTTCTCGACCTAACTCCTTCATATAGTATTCTCACGGAAGTCGGGAAAGGGGAGAAAATTTGGGGAATTTTTAAATTTTTTTTTTGAAAAATAAGACACGTGACTAACATGTGATAGTTAACGCCGGAGCTTCGACGTTGACCACCTCGCAAACTTACCCAAATACACGGTACAAACAAAATACAACTTTAAAGGTCCTTTTTCACAAGTTTCCACTTAAAAGATCCTTTCTCAAAAAGCCGACCATTTAAAAGGTCCTTTTTCACAATTTTCTCTTTCACTTTATAAGATAGAGGAGTACCTCCTACTATTGCCAATTGGTTTTAGTATGGAAGCTCCAAAGCCTTGTTTGTGGACCTAACTCTCCTCCTCCTGTTCGGGTTGCCCAGGCCAATTTCACATTGTCTCGAAATTTTAACAGATAGGTTCCAATTATCTTTGTATTTTAATTCCTTTTAGACATGATTTGAATAATAATCGTACCATGTGTTCATCCTTCAAGAAACTCGAAGTTAGCCTTAATTTCGATTATTACGAGACCTTAGTTTATTACCATATGAACGGTCGAATGAAGATTAGTGAGAAAATGACGTACACCAACAAAGGATGGTCTCTCTATTAACCCATTTTGCCTTTTGTGTAGGAAAATTCTTTATAATTTATGAGAAGGTTTTGTGTCAGTCCGGACTGACAAAATGCACATTTTTAATATCCTCAATTGGCGAGATGATATCCTCTATTGGCTGGATGATATCCTCTACTAATTAGATGATATCCTTTATTGGCTTGATGATATTTCTACTGGCTAAATGCTATCCTCTATTAGCTAGATGATATTCTCTACTCACTGGATGATATCCTTTATTGTCTATATGATATCCTTTATTGGCTGGATGATATTTCTACTAGCTGGATGATATCATCTATTGGTTATATGATATCCTTTAATTTATTTATATGGCATCCTTTATTGACTCGATGATATTTCTACAAGCTAGATGATATCCTATATTGGCTAGATGATATCCTTTATTGGTTATTTGATATCGTATAGCTAAAAGAGGATATCATCCAGCCAATAAAGGATATTATAAACACAATCATAAATGATATATCATATAGCTACACTAGCAGAAAAAACTAAATGGGAAGCCCCAAATGGCAAGCGGTTTTTAAAATTCGCTTCGAAAAACCCACCCAAAAAAAAAAAAGACCTCAGATATGTAATGGCAAGCGGTTTTGGGTTGAACCGCTTGCCATTCTTTATAATGGCAAGCGGTTTTGGATTGAACCGCTTGCCATTATGTATAATGGCAAGCGGTTCAACCCAAAACCGCTTGCCATTCCTAAAAACCCTAAAACTAAATACGAGCCTCAATCATCCTCTCCTTCATTCTTTCACGCCTCCTCCTCTCATCCTCATATTCTCTTTTCTCTCTCCTCTCATCTCCTCCCTCCTTCACGATTCTCCATTCTCATCTCCTCTTTCTCACTCTCCTCGATCTCTTTCTCACTCTCTTCATTTCTCTATCAGTTTCTCACTCTTTTTCTGCGATCTATTTCTCACTCTCTGTCTCCCTCCTCTCCTCTCTCGGATCTCAAGTAAAATCGAGTAAAATCAAGTAAAATTTCGAGCAAATTCGAACCAAAAACCCCAATTCTAGGAGGCGGTGGTTCAGGCGTGTGGTTTTCAAGTTTTTTGGGTCAAATTCAACCATGAAAACTCTAGATCTAGAGTTTTCATGGTCGAATTTGACCTTTAAAACCATAGTTTCAAGCGAAAATCGACGTTTTCATGGCCGCGGGTCTGGTTTGGGTTGAGGTCGTGGTAGGTTAGTTGTTTTTTTTTTAAGGTCGTGGTGGGTTATATGGTGCTTGGTGGTGGTGGTGATACGGGATAAAGGCAGTTGTGGCGGGTGGGTTGTGGGTTTTGTTTGGGTGTGTTTAGCCGTTTAGGTGATAGATCTGGGTTAGGGTGGGTGGGTTAGGGGAGCTGGAGGTGGGGGTGGTGGATGGGTTCGGGTTAGGTGGGTAGAGGTTCTGGTGGTTGGGTACGCGTATGTTGGTGGGTGGGTTAGGTGGGTGAAGGTGGTTCTGGTGGGAAGGTACGGGTTAAAGAAGCTAGAGGTGGTGGCTGGTGGTGTGGGGTGGTGGTGGTGGTGGTGGTGGTTACAGGTGTTTGTTTATTAATTTATTTTTTTGTTAATTTATTTATTTTTGTTTAAAATTAGAAATTTGTAAAATTGGATTGATTAATGAAAATAATGTTGTTAATACATATGTTTTGTTTGTGTATTGATTTAACTGAAAAAAACCAAAAAAAAAAAAAATTTAATTTTTTTTAAGGCATAATGAGAAGCGGTTTGGCGCCAAAACCGCTTGCCATTCTCTACAAATGGCAAGTGGTTCTGAACCGCTTGCCTTTTAAAAGGCTAATGGCAAGCCCCCCAACAGCATGCGGTTCAAAACCGCTTGCCATTAGGGGGTTTGAACCGCTTGCCATTTAGTATTTTCTACTAGTGCTAATAAAGAATATCATCCAACCATGATATCATATAGCCAATAGAGGATATCATAGTCACAATCATTAATGATATCATATAGCTAATAAAGGATATCATCCAACCATGATATTATATAGTCAATAGAGGATATCATCCAGCCAATAGAGGATATCATCCAGCCAATGGAGGATATGTACAATTTGTTTGAAGATATGTATAATTTGTTTGATACTATGTATACCAATGGTGAAACCTCCATTGAAGTTCTCGTACTAAGGTCAATGGCATAACATAACTTGCTCATTTCTCAACCAAAATACATGCATATGTTATCAAAATGCTCACAATCCAACATACAATCATATGGGACAATCAATTTCAACAATTATACATCACATAAGAAAGCCCCCTATTCGATTTTTGGGCATTTTTCAAAAAAAAAACCGAGAACCTCAAGCTTTCTCTCTCTTCCGCCATGGATGAACTCGCTACTCTCCTATGCCGTAACCTCCACCAACTTGTCATCGGGTGAAAACTTGTTCTTCATCGCAAGAAGATAACGGTGATCTGATACTTTCTTGAGTCTCGACTGACGAAACATTGGGTGCGACTTGCCGCACCCAGTACTTTGTGATAATTTATATATGTTAATCTCTAATGGTAGCATTTGTGTTGATAATTGGTGGAAGAGAAAGTTGGACAGTTTAATCGGATCGATGAGATATGGAGAAAGTTGAATCTTTTAAGCAACAAGGCAGTGATGATGATAATCTGTGGCTGATTGTGTTTCGTGATAGGAAGGTCGTTCGACTTGCTCCTAATCGAATTTGCAATAAAGAGGAGTTTGAGGCGTGGGTTAAAACTGGAAACAAAGTCGATGAGAAGGAATAAAATACCAGCTATCGAGGGGTTGGAAAGGCTTGGTATAGATGATGGTGAGTTTATTATGAAAAGAGACAATGTGTGTGGTATATGTCTACAAAATTTGAAAACCACGGACATTAAGGAGGGCGAAGATCATAAGTCTACAAAAGATGTTGGTATATATGTTAACAAAGTGGTCGAACTCACTTGGAAAGTTGGGAAATTATCTTGCGGGCATATGTTTCATGAGCCTTGCTACTTGGCCGCTTCATAAAAATCATAATCATACTTGTCTGTTTTATCGGAAAATCGTTGGTGAACGATACGAAGTAGATGTTTTCCTTAGATTTACAAGATTTCAGAAGCGGTTTAGAATGTTTTAATTAATTCTATAATTGAGAGTGAGTGATAGCTCAAGTGGTTAGAGCTTCCCTTCCGATTTCAGGAGATTCACTTTGCTAGCTTCGTATGGAGTGCTTTGTATTAGTTCTGTAAAACAAAATGTGCTTCAGTAAGTCATTTCATCAATAAAAGAAACATGATACTACCATTAGAATTTTACAACTTTCTTCGTCCAGTTCTCAATTAATGCATCAAAATGGTAATTTAATACTATAAACAATGTAAATAGAGTATTTACATTACAAACTAGTTTTCGGCCCGGGCCATGCCCCGGGTCTTTGTTTGTAAATAAAAAAGAACTATTAATAGGTAGCAAATGTGATACAAGGTGCTTTCGCTGGTAGCAAATGTCAAATTTTCCTTTTTTTTCCCACTTCTCACTCTTCATTGTATTCCCCTTTTCATGCTTTTCTCACTCCTAGCTTCCATGGGGTTGATTGGTGCAACATACAAACAAATTCATGCAAGAAATTTAAACAAAAAACAAGTAATTTGAAAACCCTTAAGTTGGATTTTGGGGTTTTTACGTGCAATTTTTGGCAAAATTTTCAAGCAATTCCGCAACAAAAGCATAAAATGGGGTTGTAAGGTTTCTGGGTTGATTTGTGGAGTTGGGGTTGTTCGTCGTCGTCTTCAGAACCATTGGAGTAACTTCGAAGGAGATCCATTGAAGAAAAAGAAGATGAAGAAAAGGGGTTACTCGATCGGTTAGGGGTTTCTAGGTCGGTCAGAGATTACTTGGTGCGGGGTTACTTGTGTGTTAGTCTAGCCACACACAAAAATTGCTGCAAAATTAGTACTTCTTATAAATAATTATTTGGCTTCCACAAAAAATAAGGATATTTAAGGGTGCACATGTATATAGATTATATTACAAGAACGACGCAATCATTATAATACAACTAACTTCTACATACAATAAACTATATCGTTGTTAGTTGTAATAATAAATGCATTAGTAACAATCAACACTTAAATATTCTTGACTTTGTATTACAATTTGCATACAATAAAACAAAAAATATATATATTGGATTTGCATGATTACATTTTGCATATTAATACGAAAATGATTGGGAAGAAAAAGAGGATGAAGACATGAGGTACAACATTTCTATATACTATGGGAGCTAATGTGCACGCTATAGCTAGGCGTATACGGTATACATGGAGCTGTTAGCTAGGCCCTATATCATAACTTAAATTAGTGATATTTGATAGTATTAATAAGGGAAAATATATAAACATATATTTTAGAGTTATAATAATTCATACACTATTCGTAAGAGTTCAAAAAAGAGGTAATTAACATTTTTTTGAGGGGAAAGAGGTAATTAACATAATTATGGGAAAATAAATATATAAACATTTTAAAAGCATAATATACAAACATTTTAATAAGAATCATCCCAAACTTTTTAATAAAGTTAGAGATAATAATTTAATCAATTAAGTTTAAACATAAAAATAAAATAAAAAAATAGAGCAAATACATTTTTAGGGGAAATTTACCCCCACACACACCAAAAAAAATAAAATAAAATAAAAAATAAAACAAAACATTTTCAGGTGCATAATAGTCTCGACACTATTCATAATAATTTAGTCAAAATAATAATAATAATAATAATAATAATAATAATAATTATTATTATTATAATAATTATTATTATTATTATTATTATTATTATTATTATTGTTATTATTATTATTAGCGGGACAAGTATGGGGCGCGTTGCAGGGCTATTAGTTATGGTTTTCTTCCTTTCTCCTTTTCTTCATTGGGGGAATTAGAGAAGGATGTTGTTGCATTGGTGAAGCGGGTTCAGGTGTTCGATAAGACTCAGGATATTGGTGCTCGTGCAGTTGCTCACATTTTCAGCAGGATCGGCTTCGCTATAGCTAGAGGGGTGGGGGCCCAGATTGTATCTCGGCTCCCCACCAATTTCTTGTAAATTGATTGACTTTGTAAGTTTTTTGATATTTTTATAATAATAATAATAATAATAATAATAATAATAATAATAATAATAATAATAATAATAATAATAATAATAATAATAATAATAATAATAATAATAATAATAATAATAATAAAGAGAGAGAGATTAAGAAGATAAGGATGCTCGAACTACCATTGTTTAACAATCAAAAGAATGCTTGTATAATATCCCAAATTCCATAAGTTCTACTATATACTTTTCATATGCTTGAAAAATCTTGGTTTATATATTCTGTTTTTATAGAATAGGCATAATATATACAACTACTACAACACTATTATTTCTAGGAAGCTCAAATACTTTGCTTAAAAAATGGAGATTCTTGTTATCTTGATGATATTTGTGTCTTTTGTCTTCCTTTGCTACCTTTTTCGCAACAAAAATGGCATTCCTACTAATTGGCCTATAGTAGGGATATTGTTTGCCCTACTCGTAAACCTTCATCAAGTTCACGTTTGGGTAACCAAAGTGTTAGAGAAATCAGATATGAATTTCTTCTTTAAAGGTCCTTGGTTAGCCAACACGAAGATGTTTGTCACACTTGATCCTGCAAATGTGCACCACATTATGAGCAAGAACTTTACAAATTATCCTAAGGGAACCAAGTTTAATGAAATGTTCGACGTTTTTGGGGATGTCATCGTCAATGTAGACTCCGATATGTGGATGTTCCAAAGGAAAATGGCGCATACTTTCGTTAGCCACCCTAAATTTAAACCTTTTTTGCAAGATACGGTTTGGGAGAAGGTAGAGAAAGGTCTAATCCCGTTCCTTGATCATGTGTCAAAACAAGGGTTAGTAATTGATTTGCAAGATTTGTTTAGTAGATTTTCGCTTGACACTATTTGCACTCTAGTTACGGGGTGTGATTTAGGATCTTTATCTATAGATTGGCCCATGTTCCATTTGCAAACGCGTTAGATGATGCCGGGGAGGTTATAGTGTAGCGACATAATGTTCCTACGATAGTATGGAAGTTCTTTAGGTGGCTTGGGGTAGGATAAGAAAAGAAGTACAAAAAAGATTGGGAAATACTAGATGATTTCCTCTATAAATGCATTGCTAAAAAAAGAGAAGAGGAAAAACAAAAATCAATGAAGCCTCAAGTTGGTTTCGATTTATTGACATTATACATGGATGAAAGCCAAACTATAAACGTTACAAACGTTACAAGTGCTAGTGACAATTTTTTAAGAGACACTATACTAACTTTCTTGACAGCAGAACGAGACACAACTAGTACTGCTCTATCATGGTTCTTTTATCTCCTCTCTAAGAACCCGCGAGTAGAATCCAAGATCAGAGATGAATTGAGCACAATGGAGACGGTCCATGATTACCAAAAGTTAATTTATGTTCATGGTGCATTATGTGAGGCCTTAAGATTGTATCCTCCTGTGGCTTTTGAGGAAAAGGTCTCAATTGAGTCAGATATACTTCCAAGTGGCCACCAAGTTGATCCGAATATGCAAATTATATTCGACTTGTACGCGATGGGAAGGATGAAGGCCATATGGGGAGAAGATTGTTACGAGTTCAAGCCAGAGAGATGGATATCTGAACGAGGGAACATTCGACATGAACCATCTTACAAGTTCTTAGCCTTTAATGCAGGGCCAAGAACTTGCCTTGGGAAAAACATGTCTTTCTTCCAAATGAAGGTTGTCATTGCTACAATAATGAGAAACTACACGTTCCAAGCAGTTGAAGGACATCATGTTATTCCTAATATTTCTTTGACCCTTCGTATGAAACATGGATTCATGGTTAAGGTTTATCGTTCTCCATAAGGAAAACATCTTATTAGGTGTATGTATGCTTTCTCTTACATGCTGTATTATTGTGCTTTAGTTGTATGTTTAGGTCACCATTGAGAATTTGAGATAAGCTGAGTTGCTTTTATGTATGTGGCTTTGTTATTCATGTGTCTTTAAAGACTTATGCCTAGCTACTTAGCTAGGTGTTTATGATTGGAGAACTTGTTGGGTGTAGCCCAAATTTTATAGGCCCATTGTTTGTTGGGTTTTAATGCCTGTTCTAGAATTATCCAAAAAAAAATCAAGTAAAGTTAATTGTTGCTCATATTTTCTCTAGAATTATCTACTTAAACGTTTTAGAGAATTCTTGAACTTGGAAGTAATTAGAAGATATGATTCATGAATTTTCTAGAGCTAATTCAAGTTTATCAGAATGAGAAACAAATGTTGTTTACCAAGGGGTGGCGTCGTCATTTCGCGTCGGAAAGTAAGGGTAATTCGGACATTTGATCATAATCGTTGAAGACAGACGTTAGCTCTTGTTTTCGTTGACTATTAACCCAAATTTTGTTGACCCCCTAACGCTGTTACTCTGTTTACTTTCTCTCTCTTCAGTAATAATTCTCTCTCCTCAGTAAATTTGTGTCTCTCCCTCCTAAGGATTATCACCTTCATCAGTCGTCTTTGCACTTGTAAGAAATTGGAGTTGTTAGAACTTGAACCTGGATAATCCCCAATTGGAGCGTATTGCCGGTATGGTTTTGAGTTGATTTTTGGAGCCTTAAGAACTTCAACCTGGATAATCCCCAATTGGAGCTATTGCTGGTATGGTTTCCAATGCTAAGTTTGTTATTTACAGTTAGGGTTTTAGATTCAATTTTATTTTTTGATTGAATCAATTCTTTATTATTTGCTTCTACTTAGGGTTTCCGAATTCAAGTTATTATGTTATCCGAATCAATTTGTTACGAATGTAAGGACAATTAATGTTATTATTGCATTCGCTTGAATCAATTAGCTAGAAATATTGGGACAATTAATGTTATTTTTGTCGTTGATAGTTCTTGTAGTTATTAAAACTCGTTATTGTGTTTATTTCATCTGAGTTACGTCTGGAGAATCAATAGTTCTTGTAGTAATGTTCTTGTATTCCCTGAAGTATTTGGTGCTATTAGAGTTGTGTAAAGGTGTTATATTTATACGGTATGAAAATGTGCAGGTATATGTGTTGTTCCATCACATTTTACAGCAATGGATATTGCACATTTAAGAGAAGATTGTTCCTGTGTTGATCTTGAGTTGGTATATATTCTGACGTTTTTTGAATCTAAATTAGTTAGATTAATCTGTTAATTGATATAACTGTGAAAGATTACTTGTCTAGTTGTAGGAACTTGGTCGTTTTACCAAAAGGAAAAGGCATTTTGATTTTGATCAGGTATGTTGTATGTTCACCGAGTAACTATGCATAGTTGGGAATGACAGTTTACTTAAAATGAAATTGTGTGTGAAAAAGGTTGGCAGCGTCAGGTGTGGGAAGATTGGACAATTGCATCCAGAGATGTTTAAGGTAACCTGAGATTTATTAGGTTGTTTTTTTGCAGAGTTGTGTACATATTTAATTAATGGTGACCTTCTACTTGTTCATAGGATAACTTCCATACTGTTGGAGGGGCATTAAAAAGCAAGGGAAAAGTTTTGAAACAATTTGCTCATGGTAGATCTAAGGTTTGCTTGCTACTTTGTTAATTTATGCATCATATGTATGTGCCATAGCTTCTTCTGGTCATTGGGGTTGTAATATATCACCCGTTTGATGATGCACAGGCACCCAACTTGACATGCCGTATAGAGTCATTTGGTAGAATTTGTCAAAAGTTTGACGGAAGACGTTGGAGGTGGGTAACAGAAATGGGATTTGGTGGTTTACTGCATCTTGCCTCGTCAGGCATGCAATTACCCAGGCAATTGGCATATTGGTTGTTGACTCGTGTTGATCCAGTTAGTAAAATTTTGATATCTCCAGATGGTAAGGAATTTAGTCTGTCTCCTAATCAAGTGTATTGGGTTTTAGGAATTCCTAATGGTGGGAAGGCTTTCCCTACAAAGAAGAATATGACATCAGAGTTAAAAGATAAGGTAGAAGCAATATTGAATAAGTATGGGCAGTCGTGGGAAACTAGGTGTAATGGTTATGAGGGTAAGGTACATACTAGTAAGGGTATATCTGTGAATCATAGGCTGATGGAAAGACTGGAGGGTGATTGGATGGAGATGGAGGAAGTTGAATTCAAGACTCTATTCCTATTGTTGTCCCTCCACATGGTATTATGTCCAACCCAGTCTCCTAGACTTCAGCCGATCTTGTTCCTGCGTTGACATGTGCACATGATTGCATGGATTATGACCGATGTGGGTTGGTGGTGTCGAAGTTACTAGGCAGTGTATCATCCTTTGCACGTAAGTTTTATGCTAATGGTTATGCTGGAGGATCTGGAGGCTGCTTGTTATTCATTGTGGTAAGATATTCCTTCTAGTTAGTTATTAGCATAATTTGTCATATGTTGCTTGATTTGTATTGTGTATTAATTGTCTTAAGATTTGAACAGGTTATGTACTTGGACAGGCTGAATAGGGTGCCGCTAAGATGGGGTGTATTTCCCAGGATCAAAGTCTGGAATATGCAGGAAATTGGGTCAGTTGCAAGGCTTGATCGTCACTCCATTGATGGTGACTTTGGTAAAATGGGGGTGAGTGTAGCAATGGACCATGTTGTTTGGTGTTTTTAAAGGCTTTTTATGCTCTTATGTAAGTATGCTTATTATGTACGTATTTCAGATGATTGACGTTGCATATGGAGAGAGTCATCCTAAGGAGGCTAGGGATAGCAACGGACCAAGTTTGATTCAGGTTTGTTAAACAACACTGTTATAATTGAATCAGAAGTTAAGAGTAGTGAGGAATACTTGTTAATAAATGCTATCGTTCTGGAATGTACAGCCTAACGATGAGGTAATTCCATACATACTCAAAACTCCTAAGGCAAGGAGGATTAGATGTGCGACAAATCCTTGTTTTGTCCGGAATCCGGTACCTGATGAATCTGTTCAGTACATGGAGGTTAGCATGTGTAATAGTTATAAGGATTCATGTGCTCGTATGAGTTTTTTGGTGTTTGGTGCTCATATTATATTTCGTGGTGGACCAGGTTGGTGAAATGATATGCAATGTTCAACAACAAGAAGAGCAAGCCGATTGTGTCAACGTAGTTGTTCAACAAGGATACGATCGACAAAAGAGCAAGGCATATGATTTACAGTTTGTTAAGTGAGTTCATTCTTTGTACTGTACTAATAGCATTTAGATTGTATCATTGTAACTTTACACGGGAATAAACAATTACAAGATACACAATGTAATAATACTATTAATGTCATGATTGTTGTTTGTTAGCACAATAATAGCCAATAATATGTTTTCATAACTGATAAGTTGTACATCACAACAATACAAGCCAAGAACATAACTTAGTTGTTAGAACATATAAACCGTGGGCTACAAAACATTGTTGATACACATCCATTGCAACAACCTAGTACTCCATGCCACAATATCTACGAGTTCAGCGCCCCTTATTTACGAAATCACGACCATTCATCATGCCACAACAAGTGCACACACACGCGGTTATTGCAATGGTTATGCATATTAGTGTCTAATTAACAAGAGCGAATAGTTTTTTGGGCTTTTACCTGAATGAGACCCAGGACACCCTTGGTTGTTGTTCTGATTGGTAAGAAGGACAAGTACCTTGACATCCAGAGTATGAAAATTCCACCAGAGATGTCGTCGGGGTTCACCATCAACCACCCATTATATGGGAGTGCACGCACTATCTTTTCAGTGTCCGTCCTGCAAACTAGGTGTTCTGAAATAACCACCATGTGTGGATGGTGTTGGTTGATCAAGGCATTTATGTGCCTTCCGAAAGAGGCCCTTGCAATCCCTCTTGCATTCCAGTACAGAATGATAGTGTTAGGGATTGTTGGTGAGTACGGATATGCATGCACATCATCTTCATGAGTAACACCCGGTAGGAATTCAGTTTCCTGTCCAGTAGCAGGATCAATTAAAATGTAGTGCCATGGAACCACGGATAATTGAATATGTCTTTCTTCATCCGCTGCTCCATCCCAGTGTATGTTGAATTGAATTTGCCTTTCTCTTTGAACAGTGTTGAACAACAACACCGCGTTTGACCAACTGCTTGTATCCATTGTCGTTGCAACATACTGTACATGAATCATTTCAATTACACGTGGCAGGACGGGAGGAGGATCAAGAATGTAGGCGAATTCAGGTGGGATTACATCCCTTGAATCTTCTTGATTCAGTTTAGCCATCAACCAGAAAAAACACCCTCTTGACTGGCTCGGTGAGGAAAATCAGATCGGAAATGTTAGGGAGGTGGGTTGGGTGTAGATCTCCATCGTTCGACAGCATTTGCATTTCTTTCCACTCATCTGGTACCTCACCAGGGTTGCAAATTATCCGACAGAGTACGTTTCCAGGAACTATGTTGACATCTTCAATTTGTTGGATCTCCATCATAAATTCTACTTTGTTTGGGTTGAGGTCTGATATACCCATCGCTGGTGGTGCGAACTGAGACACATGAGACCTCCATGTGTGGATGACCTGCTCACTATACGGAGGTGTGTCCGGAGGTGTCTCCAATGGGTTGTGTCTGCTTGTTGGTGTATCAGGTGGGGAGGGTGTGCCAGGATTGTAAGTTTCATAGTTCGACACCATTGTCGTAAGCACAGTAAGCACAAAGTTGGAAGTAGGAAGGCTGGTTTGGGAAGAACAAACACTGATGGTGATATGGCCTTTAGGAACCCTTATTACTACTCTGTAAATGGGCCGAAAATGAGAAGGGTCGTAAATGAAAATATTTAGATGCGGCCCAAATGTTTTGAACAATAAGAATCGTGCATTAATAGCTGGCCCATGTTTTACGGCCCATGAAAATATTTAGATGCGGCCCAAAAGCCTACTATTGCTAATTACATGTTTTACGTTAAGCCTAATTTGTGGACCTTAGTTGTAGTGGTTCTTTGGGCCTTAAAATACCATAAATGGGCTGTATATGTGCTGCCTTATGTGTAGTGGGCCTAAACTTACAAGATACTACATCAACAAATGCAAGACCTGCTTAATTGAAGTGGGCCTTTTGGCCCTTAAAAGACCGGTTTTTTTTTTGTGTTATAGTTGGATGTTTTAAATTTTAACCCAACTTTGTGGAACTTAGTTGTAGTGGGCCTTTTAAGGCCTTAAAACCGAGAGGATACTACATCAACAAATGCCCGATGATATTGATAAACTTGAACTGTTAAATCACAACATAGTACAATTTCGCTAATGACAAATCAAACATCTACTATTGTCGAATCTGAACAATAACAAAAGTTAATAGTAAATGGCATTGCATTATATCTGTCAAAATATATATCTGCCAAAATACAATATACTTATGCCAATTGAGGATGTAAAACTGCAAAATATCAATTGGAAATATGTAACAACAATAGATAACAGTGAATAACATTAGATTAACATTTAACTTGTTATAATTTTCCATACATTCATCACCTGGTTCTCTTCGCTGCTCTGGATTCTGTGTCTCTTATCCCGGAAAATCAGGAAAACCCCTCCAATCACTTCATACTGTGAACGTCCCACCGAGCGGTAGAAGTTGACATTATTACAAATGAAGCGAGACATTTGAACAGAACATCTGGTCTCTGTTAACACAACCAAGTCGGGCATGTGTAGCTCATACAAGTGCTTGAATTGAGGGAGAAATGAGTTCCTCGCCATATCCCTACAATTCCAGACCATGATCCTTGTCCCAACGTCTTCACCGGTGGAACTATCTACGCTGAATTGTAGTGTCACTTTCCGTCCATCCAACACATTTCCGGATAACCAACTCCAGCTAGCTGACAATTATGTAAAAGTTTGTGAGCCGTTAATTGTAAAAACCTTCAAGTCGTCGGAGTAGCCGTTTATCTCCAACTGATGTCTTCCCACTTGAAGGGAGCACGATTCCATTAGAGTCGGCAGTATTGAACTTGGGTCTACAATATTTTCCACGCACTTTGGGATAACATGTTCTACCCCAATTCCATCTGCACCCCCGTATTTGATGATAATCCTTTGTATTGTTATTTTCAGTGGAACAGGTAATAGTGCCAAATCTGAAAGATCTGGAAGGTGAGCTGGGACAATGGAATTCTTTTTAAGAAGCAATATGTCACCAGCGGGTCGTCGTCCATGATATGGGCAATCCAATCAGCAACGGTTGCAGCAGTAACTAATTGCAGGTTGAGCTTCTGTTGTTCAACGCTTGATACGGACTTTACAACAGCCAATATCCCTTTACCCATTTGTAGGTATCCACCTACAGGTCGAGGAGGCCTGAATTTGACGGCAAGAGAAGTGGTTTCTACAACAGTCTCTGGAACCAACCTGTTCTTGTACACAACAAATTTGTTTTTACAACCATGGTTGATCCAAAAACCTCTCCCTTGCCTTCTCTTCAAGTCCCTAGCGCATATTTGGAGCCTATTAGTTTCATCTACAGGTATTTCGACTGGGGTTACCATTGGATTGTAGGGTGAATATAATTTTTGGGGTATGTCTGTTTGTAGTGATGTGTTGCTTGTATAGTATTGATTTCAAAAAAACGGGAATGAACAGTGGAAAGTATACTGTGATGTACTAAAATGGCGCAAATTTTACGCGCCCAAATTTTGACCCATTTGTAAATTGGTGCAATTTTACGCGCCCAATTCTTACCAAGCCACGCACGTGGTGGCCCACGTCCAACATTTATACCAAATGATACGTTTGGGCCACACTAAACAAGGGTGGAAGCATGCCTTACGCTATACTTGGCCCAACCAATGAGAACATTGTACAAGGGCTGTCATCAGAATATTATGGGCCTTTTAACAAAAAATTGAAGCGATTGGGCCACAGTGGTTGGAATTCGGCGACATTTTTAAGTAGGCCCAACGAATCACAATACCTTGATTTAGTATTTAGTATAAGCACAATATAATGGGCCTCCTACAACAAGATGGTCGTGGACTTGATTAAATTTGATTAAATTTTTTAATTACCGCAACTATAATGAACCTTAAAAACAAAAGTGTTATTACAACACGAATGAACGGAGATTAAAACACACAATGTTTGCCATTATACACATGAATTGAAATTACATAAATTAAGCATTATGATTGATAAATTATTACTCACAAACCCCCCTGCAGTAGGTCCCCCTTCCAATGTCATTCAATCGCTTGCTTGGCTGCGAGGCAAATGAAAATTTGTTTAATTGACTTAAATTTACTTGAATTAATCAATTAGTTGGGAGGATACTTACTATGATGTTTGCTGACAAAACCTCTCCGTAAAGGGTATTCTTCCTGCAAGAGAAGTATGGAGAAGCTCCTTTTGCCCAGAAACACATTACTCCTCCTAACCCACAATTTGGGCCAACTACCTCAACCCAGTAGTTTCCCTTGAGCTCACTTTGTACGAATTTTAGCATTGGCTTCCATGCCCTTGCCTCAGTGACAATAAGGAGGAGTGGTGAATATGAGTCGTGAATGATTCCGAAGTTTTCTGCAAAAGAGGGTCTGTGAACATCCCTAGCATTCCAAATCACAATTCTACTTCCCTTACTGAATGTAGATTGGCATGAAAACTTATTGGTTGTTTATGATTCTATTGTTGTTCTGAAGTACCTATTCCCCCAACGATTAGTTTGACGACTCCAGATTTTGAAGCTAATTTGGGATATTAACTAAGTAACCACCATAACGTGCACACCAGCATGATAAGCCCCCATGAAGATCTCACGAGGTGCGGTGGGGAGGGCGTAGTCGACGATATGATCCGGGTTTACATCAAATCGCAGATCGAATATGGGGATCACTTGTTCTGGAATGAGTTCCGGTTCAAGGGGACTTTGTTGAAGGCTCAACCATTTAATAAAGTGTCTAACCCCTTTATGTAAGTATCCATCCAAGTCAGATAGCAGGGGAATGTAAGCAGGCCTGTAATTCCCCTTAAACTTCATAATCCGGAATGGACTACCGTACGGTGTGTCGTTATGGTCGTTCATCCGCAACTCCTCCTTGAGGGTTTGTACATGGATCTTATTGAAATCACTATAATCAAATTGGTTGTGGTAGTAATCGGTGCCATTCACATCGATTTTGGCTTTGGTAGATGGATTGAAATGATTGAAATACATAACAGGATTTTTAGGATGGAATCTAATTCCCCTGCTCCTGGCCGTGATCTCAGATGTAGAAAGGTGAGAAACTATGGATTTACTCTTGGAGTTAAACATGTTTAGTTTGGAGTTTTTGGGTGATTTATGGTCAAACGTTGTCTTTATATCATTTACTCTATCAAGTGTTTACGAGGTACTGCGTATGCCGTTGGATTATTGCAAAAATCCCTCTTCTTTATTTTACAATTTTTGTTAAACTTATATTTGATCTATCCTCATTATTGAAGCTCGTGTCCAACAGCTCTCTACTCTTTCCCTGGAAGTATCACTTTATAGCTGATGGGACTACTCAATGTGTAGCCTTAGGTCTAGACTAGTAGCTGTTGCTTGTGGGCTGATAGAATAAGTCTAATTTGCGTGTAATTTGAGTATTAAACCATTAGGCAAATGCGTGTGTTTGTAACAAAATAAATACATATTTTCATTGTTACCCCCATTTGAATAGCAAGTTTTGTCATCAAATTCACATTATTCTAGTTAGGCCAATTCGATCCGAATTATAATTCGTTTTTATTTTTTAATCTGATCCGATCCGAATTGCTCTTCCAATCAAATCCGATCGAATCTGAATTAAAATTCGGTTATGTTGGATCCGATTCCAAATTAAACTAAGTTGATATACAACTTCTAATAAACTAGTACGATAACATAAAACATTATTCATGATTAACATAAATTGTTTAACATCAGGTCCGATTTAAAGTTTGGACCCAAACCGAATTTATAATTCGGTATGGACACCACTAAATTCTAGTGCCCTTCGAAGACTAAAGGTCTCAATTCGTACATTATTTCCTTTAAGTATTCGTTTTATAGGTCTCAAACGGGGTTTAAGTATTCATTATTCCATTATCTCCTATGCATTGTTTCACATAAGTCATATAAAATTGTTACGCGATTTGTAATCGTATATTTTTGGGACCAACGCATGCCGTACTACATTAACATTTGATTTATACCTTAGTGTTGGGTTTATATCAATTTCATTTTTAACCTCATATCACACATCATACGTAAGCTATTATTGTTTAAGCTAACCAATAATCCCACATGGGACAAATATATTTTTAAAGCTCACTAGATTCAGAATTATATTAGTCTTATGCTATTGTTGTAAGCCAAAGGAATCATATAAAACACGAAATCTACATCGTTAAGCAAAATCATTCAAGTTCAACAGGCAATAATTAATTACTACAAGCTCAAAATTGTAACACCGAAATTAATCCAATTAGACTAGCGATTAAGTTCACAATTACAGTCACAAATTCACAAAGCAGATATACTAAATAATCTGATTGACAAAAGGTCTTAACATAAAAGTTTAATCACAGTCCAGATAGATTAGGCTACAAATTAAAAGAGTATTTACAACAAAAACCCAAAATTCCAAATCAAAAAGTTTCATTGTCGACAATTACCATATTCTTCAACATATCTACTTTAAAAAACTTGATCAGACCTAAATTCTTAATTAATACTAAACCGTAACATACCTTGATTATTTAATCTGAATTGAATCCGTAAGCGCTATCATCACTTTGAGAGACTTCAGGGGAATGGAAATGGTAGGGGTACCCACCATCCTCCTCTGAATTGTCGTCACTCGTATGCTCCTGCTGTTGACCTTCCTCTTCTTCCTCCGATTGCTCATCCCCCGGATTCAACTGCTGCTGTTGCTGGCCCTGTTGCGCCGCATCATCTACCCCTATCGCAGAAGCATCCTGTACTTCTTCTTGCACTTCTTCTTCTTGTACTTCTTCTTCATCTTGGACAACTACATTTAAATCAATCACCGGTTTCATTTGACCCTGACCCTCATCGTCGCTGATGTCCATGTCAGCCTCCCCACCCTCAACCCCAACACCCGTATCCCCCTTATAACCACTAATTTGACCCCTTCTCTTCCTCACCGGTTCGTCATCACTATCACAACCAACTACAATTGGAGTGTGGATGTTGCTTCCAGGCTTACATTCTTCAACCTTGCTCTTGTTCTTCCTCACCTTCTCTTCCTCGTGTTTTTTGTTAGCCTTTGCATACGCTTCACACTTTGGTATTTGCTTGTCAAGGTCTTCCATTTCCTCATGAAGTGCGTCTAATTTTTTGGTTGCTTCCAGACGGAGCTCGGCGTTTGCCATAAACCGACCCCAAGCCTGTTGTTTCTGCCTCTGGAGAAATCTCCAATACCACTCATCATTCCATGGAGCGTTCTCGTCGTCACCGGCCATTTTTTTTTCCAGATTGGGACTGTGATTGGGAGAGTGTGAATGGGTTAGTGAAAGGGAAATGGAAAAAAACTTTTGGGGGGATGTGTTACTTTGAGAGGAGCGTTTCCTTTTGGGAATTCATCCTGCTTTTATTGAAGATCATCAAGCATTTGAAGAATTTGAAGAGTCGTACTGTTTCGAATGTAAAACACACGTTGTACGATGCCATAATTCGGATTATTGTCACAGATTAAGATATTGACCCGATCCAGGACCAGATATCCCAAATTAGATCCAATCCGATCCGAAATTAGATCTGTAACCCGAATTAGATCCAATCCGATCAAAAATTAACATGATATTTGACCCACCTTGCCGTCACCAAATAACCTTGTAAGTATTATCGAACTAAGTAAATTACCTTAACTCATTTATAAAAATAGTTAATCTTTCTTGCAATGTATTACCACAATTGGTAAAGTAAACATATAATAGATTTCCCTATTATAAAAACACAAGATTTTTTCGCATCGAAGGTTCGAATCTAGATCCCTATATTTATGAGTGGATTAGTACAACATGAATAGAGTTACGAATGACATGATAAATCGCCTAACATAATTAAACTTGTTTCATCAGTCGCCTATTACTCCTCCCTAACTTCAAATTATACTCGCAACAGTACCCTTGACTCTTGTATATGTCGTCTATATCTTTTTAAATAAGTTGTATATATTTATAAATGACGTAAAAAGGAAATATTAACAAACTACACATTAAAATAGAGTCAACAATATCTTACGTTACCTGGTTACTTTGACTTTTATATAATAGCTAAAAAGGATGGTCATAGTGGGATGTGTGAAAATCAACAATGCCCCTTATGACTCACCCAATTTAGATGTTGAAAGCCACATGCATCTACGGTGTGACTCTTTAAACAACCAAGTAGCCTAATACATCTTATACATGTCAGGCAACGCATTAGGTGTCTGTCATATATAGTCAACCACGACTACGGTGAAAACTAATTTGTTTAAGGCGAGTCGATATGTTTTCGAGCTACAGTGTACGGGTAGTACCTGACTCTGACATCTAATTTTAACCACCAATTAAGTCTGATTATAGGGATTCATGCATACGTAACGCATATGGCCAGTGCGCCACTTAAAGTTTTTAGGAATGATTTTTGATATATAAGTAGAATTGTAGATATAGATATGTACATTGATAAATTAATCTTTCCTTGATACTGAACTACTCGTACTACATTAGATTAGATACAAGTACCATATTAAGTAGCGGATGTGCTAAACCCCAATTCAACCCAATTTTTTACCACTAAATAGGTATAAGTTTTGTTGAATAAAAAATAAAAAAAAAAAAAAAAAAAAAAAAACACGCTTACATTTAATTTAATTGACGCATACAATCAGATAAGTAAGGTTGTCACAATGGCAAGGAAGTTGTTTGGGTATTAAAGCATGTCAGCAAGGCGCCTTGATCTTAGGTTCGAATCCTACAGCTCTTCGATTTACTCATGGCATGCATTTTTTTTTATTTTTTTTTTCAGTACACACCTATACTCCTATAAATTGTTACAACTTAATATGTTGCTATTTTTTAAAAAAAAAGTAACGGGTATTAAGATTAACATCCCCAAAAAAAATAAACATATATATAGAAAAAAAAAACAAATATACTCACGGATGTGTATGGTTGTAGATCATATATAGTTGTTTCCAAAATAAAGTGATGGATGCGTGTGGTTGTAAGTTATTTAGTTATGCTTATGTGTGACGTAAGCTAAGCTAGCTCCTTCATTTAGCAAAGGCCATGTTTGGGAGAAAGCTTATTGGGGGTATATTAGCTTATTTGACTAAATTAGCTGATTGACTAGTCAAACAAGCTAATACAAGTATTTGGTGGTAAACTTATTGAAAGAGCTTATTCCACAAATAAGTTTTTCTTAAATGACACTTACAACCTCATTTATTTTAAAATCCTATCTACACTACCTACCCCACAATTAGCTTATTGGTCATTTTACATACTCAATCACCTTTAATAAAATCAGTTAGTCAAATCAGTTAATAAAATCAGCTTGTCAAAATCAGTTAACTCAATCAGCTTCTGCTTTCAGCTATCAGCTTTCTCCCAAACAGGCCAAAATAAAATACGCTTTGCGTAACATTCTTACCCTAAACTTTTTTACACTTATAGGCCACCTTATCCATGTCACAAGTGACACATTCACCATTTAACCAAACTTATAGTAATGGTTTTTAAGTCAAATAATTTGATATATTCGTTCCTTGCATTTATTAAGTTAAAAAAAGATCAGATTATAAGATACATATGACACTTTACTTAAAAAAGTGACACCTAAGACAACGCCCAAACCACTATACACACTGACTACACAAACAATCGAACATAATTATTAAATTGAAAGAGTACACCAACTTGGGACAGCGGGCATCGCCGGGAGTACAAACTAGTTTCTAATTGTAAGAAGTTGTCAAAATTGTATTTGTTGTGGAGTTGAGATTTTTGCTTTATGTGTAATATTGATTTTGGCTTTATGTGTAATATAAATTTCCCACTCCCCTGGCCCGTGCACTTGTAAGTGGTCCACGTTGTTAAGCTATTTACTTGTTACGAAGTAATGTGTTGATATTAACCAACACATAACATGTAACTTTGTAATCCATTGTAATATTTAGTAGTAACAATTTATTTCACTTAATTGTTTGGGTTTATTTTGTAGTTAAAATGTTATGTTACAAATCAATTTATGTCCAATAACCTTTTTTAAAAAAAAATTATGATTTGACAAGCTAGCTTCACGCCTAAAATGCCCTTGACTATTTGACTTCTAAACCCCATACAAAGAAATTTAAAAAATAAAAAAAATTAACTGTCCTTTTCATTTACAATATCACTTTCACTTTCCTTTCCATATCATTACTCCGGTGAGTTTGAAGAATCCTTCAACTGTCATCTCAGATCGAAGCCGCAGTCAACATCACCACGGTGAGCATCTTTGTCTCTTGAATAAAGTCGAAAAATACGGTAAATCTCACCCCTTTATTAGCTTCAAATTTTTCAATTTTACGCCTCTAATTTGGCCAGATCTACATGTAACGAAATTCACAGGGTTCTTGTATTCTTAATTATAAAACTAGAATGTTTCATTCTCATATATAGTGCGCTATGTTAAAAATTGCTTTGAGATTTGGTCATGCATGTTCTAACTCGAGATTGTAGCTACGTATCTTATGTTGCTAAATTTGGCTGATCCTAGATTCGTGGTTGTGAATCGGTGCAATAATTCTTATATGTTAATGTGTTGTTTTTTTCGCATTATTATCTTGAAATAATTATCTTTTTAAATATAATTTTGTGCTCATGATGCCCCCTGTACAATTTCGGTTTTAAATAATTACTTTACCATAAATAATTATATTTTTTCCCCCAAATATATACCAAAATCTAGTGTTGGTCACTTTCAGCACTAAAAATTTGTTTTCTTTGTTGTGTATGATGTCAATTTTGAGGTTGTTTCCCTTTTATCTCCAAAAATCTTAGAATCTCGCACGTGTTAAAATGTGTTCTCAAATTACCTTTTCAGCAAATACAATGTGTAATTCTATTCAATTTGTAGCTATGTCAGAAGGAGGCCAGACTTGGTTCACCGTACGGATTAACGACGAGAAGATGTCTGAATTGGTGAGAAATTGTATCCTAACTTGAAAGTACATAAGTGTATTGAGAACAAGTCCTGACATAACCCTATAATTGTAACATGTGCTTTTTAAAATCTTATCTAGTTTGTTCCACATCGAATTAGCAAGCTCTTTCGGGGGAATAGGAAACGTGTTGTTAGGGTCTATAGAGGCATTAACACAAGGATTTATGATGTAAAGTGGGTGAAGGTTCGAACTGAATCAGGAGTAGAGATATATTTCAAGGAGGGGTGGTCTGATTTTGTGACGGGCAGCGGCATAGAGTATGGTGATATCCTTGATTTGATGTATATGGGTGATGGGGAATTTAAAGTAAGTCTCCGGCGAGGTGACAGATACATCCCATAGTTTATTGAGATATCTTCTGATTCATCGAACGACATGGCGCTAGGTGACATTGGTGCTGAAATGGAAGGGGCTAGCCACAACGATGCTGAAATAGAGGACAGTGATGTTGAGATAGAGGGGGCTAGCCACAGCGATCCTGAAATGGTTGAGGCTAGCCACAATGATGCTGGTTCAGAGGAGGATACAATCTTCTTGCCAGATTGTAGGTGGGACTGGATACCTGACTTTGAATTCAGTTATACTAGTGGTTACAGTGCAATGGGGAGGCTGGTATGTTGTGGTTTAATTTAATGTACATAATGGCATTTCAAACTATTTGTTTCTCTTCTAAGTTTGAAGGTTGTGGCCCATAAAATTTTTACTAATTATGTTGGTGTGATACTGATGCAGAATGTGCCCCTGAAGTTTGCAAGGATCCACTTTAGTTTCTTTAGATACGAGAACCCTGCTGATATCTGGGACAATAACAATAAAAAATGGAAAGCAAAATTGTTTGTGAAGCGAGATCCAAGAGGAAAATCGTTTTGTGCAACATCAGAGAAGGGGTGAAGAAGATGATGCGTGGTGTGAGGGTTATGCCTGGCCAGAAGCTCGTTGTGCAGTTGCTTCGAAAGAATCTGCTTGCCTTCAAGGTGTCAATCCAGTAATACCAATGTCAACAACAGCAACTATTTAGTTTACATATTGCCTTCAAAGTGAAATGTGTTTGGTCATATTTTGGGATGTTTGAAAATATTTCCGTCTGGTTTATGTGTATCACGTTTGCCTTTGTTTTGTATTTATTCACCTTTGAACATTTTCATGTGGTTACCTTTGGAGATATTTTGGGGTTGTTTAGTTTTGAAAATGCCAAATCATTTAGGTGATTATTACTACGATATTCAATCAAATGTTCAATGTTCATTTCTAAAGAGTGAAATATTTGGATATTCAAATATTTGCAATTGGTTAGCGTATGGATTGCCATGGATGTGGGTCGGGTGATGAATCGGGTGGATCCATCCGTCATCCATTGATGAATCGGGTGGATCGGGTGATAATTCGGGTGAAATATATATATAAATAAGACTTTGCACTTTAAATTAATAATTAATTAAAATTGAGATTTGAAAAAAAAAAATGATCTAAACTTTGAAACATCCTTCTAATACTCGTTCCTTTTTACTAAATTTAAAACTAATGTGAATTCCTACATTAGACATAAATTTATTTTAAAAATTATTTAGTTTTATTTAGTTATATATATTTTTAACGGGTGATGGATCGGGTGATGGGTTCGATGTAGAGCTGTCAATTCGGGTAAATGGGTCGGGTTTGAGTTGGGTTAGTATGGGTCGGGTCATCTCGGATCGGGTCAGTACGGGTTAATGTCGGGACCTATGCGGGTTGGGTTCGGGTTGGGTCATGCTTGAGTCACGTCGGGTCATACATCTTATCGGGTTTGGGTCGGGTTTAAGTCGGGTTATATTCGGGTCGGGTGAAAAACAGGTTGGGTTACATTCGGGTTTTTACGGGTTTAAACGAGTTAGGGTTATGTTCGGGTTCGGTTCAAGTCAATTATTTACGGGTTATAATCAGGTCAGGTCATTATCGGGTTCGAGTCGCGCGGGTTCGGTTCAAGTCAATTGCGGGTTATAATCAAGTCGGATCATTCTTGGGTTCGAGTCGGGTTCGATTCAAGTCAATACATTTTTTAATTCTTTTTTTTAAATCTCCAAATCAAATTGCATAATTTAAAACATTTTAATAAAATATTAAAAAAAAAATATAAGTAGTTATATGGAAGTTTATTTTGACGTTTATTTACGGGTTATAATCTTATGTATTTGTTGACGTCGAATCTTTATTGTAAATGTCGTATCTTTTAATTAATGAAATGTTTTTGCTATTAAAAAAAAAGTTTATTTATATTAAGATTCATTCTTTTTTTTTTTTTGGTTGTTGTCCAGTTCAGTTTTTCTTTGACGAGAGATAAGTCAAGTAAGATGAGAAAGGCACTTTTGTTTTATAATTGGAATCCATGTTAATAATTTGAAAAAAAAGCCTGAAACTCAATAGTCAATACGGAGTACTCTTTTTATCCTAACAACTCCTAAATCCTAAACTTCGGGTTAGTAATAGGTCGAGTTTCAATTCGGGTCAGGTCAATAAGAAGTCGGGTTGAATTTGGGTCGGGTCAATAACAAGTCAGGTTGATTTCGGGTTGGGTTTGTAACAGGTCGGGTTTAAATTCGAGCCGGGTTAGGAACGGCTCGGGTTGACCTCGGGTCGGGTTAGTAACAGGTCGGGTTGAATTCGGGTTTTGACGGGTTAAATCGCGTTTGGGTCAATAATAATAATTTACGAGTCACATTCGGGTCGGTTCATCTCTGGTTGGGTCATGGTCAGGTTCGGGTCTCAAATGGGTCAACTCGGGTCTAGGGTTGGTTTCAGGTCGGGTTAGTTCGGGTTAATGTCACCATTTTTTTCGGGTTCAGACGGGTTAGGGTTAGGGTCGGGTTAGGTCGGTATTTCGGGTCGGGTCACGCTTTTGACAGCTCTAGTTGGATGTACCATCATCCGTGTCCGACACGATCCGTAACCCAACCCATCCACCATCTATCCATCATCCGCTTAAGTTTGGGTTATCCATCGGGTTTGGACGATATTGCCACCCTTGAATTAAAGTGGTAATAAGTATAACGTGACTAGTTGAATATAGTGTGCGTGAACTTAAAAAACAAGTAATATAAACAACACATTAAAGGATTAATCAAACACATACAAGAAATATTTAAGAAGCCATATTTTAGAAGCCGAGTCATTTTAAATGGCTATTTGACATACGTCATACGTAGACGTTCATTACCAATTAAATTGTTTTAGCCAAAAGAGGAATAAAATAACATACGGTATTACAATAAACTACAGTCCATACATTGACCAAATCTGAAATAAAAAGTACAAAAAATAAATCCAGGGCAATGAGTCTGATTTAGTTGGGAAGATTTGTGCCTCCAGTGCTTGTAACCCCTGCCATGTGACACAAATTTTGGAAACATAATTAGCACATCCAATTACACTACATTTTGTTAATTAAATTAAACTCTAAAATTGATTCATTATAAGGCAATTAGAATTATAATCACCCTGCATAAACACATTGAGCACTGAATCAGGGAAGATGGTTGGACGATGCTCAATCATTACTGCACCCGGAACCCATAGGACAGCCACACCTCCATCGAATGAATTCACCGGTGTCGTCAAGTGATGGTACCTCCCCCTTACCTGATTGATCATAGCAGCCACATTCTCCCCCGCGTGCCTGATCTCTAACAAAATGACTATCGTTGGGTTGTGGACATCGCATAAGATGTTGAAGTTCGCTACAAAGGAAGGTCTCGTGATTCCACGAACACTCCAACAAGCTATGCGTGTCTGAGGGCTAAGGGGAGTATATCCCGGCTGAAATGGTTGACAAACTAGTGGATCCATGATCACCGTGTGGAAAGGTGCTTTGTAATAGGGGAAATTATTTCCATGGTGTGACACCTTCAAGCCTAATTACAGAGTAGTGAAGCGGTGCATCGACAACCTGTAGAGCATCAGAGTAGGTTGCCATACATAGATAAAGCTTTTCGTACATCAGCTTAAAACTTGGTGTCCCAAAATTGTGTTGGGGTTTTGGGTGAAGTAATTTAAGAAGGTGGGGAGGAATGGCGTGATAATTCTGGAGGTACCATTTAATCGCATTTTGGAAACTGGTGGGAAGGGGGTGGCAATCACGGATGCTTGGGAGGTGGGCAGGTTGTACAGCACTATCCACGTCGCATGTTTTCATCTTCAAGTTTCGCAATGGGTATGAGGAATTTTGAGGCATAAGGATAAAGCTGGAAATGATTTCTTTCGACACAGTGGGTTGCCGGCTATTGCCTGCGACACCGGAGTGTAGGTAAGTGGTTTTGTTGATGTCCAGCTCATAGTCAACATCACCACCGCCGGGAGGTTTGAAAAAACAAATGATGGGATTTCGGCGAATTTCGAAGGAAAAGGGGGGAGGCATGGTTGCAAACACTGTGATTTTAGATTTTTTTTTTTTAATTTTGGTTTTTGAAGACACTGTGAGTTCAGACTTAGAAGATGAATGGGAAAACAGTGTGATTGAAGTGAAGCGCTGTGTTAAATGGTGGTCGTACACGTAGGACCAATCCTAGCAAACACTCCGAATTCATCATTATGTTAATTTTCGGTTTTGGTTTAAGTAGCAAATATAATTTTTAAAAAATTATAAATACATAACAATAATATAATTGCTTTTAAAAAATTTTGAAAAAACAAATATTAATATAGTAAAAAACAAAAAAATTAGTAAGGACATTATTATTATTATTGTTACACTTTTTGTTTTAAAATAAAGAGTTCTATATTGTACATAATTCCCTTTCCAATTTTGGTGTTTATAATGTAATTTTCTTTCAGTTATGGTGATTATTTGAAGTCCTGCGAAGGTGTTTATAATTCTGTAATGCATAGAATTTTGTTTCAACTCATATGAGTTGTGATGCTTGAACACGTATAATAATGCCATACACCTTGCAGCTCAACCATTTGTTGGACTTAAGAAATTACCTATTATTACCTTAAAATAATTTAGTTTCAATTATTACCTATAGTTAGCTTGATCAAGTAACCGCCAACGGTACAATTACGTCCCATTTACGTTTTTTGCTTACATTTGGGCGGTTTAACTTGGGGTTTATAGTTGTAGGGATTTAAGGTTTAAGAGTTTTGAAGGGATACAAGAAACGATAGAGTTTGCAGTTGTACGGTGTTTGAATTTGAGAGTTTAGAAGGTACAATGGCATGGGCTCAATAGGTTTACATTTGTACTGTGTTAGGAATGAAAGGTATAGAGGGGTTACAGGGGTATGGAATCGTTAGGAATTAGGGTTAATTAGGGTTAGGATATTTTAGGGTTTACTATAAGGGTTTATTAGGGTTTGGAATTAGGGTTTACTGTAAGGGTTTATTAGGGTTTGGATTTACGGTCTACGGTTAAGGTTTAAGTAGGGTTTGAACTATAGGGTTTAGGGTAAAGGGTTTACAAGGGTTTGGAATTAAGGATTAGTGTTAAGGGTTAAGTAGGGTTAATTAGGATTTTTTAGGGTTTACTGTAAGGGTTTATTAGGGTTTGGATTTACGGTCTACGGTTAAGGTTTAAGTAGGGTTTGAACTTTAGGGTTTAGGGTAAAGGGTTTACAAGGGTTTGGAATTAAGGATTAGTGTTAAAAGTTAAGTAGGGTTAATTAGGGTTAGGATTTTTTAGGGTTTACTGTAAGGGTTTATTAGGGTTTGGAATTAGGGTTTACTGTAAGGGTTTATTAGGGTTTGGATTTACGATCTACGGTTAAGGTTTAAGTAGGGTTTGAACTTTGGGGTTTAGGGTAAAGGGTTTACAAGGGTTTGGAATTAAGGATTAGTGGGGTTAAGTAGGGTTTGGAATTCAGGATTAGTGTTAAGGGTTAAGTAGGGTTTGGACTTTAGGGTTTAAGGTGGTTTGGACTTTAAGGTTTAAGAAGGGTTAAAATGGTTAGGGTTTAGGGTAAAGGTGTCGATTTGGCTTTATTGGGGACTAGGACCCACCAATTTAAAAAAAAATAAACTTGAAAAAAGGGCCTTTGTCTTGGGCTTTATATGGCGGTAGGAGTAGAGTACTGCAAAAAAAAAGAGTACAGTCAAAATATAATGAAAAAGGGGATAGTAAAATGGGGGAAAGTGATGGCTGACAAGACAATTCAAAGCTAGTAGTTTAATAGAGTTAAAGCATTTGTCTTGTCATACATTAGTAGGGTACTAGTTTTAATAATTAAAGAGGAAAAGTTGTACAAGTTGGAGGAAAACCGATAAAGCATATGGAAGAAAGTATAATATCTTTTAGCAATTTTGTAAGAGTAACTAGAGTACAGTAAAAAACGACGTGGGTCGTGGAAAATGAAACCCCTTGACGATGAACAGTGACAACCCCATGTGATAAAGTACATACTTGAAGTAGATCCCAATTAAAAATATAATTTTCCAGTACGGTAATTGTGACTCTTAAATTCGGGCCGGATATACTACAAAGGCCCGGTATATTAGACAAACTTTTCCCAAGTGGCTTTACAAATAATACTCCATGTATATACTACGGACCACAAATAACGGCAAATTAACAACGGCGTTAACATGGACTTCAGTAAATATGTAATTAGAGCCCAAGTTATTAGTTTATAACCTGTAAGTTGATAACCCGTCGATGCTACGGGTTATGAGTTTAAAACCCGGCGAAGCCCCGTGAATTTGATAACCCGTCGATGCGCTACGGGTTATGAGTTTAAAACCATGGTGCACCTATTTCTAGGTTCTACGGGATATGAGTTTAAAACCATGGTGCACCTATTTCTAGGTTCTACGGGATATGAGTTTAAAACCATGGTGCACCTATTTCTAGGTGCACGCCTATACTTTTGAACAATCAGTAAAAAAATCTGAACAATTGCAAATTTTGAACATGTAGTAAAAACATCTGAACATTGCAAATTTTGAACATTTAGTTATTAAATCTGAACAATTGCAATGCATCATGCCTATACTTTTGAACATTTAGTAAAAGAAATCTGAACAATCAAGAATTTTGAACATTTAGTTAAAAAAATCTGAACATCACAATTTTGAACATTTAGTAAAAAAAAATCTGAACAATCGCAATGCACCACGCCTATAATTTTGAAATTTTATTTAAAAAAATATGAACAATAAAATATTTTGAACATTTAGTAAAAAAATCTAGTTAATCGCAACTTTTGAATTATTACGAGTCAGACAAATTTTGAACTAACTCGTAATAATTCAATAGTTTTGTAATATAAACTGAACATTTAATGTATACAAAATGAACATTTCTTAATAAAATATGAACATTAAAATTGCATGTTTATGTTCAATTTTTGTGACGTGTTCATATTCTTTTTACTAAATGTTCATTTTTTGTAAAATGTTCAATTTCTTTTACTAAATGTTCAAAAGTATAGTCGTGGTGGTACCTATTTCTATGTGCACCATGGTGCACATAATACTAATTGTATTTTTAAATCTGGAGGGTCATTTTATTAGAGCCCGGGTTATTAACATATGTTGTTGTACATATACGTTGTTAACCAAATAAAAATATTCGAATTATCCAATTTTTTCATTTTTTTTTTGTAGGTACTTTAGTTGTATTGTATGTAGTTCTTAACGACTAGCTGAGTTGGATGTATTAGTAAAGATATTAACTGGATTGGATATTAACTGGATTGGATGTTCTTAGTAACGTCTATTTAATTATTAAAAAAGATGTTGCGTAAGATGTTAACAATGTATAATTAGGTTATATGCAAAATTGGTCTTAGAAGTATTACCCTTACCCAACTCAGAAGCAAAATTGGTCTAAATAAGTATATAATGTGGGACTTAGAAGCATAACCCTTACCCCTCTAAATATGCTCCTATATAAAGGCGTGTTGTATAGGCTCCCTCACCACCAGCCTCCTAAGCAACCGACATACAAAATGCCTTCCTCCTCGAAAGCTGATGTGATCTCCCAAGGTATTAGTGACAACATGAGTGATGATGCTGCTTCTCCGAGCAAACCAAGAGAGAAGATAGCTAGTCTCTCCTCCAGTCAGGAAGATAGGGCCAAAGTGAAAAAGAGCTTACCATTTGAGAGTGCAGACAAGGGAAAGGTCGTTGCCCTCACCCCTTCTGACGCCTTACCCCCAGTTGTTGGTAAGGGAAAACGCAAGTCACTTGCCTTATCCCCAACCAAAGGAGATAAGGGTAAGGGAAAGGATGAAGAAGGTATATGCAAAGATAAGAAAGGGAAGGGGGTAATGTCATCCAAAAAGGCTAGAAGGTCATCCCGAAAGAAAAGGAAGCTGGAGTCGAAGAAAGCTTCCTCAATGTTTGGTGAGGGTGAGGTGCATCCTTACTATAGGAAAGAGGTGCTGAATCCATGTGTGAAAAGCAAGATGCTGGCTCAACTGAGGACGTTTTTTGTCCAGGGGAATGATGACTCCTCCGGTAGTGACTCCTCCAGCTGCACTGAAGATGAATCTGAAGTGCGGCCCACTGTGAGAGAGTCCTCCAATGCAGGCAACGCGAATGCTGGTGAAGAGTTTGGGGTGATTGTGAGGAGCTTATCACCTGGAGACATAGGTGTGATGTACACTATCACCCTAGATCAAACCTTTGATGACATCTACAACGTCTATGGTGCTAAACTTGGTTGCCAGCCCACATCCTTTTGGCTGTCAAAGGAAACAAATGGTGTGCCTATTTATGCGAAAGACACCGCTCGACAAGCTTCAATTAGGAATAGATCAATTTTAAGCGCCAATGGGAAGGTACTTGTATTCTAATGTAGCTTTGGTTCTTGTTTTTAACTCACCCATGTTAGTAAATAAATAAAAGATGGATGGTGGTTGTGTTGTTTTTAACTATGGTGCTTGTGTTGTAAAATAAATCCAACTAACATAGTTCTAATTATCTTTGTTTTTATCTTTTAATTGTATTTATGTTGTTCTAATTATCTTGTTATGATAAATCCTGTGGATGGAATGTAATATATTTTTTTCAATAAATCTAATTTAGTTTGGGTCCTAACTAACATCTAATTTATCTTATTTGTAATTGTTTGAACTCAGTTTTGTTAAATGTAAAATATTTTGTTTGTAATAGTTTGAGCTTAGTTTTGATAAATCTAATATAATTTGTTTTAAATTTTTTTTTATTTTATTTATTAAGTCTAACATATTTTGTTAGTAATTAGTTGCTCTTGTTAATTTGTAAGATTAGTATGAAATATGCTTGAAAAGGTATTTGTAGCGTTATGATAAATTCACTTGGTGATATTTGTCTTATCTTATTTGGGTTAACTTTGTGATATTTGTCTTAACTTGGGGATTAAGGATCCAAAAGACAACATGAATACATCAATGAGGAGGTTCTATCTTGCTGATGTCAGTGGGTCTTCCAAGAAGATGAAGGTCCAAGCACAACTCCATGTCAAAATCAAAAAAATCTACCACATGGTTGCTGATATTTTCAAGGTTGATGTTAGTCGCATTGTTCTGTTGCACAAGAACATGATCTTAACACCGCAGCACACGGTTCAGAGCGCGGGTATCAGGAACCGCAAGCGTGTGTATATCCTTCCCATGAAGTGGTAGGAGGTGGAGCGGTGTTCGCCGTTGTTACGGTACTATCACCTAAATAATATGGACTAGACTTGGTGGCTGAAATGGTTTCATGTAGTAAGTTGTTGGATGATATTCTAAATTGTTGAACTGGATTTGTTATGGAATTGTAGGACTATATTCATGTGTTAATGGTATTGTGTATTGTTATGGGCTACACTTGTTGTGGTAATGTATTGTCTGTATTTTATTTTCAATATATGTTTGAAATGGAATAGGGCCCACAACCTAACTCTCCCTGGTTACAACATATGTTGATTAACAAATTTTAAGAAAGTCCAACTAGGTAGATGTGTTTCCATAACTAATATGTTTGTAATGGAATTGGGCCCACATAAACCATTTTGAAAAATCCCATGCTTAAACTTTTGGTATAGGCCCAATTGCCCAATTTCAACATATGCTGATTGCCAAATTTTAGAAAGTCCAACTATTAAGATGTGTTTCAATTAGATAATGTGTTTGTAATGGAATAGGGCCCATTATCCATTTTCAAAAACCAATCTCCATGCTTAAACATTTGGTATAGGCCCAATTGCCAAATTTCAAAAACATTTTCAACATATTCAACATATTCTGATTGCCCAATTGCTTAGGCCCAATAAATTGGTATGATACATTGATATAACATAACCCATACGACAATATTGTATACATGGGTTGGGCCATGTATGACATCCCCAGTATATGATTAATATATTTTTTTTAAATAGAAAAGGAGCTTAATTAATTAATAATGATGATCAAAGTACACAAAATTGGGCAGCTAAACACAAGCACGCTTAAGGCTACACTAATCAAGTTCCAATACTTAACAACGACAGTAATCTCGACCAACAAGCCATACTTAAGGCTGCACCTAGATGCTACCAGCACAGTCATCCTCATACACATCCAATAAGTAAGTTGTGGTCATAACAGGCATTCCCTTGTTTATATAATTCATCACCGAAATCTGAAAGTATCACAACTCAGTTACTAGATTTTACTAAAATTACTACTTAACATTACAAACTACAGAACACAATATTCGCAGCAGGTACAAATTGAAAGGGTGGAGTACTACATGGATAGCCTCAAAACGCTTCAGAACTACCTTTGGTCCATTCCATGTTGTTCGTGTCCATCACCAAGTCAGCATCATCAACAAGGCTTACACTATCACCATGTTGGGAGTTTCATACATCAGCATCATCAGCACTACCATATTGGGTGTTGCAAACATCAACCTCACTGGATCCAAGTCCTGGTTAGTATAATTAAATAGACCCACATTAGAGTTCGCATAACAACACAAGTCACGAGCACTTAAGGCCTGCTTAATAAACAAATTGATGCAACAACAACACAATATACCTGCAACTCTCCCAACTCATCATTCTGATTCGCCCCCTGTTCAACAAAGTCAAGATAAATGAGTTCACACCAAACATCATAGCCGCATGACCTTCACAAGCCATAGTGAAATGACTCAAAAATTACCTTAGTTTTCCTGGTCTTAGGTGGTTTATAACCTGTCTCAGAATATGATTTATTCCGAGAACCTTTAGGCCTGCCCCGAGGTCGCTTCTTAATTGGCGGATCTAAAATTGTAGCCTGTACATTAGAAGAAGATGGTTGACATGAACTGTGGATACCTAACTCTGACTAGGGTGGACACGAACTGTTGGAGTCTATCTCTGACTGGGGTGGAGGTTCACTAGACGGTGGGTTTTTTGTAGCCATTAACTCCATGTATTTCTTTCTCCTCTCCTTGACTTCGATATGGAGTTTAGATAATGCTTTCACCACTATGTCCACTGTTTCATCATCAGCAACTGCAGCATCATCACATATCGGCTCAAACACATTCATCATGTTGTTGAACTTCTTAACTTTTGGGGTCTGCGTGGGATCATGGTACGCAACCCTCACTCTAGTGTGCTTCCGAACAATATCTTTACGCCACCTATCGACGATGTATTTGTCGGGAATCTTACCACCTTGTTCTTATCCAACACACGTATGCAGTTCTTTCATAGGATGCCATGAGTTTCAAACCTTCTACAATCACATGAAACCTCCTTTGTCACATGATTGAAGATGACAGAGTAGTTACGTCATCGATCAGTGATTACTTCCTCGTTTTCACCTTCCGGTACAATCCAAACCCTATCATCAATCACATACCGAGTCGTACTTTCATCAATGACAGTTACCTCACCATCATAACAGTACATCATTCGGGTAAGTTCTCTTTGAATTTCCTGAAACTTAGCATCGGTGTATAACTTCTGAAATAATTTCTCATGTTTGAACCCACTCACAAGGCGTCTGATGTATTTGGTAGCCTTTGAGTCGGCTTCGTTCTCGTCTGAAAACCTCTTCTTCATTGCCCTTGTGTAGCGTACAGGGAATTCACACAACCTGGTTTTCCGATTAACAAACCCATCAAAGAAACTATTTATGCTCTCCACACGTTGCGTGGTTTTCATCCCCGCTTAGAAATACTCCCGCATATAAGCTGGAATCCACATATGTCTCTCCTTAAACAAGCCATCCAACCACTCATTCTTCTCCAACTTGTATTTTTTAATGCACTCGTGCCACCTTCTTTCAAACTCTTCCGCAGTAAAACTCTCATATATTATGGCCTTCAAGGGGCTCTTAAACTCTTTGTACCTATTGTGACACATATAATTTCATTATAAAAGCACCATCAGTTTACAATGCAAGCATTGAGTAAATCAATACGCAAAACAACCACAATCACACAGTGACAACCAATAATATACAATCAGCAAAACAAGCAATCACTTACTTGTCGCACTTTCCTAGTTTGTCACCAAACTTCCTGACAATATGCCATATACACCAGCGATGCCTGGAGCTGGGCATTGTTTGTACCAAGGCCTTCCTCATGGATGTTGCTTGATTAGTCAGAATAGCTAAAGGAGGTCTGTTGCCCATGGAAGCAAGCCACTGTCGAAAAACCCATGTGTATGTTTCAGCATCTTCTCGTGAAACTAGTGCACAACCCAATAGGATGGACTGCCCATGATGATTCACACCCACGAAATTTGAAAATGGAAGTTCATATCGATTAGTTAAATAGGTAGCATCAAAGCATACTACATCCCCAAAATACTCATATGCAGCCCGACTCCTGGCATCCACCCATAACACATCCTTCAACCGACCATGTGTGTCTAATCGGTGACAATGGAAAAAATTCTGATTGTCCGCTTGCATCCGGTCAAAATAAGCCATCATGGTTGTTGCATCACCACCCTCCATTTTCAGTCTCCTAGCTTTATAAACCTCATGTTCCATATCTTTCAAAGAAGGCAAGACCTCCTTCGTATGTGACATACCATTACGAATTTTGGAAACAGATACACCCTCTTCATAAAAATTAATCAGAGTCTTTCTCACATTTGAGGTGTAGTTCTGCATCCTATATTCTTTAACTAAGACTGCATCACTGGGCTTTTGGTCATGATTGTGCTCATTACAAACCTTCCTTAACTCCCACTCCTCATGTTCATTAACCCCGGCATATATCTTAACAGGGCAGTAACATTTTTTGGACTTTCTCTTGCCTTGGGCATGCTCTTGCACTCCTATGACTCAATTAAAATTACCTCCACACCCACCAACATCCATCGCCTTTGCCCTCTTCTTCGCCTCCCTTTGAGCCCTCATGTTAGGGGCACCCCAACACTCACACTTCCATGTCATGCATTTACGCTCATTGGTAACTTTAGATTTCGTTCCTTGCACCCTCGTAACCCCAAACCCCTCCAGCTCCCCATACTTTTTGTAATAAATCTCTATATCCTCCCATCTTCTAAAAACCATGCCAACTTTAGGGGATTCAACAACAGGACCAGGACTCCTCCTATTAGTTGAAACTACTGTCTCTATAGTCTGCACTGTATGAATGGGAGAACGGTATTCAACAACTTTAACAGATTGTTCTTCGCGGATGGGGGACATCGGAGGCATAAGATCAATGTCATCCATGTCATCTGCATAGTCAGACCAACACCCTTCACCAGCCACGTCGTCCATAGCATCACAGTCACCATCCATAATATCAACAAAGGTCAATAATTAATAGTTAGTTCCCTGTATCACAACCCGCATTGAGATTATACATTAACACTGATGAATATAACTAGTAAACCAACGTTTTTACATTGAAATTGCATTACATTTACATAATAACAACTAGTAACCTATTTGAAATCACAAATTCTACAATAAAGGCAAGATAATCTGAATTTGCTGAATTCCGCGCTATTAAACAATTCAATTCAATTAAACAATTCAATTAAACAATTCGGGTAAACAATTCAATTAAACAATTCAATTAAACAATTCAATTAAACAATTCAATTAAACAATTCGGGTAAACAATTCAATTAAACAATTCGATTAAAGCTAATAAAAAACAATCAATTACACCATTTAACTTAGCATTAAATATACAGAATATCAGCGGATAATTTTGCAAAGCCAAAACCAAGTAATCAGGATGGATAATTTCAAATGACTTCCTCTCAACGAGATTACTAGTTGGTCAAAAGCTAATTTATCGGAATCAAATCCCGCAATTATCAACAACTATTAACAAATAAAAACACCCCTTGCACAAATCTACGATATAAATTACCTCAATTAGATAGCAGAATTATAATGGCCTTCTCGATCGATCTAGTTGTTAATGTTGAATTTCGTTTGCTTTCTCCATTGTTCAATTTCAAGCTCCTTTTCCATTATTCTCTCTCCTCTCTCTTCTGACAGAGTTACTCAATTCACTTTCTCTCTCATGGTAAAAAACAAACGTTGAGTACTCACGGTTCATTTTTTTCCGTTTCAAACACCGTTAACTCCGCTTCTCTCTTCAAACGTTACCGCCAGCTGTCTTAGTTGCACATGGGCTTTTTAAACAATTGTTCACGGATTTCAATCCTCAGTATTTACGCTATTGCCATTTGATTAACCAAATTCGTTTCTCATTTTGAGAAACCGGGGCTCCCTCAATTTTCTAGATAATCATTGATACATACAATCAAGAAATTAATGATGGGCATTCAATTAAGATACATACAAATAAGATACATACTCAAGATCGAGAAGCCACATACTAGCTATTAGCCTTCCTACGTAATACACCTCCTTGTAATATCCACCTTCGCTCTCTGAATCCACTATTCCTATTTTTTGTACTTCAAAGGGGTCCTTGTACTCTCCTACTTTCATATAGTGTATTATTTTGGTGCTCGTCGTTTGTGAGTTTTTTTTTAAAAAAAATTCTACAAATATTGTGTGTCCATTTTTTTATAATTATTTTGCCTTTATTTTTCTAACCTACACACAAAAGATATCATCCAAACAATGAATGATATCATATATCTACCCAATTAATCCTATTATCTAACCTATACACACTAAATTATATACCTACATAATAGATGATATCATCTAGCCTAGACAATTTTATTTATTTTTTGATCTATTAATATCGTCAAAATAATCAATCAAATTGGTAAGGCGACGAAAGGCTACTTCAATCTAGGAAACTGCCGGAAACTCGAGAGGGTCGCCTCACCGACTTCTAATATTAGCCACATAATGAATTATATCATCCAAACAATTAACCATGTCAGTATAACCATACTAGCATTTCCTTTCTTGATAGGAAGATCGTTCGACTTGCTAGTTGCTACTGATCGAGTTTGCAATGAAGAGGAGTTTGAGGCGTGGGTTAAAGTCGGAAACAAAGTCAATGAGGAGGAAATACCAACTATCGAGGGGTTGGAAAGGCTTGGTATAGATGATGACGGTGGTGAGTGTATGAAAAGAGAATGTGTGTGGTATATGTCTACAAAAATTGAAAACCACGGACATTAAGTAGGGCGAAGATCATAAGTAGATGACTTTCTAAAAACCATAATCATGATTGTCATGTCGGAATTCCGTTGGTAAATGATACGAAGTATGGAGTACTAAATGTTTTCAATAGATTTACAAGATTTGTGAAACAGACACGTCCCAAGAGGGTAAGGCGATGGGATTTGTACCTAATGAGAATCGAACCTCAAGGATGCGAGGCGACCTCTTGGCCACTGTTCCAAGAGGTCTTTCTCAATTAATTAATTCTATGATTGGTTTATACTCAAGCTTAGTTTTTTCAATACAACTTTTTTTTATTATATTACTATAATAATGATAAAGGTTGAATTTGATATTAATTTTCACATGTACTTGTGACGTAGATCTCTCAAGACTCTCACAAGGCTCGCAGGCTATAATAACATTGCATCTTCCATCTTCGGATTTTAATAAGAACTAAAGAAACTACACGAAAATTAAAAGGATAGTACTCTGATTCTCGCAGGAATAGAGGGTCTCTTCCTAGTCGCAACTAGAAGATGATCACAAGTCGCAACAAGTGATGTTTTTGATTAACAATCAAACGAGCAATGCTCAAAGGATTAATTCCCATAACAAAACTCTCTTATTCTTGAACTATTATTGAGATACACCCATATTTATAGGGTGACAAATTGTACAAAGATAAGATAGGAAACTAATAATTATCCTAAAATAACAAAAAATATTAAGAATCCTAATCCTAATATATCTACTAATCATATTTTAACCAACTACTAAATCTTAAAATTCCATGAATTTTCAAGAATAACCATATTGGCCTATTGCTCCCGCATCAACTTGGCCTGGGTTAGTGAGTAAGAGTACATAATATAGTATCTGCATAGGCTAGGACCTTTGGTGACAATTGACAAGGCAATGCTTCTCAAATACTTTGAAGCAATTACTTGCTTCTTTGAAGTTCTTGGCATTGAAAAATTCATTGCCATACTGCTTCAGGAAAATTCTGCAAATAGCATAGAATACAGAGTTGTTAATATGTTTCTCTAAAATTGTGAGTCGTGAGACTAACAATAACAAGCAATTAAATGCATATACAAGAAAGCCCAAATCATTTTAAAACTAAGACTTTGTTGTTATTTATACAAAGAAACCTGAGGAGACAATAATAAAATGACCTCCGCGATGTAATGTACTTGCAAAGCAACAAATGTGAGTAGATCAAACTAAAGTTCAAAGAAAGTTTTGCGCACTGCTGCAAATGATATCGAAGACACAAATCAGACCCGGCTATAAGGAGGTTTTTCCTCACACACGTAATAGGGCCCCAAAAAATCAGGGGCCCGCAATTTAAAAAAAAAATCGTTGACTTAAAAAAAATTACTTCACCTATTCATCTTCTTCCTCGTAAAAACCTCCATTTTGAAACCAAAACCCAAAAAATCTTCCTATAAAAAATTCATTCTCTTTTGTCTTTTGATTTCCAAAACAAAATTACATTCACTCAATAATTATCACTCATAAACGCCTAATTTGCCTAATTATCTCCAATTCACTTAATTTTTTCTTTATTTATTTGGCAAAATTGAACAATTTATACTCTTATCAAAATCAATGACGATGCAATAGATATTAACGGTCAAAATTTTATTAATTTATACTAATTTCTAAATCAAGCAATACCCACAAAATATTACAATTCAGTTTTCTTTCAATTTTAACTCAATTCAAAAGGTGGAAAAAACGTTAATGGAAGCACTCAATATTCTGGCGAACTGTTCTTGTTTGGTGGATCTGGAGTGGGCAGAGGTTGATTACTTGATTAAAGAGCAGGTTGTATCTATCTATATATATTTGTTATCTTAATTTATGCATAATTTGTTTATTTCTGAAATATAAATTGTTGTTTTTTTTTAATTATGGCTCCTAAAATTAGGCAATATGATTCTGGTTGTGAAAAACGTCAAAAAAAAATTGAAGAATTGACTCAATCTAGAAATATGATTCTTGTTGTGAAAAACCAAAAAAAAAATCATTTTATAATAATAATATTTTAAACTTTTTATAAATAGTCCTTTAAAAATTTAAGGGCCCAATTTTTATAATTAGAACAGGGCCACCAAATTGCCGGAGACGGCCCTGACACAAATTAAAGAGCTGTAACAGAACGACATAACTTGATAGCCAAATGTAATCACAAACACAGCCTTAGTCTTAGATAACCATACACTACAATTTCAAGTTTCAACATTAGAGGGGGAGGGGGATGCAACTATGGAAATATAGAAGCTGCCTTTGAGGCTGTTATGCAGCTTGAAAACAGACAGAACCAATGATTATCTTTATCACTTGTGCGTCAACTCAGATTTTGTTAAAATTAAATCTTGTGTTTCTGTTTCATGCCAGAAGAAAGCAGATTGAAAACTTTGGAATTACTCCGTCAGTCCATCTTCAAGTTAAATGCTAATACTGAGTAGAAGGATTCAGCTTGTATTCATCATTTCATCGACACCAATGAGCAGCCTACGAAGTGATTAGACCCATGAGTTACAGAAACTGAAAATGACAAAGAAACAACAAATTCTCACACATTAAAAGACTGAAGATCCATATTTTTAAAGCAACGCAGCCACGAGTTCAAAGAAGCCAAAAATACTATAAAAATAAAATTTGCAATTTACACTTTAAAATGATCTCTCCCAACCCATGAATTGAGAGTTGAGACTAGAAATTGGGATTGACATAGCCAATAAAATCAGGTTCAAAATTAAGAAATTAGGAGCAAAAATTATACATTCTTCAGGAATCAATAAACTGCAAGTCTACAAACAAAGGAAAGGTCCTCAGTCTAAACAGGGTAAAAGTAAAACCAACTACAACATACAAACAGATGCAATATTACAAATTGCGGCAAATTTTTTTCCAGGCAACCTTAAAAATTTACTTCGTATGTGGCTAGTATTTCTAGACGTAGGGAGAATCACATAGCAGTATTTACTATTTAGATTATCCAACATAAGAGATAACTTGTGATAAATCGGAAGACACGCATGAATATTAGAGAGGATATCTTCTAAAGGTTGATTACTCTCATTTAGAAAGTTATATCATAAAACTTTACACCTTACACTTAGCTCAAGTGACAAGTTAACAACTCTTCTTCAAGCCTTCCTCAATTCCTGTTCAACATAAAAGTCTCACTACATTGTTAACCCAGCTCACATACCACTTTAGAAGCAGAGCCTAAAATGCTGCCATTGTTAATTTACTTGATCATACCGAGTCAAAGACAGGCATGCTAAAAATTGTCCTGTAAGTATAAACACTTTGGCATACCTTCTTTTTAAGGTATTTCATTGCACCCCCTTGGAACCTTTATAAACCTTTTAAAGAGGCATCCTCACACTTTTTACAATTTCAATTTCAAAGGTAATAAGACTAATAGCAGAAGCAGCCAACTACTTGAGGTAGTCCAGGTATCATCATCTTCCACTGCAAAATCATAAGCATGTCCTGTGATGCTCCTCAATGAGCCTTCAGCATTTAGCCAGGTCTCACACAAAGAAAATGACAGCAGTAAAGATATAAAGATAATTAGTCAAGCAACACAGCTACGCAAGATAGTATTCACTTGCTAATACAAAGAGAGCTCATTTCACAAATCATGTACACCAAATGTCAAACACCAGAGCCTATTCCTGTTCTTATCATTTTCAATAGTATGTATACTGTCTAGGTGGCTAGCATGGGTAGTCACGACTCTCACGAACCAAGGTGGCTGGAATGGCCTGATACACTGATATATTGCGTAGAGTGTGAGTGTCAGGGTGGATAGTCCAAAAAGGTCCTTTTCTTAGTTTCTTTGCATTTCTCTCTTTATAGAGCATGTTGTAGTGGAAAGTAAGGTCAGCTTGAGCATGAAGGTCAGGAAGGTCTTCAAATGCATTAGCAGCATTAAAACTCAGGGTAGCATCATGCTGTAAAATATAGTGTCCAAACTGGTTAGTGTTCCCATGCTCATGGATATTGTACTCTCCTTGAGCAGGACTCCATTCTGCACATTTAAAAATGCTTGACCCTCTAATAGCATATAAGCGGACAGCTCCAGCAGCTGAACCTTCAGGTGAACAGTCACTCAGCGGGCAAGAGCCACGCCAGAATTTACAATACTTGCCCATCATAACTACTAACGTAGTAAACCAGTTCGGACTGTGATCAAATCGCAGAAAAGAAGTCCAGGAATTTGGGACCTCATTATCCTGCTGAGTCAGATCAAGGTTTGGGGGTATGTCTATAGAGTCAAGCATATCTGCAGCATGTTGCCACAACCTCAGGTTTCCTGCATAAGCTAGAGAGGCACCAGGGGTTGACATGATGTGCCGCTCAGATTTATTGTTGTCGCAGTTTGCTTGGAAAGCCCTAGGTTTCTCGGGCCATTAACATCTCTTGAAAACTGGGCCTGATTAATATTGGCTTGGGAGGCAACTTCACAAATGGAGTTAAGCCTAGAGATGAAAACACTGATGTTAGGAAGGTGGGAAGCAAAAGTCCGCCTCATACCAAACCCTTTCTTTCTACTCCATCCAGGAGCTACGGGTAAAGCAGGGGTAACCTTCCCAAACCTACCTGTAACGGTAGGATTGAAACAAGCCAAATTCTTAAAGCATGGAACCAAGGGCCCTGGGATCCATAAACTCTCAATAGGGTAAAACAATAGCAGATTCTGAAACTCAGAATTTATAGTGCAAGCACCAGCAGCCTCCATTGCACGCGTGGTCTGCAAGTACAACAGAACAGAGATATAGATCTGTGAGTAGGGGGGAACCCAACCCATGCAATTGTCGGTCCATCCTTTAGTGGATGCCATAAGCTTATCCATCTCATTCAGATAATAAATAGGGGACTGAAAACAAGGGACAAAGGTCGAAACTGAAGGAAAAGTAACCGTCCGCATGGGATAGTTGGCAGCGGCAGTGAACATTGCTGCCTCAGTTGCAGAATTGTCAGTAGCCCTAGCTGGACCCATAGTAGCCCTACTAGTTTGAAAGCAGGTCATCTGTGCATCAGCAGCCTCTCACCTCCGCCTCACGTTCTTGAACAAAATTCCAGGCATAGTCGTTTCCTAAAGAGTCAAGTTCAGCAAGATTCCGTTAGCATTCAAGTTGGGAACAACATAATGTCAGTGTAACCCGGATAAAAGCCTTTCAATGGTCAAAGGAAAAAAAAAAAGACCCAGAATTCCAAATGAAATTGAACAGAGTGGTCCTTTGTTGTATTTACATAGTGTTTGTAGTCACCTACATGATAGATGGTAGTAGTACATTCTGGGCAAAAATGAATGGACTTTGGAAAATCAAAAATAAAATTGAGGTATGCAAACAATCATCTTGAAGAAAAAAAATTAAGTGAAGTATTAATTTAGATTCTTATACCTCAATTCCCTTTCTGATTATCCAAAGTCCATTCATTTTTGTCTTCACAAATTACACTTCTACTGTACTCACTTGCTTAGTCACTAAGTCACTAGTCATCAACTGGACATACTTCATGCTTTAGCCACTTGTTTCCCCACTTTTTCATCCTTTCTTTTCTTGCATTGTTTAGTGCGCAACTAGTGACCATAAAGAACATTAAAGAACAGAAGTAGTAATGATCAAGAAAACTACTCGAACCTCAATTATATATTTTGAACTCTAATACCACACATATCACAATACCATACATCAAATCACCATTATTCAACCTAGCTAACAGACATAAGAGAGAATTTGCAATGAATCTACCAAGAGGCATACCGACAAACATTAACTTAACAAGAAGCTTGTGTGATAATATAGAGATCATTATAAATACAGCATTCATACAAACTGAAAATGCTTTAAAAAAACATTCTCAATCTCAAAGGAAATTATGCTGGCCAGCAAAGGGTTAAAAAGCATGCCATCAATCAAACTAGAGTGACTATCACCGCAGCACCAATATTTATCTACCTTGGACCGTGCTACTCCAAACATATTGAGACAATATAAAGTTTCCCACCATGAAGAAAACGATATTAGCTTCAAAAAGTCTAAGCCTAATAGCTCTCCTTCAACAAAACATCAATGAAACACAACTAGTCCGGCATTCGTTTTCAGATTTGAAGAATCAAACACCAACTGTGTAACACAACTAATTTCTGAGATAAAAATATCCGCCACATATATCTTAATCTACTTCTAATACTATTGTCCGATTAGTATAAACAACCAATATAGCTTATTCATTTCTAATTTTCGAAACGATTTAGCTTATCCATTTCTAATTCTAGCAACAATTAATTTTTTTTACTTTAATATAGCAAGCCAAAAAAGGATGTTATCAATTACATCGTTAAAACCCGGCAATTCCCCAATCCCCTTAAGATATTGAAATTATGCCTGTAATTGTAAATCTTTGATTAAAACCTTCAAATTGACAAATTCGTTCATTACATATGAGCAGAAAATCATAGTTACTAAATCCGACCTTATTCGAACCTAATTGGAACATATGAGCAGAAAATCATAGCCCAGATTCTAAAAATTAAAAACCCTAGCACTTTAATCTGAACTTCAAGGTCAGGAATCAGGATTAATAGCCTTAATCAAAGAACAGTCGTAAAGAAATCACACCAAATGATGATACTCTAGCAAAATTTCCAGACTTATGCAAAAAGAAATTTCAAAAAATAATAATAATAAAACTATAATTTGAACAAAAAAACCGCAAATTATCAAAAAAAAAATGTATAATTAGAGGATAAATTGAATGCATACGGCATACCAGAAGATGTTTATGAGCTATACTAGACGACGATAATCTGCCGAAACGAGGAGCCGGCGATGGCGGTGAGAAAGAGCAGAAATGGAGTTCTAGTGGAAAAACAGGAGAGTTGAGAAGACAGAGAAGCGCCAATTTTATTTTCTCTGAGCGCCAAAATGAAAATGCATATTAAGGATTCCGTAATCCGTATGGACATTTTAAAATTGAACGGAATTAACAAAATATGGTGCATTGGTGCGTTTTATTCGCCTAGTTTTTAGTTATATGATCTTATTAGAACTATTTTTAGTTATAAATTGAATTTGGGTACCCTTGATTAACCCTTGTTACAACTTATCTAAATTAATTTATCCTGAATTTATCTTTTCTAAATTGATCTTATCTGAACTTATTAACCCTGATCTGAACTTATTTTTCCTTAATAAGTGAAAATAAGGTGAATAGAACAGGGTCTTAGTTTCAGCCTTTATTCCAGTCTGGTTAAAACTCTTATATAAATAATTATATAAAAATTATTATTGGTATATACAAACATAATGTGTAAGTACATTTTTCTCATTTATGTGTGAAATATTTTACATGGTATATTCTTTTTTCAAAAAATTTATTTTGTTGGCATTTTTTGCAGATTTTAATGTAATATTGTTATATGTATATGGATTTGATTCCTCTATTCGGATGATCCCCATGAAAGTCGTTCCAATGTTCAACATTCACCAATTCTAGATTCTTCCACAAATCTCCGTCAATTTCTCAACATACTAAAATTTTCGAGAAATTTTTAGTCCTTAAAACCTAATTTATTGGGCTTATGCAATTAGGGCACTTCATTGGTGATACGCACAAGAGAAGCCACTTGTCTTAGCTTCCTACCTATTACACCTCTTTGTACTATTCACCTTCTATTTGTAAATTTTCTATTTCTAATTTTGTACTACTCCCTCATAAGTTCATATAGTGAGAGTTTTCTTATACTACTTATCATTTCAAGGTTCTTATATTCTCTTATTTTCATATAGTGGATTATTTGAGATAATTTTGTACACCACATTATCATATAGTGGATTATTTCGATGCTCGTCGTTTGTGGATTTTTTTGGTCTTAGTTGAGACTTTTTCCGATGTTAAATATTGTGTGTCTATTTGTATTTACCATTTATCTTATTATATAGTATATACTACTATTCAATCTCTACACCTTAAATATGTTTTTGCTACGCACTTATTAACCCTAACAAGTGATATTAGAGTCAAGGTTGATTATTTGAGTGTCTGCACATTAAAGATGTCTTCACTTACGAAGTTCAAGATTGATAAGTTTGATGCAAGATTAGTTTCAACATTTGGAGAGTCCAAATAAAGGTCTTTCTCACACATAATGAATAAAAACGGGTACTTTATGGCAAGTCAAAAAAACCCATATAAGCTATGATGGACAAACAATGTCAATAGTTGGATGAAAAAGCATTGTCCACGATCCAACTATGTTTAATGAAAGAGGTTTTACGCGAGTCACAAAGAGACAGTAGTCGGTTTATGGTTAAAGTAGATAGGAGTCTCTCTACATGACTAAAAGTCTCGCCAACAAACTTCGTCTCAATGAAAGGCTTTATATAACTTGGATGGGCGAAGACATGTACTTATGTTCAATCTCATCTCAAATAATTAAATTCTATTATAATTGGTCCGGAAAATCTAGATGTTTAGATTGAATATTAGGATAAGGTTGTATTGTGTTGTTAATTGCCTCTAGCTTTCGCCTTCATAAAATACCTTCAAGGATATCATGTTACATGGTAGCAATGATTCTTTTCCTTTTAAGGCTGCTAAATCAAATTCACGCTTGAAAGAAAAATTTGACCTTGAAGTAGATTATGATGAAAATAAATGAGGTTATATGTATGGTAAGAGGGAGATTACACGAAAAAATAGTACCAATAATCAGGCCATATCTAATGGGCATATAAATCCAAGGATTTGAGGCATGGGCGCAATGTTTTTAATTGCCGAAAGTTAAAGAAAAAGCTCGAAAGAGAATAAAATGAGAAGAATGCCAAGGATTAGCATTCTTCTCATTTTCTGATGATGTTCTCTTGGCTACTTCTCTACAAAGAAGTAAGACTTTTTACGGGGTACTTGATTCCGGCTGTGCCTACCATATATGTGTCGACTTTATTGACAACCGACTAGTAAAGAACATATCTGTTTCTACGGGAAATAGGTCTAGTCGCAAAGTTCATGGCACCGGCTTTGTGCGGATCAAGACATTGATGGTAAGATCAGGACTTATCTAATGCTCAACATGTTCCTAATTTAAATCTTAGACTTAATAAAGGAAAACATATTTAATGTGTAAACACTCTAATTAATCTTGGCTCTGATATCACTTGTGTAGGGTTGGTGAATGCACACCAAAAGCAAATTAAAAATCGAGAAAGTGAAAAGTATAATTAGGGAATTAAACAAAGGCAAAATAAATAGTAGAAGAAAAATGGGCGTGGTAACAAGGATATGCACCTTGTAAATTCGTTCCCTTTGAACCTTGTAAAAACCACACCATATAAATGTCTTACTAGTTCAATGAATATCACCCACCATCCATCTAAGATTGATATCAATAACTTTTTCCTCCCCGAGCATCCTGACCAAAAAAAAGTAGAGTATGAGTTAGATACCAATCACATGCAATCCATTGCGACATTGGGTCTTGGGTATATATAATTCCGTCAATCCATTAGTAGCTCAAGTTAGTTACCAATTGTTAGGGTTTATATTAAAGTACACTACAAGATGTTGGTAAAATACATGTCGATTCCAATAACAAAATAAAGAAAATGAGAGGGAAAATACTTGATTGAAAATCTCAATAATATAGTTGTGTCGCAGAACAAAATCTACTACATTAGAAGTGAAATTCACCACCGCTAGTACATGTTTCCAGATGACGCCCGCCCCCCCAATGTTAGCACAACTCTCCCCGTAATTCATGTACCCGAACCCAAAGAGTGGAGTTATTCAAGAATTGTTCAGATCTCAAAGGGGATAGGTTTGTGTTTAGGGTTTCATAGTTAACAAAATTGTATGTCCCAATTTTGGGTTAAGAGGGTATATATATATTAGTAAACAAGAAAAGGAAATAAAAGAAATATCTTTTTCTCATACTCCACGCGCACACGAGCAACCGACTTATCGCTCGCATGATAGATTGGCCCTTACGTACACACACATACACCTGAGCTATAGCTCGGCCTTGCCGCAACTTTTTGTGCAATTGACCTATCGCTAGCTCATCTGCGAGCTATAGCTCGACCTTGTTCTCGTGTGTCATCACCAAGAGAACGATAACTCTAGGTAGCGCGGTGATAACTTATTCCAATTTGCATTATACTTGTCATTACTCCAACACAACATGATAAACAATTTGCTGCTCATTAGCTAAGTAATGTTCAATCGCAAAAATAAAGTAACAATTATTGGAGTAGTAACCAGTGTTTGAAAAAGTGAGCGCAAGACGATATGGGGTAAGCACCTTTTTTGGCCCTGGCGAGGCAGATTTAATGAGGCACGCATGAGGCGCACCTGAAGAAAAACTCTGCCAGTTTTTACCAACTGTTAATATATATATAGTGCACCTCACTTCAAAGAGGCGCTGCATAACCCTTATCGCGTCAGTGTGCCTTGAGCTTTTTTTTATACATTGATAGTAACTCGCAAACCTATAATTTTGTTACCATTTTACCAATTTGTTTTTTGATGTGGGCTAATATTCCTTTCACATACATATGAGGATTTCCTAATAAATGCAATTTGATCCGGCCAACAAGAATTGAAAGTTATTGTTATAAGCAATCTACAAGAAAATTAAAAATTCCAATTAAAGGGATGATTAAAGTCACCTTATATCCTTTGTTGTTCACCTTTCTTTAGGAAAACTTAATTATAATAAGGGTTAATCTCTAAATAAGATATAGTAAATAAATTTAGAAAATATAAACTCGGATAAGTTTTGATAAGGGTAGTTAATCACGTAAATAAAATACTCTGTACATGTTTTTTTACGGTTTTTTCACCATATACTCCTGAGTTTTTTATTTATTCACCATCATGAAAATTTTCAAATTTACCATATACTTCTAATTTGATACTAAAATTCACTATATAACCCAAATGACAATAAAATGAGTGAATTTTGATTAGTTAGGCATCAAAACCACCTTAGACCTCTCCTTTCATCTCCAAAACCACTTATCTTATTTATCCTTGAAACTACTCTAAATCTCCATACTCATATTTGTATGATCGATTTTGAGAATGAGAAAAAAAAAATTTGGGGTGGGGAAATGAAATGGGGGTGATTTCAGAGATAAAAGAACATATTTAGAGCCTGTTCTCATACGTTAAAATTCAGTTCAGTTCAATTCAATTCAGTTCCTAATTTCCTTCTCTTATAAAATATTCATTTCAGTTCAGTTCAGCTGAGTTCAGTCAATGAGAACAGATCCTTAAGGTGGTTTATGTATAGCATTTTGTAAAAATGAAAATAGTTTTTTTTGTAAATTTTTATTTATTTTTAATTTTTTTTTTAATGGGATTCACGAATCATAAAAATGCTCGTAGACTTTTTATATTTTTTGGAGATAAAAATGCTCGTAGACTTGTGAGTTATAGGGACCAGCATAAAAAGCACAGAAAAACATATTCTCTCCCAAAAAAAATAAAATAAAAAAAAGGTTCGGCTAAGCTCGCATCTCATTGGTCCAAATAAAAGCACACGGATCACCACCAAAACTGTCATAAACCCATCCAAATCCGTCGATTTTCATCAAATCTAACGGTTAAAAATCTCTGAAAAAAGTAAAGCCCACTATAAAAACAACAATTTCACAATTAACCACCCCATCACACTCGAAAATCTTACACATTTCATTTCAATCTTCTTGTTCATCTTCATAAATTAGGAGAGAGAAAGTAAGACAGAGAAAATGGATACAGGAGGAAAAGCGAAGAAGGGAGCCGGAGGAAGGAAAGGAGGTGGGCCGAAGAAGAAGCCAGTTACAAGATCGGTTAGAGCTGGGTTACAATTTCCAGTTGGTAGAATTGGAAGGTATTTGAAGAAAGGAAGGTATGCTCAACGTGTTGGTACTGGTGCCCCTGTTTACTTGGCTGCTGTTCTTGAGTACCTTGCTGCTGAGGTATAATTCAATTCTCTCTCTTTTGACCGTTTCATTTGATTTGACCTTTTGTTTTTGGGATTTTCGGGGTTTGGTGTGATGTGGTTGTGATGATTTCGAGGTTTTGATTTGGGGTTTTTTTTGGTTGATGATTTTGTTTGTCTGGGTTTTGTTTGATTTTGAGGGGGTTGGATTTTGGTCATGAGATTTGGGATGGGAAATGTTAGGGTTTGGGTTGAATTGTATCATATAATTTGGGGGTTTTGTTTGTTGGTTTTGCATTCTATTGCCTGATCATGGATTCAATTTCATTTTGATTTGACTTTTGTAATTTGGTGTGAAATGAGGTTGGGGTTGATTCTGGAGGTTGTGATTTGGGGGTTTTTGGTTTGATAATCTGTATTTTGCTGGCTGAATTTGGGAATTGGTTTGTTGATTTAGGCGCGATGATATCTGGAATGCTTAATGTTAGGGTTTGTTTTGTGGTATAAATATTGTGAATTTGGGATTTTGTTTGTTGAAATTTCATATGAGTGTAGCCTGATTTTGGAATCAATATGTTTTTTTTTTGTTGCTTTCATTTTTGAGATTTGATTGCATGTGTTAGGGTTTCATGATTTTAGATCCATTTCATTATTTTCTCTGATTAGCCTTGCGATTTAGCTCGATGAATCTCATGTTATGAAATTCAGCTACAATTTGAGCTCTATTCATGTCAATTACGCCAATTCAGACAAAATCCCAATTCAGTTATTTCATAAATAGCAATTATGTTCAATATTAGAAAACATAGAATGGATAATTGAATAATTAAATTTGAAAGCTAAATACATCTTGTTTTTCAAATTGTAAAGGTGTTGGAATTGGCCGGAAATGCTGCAAGAGACAACAAGAAGAACAGAATCATCCCAAGGCATGTTCTACTTGCTGTGAGGAACGACGATGAGCTCGGAAAGCTTCTCGCCGGAGTCACCATTGCACATGGAGGAGTTCTTCCGAACATAAACCCTGTATTGTTGCCAAAGAAGACTGCTGAGAAGTCTCCAAAGGAGCCGAAATCTCCCAAGGCTACCAAGTCCCCTAAGAAGGCTTAGAATTGTTAGTGGGTTTGGGCTTTCCCATCTCTAGTTTGTGTTTTCTGGAATCTCTGTATGTAATGTCAGTAGATGTTTTTAATTAGGTTTTCTTTCTTTTTTATTTGAAAAAAATGGGATGATGGGAGGGTTGTAGTTGAGGGTTTCATCTGTGAATTAAATCAGGATAATTTGATTAGATTCACTGTTCTTTGTAATGTTGTTGGTATCAATGACAATATTCTAAATTTCATATCCTTTTGTCTCTAATTTGCAAGTTTGTGCAATCCAAATCTTACAAATATGAGTATCTCAAGCTGAATATGTTGGTGATTTTTGTTCTGAATTCAACTTAAACATGTCTGAGAGAAATGGGTGTTTGGAACTTGAATCTCCTTGTTGAGTGCAAGCTTGAATTGGTGAAGATATCATGTTCATCTGATGGGGTTTTAGCAGTTTGCCTGTCTAAATGATACTCCGTAATATACAATACAGAAGCCATTTTTGAGCAGCATTTCTTTGATTATAGTTTCAAATTTGTTTCATCTGCTAGGCAAGAATGTCACTGGTATAGTACAAGTGAAAAGTTAATTTACTTTTGTTGCATTGAAGTAGAATATGTAGAGGATTGTTGAAGGGCAGCTGCTGGAGTGTGAATATGAAGAGTACTCTTGGCACTTCTTGTGTCGTTATGGGTAAGATTTGTATAAATTTTGAGTATACTTGACTTGCACCCAGTTGCACCTTGTAAACTAATTATAACTATTCGTATTTCGTTAGGGGCTTTTAGTAAACAAATTACATACTGTATTGTTTGTATATTGCTTACCTCTATGGCTCTTTTAGGTGTGCTTTTTGTTAATGTCAGGACTTAGGGCAACGAAATTCAAGGTAAAGCATTGCTCTGTTAATAGATACAAGGAACGTGGTGTATCTGAACTTTTGAAGGCGGTAGATTTTTAGAGCATCAAGTCTTTTAGACTGTGAAGCTGTCTGGTAATTTGAGCAAGTACATAAAAGTTGAGTTGAAATGTTTGGGTTTGTGACTTTGTAGTAAGATAATTCTGCGTTGGGTGATCTATTTTCATTTGCATGATTTTAAAACTTTCTTACACATCTTGTTTCCTGGCCAGAAGCAATTATGATTATGCCATTATGAAGGATTGGAGGTCCTGGCCAGAGGATAGCGAATGACCAGCTTGCAGACTTGATTATTGATGGTGAAGAAGATGCCGATACAGTATGTCTTATTAACCATCTGCTTCACAGATCGTGTTAAAAATTTTATCTCTTGGGTTGTTCAACATTTCTTGTGGACTTGAGGTTATGTTCTAGGATGAATGTTGTCCATGCCAATGTTGATTCAGCTTGGTGTTTTGTCCAATGTAGCATTTTAAGGCTGAAGTTAGATTTTTTGCATTTAAGATCATGCTTTTGTTCTAAAGTGATGAATTGTGTATGAATTGTCTGCTAATTATCTGAAAACTTAAACTTATACTCCTGATGCGTATTGTTGGGGTTTAGAACTTTGAGGCTGCAAGATGTCTCTGCTTTGGGATGAATGTTGCTGACGTATCAATACCTTGAATTTTTTTCTTTCTTTTCATATTTGAACATGCTAGATAGCACATAGCAGCGCTCATAATTTGATGGTGAATTGGTGATAAACTGATAACCCTTTCACTAGGTACCCTCAATGGGCCTTTTTGCTTCAATGAAAAATGAGTCAGTTTGATTTAGGAAGTTCTATTCTGTTTGTTTGATTTCGTCTTCCATATCAAGAAGACAAGAACAACCTTCTTTTCCTGTCAGTCCTTTTCAAGTCATCCGACTTTCTCAAACCAATTTGCTTTCATAAAAAATGGGCCAACATGGATTAAATTTGTTGATGAGCTTCTGGTTTTTTAAGACTGTACTCTTGTATCCCATAGAACACTGCACTTTTTCTTAGATTGATAAGGTTACTCTTGCTTGTTACAACACTGGAAGTGAGTAAGCTGAATCTTTATTATATCATGGATTGGATAGTCTGATTGCTCCAAACCTCCAATCCAGTTGGTTTCATCCATTTGTCTTTGGTGAATTCCTTTAATGCTGTGCAATTGGAGGTATAGCCCTTACAGCCTCAGGTATGCAGAATTTTCTAAAGCCTTTTGAGTTATGGAAACTTACACATAGTTTAGATAATTTCAATGACCCTTTCTCGTGCTCTGCTCGGGTTTCTCTACAACACTGTAACTTATCAGCCCACTCATCAGCTCATCAGTTGTTTAAAGATTTTGCATAGGCAATACTCAAGGGAATTGTAGACTCCAATCTCCTGAAGAATTATTGGTACATCTTAAGGGAACTGTTGTAGACTTTATAGTACAGGTTTTATAAAGGAAGCAAGAAAACACTGATTTAAAAAGCCAAAAGTTCAGGTATGATGAAAACTTTTTCACGTGAGATTTACATATCCATTGGGTGTTCTTTATATTATCGTATGCATTTAATTGTAGTTTTAAATGCTTAAGATTTTTATTTAACAAAAACTACTGAGTACAAATTTTTAATGACAGTCTAGCAGATGACCAAGTTATTTTCCATGCTCTGGGCCTGCATCACTGCATTTTTCATAATCTTTCTTAGGATTTGACTTCCTCTATTCTGACTATTTCTCAAATTGCAATATTTTGCTCTGATTTATTTTTATATTTTATTTATTTATTTGAATTGGGTCTCTGATTTACTTAAATTTAATTAATTGTTTCTATCAAAATTTGTGAACCTTCAGACACGAAAATTAGATAATTGGCCTCATGTTAAATCGTTGTCGAAGCCACAGAGTAGCAGTCCAGCGCTCCAGTTTAACCTTTCTCAAAATTTCGCCTGCCTAACATAAAAATATTTAAACCTTGTTTTCTAGAACGTCTGTATTCCCCTGTCGAAAAAGAAATTCTGTATTTTGTAAAAAATTAGAACTTCTGTATTTATGTTAATAATTTCTAATCCTATTGGGTTTATTAGCACTACTATCATCTTAAGTTCGGAACTCTACAAATACTCAACGACAAAGATTTTACAATTTAACACGTATTAATAACATTGATGGTGTTTTCTAAAAATAATGAAAATAAAAAATTGACTGTGAGTTTCTGACATATCTTAATTCTCTGTTAATCTGATTGTTAATCAATATCAATAATCTTATTGATTTGTCAAGAATGGCAACATCAACGTCTGTGAGTGAGGTGAAGGTGGAGGATTACGTGTTCCCGGCTACGGTGAAAGCTCCCGGCTCTGATAAGTCTTTTTTCCTTGCTGGTGCAGGTTAGTTATCCTCGTTAGTTGTGACTTGTGAGTATATTGGTAGTTAGTGATTAATCAATTGGTTAATTAAAGACCCTTCTCACACTCTTCGATCTTTAAAACTCTTAAAACACCCAAAGCTATATGATTTTTAACACTATGTACTTGTACATATACAATGGAAAATTCCTTAATTTAAACTCAGAAATTGTAGATATGACGAATATATCAGGTTCTTTCTTTACATTTACAATAGAGTATGTTCGGAACGATTTAGTGATGTTTATGTGGTTAATATGTACTCGTGCAGGGGTGAGAGGTTTAGAGATACAAGGGGATTTTGTAAAGTTTACGGCAATTGGAGTGTATATGGAGGAGAGTGCAGTTTCTACGTTGGCTAGTAAGTGGAAGGGTAAAACCTCTACTGAGTTGGTGGCATCTGTTGAAATTTTCCATGATATTATTACAGGTAATTTATATGCTAATGTTCATATTACATTCGAGTGTAAAATTACATGATTTTTACTATCTTCTCGCCTTTTAATTATAAGTTGTGCATGAGCTATGAGGAATAACATGAAAAAGATGTAAATAAAATTACAAACAATGATTTAATAAATCAGTTATGGCGTTTCCCTATATGGCTGATATTGTGAATTCGTGAGACTGATGTTAATTTAGGTTATAAAATTTGTGCTTGAGGTAGCATAGGTACGTATGCATAATTAAAACAAAAAGGAACGAGTGAAGTACGTTTGATTTCTATTATTTTTAAATTTGGTTCATGATTCAATAATTTATAACCTTATGACTTCAATAACTTGCAAACAATTTGTAGGTCCATTTGAAAAATTTACGCAGGTTACCAATCGTCCCATTAACAGGACAACAGTATTCAGATAAACTGACAGAAAATTGCATTGCATTCTGGAAGGCCATCGGAATCTACACCGATGAAGAAGCAAAGGCGGTTGAAAAATTCCTTGACATCTTTAAGGACAAGAAGTTTCCACAAGGGCATTCTATTTTGTTTACACAATCACCTCTGGGATCACTAACGGTTAGTAACATATATTATGCTTCGATAAAATTAATTTAAGTTCATGCAATGTGGATGTTTTAGTCTAAGAATTTAGAACTAAATTTGGCGTGTATCTTGAATTTCGTGTGTTTAACAGATAGGATTTTCCAAGCATGATAGCATTCCAATTGTTGGAAATGCTGTGATAGAGAACAAAAACTTGGCAGAGGTGTACTAGAATCCATCATCGGCAAACATGGTGTTTCTCCTGCAGTAAATCAAAGTATTGCTGCTAGAGTTGCAGGATTATTGATTCCAGAAAAATCAGAAGCAACTGCAACGATTGGAGTCGGGAATGAGAAGAGTGCAAAGTCGGATTCTGCAAAATTTTCTGGACAAGAGTTACGAAAAGATGTCAATTATCTGGACAAGAGTGTCAATCTCCCAAATATCCCACAACAATGCAAAGGAGGTTTTTTGAGGTTGAGCGCTGTCAGGAAGCAATTTAGATTCACTCATACGAGACTAAGGTCCTGTTCCGATTGACTGAACTCAGCTGAAGTGAACTGAACTTATTAATTAGTGATTTTAAACTACGGATTAGTGATCTTTGATTATTTATTACTATACATATGTGTATATACAAATGTACATATTATTATTATTATTTTTATTATTAATTATTGATGATTATTATTATTGTTGTTGTTATTATTATTATTATTATTATTTATTGATGATTATTATTATTATTTATTGATTATTATTATTAGTATTATTATTTCAATTATTATTGTTATTATTATTTATTGATTATTATTATTATTATTTATTACTTATTCATTATTATTATTATTATTATTATTATTATTATTATTATTATTATTATTATTATTATTATTATTGTTATTATTATTATTGTTGTTGTTGTTGTCGTCGTCATCGTCGTTGTAATAAGAGCTTAAAAGAATGAAATTTGGCTTTATATCATTAGCAATATCATTAGACGTAAATTAAGAGCTGAACTGAACTGAATTTCAACGGAAGAGAACAAGCCCTGGGATCATATCATTTGCTAAACACACATGATTTAGTTTTATTGGCAAGAATGTAATCTAAGGCGAAAATGGAACTCTGGTTCTCTCCCACCACTTCTAGAATCCTGGAAAGATACCATCAGCAAGCAGTGAACAAGCATAGCACTTAAGGACAGACATATTGGCTATACGAAACTGTTACATTTTCAACATAAGTTAGGCTCTCTGATCCACAGCTTAGCCGCGACAAGTTAATCCTCTTCTGTGAGCAACTATCAAGGTTCTAAAGGCCTGACACTGTCCATTTTACTTGTGTCCACTTGTTAATGAGTGCAGCTTAGCAGACTTCTCATCAGTTAAAATGGTAAAGAAAGTTTAGAGACTACTCGTATAATCGTATTACTGTGACCAGATATACACACGAGTACTACAGAAGAACAAGAAGGTGAAATGCTCAAAGCCTATTTTACAAACTACGCCTTTGTAGTGATTTAATTTTTGAAGTTGAAGTTTGCACCAGATGTCTGCTTTTGCTCATAGCAGGGCACTGAATTTTCTTTGCAGTTTAGTCAAGTTTGGAGTATATTACTTCATTATTTTTTTAGTTAGGAATATTGCTAGTAGATGTACAAATTTCATCCTTTTACAAAGGAAAATGCATCACAATGTAAAATTTTAGATGTAGCTATTGTATTTTAACCAATTAAATAATAATATGTAGTAGTTTATTACAAAGTAATTGCAAATAAATAAACATATCCAATTTTTTACTAACTTAATACAGCTACTTACCTATCACTTTTAAACACTTGTACTTAACCATCACTATATGACAACTTGAGTGCTAATTCTCTGTTTATAAGACCACAACAACTACTTTTGCCGAACATGCTCTAAATTGACCTATAAATTTGTCCACCACCTTAAATATCTATTGCAACAACATTGTACATAATAATAGTAGTGTCTTACGCAACTTAAATTTTTGCCTTGGAGTGCTATAGGCGTTATGTACTGCCGTAATGCAAAATGCATGCTACCACCAACTGACTTAAAGATACCTATTGAAATTCAAATACTAATGGCACCACGAATTCATTTCAATTACAAAATATCTATGTTGATTGATTAAGAGATGTATTTTGGTTAATAAGTTTCGCTTGTTAAAATTACCCTCAATACTATATCAAAATCCAACTATAAAGCGTACCCAATACCACATGATTTCGTACGTTTATTGTACTCTGTATATAGTAACGAGTGACATATTCATGTAGGTAATTTTTGCATAGCTGAAAAATGAAAACAAGTTAAAATTGTAATTTACGTATATATAAGAGTTTATCCTAATTTTGTGCCTTTGTAATTGTATTATGTATTTTTTTTTTTGATGCAAATGTAATTTTTTTTTGAGGGAATTGTATTACGAATTACTTCCTCTGTTCTGTTTTACTTGACCTATTTCTTTTATCACGCTTGCCAACGCAGAACTTTAACGATGAATAACTTTAATTCTTCATAAGTAAAAATTATAAAAGTTGTATATTGTGATAATACTTATTGAAACGAATTCAAAAACATATCATATGAATATATTTTTCCTTACATATCATTCACAAAAGACGGTCAAAGGAGAGGTGATGAATAGTGTAAAAATCAAAGCGGGTCAAATAAAAAAGAACGGAGGAAGTATATAATATGATTGTGGGATGTTGTGCATTTTGCCATTTGTTCTGTTTTGCCTATTTTATGATTTACTTGGTGGATGGGGTTAGGGGTTGTTGTGTAACGAGTGGAGCAGAAGAAACCAAGCATCAATTCACGAATTCATTAAATTTCGCATATGATAAAGCTAACTTTACCACAACTGCAGTAACTATTAAAAAAGTTTATTAGCCCAAAAAGCTCATTTTATACAAAGATATAATAGGAGGGAATAATTGGAAATCTCGTTTTTAAACACTTTTATTTTTATGATCATAGCGTTAAAAGTTCTAAAAATTAGAATTAAATCATTAATTTAAACTCAACTTCTAATCATATACTTCCTCCGTTCTTTTATTATTGCACCACTTGCCTTTTTAGGAAGTTTCACAAATATTGCACCATTTCATCTTTAGGAAAAAAATTATTTGTGTTCACACTACAAATACCCAACATACCCTTGTTTTTTCACTTACTTTTTAATTTATCAATATGTCACAAGGGCAATTTTGTATTTTTACCTTTTTCTCTCTTACTTTTTTCCACTACCAAAATATTTGTATCCAACCCCTATGGTGCAATAATAAAAAAACGGAGGAAGTATACAAGATGGTGTATCATTGAAATCTACTTAAACTAACATAAAAAATCCTTGGTGTTGACGATCTAGAATTTGAAATGAAATGAACATCAAATTAATTTATACGGAGTAGTAATTAGTCAAATAGAATTAGATTAGATATAATTATAACTGAAATGTTTTATTGCTTACTTTATTTTATACACATGTTAAAAATTAATTTATTTTTGTAAGATTCCAAAATGGAGTGCTAGTCGTATATGGACGAAATAATAAAAAGACAGTAAAAACGTAATAGCATTGACTGTGACTTTCTTCCCATCACCACCCTCCTAGCTATAAATGCGGTTCTACTCCATATTGCTCTACTTAGGAAGTTAGAAATATCACAAATCTCTCTCATCTCACCTTTGATAATATCAATAATCTTACTGGTCTGTCAAAAATGGCTACATCAACGCCTGTCACCGAAGTCAAGGTGGAGGATTACGTCTTCCCGCCGACAGTGAAGGCTCCGGGCTCCGATAAGTCGTTTTTCCTCGGTGGCGCAGGTTAGTTATCCTACGCCTGAAATATCGATATTTAGTTTTTGTCAGAGATATGAGATATAATCAATATTTGTATTGAGTTTTGACTTTGTTGTAATCTTGCATTTTTGTCAAATTATTGATGTAGCTAAAAATAATATAAAATGGCTAGCATATACTTTGAATTTAATTTGATTTTAAGCTTATTAAAAGCGAGAGAAATGTTGCTTATAAAATGCACTTTACCAATTATATCAAGCTAACTTATTGACCCAATAATAAAACCAATAAGTTAATTGTGAAGTGTGGTCAAGAAAGCATATTGCATCACTTTTAAGAGTTTTAACTCGGAAATATAATTGATCAACCCAAAATCGACCATCGTGTATTTTTGTTTGGTATCAATCGAGTTGGGCAATGTTTAGCGGATTGATGGCAAATTAGAGGTTTGACCACTCAACCCGCTAACATGAGGTGTTTGGTAATTAGCACTTAGTAGTTTGAAAGGGGGGATTTGGCCCAATCCGTTGATTTAAAAAAAACTGCTTATACCTTCTTTTTCAAAAGAAAAGACTTGTATTTACAGCTAAAATTACATTTTGTCCATATTGTATACACTCTCAATTTCTAAAAAATTGACACATTTAATTTCATTTTAACTAAGCTACTACGTATATAAATTTAACTACTAACTATTTTTGTAACTAACAAATATACTTGAATCAACATGTAACTACTTCCTAATGTGGAATTATATAACTCGTAATTTTTTTTTAAAAACAAACTTGTGATGTTTATATGGTTAATAACTTAATATATACTTGTGTAGGGGTTAGAGGATTAGAAATACAAGGGAATTTTGTGAAGTTCACAGCAATTGGAGTATACTTGGAGGAGACTGCAATTTCAGCTTTGGCTAGTAAGTGGAAGGGTAAAACCTCCACTGAGTTGGTCGAATCTGTTGAATTTTTCCGTGATATTGTTACAGGTAAATTATATTTCACTCTATTTACTGAATTTTATGTGAAAATTTTGCTACACAATACAATTATGCTATGAAATAATCATCCTTAGACAAACATATTGATTAGATTTGTTAAATATATTAATTTAATCATCTTAAACCCTTTTGTTTTGTAATTAAATTAATGCCCTTATTTTAATAAACAAATATTAATAGTAATCTCACACTCGGGTATAAATTATAAAATTAATGTTCACACTTGCAATGAAGTTAAAGTTATCAAAAATGTGCTATGGAATATGGATCTATCGTGTTTGAGGATTGATTGACTAGTAGGTGGTTTGTATATTGTTATTGGTTGTTGGCGCAAGAGGCAAGTCCTACGAATCATCAACCTTGTTTAAGGTTGACTACTTGATTGGTAAGTTCAATGAATTGTAGCTCACGACGACCACCATTTAGTCCAAGCTCACTTAAACTTGAATTAGGGAGTTATATTGTTCTATCATTCACCCAATAATAATGCCATAACAAATTGCACCTTTAGTCATTGAAAAATTAAAGATTTGATTTCTTGTCTCTCAATCAATTAAATCATTTTATATTAGTGGTTGCACTTTTAGTGATTTGAATTTTTATATTTCACAATATATAGTAACAAAATTGATTACAAGTATGTTTTATAGGAATTTTATAATGTGCTTTTAAAACTTTGTACTCTATATCTTTCTCGATTATAATATTTGATTTTGACTTTTTAAAATTACTTGTACGATGTATATGTTTTAGTTGTCTTGGTTTTATTTGTTTCAGCTTAATTAGAATCTACTTTCTCTATTACTATTTGTTTACTTCATATTTTACATTTGGATGTTTCTTAAAGATTGCTCAATTTCCTTATTTGGTAACATGTTCTCACCATCAACCTCACTTGCACGCACTCATAAACTGTAAAAGACAAGAATACCCCTCAACTCACTTGCAAACTTTGGTTCAATATTATAAGGCAAATGCTAACGAACGCCCTCGGAGCGTTGGATAAGCTAGCCTACTAAAAGTAGAAAGATTAAAGTAAAAATTAACATTAATTACACAGATTGATGTGTGATTTTGTCATGCTTTCCTAAATTAATACTACTTTAAGTGATATTTTAAATGCTTATCCAACGCCCCACATTAGCCTTGGTGTTAGCGATAAACTTATGCCTTGAAAGTGTAAACTTGACGCTTGTAAACATTTCGCCTTAGCTTGTTACGTGTTAGCGATTTTATTACACCTTAATGGTGTAGAATTTAATTAACTTGATGCTTGCAAACAATTTGTAGGTCCATTTGAGAAATTAACTCAGGTTACCATGATTTTGCCATTAACGGGACAACAATATTCAGAAAAGGTGACTGAAAACTGCGTTGCATTTTGGAAGGCCATCGGTATCTATACCGACGAAGAAGCCAAGGCCGTCGAAAAGTTCCTTGAGACCTTTAAGGATGAGAAATTCCCACCAGGACACTCTATTTTGTTTACACAATCACCTCATGGATCTCTTACGGTTAGTATCAAATCTTATGTTCGATAAAAATAATTTAAGTTTAAGCAAGTTAATACGGAGTATCAAATTGTCGATCATTTACTCTAATAAGTTTTATAACTCACATTGGTGTGTGCTTCGAATATCTTGTGTTAAACAGATAGGATTTTCCAAGCATGATAGCATTCCAACTGCCGGAAGTGTTGTGATAGAGAACAAGAACTTGTCGGAGGCTGTATTAGAATCCATTATTGGCAAACATGGTGTTTCTCCTGAAGCGAAGCAATGTATCGCTGCTAGAGTTTCAGGATTATTGAATCCAGATAATGTAGAAGCAAATGCAACGAATGGAGTCGAAAATGAGAAGAGTGCAAAGGTGGATACTGAAAAATTGTCCGGACAAGATGACATAAAATCATAAAGCTAAGAGATGTATCTTATGCTACATATTGGATATAACATCATTGTAGTGTCCATGAAGTTGTACTTGAGTTGCTAAATAAAATAAAACGTTTTCATCTCTGAACCCTTATACTCTGTTTTGTCAAAGTTTCAAACAAGTTTTTTAAAATCGCTAAAACGGTAAGAAAAATAGTCAATATGCAACTATAATCCTAACTTTTGCATTTTTTAAAATTTTTTTTTTTTATGTATTTGCAAGAAAGAATTTTTTTATCAATGAATCAATCTATTGTGAAAATAAAAATTGCTATAAGGGTCAACATCACCAAAACTAGTCTACTCCAAAGTCCAATTTGTTATTGTCAAAAGAGCTCTAAGAACTTAAGAAGTGCATGAAGGGTTAGATAAGTGGATCCAATCATATTGAACAAACTCCAAAGTGCATGAAGGGTTAGATAAGATATGAACTCATAAACCACACGAATTCTAGATTAGAGATCCCATGCCTTGTTAAACCAAAATTACCTTTCAGACTAATCAACATTGTGTAACCACATAGTATGTTTTAGGTCAAGTTTTATTATTAGGCCATTAAACTGAAATAATCCCACTTAACATGAAGTGTCCAAATACAAATTGGGTTAAAAAATTTTGGGGCCACTCCATAATAAAATCAAATAAATCATGTTAAGACTTAAGACTTTCAAGTAACGTAAAATATGGCCAATCACAAATCGACCTAGCCCAATAAGAGGATTTTCCTCTCCTGTAAGGCTGTAAACACTTCTCTTCTCCTCAAATCGATCTAGCTCATAAAATGTTCATTGAAGGTTGTCAATAAGCATATAAAATTTACACCGAATGCTTAGATACATTTAATCATATTTGTACGAAAACAAGATGCACTTAAATTCTTGAATATTATATCTCTAGGCGTTTTCAACCATCAACTTAGGGCTTGTTTGACATTATTTTTTGAAAATTTTGTCTAGAACTACCCTAAAGATAAGGTCATTTGTGAACAACTACCCATTTTTTCTATTTGTTTAGAACTACCCGAAAGTTACAAAACGTTTGGGTTGCACTACCCATTAACGTTTTCCGTCAAAAAAACCCTAAGAACCAAGAAGAGCGATCACCTTCAAAATCACCTAGCCCACAACCCATTAACCAAGAAATTCCTTTAGTGCTACTCCAAACCACCTCAGAACCTAAAAATACCAAGCCGAAAGCCCTTGAAGAAACTGCAACTTCCTCTACTGGAAGTTTACCCTCCGTCCTTGATCGAATTGGCTTATGGAAGAAGAGGAAAGCCGAAAAATCGGGAAAATCGCTGGAAGGTCAAATTCTTGAAATCGATATGATGGCGAGAGACGAGGAGCCTGAAGAAGGGAAGGAAAATTCTGAGGGGGAAGAAGATGAGAAAGCTCTGGGAAAACAAGCCGAAAGGTATGTTGTAGGCTATAGAATTGATGATGCATGGTGTAGTAAGGTGAATTTCGAATTTCTAGATCTGCTTAAGTTCCAGGGTTGGGATTTCATGTTTACTGTTAAAGCAAAAAATTACTTGTATCCGTTGGCTATGGATGAATTCTGTAAGGAATGTGAATTTGAAGATGGTGTGTGTTATAGCAAAGTTAATGGTGTTGATGTTGAGTTTGATGCTGCTAGACTAGGGTCTATTCTGCAAGTTCCATGTGAGGGATTTGATGTCTATATGAAAGGGGTTGTGACTGTAAAAGTGGCAGGGCACACTAAAACTGAAATTATAAACTACTTGGGTGGTAAAAAGGGTGTTAGTGTAATGAATCACAATGATCTCTCTCCATTACACAAATTATTGTTTAATTTGGTGAAGAAGTCCTTGGTTCCAAGGACACAAAAGAAAAATGAATTGTGCTATTTAGATATGGCCCTAATCTTTTGCATGTCTAAGAAAATTAAAATAAATTTCCCAGCACTTATGATCCAACACTTAGAGCATTGCATAGAAAAGGAAATAAAGGTTGGATATGCTGCGATTCTTGCTTCTGTGTTTGAAGATTTAGGTGTGCAATTGAGAGATTTTTATGGGCATATGAGGGAGAAAGGAGAAAATGTGATAAATGAAACCACTCCGAGAGGGTTGAGTCTTGCTGTAGTGAGGGGGAAGTGTGTGAGATATGAGGCTGCTCAGAAGAAAAAGGAGAAGGAAGAGGATTCACAGCTGAGAGTTCCTGTTAGGAAGAGCAGAAGGCTCTCTGTTGGAACTCAGGCTAAGACAAGTGTTGTTGATCCTCTGGAGTTAAGAGAAGGTGAAGGAGGAGTTGATGAGCTAGTAGCTGATTTGTCTAATAGACTTATGCAGGTTGAAGGACAGCTCCTTGACTTGGCAGGGAAGATGAAGGCAATGGAGAGGACTGATGTCGCTAAGGAGTTCCATAAAGCTATCTCAAGCCTAAAAGCAAAACTGAAGAAAGCTCAAGATGACAACAAAGCAGATCTTGAGAAAATCTTGAAAACGCTTGATTCCTGAACCACAATCGCCTCTGCAGCTTACCCTAGCCATTCCCTAGCTTAATATATTTCCTGTTGGTTTTTGGAACAATGATATGTTTTTCATGGATGTCTTTGAACTTCATTAGCTTTTGAATATTTTGGAACTTGGTCTGTAATATTTTTAAGTACTCTGGATGGTTGGTTTTGTTAAATGCTATGGAACTCTGTCTATACTTGCATGCATTGTTGACAATAAACAGGAAAATTTGTGTGAAAGTACTAGCTTAAGAGAGCTAGCCAGCGCTGCTTCCAGCTTCCCACATTCGATGAATTGCCTGTGGGGCTGTGAGTAGATGAATAAAACTTTGAAAAGTCACGTTTTTGATAATGCCAAAAGGGGGAAAAGCAGGAGCAAACTTGAAAGCTGAAGTTGTTCTAGTTCCAGTTGAGTAAGTAACAAAGGTTGTTCTTTTCTCTAAATTTTTCTTTGCTTTCTGTTTGTTTTTCATTCTCTTTTCATTCTGTTATTTATTTCTGTTTTGTTTCTTTGCTTTGCTTATATGAAAAAAAGAAAAAAAAATTGAAAAATGAAAAATTAACCTTCTGTTTTTTTTTTACTTATCATCCTCAGAAGTTTGCTCAGTTTGTCATCATCAAAAAGGGGGAAATTGTTGACCCTTATGAGGTTTTGATGATGATGTTAAGAATTGAGCAAACTTCCTTTTAATAAGGATTTTCTAGTGTTGTGATGTTGGCAGGTTCAGTAAGCGTAGAGGGCTGAAGTAGGAACTGGAATAAAGGAACTTTAGAAGATCCATGAGGACAAGTAAAGAACAGAAGAAGAGTTCCAGCAATGGAACTTCCCGAAGTTTCTCAACAGGAACTTCAAACGGGTTGTAACGACCTGGTTCTGGTGTAATGCTGGGGCAAGCCTCAACAATCAAGGATCAACACAAAGATCGAGATATCAACCGAAGAAGATGGACTTCATAACTTATAGTTGTGTAAAAGATAAGTTTGTTTTTGTAGGATGATGTAAACATATAATGATAGATATGCATGGAACTTATTAGAAATCAGATAAAGCTTGGCAAACTAATTAATTCGTAAAAGATAATTATAAGTTTTATGAAAAAGTACTTAATTGATTTTATCTTATAAAATCTGGTTTAACTTGGTTTTATCTTTTTCATAAAATTCTATCTTTTAACAAAAACGAATTTGATAAAATTTTGTTTTCATAAAAACGAAATTAAATCCGTTTGGTTTCGGTTTTAAGGAAGATAAGATCAGATTTCTGTTTGATCTATCTTGTTTGCGAAAACCCTAGTTTGAGAAGCTGAGAAACTCCTATAAATATAGAAGTATTTCAGCTTAGCAAGATGAGAGTTTTAAGCGTGAAAACCACTTATTGCTTAAGAGTAAGTTTGCCAAAGGTTCAAGCTTTATCATTTTGATTTCGGGTTTCATGTGTAGCTTTCCATTTATGTGTTAGAGTGTGTCTTTGAGTTGTAATTGGTTTTGGGGTGAGATTGTGGATTCTCTTAAATTCACACAAGTGTATGAGTTTGAATTCTCTAAAATTCGAGTGGTAGTTGTGAGTGCACAGTGAGTGAAAGGAACCTGAGAATTGTCTTGGGTCACCTAGGAAGTGTCCTGGGTAAAGGGAGAAAAAGGGTCCTGAGAAGTGTCTTAGGTCTGGTAGGAAGTGTCCTATCATAGAGTCAAGTGTCCGTGGTGGAACTTGCAAAGCAAAGGTCTGTGTAATAGGTTGTACTAGGAGAGTTGCCTATTATAGTGGAATTTGTTTATAAGTCCCAATAGGGCCGAGGTTTTACTTCCAGTTAGGCACTGGATGGTTTCCTCGTAAAACTTGTTGTGTGCTTTAAGTTTTCTTTACATTTTAATTGCTTATTTCCGCTTAAGTTCCACGATTGGAACCTACTACTATTCACCCCCCTCTCGTAGTAGTTCATCTAAATTAACAGGTAGTTTTAGACAAAATTCCTTATTTTTTATTTTTAGATTTTTGTTTTTTTGAAAATAAAAAACCAAAAACAAGAAACAAGAAAAAGGTGTTTCCACTTTTCTGTTGTCAGTTTTCAAAATTATGATTTTAATAAGTTTGTCGAATTTTTGTTTTATTATATGACATAAATCATATGAGTTTAAAAATAAAAAAACAAAAAACTACAGCGATCCCAAACTAACTCTTAAGTTTTTTTGGTTGAATAGGTCCTCTAAGGTACACTGTGGTTGAAGAAAAGAGAGTCAAACACTTAATAAAGATAAGGGGCTAAACTTCCTATTGTTATATGGTTTTGAAATGGGCCTTTCTTTGGACTTATGGAGCTGGCCAATAATGAGTCAACCCTTCAAAAATTTCAGGATAACAATTAGCTCTTGGGTTGAGCTTAGCTATTCTCAAAGTGCTTGTATCAATAATCATATAACTAATATATAAAGCTAAACTTTTAACCAGTTCACGAGGCATCGACACTTGGCGTTTCAACTTTTCGCCAAGTGTCGCGCCACCTTGGATGGATTTAAATAGATGATTAAAAAGTTAATTTAAAATTCTATTTAGATATATAATTTTAGGATAAAATTGTTAGTTTAGAGTTTTATTTTCAATAAAATACCAATATTTTAGAGGTACAAATTGAATTATAATTTTGTTAAATTTTTTTTGATAAAATATAGCAAATCGTCACATCAATTCCTAACTAATTTTGTATCAATGATATATTTAAAATTTTGACATATAGATTAAAAATTTATCTTCAATAAACAACCCGTGCATCGCACGGGGCACAAAACTAGTCAATCAATCAATCAATAACTATATACTAAAAGACACACCAGCAATGACACGTGTCATCTCTTGGTGTGTCCTTAGTTTTTTATTTCCTTTTATTTTTTAAGAAACAAATCTTATACAAATATAGCTCTCTAAATTTATACAATATAATTACTTAAAATTAAAAAAAAAATTGACATATCTTTAACACAAAATATTTTTATAGCTATAAAAAAGACATTCTTAACATAAGTTTGATAACTTTTTATACATTTTATACCTGTAATCCCTTATTTTGATCAAAATTTGTCAACTATATTTTTAGATTTTATTTTGTTTGATTATAAATTATAACGATAGTTTAAAAATGATTATTGAAAATTTCCATACAAGGCACGAGAACTAACCTAGTTTTTATATAAGGCACAATCCAATATCATTTACAACCATTTTTATTGATTTTTTTTTGGAATAAGAGGAGTAGAAGGCAAACAACTAAATAAATGGGCCCAACAATATAATGTTAATTCGTGGAAGGTTAGGGAAGTTACCAAACAATACTCCTTTCTTCATCAAAGCTTTATTCTTTTCCTATTTTGGACCTTTCCTTTTCATAATAGAAAAATAAGGAAAAGTAGAGATATGGATAAGCATATAAGCTTAGAAAATCAATATCTAATCCCACAAATTTTTTTTAATGGATGGCTAATAATTATCTATTTTATTTTAATTTTTAATCCTCGAAAGTCACGGCAACGGCATTATTATTATTGGGTCCCACGGGCCACCTATCACTTGCAAACTATCGTCACACCTACTGTTTGATTAGACGGCCCAACTAACGGCAACCTAAAGTATGACCAATAATCATATACTACGCACTAGTATACTACCAATACCAATTCAACTAAACAAGCAACTCTTTAATCACCGTCAGATCCTCCAACCTCATGATCTCCGTTTGATCGAAATATCTTGGAACTGAAATTCTTTTGTAGTGCTTGATTGATAGATACGTTAGACCTTAATATTGTCATCACCTAGATTGACACATTTGTGGAGGTATAACTTGATTATTAATATATTTAATTGTCATACATTTGTACAAAATACATTTTAAGTGTTTTTACTACTAATATTTATACTACATCTGTTACATATTATTTGCAACGATTAGACATTTTTACTCTATACTTTATGTCAAACCGTTGCAAATAATAAAAAGAAGGGTAATTATGTAAAATATTACTCTCTCCATCCCTAAATTACATTACTCCTTTATATTTTGGGTATTCCAAAATTACACTCCACCTTTTTATTTTAAGTAAGTTTTTTTTCTATATATTCCAAATACACTCTCTTTTTCAGTTGTACTTTTAATGTATAATTAATGTATTTACATTCCACTTTTAATATTTGGTTGACTAATGTACTTTTTCAGCCTTTAATTTTTCAGAATCTTTGTGCCAGATTACAATGAATATGATTGGTTAAAAATTTTCAATTAGGAGCATGTAATTGGTCCCTTTTTTTTTTGCAAAAGATTGATGACACGTCATGAGTAATCACTAATCTATCTTTGTTTTATGGAAAATTTGTCAAGAAGAAGCCAACCTTTGTCCGGTTTGCTCAAAATAAGCCAACCTTTCAATTAACCCAAAATAATCCAACCTTTATAGGGTATCTACTTTAAATGAGTCAAGTGACCTGCAACCGGTTATTAACTGTTTATTAATGTTAATTGTGACACGTGTCAGAATGTGGTTTGACATTTTTCTAATAATAATTTAATTATTAAAAAAATCTATTAATTATAAAAAAAAACTCAACCCAACCCCCCCCCACCCTCCCTTGCCAGCTCACCCCCCTCCCCTACGAGGCCGCCGGTGGCCGGCGACCACAAAATTCCCCGGCGCCGACACCGACGACCTCTCCCCCCACCCACGATGCTCCCACCCAACCCCTTCCCTTTTCCCCACTCTTTTCCCCACCCCGACACGGCACCACTCCCTTTCACCCCCTGCCGAAAAACGACCCCCCTCCCCCGTCTCCCTGCCGAAGTCGACCCCTCCCTCCCCTTCCCCACCGTCAGTCCACCCCCCAAACCTTTAAACTCACCCTAACGAAATCCTAACAAAATCAAAATTGGGGTTTAAGTGTTTTGGGGTGTCGATTGATGGTGGGGAAGGGGAGGGAAGGTCGACTCCGGCAGGGGGTCGGGATGGGAAAGGGGAACGGGAAGAAGTGAGGGTTGGGTGGGGGGCATCGTGGGCGGCGGTCTGGCAGGGGAGGGGGGTTGGGGTTTTTTTTTTTTTTTTTTTTTTTTTAAATTTATAATTATTAGATTTTTTTTTATAATTAATCATATGATAATTCCTAATTAACTATTATTAGAAAAATGACGAATCACATTCTGACACGTGTCACAATTAACATTAATAACCGGTTACAACAAGTTTTGACTCATTTAAAGTGGACACCCTATAAAGGTTGGATTATTCTAAGTTAATCGAAAGGTTGACTTATTTTAAGCGAACCGGGCAAAGGTTGGCTTATTCTTGACAAATTTTCCTTGTTTTATTCAAAAACATTATTTAATGTTTTGTACTTCCCATTGCATTATCTAATTATTGTTATTTGTCTTATTTTTTCCTCCTTAATTCCCGTTAATTTAGAGACGGAGGGAGTACAGAGTAGATAAGTATTAATAGAAATTTTTCGTATTGGAACATGTAATTATTTATACTTAAGGTCAAAGTCAAGCAAACACATTAACTAATACGTCAAGTTTTTTTTTTCAAGTCAATTATTCTACTCCATACTCGCTACGTTTGAAATGCGAATATATAAAAATTTGATATTAAGAACAATTTTATTATGGCTAATGCTATATATAGCCTTTAGGGCGATGTATAAGCATTAAAAATAGGTCTGAAAATGGTATAAAATTAGGAATTCGTGACAAAAACACGCGTAAATCAGTGTAATTAGTGTGATTTTGTCTTGATTTTCTAAATTTAAACAATTTTCAAGAGGTTTTTTTTTCCTTTTATATAACTCTAAAAGCTATGTATATAATTTTCCTTTACTTATATCTCCGTTCTTAAATAATGTACTCGTTTTTCAAATTTTATGATTATTAAGGAAAATAGAAAGAATATGAGAATATTGTAGGGTAAATATAAAATGTACGAAGTAGAAAATTAAAATAAAACACTTATGGAGTACTCTATCCATTTTAATATGATAGTCCCATATGAAATCAAACAATAAAAGAAGAAAAGGAGAATATTTGGAATGTATTATTTAAGTAAAAATAAAATAAAATTCATAAATAGTTTCGCCTTATTTTATTTTATTTTTTATAGGAAGCATTAGCATAATTGCATAAATCGAGGGGTAATTTCTATATTACGTATTTAGGGCCTGTTCTCTTACGTTGAAATTCAGTTCAGTTCAGTTCAGCTCAGTTCAGTTCAGTTCAGTTCAGTTCAGCTCCGCTCCTAATTTCCTTCTTTTATAAAATATTAATTTCATTTTAGTTTAGTTCAGTCCAGCTCAATTCAGTTTAGTTCAGTTCAGTTTAGTTCAACTGAGTTCAGTCAATGAGAACAGGCCCTTAGAGTCATGTCATTAATTCACTATCAATTGATCTAACCAATCAGAATTTAATATGTACTCCGTATAAAATAAGAAATAAAAAAATAAATTAAAAGTGAAATACATTCAATATGGGCAAGTTTTTTAAAACGCCCAAAATTGTATATGAGACTAAGGGCCTGTTCATATTTACTTATTTTCAGTTCAATTCAGTTTAGTTAAGTTTAGCTCCAATCAGTTCAGTTCAATTCAGTTCAGCTCTTAATTTCCCTCTCTCATAAAATATTCATTTCAGCTTAGTTCAGTTCAGTTCAGTACCAATCAGTTCAGTTCAGCTCAGTTCAGTAAATATGAAATGATTTTAAAAAACGGAAGGTGTACAATCTAAAGCGTGTTATTGTTAAACAAGGGCCCACCAAGACCTCAGTCTAATTACCATAAGTCGGCATGTACAGGATCAAAACCCAATTTGTCAAGTGGTAGGAAACGTGAGAATCTCCGTTAATTGTTGAACCGCCTAAAACAAAAAGTAGTGCAGCCGTGAGGGCTAGGTCAAGACACGTCATTACCCTAACACGTGGCATCTTATGATTGGGACTATTGAGGTGTATTTTCTTGATTAAGTCGGTCTCCTAATTCTTTAAATAGGCCTTCCTCTTCTCATAATCTTTCATCCTACAATTTCTACTTCATTCAATCATCAATTCAATTTCTCTCTTCGATTCTCAACCTTTTTCAAGGTATTTTCCTTTATTTTCTCCTCTTTCGTTCTTTTTTATTGATCTGATTTTGTGGATTTTGCATTCAATTTGAGTTTTTGTTTAAAATATTTCAAGCAATTGATCAATCGGTGATAATTCTCACGTTTTTTCGATCAATTTCTTCAATCGAATCCAAATTTGTGGTTTTTAGATGTCGCGTAATTTTGAAATTAAATCGTTGTAAAAAATTATACAAATTAGGTTTTTAGATGTCGCGTAATTTTGAAATTAAAGTTTTCAATTTGCGATTAATTTCCATGTTGTCCGATTAGATCTGTGTTTTGTTGATATATTTCTGATCGCTTTCGGTTTACGATTAGGCTTGTTTCTGCTCGATTAGATCTGAAATTGTGAATTAATTAATTTCTTCAATTAGGGATTAAGATTTGGTTGTAAATCATCTATAATTCTGCAATTAGGGATTGAGATCTGTCATAATTACTTGTAATTTTTGGTATTAATTTGGTTGAATAATTACTGATCTTTCTGAATTAATTTTTGATTATATAGATGCAAATCTTCGTTAAGACCCTTACTGGAAAGACTATCACTCTCGAGGTCGAGAGTTCCGACACCATTGACAATGTCAAGACTAAGATCCAAGACAAGGAAGGGATTCCCCCAGACCAGCAAAGGCTGATCTTCGCCGGAAAACAGCTAGAGGACGGCCGAACCCTAGCTGATTACAACATCCAGAAGGAGTCCACTCTTCACCTTGTGCTCCGTCTCAGGGGAGGAATGCAGATTTTTGTCAAAACCTTAACAGGAAAGACAATCACCCTCGAAGTCGAAAGCTCCGACACCATTGACAACGTCAAGGCCAAAATTCAAGACAAGGAAGGAATCCCCCCAGACCAGCAAAGGCTGATCTTCGCCGGAAAGCAGCTCGAGGATGGCCGAACCCTCGCCGACTACAACATCCAGAAGGAGTCCACTCTTCACTTGGTGCTCCGTCTTAGGGGAGGAATGCAAATCTTTGTGAAGACTCTCACAGGGAAGACCATCACCCTTGAAGTCGAGAGCTCCGATACCATTGATAATGTCAAGGCTAAGATTCAAGACAAGGAGGGTATTCCCCCAGACCAGCAGAGGTTGATCTTCGCCGGAAAGCAGCTCGAAGATGGGCGCACTCTTGCCGACTACAACATCCAGAAGGAGTCTACCCTTCACTTGGTGCTCCGTCTTCGTGGTGGTATGCAGATTTTCGTCAAGACTCTTACTGGGAAGACCATAACTTTGGAGGTTGAGAGCTCCGACACCATTGACAATGTTAAGACCAAGATTCAGGACAAGGAAGGTATCCCCCCAGACCAGCAGAGGTTGATTTTCGCTGGTAAGCAGCTCGAGGATGGCCGTACTTTGGCTGACTACAACATCCAGAAGGAGTCCACTCTCCATCTGGTGCTCCGTTTGAGGGGAGGAATGCAGATTTTCGTCAAGACCTTGACCGGAAAGACCATCACCCTCGAGGTTGAGAGCTCGGACACCATCGACAATGTTAAGGCGAAGATTCAGGACAAGGAAGGCATCCCCCCAGACCAGCAGAGGTTGATTTTTGCCGGGAAGCAGCTTGAGGATGGAAGGACTCTTGCGGATTACAATATCCAAAAGGAGTCAACCCTTCACTTGGTGCTCCGATTGAGGGGAGGAATGCAGATTTTTGTGAAAACCTTGACTGGCAAGACCATCACTTTGGAGGTTGAGAGCTCGGACACTATTGATAATGTGAAGGCTAAGATCCAGGACAAGGAGGGGATCCCCCCAGACCAGCAGAGGTTGATCTTTGCTGGTAAGCAGCTCGAGGATGGGCGTACCCTTGCTGATTACAACATTCAGAAGGAGTCTACCCTTCACCTTGTCCTCCGTCTCCGTGGTGGTTTCTAAACTCATGGTGGTGTCTCTCTGGTCGTTGGCATGAAGTTTGTGTCGTCGATTTGGTTTCTATTCTATGAATTGTGAATGCATTAAGTACTTGTTGGAACAATTTCTATTTTAGTTGTTATGAATTAAGTTCTCTGGTTGTGTTTCTTCTTAGTGTTTATGAACTCAATGAAGTTCTTATTCTGCTGTGAATAAAATATCTTCTGTTTGTGTCTACATTCTCTTGTTGCTATTTTTAATTGTTATGCTCTGGTTTCTTTATTGCTGCAAATGCTTTGTGCCATGTATAATTGATTTCTAAGCGATTTAATTTTTGTTTGGAATGTATTCAATTATTCATGGACCTAACAAATGTGTTGAGCATTTTAATTGTTGCTGAGTGCTGTTGCTGGGATTAAGTGTGTGTCCTAATGCCATTGTTCATATTTAAGAAGTTTTCTAATCTTTGATTGCATGTGTGTATTATGCTTTAGAATGTTGAGATGTGAATGTGATTTTTTCTGTGTGTGAAGTTAGTTATTGCCTGCCTTTGGAGAAGCTATCTATGGGCAACTATTCATGAATAGTATGTAGTGTTTTGGGCTTATCATTAGCTGGATGATTAAGTGATCTTTCATTAGATATCTATTGACTATAGTTGATGTGTTTGTTTATGATTTTAACACATTTTCTTGTTCTCCGTGTTATTTGCTAATTTCTAGTCTCCATGAGTTAGCAGCTATTAAGATGAATGTTCCTAGTTGGCTAGTTGTACTGATGTTAGTAGGCATTGATGGTGTGGTCATGACGCTTGATTTCGTAAGTGTGTCAATTTTATTTTGCAGTACCAGGCATTTAAGGCGCATCAGCTCCTGAACTTTTGGCAGGGATTGTGGTTTAATTTTTCCCGGATTTGCTAGATTTGAATTTGAATGGGTTATTAGATGGTATGAGGTTGGGGTTTGATGGGAAATCTGTTTCACTCTGGTATTATGTTCTGGTTAGTGTTTATGAATTCATGAAGTTCTGTGAATAATATATATCCTGTTTGTGTTTACCTTCTATTTGTTGGCTTGGTTTGTGTCATTGATTATTAATGATATTCATGGGATTTTATAATGTGTTGAGTGGTAAACTGGTAATGCTTGCACTTCTTATTATTCAAGTTATTTGTCACTGGATATAGAAATTGGGACTTATGATTAGCTATTTCATCAGTGTAGTTTCTCATATGAATCTGGGCAGCATTGCGATTTCTTTTTGTTGTTGCAGATTTTGATGTTAGTTGTTGACAATAGCAGTAATGTTTGAGGTTGAATAGAATTGTTGCCTACCGTGTGTGGTACACTGGTACTACTGAATGGACATGTTAACGGCTGCTGGGTTCTTTGGGCTGTTGCTTCCAGATTTTCATCACCATTAATTGAACTTGGGGATGTAGGCAGCAAAGATGATTGAGTTTTGTAGGAGTTTTGTGTTATGTATCACTTGAGTGAAATTTGTGTTTGACTAGTGATGAGTTAGTTTAGTGTTTTGTGAAATTGTCAGCACTTGGAATACCCTAAAAGTTTCAATTATGAATCATACATTCATACGTTAAAGATAACATTTTGCTGTTTCTGTTACCCTGTTCTTATTCCCTTAGGCATACACTGCTGAAGGTTGGGACTTGAGAGCTATGAAAATTAATCAAACTGGAAAGTGAGCAAGTCTGTGCCCTAATGTCATTGGTCCTAAGTTCTAAATTAGCATTCTTTGGAACTAGTAGAAGACTGTAGAGTGTAGACTGTCATTCTTACTTAAGGCTATGTAAGCTTAGTAGTTTAATCTTTGATCTGCAAAGGTTGCTTGCATGTTCCTTCTTGAGTATTATGCATTTTAGTATGGTAAATCTTGCGGGCCTGTTGGACTTTTTTATAATGTCTTGAGATGTGAAAGTGGATGTGGTATTGCTGATTGTGTAAAAGTAGTTATTGCCTGTCTTTGGAGATACTACTGATGGCAACTATTTATGGATGGTATGAAGTGTTATGTGCATATATTAAGTTCGATTATCATTTTCTGAATGAATTATTTTTTGAACTTCTCTAGGTTATATCAGTGTGGCATTGTGATATGATAATTTTAGCATTGGGAAAAAAACTATTTTTCATTTGATATCTATACTTGATTTTTCTTTCTCTTGTTCTTGTTGTCTGTGTGTCATTGCAAATTGGTAGTCTCCATGCAGCAAAGATGAATTTTTCTAGTTTTACTAATGTTAGTTGGTAGTGTTGATGTGGGCATGACTGTTAATCTTGTAAGTGTGTCAATCCTGGAGATGCTTTTAGTGTGTGTGTGTGTGTATGTGTGTATGTTTTGGCTTGCTTGGTACTTTGAAGCATGTACACCTGGGGACTGGTTTAATTTTCATTGGCAGTGTTGTTGAAATTGAGATGATGTTATCTTGCATTACTAGACATTTAAGGAGCATAAGCTCCTACACTTTTGGGCCTTTGGCTGTTTGGCAGGGACTGTGGTTTATTTATTTCCCTCATATGCTAGATTTGAATTTGAATAGGTTATTAGATGTTTGAGGTTCGGCTTCTCAATGATTGATGGGAATCCCGAGGACTTATTTTAATTAATAATGGAAGAAGTACTGGCAGAAATTTAGTTTTGGCGGTGATTATGGATTTCTGCTGAAGACTGCTAAATTGGCCATGTTTCCCAGAGTGTACTTTGTTGTTGAGTTTGAGATAAATGGATAGACTACTGGACTTTTAAGCTTTGAGGACCTAGGCTGTTGCCTCCATTGTTTTTAAAGAGATGATGAATGGAAGGAGTTATTCAATATACAACGAAATTGTTGGCATAATTAGTGATGCTGAGTGGTTATAGAGAATTAAGGCTTTAAAGAGAATTAACAAAATTATGAATTATTGATTTTGCTGTTGATTAGTGTGGCAGTAGAAAGGATTTTAATTTATTACAGTTGAACCTGAATTAATTCAGATGAAGTTGTTTGATTCCCGTCCTCCTGTTTGTCTTTTGGGTGTTCAGTTGAAGCTTGTGTGCTTTGAATGTTAGTTGACGGGTTTGCTGCCTGCTAATCTTTGTTGATTTTGTGATCAGTTGCATAATATACTCAGTCTGATAATGTTATTGACCCTGTTCACTTGCTCAGATTTGGAAAGTGGTTATTTTTTAGCTGTTTTTTTTTTTTTTTTTTTTTTTTTTTTTTTTGGGGGGGGGGGGTTCTTAAGACGAATTCTCTTGGCCACGGCCTTGAAACAAAGACATTAACTGGCTTTTTTTCTTCTGTTTTATACCCCCTACTATTTTTCTCTGTGTTGTTATCTAGCTCATGTGATTAATTGTAGGAAATTTTTTATAACTCATTTCATTTTTGTTACTCTGTTCCATGCATAGGGTTTTCCTTGTACTCATTGGGTGTAGTCTATATGGTATGCGTTGCAATCACTTAGAAGCAAGTTTGACCAGTGTTCATTATGTTTTGATATTTCTTCCATGTAATTTGATCTGTTTGACAAAACCCTTTCTGATCCGTGGGTATATTAAGTTCCAATGAATTAAAAGTTTTTATTTTACTACGTATTTTATTTTTTGTTATTGTTGATAAATTTTGAGGTCTGATTTACTCCCCTTGTCCGCAAAAAGAAACAATACTTTCATCTAGGAGTTTTAAGGCTTCTGAAAGCAGTTTGTTTGTGTGGTATTTAGTTGAGTTGCGGACCGTCTGTGGGTAGTCTGGTATCAGCCTGTACGTTTAACAGGTTGAGCTTTCCTTAACTGGAAGTCTGGAAGGGTCCATTACTCCATTTATTCTATTGCTTCTTTGGACTTCTTAGATTTGTTCCTAATCCTTAGGTTGGTGGTAATGAACATCTAATTGATGAGCTCTTTTGACTGTAGTCTAAGTACTGTGCTTGACAGCAAGGATGATGTATATTCTACTTTCCTAGATGTAGGCGTGGGTTGATGTTTGCCTGTGCATTTGTTGTCTTTGCATGTATGTCAATGATAATTTTTTGCTGGATATGGGTTGCTGTTATTCAGGGGTTCAGTATGGTTTGTTTTTTTTGGTTGTTACTTTATATTTAATGAATATTCAGAATAATGTGAGGCTCGACTATTCAACCATGGAGTGAAAACTAACCGACCTGCGTAAATATTTCAAGAATGCAGGTAATACTGGTTGGTAATGTTAGATCATCTTGTGTTGGATTTGTGAACAAGAACTAGATGTTTTGTTCAGTGTGTTATTGTTGCTGTTGTATGCTTCTCTTTGGTAACTGTGTATCATGTCATAAATCTGAGTTTTCTACACACTATAGCTAGCTTGGTGTTCATTGATGTTTGTTGGTAATTTTCTTGCATGATATGTTATTAGCTGTTTCACTGTTTGACAGTAACATTTCTTGATCTGGGAGTGTATTTTCTTGCTGCATCTCCATGGGAACCCCCATCATTGGAGAACTTCCCTGTACTCTATGATTTTATCTGTTGAAGCAGAATTTTATCATTGAATGTGCATGTTTCAACTGGATCCAGAACTACTGGGGATGTTGTCTTTGTTCCTCAAGTTAGTTCTTGATAACTTTCTCCAATATGTCATATATGTATGGTTTTCGCAGAATTTTCATCTGTTGTCAATGCACTTCATCTTTTTCTTAGCAGTCTGCAAGTCATATTTGGATGAATTAGTTTGTTGATACACACTATTGGATATTTAGTGTATTATTATTGGACTGTTCTGAGGGGTTTTATGTCTTCGTATTGTTGCTCTGTGTCATGCGTGGGTTTATTGTTGAGAGCAGTTGGGGAAGCCATCTTTTTATTATATTTAATCTGTTGATAGTGTGAGACTGAGCCTGCTTGATCTTCAAGACTTAGATATCTATTATTTGGCTGGTTTTAATGTAATGAATAATTTGCAGAAACTTAGGCGAAACTTAGGTGATACGTAGGAATAATTTGCAGAAATTTGCAAGTCCTGGTGTTGTGTACTGATGCTCACAGACATCTGCTGTTGTGGGTTAGATAGGCTACGGTTCCCCGTTCCCAGAGGCCAGTTTGCTTGGCTTGAACTAGCAATCGTCACGTCTACTAATGTTCTTAAATATAGAACAATCATGTGTAATTCTGAGTTTGCTAATATACTCAAACTAGTTTAAATCCCGTGCAATGCACGATTTTTACTTAATCAAATTATGAATCAGGAAATTATAATGTTAATACAACAATAATTTTTTTTTTTTCAAAAAAAAAAAAACAATATTTTTAATTGAAACAAATACTTGAATTTCTTTTCAAAAAAAAAAAAACTTGAATTAATATTATATTGTTATCAAAAGTTATTGATTATTAAACATTAAAAAAAAAACAAAAATTTAATGATTATAGTGTTTTACATGAGAATGTAATTTATAATTATAACCCGTGCAATGTAATTATATACTCATATGTCCCTATTTTGTTGGCATGTTTTGACCGGCACAATATTTTATAGCATATTATAACTGACACAATGTTTAACAAATTTAATTAACTAATTTTTATAAAAAATAATAATCATGATTTTTTTTTCATTTTGTTTTATATTTGTGTTTATAGTTATTGAATTTTAATGTTATTACTCCCTCCGTCCCCAAATGATAGTCCATTATGGGCAAATTTTAGTCCCAAAATGTTCACCCCATTTGCTTTTTCCAACAACCATTAATATTAATTTTTACCAATATTTTCTCCAATTTGCAACAATATTTGTGCAATTTAAATTTTCTAGGTAAATTTTATTTTTACATGTACTTTTGTTATTTTCTCTCTTTCAACTTTTTTTCATACCCAATGTCAATTTACTTTTTCAATGTACTTTTACTATTCTTATTTATGCTTATTAATTCTCGTGAAAAATGTTCATAAGGGACTATCAAAAGGGGACGAAGGGAGTATTATAAAAAAATAAAAAAAATCAATAAATATATAATAATAGTTAAAGTATCAAATCCTGGTTAGAGCAAAAAAAACTTTCAAAGAAAAAATACGTTGTAGAATGATACGAAGTACGGGAGTAGTACATTTTATTATTCTAATATATTACCTTATTATGTGTTTGTTTATTATACAAAAATACCTATTATAAAAAATATGAAAGATATGCATATAGAATATATTTCGTATATAATTGCCAAATTGAAAGTTAAATATCATAGGATATATAAAATAATATTAATGAAAATTTTGTATAAAAAAGAAAAAAATTGGAAAGAAAAAAGTGGCGGAAAATTATGTAATTGATTCATAAGAGTTTTGAGGGCTACCATAGGATGCGTAACCCAATTCTCAAAACAACCATAGCCCCACACGGCTAAGTGGTTTCTAAGTTCTATCATCTTAGTCTTGTTTCTGGTTATGTTCTTAGAAACCTACACGAAATCGGCTAATTCATAGAATGCTACGTGTAGTTTAGCTTTTCATTCTTTCCTGTTGATATGATTAATGATTAACCCAAAATAGAAAGTATGAAAAAATTACCCATTTTATATTGAGTTTTATTTCATTTTTACATAGAAAATCACCTCCACTTATTTTGTAAGAGTACTTATTGATAATGTATTTTTATACTATTTTTTCATAGCATAAAAAATTATCTCCATTTTTATTTTGGTAATGTGCTTTTTATATAGGGGGATAAATTCCAAGTAAAACTTGGTATAGTTAGTTGGGAATTCACTTTGACGTTGTAAGGTTGGATTCAGTTTTTTAAAAAAGGAAATCATATATTACTTAATCAAACCATCAGAAAATACCAAGTCCAAGAGTTAGCTTGAGCAAAATAAACTACAACCGACATAGAAGGCCAAATACTACAGGAGTTCCAAGTTATCTCCTTACAATTTTGAAAATCACAATAAATGAGACCAAACCAATCAGATACAACTCTCCACCATATCGATTTCATAAGCATTCTTCACAAAAGCAGGAACCGAATTGTGCAAGATGATCTCCTCTTCCATCACGAACGCCAGTTGCGCTAGTCTGTGGGCTACTGTGTTAGCTTCCCTTCTAATATACTTGAAATCAAATTTGCAAGGCCCCTTGAGCAGCTCCCCTATGTCACTTAAGATAGCAGCAAGTTCATGCCTCTCCTGTTTATCAATGTGTTCAATGGTGGTACTCTTGAGTGATTGGGCGTCCGTTTCCACAGTGACCTTTCTAAGCTCTTCCTTTATTGCTAGTTCCATTCCCCCCTTGATAGCCAACAATTCTGCCTCTTCTGGGTTCCTGGCCTTGAATTTCCATGAGCCTCTTACCATCCAGCCAGCATATAAGTCACGAATAACAGCTCCTGCCCCTGCATTTTCTTCGCTTCTCCATGCACCATCAATGTTGAGCTTTGCTGAACCACTAGCTGGTCTTTCCCAATGAATGTTTTGTTTGATCTCTCCTTGTCTTTTGCCCTTGTCCTGGAAAGTATTAAGAGTGGCCACCAAATCCGCCATAAACCTGTTATACATTGTAATGGGATGTGCCATAGCAAGACGAAAAACTACTTGATTTCTGGCTTTCCACATATGCCATAACGCAACAACATATATGGTTTTCCAATTATCACTAAGCTTAAGATTGTAATGTATCCAATCTTCCCAATTTGAATTATAAAATGTGTGATAACAAAAGTCAGTATCAAGCTTATTTCTTTCCAGAATCCGAGACCACAACACTTTAGAATTGATGCAGTCCCTGAAGGTGTGAAGATGGGTTTCATTACCAAGCTCGCAACGAGTGCAAATTGGGTTGAAGTTAGCTATTTTTTGACTTAGGATTGTGGCAGTGGGAAGGATTTGGTGACAAGCATTCCTAGTGAGCATTTTATATTTGTAGGGGGAATTAATGCGCCAAATGCTAGCCCAATTAATCGGGATAAAAGAAGGGTGAGAAGTGAAGTTCGAAGCTAGTCTGTAAGCACTTTTTATTGTAAAATGGCCATTTTTTTCTTTTCCCCAACAAATAGTATCTTTAACTGAAGCAATCGATGGTAGGGGAATACACTCAATGAGATTACAAATGTGATCTGGAATTATATGCTTAACCCTCCCAAGATCCCACCTAGCAACCCTTATGACCCTGCTGACTGTCCAAGGAGCGAAAGAGTTTGGAATAGGAGTATCAAGCAAGAGGTAAATAGGTTTCTCTCCCACCCAATGGTGGTACCAAAGGCTTAATTATATCCTCCCCATCTCCAATTCTGTAAGAAATCCCTTTTAGGAGGAGATCCTTGCCCCTTAGAATGTCTTTCCAAAGGGGGGAATCAGAATGTTTAGGGAAGCTATTTAAAAAAGATGAGTGTTTGAAATACCTAGCCTTGAGAATTCTTACCCAAAGTTTGTTAGGATCGGTAATAATTCTCCACCCTAATTTAGCCATAAAAGCTATATTCCAAAACCTTAACTTTCTAATGCCAAGCCCCCCCCCCCCCCCCCCCCCCCCCCCCAAGCTCAAAGGAAGGCAAATTTTGTCCCAACTAGTCCTAGAAAGGTAGTGGGATCTATCAACCTTGTTCCAAAGGAATCTTCTACAACTCTTTTCAAGGTCATCAAGAATAGCACAAGGAATGAGGGTAGTTTGCATGGCGTAAAGAGGATATGAATTGAGAACCGATTTGATCAAGGTATTCCTACCCGCCATGTTAAGGAATTTAGCTTGCCATCCTTTAATTCTGTCCTTAGTCTTAGAAAGGAGATCGACATAATCAGCCTTTTTAATTAGGACTTATATTGATACCCAAATATTTTCCAAAGGAAGGAGATCCTTTAATACTAGTAGCATTAAGGATGGTTAGTTTGAGAGAGAGGCTCATTTTGGGAGGGAAAATAATTTTGGACTTGGTTGGACTTATGAAAAGGCCCGACTTATTGCCAAACTCTAAAAGGATTTCTTTTATGACTTCCACATTTTCAATAGAGGCTTTTCCAAAAAGGAAAACGTCATCTGCATAAAAAAGGTGAGAAAGACTCACTTCATCCCCTATTTTAATAGGATGCCAAAGGCCTTGTCCTACTTTTTGTTCTATCATAAGAGAAAGTCTCTCAAGGCATAGAACAAAAATGTAAGATGAGAGGGGGTCACCTTGTCTAATTCCCCTGGATGGGGGTAAAACTCTCCGTAATATTGCCATTCCAAAGAATGGAAATAGATGGAGTAGTAATGCAATTTAAAATAAGTTTGACAAGCTTCTCCGGGAAATTCATACCCATTAAAGTTTCTCGGATAAAGCCCCATTCCAAACTGTCATAGGCTTTAGAAATGTCAATTTTGAAGGCCATTAATTTTCTTTTACTAGCTTTTTTGAAAAGATGAGCGACTTCTTTAATAACTAAAATGTTTTCATCAATGGTTCTACCTTCCACAAAGCTAGATTGAACGGGATTAACAAGTTCCCCTAGGACTGGTTTTATTCTATTAGAGTTAATTTTCGTGATTAATTTGTAAATTGAATTACACAGCCCAATCGGTCTTAATTCCTTCATGCTAGAAGGTTGAGAGTTTTTTGGGATTAAGGCGATGTAAGATTCGTTTATCTCTTTAGGAATATTACCAGACACAAAACAAGAGAAAATTAATGAAGTGACCGAGGCTTTGACCGTATCCCAATATTTTGTTTAAAAAATTGGTTGTATACCGTCTGGCCCTGGGCTCTTCATGGGAGCCATAGCTTTCAAAGCTTCCAATATTTCCAAATCCAAAACATTGCTGCTTAATAATCGATTATCAGCTTCACTAATGGTCGAATTTGGCAGGAAATTGACACATCTAGGCTGTGACCTTTGCGAGGAGGTGAAAATATTTTTGAAATAATTAACACACATTATTTCTAAGTCCTTTTGGTCAGTCACCCATACCCCTTCATCATTTTTAAGGCTCACAATTTTGCCTCTATTATTTTTAACCCTAGCCAAAATGTGAAAGTATTTCGTGTTCCAATCCCCGTATTTACGCCAATCAACCCCCGCTTTTTGAGCCCAAGAGATTCGTTCAATTTTAAGAATTTCATTTAGCTGATTAAGCAGATCTTTTTCCAGATTAACTAGGAACCTAGAGTATCTATTACAAAGAGCTCTTTGAATGCCTTCTATACGAGCAAAAAGGAGCTTTTTATGTTTAAGGGATGAGTTAAAAACATTTGCATGCCAGCTTTTAACCTCCTTAATAAAGCAATTTTTTGATCGTATGAACTCATTATTTCCCAATCCCCACGCATAGTTAAAGAAGTCATGGAAATTAGGGTTTTGAATCCAAGCTTCTTTACATCTAAATGGGTAATTACCTTTAATTGAAAGAGGACGATTAGAATCAACTACAATGGGGCAGTGATCGGAATAAGTTCTAGGAAGGTGAATTACCTGAGTATTAGGGTGCTCTTCCATCCATTTTGCATTTGCTAAAGCCTTGTCAAGTCTTTCTCTTATCAAGTTTAAGCCTTCTTGACCATTACTCCAAGTAAACTTCGGACCATTGAAATTTAGGTCAATGAGACCCTCCCTTTCAACCCATTCTGCATACACTTGACCTTGACTATTGGTGATAGGTCGCCCTCCCACTTTCTCTAATTGGCGAGTGATTTCATTCATGTCACCAATAACAAGTCGAGGCGTAGTAGAAGGAGGAATGCTATCTTTCATTGCATTCCATAAATTATTTTTAGCTGCAGTTGTTGTTGGTGCATGAATTCCTGTGATTAGGGTTTCCTCCGTAGTTGGAGAAAATTTGAAGAGGGCATGAAAAACATGCGGCGGCTCAGTGACAAAATCCACTAGAGACGCAGGGCAATTCCACATAACCCGAATTCCCCCCTTCAGTCCCTCTGCTTCAATAGTTCTATGCTCTTGGAAGCCTAATTTTTTAACCGTATATTCAGCACATTGGTTGGTGGCTTTGGTTTCTAGTAAAATAAACACATCAGGATTATGATTGTTTATTATTTCCCTAGCATGGGAAATAAATTCCTTACTAGCCGCCCCTCTAACGTTCCATAAAATGATCTTCATATCGACCGAAGGAATTGTGAAGGGTGGAAAAATTCCAAGTCTTTTCGCTCTTTCATTCATCTGTGGAAGGGCATCCATCCAATCCCTCCATAGATGTAACTTCTCCATTGCCCAAACATCCTCCATCGACAGGGGCGATGCATTCAATTTGATCTCCGGAACAAGGTTTCCCGTTGGAACAAAATTGAAAGTTAGCGATGCTCCCACTACTTCCTTCTGTGGAATTAGCACAACAAGGAGGTTTGACGGTTCCATTATATTTATGTGGACGTTTGCGAATTGTATAGGGAAGTTCGGGGGGTTTTTTGATGGAATTTCGAGCGAAAAGAGTTCCGACCCGTAGTCTGGTTGGGATGGGAACACGTGATGTGCTAGTATTAGCTTCAGCCCTTCCTTCATTACATTGAGACACTCCTCCTGAAGGGTCCTCGATGCTAATACTGGCCAGAGTGTTGGGGTCGGTACGGTTGGAAATAGGTGATGGGTTTGAGACGGCGGTGAGACCCGGCATAGAGAAGAAGGCTGCAAGATTTTGGTTTGGGTTTGTGTTGGAGTCTGTGGTAAAATGGTTGGGGCTATGTAAGGGGAATTGAGTGTTCTGGTCAACTGGCGAGGCATAATTGAAGTGGATGTTTGGGGGGGGTTGATTGAGATTGATCATTGATGGTAGATGCAGGGGGTTTCGGGGGAATGTTTGCCCTTTCTGATTCTTTCGAAAATTCTCCATAATTGCTTGGAAGATCAGGTGAGTTCAGAGGTGTCGAAGGTTGGTGGATAGGTTGAACAGAGATAGGATTGATTGATTGAATGGGAGAAGGCAAAGAAGTAGGGTTTTGAATAGGGTGAGTAGGTGAGGCCGTCCTAGGGAACTTATTGCCTTCATTCACTACAAGAAAACAGACAAATAGCGACGAAATCGTTCCGACGGACATAAAACTCCGTCGCAAAAGTCGAAATTTACGACGGATTTTTATTCCGTCGGATATTTCCGACGAATTCTAAAAGTTCGTCGGAAATCTGTCGGAAATTTCGACTTTTGTGACGGAATTTTCCGTCGTACAGTACTATTTCCGACGGATTTAATTCCGTCGTAAATTTACGACGGAAATTCCATCGAAAATTAATTTTTAAAAAAAAACCTTTAAAAAACTCCTTTAGAGGAAACCTAAAATATCACGGTTCCACTCTCTTTCCTCCTATCCTTTTCTCCTCCTTCTCTCTCCTTCCTCCTTCTCCCTGATGCGCCGCTCTCCTCTTATTCTCTCTCCTTCCTCTTCTCTGCTTCCTATCTCCTCTTATTCTCTCTCTGCTTCCTCTCCTTCTCGTTTTCCTTTCTCTTCTTCTTCTCTCTCCTTTCTGTTCTCTTTTTCTCCATTGTCGGCCTCTCCTCTTCTCTTACTTTCTTTTGTTCTTGGTAGGTGGTGTTCATGATGCCGAAGAGTTTGGTTTGGTGGTGTTCAAGACGCCGGTAAGTTTGGTTGGTGGTGTTCAAGTCGATTTCTCGCCAATTTTTAGAAATAAATGGTTTTTCATGTCAAATTCGACCCTGAAAACTTTAGATCTAGAGTTTTCAGGTTCGAATTTGACCTTTAAAACCCAAATTCGAGCCAATTTTGGGGTTTTTTGGGTGAAATTCAAGGTATGTACCTTTTTTCTTACTTATTTTTGTTTTTTGAGATTTTTTTTAATTTTATAGTGAATTGTGGTTGAATTGCGGTGGTGGTGGTGGACTTGTCGGTGGCGGTGGTGTAGATCTAGGTCAGGGTTTGGGTGTTTTAGGTGCTTGGATCTGGGTATGGGTTTGGTGGGGTTTTGGTTAGTGTTCGGAATTCCGTGTGGGTGGGTGCAGTGTGTCTGGTTGGTTTTTGGTGTGGGTGCAGTGTCTGGTCGGTTTTAGGTGGGTGGGTGGGTGAGGGTTGGTTTTAAGTGTTGGGTGGATCTAGATTAGTTTTAGTGTAGGTGGTCGGTGGTGGTTCGCTTAGGGTGGTAGGTGGTGGTTGTGGGGAATATTTGAGGAGTTTGTGTATTTAATTTGTTGCGGTGGAGGTGGCGGTTTAGCGGTGGGGGCTATTGGTGGTGGGGGGTGGTGCGGGCTTTTTTTTTGTTTTTTAAAAAGGATTTTTCGACGGAATTTCCGTCGGGAATTTCCGACTTTTCCATACCTTGAAAACCTCTTCCGATGCTTAAATCCGTCGGAATTTCCGTCGAAAAAGTGTTTACGACGGAAATTCCGTCGGAAAAGGTTGATTTTCCGACAAATACTATTCCGACGACATGTTACGACGGAATTCCGTCGGAAACACGATTTCCGACGGAAAATAGGGTGGTTCCAACGGAATTTTTCCGTCGCAATTAAGCTGTTTTTTTGTAGTGATTATTCATGGTTTTCGAGGGAGTTGTTCTTTCTCTGGTATTTAATTTCTGAGAGTAGAAAGCTGTAATTTTGTCCTTCCCAATATTCTTGCTTTTTTCCAGATTTGCTTCTTCTTCTATGGGTAAAACATTCCATTGAGTGTTCCTATGATGTTGTTGGCGGCTTGATGGTTCCCCATATTTCTTCTTTTTATCTTCTTTGGTGATCCTTTGATTTCCTTCCCCTTTCCCAAATCTGCCCTTTTCATCTTTTTTAAAAATTTTCTTTCTTGAAGCTGCCAAAATCCAAGGCCCATACTCTGTTGACTCCTTACTTGTTTCTTTGTCTTGCTGCAAGATTGTTTCTTCTGAAGGTCTATCTACCTTGTCTCCCTCTTTGTTTATTGCTTCCTTTATATTTTCCGCTTCATGTGCTTCAGCCAGCAATGGCGTGCTAACCCCTAACAAAGTGACCCTGCTTGGATTAGCCACCTCCTTCTTTTCGTTGTCTTGGAAGTGTTCCTTGGTGTGTCCAATTCGTCCACATTGGAAGCAAAGGAGGTGAATTTCTCATACTCAACTTTCTGCCATGCTCTTCCTACCCATACCCTTGTAATTAGGGGTTTGTTGAGCTCAATTTCGATACAGACTCGGGCGTACCTGCACTTGCTTATTTTGTCTGTTGAGTAATCCACTCGAACTGGCTTGCCTACCACCCCTGCAATTTCGTACAAGGCCTCTTTATCATAATATTCTACCGGAAATTCTGGAAATCGAATCCATATTGACATAGTACGGAAACTTTCTGTTGATGGCCTAAAATTCGGTCTCCATTTGGATAACATGAGGTAGTGATCAAGGATGAACCAAGGACCCCCGAACAAAGCTTTCTCTAAGTCATCTTGTAAACTGAACCTGAACAGATAAACACCTTTATCCATCTCAATTATTTCTCATACTCCTTTAGGATTCCACATACGATTTACTCTTTGTGTTATGAACTCGGCTCGAACGTTAATTCCCAAACATTTTCCTATTAATGTTAGCTCCCATGGCTTTCGCAATTGTTTAATTTTTTTTTCTTTTGGGAACCTAACTGAGTTTTCATGCACCGTGCTATCCTCCTCTTCGTCCTCCCATTCCAATGTGTTAATCATGATTTTCCTAGCCTTAGCAAACCACTGCGATGACTTAACCACTGCCTCCCTGAAACTGGTCACCTTGACTGCTAGTTGATTCTGTCCAATTGCCCTGTCACTTTGTCCTGGGTCCATACCAGTAACTATGGGGTTACAATTAGTCTCCCTGTCGAGTTGTGGCTGTACCTCCTCCTCCATGATCGTGTCCCTTTCCTTATCCACTGAAGTTACTTCAGGAGTATGGGATTCAGGTTGGGGGAAGCTCGAACTTGTTTGAGTATGCTGCTCATTTAACTTTTTAACTGATTTGTGAACTAAATCTAGTTCCTCCGTTGATTCCACATCCATTTCTGAAGTTAAATCCATTGTCTTAGACAACTACCTACTTTTGAGAATAAAACAAAAATTCCTAGGCTTAAACTTGACAATTTGAGAAAATACTTGAGTTAGCTAAAACCTCTGCACTAGGATGAAAAAACAAACTAATGAAGATGAAAGAACGCCCGCTCTCGCCGGAAGTGAGTTCCCGGAGCCCTTATCACCACGGGTGACACTAGTAGAAAATATCATTTGGCCACCGGTTCAAAACCCCCCTATGCCACCAGTTTTGAACCGGTGGGCATTTAGGGGGTGGAAATAAACAGACTCAAGGCCACCGATTCAAAATCGGTGGCAAAAACTAGTATTGCCACCGGTTAACCGGTGGCAACACCTTTCCCGCTTTTTTTTTGTAAGGGTTATTGGCACCGGTTCTTGCTCAGAACCGGTGCCTTTAATGGCAATTTTTTTTTTTTTTTTTTTTTTTTTGCATTTTTTCACTTAAATTGATGTATAAACACTAATATATATATAAACTTACATATTTTTTTATAAAAAATATGTTGTAATATTACAATTTTCGTCCAAAAAATAAAATAAAATACAAAGTTACACGGCAGCATAGAAGCAGCTGCAACACAGAAGCAGCAGCAACACGGCAGCACAGATACAGCAGCAGCAGCCTTACGAGGCAGTAGCTGCACCAAAACAATCAGAAATTGCAATTAGAAATTAACAATGTATAAAAAAACAAAATTGAAACTAAACCTGTAATATTCTTGAGAAATAATGTGGGATGGGACCAAGATAATAATCTTTAAATTAGCTAATCAGTGATGGCAACAAGAACTAATACCCTTCAACAAATGTCTACTAATCAATACAATAATGTCCACATCATAACATCTGCTGGACCATGTTTCAGATATAAATCATTACATTTGTATTAAAAGCATATGGTCCTACCACCATACAGATATATTTCGATAGTTGTGAAATAAAAAGCAACATGGGTTAGCAAGATAAATAATTCCCCATTAATATGATCAAGCACACCTTAAGTTGAACTGTTCACACATATTTCCATGTCAAAACAGGTAGGTACATAAGAATGGTTCCACAAGATATGTGGCACTCTGGAACTCCAATTTCACTAATAAAAGCCTCCTTTTCTTAATAATGCCTTCCTCTTTTATACTCGTATGTATCTTAGCAAGAGAACATAAGATAAATGAAACCAAATTGGAATTCTTTACACTGAGAAACACTCTCAAATATTTGGAGAGACTACTATATGCATAATCTAAATATCTCTAAATAGTAACATTCTCTTTCTCAAATGTCTCCTACAAAAAACATTCCAGTCAAGTTAAGAGGTTTAGGCTACAACTCATATGTCACCAATGTGCATTCGAATATGTTTTTGGCCATATATTTAGCTATTTCCTTGGCAAACTCCAAAGAAAGCAACTTTGGATAACTTCAAAAAACTACAAATTATGTGTGATAACAAGTTCTACACCATGAAACCTAGAGTCACTCACTTCCATTATGCCTATTAGAAGATAAAAACCATGTTTTGCCTTGTCATTACCTAGTATGACAAGGCAAAGAGGAATGTGACAGAGAGATCAGAGACATCGATACAGCATAACGTGTTGACTGTGCACATAGTTATTATACTACCAACCTTCAATCACAATAAACAAGGAAATATCTGATCACATGGCCATAGCAAAATTAGAAACTCTATAGATGCTGTTGGAAAAGAATTATTGATACATTACAAGCACAAGACAGAAGCAACAACAACATGGTAGCACAGATACAGCAGCAACACAGAAGCAGCACCCTGCAAGGCAGCAGTTGCAGCAACAGATGCACCAGAACAATCAGAAATTGCAATCACAAATTAACAATAAAAAAAAATTATGAAACAAAATTGAAACTAAACATGTCCTTATTAAGCACACGCCTCGAAAATTACTTTTCCTGCAAAGAAGAAACACACAGAAAAAGAGACCAATAAGAATAGCACCAAATAAATGTAAGATTAGTGATAGAATCTATTTTCTTTCTCTATTTAAACTCTTCAACAACTAATTGAATAAAAAAACACTATGATATTTTTAATTACTATGGAATCAATCTCCACAATAAGTGAAGCATAGATATACACTTATGAAACAAATCACCAAAAAAAAATAAAAAAAATAAATAGAAAAACAGATCAAGCAATAATAAAAGAACTGCACTTAGAATTCACAAAATATGCACTTACAAATATCACAATACAAACAAAAATGATAGTTACCAAACAAGCACTTCCAATTCGAAACACCAAAAGTATTACAATTTCAACAACCAAGATCACAGTTGCACCAAATCAAAAGCTAAACAAAAAGCAACAATAATCTAAATTATATCAGATATCACATATTTAAAAATGAAATTACATTAAAAGGTTAAATAAAAACTTACATTCCACCAACTCCTCCAATAACCTCCGAACTAATTGGATGAAATGGAAGCTCGCAAATTCTAACCTTAAAACACCAATCATTCAATAATTTACCAGATACTCAATCATAATAACAATAATAAATTTATTTTTTTTAAAAAAAGCAAAATCTAATTCTAATTCAATCCTTTACAAAAATCCATCTAAAATAAAATTAACATGAGCAGTAATTTATAACCTTAACACCAATTTGAACATTTGAACCCTTTATGTATATGGTGTGGACAAGAAATAAGACCTTAAATATATGAACAGTAATTAATAAGAAAACCCAGAAGCAGCAGCTCTTATCTCGTCCAATTTGAACTCAGTGAAACTCGGTTGAGACACACTTTCATCTTTCCCTCCGTTTTCTACAATCACCCAGAAATCAAAAATATATAAGCATCAAAACCCATCAAAGATTAAACTACAAACAGTTAAACAACATCCACAAACCCAATCTTTGTTCTCAAAACATAACAGACCATAACTCCTCCTGGATCAGATCTAACAACTAAAACCCAATCAAACCCATAATCCCCTTTACTCCCGATTCCAATTTAATCCCATTCATGTAACTTACTATTATTAGCTAACAAGAGGGACAAAATCGAACTCAAAATCAAACATCACATACAAACTCAAACCCAAACACAACAACCACATCACAAAATCCAAAATATAACCTTATAACTCAATGAAATCGAAATCAAAATCAAAATTCATATTATCAGTTGTAAATACCCCCAAAAAAACCCACTAAACACTCAAAAACACCCAGAAAAATTCCATAAAAAATCGAAACATGTCTGTCACACGTTAACACAACAACCTATTCAATTCCAAATCAATTCAAACCAAAAAAAAAAAAACAGAATTTCAGTAAATTGAAGCCCGATCTGAACCAGATCCTAACCCTAAAAACACAATTCAAAAAAAAAATTAAATCGAAAACAATCGAAAAAATTACAAATGCAAGTACCTTATTCTCGGATTTAAGCAGAGGACTCAAGAAGAGATAGAGAGATGGAGTGGGCTGGCGGATCGCGACCACCGTCACCATAATCACCTTGGCGCCGTGAAGAGAACAACATGTTCATCAACCTCATCACAACATAACCCCAACTAATTCAATCAAACGCCCAATTCATTTCAATTGTTCATCATTAATCACAAAAAAGTAAATAAAAATCAGAAACCCTAGATCTCAAATCGAAGAGCACATACCTTTGTGAAGAATTCCACCACATCTGCAAAGATCTGGCACTGGTAAATAAAAAGATCGTCAATTACGATGGTGGCGACAACATTCACCACCGCCGTCATCCTCAAATACTAAATTTCCCTAGTAGTGGTGCCAAGAGAGAAGTGAAAGAAAGAAAGAGTGGAGTGGCGGTAGATGGGGCGGCGGTAGATGGAGCAAGAGGAGGCAAGTGAAGAGAGAGAAAGGAGGGTTTGAGCAGAGAGAAGAGAGAGGAGACGGAGAAATCAAGAAGAGAGAGAAAACAAAGGAGAGAGTACGAGAAGAGAGAAGTAGAGATGAGGCACGTTTTTTTTTAACAAAACCACCGGTTCAAAACCGGTGGCCTTTACCATTTATGCCATCGGTTCGGATTGCACCGGTGGCAATTTAAATATATATAATCCTGCCCAATTTTTACGCCACCGGTTTTCGAAAATCGGTGGCCATTGAGCGGTGCCTTTTTTTTTTTTTCTACTAGTGTGATGAGGTTAGTCTCCGATGACTGCGCTTCTAGAGAGAGAGAGAAACTAAAGGTATGAACATATTAGGTCGAAGAATGCATAATTACATAAGGTTGGATTCAGTTGTAAATACTTTGAGGTGAGAGTATCAGTTTTTGATTAAGTAATTATGAGTCATGCACATGAAAGAAAGGAAAGCTAATAAGGGGGCTTTTACTGATTAACTTGGCAACATTAAAACCCTCCAATCCTACTTTCAGAATCAGAAATAATAAGCTTTGAAATCTTTGTTGATTAGTATTGTGACTAATATTTTTGTGTTTGATTAAATTGCTTAGGCTAAGGGTGTTACAAGTCAATTAAACAAGTAATAGAGCAATTTGTATCTCGGTTTAGAGAAGTGTTCTTTCGTCCTGTAGTCTGCCCGGTGGTGTGCCTGGCAGGGCGGGTCTTTGCCTAGTAGGGCGTGAGAGCGAAGAAAAATTAAGCGTTGTCATCGCTCAGCAGGGAGCTAGAGCACCCAAATTTTTCTGGGTTGCTTAGTTTCTCTCGCTCGACAGGGCGCGGGGGGCAATTTTGACGGTTATTTTCCAGTTTTGCTTGGTTTATTGCTCTTGATATGAATATGATAGTTCATATTGATGAAAGAAACTTCAAGAAATCAGTTTATTCTCATTTTCATGAAACCTTTTGCAAGTTATTGTTCATCATCACAAATCACAAAATCTTATTTACATTATATTGTAATCATCCTACTTGTGATTGCAATTGTTTTTCGTTGTATAACCTGAGTAAATTTCGTGATACCCGGTTTTAGTATAGGGCCAGAATTATAATTTTGTACCCGGTTGTAGTATAGGGCCAGAATTATAATTTTGGGAACATGATCCCGTTCACGCCTCAAAGATTTTTTTCCGCTAATTTCATTTGCAATTTCTTTGTGACCCTTGGAAACACAAAATCCCCAACAATATTCAATTTTCATGCTGTGTACATTACTTGATAATACACCATTACAATATCTTAATAAGATTGCTTTATTTTAAAATAATTGTCTCTTTTAACTTAGTACTCGTATGTTCATTTGAGACAATCTTAATAAGCGAAAAGAATATACCTTTCATCATCATTGATAAGGAGTGTACATTGTTACATACAAACATTGATACCACCACTAGGAAGTGTAGGACCAGGGGCGGAAGATAGTAGGGGCCAAAGGGGGCCAAGGCCCCCCTCAAGTGAATTGCTTTACATTGGTAATATTTGGATTTTAGTACAAGTAAAAGTATAAAAAATTCATGTGGCCCCCGCCAAACAAATAAAAAAAAATTAATACAAAACCAAACTCACACTTTATGAACTAATATTAACGCATGTGATGAGTTTGGTACTTGATATTTCTAGATTCTACTATATTATATTGTTAGATAAGACAAAATATAAATATTGCAACTAAATAAAAATATAAGATAAAAGAATTATCTAATAAAAAAATAACAACTTGCAAACATTACAATTCACTTCAACACAAAATTACAAAAGGAAAGCAGTGAAAACCCCCAAAGTGACGAAACAAACAGTACATATCACCATTGAAGTTTCTTGCTTGCTATTGTTGATTTTCCTTAATTCAGGTAATTTAATTATCAATTTCTACTTAATCTTATTTGTATACTTCAATTTTCATATTAATTACAGGTTTAGTGTGTTGAATAAATAGTTAGAGTGAGATTTTGAATTAGAAATTTTGGGGTTTAATACTCTAATTGTATATGTAAATCAGTAAATGTGTAAATCCAAACAATTATATGAAAATTGTGAATAATTAGAATAATTAATACAATTGCAATTATACTTGATATATTGCCCAATAATCATTAGATTTGATTATGCTTTTTTTGCTGTTAATTTTTGTAATTTAGGAATGACAAAGAGGACTATCACTTCTTATTTTCTTCCACAAAAAAAGGGCAGGGGTGATGAAGATATACCTGTTGTTGAGCCAAATCAGCCAATTATCATTGATAATGAAGAAGTCGAACGTAATATTAATAATGACAATGTTGATGAGCAAATGCCTAATGAAGAAGGTATTGGTCTTGATTTTTTAATGCGTGATCCTGGGTTGCGTAAGCAAATTGAGACATATGATTCAGATGAAAAAGATTTGATTAGGAGATCTTACATTGATTTTGGGCCATATCAACCTAAACTTGATAATTATCCATACTCTGGTTCCGAAAAACACCCACGTAGGTTCCAAAAAAGTTGGTTTGTGAAGTTTCCTTGGTTAGAGTATTCTCCCACAATGGATGCTGCTTATTGTTTCTATTGCTTTCTTTTTGCTAAAAAGCCTCTTGGAAGATGTGGTTCGGATACATTCACAGTGAAGGGCTTTAAAAATTGGAAGAAAGTAAATAATGGGAAGGATTGTGCATTTTTGTGTCACATGGGGAAAGATTCCAATTCTGCTCATAACTTTTCAACAAAGTGTTATTTTAATCTCAAAAATCAATCCGCTCACATTGAGAAAGTAGTAGAGAAAGTAACTGCAGAGGAGATTGTCAAGAATCGTTTAAGCCTTAAGACATCAATAGATGCTGTTAAATGGTTAACTTTCCAAGCTTGTGCATTTAGAGGGCATGATGAACGTTCTAGTTCAATTAATCAAGGGAACTTTTAGCATCATATAATAAAGATGTTGATTCGGTTATTTTGGATAATGCCCCAAAGAATGCCAAATACACTTCTCCACTAATCCAAAAGGAGATTCTACATGTTTATGCAAGAAAAGTGCAAAATAGTATACGTGAGGAAATTGGTGATGCAAAGTTTTGTTTGATTGTTGATGAGTCTAGGGACATTTCTAAGAAAGAACAAATGGCATTAGTAGTGAGATATGTTGATAGAAGTGGATGGGTAAGAGAGCGATTTTTGGATTTGGTCCATGTCAAAGACACTACAACAAAAACATTAAAAAGGGAAATTTGTGCTGTCTTGTCTCATCATAACCTTAACCTTCAAAATATTAGAGGTCAAGGGTATGACGGTGCAAGTAATATGCGTGGAGAGTGGAATGGGTTACAAGCTTTATTTATGAAGGAGTGTCCTTATGCCTATTACATTCATTGTTTGGCACATCAACTACAACTAGCTCTTGTTGCTGCATCTAGGGAAGTGCCACAGATTCATACTTTCTTTCAACAATTGATTTTTGTTGTTAATGTGGTCACTAGCTCTTCAAAGCGACATGACGAGTTACAAGCAACTCAATTGGCTGAAATTGAACATCTAGTTGAGATTGAGGGGCTTGAGACGGGAAAAGGTCTCAATCAAATCGGTACATTACAACGACCAGGTGATACTAGATGGAGCTCGCATTACAAGTCAATATCTAGTTTGTTAAGAATGTATTGTGCTACTCGCTTAGTTCTTGCTAACATAGCTAGTGAAGGAACAACTTATGCTCAGAGAGGAGATGCTCTTAATGGAGTTAAGTTGTTAATGTCATTTGAATTCGTATTTAACATACATGTTGTGAAGGAGATTATGGCCATCACCGATGGACTTTGTCAAGCACTACAATTGAAGACCCAAGATATTGTAAATGCAATGCATTTAGTTTGCACTACAAAGACATTACTTCAAACTTTAAGGAATGATGGGTGGGAGAGTTTGCTACATAATGTTAAAGTTTTTTGTGAGAAAAATGGTGTTACAGTTCCTGACATGGACTCTCCTTATGTTGATGTGCTTAAATCTATAAGGCAACAATCAAGACAAAAAGACAATGTGACAATGGAACATCACTATAGAGTTGATATATTTATGGCTGCTATAGATCGTCAATTGCAAGAGCTAAACGCAAGATTTAGTGAGCGAGCTACTGAACTTCTCATTTTAAGTGCGGCCTTGAATCCAAGAGATGGTTACAAGTCATTCAATATAGAGCATATTTGCAAGCTAGCTCGAGATTTTTATCCTATTGATTTCACAGAACATGAGAAAGATCATTTGAGTTATGAATTGCAACATTATTGGCTTGATATTCCTATTCATCCAGTGTTGAAGAACTTAACTACTCTTGGTGATTTATGTCAAGGATTAGTGACTACAGAAAAAATAAAAGATTATCCTCTTGTTTCAAGGTTAATTCGTCTCGTATTAACTCTTCCAGCATCTACTGCAACAACTGAGAGAGCTTTTTCAGCCATGAAGATAGTGAAAACAAACCTTCGAAGTAAGATGGAGGACGATTTTTTGAAGGACTACTTAATAGTGTATATAGAAAAGGAGATAGCGGAAACACTTAGTGAAGATGCCATCATTGATGCTTTTTATATGATGAAAGAGAGACGAGCACAACTAAAATGATATAAGATAAATGATAAGGTATGTTTTTCTTCATGTAGTACTATGGTAATTTTTTTGGAATATGTTCTATAACTCTATATTCATTGCTTATATAAAATATATTTTTGTTGTTGTGATATGTGGATTAATAAATTGATGTGTGAAAATGTTCATTATTTTTATCGTCATCGTAGTTCCCTTTACTTTGGCCCCCGTTAAATAAAATTCCTGGTTCCGCCCCTGTGTAGGACATACTAGTCACTGGCATTATAAGGCCAAATCCTTCCGATTGTATATACTTAAGTGAGAATTCTAATTATTTTTTATTTTATTTGTTTATTTTACAAGTCATGCACTTGTGAGTAGGAAAAGGGAAGTGAACTTCTACTCAAATGTAAACCGAGGTATTCACTTAGCAAGATTCCTATACGTTAAAATCCAAAATAATAATCTTTAAAATCTTCAACTTTCTAGGTTCATTACTTGACAATTCACTATTACACTAATTTACAAAAATTGTCATCTCCTTTAATCAATAAGACAATCTTAATGAACCGAATAGATTATACCTTTCAATCTTTCATCATCATTAATAAATGGAGTACTTTTGTTACATACAAACATTGATACCACTACTAGGGAGTGTAGGACATACTAGTCAAATTTAATAATCCAAAAAGGCATAATATTTTATGGCCCCCCCAAATGGGTTTTTATGATCCACACACAAACATAGGCTCCATCAAACTAAAAAAATTACTAAATTAAACCGCGTTAATTATTTACATTCAACGTCTCATTCTTCGTTGACTCATTGTAATTTACACGAACTCACCAATCTCAATTATATACTACAATACCACTCTATTCACTCTCACACTTTCTTCTCTTCAAATACCACTTCTCTCTCTTTATCTTACCGGAAAACCACTCAAAAACCCACCACAAAACCGCTTTCGAAAGGCAAAAACCACCCTTAAATGGAAGCCGAAGAAGGCAGCTGTTGCAGATGTTGTTGCAGTTTCATATTCACCCTTGGATTAACAGCTTTATTTATGTGGCTAAATCTTAAGCCTTCAAACCCTGTTTACTCCATAGAAAATTTTGACGTTTTTGCCCTCAACAAAACTGCCAATAATTCCATTTACTACAAAAACAACCACACAATCCGTTATGATTTTAAGCTCAATAATAAGGAGAATAAAGATAAGGGTGTTTACTATGATGCCCTTAATCTTACATTTTATTACTTTGATGCCCTTAATCTTAGCTTAGCTAATAAGACCCTTCTTGGAAATGACACTATTACCCCTTTCTACCAAGGGCATGGGAAGAATACTCATCGTATTCGTACCATTGATGCTAGAGGGGTAAAATGGGAAAATGCTACCGCGACAACGTCTTTTTTTAGGGTGGAGCTTAATACAACGGTTCGGTTTAAGATCGTGTTTTGGAAGACTAAACGACGGCATCGTTTCGGGTTGTTTGCTGATTTGCACGTTGATGAACAAGGGATTTTGATTAAGAGGAAGAAGAAAGGGGTTAAGTTTAGGTCAGGAGCTAGGAATAGTAAGTGTTGCAACTTTCATTTCTTGGGTATTTTGGGAATTTTGACTTTTATTCTTTTGTGGTAGATTATTAATTAGATGGTATTCATCAATTATTGTTTTTGTTTTATTGTAATTTTATTTTTCCTAGTTCAATGGTGTACTTAAGTAACTTGTTTTTACAAGTATTATTTGTTATAGAGCATTTTTGGTGTGTCACGAAATGATATGACGTTAGAAGTCGCAAATTTTAAGATGCACCATGGTGCACCTATTTCTAGGTGCACCACGCCTATACTTTTGAACAATTAGTAAAAAAATCTAAACAATTGAAAATTTTGAACATGTAGTAAAAACATCTGAACATCGCAAATTTTGAACATTTAATTAAAAAATCTGAACAATGGCAGTGCATCATGCCTATACTTTTGAACATTTAGTAAAAGAAATCTGAACAATCAAGAATTTTGAACATTTAGTTAAAAAATCTGAACATCGCAATTTTGAACATTTAGTAAAAAAAAAACTGAACAATTGCAATGCACCACGTCTATAATTTTGAACTTTTAGTAAAAAAAATATGAACAATAAAATATTTTGAACATTTAGTAAAAAAATCTGAACAATCGCAACTTTTGAATTATTACGAGTCAGACAAATTTTGAACTGACTCGTAATAATTCAATAGTTTTGTAATAATAAACTGAACATTTAATGTATACAAAATGAACATTTCTTGATAAAATATGAACATTCAAATTGCATGTTTATATTCAATTTTTGTGACGTGTTCATATTCTTTTTACTAAATGTTTATTTTTTGTAAAATGTTCAATTTTTTTTACTAAATGTTCAAAAGTATAGTCGTGGTGCACCTAGGTGCACCATGGTGCACATAATACTAATTGGTTAGAAGTGATAAAAATATTGGGCTGGATTAGGCCTTAACATGATATCTCATGTCCAAACCCGCAATAAAGTAGCGGGCTTGTCGAGTTAAAATGGATTTTTGGGCTATTTTGGGCCGAATTTGGGCTTGTAATTAAAATGCATTTTTGAGCTTGTTTAAACTCGTCATATTTTTGGGTTGGATCCGACCAAGCTAGCGGGCCAGACCGATGATGATCACCTCTATATATTTGAGCAGAGTATTACATACAAGTATTAATCAAGTTAGACTTGGATGTACTTTGTTAGAAAAATACTACAAAAAGTTGAATTATCCTAATTACGTTCTTGCATAATGAGGATCCCTTATCTATTCCTCTAAAAAAGTTGAATGTTATTGGAAATAAAATTCCTAATTCTTCTCGCTTCCTCCTTTTCAAGGATCTAACATGAAGTAAAAGATTTGCAAGATTTGAAGTTGGCCCAAAATCTTACAAATTTTGCCAAAGTTGGCCCAAAAAATTACAAAGAAGGCCCAAACACATAACCATTTCATAGCAGTCCTTAGAAGATTTTAGAATTACATTAATTAGTCTAGTTTACATTAGCAAATTCAATTCTACAATTTCTTTGAAGAATCGTTGTTGCAAAAATGTAATTCACTTCGATTGTAATGAAGGTAATTTCTATCTATTGCACATTATAGTTTGTGTTTTCTTGCCTTTGAGTTGAGTAATTATTATGTGACTTAATTCTCCTATTGTGTTTGTAATTAATCTTCATAATTATAGGCTGTTTGGTGATTGGTGCGTGACCTTTATTATGAGTTGGTACTACGGATCGGAGTATTAAGGGCATACCTTTGCGACACTCTAATCTCCAACAAATATGGTGTTAATTAGTTGTTAGTTCCTTGTTTGAATTTAATAAGCATCAACAATAATCTTTAATTTTTTTTAAAGTGCTCCATTTATCTTTTTAATATAAGCTTTATACATAAACATTTTATACTCCCTCCGTCCCTTAATACAAAATCTCATTCTCTTTATTATGTGAGTAATAAATGCTACAAAAAAGAGGCTTTGTATTAAGGGACGGAGGGAGTAGTAATGTACGGAGTAACTATTTATTAGAATCGTATGTCAATGTATAATTTTCAAATATCAACTTTTTATAATTAATTTTCATCAATATTAAAGCTATAATAAGCCAAAAACCTGCCCTTGACATACTTTAAACATATGTGCCAGGTTAAACAGAAACATTTTGAAAAATTAGCGGAACTAACAAATTAAAATAAGCCCCATCACAATTGACTAGTTCATTATGGGGTGCATGGCAGTCGATCTCAACTTTCTATCCTAGATACTCCAAATTTAATCAATTTGTTTGACAAATGCTCGCATTTCTCCACGTTTATTTGACAAATGACAACTAATATGTGCAACACTCAAACATTTATACATTTAATTTATGTATAATCCTAGCATAAAATAATGAATTTATAGTAACTACTCCATTACATCTATTTTTGTAGGAGCTCAATTATTTATTTATTTGTTTATTATATATTATTGCATGGACCTTTTCAAATTGACAAATTCACAAATTGCACTTTCCTAATCATATACATGTTATCATATATTTTTTGTCTTTACGAAACTATAAATAACGATAACTAAGACATATATTCACTCATCATAACATTTCACTTTTCTTAGCAAAGAACAATCAAAGTATACTACAATACAAATTCTCATCTAAACTAGAAATTAATCATTTTCTTTATTTCCTTCTTAAACCATCCAAACAATTCAATGTCAAAGGCTAATCACGATGGTTGTTGTGGCGGTATATTCTCATTAGGTTTAAGTGTCGCGGTCTTACTCTGCCTTCTCCTCCAACCCTCAACCGCTTTACCTGTGAGCTCGATTGAAGATTTTACCATTTATGCCCTTAAGGATGCAACCAATTCTTCTCATAACAACCACACTATCCATTATGACCTTAAGCTCAAAAACTCGGGTTCCAGTGGAATTTACTACGATGCCCTTAAGCTCACATTTTATTACAAACCTAATAACCTAACAAATTTCATCATTGGAAATACCACTTTTATCCCTTTCTACCAACGTCGTTTAAGGGATAACCACTTTGTTGGTAACATAGAGACTAGAGGGGTAAATTGGGAAAATGCTACCGCCCTAGTGACACTAAGGGCGGAGCTAGCAACAACAATGAGGTACAAGTTTAAAAGGAATAGATTGTACCAACGGCTAAGTAATGTGGTTGGAGCTGACTTGAAAGTTGATAATGAGGGTAATTTGGTCAATAAGGGAATTCAGCTTACCTCTAGAGCTAAAATGAATATTATTGGCCGTTTTCAGTTCATGGGCATTTTGTTGTGTATTTTGTTTTTCTTTCAATCTTGGTAGACATGATTATTATTGTTTGTCAATTTTTTTGTTTCTTGTTTGTTGATTTATTGATTTATTTATTTATTTATTTTTTTTGAAAAATGATGTAAATGGTTATGTACTATGTTTCAAGTGATTAAATTGAATAAACAAAATAAATGATTATTTGATTTATTTCAATGTTGTAAAACGAGAGTGGATAAAAGTGCATTACAAGACGCAACACTTTTATGTACTTTAACGTTAATTTGTTTGTTTGCATCCTTTAATTAAAAATCCCGTTAGGTATGTGTGTGCCAAAAGGACATGTAATAGTAATTATTCAATGAAGAAATTATGACAATTTTGTTCAAAACATAAACTCTGGTGAGAATACTGTACACAAAATTTTCTAGTAAAGAGTGCATTGTCATTGTTCATACTTCAATTCTTCTATTTTTCAATACATACATGCATGGAATAAGCTGCCTTTTCATAAGTGTGGAGGAAGTGCACATTTATTTTTAGGTATGCAGTTTGCACGACCCAATACCTATTGTAAAGGTTGGTGATACAATAAAAAAAATTATAATTTATAGGTTGCAATAATTAGTGAATGAAATTACATAGGATTAACAACTTCTATCAAATATGATTGTAGGTTATGTTGAGTCGAGTAATCCCTTATTTATTCTCACCCTGCGTGATTTGGCGCTGGTTGATTTCAGCCCATGATCTAATCCACAAATTATGCGTTAGTTATAACATGATAAAATTTTATGAGGATGGTTCACATAGTCAAAACTTATGATTTGCCACCGTGTCATACATGCGGCATGTATATGTCACTATGTATAAACAATTTATCATGTCATGCATTGTTTGTGATGGATTCAGCCGTAACAAACATAGATTGTTAGCATCTTATGTTCTTCAACCCTTAGATTCTTAGCCCAATGATTATGCTATCTTTATTTATATACATTTAACCAAATGAACAACATATTAATTTGAATTACATAGATTACAAATTTATTCAAGGTTATTGTTCCTAACTAAAACTTGCATTAAAAAAGTTGATTAGCGGTGTGAAAGGTAGTAATCAAACACTTTTCCTTATTTATAATTTTATATATATACGTTCCATGATGGATGACTAATCACAGTATTATAACGTGTTTTAAGTGGCCCATCCTAAATTATTGATAATTTCAATTTGATTAAGCGATTAACACTTGACATAGTCTTGTTTAATTTCATAGGTATTCCAAGTTTGACTAGATTATTAGCTCTAGCTACTTGACATTGTTTAATGTAACAAATTCAAATACACAGCTGCTATCCCTTACTACAAATACAAAAATAAACATCAACCATTTCATCATAATTTAGCATAAAAATTATTAATAACCAATGGAAAAGCCTACACACGGTGGTTGTTACGGCGGCATAGTCTCATTCGGCTTATTCGCCACCGTCCTCCTCTGCCTTCTCCTCCAGCCCTCAACCGCTCAACCCGAAATAACCATCGAAAAATTTACCGTTACTACCCTCAAGGAAGTTACAAATTCCTCAAACACGGTCAACTTTGAAATAAAGTTTTTAAATTTTGACCCCTATCCAATTGACTATAATACCCTCAACTTTACCTTTTATTACAAACCAAGTAACGCTACTATTTTACCTATTGGAAATGCAACGTTTAAATCCTTCTACCTACCTAACAAGGGACGCTCTACACGCCGTGTTGGGACTATTGAGGGTGGTGCTAGCGACTTTGGTAATAATGTTACCACGGTGCCACCGGTGGTGTTTAGGGTGGAGCTTGTAACTTCGATAAGGTACGAGTATAGTCTCATTTTTAAGTCCAAATGGCAACGTTACGTGGTGGGAGCCGATTTGAACGTAGATGGGCAGGGTAATTTGATTAAGAGGAAGCACAATAGAGGAATTCCTCTTACATCCGGAGTTGGAAGGAACTATATGAATTGTTCTCAGTTGATGTTCATGTTACTTATCAGCTTGTTTTTAATTCTTTCATTGTAGATTCAATAATTACTGATGCTCACTTCAAGTATATTTTACGTAGTTCATTATTTAATTTGTTGATTCTTTGATATGTACGAGGGTGTGATTTGTAAAAAATAAATAAATTGGTTCAGAATGATTTACTTTATATAATGTTAATTTTGAACAAATGTGTAAATAAAAGTGGCAACTCCCCATATGTAATGTGTTATTGTTAGATTTATTTTACAGAATTTTGTGAAAAAAGAAAGGTCTATTCCAATTGACTGAACTAAGCTGAACTGAACTGAACTGAGCTGAACTGAACTGAACTGAACTTATTAATTAGTGATTTTTAACTACGGATTAGTGATCTTTGATTATTTATTACTATACATATATGTATATACAAATGTACATATTATTATTAATAACAATATTATTATTATTATTATTAATTATTGATGATTATTATTATTATTATTATTTATTAGGAAATTTTGACTTTTACCACCTTCAAATAACCACTTAATTGAATTTACCACCTCCAAAAAAAAAAGATTTACTTTACCACCAACAAAATTTCCAAAAAATCGATTTTACCACCAACTAACGGATTCCGTCCACGAATCCGTTAGTAGGGCCCACCTTTTTGACGTTTCTTCTTCATCTTCCCCGATCTTTCGTGTAAACCAACCAGCAACGAAATCAACTACCTCGGTTGGTCGGAATTTCGTGTGTGACTAAGGAGGGGCCGGAATTTGGTGTGTGGGTTAGGGAGGTGGTCGGAATTAGGTGGTGGTTAGGGTTTTAGGAGTGCGAAATTTGGTGGTGGCTAGGGTATTTAGAGTGGTCGGAATTAGAAGGGGATTTATGGGTGGTCGGGATTTGGTGGCTGCCAAAAACTAAGAAGCCAAATCACCAACAACAGGGATACAAATCGATTATCATCAACATTTCTACAAACCAAAGCAATTAATCCATTACAACACCCACAAATCGAAACCTCAAAACCAGAAAAAGAATTGGGTAAATCAAACCTTGTCAATCGTTTTTAGCATCAAGCTCAGAACCCCACTTCAATGGAGTCGATTCCAGGTGACTTCCATGGTTGAGGATAAGAAGACGACGGTCAGAGGAGAGAGAATGAGCGAGATGAAGTCTGATTAAATGGGTGCTGCTGATTGATTAAGGAATGCCAAGCCTTGGAAACGCATTTGAAGCGAAGTAGTGATTTAGTGGGTAATCGAAAAGAATGGAGGTGATTAACTCCATTGGAAGAGACGCCATTGTTGTGGCTTTCGAGAAAACAGAGCAAAAAAATAAATAAAAATTGGTGGAAAGGTGGTTGTGGTTGTGCGGTGCGGTGGTGGGGCTGGTCGTAGAGGTTAGGTGGTGGGGGCTGGTCGTGGTCGGTCGGCGGTGGGGGTCCCGACGGTGGTAGCAACACCGGTTGATTAATGGGGATTTTTTTTTTTTTTTAAACTTACCCAATAATATGGCGACATGTGTGCAAGGTAGGCCCCACTAACGGATTTATGGACGGAATCCGTTAGTTGGAGGTGATTGGTGGTAAAACTGATGTTTTATTTTTTTATGAGGTGGTAAAGTAAATCTTTTTTTTTTGGAGGTGGTAAATTCAATAAAGTCGTTATTTGAAGGTGGTAAAAATCAAAATTTCATATTTATTATTATTATTATTATTGTTGTTATTATTATTATTATTATTTATTGATTATTATTATTATTATTTATTGATTATTATTATTAGTATTATTATTTCAATTATTATTGTTATTATTATTATTATTATTATTATTTATTGATGATGATTATTATTATTATTATTATTATTATTTATTACTTATTGATTATTATTATTATTATTGTTGTTAATATTATTATTATTATTATTATTATTATTATTGTTGTTGTTGTTGTTGTTGTTGATGATAAGAATTGATACCAGAATTGATAAGAAAGTGATGCAATGACTTGGCCTGGCTTTTGTCCAACTCATACCGGTATCGACTCGATCCCATACAAGAGGGGCGGCTAGCCGACTATAAGCATTGGCGGATTTCATAAGAGGCCGGCTTTACATTTACGTTGTAGAATAAAAAAAGCAGAATGTAAAATGTGATATGCGTGGAATGGACAATTTATTAGAGTCGGCTTGGTTATATTTGTTAATATTGTATTTACGTTAAATTTATCTTGTTAGGAGTTTTAGGCAAGTTGTATTTCCGATTGTATTGGGTATATATTTGTGAGTATTATCAATGCAAATGGTTAAGCCGTTTTCTCCAATATTTCCCTAAGTTTAACACAATTAGTTCATGATTAATAATTTATAATTGAATATAACCATAACTGAAAAAAATAAATAATACTTCCTCCGTTCCATAATATAGTTGTTGTTTGTGATTTTTCACGGTATTTAAGAAATAGGAGGAGAAAGTGAATAAAGTACATTAATAAAAGTGAAAAATACAATCATGAACAAAAGTTAGAGAGAGAAAGTGAAAAAATGTACTCACTCCGTCTTTTTTAATTGCATCACTTTTATTTTTGCACTATTCACATTCAATAATTGACTTAATTTTTTCACCTTTATAAAATAAATAATTGTTATTATATAATATACAATTAGATTCGTCATAACGTCTAGTTTCATAATATAATTTTTTTTATAATTGTAGGCACAAAACAATTACATAAGTGCCACATTGGATATTGTATGGGTCAAAAATCAAATTATTGACTTAATGCTAATTTGACTATTAGTTAAAATTATTAAATTGGGTGAATAAATTAAATTAGCCCATTTTAGTTATTTTAATTAAATTGTTTATTTAATAGTTAAAACCCATTAAAAATGGGTTATAATAATCAAGCAGGCCCACCACCATTGTACATCAAACCCTAACCCTAAGAGTCACTCACTCTATAAATAGAGGCTCTCTAATTCATTTGAAGGGAGAAAACGAAACAGAAAGAAAAACCTAGAGAGAAACTTAGAGAGAAACTTAGAGAGAAAATTTAGAGAGAAACCTAGAGAAAACAAGGAGAATTCAAATACAAAAAAAAAAGCCTCTCAAATACTCTAAATCTCTCTAAAGAAAATTTGTCATCAAATACTCTAAATCTCTCTAGAGAAACCCCTCATCAAATACTCTAAACCATTTTAGAGAAAACATCTCAAAGCCTAGAAGAAGAACAACAAGCATTTGACATGCCGTTCTACTCTAGAAGATCACCCGTGGAAGAGATCAAGCCTCGACGACCCTCAACACGAAGGAAAGAAGAACCTCAAATCATCAAGAACATCACCGGTTCAGCCTCTACATCAAAAATTCATTGAACGAGATCAAGCCTCGTCGGCCCTCAATCAAGAATACAAGTCAAAGGTCTACCTCAACAACAAGTCAAAGGTCTACATCAACATAAGTCAAAGTTCTGCCGCATCAAATCTTTGATCGAGATCAAGCCTCGACGACCCTCGTTCAAGAATCAAGTCAATTTGTGAATTACGTAAAAGTCAAAGTGGAGATCGAATCAGAAGAGAAAATTAGAGATTGTACCCTAAATTATCAAATTAATAAAATTAATTCTTTGTTGCATTTGTTTTAAATCTATATTTTACAGATTTAAAATTTGTGTTTACAATAATTTTTACCAATTAACAATTAAAAATATTAATGTTCAAAGTTGTGGCTCGGCAAATGTACCAGTCAAAATGATGCAAATAAAAAAACAGAGGGAGTACAAAGCATGTGCAAAATTCAAGGGTAAATTAGGAAGTACAATGAATAAAGTTAAAATAGTGAGGGTATAATGGTATTTACATACTATCAAAAAATAAACATTTTGGTTCTCCAAAATAGAAAAATGAGAATTATATTATGGGACGGAGAGAGTAATAATATTATTATTAATTTTTATTAGCTCGTTTACTGTGTGGCTAACCATGTCATGTGGGCTGATATACACACCAAAATACTGGCCATGTAACGCCTATTGAGTAACACCTAACTAACCAAGCAATCCTTGATTGAGAAAATTATGACCGACTGAGTAACCCCTGACCAAAGAACCCCTGATCGATTAAGTAACCCATGAGTCCGTGATTGAGTAATCCCTGACCAAGTAACCCATTGCATGACTACTGATAAATTCAAGTAACCTCTAATCAATCGAATAACCCCTGATAAGTAACTCTAGGCACACAATATGGCCAACCATATATGAAACTTTTTTTTTTCTAATATTATATTACTATTATACATTACATTATTGTACTATTGATGGATCATAAAAATGTATATTACAAATATTTTTTTACAAAAATATTTGCCCTCTTATAGGTAATTTGCGACCAACAATCATATTCACAAAACACATATATATTAATAGATAAAAGTCTTTTAGTCAACTAAAAAAGCCAATACAAACTATGTACTGGTCAAACCAGTCAAGAGAAACAACTAATAATCAATTACCAAACAAGGTTGCGCTATATACTAGCATATGATATTATTATGTAGCATCATCATGCTGGTACATGACTATATGAGGAGACTTTCAACATTTGACTTATCTTTATTCTATTCCATGTAGTTTGGATATGAATCATATGATGGCTGCTATGATTCAAGTTGCTCTTATCATAGCTTATAATAAGGAATTCTACTTGTACAACTATCTTGTTTTAATTTGTTTTCACATAAACTCCAATGTTAATTAGCTTTTAATAATAACAATTTAATATTATCCACAAGTTGCTCTTTCCTACTCATATTCTTCATATCAATATAATCATATCATATTCATGTAGTTGTTTGATCACCTACGTGTTTATATCAATATAATCATATCATATTCTTCAAGAATTAATATAAATGCTAGATCAATAAGCTTGACATTTATTTCCATTCTCCATTAAAGGTATACCAAAATAATATACAAGCTAAGTACATACAAAATTTTATTTGTATTTCTTTCCTAGAACAAAAAATAATCAAGTATAGTTTAAAAAAAACCAATTCAATGACAACAAACGTTATACAAGAAGGTGGTTGTTACGGGCGTAATGTATCCTCGTTAGGCTTAATCGCCAATATCGTCGCAGTCTGCCTTGTTCTCCTACAACCCACGACCACAAACGCTTTTATGGTACCTTCAACTTACATGGAAGAGTTTACCGTTTTTGCAATCAAGGAAAACTCTACTACCAATTCCTCTCGTCACAACACTATCCATTTCGAATTATGGTTTAACAATAGAGAAAGAAAGAAAGGCGTTTACTATGATGCTTTAAACCTTACTTTCTATTATAAGCCTAATGATAACATTAGTAGCTTGATTCCAATTGGAAATGCTACTTTTAAAAGCTTTTACCAACTGTCGGATGGAAGTGATTGGCGTAAGGGTGATTTTGAGGTTAGAGGGGTAAAATGGGAAAGTATTACCGTGTCGCCAGTAATATTTAGGGTGGAGTTAGTAACAATGTTAAGGTACGATAAAATGTTTTTTAGAAAGTCCAAACGTGAGCTTTATGAAGTAGGAGCTGACCTCAAAGTCAATGATCAAGGTGATTTGATGATTAAGAAGTGGGCGATCTTTAAGTGGGGAATTGAACTTACGTCTAGTGTTGGAAGGAATTATATGGGAAGTGTTCAATTGGTTGGCATGTTTGTTTTGTTTGTCTTTTATTTTTGGTAAATTAGTTCTATTATTGATTTGTATTCTCTCTTTAAAGCAATACATTTGCGTCCTCCGTACTTTTCTACAACAATTCGTTCATACATTTTGTTTTATTTTGACTTTTGACACTATTCACTTACTTACTTTGCCCATTATCATTTGATAATTATACATATGAAACAAACAGGTAAGTTGACGAGTCTTATAATCACATTCAAGGAATTGGTTGCAAACTCCCTAACATTTCACATCTAGCATTATTAATTTTATATACTATCTCATTTGTTTTTAATTAATTTTTTTGCAACAAATGAATATTATATATCTTAGAAATAATACCCTTTTATTGTAAATAATAAGAAACAAGGGTATGGTAGTATTAATTTTGTTAAATTGTGACTCGAAATCTAGTGGTCTGACTTTGAACACTTATATCTCTCAAACTACAACTGATTTTGAGGTGATTTAAGTTGCAGGTGATAGCTTGGTTCAAGAGCTTTCCAATGATAGGTTATATGCCCAAATCCGATAAGAAACGAGAAAGTTATGAGCGTTTTACAAAAACCTGATGAAGCTGGAAATTTGCAACGAGGCTGCGAGCTATAGCTCTAGGCGAATGAGCTATAGCTCGGCCCTATGAGGACTTGCGGCAGGCATGAGCTAGCTGCCGAGCTATAGCTCGGTAGTTAGGTTATTCTAGGATAATTCATGGAATATTTCCTAAAATTATATCTTTTCTATGACGGCTATTTGAGTATACTTGAGGAACAATCTTAGGGTTTTATTAGGGTTTCCTTGTGTTATAAAAGGACCATTTAGTTGATCAATTAGATCATAACCTTTTTTTCGAGCCATTAGATTTAGGACTCCTTGTATTATTCTCTTGTTTCTTTCTCCATAATAGTGAAGAAGCTCTCGAATCCCCCACCCGTGGATGTAGGTCTATTTTGACCGAACCACGTAAATCCTTGTGTTGTTTATTTATCTTCTTTATTGTTTTTCTTGTTCTTAATTTCATTGACTTGTTCCGCATTAATCAAACACAATTACACCCTTATTTCCTAACAAATTTCAAATTGTGTAAAGTCTGATTTTCATATCAGATTATTTAACATAATTTATTAATCCAAAGTAATAAAAAAGAATTTCTCCTGACATTAAAACTGTTTTAAATACTTGCAATAATTTCTAAAAATGAAAATGTCACAATACTAGATATAATTCAAGTGTATTTTTTTTGGCATAAAAATTGTACTATTATTCTTATATAAAGCTCATGGTCCGCTTTGCCTCTCAAAAAAAAAAAAAAAAGCTCATGGCCCTAATATAAGCATATACTCCTAATTCAAGTCTCCTAACAATCTCTAAGCTCATCCCCATTTAAGTATACTAAATTATATGAAGTCTAGCTTTTCTTAAATACCGTGAAAAAATGTGTTATAATTTATAAGTATTAAAAACGGAAAAAGTATATTAATTACTTCGTCGTTGGGCCTCTGAAATCTCATAAACGGCCTTGGCAATCCTTTATATGACATCGTCCTACATTTGACTTAATTTGGAGTTAATTCTTATTCAAATCCATGTAGCTAGCAAGGATATGATGGCTACGATTTAATTAAGTTGTTGTGATTGTAGCATATAATAAAATACGAGTAATAAAATAAAGCTTGCAACTCACTCAACTTGTTTTTTTGTTTAAATTTGTTCACATAAACTCCAATGTTAATTGTTCTTTCCTACTCATATTCATCATAATTATAATCATATTTGTAGTTTTGTATGGTGTTAAAATAAAATTTAATAATATTTATTGTGTGGTTGTTTGATCACCTAAAGTATCTTCACGAAAGAATAATAAATTCTAGATCGAAAAGCAAGATAGTTGTGCACATGCATCGCGTATTACATGAATTTACGTAGCATAAATACCAAAAATAATATACAATGCAAGTATATCCATAAATTTAATTTCTTTCATAGCATAAAATTAAACAAGCCTAGCTAAAAAAACCAATGAATAGGGTTCGTTTGACATTGCTGTGGTTTTATGTTTTTTGGCTTTTTGTTGTATAAAAGTATATGATATATGTCACATAATGAAACAAAAATTATTTAATTTTATTAAAATCATAATAATTTTGAAAACTGACAACAAAAAAGTGGAAACACCTTTTTCTTGTTTTTGGTTTTTAGTTTTCAAAAAAACAGAAAACTAAAAACCAAAAATGATGCCAAACAAGCCCAAGTTTATACAAGGTGGTGCTTACGGGTGCTATGTATCCTCGTTATTTTTAAGCGAATTTAATTGTTATTTTTTGGTTAGGCCCGGGCATTTTGGCCGGGTATGAGCACAAACTTTTCAATCCGAAGTGTGGCTCGACCTGATGAATGAATGATTTTTTTTTACCTTGACTCGGCCCGACCCTAACCTGCCCAATAATCACCTCTAATTGAGAGTATGCAATATATAGCACGAATCAAATTTAATGACATCTCATTCAATACTTTTTAATCATTAACGTATAATTAAGATCAAAATGTTGTCAATCTAAAAATTAAATAAAAAAATGAACGGAACATTATCTTTTAATATCAGAGGAATTTTATCAAAATATATAACAAATTTTCGCACATAAACATATATAAAAAAAAAACTATTTAAAAAAATTCAAACAAACCGCGCATTTCACGGGCTTCATCTATTTCTTATTATTTACAACAAAGAAATATTTATGCCTCATAAGTCATAAATAATACTTTTTATTGCAAATATTAAGAAGAGAGTTAATAGTTATCTATCCAAAAGGACTAAAACTTGACAAGTTATCAAATCATTATAAATTTATATAAAAACGTGGTATATGAAAACTTCCAACATTTGACTTAATTCTTATTCAAATTCATGTATCTAGGATATGATGGCTAAAATTTAAGTTGCTGTAATAGTAGCAGCTTATAATTATATAATAAGGCTTGGCGGCTTGCAACTCGCTTAACTTATTTGTTTTCACATAAACTCCAATGTAAATTGCTTTTTCCTACCCATATTCATCATATTAATATAATCATATCATATTTGTGCGGTTGTTTGACCACCTAACTATTTTCACGATTAAATAATAAATTCCAGATCAAAAAGCAAATGAACAATATGCATAGTGAATTATTATTAAATAAAATTTTCATAGCATAAATACCAAAAATAATATGCAAGCATATACCAACATTAATTTTATTTCTTCCCTCAAATAAAATTAAACAAGCCTAAGCTAACCACCAAAAACACCAATGACAAAGGTTAAACAAGGTTGTTACGGCTGCTATGTATCCTCGTTAGGCTTAATCGCCGCTGTCGTCGCCGTCGCCGTCTGCCTTCTGCTACAACCCACAGCCACATACGCTTTTGTCCCAAAAACACATCCACCAGTAAGAACACCTAGTTATATGATGCCTACGATTACCTTACAAAAATTTACCGTTTTCGCCCTCAAGGAAAAGTCTACCAATTCTACCTCTCGTAATAACACCATTCAATTCCAAATAACGCTAAGTAACAGCTTAGCGACCGTAGCTTATTACTACGATACTTTCAACCTTACTTTCTATTATAAACCTAACAGTATCGACAAACAACTCATTGGAAATGCCACTTTTAAAGGCTTCTATCTTGGGACGAGACGCAGTGATTCACAAGGGTAACTTTGAGGCTAAAGGGGTAAGATAGGGGAAATATTACTGCGTCACCAGTAATATTTCGGGTCGAGTTAGTAACAAGGACAAGGCACGATACAACTTATTTTACCAAGTCTAAATGGAAGCGATATGAGGTGGGAACTAACTTCAAAGTCAATGATCAAGGTAATTTCATTAAGAAGAAATATGGTTTTAGTACTGAACTAGGATCTAGAGTTGGAAGGAATTTTACGGGACGTATTCAATTCATGGGCTTGATTAGTTTGTTTTTATTTTATTTTTGGTGAACTAAAGAGGTTTATGTGACGGGGTGTAATTTTTTACTCGGGTGTATAAAGGAATCTCTCTACCCCACTCTATTTATTGGTGTGTCTTTAGCATACTTGTAAGTAAATATCTAGTGATTTTATTCATTAATAGATCGAATCAGATCAATTCATATCAGATCATATTTTACAATTTATATTTACAAATTATTAATTATCATTTATTCTGTAATTAATAAAATTAATTAATTATGAAATTTTCATATATTGAAAGTGTGCAATAATGTATGAATCTATCTAATGCCATACATCTCAATAATCAATAAAACAATCTTGTGGATTACTTGGTTTTCTCTCTTTGGTAACAATTGCCACACTTTTCTTTTACAATTGTTGAAGAATAATTGCAACGGTTTGTTATTTGGTATGGATCCACTACTATTTATTCTCTTTTTCTCTCACTTCAACTAACCTCATTTACACCACTTTTATTTTTTTATTTTTTTATTTTGTAATATATAAATATATATAATTATTTATCTCTCTTACTAACAATTAAATATATCCTCACTATTTTGAAAATAGTATAGTGCACCCGGGTGCACCATGCGCATGGTGCACCCGGAAAGAACATTAGGCCTATTTTAAAGAACATGAGAAAAAAAAAAGAACATACGAGTGTTTGAAAAAGAACATGCTAGTATTTGAAAAAGAACATGCATAATAGTGTTCAACACAAGAACATGTTTGTGTTTGACAAAGAACATGGCCTCCGAAAAGAACATTAGACATATTTTAAAGAACATGGAATTAAAAGAATATGTTAGTGTTTGAAAAAGAACAAGCTAGTGTTTGAAAAATTAACCTTGCTTGGTTATCTTCCAGTTGGCTTCAATTCATTACTATTCTTCTTTCTCCTCTAATTGTTCTTTTTTGAACAACTTGTACTTTATAGTTTTAATTATTTTTTTTTTAAAAAAAAAACCCCAAATTCACAAAATTAAACACTTTAACTTTAAAATTATTGAAGAAAAACAATCTGCATGTACAAAATTTATACTTACATTTTACTTGAATCCACCATTTATCTAAGTTTGAAGGTTGAATTGTTGAAATAAGTTCAATTTTTTTCTTGGGTTTACTTTGAAGATGAACAATTTTGCTATTTTGAAATTTTTTTGAAAAATAGAAAAAGATAGAGAGAAAAGTTATGGAGAGAGAAAATGAGTACTCTGGAAATGATTTTTACCCATATTTTTTGAAATTCTTAAATGAAAACGATGGTGTAAAGGAGAGTAAAAATTGGCAGCAAGAAAGAGAGTGATTGGAAGGGAAAGAGGAGTGAGAAATTGCAGGAGAAGAGAGTGATGGATTTGCAGTTGCAAGAAAATAAAAATATGTTCATTTTTTACCCATGTTCTTTTAAATATACTAAATGTTTTTGGGTGCACCATGCACCCGGGTGCAACAACCACAAAACTCCTCTCTCTTTAAGTTTTATTATTATTAGTTCTATAAGCTAGAAAAAAAATTAATCATGTCATTTAATAAAAAAATTTATCATGGAAATAATGCAGAACACTCGGACATTGCCCGGGATTTAAATGTGCAACTTATAGAAATAAACAAATGTGTCTCACTATATGATATTTACAATTTTATATGGAGTAAGTAAGATATAAGAAGTACATTTTATTTTATGAAATTAATAATCACATATTCTTATTTGTCAAATTATACTCTCAGATCATGCTAATAGTTGGATGTTCAAAATGTATGTACAATTATTTGAGTGTTTTATCTATACTCCGTATTTATTAGGTGATATAAATTTAAGGATTTGAGAAAAAAATTCTAAAAAATAAAAATAAAAATAAAAATACACATGTAACATGTTGATCTTGTTGGAAGCGTAAAGACTATTAAAAATTCACTAACTACACTTTCTTCCTTTTGTCTTTCTTTATTTCTAAGTTTTCTTTTATTATAACATTAGCAAGATTGGTATCACCCTCTTTGTACGAAAGAATAAATATTTTATGTAACAAAAAAAGCAAAGTATATGACATTTTGAAGCTTATTATATTTCATCTTACCAAAAATAGTTGAAGCAAACCTAGAGAGTAAAAAACCTCTTCCCCTTCACAAACTAGATAGATAGCCTAGCCAAAAACCAATGGCAGCCCAAAATTTTTTTACTAGTAATAAAGGTGGTTGTTGTGGTGTAATTATCACCCGTAACCATAAGCGCTATCTTATTTTGGTTTCTCATAATAAGGACCTCAAAACCCGTTTGTTCCATCGAGGAATTTGACGTTTTTACCCTTATAAAAAATACCAATAATGTCACCCGTCACAACAACACTAGCCACTACAACAACACTACTACGATCTCCTACGACCTAAAGCTTAATAACAAAAATCATAACAAGGGAATTTTCTATGATACCGTTGATGTCACGTTTTATTACATGTCTAAGAATTATTCTATTAGAAATTACACTTTCCCGCCCTTCTACCAAGGTCGTCTTAAGAGTACTCATCGTCATGGGAAGTTTGATGTAGGAGGGGTAAAATTGGAAAATGATACGACACCGGTCGTGTTTAAGGTGGAGTTAAAGACCGCGGTGAGGTTCAAGAACACGATTTGGAAGACACACCGTCATCAAGTGGTGGTAGAAGCTGACTTGAAAGTCAACAGTGAGGGTAGGTTGATCAAGGGGAAGGGCAATAAAGGAATTGTCCTTAGGTCAAAGGCTGAAAAGAATAAGGCTCGTTATGAGCTGGTGGGTATTTTGGGCATTTTGATTTTTATTATTTATTCTTGGTAATTTGGAATTATATATTATTAAGAGAATATAATGATTTTTATTTATTATTTATCAATTATATATTCATATGATAGATTTCCCTCCCTTTTCTCATTTTGTTTGTCGTATATTAGAGGACGGGATTTGATTCCGGTCATCGATAAACTATCTTACTTAAATTAGTTGATATTCTCAATACAATCATTTTTTTTATTTCATAGTGTGATGATAGTAGATAGTGTATTGTGTGTGTGTGTTTTTTTTTTGACAAAATTAATCATTATAATGTCCTCCTGAGATGATTAATTTAATTGTGAATTATATATACTTATATGTATGAAGTATGTCTTTAACCAATTTTATGGAATAATTTGATGAGGTTGTTTAAAGTAATTGAGCTTCTTGAATCCCTCCGTCCCTAATGTTTTTTACGTTTGGAATTATGCGCGGTTATTAAAAAATTGTGTAAAGTTGAGGTATATTGGAATATTTCAATGATTGAAAGTACAATTTTATTGATAAATACAATGTTGATCATGTGGGGTGAAGAAATTAGAGGAGAGAGGAGAGAGAAAGTAATAATAAGTGTTGAAAAACTATTAAAATAGTACAAAAAGTACAATATCACATGAAAAAGTAAGGACTTTTGAGTAAAAAAATTGTAAAACAAGGGTAATTTTGTCCAAAATTTATGACTAAAATAGGAAAAATACTAAATGTAAAGAATAAAAAGGAACACCCTAAATGGAAACGTAAAAAACATTTAAGAACGGAGGGAGTAGATTTTTTAGCTAAGTATGTGATGTCACCTAATAAAAGTCATTTTCGATAAATTCATTATGTTTTTTTGAAAGTAAATACAATAACATACAAGTACATACTTCGTACATCCTAATTCCTAATAACATCATTTTTTTCCCCATTTTTTCTTACTCATACAATGCTCTTTGCCCTTTCTCTTCAAACTCTCCAAGGTGATTTGAGTCTGGATAGAAAAACTAATCAAACTCTCACTACTGATTATTTGATTAGGGTTTTGACTCCCTTAGATTACTCCAAGTCAAAGTAATCAAGCGAAAATCATATCCTAATTCACTCTTGCATTTAAAATGTCAATCCTAATACATTAATACCCAATGAAATTTACAAGGAATCTTTTTTTTTTTTTTGAAGAGGGAGATTAAAAATCATTAATAATAAGCCATACGACACTTACATAAGAGATCGTAATCGAACAATACAAAGACAAAAGAACCAATTACAAGTTCGAAATAGAGGAAACTACAATTGCACTCGCAAAATGACTTTCTTAAGTACCCTTGGCTCATATAACGCTGTCCTATGCAGCCTCTTGCAAGGGGGTCTGGCAATATGTTGTAGTTTCTGACGTGAACCTTCATTGACTCAGAATCCCATACTCCTTGACCTGAAATCAAAATTGGTGTCGTACACTTCACCATAGACAAGGCAATCTCCGATTCAAACACGGATATCGGCATGGAAGCATAACCCTTTAGTCCAAACCAACAGAAGATCCAACCGAGGCCCCATAGCCAAAAAACCCGGCTTAAATCCTGCACCAGAAGATCGGTACACCGATCTGCATGCCCCATATCACCCAGCCACACCACACAGACAGAAAAAATAACAAAACTAAAAAGCACACAAAGACTCCTGAAAGAAAAAACAGGGAAAAACTTAAAAACTAAGACAACTAACAAAACCCTAACAACCCACCCCGCCGCCACTCCGAGCACAACCACCAAAGCTCTGAGGTTCACCAACCCAATCCACATGCCGCCTGACAATAAAACCCGAACCACCAATGCCCGCCCGAGAAGCCCATACCCCCCACACCACTGAACCGCGGCAGCGACGACCCTACGCGAGGGACTAAGAACGTTCCTATGCGAGGGACTCAGAGGGATCTCCCTCCCCGTTCTCGAAAACAACGACGCAACGACGGACTCAACGGAGGGGCAAAGCCACGGCGGGGAAGCGGCAACGAAAACCGGCGGCAAGCCGGCAGCAAGGCCGGTGAGAAACTGGAGCGGCCGAAAAGGGGAAGCGGTGCGCGATGCTAGGCCGGAAAAACAAAAAACCAAAACGAAGACTCTTTTTATTGTATCAACTCTCTAACCTTTGACTAAAGTCAGATGTTATTTATTTATTTATTTATTGGATTCAAAAAAAAAATACTACAGTACTATGTATATATTACAATGTGAAAATTTCATATCAGAACTATGAAGTGGGTCAGATGTTTTATATCCATTGAATTCAAAGACAAGCCCAACTGATCACCTACACCATATAAAACCCACAACTTGAAGGGCAATATGGTAAATCACTGGGCTTATTTACTTGACAATAAAACGGACGATAGAGGCAAGATTGTAACATGCGTCTTTTTTAATAAGCCAAGTAATACAACATAAAAACTCTTGTCTAGAATCTAGATGCAAATCAATTAAAGCCAAGGATATCAAGATTCAAGAACTAAAGTGACAATGAGAGTGAGGGATGACTCAAGTGGTTAAAGTTTCTCTTCCGATTTTAGAAAATTCTAGGATCAATTATCACCTCCACCCTTGTGACTCTCTAAATACTAAAAAAAAAACAAAAAGGGTGATAATTTCGTTCTTTGAAGGGTACCTTTGTTTCCACATTAAAAGGTTTTGTGACTACATTTACTACGCCTATCATCTGCCTAGTAAAATTATTCTACAATAATAGTATCGATTATGTCATTTACATAATATACTTTCTCTGTTCTTCTTGTTTGGTCCGCTTTAAATTTTACACTATTCATCACTCTTCTCTTGATTGTCTTTTGTGAATTATTTGTAAAAAAAACATATTCGTCTTAATAATTATTATCATAATATATACTTGTAACTTTTATAAATTTTACTTAAACTTAATGAGAAATAAAATTATTAATAATTAAAATTATATATATGCATTGTCAAATATGATAAATGAAACATGTATGTCAAGTAAAAAAGAACGAAACAAGTACAATTGAATGGTAGTTTACCTTAGCGTTTGGTCGTACAAACTTGGGTCGTTTGTGGCGGGTCCTAAACTCCTAATCATGTGTAATGGTCAATAGAAATATGCTAATTCGTACAATTATGGCCATGTGCAATTGTGCACTAGATGCGATGGTTGGTATCACTCACCCCATTTTCTATCAATTTTTGATTTTTTTTTTTTTTGAAAGGATCAATTTTTGATTTTATTAAAGCAAGTCACCTCACAATATTATACAACTATTATCCAAACAAAATTGAACCCATTCCTTTCCTCATTCTCTCTCATAAACAACCTTAGCCTAAAAACCAATGTCTTCAACCAATAATGCAGAAAAACAAGGCAAAGGTTGCTGTGGCAGCTGCGTTTCATTAGCCATAACCGCTATATTAATCTGGCTTTTCCAATTTAAAACCTCTACCCCCACTTTATCCATTGAGCAATTTGACGCATTTGCCCTCGAGGGAGTTACCAATAATACCACTCGTAACAACAACACTATTCACTACGACTTGAAACTCAAAAACAAGGGTTCAAATGTCAATAAGGGAATTTATTACGATACCCTCGATCTTACCTTTTATTACAAACCCAATTTTAACGGCGTTTTGATTGGAAATGTCTCTTTTGCCCCTTTCTACCAAGGCCATGGAAAGGCTACCCACCGTGTTGGGGATATTGTGCCTAGAGGGGTAAGATGGGAAAATCATACCGTGCCCGCGGTGTTTAGGCTGGAGCTAGCGACCGCGGTGAGGTACAAGAGCATGTTTTGGAAGACCAAAAGACATCATCTGGCAATGGGAGTTGACTTGGAAGTCAATGAGCAAGGTAGTCTAGTTAAGGGAAAGGACAATAAGGGAATTAAACTTATTAGCTCTAAAGGTGAAAAGAATAACAAGGGCCGTTTAGAAGTGGTGGGTCTTTTGAGTATTTTGATTTTCATTCATTCTTTGTATTACTTGGATAATTTGCATTTTTTATTTTAGCTCTAGAGTAGTACACGTATTTTGGGTAATTTAAATTTTTTCTTATTCCTTCACAAGTCAAATTTTTGTATTATACGCATGCATCATGTATGTTACTATGTATACGTATGTGGCTACAGCAACTAGTAACGAGGGCTATAGCAACTAATTATGTCAGTTACTAAAAGTCATTTTCGCTATACTTTATTTTATAATAAAATTCAGCTATTGGTCATCAACTCGACAACTCATCACCCTATAATTGTGCAACAACTTATGTTGTAATTCTAATGAAATGGGGGGCGAAGTTTTATATATTTTTTTTAGGGTGGAGTATTAGTAAAATTGTAAAATATTAATATTTGTAAAATATTATTGTATGAGTACATAACAAGATGGACTTTCACATATTAGAAAATTCTAGAATAATTCATTCACCGTACATAATCATTGTTGTGCATCCGTAATCATTGTTGTGCACTACATGCTATGATTGGTATCATCAACCCCTTGATCACTACTATGGTACTACCCCATCATTTGTCATAAATTAATTATAAAAAGAAATTCACGTTGACAATTTATATACAAATAACTACCATCCAAACAAAATTGAACTCATCTCCTTTATTATTTCCCTTCACTCTCCTTTCCTAAATTAAAACCAATAATGCCTCCACAAGAAAAAAAAAAAGTTGTAAGGCCTGCATCAATTGCGCATCCAACTGCTTTGCAATAGCCTTAATCTCTATAACAATTTGGCTTCTCCTATTTAAAACCGTAAGCCCCACTTTATCCATTGAAGAATTTGACCTTTTTGCCCTTCACAGAGTTACCAATAATTTCTCTCGTTACAAAAATATTTTCCAATATGATCTCAAGCTCCAAAACAACAAAAATAATTTTAATAAGGGAATTTACTATGATGCCCTAGACCTTTCCTTTAATTACAAACCTAATTTGAACATGTTTATTGGAAATGCCACTATTAGCTCTTTCTACCAAGGTCATCAAAAGGCTACTCATCGCGTTGGGGATATTAATATTGTGACTAGAGGGGTACGATGGGAAAATGCTACCGTGCCCTTGGTGTTTAGGGTGGAGCTAGCAACTAAGGTGAGGTACAAGAACATGATTTGGAAGACTAAAAGACACCATTTGGTGGTGGGTGTTGACTTTAAAGTCAACGATCAAGGTCGCCTACTTAAGGGGAAGGACAATATGGGAATGAAACTTATCTCTAAGGGTGAAAGGAATAACAAGGGTTGTTTTGAGTTGTTGGGGATTTTTAGTATTTTGATTTTCATTCATTCTTTGTAAAACTTGTTTAATTTGGAATTTCGATTTTAGCTAAAAAGTGTAGTTTAATTTGGATAAATTGCATTTTTTCTATTATATACTAATTCATTTCACAGATATTACTGCACTATATATGTTGATTTCCAGGCTTGCTGACACTCACACAACTTGATCGTTAAATATTTATATGCGGCTGGCCACATGGTGTGACAAGGTAACTTGTAGGGTGTTACTGGTTTGGTCATGGGTTACTTGTAGTGTGTTACTGGTTTTGGTCAGGGGTTACTTGTAAGATATTACTGGTTTGGTATGGGGGTTTGGTTTGGGGTTATTTGTTGAGGGTTACTCGTTCGTTCAGGGTTACTTGTTCGGTCAGAAATTACTTATTCTTGTGTTACTTATTCGGTTAGGGGTTACTTGTATGGGGTTATTCGTTTGGTCATGGATTACTTATTCTTGGATTACTTGTTTGGTTAGGGGTTAATTATTTTGTCAAGGGTATGGTAAATTATAGGGGTTATTTATTCGAGAGTTACTCGGTCCGTCAGAGATTACTCTCACACAGGAATCACACTAAGAGACTAAGTAAGTAACCCCTACAAGTAACCCCTGAATAAGTAATCCATATACAAGTAACCCCTGGAAAAAAAAAATACAAGTAACTCTGCCCTGAATGAGTAACCATACAAGTAACCTCTGACAAAACCAGTAACCATTACAAATAATCCCTGCCATAAGATTAGGGGTGTTCAAAAATACCCGACCCGATGACCCGACGACCCGACTTAATTTAATCGGGTATTTTTTTTTTTGAAATTGACGGGTCGGGTACCCGACACGGATAATTAGCAGATTTTCGGGTTGGGTCATGGGCCAGCATGTGAGGATGTCGGGTACCCTCTGACCCGTAAGCTTTTTCTTAAAAAAAGGATATTACTGTGCGTATAATGTAAAGGGCTAGGGTTTTTAACCTTGTTATTCCCTACAATACTATAGCCGTCATTCCCATCAATAACAATTCACTCTATAATGCTTTCTCTCTCCTCTAAATCTCATTCATTCTCTACAAACCATATTTCTCCCTCTCTACAAACTTTCTTTCACACACTGTGAGTCGCGGCAAAAGCGAAAGCAGCAACACTACTACACTAGGCGGCATTACGGTTAGTTGCTTGGTGTTTTTGTCCAGGAATATGGGGTTTTGATCTCTAAGATCTACCAATTCGGGTTCTCCATTTGTGGGATTTTTGGTTGTCTATAGATTTTGTGTAAATTTTACTTTTTTTTTTTTTAAGAAAATAATATTCTATAAACTGTAAAATTCAGTTGCTTTGTATTTTATTAATTTCTTTTTGTTTGTTTAAGTTTGTAGTTAGATTTGTTTAAAAATATGACGTATTGTATTTTATTTAGTAATTAATAGTTGAACAAGTACTCCAATTATGTTCATGAAGTTTTTTGTGTTTGTACAGTACTACAGGTCTACAGTAGCAAAGTAATTTATTGAATTTAATTAATTTTTACTCTATACAGTACACATACAAACATATTCATTATTTCATTGAAATTGTTTAAAAAACAAAATTCATTGAGATGAGTTAAATTTTTTCGGGTACCCTATGACCCGACCCGAGAAAATCGGGTACCCGAAACCAGGGTACCCGACTTTCTCGGGTCGGGATATGGGCCGAATTTCTCACTACCCGAAAATTCGGGTACCCGGATTTGAACACCCCTACATAAGATGTCGCCTGCCGCAGTGAAAGACCCCTGTTTTTTGAAACAAAATCCTCGGCTGAAATGATTTACATACGTATTACTTTAATGTAAGTCATTATAATTCAAATTAAAGATGGAATAAGGAAACTGATCCAGCCATATTCATCTTAACGCATAATTCAAGGATGCACATGAGCAAGTTTGTGAACAACCTTGCTACCTCCCCTATTGGCGACAACTACCACCATCCTGACCGACGACCCACCACATCGATCCCCCTCGATCCCCCTCATTAACAACCCACCACTTTCCCTCGCAGGCGAGAAGATGGTGGTTTTTTAAATTTCTGACAACCACAGGAACCTGTTTCCAGCTCTAGTTACCACGGTAACCAGAGCCCAAAACCGGTTACCGGACCGGTTATAGTGCGCGGCGACCGGTTTTGGGCTTCGGTTGGTGTTGTTGTCGAAAATTATATAAAAAAAAAACCACCACCTCCAACCGGCGAGAAAAGGTGATGAGTCTATTAAAGAGGATGTGGTGGGTAGCCAATTAGAGTGGTGGCGGTTGTCATCGCCGGTCAAGGTGGTGAACTGGTGATGGTTACACTAGTAGAAAAACTTAGTTTGGTACCGGTTCAAAACCCCCCTAAGGCACCGGTTTTGAACCGTTGACAATTTGGGGGGTGCCAATTCATCCCATAAATGCCACCGGTTTTGAACCGGTGCTATAATTGATTTTTGGCACCGGTTAATCGGTGTCATAACTATTCCAATTTTTCATTTTTTTTTATTTATTTTTTATTTTTTTTGTATCAAAGTCAATTGGCACCGGTTAACCGGTGCCATTTCATATTTTTTTTAGTTTGCTTTTCGGTTTTTCCACTTACACATATTAATGAGAGATAGCTATTAAAAAAAAAATTAATCAGAGATATGTTGATCATAAAATTGATCTTTAAATTAAGAAATATAATCAGAAACATATAACCGAGCTTGAATACGAAATATAATCAGAAATATATTGATGATTAACGCTCACAAGACCGTTCTTACGACCACAACGACAACGAAGAAGGAACCTCCGCTTCCGGTTCGGGTTCGGCTAGTTCCCAATCTATGCAACTAGCCGATGACCTTGAAGGCGAAGGCGAAGACGAAGACGAAGACGAAGACGAAGACGAAGACGAGCAAGAAGAAGGAGAAGAAGAATAGACAATTATTGTATATTGTACGATTTTAAAAATATCAATTTTATCATTTTCCAATTTTTGTTTAATACCATCATTGTATGATTTTTATCATTGTTATCATTGTACAATTTTCTCAACTCAAGTAATAATAATATAAAGTACGCATTATTCACATCCAAAGTCCAATTTGCCTTTTTTCCCCGTTTTGTTACAATTTGTAAATTCATATTAAAAAAAATAAAATTATACCAATTACTAATAAATCATAAACATTAAATTTTAAAGTAATAGTATAAAGTAAATATATAAATATAAATATTGAATATACAAATTATAAAACATAAATATTCAACTTATAATTATAAAATTCATAACTTAATAACTTATAAGTTATAAACTTATAAGTTACCTTATAAAACTTATAATTATAATTTTATAACTTATATACATTATAAACTTATTAATTTATAATGTTGTCATTAAAAAAAAAAAAAAAAAAAAAAATGAAAACTGCACCAGGCCGGCACGTGGCCGGCACAGCACGAGCCCGCCAGGCACGAGGGCCGTGCCGTGCCGTGGGCTGGCCTGTGAAAATGGCCGGCACGGCACGACACGAAATCCTGGGCCCGCCGGCACGACCGGCACGGCACGAACCAGCCCGTGGCCCGCCAGGCACGGCCCGCGGCGGCCCGGCACGGCACGGTGCCCAGGATTAGTAGAAACCCTAGCATCACTGAAATTTGGCCCCAAATTTAAAAAATTTGTAAATATAACTACTAGAGCAATATGGAAAAAAATATTGTAAAAATCACAAGTAACAAGCAATTTGGGGGAAAAAAGTGCAAAAAGGAAAGAATGAGAGAGGAGTCACAAATACGCACCAGTCGGCACTTTTGAATGGCAGTAAATGTCTACCGCAGGACGGAAACAAGAGGAGTCGGTACAGAGGCTGAGAGTGGCAGTGGCTGGAATATGTTTCTAGGGGTTGAGTACGGAAACCGGAATATATTTCCGAGGGTTGATTAGGGGTACCGGACTACCGGGGGTGATGGAAGGTGCCAAAATATATTTTCGGTGGTTGATTATTAGCGGTACGAATGAATTAGGGGGGTCGAAAAATAGAGCTGTTCATGGGCGGGATGGCCCGCCAAGCCCGCCCAATTCGGCCCGCAAAAAGTGCGGGCTTGGATAACCTTTTTGAAAAAAATTGGACATTTGGGCGGGCTTAGCCCGGCTCGTTAATATAAATGGGCGGGTATGGACGAGAAATTATGTATTACGGGCTAGCCCGCCCGGCCCGTTTAGTAAAATAATAATAATATTTTAATAATTTTATTTAGTTAGTTACAATTATGACATATTTTGTGTATTTTAGAAAATAAATACAAATTAGAGACTATATTGATCTATAAGCTTTTATTAGTTATAAATATTTATTTTACTTTTATATTTTATAATTAACATTGTACTAAATAAGTTTTTCTTTCATATATTTATAACATACGAAGTATGTCATAATTTCAACTTTTTTTTTTAAATTTCTATTATTATTTGTGAACAAAATTTTTTAAAGACAACTCTACCAAATAATTTTAGCACTAGAAAATAATAAAAATAATAATTAGAATTATAAAAAATATAACAAAAATTTAAGGCCCATTAGCCCACGGACAAGCCCAGCCCGTTTAGTAAGCGGGCATGGACAAAGTATCAAGCCTGCATAAAAGGGTTCGGGTTTGCTACATAAAGCCCGTTGGAGAAAAAAAAAATAAGCATAAGCCCGGACCGCTACCCGCCAAAGCCCGTAAATGATCACCTCTATCAAAAAAGCATACCAACGGGATCTGCCTAAAATTTTCGGATCTTCCTAGGTGGATCCGAAAATTTTAAGTGGATCCTAATTTTGACCTTAAATTGGTCCTAAAGAACTAAAATGTCCCCCAAATCCCCTAAAGACCATGTGTTTGACACGAAAATCAAAGAATTTAAAAAATTTCATTAGGGTTTTGATTACAGGTAGTAAAAACAATTTTAATTTTTTTTTTTTGTGGTAAAATAAAACTCTTTATATTTTCGGGGTAAAAAACAATTACCCGATAGATTAGTTTTATTCATTTGAGTTTCATATGTAGGTTGGGAATATGTTTTCTATCTTTTTAATACGTAGTATAATACTTTTATTGTGTTGGCTTTCTTCTATCTTTCCCCTTCCAATTCTGTATTTGGGTTTATAATTAATGTTTTTATTGTTCTGTTTTACTAGATTTTCTAGTAGATGTTTTAGGATTTTGGACTTTTTTTTTTTTTTTTGAGGAATTCGAACTTTTTTTTTTTGTTCTATAATGTTTTTGGGTTTGGAATGTTGGTTTATTGTGGGTTTTTATTAATTTTGATGTCCAAATTTGATGCAGGTTTTACACTCCACACAAAATAAGGATTCAAGATGCTAATTTTGGAATACAGATTTTCGTGTTTTAATTCGATGTTGTAGTTTTTTTTTTTTTTTTTTGAAATTGTAAAATAATAATTTATTTGATGAATATATATATGTGATTATTGTATACTTGTATTATGTTTTTAATATCATTTTTTGCTAAAAGTGAAAAAGACAAAAAAAAATAAATTATTTTTTGATTTTTTGGATATTTTTGGCACCGACAAAAGTAATGAATTATATATATATATATATTTTAAATGGGTGACTATTATTAGCACCGATTAACCAGTGCCAATAACAAGTATTCCCACCGGTTTTGAACTGGTGCTAATGTTTTAATTTTTTGGCATCCCTCAAATGAACACTGGTTCAAAACCAGTGCTATAGGGCGGTTTTAAACCAGTGCACTTTTATATTTTTCTACTAGTGTTTGCTAGGAAATTTCTTCTTCAACAATATAGAAAGGTGAAAAAAAAGGAAATTAATCTTCAACTAGTGAATAATTAGCCGATTAGTTTTTATTTTTCAATTCCCAACTTTTATGCATCTGAATAATTTGTTCTTCCTTTGATGTAGTATAATGCCTCTTGTTAAAAGGATCAACTCAACCAAAAGTTTAAGCTGGTGGTTGAGACCCAAGAATATGTTCTATACTCTATAACTCCCTCTCACATGAAAGGCCCTTGGGCTTGAAATGTGGATGCAGCACAAGCCCACCCATACCTGGTGCGAATTAATTCCACTTTGAAGGAGAGGCGGATGAGATTCGAACTCGTGACCTTTGTGTTACGCTGGCTCCGATACCATGTTAAATGCGGGCCTGGGCTACACCAGCAAACCAAGAGAGAGAGTCCACTTCACAAGATCAAAGGAGGTTCCATCCCAAAACCATATGGTAATAAGAGGAGTAGCCCCTTAGTCTTATAAAGTGTTTAACTAACTCTCTCTTCTTTAATGAATGTGGGACTCTTACATGTGTTACTTGGTGGGATATACTTCAACACTCCACCTCACATGTAAGGTCCCTTTAACTCAAGGATCACTTGATCCAATTTAATTTGGCCCATAATACTTAATGTCATTAAAGGTCCCAAACTTGGGCCTGACAATATACTCAAGCCATTAGAGGTCCCAAACCGTGGGTCTGGCTCTGATACCATGTTAAAGGACCAACTCAACCAAAAGCTTAAACTGATGGTTGAGGCCCAGGAATATGTTTTATACTCTATCACCTCTTCTTGGGGTCGGTTGGCTTCCGTTTGGGGGGCATATACAAATACGAGAGTGACTTTCCATTATTCAATTTATGGATAAGATACCTAAATACAAAAACACAAATCGACCCTTTGAGATTAAATAGTTTTTGAGTAATTCGACTCTTTGGTTCGAGTGCACGAATTACGAGAGCAATTGCGTTAAACTTAGGGGTCGTGCATGCGCCACTAAGATACTTGTACCGATGATACGTATTGAGGAACGTATTTCCTTGGCAGGACAGTAAGTTTTAGAGGTTTGAGATCCACAATTGAGGAAAGTTCTAATTATTTATTTATTATTGATTTTTTTTAAAACATTTATTTATTATTGATTTCAATGGTTATTTCTATATTTTACCAATAAAATTTGCATGAAAAATAAACATAAAATTAATATACTACCTAAAAAAGTTGAATAAGGGTGAAAATGCCAATTATATAAAAATTAGAATTACTATTTCTTCCCGCTTTAGACTTAAGTTTAACTCCCTTATTTACCAAACTACCCTCATCATTGACTTCCAAATCAGCTCCTACCAACAAACTGTACCGATTATTCCTCCATATTGGTTTCTTGTACCTCAAATTTGCTAGCACCTCCACCCTAAAAACCACCGGGGACGACGCCACGGTATCATTTTCCAATTGTACCCCTCCAACATCGATACTCCCCGTACGGTGAGTACTCCTATAATTACGCAAATAGAAGGGGCCAAATTTAGCATCTCCAATTTCAATAGGAAAGCTATGGAGGTTGCGTTTGTAAAAGAACGTGACATTAAGGGTATCGTAGTAAATTCCTGTTACGCTTGATCTTCTATTTTTGACCTTAAGATCATAATGGATAGTGTTGTTGTTTTGAAGGGTGGAATTGGTGGTTTTTTCTTGGAGGGCGAAAACCGTAAATTCTTCTATAGAGCATATGGGTGTTTTAGGCCTAATAGCTAGCCAGATGGTTAAAGCTATTATGCCAAGGACGATGAAGCAGCCAATACTTTCTTTAACCCTTGCCATTAATTGGTTTTCAGGTAATTTTTTTTACCAAGCAAGATTAATTTAACTAATCTTGTTTTGATGACAAATAATGTTGACTTGAAAAAAGAAAATTTTCTATGAAAGTTGTTATGTATTTCTAGCGTTTTGTTTTTCTGAATTTATAGTAGACAATTGATAGTTTGATACCATCTTCAATTCAATTAAGTTTTAAATAAAAATAAAAATTAAAAACTAAATAAATTAAAAACAGCAATATAGGCGTTACCAACTGTATGTGTGAAAATGATGAGATCATTAGATAGTAACATAGAACATAAAAGAAAAAGACTTTTGACGAGACTTCTGATCTTGAGTTAGAGAAAGTCTTTTTTTTTCTCCTTTTTTTCAAGAGCCCAAAGAAGAAACTAAATGATAATGTAAATTGATTATTATTAATTACATTGATTGACATGTCATTTAATCATGCATTTTTCAATTATAATTTTATCAATAAGTACTCCATACAAAGTGTTAGGAATGTATTAAGGAGTTTTATAGATATGTATAGTGTGTATATATATACTCCGTAGTATATTCACAAAGTATATAGTTAACTGGACAATAATAGAAGTACGACCAAGTAATGTTTCAAAAAAAAAAGCACGACCAAGTAAACTTGGTGGCCAGGGTTCGTTGATGTTGTTTGAGCCAATTTTGTCTAAATATAGATCATTATTATACACTTATACGTGGTATCAAAACCCTACGACCATGCATGTACTGATCATGTTATGTGTTAGTTTTACAATGCGTCTACTAGCTAGCGATGAGGAAATTTTTTTAGGATTGATTGAATTTGAATTTGGGTAATAGATTTGGAATCACAAGGTATCAAAAGTAATAGTAGCATTAAGATACCAAAAAAAAAAAAAAAAAAGTAGCATTAAGGGCCTGTTCTCATTGACTGAACTCAGCTGAACTGAATATTTTATAAGAGAAGGAAATTAGAAGCTGAACTGAATTGAACTGAACTGAATTTCAACGTAAGAGAACATGCCCTAAGATGGAGGTAGCTTGTTTAGAAGGCCAGGTAGGGAAATTAATTAATTTTATTCATTTAAAATTCAACAACTAATTTTAGAACACTTAATATAATTGTCATGACTCATGTGCATGACAACTAAGTTATGTATCTAACAATTAACAACAACTAACATGAGCGACTTCTACTATAACAACAATGTCAACAAACAACTTGCATACATGTCAAATATTATATTCTTTTCAAAACATTAATAAATTTCGTTTAACAAATACTTCGTACATAAAAACAAATCAAACAAAGGCTTCCTTCGTTGAAGCCATCCATGATCATATCATCAGGGCCGGCTACTAGGCTACTAGGGGGAGCTCGTTGAGCGCTCAAGGCCTCCCTTTTGTGGGGCCCACATTTTTTTTTTGATATTTTATGAAAAAAAACAAAAAAAAACTATTCTTTGATAAATTTATGAAATGTAGTATTAATGACAAGTATAACTGCTTCTTTTTAGGAAAAATTGTAAATAACCACCCCTTAAATCACCAAAAATTGATTTTACCACCTATTTTTTTTTCTTTATTTTAAATAACCACCTCTAAAAGTGAAAAACATTAGAAATCAACACCTTTTAGCATTGGTCCGATCATGTTTTCGACTATTTATAAGCTAACTTTTGAAGGTTCTGATCTTCTTCCTTCTTTAGTGTACTTTCTCCACTTTTTGTCCTAGTTGAATTAAAATTTGGCTAAAAGTGGTAATTTTTAATGTTTTTCAATTTTAGAGGTGGTTATTTATAATAAAGAAAAAAGGGGTGGTAAAATCAATTTCGGGTGATTTTAGGGGTGGTTAGTTACAATTTTTCCTTCTTTTTAATCTAAAGATGAATCAAAAAATTAACTTACTTAGCTTAAGTGATTTTTTTTTTGGGTTCAAATGGAGGAAATGAAGAAGCACTAAAGCAGGGGTTTGATTTATTTGCTTAATTATAATTATCTTTTTGTTTGGTATTTTTAGATTTTTTTGGTGACCTATAATCAATAATTTTTGTGAACTTATAATATAAAAATTTATGAAATACATTCTTATAATTTTGGGGCCTTTTTTAAGATTTCGCTCCGGGCCCCTAAAATGTCCAAGACGACACTGCATATCATTGAATAAAATGTCGGGCTGGGCTGGCTGGGCTGGGCTGGCTGGGCCAAAGGTAAAAAAAATTCAATTCGCTTGGTCAAGCTAAGGTTTGGGTCTGAAATGCATGTTCAAAACCCGTAAAATTGGATCGGACTTGGCAATTGTCAAAAATAAAACTTAAAAGCGCAGATATACATGTCCAAGGTCTATTAGAAAATTTAAAAATTTCAAGGCTAGCCTGACATGATTAGCTCTAGGTACATCCATCGTACACGTCGCTTGTAGCTAATTGGTATGGATGACATCTTGATTCATTTGAATAATTTGAAATTTTGAAACTTTTGTGATCCCGCATAATTCTTTACTAATAACGAATCAATTAAAGAACAGAAGATGATGAATTTATTGATAAACCCTAATATAAGCTACAATAATTCTGATCCCTATAGGACACGAACAATTACACCAACTATAGTGTAGAGAGACTAATGTATGTCTACACCACTCATGTATGTATGTATGTTTATTGAAATAAACAACTACTTTAAAGAGATTCAAAAAGATTAGGTCGATCTAAAATAGTCTAATTTCTAAACTAATTATTTGATTATTTCCGGCCTAATGGCAAATTATACCCTAGAGGCCGGAGAGGGGGGTAGAGGGAGAAAGCTAAGAGAGAACAGTAAGGGCACGTATCAATTAATTATTATCTCTTTTTGAAACATCAATATACTTTATGTATTTTTCACTTTTAAATTTGTCAATTCATAACTTTAATTAACCATTTTCTATAATTAATTTTTCAATAGACAAAAATAATTTAAAAAACAAATTATATATTGAGTGCATAAAATTAAGGCAAATGTCACAAATATAACATAATCTCTAGTAAATAAGTTCGTGAGTATAAATCATTAAAAATAATTAAAATAGAATATGTAAATAATGTAATAATCAACTATTGAATAATTATGAAGGTTTTGCAGGATTTTGGGGATATTTCTGGTTTAAGGGTCAATCAAAATAAATCAACAGTTATTTTCCCAAAAAAAATGAATTATAATATAAGAAAGGATTTAATCAATGAATTTAATTTCACTTCTACTTCTTCCTTTGGTAAGTATTTAGGAGTTGAATTTCATCCTAATAAGTTAAAAAAAGGTGATTATTTTGGTTTGCTTGATAAAACTTTTAATCAAATCAAAGGTTGGCAGTCCAAGTTGTTAAATATGGCGGGAAGGTGTACCTTGGTTAAATCTGTTCTTTCTTCCTTTCCTGTTTATTTAATGCAAACTAGTATTCTTCCTTTTTAAGTATGTGAGGATATCGAAAGAAACTGTCGGAAATTTCTTTGGAATAAGGTTGATAAATCTAGATACTCCACGAGATTAGGATGGAATCATATCACTAAGCCTCACTATAAGAAAACAGCAAAATTGTGACGGAAAAAGTTCGTCGTAACATATGTATATTCCGTCGCAAAGTAGTGTTACGACGGAATTCCGTCGTAAATGGTCGTCGAAAAACCCTTTGTAGGAAAATGGCCATATTGCGACGGAATTTCCGTCGTAAACCTACTTTACGACGGAAATAATATCGTCGGACTTGAAATTGGCCTTTATTGAAAATCCGTCGCAAGCTTCCGACGGAAACATTTCCGTCGCAACTTTTAATTTACGATGGAATTTTCTGTCGAATTTATAATTTACGACGGAATTTTCTGTCGTAATTTATAATTTGCGACGGAAAATTCTGTCGGAAATGTATATTTTGCGACGGAATTTTCCGTCGTAAATTATATTTTGCGACAGAAAATTCCGTCGCAAACCATATATTGCCGACAGAATTTTCCGTCGCAAATTATAAATTACGACAGAAAATTCCATCGTAAATATATAGTTTGCGACGGATTTTCCGTCGTAAATTAGAGAAGTAGCATTTTCAAACCTGAATTTTTTCTGTAATTTTCTGCATTTTCAAACCTGAATTTTTTTAATGATAAATCGACAAAAAAAAACTAAATATTGAGTCCTGAAATTGTTGTTTTTAAAAAATAAATTACCGACCTACGAAATTATATTTATGTACATATATATATAATAATTATGTCCTAGTACAAAAGATAGTCCACATTTTGGTATCTATACCAAAAAAAAAGCTAGGTTAGAGTGATTCTATTCTAGACTAAAGCTAAGCTACGCAATCGCCTGGAAACCCTGGCCTGCTCCACCACTACCCGGGTCGTCCCTAGGATCTCGATGCTGAGGATGAATGGTGGAACATGAGTCGTTGTTAGTGAGACGACTCATCATCTCATCCATACTCTCCTTGTGTCTCCTCTCCATTTCATCCATTCGGGCTTCCATTTGAGTTTGGAGAGCTTGCACCCTGTGTTCCATCGGGTCTAGCATTTGAGAAATGACAGACGGCGTGTATTGCTGTGAAGAACGGGAACCTCGACCCATCTGTTTGCCATAGTAGAGCTTTGCACTTTGGCCAAGTCCCTTCACACGCCCCTTCTTATTGCGCCCACCAACCGACTCCCAATACAACTCATTGGGACTCTTCTGAATCCCCTGACTCCTTGTTTCTTCGAGTTTCTTCTGGTAGGTCTCCTACAAAATATTGAAGATAATAAAAAATATTGTTAAAAAAACAACCAACAATATAAGGTAAGGTTTCTTTCTTCTAAAATTCCAATCACATACTTTTAGGTGCCTAAGGATAGAAATAAAGAGAAATAAGCACATAAGTCAATTTTCGACCCTAAATCATCCAAAATCATCCAAATTTGGCCTATATGGCTAAAACCATGCCTATTTTCTAATTTTTCAAGAAAATGGACTCGTTCTTTCTTCTAACATTCCAATATCACATACTTTTAGGTGCCTAAGGATAGAAATTAAGAGAAATAAGCACATATGTCAATTTTCGACCCTAACTCATCCAAAATCATCCAAATTTGGGCAATATGGCTAAAACCATGCCTATTTTCTAAGTTTTCAAGCAAATGGACTCGCTCTTTCTTCTAACATTCCAATATCACATACTTATAGGTGCGTAAGGATAGAAATTAAGAGAAATAAGCACATATGTCAATTTTCGACCCTAACTCATCCAAAATCATCCAAATTTGGGCAATATGGCTAAAACCATGCCTATTTTCTATGTTTTCAAGCAAATGGACTTGTTATTTCTTCTAAAATTCCAATATCACATACTTTTAAATGCCTAAGGATAGAAATTAAGAGAAATAAGCACATATGTCAATTTTCGACTCTAACTCATCCAAAATCATCCAAATTTGGGCAATATGGCTAAAACCATGCCTATTTTCTATGTTTTCAAGCAAATGGACTCATTCTTTCTTCTAACATTCCAATATCACATACTTTTAAGTTCCTATAGATAGAAATTAAGAGAAATAAGCATATATGTCAATTTTCGACCCTAACTCATCCAAAATCATCCAAATTTGGCCTATTTGGCTAAAACCATGCCTATTTTCTAAGTTTTCAACCAAATGTAAGGTTTCTTTCTTCTAACATTCCAATATAAATTTCTTTTAGGTTCCTAAGGATATAAATTAAGAGAAATAAGCACATATGTCAATTTTCGACCCTAACTCATCCAAAATCATCCAAATTTGGGCTATATGGCTAAAACCATGCCTATTTTCTATGTTTTCAACCAAATGTAAGGTTTCTTTCTTCTAACATTACAATATCACATACTTTTAGGTGCATAAGGATAGAAATTAAGAGAAATAAGCACATATGTCAATTTTCGACCCTAACTCATCCAAAATCATCCATATAAGCATATAATGAGTTCTACTTTGCTAATTTGCCATATATCAACTCATATAATAAGTGTTTACCGCAATCCTTTTTGCTTTGTTGTTGGCAGCCACTTGGCCTTTTCCAGGCACTTCCTTAAAGTGTGTCTTCAAGAAAAGATCATGGGCATTTGGTAATTGGCCTTGGTTTTTTGCAGCCTTTATATATACATGCAGAAAATCAATGAAAACATGTTAGCCCACCAAAATTCATTAATAGACAAATGACTTAATTGTTACTGGACATATTGTAGGAACCTTACCATCCTTTTAGCATGTTGTACAGATGACATTGAACCTTGAAAGTGGGTCGGTTCAACGACATTTTCCATGGATCCGCCTCTTCGGTTCTTCTTGTTTGTTCCGACCGCTTCTTATATTCTGGATCGGTGGCAACAATTCGCATCATGGATTCGTGGACATCCTTATTAAGCCATCTTGGTCTGCGACCATTCAGCCTGTGTGTGATGTTGTAGAACGTGTCACGTAGGCGATTTGCAAACTTTTCTTCGAAAGTGTCCTTCACTTGGTTGTTTAACTCAGGTGCCCACTTGAATTTTTTTCTGCAAATCTAGAAAATGTCTTTATTACAAAATTCAACTCCATCAATATAATTTATAAAACATGTATTATGTTAGGTTAAAGTTATCATACGTTGAACAAGTTCCAAAAGTGCTCTCTCGAATCTTCATCAACCTCTCCATTCCTCCAAGGCTCAACATAGTAGCCGGTTAGCGAGTCGGAGAGCACATTCTTCACCGGGATATCATCAAACCTATAATAAAGGATAGACATTCATGTAAGTAGATAATCAACAAAAAGTGAACAAAACATGGTTAAAGTAATACAAATTCACTTTATCAAAGTAAATACGAATTTAAGGATATTTCATTATACAAATACATACGCACCAAAGTGTGGAAAGGTCCAACTCTAGCAAGTCATTAGGATGCGGGTCCTGTAGCTCCTATTCCTGTTGCTCCTGTTGCCCTTGTACATGCCTAGGAATCTGTCTCCGATTAACGATTTCTTGAGAGGCCCCCAAATCATGTGCCTCCTCTTCCTCCATTGACTCATCCTCGTCAACACGTACAACCTGAGATTTCCCCTTAGTCTTTCTCCTCTTGGACGTTTCTCCTTTATTTCCTCCTCCCATGATGACCACCTGAAAAAGTTGTTAGTACCATGATCGCACATTGTAAATTCATAAATTAGATCCATAAGACATTAAAATAATAAAATGAGACCAAAAATGTAATGCAATATTACAAGTCCGAGTAGTCATTAAAAACTAAACATTCGAAGACAATAGTTAAAGGAGTAACTACATATTCTCCTCTTCATTACTCTTATCACTACTACCACTATCATTATCACTATAATTATTACTATCACTAGTGTCATCTAAAAATACATCGATGTCCTCTTCTTCGTCACTGTCACTGGAGCCAATGCTTTCTTCTTCTTCTTCATCGCTTGAGATAATAAAGCCATTGTCATCATCATCATCACTATCAAGTTCATAGTCTGGAATGTCATTTCGTGGACAAAGCGTTGCATGTACTTGTGGTGAAGGACCCTGCAAAAACTCTAAATCCACCGGAGCATCAATCACCGACCTTGCTTGAGTTCTAAATACAGCCCACCATTGAACCCGATCACGTTTAAGGCTAGGGTAAGATGCATAATACACTTGAGACACTTGGTAAGATAAGACAAATGGATCATACTTGGGATACTTCTTAGTATGATTTACTTCGACAAGCTTGTGTTGTTCATGAATGTTCATTCCTTTACCACAATCCATCCAACTACAACTAAACAAATTAGTCTTGTACTCTTTTTCGGGACTGGTGTAGACAAGTTCAATTATGTCGTTTAAAATGCCAAAGTACTCTCCACCGTCCTCACTTGAGACACACACCCCGTAATTCATCGTAGATTTGTGTTTGCCATAGGACTGTGTGTGGAAATTAAAGCCACCGACAAATATCTGGTTCCAAGTTTGAACACGCTTGAAAGGCCTCATAGACAATGCTCGCAACACATCGGAACTTGGTTTTTGTTCTCTCACCTATAACCGTTACGAATACAAGCGTCACACTAATTGAAATGAAATATATTATATTATATTATCACAAATTAATCGATATGTAATGTTCGAAAAGTATTATCACCTTGTGATGAAACCAATCAGGGAATTCACTTTCGCATTTCTCCATGACATCTTCTCGACGCAAATAAGTTCGAGTACTAAGAATGTAGTCCTCAAACTGCCTAATAGATTAATGACACATGGTTAATCATTGCAGCAATTATATTAAATTTAAGGGATTTTCAAAAGTTTATCCTACAAAAATATACCTTTCGTATTCACCAAGAATTCCGGTATTTATTAAAACGAACAAATGAGCATGTTCGAGTTCCTTGTCATCTAAATACCGAGTTTTACCCAAATTTGACACACGACCCTTATCCACTGTGAACGGCTCTGGGATTTCATCGTTGTCAGCCGGGGATTCCACATCAGCATTCACATTTCGACCTAGATCTCGTGTTTTTGTGTCAACTGAGGGCTGAAAGTAATTGGAGCAGAAGTTTGATATCTCTTCAGTGAGATAAGCGTTGCATATGGAACCTTCAACACGAGACTTATTACCAATTTTCGTTTCAGGTGATTGAGGAACCTGTAATTATGTTTATGTAGCCATAGAAGTATAAGTAACGAAAAGCAATGAAAGAGATGAAAGTAAGAGTTGAGAAAGGACCTTTGATTTACCTTTCGAAAGGATACATCCACCGATATTGAACAGGTCCACATAACTTGCCCTCATATGGCAAATGAATTGGTAAATGCTCCATGGAGTTGAAGAAAGATGGGGGAAAACCTTCTCAAGCTTGCACAGGATCTCAGCTATGTTTTTTTCCAATCGCTCCATGTTGCTAACTGTAATTGTGTAGCAACATAAATCGCGGAAGAATTGGCTTATCTCTGTAATTGCATTCCATATATGGGTAGGGAGAAATTCTCTCAAAGCAGTGGGCAACAACCTCTCCATGAACACGTGACAATCATGACTTTTCGTTCCATGTAACTTACCTGATTGCAAATCAACGCATCAGCTCAAATTAGAAGCGTAACCATCAGGAAACCGCAGCTGTTTGACCCACTCACACAAAACCTTTCTCTGAGCCTTGTCAAGAGCAAATGGAGCCTTTGGCATGAATTCTTTTCCTCTATCATCCTCTTGAAGATGTAGCTGGGGCCGTTTACAGTATTTAGCAATGTCATTCCGAGCTGATGGCGTGTCACAAGATAGTTTTTTCACGTTCATTATAGTGTGAATCAACTGATCAAAAAAGTTTTTTTCAACGTGCATGACATCTAAGTTGTGATGAACAAGCAGATGTTTCCAATATGGAAGGTCCCATAGAGTGCTTTGCTTGAACCATCCTTTTTTTGCATTCTTGAGACGTTTCAGTGCCTCGGGGCCATCTGTTGCTTTCGGAAGGTTTTTCACACATTCCCAAAGTTCCTCTCTTGACATGATGTGAGGTGGTGAACCTTTTTCGACTTTGTTTTTACAAAATGCATTTTTACTATTTCGAAAAGGATGATTTGTCGGAAGGAATTGACGATGGCAATCAAACCAAGAAACCTTACCACCATTTTCGAGCCAAAATGCTTTGCTTTTCTCCATACAATATGGACAAGCCTTCTTACCGACTGTGGTCCAACCAGATAACATACCATAAGCCGGGAAGTCACTAACGGTCCATAGGATGGCTGCTCGAAGATTGAAATTTTGTTTTCTCGAAATATCGTAAGTATTTGCCCCAACTTCCCACAACTGTTTCAACTCGTGTATGAGCGGTTGCATGTAAACATCCAAGTTACCCTTAGGGTTTTTAGGACCAGGAACGAGTAACGAAAGAAACATGAACTGTCTTTTCATACACATTGACGGAGGCAAGTTATAAGGGGTCAAAATGACAGGCCAACATGAATAATGTCCCCCAAACTGACCATGTGGAGCAAATCCATCCGTACATAGGCCAAGTCGAACATTACGAGGTTCAGAGGCAAACTCAGGAAATCAACTATCTAGGTGTTTCCACGCTTCACTATCGCTAGGGTGTGCGATTGTGCCTTGAACTCGAGGAATTTTAGCATGCCATGTCATTTCCTCAGAAATGTTTTTAGTTGCAAAAAGCCTTTGCAACCTAGGTGTGATAGGGAAATAAAATAGAACATTCAAAGGCACTAAGCTACCTTTAGAAGTCTTCTTGTATCGGTCGCTGCCACACACCCTACATGTAGATAATTGAGCATCATCTTTCCAAAACAACATACATCCTTTTGGGCATGCATGAATCTTTTCATGGGGCATCTCTAACCCCTTAACAATTTTCTTAACCTCATAGAATGTCTCGGCCATGTGGTTGTTGTTAGGAATCGCTTCATTAACCAAAGAAGCAAATCCATCAACACATCTGTGCGGCAAATTATACTCACACTTTAGGCTAGTGATTCTAGAAGCCATCTCTAACACAGACAATGAACTCCCTTTGTATAACGGTTGTTCAGAAGCCCTTAACAAATCAAAAAAATGGCTTGGCTTGTGCATTAGGCTCCTCCTCTAATGAAACAGGTGGCTCTTCGGAATGGCCTTGATCTTGAGACTGACCAAAGGCATCCAAAACCATTTCACGATATTCATTTGGCTGCCTTCTATGAGTTCCTGGAAACCCTTCCCTATGACACATCCACTCATAGTAATTAGGTAAAAAACCGCTGCGATACAAATGAAGTTTGACCGTATCTGGATCCCAAAGACGCTTGTTTTTGCATTTAAAACATGGACACCTAACTTCATTCGGGTTGCTACTCTCGGGATGATCTTCCACATATTTAAGGACCAATCTACCCCCTTCAAGAACTCAGGATTAATAGAATTCCCAACCTTCCTTTCGTACATCCAGCTACGTTCTTTTCGTTTCATGATTACAAGTTCTACACAACTAACACATATTCCATTAATCATATTAGTCATAAAGCACAATATATATTCATTATAGATCAAACTGTTATGGAAATGCAAATGAGAAGAGAAATGATTTCCAAGGGTCCTTATCACTCCAACCTAACCCATCCTTGTACGTTCAATCTCACTAGTGAATGTATGCCAGAATTTTAATTCTATGGAAAATCCGGCAGCATCTTCCTACAGTTCCCCAAGTACACAATATAGGCGATTAGAAACACCTATATATGTACCTAGAGAACATTGTAGAGAAATGACAAGCAAGGATCTTCCTTAGAATTAAAACAAAGGGATACATTCACCACCTAAGTGAGAATAAACGTACAAGGACAGTCCCAACCGGGGATTATTCAAGACATACTCCTAATGTGTATGCCTTGAACGGGTATCTAGGCATATGATTATGCAAATGATTTTTTTAAAGATGTTAAAACTAAACTAACATACAAAAAATTATACAAATATATCATAATTAAACTTAACATAAACAAACATATCATAAAATCATAACATTAATATAAACAAATCAAACCAAACAAAACCAAACTAAACTAACATATCATAATATTAAATATAGTAACATGCATTATAAAAAATTAAACTTAAGTAAGAAACATTATATTAAACTAAACAAAACTAAACTAGATTATAATGAACTAAAGTAATCTAACATACATCATATTAAACAAAACAAACAAAACGTACCTAAAGTTTCATAATATTAAACTAATCTAATATACTTTAGTAAAACTAAACTAAATTAAACCACATTATATTAAAATAAACTAAACTAAAGTTTCATAATATTAAACTAATCTAATATACTTTAGTAAAACTAAACTAAATTAAACCACATTATATTTTAAAAAAAAAAAAAAAAAAAACTTAACTAAACTAACATACTTACAAAAAAGTAAACTAAACTAAACTAACATACTTACAAAAAAAAAGTAAACTAAACTAAACTAAAACACATTATATTAGAAAAAACTTAACTTAACGAAGTTATGTTAAACAAAACCAAACCAAAGTAACATACATACAAAATATTAGAGTTTGTAATGTGACTAACCTTTAGATCTGCACTTCTTTTTGACAATCAAACAATCTAATTGTACAAATCCTACAAAATATTTTAAAAAATAAATTAAATAAATAAGGGTTTATTATTTAACAAAAAAAAATTAAAAAAAGTGGGGAAAACTGACCTTGGCGCGGCGCCGGCAACAACAACCATCCATGGCGAGGGAAGGGAGGAGGCCGGAGGTCGGAGGCTGCGGTTGTGGTGGTCAAAGCAAAAAAAGTCAGATTCGAATGAAAAAAAAAAACAAAAACAAAGGTGGCGCCGGAGGCTCGACGACGGACACAAGCCGCCCCTTCAGCCGCCCTCTTTCTCCTTCTCGACCTCTTTTTCTTTCTCCTACTCATCCTCTTTCTCTCTTACAATGTCGGCTCTGTTTGGGTCACCGACGGCGGCAGTTGCGTGACGGAGGGCTGAGGTTTGGGTCACCGACGGCGGCGACTTCTCTTTCCCTCTCTCTTTCTCTCTCCTTCTCTTTCTTCTGTGCAACGACGACTCCGAAAATTCCCTCTCTCTTTCTCTCTCCTTCTCTTTCGTTCACCAGGGCGTCGCCAAAAAAACCAGGGCCGCCTCGTTCTTTCTTCTCTTTCCTTCTCTCTCTCCTTCTCTTTCTCTCTCTCCTGCCGCTGCTTCTCTTTCTCTCTCTGCGTTTCTTTCCCCCTTTTTTTAGGTCAAGGATACAATTTTAATTTTCAAAAATGACAATGACTTTTACGACGGAAATAAATTCCGTCGTAAATATAAACTTACGACGGAATATTCCGTCGCAAATTACTTTACGACGGAATATTCCGTCAGAAGTTTATATTTAAATTCCGTCGTAAAATTTACGAGGGAAAATGCCTCGTAATTGAAATTTTCCGTCGCTAAATTGCGACGAAATGTTTTCCGTCGTAAATATCCACCTTAACGACGGAAAAAAATGTCCGTCGTAATTATTCCGTCGTAATTTAGCCTATTTCTAGTAGTGTCTATGGAAATAGGAGGATTAGGGATTAGAAGATTAAAATTGTGGAACATGGCCTTCATGGCTAAGTTAGGTTGGATGATCCTTACTAAACCTGACAAATTATGGGTTAGGATTTTGAGTGAAAATTATTTGAAGAGAGGAGGTCTTTTTTATTGTCATGTTAGCCCTAATCATTCTCAAATTTGGAAAGACATTCTAAAGGGCAGGGAGTTATTAGCCTCGGGTTTAAGGGTAGGAATTGGTAATGGGAGTTCTACTTCATTATGGTATCATCATTGGCTAGGTTCCTCAATTTTAAAAGATGTGATGATTTGTGATATTCCTCCTCACATGGATGATTGGAAAGTGTCTAATATAATCAAGGATAGAGCTTGGTATTTGAATGACATCCTTCACCTTTTACCTCAGCATGTTATCAACATGATCAAAGCCACACCTTTGTCGAAATTTACAGATTTAGAGGACTTTATCACTTGGGATTTAAGCAAGGATGGTATATTTAGTGTTAGATCAGCTTATCATTTTCTTTTGAAAGGAAAGTGCCAAGCTTCTTCTAATATTAATTCTTGGAAAGGTTTATGGAAAATTCAAGCTCCCTTTAAATATAGAATGTTCTTATGGGAATTGTGCTCATTCGATTTTGCCCGTGGCAGAAACTTTGGCTACCTATATGCCGTTGATATCTCCTATATGTTCTAGATGTAACATTTACTCAGAACCTCATATTCATATCTTTAGGGATTGCTTCTCTTCCTCAATTTTGTGGAATGATATTTTTAACAAAGTTTATCTTCCTAATAATTTCAATTTTGATATTTTTAAAAATTCTTCTTGGGAAATTTGGATAAACTATAATCTTGGTTTCGATAAGAAGTGGAAAATGATTTTTGTTACAGCTTTGTGGCACCTCTGGTTGCATAGGAATAATACTGTTTTTGAAAAAAAACATATTGGTCCGATCTCTTTATTTACTAAATTCCTCTTTGATTATAAAATTTCAAGTTCAATGTTACAGGAGTGCAAGAGCAGGAAGGGTAAGGAGCAGATTTCTTCCGATTTCGATTGGAAGGCACCTAGAGAAGGATTTTTCAAGATAAATATGGATGGTGCTTGGATTAATTCTGCTATCTCTTCTGGAGGAGGGGTAATTAGAAGGTCTGATGGTTCGTGGTATGTGGGATTCTCATGCAAATATGATGCAATTTCACCTTTTCTCACTGAGCTCTATGCTATGAATGATGGCTTATCTATTGCAATGGATTTGGGGATCAAAAAGGTGATTGTTGAAACTGATGCCAAAGTCCTTCGTGATATGCTAATGACATCAGGTTCCAATCCTCATCACGAGTTAGCCGCAACTATCTGTGATGTTGCTGCTGTTTTGTCTAAGTTTGAGGTTGCTGTGGTTACTCATATCCCAAGAGAAGGGAATGAATTGGCTCATCGTCTTGCTGTATTTGGACGAGAGATGGCTATTGGCTACAAGAAACATTATCTGGTTCCAGAATGTGTTTCTAAATTGTACGAGTCAGAGAAAGCAAATGTTGCAGAAGCAACAGCTCATTAGAGGCAGAGGTTCTTTCTCTTTGCTTATGGATGATGATGTTGATATAGATATTGCTAGCTTTTGGGAATTTCAGATGAATGCTGCCAGTCTATAGATTTCAGTTGTGGAAGTACATAGCTTTTGGATAATTACTGATGTATATACTGTTCTCTATAGGGGATCAGTTTCGGCCTTAATCTTAGCCCTTTTAATAGGCTTATTTTGCTGCTGCATCAATTTTCCTTATATATATCATGGGATGTATAATGTAAATATCAAGGCTATAGCCTTTTAATATATATATATCTTCTATTTGTGTTAAAAAAAGCTATTGAATTTATAACACAATAGAAAAAGTAAATTTCAACGACTATTCAAGTGAATATTGTGCTTTAATTATACCATAACAGTTTTTTTTTTTTTTTTTTTTTTTCACTCAACTAAAATAAATTCAAAATATTGTCTTCAAATTTGTTTTGTAAACATACCAATTACTTTGTACAATTTAGCATGAAAAATAAACAAACAATAACATTTTTTATACGAGTAACAAACAAAAAAAATGAATAAGGGGAGAAATTGCTAGTAAAAAAATTACAACGGAATATTATTACAAAGAAAGATCCCCAAAATACCCATCAACTGTAAACGAACTTTACCGTTCCTTTTAGCATTTGACTTAAGTTTAAGTGTTTAACTTCCTTATTGATCATGGTACCTTGATCGTTGACTTCAAAGTCAGCCCCTACCTTCATACGGTGTCGTTTGGTCTTCAACAACGGTTTCCTATACCTCACGGCCGTTGACAATTCCACCCGAAAAATCACCGGAGACGCGGTATCATTTTCCAATTTTACCCCTCGAGTAACGAAACTCCCGGCACGATGCGTACTCCTAGACCGATGTATGTAGAACGGGCTAAAAGTAGCATCACCAATCTTAATAGGGAAGCTGTTGACGTCTGGTTTGTAATAAAACGTTACGTTGAGGGCATCGTAGTAAATTCCCAAATCATCGTTATGAATATAATTATTTCTGATCCATAAATCATATTGAATCGTGTAATTATTATTGTGGGAGCTCGTAGTTTCTTGGCGGGAGAAAACGGAAAACTGATCAAGGTAGAACCTTGGGTTGTATAGTTTGACAAGAAACCATATTAATACACCGGCTATGGCTAGTACGATTATAAGGCTGATACCGCGACAAACCCGTGATCCAGCCTTACCCATGCCCGTTGCTTGTCTAGCTAGATAATACTTGTCAAGATTAATTAATCTTGTTTAGAAGAAATATTAATGTAATATTTATTTGCAAGAAAAAATTGTGTGGAAATGTATTGTATGTTATGAATTTAATTAGTCAAGGTGCTTTGATATCGAGGATTTATACTTTCGTTGATCGTAGGTGATGTCGTCCTCCTTAGAAATTTATAATGGACTAATTAGAACAAATTATAATCAAAAACAAAATAATTAGTAGGTGTTACCAACTAGCTTAAACATTGATTAGGATATAAAAAAAAGACTTTTTTAGACCAAATCAAAAAACGACTATGTTTGAAAGTTGAAACCCAGCTGAAGAAAGAAAAGTTTTCTCAAAATAAATAATAAATAGATAAAAAGAAACTAAAAGATTAGGGTCAACTATTACTTGGGGCCTTCAGGTAGCTAGTTGAAAAGAGTTTCAACTTGCAACTTTAATAGTTAAGAGAGAACTAAAAGTGAAAATACTAATGTAAAATAAACATTAATTACGTCAATCAATGCGTGATTTTGATAATAACGTTTTATAACCAATTGTAGTGGAGTTATGTATTTGGACTTTAGAGTCTACATACTTTCAATTGCTATTTAACGATGGTGTAAAATTAATATTCGATGATTAAATAAGTACACCATTTTCTTACTTCGTTGTTCCTAACTTCAAAATTGCTCTTAATAAAGTGAGAGAAATCAAATCATTAATTGGATTAAGGGCGTGTTTTGATTTATTGAACTAAACTAAACTGGAATTAAGCTGAAGAGGCATGTTAATGACTTATTATAAAATTTAAAAAAAAAACATGTTATTGAACAAATGATTTAAATATATACATGAACAATTAAGAAAAATTACATATTAGGAAAAATACAAAATAATTACAGTGGAACGTGATTGGAATTTCTTCTTAAGAATCTGCTGAAGTGGTCTACCTTCGGCCGTTTTGTATTGAGCATGTCTCAACCTCCTGAACATTAACTTGTGGTGTCATCAAGCTAGTACCCATTACAATTATTTATTTAAAAAAGAAAATTGAAGAAAGGAAAGAAAAACATTTTGCATTATTATTCATTTATTCCTATCTTAGGCCGTGGTCTGTGGATTTAACATCTTTTCCCTGTTTGGGCTATTTTCACCAAAACTTCCCCATAAAATACAATCTTATCCAACAACCAAGCAGATGAAGACTCCAATGAGATAAAGGTCAATTTAACTTGAGCATTGAAAAGAAAAAGTTGACAAACCTGAGGGGTAATAAAAACGCAGAAACTCCAAATAGTGGCACTCATGTAGATATCGCCATTTATAAATGATCGACTTTAACCTAGCAATGTCACACCATAACAAACATAAGCACCGAACAAGCGATAAGTCATATGTAAACCAGATTCAAGAGAATACATTGTTTCTTGGGGGGAAGATGCCATAAAGAGATTATAACTTCCACCAATCGCATGACCAACAAAATGAAAAGCTATTGGGATGATTATCAGCTTCATTAACAAATTCAAGTAAATATAAGTACTTCACGAAGTGTCACATTATAAGCTCACTAACAACCTCCCCCATGAAAAATAGGATTCTGTAAACTGAGTTGCCATATTTATAAACCAGAACCCAGAATTTAAAAAAAAAAAAAAAAAAAAAAAAAAAGAAAGAAAATTGAGCCTAATTTTTTATTTTATTTTTTTGAAACAAAAACTGAGCCTAATCAAGTAATCAGTCTACCTGTAATCGATTATTAGAAAAAAAAAAAAAGTCTACTTGTAAAATATAATTAAAATTGGATACAAAGAGTTAGGGAGGTCTATCCTCCAAAAGTACATCACGAACATAATCTGGGGGATTAGTTAAGGTTACAATCAAAATGCCCCTATCTGGGGACTTTCTACAATATTTAGCTAGACAATCAGCTACCTTGTTAGAACTCCTGCCTTCATAATATAACCTTGCTGAACTGAGTTGCTCAATTCGGTCCCTGCAAGATTGGAGGATGTACATATTAGCATCTTTAACTGTCATTGCATCTTGGATTTGGTCAACCACCTGTTTTGAGTCTGAAGCAATTTCAAGCATCTGCCAATTTCTCTCAATTGCCAACTTTAGTCCAACTGCAATAGCGAGCATCTCACCCATAACTACAGATTTGATGCGACATTTTTGCTGGAAACCCAGCAACCATTGTCCTGAAAAGTCACGAAACACACCAGCTATCCCTGCCCATTCTCCATCAGATATGAAAGAGACATCACAGTTAAGCTTGAAATAAGGCTGAGAAGGCGGTAACCAATGAGAGACAGAGGGAGATGGATTGAAAGATCCCGAAGAGATCCTTAGAGAAGTGTGGAATTCCCAAGCTAAAGCTTGAGCCTCTCTAAGTACTAATTCTCGAGATTGGTTTGAATGGTTAAATATACAGTCATTGCGGTTAAGCCAAAGTTTCCAAAGGATGAAGGAGAAGAGAGTTTGCCAGGGAAGGGAGATATCATCAGCAGAAGGGGGGTTATGGGCAAGGTTAGAAGAGAGCCAATCATGGAGCGGAGTAGAGAAGAAGGAAGAAGGTAAATGAAGCAATTCCCAAACTCCTGTAGTTTGATCACAATCCCGAAGAATATGAATAGAATTCTCAGGGATATTAACACAATGAGCACAAGCATTAGATGGAGTTATACCTCTAGTGAACAAAGTACACTTGTGAGGGAGTCTGTCCAAAAAGCACAACCAAATAAAAAATCTAATTTTCGGGGCAGTATTAATCCCCCAAATCCATCCCAAGTTACTATGTTCACCACAATCATTTTGAAGAAGAGATAAAGCTTTTTTAAAATCAAATTTGCCTTTAGAGGTAAGAGTTGAGAAGATAAAATCATTGCAATCCAGATTATGTTCGGGGATAGGAACACTTCTACAAGAGTCAACAATATCATCAGGAATGACAAAGGAAAGATTTGAGAAATCCCAATTACCATTTACAATACACTCCTCAAGCATAATCTCCTCCTCCCCCCGTTGAAGAGGGCCATGAATAAGACTTCTAAGAGAACCTTCCCCCCCCCCCCCCCCCCCCCCCAATTGTCAGTCTAAGCAAAGATGTCAACCCCGTTGCCCACTCCCCATTGCACACTGGTTTTAAACACCTCCCAAACCTTTCCCATGCTTTTCCATAAGTGGGAGCCAGAAGAAAAAGCTCTGAATAAGTTGTTAGGCTTAGAGTATTTGTCTTTGAGAGTTTGCACAGCCAAGTTACCTTCCTGATTCAACATTCTCCACCAAAGCTTCAACAAATGGGCTTTATTCAAAGCTTTAAAACATCTAATACCCAACCCCCCACTCTCTCTAGGCAAAGTGATCTTGTTCCAACCTACCAGGTGAAGGCCCCTAGCATTGTCCCCTTTCCCCCACAAAAATTTTGCTAGGGAACTATTAAGCTGGTTCAAAACAGACATGGGAAGGAGCAAACACTGCAAGTAGTAATTAGGAAGGGTATTAAGGGTAGAAGAAACTAAGCACAACCTACCAGCCTTAGAGAGCATTGCAGACTTTCAAAGATCAAGTTTTTTAAGAATTTTCTCAGAGATGAACTGAACTCTATTTTTGGAAGGTCTACTACTCGAGATAGGGAATCCAGGATAAGGACTAAGGTCATCAGTTTCTCTAAAACCCAGAGCATCACAAAAAATATTTTTATCATTTTGAGAGGTGTTGCCAGAGAATAAAACTCTACTCTTTTGAACACTAACAGTTTGGCCAGAGAAAGCACAAAAAGAATCGAGGGTATCTTTAAGAGAGAGAATGTTCTCAATGGAAGTCTCACCAAATAAGAGGATATCATCCGCAAAAAGAAGATGGGAGATAGGGACTTGTCTTCTACCCATACTGAAGGGACTCCAAGCTTTACTCTCAACTTCTCTATGAATCAATTGGGAAAGAATTTCCATACAAATGATAAACAAGTACGGGGAGAGAGGGTCCCCCTGACAAATACCCCTAGAAGGAGAAAACACCTCAGTGGGAATGCCATTAACAAGAACCGAGGATGTAACAGAGGACACACAAGACTTGATGAGCTCAATAGAAGGAGAATCCAGACCAAAGAAAACTAATGCATTTCTCAAGAAAACCCACTCAATCTTGTCATAAGCTTTCTCTAAGTCCAACTTGAGAACAAACCACCCCTTTCTCCCTTTCCTATTCTTCATAGAATGCAAAATTTCATTCACCACAATCATATTTGTCTCCGTACCTCTACCCGGAAGAAAGCTATTTTGATTAGGGGAAATTCTAGAGGGAAGAAAGCCACGAAGACGATTAGAAAGAGGATCTAGTCCAATAAGGACATAAATACGTAGTATTATTAAATATTACTCTAATAAAATATAAAGAAAAAAATAATTGTTCCTTAAAAAAATTGTGATTTGTGAAGCCCAAGTTTTTTTGTATGACTCGTGTGCATGACAACTAAGTTATGTATCTAACAATTAACAACAACTAACATGAACGACGTCTACTATAACAACAATGTCAACAAACAACTTGCATTACATGTCAAATGTTATATTCTTTTTGAAACATTAAATTTCTTGTACATAAATACGTACAAATAAAAAAAAAGGGTTTTTTCTAAGCTATACTTCTAAGGTAGTTGAGTTTCTAAGGTATACCCATGCTTTTTCAAGTTTCTAAGTCGTGTCCTTCAACTTCTTATCAATACTAAAATGTACCCTTATTAGTAATTTAACAGTTAATTGAGAGAGTGATTTCGTGGCTTTAGTTTTCGTTATTAGGGTTGTTGTGGTTAAGATTTCTTTCTCGTATCATTTCCTTACCTTTTATCATCTTTTTATTAAATTTATAGTTAACTTTAGATGACGTAGAAGTCCCAAGAAGGGTACCATTCATTTATGGTAGTGAGTTGAGGGGCACAACTTAGAAATTTGAAAAAGCATGGGTACACCTTAGAAACTCGACTACCTTAGGGGCATAGCTTAGAAAAACCCAAAAAAAAAGGCTTCCTTCATTGATGAAGCCATGATCATATCGTTGAATAAAATGTCAGGCTGGCTGGGCCAATGGTAAAAATAAATTCCATTAGCTTGGTCGAGCCAATATTTGGGTCGAAAATACATGTTCAAAACTCGTAAAATTGAATCGGTCCTGGCAATTGGCAAAAATAAAACTAAAAAACTTTGAAATACATGTCTAAGGTCTTTGAGAAAAATTAAAAATTTTGGGGCTAGCCTAACATGATTAACTCTAGGTTCATCTTGACTCATTTGAATGATTTGAAAATTTGAAACTTTTGTGATCCCGAATAATTCTTTACTAATAACAAATCAGTTATATATAGGACATAAGATAAATTTATTGATAACACTAAAATATAAGCTACGATAATTCCGATCCTATAGGAAATGAACAATTACACCAACTATAGTGTAGGGAGACTAGTGTACGTCTACACCACTCATATATGTGTGTTTATTGAAATAAATAACTAAATAAAAGAAATTCAAAAAGAATAGGTTGTTCTTTTTTTTTTTTTTGAAACCACATGCAGATTAGCATTATTAGAGATCAATTTCCGCCAAAGTTAAGAGGCTTTGGGGAAATGGACCTAAGCAAACAAATTTGTTACATCCTTTAGAGTCCCACCTAGCTACATGGTGTGCTAGAGTCTTACCCGCACGTTTAACATGAGACATAGAAAAAACAATGAAAGAATGAGAAAGAGTACAAATATCATTAACTAGTTAAGCAAAGGGTGCATAGTTGGTAGCCTTCGGGGCTGTTCACATTTACTGAACTGAGCTGAACTGAACTGAACTGATTAGAGCTGAACTGAGGTGAATTGAGCTAAACTGAATATTTTATGAGAAAGGGAAATTAGGAGCTGAACTGAACTGATTGAAGCTGAACTGAACTGAACTGGACTGATTGGAGCTGAACTGAACTAAAATTAAGTAAATGTGAACGGGCCCTTCATCTTGACTCCTTGCACGACCTTAGACGCATCACTCTCCAGAACAATTGCTGAATAGCCAAGCCTCCTAGCCACCTGAAGACCATAGCGACACACAGCAGCCTCTGCAATGTCTGCAGTCCACCCAACATTTCTTGTCTCACCGCGGTAGCTAATTTAGATCCTCTCTTCTTCATCCCTGACAACCACGCCTAGCCTAGTCACACTACCCACATGAGCATCACAATTCACTTTCACCCTTTCCCTGCTAGGCCTAGACCACGAAGTTACTGCTAGCAGACCTTGAGCCCCCTGACCACAGAACACGTTTTTTGCATGTACGCAATACTCATCAACAGATTTTGACACGTTTGAGGCTAAACTAATTGGGCACACAATAGCATTTTCAAAAGTGATCAGATTTCGACACCAGCAAGCAGCCAGACCAACACAATAATAGATCTCAACTCATCATTACTAACCTTGGCAGCCAACCAAATCAGCCGTTCTGTAAAGCTTGCAGAGGGGGCCTGAGCCAAGAGTGATCGACGAGTAATTGCTAGCAGCCCATATGGTTCTTGCAGCGTTATAGTCAAAGTAGCATGAATGATGGTTTCAACACCATTTCCACATATCCCACAAGTCCCATTATCAAGCAAATGATGAAAATGGAGCCTCTCTCTTACAGCTAGGAACCCCTTACAAGCTCGCCATAGGAAGTGGGCAAGTTTTGGAGGTCCCTTAAGCCTCCAAATGAGTCTCCAAGCCGTATCAGTCGGCTGATTTTGCCTGGAAGCCACACCTTCCTTCCCCAGCCAGTAACTTGAGCGCACCGAATACTCCCCATTATTCTTAGATGGCCACCAAAACATCGTGTCATTGGTACTCCGATAGGACAAAGGGATAGATAATATTGAAGCTTGATTAGAAGCATTAAAATTATTATCCTAGAGGAGAAGGGGGTAGAGGGAGAAAGCTAAGAGTGAACAACTAGGGTATTGATTAATTATTATCTCAATCTGAAACATCAATATACTTTATGTATTTTTCACTTTTATATTTGTCAATTCATAATTTTAATCATTTTCTATATTTAATTTTTTAATAGATAAAAATAATTTGAAAAAATGATACCCCTTCCGCCCCTTTTTATAGTTCTCATTTGTAATCTTGACACTATTCATAATGTGAGATAATCTTCTAAATTATTATTCTTAATATACAAAACATAACATAGCCATTATTGAATACATAAAAATTGAGGCGATGTCACAAATATAACAAAATCTCCATTAAATAAATTTGCGAGTATAAATCATTAAAAATAATTAAAGTACTATATGTAAATAATGTAAAACTCAACTAACTATTGAATTTATAATACTTCCTCCGTTACACATTATGTGCAACAATTGCCATTTTAGGATGTTACAAGTTATGTGCAAAAAAAAAAAAAAAAAAATTCCTTATATAGTAAATTTTTTTGAGTAAATTTACTAAAAAAACCCTTACTTCAATCCAATTAACTACATGTTATTAACTTAACTTAATCAACCCTTAATAAAAGCACTAACACACATTCTCTCTCCTCCCTCACAATCAAATCCACCACCCACACCACCATATTTTCTCTCTCCTCACCTTCACCTCCACTCTCTTTTCACTTTTCTCGAACAACCACCACTCCACCACCACCTTATTTTCTCTCTCCTCTCTTTCAAGCCACCCTCACCACCAATCTTCTCTCTCTTCTCTCACAACCACCATACCACCACCACCACCATAGGGTCGGGTCGCCGCCACTTCCTCCTCCATTAAAGTCGTCCACTACTAGAAAATAGTGAAATAATGACGGAAGTCTTCCGTCGAAAACACCCCGTTTTCCGTCGGAAAACCCGTTTTCGACGAAAATTCCGTCAAATCTGGTTGTCGCAATACACTTTGTCAGGAAAACGCACTTTTCCGACAAAAATTCCGTCGGAACCACTTTTTCGATGGATTTTCCGACGGAAATAAGTCCGTCTGAAGGGATTTTTGGGCCTGGGATAATCCATCGGAAATTTCCGACGGACTGTATTCCACCGGAAAATTCCGACGAAAAATCCGTCGGAAAATGCTTAAAAAAAAAAACCACCCCCACCACCAGCCACCACCGCACATCATCAACCCCACACAAGCCAATCTAACCCGTACCACCACCCACTACCCCCACCACTAGCCACCACCGCACAACACCAGCCCACCTAACCTGCACCACCACCCACTACCCCCACCACCAACCACCATCGCACAGCACCAGACCACCTAAACCAAACCCACCCAAACCAAACCTAGATCTACAACCCTAACCTAAGCCCGATTCGGCCGAACCCCTCAACCTAAGCAAAACACCCCCACCAACCACCTAAAATCACCACTGTGCCCACCAATAACCACCGTCACCACAAAAAATTATCAATAAAATTAAAGAAACAATTAAAATCCTTAACCATTACCCACAAAACCCTTCCACCACCATAAATCATAAAAAAAATCCAATAAAACAACAACTTAAAATCAAAATTGAAGAAAAAAAGATACATACCTTAATTCAAGCATATATAACCTTGAAATTAGGTTTAAGAGGCCAAATTCGATCATAAAAACTCTAGATCTAGTGTTTTCATGGTCTAATTTGACCTGAAAACCTTTGTTTTTTGCATGAGAAGAGAGAGAAAGGGCGAAAAAATGAAAATTGTTGTTGATGTAGATGTCGGTGATGGTGTTATTGATGTCGGTGCTGCTGGTGTTTTTGTTGATATCGGTGGTGTCGGTGCTGCTGGTGTTTTTATTGATGTCGGTGCTACAGGTTAACGAGAGAGAAAAGAAGGAGAACGAGAGAGAGGAGGAGCAGAGAACGAGCAGAGAAAAGAAGGAGAACAAGAGAGAGAATGAGCAGGAAAGAGGAGTGAGAACGGAGAGGGAAGAGGAGAGGAGATAGAGAATAGGAGGAAAGAGGAGAGAGAGAAGGAGAGGAAAGAAAAGTGGCTGATGGAGAAGAGGGGGTTGTTAGGGTTTCTAAAGGTTTAAGTTATTTTTTTAAATATATATATATATATATATATATATATATATATATATATATATATATATATATATATATATTCCGATGGAAATTTCCGTCGGACTATAAATCCGTCGAAAAAAGTAATTTTCGACGGAAATATCCGTCGGAAAACACATATATTCCGACGAATTTGTCTGTTTTCTAGTAGTGGTCGCCGCCCCTTCCTCCTCCATTAAAGTCGTCGCCGCCCCTTCCCCCTTCATTAAAGCTTGAAGTTGAGGTTTTTATGGTCAAATGTAACCATAAAAACTCTAGATCTAGAGTTTTCATGGTTAAATTTGACCAAAATAACCCTCAAATTAGCAATGACAAGGTAATACTTTCCAAATTTAAGCTTTTTTTCTTCATAGTTAGGGTGGCTGGTGGTGATTTCGGGGAGAAGGGAGGGAGGTGGGGGTTGTGGATTTTGGTGAGTTGGGAGACGATGGGTGTTTGGTGGTTGAATGGGTGGGAAAGGGGAGGCCTGAGGGGTGTTTATGAGGTTGCAGGTTTTGGGTTTGGTGGTAAAGCCATGTTGGTTTTGGGTGGTTGTGGGTCTGGTCGGTTTTGGGTGGTTGTGGGTCTGGTAGATCTTGGGTGGTTGCAGGTTGCTGCATTTCAGGGTTTATGGTGGCAGCAAGGTGGGTTTTTGGTGGTTAGTTTCTGGTGATGGTGTTAGTCTTGGTGTTCTGGTGGTACGGTGTTGGTGGTGAAAGAGTGGTTACGGGATGGGTGGCTATGGTGGTGAGAAAGTGGTTAAGGTATGGGTGACTAGTGGTTAATTGGTGTTGGTGGTGTTATTGATGGCGTACTAGCGGTGTTATTAGTGGCGTACTAGCGGTGTTTTGGTGGTGTTGGTGGAGAGGATGGCAGTTGGTAGTGGTGGCCCTTAAATAATTAAGTGAATTGCTAAATCGCGTCCGGTATTTACCAGGTAACGTCTGTATTTTAACACGATCTTACAAACATGCCCTCTTTTAATTTTACCCTAATTTACTATTACCCTAATTTACTTCTACCCCATATAAATTTACCCTATTTTATTTTCACCCCACCGGCCACTAAACAGCCACCACCACCAGGCGCCACCCACCATCCACCATCCACGACTTGAATTTTTTTTTTTTTTTGAGAAAAAAATTTTGTCAACAACAATTTGCACAAGCGGTGAATGGACGAGTTTACGGAATTACAGTCGCCGCCGGAGAGGTCACCTGTGCGTTAGGAATCGGTGAATTTTTAGACCTTTTTTTTATTTTCGTAATTTCCAGAGGAACGCCTGATATTTTAGAATCTACCTAGGAACATTCTAAAATTTCAGGCGTTCCTACCTATGTTCGCCTGAAATTTTAGAATGTTCCACGGTAGATTCTAAAATTTCAGGCGTTCCTCTGGCTTCATATAAGAAACGCTTAGAAATGTAGTCTCATCCATGGGACATACTAAATTATCAGACGAACAATGGTAGGAACGCCTGAAATTTTAGAATGTACCACGGAAGATTCTAAAATATTAGGCGTTTCTCCCGTGGTACATTCAAACTTTTCAGGCGTTTCCTATCTGTTTTGATTTTATTATTAATTATTATGTTATTTAAATATTATTATATCATTATTATTATATGATTTCATGGGTTCTTAAGTAGTTTGTTTTGTGGTTATAGGATTTAGAATTAGAAAATGGCGGTGATGGTGTGAATTACAGTGGCCATTTTCAAACCGACACTGTGTTTCCTACTTTTGATGCTGCTGTTAAATGGGCGAAAGATATTTCGCGAATAATCGGATTTTTATTCGTCTCATCGTCGTACAAAAAAACCACCGATGGTCGGCCGTATCGATATTTGGCTTGCGATAGCAGTCGAAAGAAAAGGCCAAGAGATTTGGAGAATGTGATTCGCAAGGAGACAAAAACTAAGTCCGTTGGGTGTCGTTTCTACATCAAGATTTATTATGAGAGAAGCACCGATGGTTGGAGGATCCGTGCTAAAAATAATGTAACCGACACCCATAATCATCCATTCATTGTGTATCCTGAAGGTCATCGACAAAACAGCGGTCTTAGTGCAGGTGCAAAACAGGTTGTGCGTAACTTAACGAGGTCAAAGGTTGCGCCTCGTAATATCATGGAAACCATTATTGAGCAATTTCCTGAAGATCATCCAAACATCAGGCATATCTACAATTGTAGAAGTGACATTAGAATAGAGGAGTCTGAAGGAAGAGGAGTGGTTCAACAATTTCTGCATTTGGCTAGAGAGAGTCGCTACATTTACTGGGTTATGGTTGATGACATCGGCGTTTTACAGCATGCATTCATGGTGCATCCGATCACGTGCAACTTGTTACGCACATATTCGTACGTGATTGGTATGGACTCTACATACAAGACAAACAGATACGGCATGCCATTCTTTGAGATAGTTGGGGTTACACCGACGAATCAAAATTTTCTTATTGGATATGTCTTCATGAGAAACGAGACACAGGATAGTTATCGATGGGTGCTTCAGAGATTGAGGGATTTGATTGGATACCAACGGGAGCCATCAGTGTTCTTAACTGACCGTGAGCTTGGAATTTGTGCAGCATTGAAAGCTGAGATTCCCCACACTACGCATTTACTTTGTAGGTGGCACATTAATAAGGACGTTGAAGCTTATGTGACCGGATTGTTCAAGGACAAGACGGTGGGTGCAAAGTTCAAAAATGGTAGATGGAATCGAGTCATGAATGCTACATCTGATGCGGAATATGAGTTAGCCTTGCAGAGATTGAAAACAAGTTGGGCTCGATATCTGAAAGTTGTGGAATACGTTGAGACTACCTGGCTCCTTCATAAAGAGAAATTTGTGACGTGTTGGTTGAACAGAGTTCTGTACTTTGGTAATGTTTGTACATGTAGGGTTGAGAGTCAGCACTCGGCAGTCAAGAGTTGGATGGAATCATCAACTGGTTCTTTGGATACGGAATGGGCTCGAGTACATTGCCAGATTGGAAATCAGATTGTTGGAATACGTAACGCTTTAGAGGCTAGTAGATCTAAAGTAGGTGAGAAGTACAGGCACATGCCGTTGCAGCGGCTGAATCAAAAGGTTTCTCATCATTGTTTGTCTGTGCTTTACGATGAGATAGAAAGAATGAGAGGGTTAAGTTATGAGGTGCATGAGCGTTGCGGTTGTGCTCTACGGATCACCCATGGGATACCATGTGCTTGCCAGATTCATGATTCAACGTGTGATAAGAAGGGGTTGTATTGAAGCCAAATTCATCCATTTTGGTAGAGCCTTGTCATTGGTGATGGTGTTGATATTCCGAAATTCGTCGACAAGTCGGCAGAAGAAGCAGCACATTTTCGTTCACTTGTCGACGATGTTTTGGCTAGTGACCCTGTTACAGTTCGAAATGTTTCTTGCATCATTGAAGATGAAATGCATCCGAATCATTCATATCTTGAAGAGCCAGAAGTGAATCACTCAACACGGGGTCGTCCACGGGATCATTCAACCAGGCGTAACCGTAGCCATTTTGAGAATGTTGAGCGTAACAGTAGCGGTCGTAGAGGGAGAAGGCCGGGCCAACATAATTCAAGGAAAAACCGTCAAACTGAATCCGGTATATATATATATATTTTTTTGATATATATTTTTCTACCAATTATGAATTTTATGTTAATTTATTTTCTACCCATAACGAATGTGTATTTTTTTCAGGAGGAAATGTATTCAACATCGAACAATGTAGGTACGCTCACTTGCTTCCCGGACCTATATTGCCTTACATAACCGGGTGGAATGATGTCATTGGTGATGGTAATTGCGGCTTTCGTTGTGTTGCCGCCTTCTTCATGGGTGATCAAGAGCAATGGAGGTTAGATCGACAATTCATGGCTAATGAGATTACTGGTTATCCGCACTTATACAGGAGGATTTATTACGAGGCAGGTGGTTTGGATTTTGAGATACAACGTATTCGTTGGAGCGGTGGCCCATGTGGGGAAAGACATTGGATGGTAGCCTTTCAGGATTTGTACGTAATTGCTACCTTATACAATGCAACCGTGATTTGTTATGGTATTGGACAGACACAAACGAGCTATTATCCGTGCATCACTGTGTTACCGTTGCGGGCCCTCGACAATGCTACTGCACCAACTCGAGAGTTTGTTATAGCAACTGTTGGTGGGTCTCATTTTATACTTTTGCAGCTTGACCAAAACCATCCGATTCCCCCGATTGCAAATGTTTGGTACCGGGTTCGTGAACCTAGAGTTATTGGATGGGAGCAACGATACCAACATAGAATTAGTTTGTGGGAAAGATTAGTCGCAACTTGATAGATGTAATGCGTTGATTTTTTTGTCTGCACTTTGATTTTTTTTTATTTTTTTTTTTTGCACTTTGATTTTTTTTTGTTTTAGTTATTTATTTATTATTATTATTATCATTTATTATTATTATTATTATTATTATTATTATTATTATTATTATTATTATAAGTTAGCATGCCAAAAATAATTATAAAAAAAACACTAACAAGTAAAGTGCTAATGTCCGTACAAATATTAAAAGTGTCCGATTACAATCATAAAAACAAAATAATAAAAGTGTCCAACTAACAATTAAACTGTTCAACTAAGAATAACATTGTCTAGCGTAACTCAAATCATAACCCACGCATAACATCCCAATCACGAAGGGTCTGTGTAGCCATGGCCTTAGTCTCACGGGACATGGGCCCATGCGACTAAGCTAGTGCACGTTGTGTGAAATCAACGAAGCGTCCAACCCACTGTAAACAATATAAAATGTTTAAAAAATCAATACAAATAATGAAATACTAGATAATAAATACAAGGCTAAAGGAAAATGTACTTACATAATCAGTATTGGTCCTCTCAGGAAGACCGCGACCCTGAGGTACGTCAAGGGGTGACACACGAGGGTGAGAGTATTGACAGGGTAAAGTCGTATCCCCTAATCAAAAGTAAATACCTAAGTCCTCTAACTAAAGTAGATAGAGAAGTAGGGTCGATCTCCACAGGGAAACAAGTCTTTTTACTCCTAATTAATTATTATAATCTAAATTATCTAAGTAACCAATATTTATATTTGAGTATGAAACTAAACTACAAAGAATAGGAGTAGGGAGAAAACAATATATAAAAGGATCTAGGGCATAGGTTCACCAATAAATAATACTCCAGGGTAAAACATAGTAATCAATCATTGACATTGCATAAATAACACGATTAACAGGCTCTCGCAATTTATTAATCAACATAGATCTAACAGGCTCTCGCAATTACTAGATCTAAGTTCTTATTGAAAATAGCCTTTAATATCAAATTAACATCTGCTCGATTCATCAATTTAATATTGCTATACTTTTACAAGCCGCAATTGTAAAACATTAAAACAATTCAATAAGAAATTATCATGCAATACCAATAATCAATAATAGTCAATCATCAATGCATCAATTAACCAGATTGTAAAGGGCTTTCGCTACGTATTACAATCACACAATTAATTTACCAATATTAAATCTCATCTCTCGAATCTCGACTTAACCATTTATAAATTAATCTGCCTAATGAAACTAGACCTAAACATTAATTCTCATCTCTCGAATCTTGAATCAATATTGTCAAACTCATGCATAAAAGATAGGCCTAATCTAGTCACATAACATTAAATCAATCAATAGGAAATTAATCTAGCATTGATAATTAACAACAACAATTTATCCCTTCATATTATTTATGGATCCCCACAAACCCTAGAAATTAAACTACTCACACATAATAGAAACTAAACTAATCAAGGTAATAAAATAAATCATGATGAAAGGAATAAAACAAACAACTAAGATTAAGGGAAGAGAAATCGTTACCAAAATAAATCTGGAATTAATGGAAGAATTAAGAACAAAAGTTGAGAGAAAGGATTCTAAGAGAAATTAAGAGAGTAAAGAAAGATTAAAGAGGGGAAGAAGATATCCTAAAATCGTATCACGGAGAAATATTTATACTCCGTACAAAATCCTAAACTAAAACAAATTAAAACGACATTAAACGTCCACTAATAAAAACATGCGCCCGATCGGGCGAGGCACCACCCGATCGGGCGCGCCTTTTTGCTCATAATACAAATCTCGCGCCCGGCCGGGCGCCAGCCAAAGCTTCTCCCACCCGGCCGGGCGCGCCTCCGGGCGCCAGCCTTTTTAGCCGGGCGGCTCATTTGGGCCAATATTTGGACTTCGATTGGGCTCCAATTCTTCGGGCCAACCTGGGTTTCCTCTTCTGGTCTTGAATACTCGGTCCAAATGCCCCGGTATCACCTATACCGAGCCCTTAATCACCGGTTCGATGGCTCTAACTGGCCCTGGGCTATAGAATCTGGTCGTGCTCCTCCAATGCTCATGATTGCTCCAAAATATCTCGGGAAAATACTCCAAAAGCATAAATCCCTGCGAAAGTCAACCAAATCTACGAAAACACTAGAAAACACCAATTAGTAATAAAAATGGCTCTAAAGAGCCAAAAACACTACTAATTATGACCAAGGGACGGGGGTAAAATACTATATAAAATAGACATATCAAGTATCTGACCAACCATGGAATGTAATCGTCCGTGCATGTAGGACTGCCGCGACTGAGTCTAGTGTAGCGAGCCACTGGTAGACAATACGCAGCAAATGGAATAAAGCTCTCCCACATGTGTATGGACGTCTCAGCCGGGAACTCAACACTATACATCTTAACCTTCTTCGGTCTCTTGGCCTTCTCGGGCCTAATGGGGTACCTAGGTATACCTTGTACTAACCCAAGCTGTTTGACAACTCGATCAGGCATATACGGCTCAATGATTTTGCGATACCGTAAAAATCCCGAGAACAACGTCGTTGGAACAACACTGGCAGGGTCAGGTCCGTAAGGCATCCAGTTTACCTGCATAATCAAACAATAAATTAGTCACATAAGAGTAATGCGATACAAATCACAACTAAATAATAAATTTCATATTTACCTCAATGTCAGTCAACACGTCAAGTCGAGCACGAAAAGCGTAAAGCCGATCTGGGCTCTTCGGTGGCGAACCAACATCCCATAACAATGCACGTGGACGTCCAGGCTCCCTAGTCAGAGTGCCCTGCTGAGGGAGAAAGCATGGAAAATACTCATAAATCCACGCTTGAAGAAGCGTGAGACAACCAGAGATGAAATCACAATCTCCCCGTGAGGACTGCCCCAACTGACGGTACAAATACGCTAAAGTAGCAGAGCCCCATGAGTAGGAACTAGTGATAAATGTACCCTCGACAGGCTGAAGCTCATGGATGATGGAGGGATGAAGTTTATTACCACTCTTGTCCACAAAGAGTGATGAACCTAGTAAAATCCACAAAAAGGACACCACGTAGATCTCAAGGGGCCTCTCAACATTGAAGCTCGTCTCGAGGACCTTCGAAGAAAGCGCGCCACTAGGCGCGTAAGTGGGTTTACGTAGCTCCTTGACAGGCAAATCCATCATGAACGAACAATACTGTCGTAACTGTAGGGGGTCCATAACAGTAGAAACCATAGTACCATCTACAGAGATCCCAAGGATATGATACACGTCATGTAACATGATAGTCATCTCACCGAACGGCAAATGAAAGTTGTTAGTGTCTGGCTGCCATCTCTCCACGAATGCTGAAATCAAGGGCCAGTCGAGGTGCTGATACATAATACCAGGAAGATGTGATAGCCCGCTCTGATCTATCGGGGCTAATGTCTCTGGTAATAACGACTGTCGCAGCTGATCTAGTGCAGTGCACATCTTTCTCCTACTCATACATCTCAAAACACCTCGCTCCACACCACCCCAAATTGAAGCTGCAACATGACCACCATAGCTAGGAATAACACTACCATCCTCTGGACCACCGGCCATCGGCGTACTCACTAACCAGCTGTCCTGTATCAGAGTCGGACTATGACTAGTCTCCTGAGTACTTACAAATCTTCCATCAGCACCCCTATTCGTATGAATAATGTCATCAGCCTCCTCCTCATCGTCATCGTCATCGCCCGATAAACCCTGTTCTCCTATGTAAGAGTACTTGGGACCCAGTGACTCACCCTCCTCCTGGTCAGACTCGAAACCCGACCCATCCCTCTGAGACCTTGAATGATGACTCTGTGTTGCGGAGGTCGAACTCGCCATATTAGCATTAGGGACTAGTCCCGTCTCGGTACGAGGCTGAAAACGATATCGGTCTCTCTCCCTCCTAATTGACGCGTTCAAGCGTTGTGATACAGCGTGTCGTGTTCCCGAACCCTCAGTCTTAATTTTTTGCAAAAGGAAATTAAAATAAGTCTAATTTTAGTTCATAATAATAATAATTATACTTATAATAATAATTAGAATAATAATAATAAAAATAATAATAATATATAACATCAAAACAATAATAATAATAACAACAATAACACTTGTGGCAACATTTTATTGCATCCATTCCAATTTTATTGCATCCATTCCTCCCTCTTTCAAAATTGAATCAACTGCCTGTTTTAATTTTACAATGCCATATCATGAACCATCACACTAATACATTCACAAACCCCTCCGCCCTATCTGAAATTCCATCTATTCTATTTCTACTCGACATTTTTACAGTGCTGTTGACTAAAATAATTACTTCCTGCATCCCACATTATTTTGCACCTTTGTCTTTGGCATAAGATGATGAATTGGGGTTGGAATATTAGTAGAGAAGCAAGAGACTATTACTTGAAAAGTCGAGTGTGCAATTATTTTGGGACTCCAAAAAAATGCAAGTTTACAAAACAATATGGGACTAAGGCAAAAGTATCATGAATCAGGTAATTTGCCTCTAAAAACAGAGCTTTGCTATATTGGTATCAACTACTTTCAGTAAAGAATCAGGACTATAACTTGACCCTCAGCTATTGAGGCATGTCACATTTAACAATGCATATTTCTAATTATACATTTTTTTGTATAAACTGAAGTTGTTCTAAATTCTAATAGCTCATTTTGACCATCAGTAAAACTATAATTGCTCTTTTTTTTTTACAGCAACAGCAATATAATAACAATAACAGCAACATCAATATATCGAGTGATACAGCAACAACATATATCGAGTGATACAGCAACAACAACAACAAAAACAACCACATATGAAAAATAGTTTTAAAAAATAAATAAATAAAACGCCCAGAGATTTAGAATCTCTAGGCTACGAACGCCTGGAATTTTAGGATCTCCAGCCGTATGTTCGAAAATTCCAGGCGTTCGTGTTTCGTCTGGGATTTTCGAACTTACGGCCGGAGTTCCAGAATTTCCGGGCGTTTCTAGCCTAGAGAATCTAGATCTCCAGGCGTTCCTTGGAGTCGACAGAAAATAAAAAAAATAAAAAAAAAAAAACGAAACCACTAACCTGTTCGCCGGAGACGATCCCTTTTCCTTTCTGATTTCCGGCCATCTGCGTACCCTTGAACCGTCAACGCTGAAGTTTCTTACAAAAAAAAAAAAAAACTTGGTGGCTGATTATGGTGGTAACCAGTGGTGGTGGTTGATATGGGGTTGAATTTTGGGTGAAAGAAAAAGGGTAGGTGAAAAGGGTGAAGAGAGAGAAAGGTAAAAGTTAAAACAAAAGGTTTTGATGGGTTATTTAAGGGAGGGTATATTAGTATGTATTTTTAAAAATACGGGCGTTACCCGGTAAATACCGGACGTGATTTAGTACCCCCCAATTAATTATCCCCCTTTCTCTCTCTTATCCTTAATTACACACCCTTCACATTGTTAATCATCATTATCAAATTTTTTCTTGGGAAACGTGCAACAAGATTTGTTGCATATAATACATAACGGAGGAAGTACAATGAAAAATGTAAATTTCAACAACTATTCAAGTGAATATGTGCTTTTGCTATACTATAACAAGTTTTTTTTTTTTTTTTTTTTTTTTTTTGGTTGTTGTTGTTGTCGTTGTTGTTTCAATAAACAAACAATAACTTCTTTTGTTTATAACAAACAAAAAAATTGAATAAGGGGAGAAAATGCCAATAAAAAAAAACAACGGAGTATTATTACAAAGAAAGAATGAATACCAAAATCCCCAAAATACCCATCAACTCTAAACGAACTTTACCGTTCCTTTTAGCATTTGACTTGAGTTTAACTTCCTTATTGATCAAACTACCTTGATCGTTGACTTTAAAGTCAGCCCCTACCACCATACGGTGTCGTTTCCCCTTCCACAACGGTTTCCTATACCTCACGGCCGTTGACAACTCCACCCGAAAAATCACCGGAGACGCGGTACCATTTTCCAATTTTACCCCTCTAGCATCGAAACTCCCGGCACGGTGTGTGCTTCTATACCGACGTATGTAGAATGGGCTAAAAGTAGCATCACCAATTTTAATAGGGAAGCTATTAACGTCTTGTTTGTAATAAAACGTTACATTGAGGGCATCGTAGTAAATTCCCAAATTGTCGTTAGGATGACGATTATTTTTTATCCTTAGATCATAATGAACTGTGTAATTCTTGAGGGAGTTTGTAGTTTCTTGGCGGGAAAAAACGGAAAATTGATCAACGTAGAAACTCGGGTAACGATGCTTAACAAGAAGCCAGATTAACACACCGGCTATGGCTAGTACGATTATACAGCCGATGCCGCCACAAATCCGTGATCCAGCCTTACCCATGGCCGTTACTTGTCTTGCTAGATAATAGTTGCCAAGATTAATTAATAAATCTTGTTTAGAAGAAATATAATGCAATGTTTATTTGCAAGGAAATTTATGTGGAAATGAATGTATTTAGTCAAGGTGCTTTGTTATCCAAGATTTATACTAGATTGTAGGTGATGTCATCCTCTTAACAACTTATCAAGGACAAATTAAAACAAATTATAATAGAAAACAAAATAATTAGTAGGTGTTACCAACTGTCTTATACATTGATTAGGATATAAAAAAGACTTTTTAAGACCAAACTAAAAAAATACTATGTTTGAAAATGGAGATTGTTAAATACCGCCCTCAAATATTTAGGTAATGCCCACAAAATAAAATGTATTTTACAAATTTACCCTCATATGTAACAAAAAAATTACCCACTAAAAACCTTCATCCTTGTTCCCTATTCTTTGTTAAAAACTTTATCTCTCGAAACCACCACCACCACCTCTTCCTCCTCCTCTTACCACCCACCACTACCTCCTTTCACCACCAAACTACTCTTTATTACCAATTTCCGCGGAAACAACGAGGAAGGACAAGGGGAAGGTGGTCGCCAGAGAAGAAGGTTTTTTGTTTTTAATTTTTTTTTATTTTCTGAAAACGGGCTAAAACGCCCAACTTTTTCGAGGAACTTAGGTTGTAACGCCTACATCTTTCAAATAACCGCCTGGTTGTTCGAAATTTCTGGGCGTTTCATCTCAACTGCCCAGAAATTTCGAACAACCAAGTGGTTATTCAAAAGATTTAAGTGTTTCCGCTTAGGTTACTCAAAAAATTTGGGCGTTTTTTCTTCTTTTTTTCAAATTTGTTTTTATATTGTTGTTGTTGTTTAATGTTATTGTTATTATTCTACTTTCACTTTCAAAGGTGAGCAAGATTAGAAAAGAAGAATTATGCATTTTGATGGCTGTGGCTTGGTCAATTTGGTTTTGCAGGCACAAGAGTATTTTTGAAGGAAGAGCTTAGGTGTGCGTGGTCTGCCCCCTAATATTACCATAAAAATTAATTATGATGCTCATGTATGCTCTGATTCTGCTGGAGGTATTAGTGCAGTAGTAGGGGATAGCAATGGGCAATTAGAGTTTCTTAAAAATAAAATCAGTAAATAAGAAGAAACTAAAAGATTAGGGTCAAGTGGTCAAAAGAAGTTTCCACTTGCAGTTTTGAGATTAATTATGGCTAAATTTAATTCCATTTGAGGATCATGAAGATGGAGGAATGGTTAGTCCCTCCACATCCTCCCCAAGAGTGGGTGGGTTTGATATGATTCCTCATCTCACCTCTTGTGATAGGAGGTGTCCTCCCCCCCCCCCCCCCTATCTTACAATTCTTACTTGGTACAAAAAATATAAATAATATTCCCCCGGAAAAAAATATAAATAATAATTCCATTATTATAGATTGTGCAATCAAGAGCTCATATTACTATTTAAGATTGTAACACACAGTTACACATGTGAGTCAGGATTAATTATTTGATTTCACATTACCAGAAAAAATTAGAAAAAATAATCCCAACTTTCATCAATTTTCGTAGAATAATCCCAACTTTGAATTATACTGGAATAATCCGAATTTTGGGGGTACTTCTTTTTCTTCAATCCCAAATACTGGTTACCGGTTTAATGGTTTTTTTTTTTAATAAAAATGACACGTGTCGTACAGCAATTGGATAAAAAAAATTAAAAAAAAACAAAAAAAAAATACCCAGCCTGCGAAAACCCCAACAACCCTGAGAACAACTCTGGCAACCCGCCACCACCATAGCCCAGCCACCCAGTTGCCGAACCTTCGTCCTTCCCCCACCACTAGACTCGCCGCTCCGGCGTTCCCCTTAGCCACAGTCCCCTCCCCGAATCCCCACGCAACCACCTATAAAAACCCTTGAAAACTTCCATCCAATTCGCTTTAAGGGTGTTTCGACGGTGTTTCGAATGGTTGGAGAGGGTTTTCGACGGTGAGGAGGTGGTTGTTGGGGGTTTTCGGGAGTGGGGGAGGGGTTTTGAGGGTGTTTCGAATGGATGGAGGGGGTTTAAAGAGATTTCCGGTTATGGAGGGCCGAAAACCAAATCGGGAAAGGAGGGGATTGGGGGTGGAGGTGGGTCACGACACCGGCACCTGGGGTTTGGGGTGAAAGAGGCGCACGGTTGGGGCTGGGGAAGGGAGAGGTTGATGCGGTCGACGGTGGCAGGTGGTGGTGGTGATGGTGGGGGGGGTTACGGGGGTCAGGAAGGGGGGATAAGGGTTTGCTGGTTTTTTTTTTATTTTTCTTTTTTTGGACCAATTGCATTTTGACACGTGGCATATAACCTGTAATATCAGGTCATTGACTTTTGTTGACCGGTTTAGGATTGAAGAAAAAGAACTACCCCCAAAGTTCGGATTTTCGGATTATTCCACTATAATTCAAAGTTGGGATTATTCTATGAAAATTGATGAAAGTTGGGATTATTTTTTCTAATTTTTCCAAAAAAAAATGTTTATTACTACGATATCTATTTTAAAAAATATCCCAAATGTGAACTGAGATTAATCATTCTCATCGGCATTGAAATTAAAAAAAAAAAAAAAAAAAGAAAGAAAGAATTTGACTAAATTAACTCTAATGGGATACAATCATACAGGTCATACGTACAACTGTACTATACAAGTATACAGCATTCAATAATCGTTTATGGGCTTATGGCTTCACATGTTATAAAGTGTTTATAAGATGGGTTATCTTGCAAGAGGATCAAGTCCAATAAGGACATACATACGTAGCATTGTGTTAATGAATTTTATTGACAGAAGTTCCTACTTTAAATTTTTTTTTGTGCAACTATTTAGTTCAAAATGGTCATGTCAAATAATGGGCGTACACGGTACATCATGGAATTATATTAAATCAATAATTGCTATGAGTATTATCTTATGCCAAATCTTACCAGCTTGATAAAAGGAGTTTTTTTCTAAGTTAATATTGGCTAATTCATCTCAATTTTATTCACTAGTAGAAAAAAATGCTATTTGTAACGCCCTATTGTAACCAACAATTTTTTATTAGTTACAAGTACTATATTTGTAACCAACATTAGCTAATGTTGGTTACAAATACATCCTATTTGTAACGGACAACATAGTGTTGGTTACAAATACATATTATTTGTAACGGACAACATAATGTTGGTTACAAATACATATTATTTGTAACGGACAACATAATGTTGGTTACAAATATATTCAATTTGTAACGGACAATATATAGTCGGTTACAATTAGGGATGTCAGTGGGGCGGGTCAAGTAGGAGACCCGCCCCATCCCCGCCCCAATGGGGCGGGGATGGGTCTCGGTTTGGCGGGGATGGGGATAAAAACCATACCCGCCATGGGTGATGGGGGCGGGGGTGGATTTTAAGTTGTACCCGCCCCATCCCCACCTCATACCCACATCTATATATTTTTTTTAAAGCAAAATTACATACTTTTATTCTATTTATAAAATAATTACATGAAATACAATATTAATTATAATACTTTGTACGACACTTATATTATAATACAAAAATGTGTATAGAATGTTTATTTTATAATTCGTATTAATTATGTAAGATTGTGTATTTGAGATACGGATATTAGGTGGATCTTGGGTGGGGATTAGGCGGGTCTTTGGTGGGGATGGATATCCAAGTGGGGGTGGGGCGGGGATGGTTTTGGAGTTGTACCCGGTGGGGCGGGGATGGGGATGAAAATTGGACCCGCCGTTGGAGATGGGGATGTGAATGAAAATATTAGGTGGGGATGGGGATGGGAAGGCCAACATCCGCCCCGCCCCACCCCATTAACATCCTTAGTTACAATTAGCTAGGATATTTTTCTATAACCGTCCAAAGCCCATTATTTTTTCCCTAACCCTAAACACGACTATTCTCTCTCCTCCTCCCTTCTATAGCCGCCACCCCCTCTTCTTTGTGATCTCTATTCTCTCTCTTCCTCCCTTCTCATCTTTCTCTTTCCTCTCGATTCTCTCTATCCTCTTCCCCTATTTCACTCTTCCTTCATTCCTTTTTCCTCTTGAATTTCTCTATCCTCCTTACTCTTTCCTCTTTCTCTAAACGAACCGATCTCTTAGCAATTATTCTTCCACGAGAATCTATCCACAAGAATCATCAAGCACAAACCGCGCACCGCCCATGTATTGTTTCATCAACAACGTAACCAAGCTTCACATACTGTCAACCCACGAATATATATCCACCGTCAACGAACAACCGTGCTCACGGCGCTTAACAACCAAGCATCAACCTACAACGCAAGCCTCTATTGTCAACCCAAGGTTTTTTGTTTTTAGATCTATCTTATTTTCATTTAGATTAGACATTAGATCTAGGTTGTTTAGTTTAAATTTCTAATTGTAATTATTACTTTTGTATGAAATTGCAATTTTAATATATAATTTATAGATAATTGTATAATTTTTATTCCTTTCGAATTTTTGGATTTTTATGTATAATTTTGATTAATTATTGAATTTTTTGTTCAATTTTTTAGATAATTGTGTATTAATTACTTAATATTTGTGTATAATTTTAATGTTTTGTTATTGTATGATAGTTTGTTGTTTATGTGTGTTTGATGGTGGCGTTTGGTGTTTATTGGTGGTTTTTGTGGCGGTCATGGGAGGGGATCGGAGAAGGGGTACGATTTGTAGTGGGTGGCTGGTGGTGTGGGTCACGACCTCTCGAGGTTGGGGCCTGGTGATGTGGGATAGTGTCGTGGTTGGGGTAGTGTTGGTGGGTTTGGGTCATGGGCAGGGTATTTTCGGATTTGGGTTCAAGTTCAACTAGGACGTCTTAACCTAGCATTTTTGCTAGGTATTTTTTTTAATTTTCGAAAACAAGCATTTGTAACTAACAATTGATATGTCCGTTACAAATAGGTACATATTTGTAACCAACAATATCCGTTACAAATGATTGGACTATTTGTAACCCCAGTAGTTGTAACCCCCAATGTTGGTTACAAAAAGCCTGTTTTTGTTAGTTACAAATAGCATTTTTTCTACTGGTGATTTTAAACTTTTTCATTATTAAAGTAGTAGGAGTAGTAATATTTATCAAAAGGTGATAAGCTATTAGCCATTTAGGCCAGCTTCCAAAATATGGATATGATAAGGAGAATTTGGGTTAGCAACCCGTCACTAGCTAGTGATATGAATGCGATCCTCAGAGCTGAGTATACTACGGAGGAGGTGAAAACTGCTCTTAGTCAAATGCATCCTATTAAAGCCCCGGGCCCTGATGGTATGTGTCCTTTGTTTTTTCAACCTTCGGTCTCAAATTCTGTGTTGGCTATTCTGCGTGGTGATCATATTCCTGCTTTCTTAAATAATAAGACGTTTATTGCACTCATCCCGAAAAAAATGATGCTGATTGTATGTCGGATTTTAGGCCTATCTCTCTCTGTGTAATGTGATCTATAAATTGGTTTCAAAGGTCTTGGCGAATAGATTGAAATTATTTTTAGACAAAATTATTGCAGTTAATCAGAGTGCTTTTACTCCGGGTAGACTGATTACTGATAATATTTTGGTGGCCTTTGAAATTTTTCACCACATGAAGAATTTGAATATTAAGGAGGGTTGTATGGCTTTGAAGCTCGATATGTCAAAAGCTTATTATAGGATTGAGTGAGATTTTTTGGAAGCAGTTCTTGAAAAATTTGGTTTCGATGTGGCTTTCTTTCTCGGTGCTTGTCAATGGTAGGCCGACGGAGGAATTTATTCCTCATAGGGGTATTCGCCAGGGTGATCTGATCTGTTTATTCTGTGTGCTGAAGTTTTCTCTCATCTCCTTCGGAGTGCGGAGGAAAATGGTAGTCTCCATGGTATTTGCATTGCCCCTACGGCTCCTTCTGTTAATCACTTACTGTTTGCATATGATTGTATTAGTTTTTCGAAGGCGTCTTTACAAGATGTGAAGGTGATTAAAGGGGTTTTGGAAACATGAGCTTGCATCGGGGCAAAAAATTAACTTCGATAAGACTACTGTTTCTTTTAGCAAAGGGGTTCGTGAGGATAGGAGAATTGAGATTGCAGATGGCTTTGGTGTTCGTTTGGTGGATATCCATGATAAGTATCTAGGACTTTCGACGGTTGTGGGGAGATCAAAGAAGGTTATTACGAAGGGGGTGAAGGAGAAGTTGTGGAAGAAATTGCAAGGTTGGAAGGGGATGGTTCTTTCAAAGGCGGGTAAGGAGGTTATGATTAAGGCAGTGGCCCAATCTCTCCCTACCTACGCGATGAGTGTTTTTAAGTTTCCATCCTCTTTTTTTGAAGAGTTAAGATCGTTGGTAGCTCAATTTTGGTGGGGTAAAAAGCAAGGAGAAAGGAAAATTCATTGGCTTGCTTGGATGAAGTTGTGCCGGACTAAAAATGAAGGGGGGTTTGGGTTTCGAGATTTTAAGCTTTTTAATTGGGCTCTTTTAGGGAAGCAAGCTTGGAGATTACTTATGTCCCCGGGCAGCCTTTTGGAGCAATTGTATAAGGCTCGATACTACCCAAACTCAAGCTTTGTGGAAGCAAATTTGGGCTCTCTTCCGAGTTACACTTGGCGGGGTATTTGCGAGGCTAGATGGGTGGTAATGAGGGGTATGCAATGGCGTGTGGATAATGGGGAAAGTATCCGGGTGTGGTCCGATCCTTGGGTTCCGGGTACTCAATCGCATCGTATTATTTCTCATAGAGGCAATGCCGAGGTGGATATGAAGGTAAGTGAGCTTATTGATATCTATTCTCATTCTTGGAAGTCGGATGTGATTTCACATACCTTTCTCCCTTTCGAAAGGGATAGAATTTTGAGCATTCCATTGAGTCATAGAATGCCAGTTGATTGTGTTTGTTGGGACTTGGAGAAGGATGGTGTTTATTCGGTGAGATCGGCTTATAGGGCAATCTTTGATGATAATTGGAAGGATGAAGAGGAGGAGTCTTTGAATGAACGTCACTTTTGGAATAGAATTTGGAGCTTGAATGTTTTGCCTCGGGTTAAGGTGTTCGGTTGGAGGGCCTGTCAAAAGGCTCTTCCTACTAGGGAGGGCATTCATCGACGTGTTCATGATTATGATCCCACTTGTGGGGTCTGCAGCAGGGAGCCGGAGTCTGTTGTTCATGCTTTGAAGGATTGCAATTTAGCTCGAGCTATATGGAGCAAAAGTAAGTTCTCTTCGCTTATTTCTCATACTTATTGTAATGTGGTTGATTGGTGGAATTTTTGCATTGAGAAATTGGAAGGGGATGAGTTTGAAGAGCTCATTACCTTGTGTTGGGTGCGAGAAATAAGTGGGTTATGGGAGGGGATGATTTTGATCCTGTGAGTGTTATTGCTTATGCTGAGAAAATTGCAAAGGAGGCTCGTGAAGGGGGGCAGTTAAAAGCAGTGCTGGGGCTGGCAGCAGCCACGCTGTGCAGTGGAGTCCTCCCCCTTTTGCTTATTGCAAAGTTAATGTGGAAGCTGGGGTGTTGGGGTCTGTTGGCTCGGGTTTGGGGGCTGTAATCAGGGACAGTGGTGGGTCGATTCGGTGTTGTGGGGTGCTGTAGGGAGCGGAGAAATGGGACACTAAACTGCTGAGGCAAAAGCTATTTGTATGGGGTTAAAGATGGCAAGGGAGGAAGGCTTAACCCGTGTCATGGTGGAGAGTGACTGCTTGGGTGTGATCGAAGCTCTGCGTGGGAGGTCAACTGGTTCGAGTTCGTTTCATCTCATTGTTGAAGACATCCTTGATTTATGTTCTAATTTTATTGATGTTATTTGGTCTTTTGTTAAAAGAACCGGGAATAGGGTAGCGCACAATTTGGCTCATTTCCAACCTTGGGAATTTGGTCGAAGAGTGTGGAATAATAATTTCCCGACTCAGATCTTAGATGTTGCAAACAATGATTTATCAATTTAAGTCCCCTTGGAGGGTTGTTTCAAAAAAAAATTATTTATTTATAGAAAAATAATCATTAATCATATCATTTCAAATACAACTAATTTCATAAAACAATTTAACTCTAATCAATGATTTTGCTCAACCAAACAAATAATGCAAAAAATTGACTAATACAACTACGAATAATTTGAATAAGTAAAAATTTAAATTACCCAAAATACGGTACTACTCTAGAGCTAAAATAAAAAATGTAAATCATCCAAGTATTACAAAGAATGAATGAAAATCAAAATACTCAAAAAGCCCACCACTTCTAAACAGCCCTTGTTATTCTTTTCACCTTTAGAGCTAACTAGGTTAGTTCCCGTGCCATGCACGGTAATTTCAATATTTTCATTAATTTAATACAATTATTTTACTGTAGAAAAATAATATCAAATTGCAAAATAGGATGAAAGTTCTGTAATTACGATTTTTTAAATCATTAAAGAAAACGGAAGAAGAAATGCATGAACGACTAATGAAAATAACTATGGATTACATTACAAAGTTATAGATAAGATTACATTGTTGTATTATATGCCTTTGTTCCCGTCATAAAATAAATAAATAAATAAATAAATCTTTGTTGAATGTGTAAAAATGAATATACTTGCCAAATAGAAAAGAAATATTATTGTAAAGTATTAAATTAAATACTTCTCTAAGAAGCTTTGGGATAAAAAATAAAATAAAATAAAAAAAAAACATCTTTTGGAGGGAAAATTTTTAACCAGGTTATGACAAGTGTCATTTCTGATTTCGCCTTTAGTATAGGTATATTGATAAGTTTTATTCCTTTATTGTCCTTTCCCTTAACTAGATTGCCTTGCTCATTGACTTTCAAGTCAACTCCCATTACCAAATGGTGTCTTTTGGTCTTCCAAAACATGCTCTTGTACCTCACCGCGGTCGCTAGCTCCACTCTAAACACCGCGGGCATGGTATCATTTTCCCATCGTACCCCTTTAGGCACAATATCCCCAACACGGTGGGTAGCCTTTCGACGGCCTTGGTAGAAAGGGGCAAAAGTGGCATTTCCAATCAAAACGCCGTTAAAATTGGGTTTGTAATAAAAGGTAAGATCGAGGACATCGTAATAAATTCCCTTATTGACATTTGAACCCTTGTTTTTGAGTTTCAAGTCGTAGTGAATAGTGTTGTTGTTACGAGTGGTATTATTGGTAAATACCTCGAGGGCAAAGACGTCAAATCGCTCAGTGGATAAAGTGGGGCTTGAGGTTTTAAATTGGATAAGCCAGATTCATACAGCGGTTATGGCTAATGTTGTGCAGTTGTATATGCATTTCCAACAGCAATCACTTAAAGACATTGGTTTTTAGGCTAGTTTTAGGAGAGAGAACGAAGAAAGGAAAATGGTTCGATTTTGTTTGGGTGGTAGTCTGGTAGATTAACAATAATAATTGTACAGTATAAATTGTCAACGTGACTTCCTTTTTAAATTGATTTATTGGTAGATGATGGGGTAGTTATTAAGGGTCTGTTCTCATTGACTGAACTCAGCTGAACTGAACTAAACTGGACTGAATTGAGCTGAACTGAACTGAAATGAATATTTTATAAGAGAAAGAAATTAGGAGCTGAATTGAACTGAACTGAAATGAATATTTTATAAGAGAAAGAAATTAGGAGCTGAATTGAACTGAACTGAATTGAATTGAGCTGAGTTGAACTGAACTGAACTGAACTGAATTTCAACGTAAGAGAACAGGCCCTAAGGGGTTGATACTTGATACTCTCGGACTCTCCGTACCAATCAACGCTTCTAGTTCATATGGCCATATAAAAAGGAAGGGTGTTAAATATCGTCATAAAAATGATCAAAATGTGCAGCAAAAAAAAAATTGATCAAATCCTTCAATATTTTGGGCCTGTTCTTATACGATTATTTTCAGTTAAGTTCAGTTATGTTCATCTCTAATAAGTTTAGTTCAGTTCAGCTCATTTCAATCAATGAGAACAGATCACCATTAGTGTGATGGGCAATTATGTCGTTGGTACTTCACCATTATCTTCCCTCTTGCCTCCAATTACTAACACTTTGATACCACTACCCTAATCCTCTGATCGGTAATAACCAATTAACAATAGTAGAAAAATGGTAATTGGCACCGAGTTATGGGCACGGTTCTTAAGAACCGGTGGGAAAAAAGGGGGAAAATAGGCGGGGTTTTAAGAGTAGAGTATTGCCACTGGTTCAAACCGAACCGGTGGGGAAAATGTTAATCCCACCGGTTTTGAACCGGTGGAAAAAGGTTTAAAAAAAATCGGTTCATCTTTATAAACATCAAACCCTAACTTCTCTCTCCGCCTCCTTCATTTCATTTCCCCTGATCTCCCTCTCTCTCCTCTCTCCCTTCTCTCTCCTCTCCTCTCATCTCCTCTCGTGCTCCCTTCTTCGATCTCTTCTCGTGCTCCCTTCTTCGATCTCCTCTCTCTCTCTTCGACCACCACCGCAAAAGCCCACCACAAATTCGACCACCGCCACAAATTCGACCACCGCCGCAAAGCCCACCACCACCACATCATCACTGCCGCAAAACCGCCACCACCACCACAAGTTCGACCATTTCATTTCTGGGTATAATTTATTCGAGGTTAGGATTTAATTTATAGGTTTAATTCGCTTTTAATCGATTTTGTTGGATTTAATTTTGGGTTTGATTTTGGATTTAAATCGATTTTTCTGGGTTTATTTAATCGATTATTGGATTTTAATTCGAGTTTTCTCGATTTTTCTGGGTATAATTATCCTAATTTAATCGGTTTTGTATTTTATTTCAATTTTCTCATTTTTTCTGGGATTAATTTTGGGTTTAATTAATCGATTTATCTGGGTACATGCATGTGATTTTTGGTTTTTTATTTTGAGTTTTTTGGGTTGTTTTTTTTATTTTTTCCGGGGATTTTGTGTTTTTATCAATTTTTTTTTATAATTTTGTGTTTCTGGCTTTTTTCAGTTTGTGAGTATTTTATTAAATTAATTCCTATTTTCTGGTTTTTTTTTTTTTGGGGGGGGGGTTTATGGGTTTATATTTTCCGCATCCAACCAATCTTTGAAACACACGCACATTTCTAGTGTTTCGGGTTTTAGACTTGTTCTTCTATCGTCTAAAACCCTTCCGGATGCGCTGAAAGCTCGTTCGGAGGCGACGGAGGAAACTTGGATAGCAAGAATGTCTCGTGCCATTGCCGCCAAAGTTGGATGCTTCGAGCTTTGTTGTTTCCACCATGCAAGGAGGTCGAGGCTGTTTATCTCATCGTCGTCCATGCCTTTGGTGAAGTCGTAACTCAGGTACATCTGCAACTCCGAGACGTCGCTTTGCGTTCTCCTGATTGATGAATCACCTGAAAACCTTGAAATCAAGTTAGTAGCTTGTGAAAATAAATGTTTGGCCTTCTTACTTACGTTTTTGGATGGTTGGGAAGGCCCTGAGCGAGGAACGGTGCCATATTTGGCTTCATAGACTCTATATAAAGCAAAAAACTGATCCTTCACATTAGTCTTATAGTTTTCTACATCATCGTCAAGAAACATGCATTGAAAGTAAATGGCAACTAACATAAATGTGTTTTCATACTTTTGCCTAGGATCTAATATGGAAGCAAAAATATAAATCAAAGGAATCTCACTATAATATTTACGCCACTTTTTTTCCATTGCTGGAAGATACTGATCATAATCACTTTGATCGCGATGATCAGCGAAAAGTTGGGCGAGTAAGCATGCATTAGAAAGAAAGTTTTGAGCACAAGGATTGTAAATAGTAGAAAAACAATACGTCATGTTATATAATAACTGTAAAAATTGCATATATCTTTCACAGTTTTTCCAATCATCATCATACAAAGCATTTTGTGGAAATTTTTGGTTGTAAAATAATGTTAACGGGCCCTTGTACTCAATTGCCTTTGTTAACATGTCATAGGTGGAATTCCACCTAGTTGGGCAATCGGTTCTAATTTTTATTACCCTTATCTTTTGTTGTTTTAGAAAACTCTTCCATTCTTGGTATCTCATGTTAGAGCTATTAATAGACATAATAGCATCTCTGATTTTGCTGTAGTATGGGCCAATTGCCCGAACTCCATCCTGTACACATAAGTTAAGTACATGGCAAACACATCTAGTATGAAGAGCTTCACCGTCTAATAGTACATCGGTTAAGTTTTGTTTGATAAGATTAGCTGTGTATGTCATAGAGGTTGCATTATCAAAAGTCATAGACATCATTTTATCTCGAAGGTTGTATTCGTCTATTGCTTGCATTAAATGGTGAGCAATGTTAATGCCGGTGTGTGGGTATTCCAGCATTTTGAAATGTATTATTCTTTTTTGTAACATCCATTGATCATCTACCCAATGGCAAGTCACACATAAATAGTGATATTTATAACCACTATCCCAAGAATCGGCTGTTAAAGATACTCTACAGTTAAGGTTACTCAATTCGGCTTGTAACCGGACTTTGTACTCTAGGAAATTTTTCATTGCGGCGGAACGAACGGTTTTCCTAGAGATTCTTTTATGTTGGGGTTGTAGTGCTTTGTTAATGTAGGTGTTGAATGCGTCACTTTCCGAGAAAAGAAAAGGTTGTTCGGCGTGTACTATCATTTTTCCTAGTTCATCCCTATCCCTCTCATAGTTGTATGTAAAGCCGTATGGATGGAATTGGGAAATTTTGGGCTGGGTTGGATCACTAGCTGGTTTTGCACAAGCTTTCATGTGTCTAGATAAGTGTCCCGTCCCGTTTTTGGTAACTGCCGTGAATACACTATTACATGTTTTACATTTTGCCCATTGTTCACCATCTTTACTTAGGACAAAATAACGTCATACCTCACTCCTTCGGTTTTTCAAAAGTAGCATCTCAGTTTCGGTTAACCATTCATGATGTGTGTGATGGTTAGTAGTGGGACTAGTGGGAGTGGCAGTAGAAGGGGTAGAACCGGAGGGAATTCGGGTACTTTCTTGGCTACCTTGGCTAGAACAATAGTTTTGTTGATTACCGATATAATTAGGTGGAAATTGGTATGGTGGTAGTGGAAATTGGTTTAGTGGTGGTGCTGGAAATCCCGACATATTATATGGCTCATAGCCCGGGGGGAAGTAAATGGGGTCATTGGTTTGACTCGTAATTTGGGGGCTCGTTGTATTTGGTGGTTCCCTAGAACTACTACTACGGATAAGTCGGCCTTTCCCCCTAGACCTAGATGATGGGTTGTTCGATGCCATAATTAACAATTAATTTTTTAATAAAAAGTGGTTTACTATAATAATAATAATTAATAACAACAATTTTAACAATAAAAATATCAATAATATTAATTAATAACAACAACTATAACAATAACAATAACAACAAAAATAAATAATAACAACAATTGTAACAATAATAATAATTAATAACAACAATTATAACAACAACAATAACAATTAACAACAATAATAATTAAACAAGATTATTCTAATAATAACAATAAAACAATAATAAATTTAAGATTAGTTTAAATCTTACAACCGTGCTTCAACGCTCCACTAATTACGATTACGAACTTTTTAATTTTTTCCGATATTAGGAAAATAATTAGAGAATTTAAGAGAATAATTAGAGAATTTAAGAAAATAAGGATTATTAGAGATTTAGAGAATATAAGAGATAAGAAGAAGAGATTGTGATTTTGTGATTTGGGAATGAAATGGAGGTGAGTATTTATAGAATTTTTGGCAAAAAACTAGCCGTTTTATAGCCGTTGGCTCGCGGGCCGTGCCTGCGGGCCAGCACGGCGGGCCATGCCCGTGCTCGTGCCGGGCCGTGCCTGGGAATTCTCAACCGTGTCCGTGGCACGGAAGTTGAACATCGTGCCGTGCCGTGCTTGACTTCGGGCCGTGCCGGGCTGCGCACGGCACGCGGGCCAACCCGGCCCGTGCCCAGGTTTAGTTTCTACTGCTCCTCTTTAGAATCTTCTAATCCAATTTTTAATTACTCGTGATTTTAATTGATTGTTGACAGTAAAATGATTATTTGACAGTAAAGTGATTTTAACATACAGTAACTTTTGTTGTTGCAGGGCATCAGTGTGCTACTTCGTATATTGTTCAACAACAAATATGGCGTCGTGTTCTAGTAATATTCCTTCATCTAAGGAGGTATTTTTACGTTTTTATAATCCCGTTAAGGAGAATTTCATTTGGTATCGCACTTTGTTAAATTCCACTGGTGATGATAACTATAAGAAACAAAAGATGTCGATTGAGCTCTGTAGGTTTATTGAGGGTGAACCAGGCGATCCTATAATGCTATTTAATCAATGTTTGACATGTGCTGCGGTTTCACCCTATATTTACTTGTGTGGTTCCCCTGCCCGTGGGAGTAAACTTGTGTGGCGGATCAATACTCGAATAAGAGGTAGTAATTGGGAACGTTGTCCCGACTTGACTATAGAAAGATGCAACCCATTTCCCTTTGTTGTTGGCAATCGTTTAATTTTCATTGGTTCTGTCTCGCCTTTGTATATGACATCTCCCTACTCTTCCTTGCCATTAGGCGACGTTGTTGAGGATGCATCGGTGGAGAATTGGCAAGAATGGGAGTCTATGCCTTGTCCACCGGGTGTGAACTTGAAAGAGTTTAGTTTATGTGCAGCACACATAGAAAAAAATAAGCTTATTTATGTGCCTTATAAGACTTCAACTTTTATGTTTTCAATAGAGGTGGAAAAACTAATTTGCTCGAAACCAAAGGCGTTTGTAGTTGATGAGAGTTTTGTATGGTGGGATAAAGGTTGTATATACATTTCTGACTTGACTCTTAAGAAAATTTCGAGAAAATCTTGTGCTAGTGTGGGTTTGATTGGTGCAGAGTATGCTCCTCTGATTGAGCCCAATAATGTACACTTTCTTCATATACAAGGTCATCTATTCCTTCTTATTTGGAAGAAAGATTCAACATTTCATTTTCTTCAACTTGAACTTCATCCTTTCATTTATCATGGTCAAATCAAACTCCACGTTTCTATCTGCTCCAAATATGATGTAGAAGATTCATTCTGAATCACAGTGTTTTGGTGAATTTCGTCTCATTGATGCAATTGTTATGTGACTTCATCAGTGGGCTAGCTTGCGCATCCGTTTGTTGTTTTGCAAGCAGGATGCCTAAAGCTCACCTTTTATCTACGAGTAGTACTTGGTGATATGTTTATTTTGTGTTTCTACGGACAAAAACACGAGTAGATCAATGTAATTCGTATAATTTTGTAATGATTTTCTAATTTTATACGTTTAATTTTACATATGAGTACAATTTTCTAGATTGTTTTTAATGTTTTACACCCTTTTTTCTAATTTATTTTTTGCCAAATTTATTAATTAATTATTTTTTGTTTACACTTGTGATTGTTTGTTCTTTACTTCCTTTCTGTTCCTTTTTTTTTTATGGCGAATAAAATTGTCAACAAATCTGTTAAAAAGTATCTTACATACTTCAAATTTTATAAAAAAACTACCTTATAAAGATGCTGAGAGCTTTAAGATAAAATATTACTAAGAAGCAATACTAATTTTATAGCACACACTTTTTAAAACATTCGTGTACTACAATAATTAATATTCATTGTAAAATTATCCTAAAATGATCAAAAGTTATTCCAAATTTAATAAAAGTTACCTGATAAATCATGATGTAGATAATAGTTTGTTATGCTTTATTGACAAAATTCTTCTGTCTTTTTGAAATGAAGTCTACTAAATATATTTTTGTAAACTTCTCCCTCGTGGGGTTGGAGGGTCACGTTCCTTCTTATTGTAGCTAATGTGGTTAATGTTGCTATCCGCTCTTACCATTTCTGGTAGGAAATGGGATGAGGGCGTTCCTTTCCTGCCTCCTTCGATAAGGAAGGTTTCTTTAAATTCAAGGTTTTGTTAAAAGTTTCTTTTTTACCTCTTTAAATTAATAATTATCAAGAAGTCTTGTATAAAGAGGACTTATGTTAATTTATTATTGTACGTAAGACAATCAATCTTAGGGTAATTTTAACAATTTTTGTGGAAACTTTAATTCCTTATAGTGTAATTTTTAATTTGTAATGAGTTTGAGTATATTTTAACAAGTAATTTCTAATGGATACATGCTATGGAGGCTAATACAATAAGTGTATTTAAGGGTAACATTTATGTTAGAAAATTTGTAATTTTTTGTAGTATATAATGGTAACTTTAAATACATTTACAAACTTTAACATGTTTTACAATAACTTTATGAAAGTCCGCCTTGATTAAGAATTTGTGTAAAACCTTATTGGGTTTAAAGATTTCAAATAACGTTGAACGTTATATTATTATTCCATCCCTAAAACTATGGGTCTGTTCTCTTTGACTTATTTTCACTTCAGTTCCTATTTTCCTTCTCTCATAAAATATTCAGTTCACTTCAGTAAATCAAAACATGCCCTATATCCAAGAGTTTTTTATTTTAAAAATAACACTGTTTTTAGACGGATTGGTAATCTCCATATATGCGACAGTGTGACCTTTAAGTCATTGACTACTCCATATTTACAAATTGCATTATTTAAAATTTTTAAGCACACAACTATCTATGTTCTATAAGCTATAACCATTATATTTATACACTTCTTACACAAAATATTGCACAGTTGACATTTTGACAAGACGAATAGAGTCAATGCAAAATTATTTGTCAGATTGTCACTATTAATCAATGAACCACTATTCAAAAAAAAATAAAAATCAATGAACCAAAGCTAGGTATTACACAAGAGTAATAAACTATGGTGCGTAATAAAATGAGTTATCAATTGATGTACATAGTTATAAATTAATTTCTTAAAAAAAATAATGATTAAATACACTCATATTTTATAATAAGTAAGAGTTAAGTTAGAGAAAGACTTTTTAATTCCTCTTTTCAAGATCCAAGTAAAAATGATACTCCTTACTTATATACTATTGTTTTATTTAACTTATTTTCTAATTACGAAAAGGGTGGTGTCATCAATTCATCAATCATCATACTATAAAGTCAGAAGAACAAAAGGCTAGAAATACATACATGCCATTACAATTTTCTATCTCTTTTTTCAAGTCAAAGTTATAAGCTTATAACGCTATTCGTCCTCTAAGCTTGACTTGAAAACCAATGGAAATAGGTAGAGGAAGTATTGGCAGCTTCATCTTCATTAGCATTATAGTTTTACTCTACTTTTATTTTAATCGACGTATAATACCTATCTGCTCCATAGAAGAATTTACGGTTTTCGCCCTCCAAGAAAAACCCACAAATTCCACCCTTCAAACCAACAACACTATCCATTTTGATCTTAAGGTCAAAAACAAAAAATCTATCCTCTTAGGAATTTACTACGACGCTCTTAAACTTACGTTCTTTTATAAACGTAACATCCATAGCTTCCCTATTGAAATCGGAGATGCTAATTTTCGCCCCTTCTTCTTACGTAATTCTAAGAGTCATTCTATGAGTACTAATCGTACGGGGAGTATTGATGTTAGAGGGGTAAAATGGGAAAATGATACCGTGGTGTCGTCTCAGGTGGTTTTTAGGGTGGAGTTGCTAACAAAGTATAGGTACAAGAGACTATTGTGGACGTCTGGTCGATACCATTTGTTGGTAGGAGCTGATTTGGAAGTTAATAATGAGGGTAGTTTGGTAAATAATAAGGGAGTTAAACTTAAGTCTAAAGCGGGAAGAAATAGTAATGTTCGTTTTGAGCTTATGGGTATTTTGGGTATTTTGATCTTCATTCTTTCTCGGTAGTTTTATATCTTATATTATATAGGGTAGGGATCAAATAAGAATTTTCTTAAAATGAGAAGGATGAAAGATACATAAGTTTTTTTTACTAATCATGCATATTATTTTCACTAAATGTGCATAATTGATTTTTATAATAATTGATTTTTTTTTTATTTGAGTATTCTTGGAAAAAACGAAATTGTGCGCATTACGTCTAAAAATATATGCATGTAAAATTTGAGTCAATTTTTTTTATATACACATTTAGTTCAAAAAAAGAAAATGTGTCATTTTTTAAGTCACATAGAGGTCAACGTCAGAGAAAAAAGTCAATTATCGTCAGATTATGATCTTAAGACAAATTTTCATACTCCATATTGCTTTTTATTGAATATACTTATGAATCAACAAAACTTGTAACGAAATACTTGAATATACTACCTCCGTTATATATTATGTGCAACGATTAAACATTTTTCCTCTCTACTTTATGTCAAATCGTTGCAAATAATATGTAACGGAGGTAGTATATATATTCGTTGTATTATAGTATTGTGTTGTAGGGTTGTTTGGTCACTAAAATCGAATGAAAAGTTTAGAAATACATACCATGAATATGCTGGGAGACATGGACTCAATTCAACTTCAACCCCATATTAATTTGGAATTTGTTTAGTTTAATCAAGGTAGATAGTGTTTGGTAACTTGAATTTGGTTTGAAATTATTTTTTGAATTCAAATGTGGAAATCGGAATGCGGCAAAACATTGAAACACAAAAAATAGTGGTCTTTGAAGTAGAAAAGTTTATTCAATATTAGTACATACATGACACTTGTATTTCTCATACTGTATATTTTTTCACCGGTAATTCCCAGTTTATCTTTATGATTGCTGTAACTTGTACATCTAAGGGTGTTTTTGTCTTTTCGCCCACATTACTAAGGGGTATCCTCGTCTTTTCCAAGTCCACTAATGCATGTTGACATGTACATACGTCCACCTACACACTGACATGGACTCTACGCCGTTCTCCCATCCGTGTCTAACGTCGTTGGGATTGTCTTAGGGTTTTGTAAATCATAACGGAGACACAGAATAGTACACATCTTGACGAAATTACTCTCTCCGTCTGTGAGTTGAATTTGACGAATTTACTCTGTCCGTCTCTGAGTTGAATTGTAAACAGTATCAATGGCTTTCACCGGTTTGGGGAAACGTTGAAGGCCCGCATCCATGAAACCAGAATCGGGATTCCGTTTACATTTGGCACAACCTGACTACGAAGTTGAGCCCAAATCGAGTATGAAAAGCCTTGCATCTGAATACGCCGACGACGATGAATGCTAAGTCAGTTCATACTGTTAATTCCAATTTTAATTTCTTTTGGTTTTTGGGATTCAACCTTTCAGCTTGTAAATCGTATTTCGCGATGTTAATTGGACTAAAATTGTGGAAAGTTTATCGATTAATGTGAATTGGACTATAATTGTGGGAAAGTTAATCGATTAATGTGAACTGGACTATAATTCTGGAAATTTAATAGATAATTGTAAAATGGACTACAATAGTGGAAATATGGCTGCAGAAATGCTAAGTAAATGCATGTGTTTAAAATTGGACTATAATAGTGGAGATTTGGCCCCAGAAATTTGACTTCAAAATTGGAGTAAATTGAATGTTTTTGGTTGAACTACTGATACTGCTAGTTCTAATTATATGCATGCGTCCTACTTATTTGCATGTGAGTTATGCTTCTTATGTGTCATAATAAAATCACATGCTCCTAAGTTAATAATTTACTTAAGTTGTTTTTAAATTGTATAATTAAATGTTTTTGTTGAAAGTGTATTTGAGCTGGGTCCCAAACACGAAGGATAATGCGTTAAGTCTTGGTGGGTATGTTAAAGCTAGAAGGCTGGTGATACGGGAGTATTCTAAATCCATTCGTCGGGTTAGTCAGACATACTCTTACAGTAATTTATATTGCCAATTACAATGATATTGTTACTATTCTATTGCTCACAAGGAATAACATTTTTTTAATTAAATTCCAGCCTCCGAATATGAACTGTAGAGTAGAGTCATTTAGAAGGATATGTCAAAAATTTGATGAAAGGAAAACAAGATGGGTAGGGGAAATGGGCTTTGGAGGATTGCTCCATTTAGCTAAGGGTATGCATTTACCACGACAATTAGCTTATTGGCTGATGACACGAATTGATCCAATAAGTAGGCTGTTAATCGGCACAGATGGACGCCTATTTCCGTTGTCTAAAAATCAAGTTCGTTGGGTTTTAGGAATACCTTGCGGAACAAAGGTAGTACCTTCTACAAAAGAAATGTCCGATGAGGTAGGAGAAAAAGTACAAAGATTATTAGTGAAATATGGTAGGACATGGAAGACCAAACCAGCTACTGAAATGGGCCGGTCTTACACTTCAGTAGGCATTCCGGTTACTGTTGCAATGATGGATAAGTTGGAGGCACATTTTGAGGCTGACCAAGAAGAAGAATTTAAGACAAGACTACCACATGACTTGTTACCTGCTATTGTTTGTGCCGTGGATAGTACTGACTATGATTGGTGTGAGTTGGTCCTTGCAAAATTAATGGACAATGTATCCAGCTTTGCTAGACGCTTTTATGCTAGTGGTTTCACAGGAAGATGTGGTGGATGCTCTATTTTTGTTGTTGTAAGTACTTTCACACTATTATTTTGTTATCTATTATGCTTGAATTTTTGAGCTACAAAACAAGTAACGATATGTTAAACCTCTTTTGAAGTTGTTCTACCTAGACCGACTGAATTGGGAGCCTATGAATTGGGGAACTTATCCAAGATTAAAGGCTTGGGATATGAAGCAGATAGGTATTGCCTCCAAACGTGACCGATTCAATTCAAGGGATTATGGCAAGTTAGGGGTAAGTTGTACATAACCTTTAATTATCTTAAATTAGTTTGTGTTATAGAGTCTTTTGTTGTACATTACCTTTAGAATGGGGTCTTCTCATAGTTAATGGTCCGATATTGATTCTATAGTTTTTAGACGCGGCCTATGGGGAAAGACATCCTAGACAAGCGCGGGACACAGTCGCCCCCCCAGACTATCATCTGTATCATGTGAGTTATTTTTAATCTTGTTCATATTGATCAGTACTTATGAACATCGAAATGTAGTAATACAACATTTGTCTTATAAAAATGTTGAATGCACGTTTGATTCTGTGATGTAGGACGTCTCCAAACAGGTGGTATGTACTAGGGAAAGAAGGAGGCGTGTTGACTTGCGTTCTAACCGTGGGAGTTCTATGTTTGTGTACTCCAACTTAATTCCCACCAAGGATGAAGAAGCAGATTTTCCCCATAGACAGGATTTAAACCATTAGACATGGTGTGATTGAAGTTTTATGTGCTTATGTTTAGGCAAAGTGTATGTTTAATATTATTCTCCAGGTCGTGTGTGGGTTATGGTTATTGAAAAAAAATTTAAATTTTTTTATAAGATTCGGGTTAAATGATTTTATGTGGGCTGCACTGTGGTCCAAAATACAAGTTAGACATTTCTTTGGAATGGAACTATATTAGCGGTTACTTTTGTTGGGCTTGGCCCAACTTGACTGAATACGTCAAGTCCTGAACAACGAAAAATCTGATTGAATACAGACAGTAGTTAGTTTAGGCCTTATTAAGGTAAAAAATGAAAATGGTGAAAAAAATAATAAAGTGCAAACTGATAATATTAATGATATTGATGGTTAAATATTTGAAATATTATAGTGCAACTTATGTTATAGTAATGTACTCTGATATGGTAATGTAAATTGTGGTATATAATTTTATATATGTAAGTGTTAATGTAAAATGCATGTCCACATGAATCCCCTTAAACAATTAGTTTTACAACTTAACCCTGTAATAAATATTTATTAGTAAGGTTTTTAGTCTTTATTCAATTATGAAATAATTTTTTTGTGGGAATTAATATTAAAGACTTGTTTTCTTAAATTGAATGGACCACGAGGAGATTTGTTGTGCAAGGGTGAAAAAATAAGTAACAATAAGTGTAGGTAATTATTTATTATATCCTTTTTTCCCTTGACCTTGAAAACGCCACGAAATAACGTCATCTTAGTGAATAAAATGAGAGATCTAAGCTGTACTACTATGATTAGGGGTGAATGTAATTCAGATGAAAATCAAACCGAAATGAAAACCAAACAGAAAAACGTACTAATTCGGTTAGGAATTTTATTTTAATGCGGATTGGATCGGATAGAAAAATAACAAAATTTATAGAATACGGATTGGATTCGGTTAGGGGTTTAAAAAGCGAAAAGCCGAAATACAAAACGAATTTTGACCCAAACAAAATAAACATAATTGTATAATCTCCTTTCTCAAAATCTTAATCTCTCACAAAGAATGTAGTTAATTTTCTTGGTGACTTTCGAGTTTCGGGTTTGAATGTTGCAAAAGAAGGGAATGAATTTTGGTTTGGATTGGATACTAATTTGAAAAACCGAAATAATTCGGTTTGGATAGGATTGGATCGAATCAGCATTTGGATTCGGATTGAGATTTCGAAAACCGAATTAATTCGATTTCATTTGGTTTTGGCTCTAATCCATACCGTAAACCGAAAATACTACCCTAACTCTGATCCAAGCTATAGAGTAGGCTATGAACTATTTAGAGCTATGTGAGTAACTTCTTGCTTGAATTGATTCTGTGATAATAACTCTAAACGATATTTTATATTAATTTTGAAAAGTTCAATAATGTTATTCTACGACAAAATCATTAATAACTACTAGGGAATAAACTGAGGGTCTGTTCTCATTGGCTGAACTCAAGGTGAACTGAACTAAAATGAGTCGACCGAAGAACGCAACCGAACTGAACTAAACTTAACTGCACTTAGTTTTTACAACAAAAGCTAGTTAGTAGTTGAACGGAACTACAGTTAAATGAGGGAAGATGAAAATAAACTATGAATGGAAGTGATTCGAACAGAAATGAACTAAATTTCAACGTATGAGGACATGGCGTTATGGGATATATATTTTCTTAAGTCGTACCACCAAAGTCCTTAGACCCATATGCATTTGTCGGTTACATGTTTACATTTATGTGACTTTGAGTCAATTAGTTTCATTTTAATAACTTACGTTTGAGTGCATTTTACATTCATTTTAAAAAATATATTTTGTATTCTAATTTGATGGAATTCGTTACGTCAATGCATTTGAATTGATTTTGGATCATCAATAGTGATATGTTAATGTCATTCCATTTCATTGTACTGATTAAGGGCATGTTCTCTGACGTTGAAATTAAGTTAAGTTCAGTTAAGTTGAGGGTAGCTTAGTTCAGTTCACTTCAGTCTAGTTCAGGTCCTACTTTCGTTAAGTTATAAAATATTCATTTTTGTTCAGTTTAGTTAAGTGGGGCAGTCTAGTTCAGCACAGTTCAGTTAAGTTTAGTTTAGTTCAATTCAGTTTGTTGTAGTTATGTTTAGTTAAGTTCAGCTTAGTTTATTTCAGCATACAAACATATGTGTCAATTTTGTTTAGTGTATAGTACTTGTCTGTAATTTAATTCAGATCCAACCGCCGTTTGAATTATTGTAGTTCCATTATGAATATTTTTATGATTGTGAATGCACTTATTCTGTATGTGATTCACAAACAAACTTTGTTTAAACGTGTTAGATTTTAAATTGATGTAATTCCCTATGAATTGATTATGAGTCATCCCTAAGGTTTGGGTGGATGTGTGTGTGAAGTTAAATCATAATTTAAAATATTTGCGTTATTTAAGGGACTTTGATGTGATACTAAAAAACCTAATTTGATAGCGTTTGATTTTCATTTCACTTGACACACATGTTTATGTACAAAAATTCATTTGAGCTAACATTAGAGATTAAACACACATATGATTCACGTATGTTTTTATAATGCATTTGACTTTAATTTTAATTATAATCAACAGTCCTTTGGATGTACTAGAGTTTCATATGATTATTAATATGATGTTAGATGCACTTAAGGTTCAATTAATATAGTTATGTTTATTAATTGCTTTAGTGATTCATGTTGATTTTATACTACAAAACTTTCATTAGGTACTATAAATTTTGTATGACTTTGATTTTTGGTTTTTTTTTTTATTTTATTTTTTTGAAGGGTTGTATGACTTTGATTTTATAATAAAAACTTTTAAAAAATTAATTAGATGGGAGGACACATTAGCCTAACTACTTCGATATTGTTTTCGTCATTAAATTCCAATAATTATCAAATTTTAGAACTACAAATGTAGTCAAATTTAGGACTACGTGGCTTACTAACGAAGACCTTGTGTTATCAGGATTTGGGAAACTTCCTGCCCAAGTTAAAATGACTTTAGTTCCACTATAAAATGGGGAGCACGCAGTATTATTTTTCACCAGTAGCCCCCTCACTCCAAACCTAAAAAGTTGTCTTCCAACAATGGCAAGACGCGCGCGCACCCAAACCGGTACTTTAGCCATATTGTTTTTTTCTCCTCCATCCGGCCTTGTTTCGGAGATGGACTTTACTAAAGTTGAGTACTTAGTGAAAGATCCAGCCAAACCAAACAATTTCACTATTGTCTCTCGTGAGACTATAGCTTCTTTAATACTAAATCCCTCTAGTCCTAACCAAAGTCTACTAAACAATCTACTCATGCGCAAGGTTGGGGGTGACGGTGTAATATTCCCTGCACATCTTCCTAATTACTATGACATTTATCCCTTAAAAAGTGAATTTCATGTATTCTTGAGATGGTGTCTAGGCCAAAGTTTCAACCCAAATAACCTTGTCCCTGTGATGCATGTGCTTGATCCTAAGCCTGTGATCAACTTAAACGAGCAAGTTGTGACACTAGAACCCACCGGAATCCGCTTGTGTATTGGTACGTACACAGATGCATTCCAAGTTATCAAACTTCCGCTCTTCCCTCATGTGTTGAAGTTGTGGGTGGGTTTCGAAACAGAAACTAATATTGTTCCCGGTTATCATAAGGTTGATTTTACTCCCTTTCAGGGTGCAACTGTTGTACATGCGGTCAGACGGCCATGTATACCCATGCCTAAAGACACATATGTATGTTGTTGGAATGTAAGAAGTCTAGCCAGACCTTCTCTTGTTGCTAATTTCCAACAACTTTATGACCGCTACCATCCTAGTGTTGTAGTCATGCTTGTGGCTCGACAGAGTTTGGAGAACGTGCAACATCTTGTTACATCTCTTCCTGGTAAATATAGTGTTTTGTTTTTCCCACCCGAGGGGATTTGTGGTGGTGTGGTCACTTTATGGAACAATGAAACTATCGCCATTGACCAAAGAATCATCTAATCAGATTTTGTGAGAGCCGATGTGTTTTTCAAGGTAGTTTGAATTAGTTATAACTCTTCAAATTGTTTACGTCATTTTAATTGTATTAGCATTTTTATTTGAAGTCACGTACTCTAACTCGTATTTCTTTGAACAGGGTCACCCAACTGCGAGGCGTCCACTATTTTAATAGGACAAGGGGTTGTAGCAAGGCTAAGAGGTCTACGTTATTCTCAGTCAACCAAGTCAATCCTTTTGTTATCAAGGAATATATTTAATAAATTTATTTCCCTTTGTCATGATGAATGTTCGTTATCACTATGTAGTCGTTAAGTTTTATTTATATTTTAAAGAAAATTTCTAGCATTATGTAATTTTTTTTAACTTTAAGTAATGGTCATCTACTGTAATGAACTTGTTATGAATGATAAGCTTTAAAAAATAGTATGGTATTAGTAATTGTGTATATTTATTGTAATTTTATTGGTATTCCCTTAGTCTTTGTTATGCTTATAAATTTTTCAGACTATTCCACAAAAGTACTCTTTATGACATATTTAAATATTTTAAATACTAATACAACAGAATTATATCTCGGATTACACGAGGAACAAACAGTAAAGTACTACGGAAACAAGTAGAACTACTAATACGTTGTTGTTCCTAGTCGATAATGTCATGTTATGGTTACACAAAGACTCATTTAATTTAATTAATCTTTGTAATTCAATTCGTATTTCAGAATTTTCTTCCCGTAAAGCTTCAATGATTGTAGTGAGTTGATTGATCTTGTCATCACCACCCTGGTTTTCTCCAATTGTAGCATCCTCCCACATGAAAAACCTACAATCCTTGTTCGGTTCCTGAAAGTAGTTCAAAAAAAAGGGTAATTTAGAATTAATTTTATATAGCAATCCAATTCATTAGAACATATAGATGTTACCTTCCAATAAGGACATCCGAAAAAACGTTTGCCTAAGTTGCTACCCCTACGAACGGTTGATAGCCTTGCAAAGACACCATGGTTGCATTTGATATGCGTTGCAGTTGCGGAGGTCACGCTTGTTTGGGAAGCCATTGCTAATGTGTTTAAAATAACTAGAATAAATGTAGTGCAATTATGAGGTTGAGGCTCACGTATGACCTTTTATTGTGGAGGTGTCTTGCTACGCACGGCTCGCTGCTTAACTTAGTACACAAGATACACTACCACTTGATCGATGTGGAGAACAAAGTAGAGCTACTATCCTTCAAACATTCTAGGTTTATAAACTTTATTACTTTCGCACAAACTACGTACTATTATTATAAGTCTAAGTATTTTACAATTGTACACAGCGGTCCTTTGAAAGTTTTCTATCATACTATATTAATGATTATTTAGTTCATAGTTCACGTTGTTTAATCTCCCAAAATTGGTAAAATTGCTGTTAGTATTCAATGATTATTTAATTATAAAATTTTATCATGAAACCATCAACAACTAAATTGGTAATATTGCTTTTAGTATTCAATGGTGAAATATCTTAATAAATATTTAACACGCAGATTTATTTTTCATGGTTAAATATGTTAATAAAATACATATTCCTTATTAAAGCGAAATTATCCAAACTTGCAACACAAAATACATTACAAATTAATTAGAATACGCAAGACCAATCAAGTTAAAACTTAACGTGGTTCAATTTGAATGTCATTTACAAGTTTTCCAAATATTATGTACTTGTATTGCGACGTAATGTTAGTGCTGCATAGACACGTTCGTGTCGCAGCCACCACTTTATTAGCTTCCTTGCCCTTCAAGTTAAATGTTAGTTGTGAGCTGGATGATGTAATTGCATGTCTAAGACGGTAAAAGTCAATGGGGGGAGCTGCAGTTTTGTCAGTAAAGTTGACTCTTGTGTACCGATATTTCGATAATCAACGGCCTGCATACGTGCAACAATGCCACATTGGAGAAATGCAACCCAAGTTAAATGGTAGAACTATAAATGTATTAACATGGAATTTATTTCGAGTAGAAAAATAAGTACGTAGTAGCTAAATATTATACGAGTCGTATGTTTGTAATAAATAAAAGGTAAAAATACGTGAGATGTGACCATGAACTAATTGACTCTCATAATGAACAGACATTGTAAGGTAAAACCCTCGTCATCATAGACTAAAAAAAATACTGAAAATTTAGAAATCAAGTATAGCAATTCCATTAAAAAGTTGTGGAGTAAAAAATTCTATTACAGTAATAAAAGTTAAAAAAAACCATGAATAAAAAGTACAAGGAATTAAATTGTAAGTTAAGGTAGATGAATAAAGGGGTCGACTACAACAAAATGTTATTTGAATTCATTTTGTTCATTAGAATTAGGGTATAATGTATTTCAAATATGTGCAAAATAAGTGTCACATATTCAGGTAACGTAATTGAGTAACACTGAGGTACAATCGTACCAATGTTACTTGTAACAACCTAATTAAAAAAGTGAAAGACTACAATATTGATTTTTACGTGGAGCTATTAACAAGTAATTACGGTATCAAGTGGCAATTAGGTTATTCAATTTAGAAAAAAAAACAACACAGATGCATTGTAAGAGTTTCAATAAAGGGAAACACTTTCAATGTATCAGGTCATTAGTATATTGATGGTAGATAAATTGGATTGCAATGGAAATTAAGTTTATGCTTGACATGGATTCATGGTAAGTTAATGTGTGGATTGAAAACACCAAATAAAAAATTTAAAAGGACCCGGGTACAACTTAAAAATATGTGATAAGGTTGTAAGAATTAGAGTACAGCAAAACAGAACAAAATGATGTCTCCAATTAAGTACAATGTGGCGAACACATAGTCTGATTAGGTAGATGATATGGTATTGTTTCTAACAACCTGAAAAAAAAAACTTGGATTACAATAAAAACCAGCAACCCCGAATTTATTTGGTTTGAATAATTGGGTTGTAGAATCATAAAAAAAAACCCATTACAAATTAGGAGTAATGAACAGAAGTGGTGGGATGACGTCCCCATAATACTCCACCGTGAGAGTTTGCCCGGGCTGAACGAAGTTGCACTCAATCATCTCCCGCACACCCCTATGGAGGAAACATAGCACAATGTTTGTTTTGCATCATACTTTAAATGCAAAACGGCGTTCCAAATTTGTCTCCCCATTATCATTTGGACATTTGTGCAGTCCATAAATCCATTCATGTTCTCTCTTGCGAATGTCACAGGTACATACAGAAAATTTAGTATACGTATTAGTAACATAAGAGGAGTTACATAATATATACATTACTAGCAAAGCTGTATTAATTAGATAATATTAATCAATTAACTATCAAACGTAATAAAAGTGTCTTACAAGTCTCCCAGCTCGTAAGTACGGCTTAGTAATTTTAGCCGTGAATGTAGGAGGATCACTGTCTACATCATCGACATTGGCGTACTCATCCTCTGATGAATCAATGACCTCATCATCTCCTTTCACCTGCTTCCCATTTCGGAACAGTCTCGCCCTAAAAAAAAGCTTCTGAAGTAGAACAACTCCATGACATCACCATCCCTTATATCATTTTGGTCGAGGAAATTTGGCCAACCTTCTTCAATGTAACACCTCCAAACATGACCAATTTGTACAAGCTTGACTACTACAGGAAAGGGTGTATTGTTATGTCCCATAAGAACATAATATTTCCCATTACTAGACACGAGCGAGTCCTTGATTCTGTCTGGAACATACTGCAATGAAATGGTACGTAACACTATTACGAACACTTAAGTTGGCGTATGATTCTTTTACCGTTTATCAAGAACTGGAATATAAAGGTTGGATATATCTTACCAATCGATGCCTAGTCGTGTCACTGACCCTAAATTGGAACCAAGGGACTGGGGTGTCTTCCATACAATTATTCTGCACTTTAAGTTAGCTTAGCTTCTTTATAAATCTGAAAATGGTAAATAGTTATATTATTTCCTAATTTAAAAGAAATTAGGTTAAACAAAAGAAAATTGAAATTGAAACATACCAGTTAAATAACACTCCTATGCTTCTTGATAAGAACGTGTGTTACTAGTAAATCTTACAATGGTAATTCATAAAAAATAATTGAGTCAGTACATCGAATAAAATTATCTGTTGAAAATATGACTTCTTATCATTATCTTTATGGAATATAAAAAAAGAAAAAGCATGCGTGCAAATGCTTCCTAAACTTTGTTATGCAGTGACACAAAAAAACTGAGTTGTTCATAGACAAAATTATTGAAGGGATTTAAAATTATAAATGATAACTTGCAAAAAATAACAAAATTTTGTGTAGTTGCGAAAACACCGTACTATCGGCAACATCTAATATCTAATTATGTAAGTATAATTCTCATATGCAAATAAGGCAAAACAGAACTTCTTCTATAACTATAATACCTCAGCATATACAATTATTTACACATTCTTTACATACACGAGACCCTTTGTTACCTTGTTACTAAAAGAAGATGTGCATGGATCTTATAGTAGTACAAATTGAAATGATATAGCGGATTTTTATAAAACACTTACTTACAAAAGTTCTTAAATACCTTTTAATTTTGTAGAATAACTCAGGAGGTAGACTGTCTTAGCATAAGATGTTGAATCCTTTATCAGCTGCTTCCCACGTCCGTTCGATCTTCAATGGTGTTTATAGTTTTGAAGGGGGGCATTAGCTGCGTACAAAACTTCCATTATAAGTCGTTGTAGGCGGTGGGACTGCTTTTTATCTTAATTTGAGTAGAGCAATATTTAATTTGGGCCTAGTGTGGTTGTACGCGTGTAATTATTTTGGCAAGACTTCTGAGTTGTTGAGTTATTGAGTCGATTTCAGAGTACGCAACGTTGTTGACTAATGAATCAACTTATTACTATTTGTATGGAATTTTTCAAGCATCGCCCCTAGTTTGAACCCCACAATGAGCAAAAGGTATAGATACAACACCTAAAAGAGATTGAACCTGCCCTAATAATAGGACAATACTTTAATCTGATCCTATTCATATGCGCATTTTGGCTAACATACAAGTACCAATTACCTTTAAACATGCGTATAAGCGTGATCAAGAAATAACAGTAAATATAAATCAAGCAACATAAATAATCATCACAAAAATCATAATCATGATAATAATCAGTATAGTAATAATTATAATCATAACAATCATAATTAATTAATCATCACAACAATAATTATAACAATTGTAATCATAAATCATAAAAGTACTCATAATACTGTTAAAGCAAAATAATAGCACGATCCTACCCCTGATACTAACAAGAGTAATAACAAAGGCTAGCATGTCAATAAACAATAAAAATCAAAGCTTTAGCCCTAACATGACACCAACATGAATGTCAGGAAACAAAATAGGAAGCATCGGAGGAATCATAATTGATTAATGCTGGCGTTAGGCTGTAACTTGTTTTTTTACGCGTTGTATACAATAAGATATAATTTAAACGTACAGAAGGATGAAATCGTATTTTCCTCAAAAAAAAGTCTTTACCTATGATGGAATGAGAAATCCATATTGGGCCCTCTTGGGCCTCATTTAAGGTTCAAACCGGGGCGAGATTATGAATTTGGACATAACTTCCTCAATATTCATCGGAATTGTGGTTATAATATATAGTTGGAAATATTTTTTCAAGCCCCATCCAACTACACTATTAATGGACCCATATCATGGACCAACCGAACTGGATTATCTTTTTAGTTCAGATAGGTTTTCAAAAAAAGAGACAAGAGAAAATATAATAAATGTATTCGCAACAATAAACTTTCTACACTTTCAACTCATTTGATTATGATTCCCCGTGAAAGGTACTCATCACCGGATAAGGTTATTGGTAGACAGTTAATAGTTGTATTAATTTTGGAATAATTAATTTTATATATTACCCCAGTAATTTGAACAATAAAATTCAATATAGAATATTTGCAACAATTCTCAATCTGTGGAAAAATTTTACAATTTAAAAAATCTGTGAAGAAGTGTATCAAAACTTCCAATCCGAAAACCTACAATGTTTGTAAAAATGGGTAATGATCTAATATGATTTGATGAGATTATAATCAATAGCTAGTTTGACATTCCTTTGCACTTTGCTTTTTTATGTTGTAATTGATTATAAAGTAGTGAATCATATGTAGTAGTAATTGAGTCCATTTGTAGAGACTACTTCGTCAAGACAAATCAAACCACGCATCACATTTCGTAGTTTACCTATTAAATTAAGAGCAAACTACGCATGGAAGTTAGATCTCTGTTAAATTTCGTGAGAAATATTCGATAACGTTTCATCAAGAACCACGTTGCCAATATGCTAATTTATATATTTTTTTTCCTAAGTCACTGATGTTAATTGTATTTTCAAATATTTGTTTAGAGAAGTCAATACAAAATATTAACCTTAACAAAAAATATTTACTTGGTAGATCTACTTAATTGCCATTTTTTTGGTTTCTGTACAGTATATAGAAGTATAAAAAAGGAAATTCATTTCCTTATGGTTCTCGATCTACTGGAAAGCTGTTACATAGTTAGTAGTCCCTAATAAAATAAGTATAAAAGAAATGATCCCCTTTTCTTATTATTGAAGACGAAATATAAATTTATAAATGTATATCTTAAAAAATACTCAGGTGTACAATTTATATATTCTGCCCATTAATTTCAATAAAGTATAATACAACTCAATTCTTTTTGGTAAGTTATTGGAAAATTGTTACAAAGGGAAAAGTCCTAAATATATTATGGAATATATTGTGAATTGGAGTATAAAATCGTATAATTATGATATACTTTTTTATCTACTAGTTGATCAGAAGGGTTTTTTTTGTTTAAAATAAAAGCTTAGTAAACATTTATTTGCTAGTACTAATGTTACTCCCTCTTTTTGGTTGATTGAAACTCGATTTTTTTGGTTATTTATTTCAAGATTGTTACATTGTTCCTAGTCCATATTATAATGTGTATTACAATGTGCAAGGAAAAGTACCAAATACAATAATAATGGTATTAAAAAAAAAAAAAGCCACCTGGGAGCACGGTATGTCAACACTCATTTATGGACCTACGAATTAGTCATCAATTCAGTAAATTATTAATCTGATCAACAAAAAAATTAGTAATCATAATTGATGTGTATGTAGTTTGGTTTTATACATCTTCTATATTGATCGGATTATTTTAATTATTGTAAGTACCTTTCCTTGTGGCAGGTTAGTAATTTGCATAATTGCTAATTTGTTAAAATGCTCAGTTAACGTAAATAATTGGAACACACACACCTTAATATTCATATTAATAATAATAACCAAACAACACTTACATGTAATTACTTTCAACTAATACAGTAGATATGCATCTAATACTACAATGATTAAAAAAGACTTTCCCTTCCTTTGACATACTTCCATACTGAAGCATACTTCACAATCTTAAATCCAAAAGTCTATAGCAAAAGTGGAAATACCCAAATCAAGGTATTAACAACAGTTATTTGCCAAAGCCGAAATTTAGAGACAACACCAACGAAACGGGAAAAAATTTAAAATACTTGATTTCAACCTACGGAGCAAGGTTATAATTGTTCTCCAAGGGTAAAACAAACACTTCTTGTTCATTTTTTATGTTTGCATCAATAACTGTGTGGAATGTGGTGAGGACTTGATTTTCATGGCTTACAATAAGTCTTTCAGGATTAACATTAGCAGCCTCGGCCCACAACTCGTACAACCCCGCTAATGTTACGTTCACATCCCCTTTAACCTTCAAGCGCAATGGTCGTGTCCTATGATCTCTGACATAGAAGTGTTTGACCCTGGTGTTGAGGTTAAACTCAGGGTTCTGCACGTACAATTTGACATTGCAAAGAAAAAATGCAGTTTGTTAGGGAAGAGCATATAACATTTATGTGGACCTAAAATAATTATATTAATAATTTTAAAGACAAAATAAAAGGATAAATAACTGAAAAAATAAATAACCATGAATATATTAAATGCAAGACAATTTAATAAACATCACCATTGACGATTTCCTCACCTGAGCAATAACAAACAGAGTTTCACCATTTACTATTCCAATACCGATGGGTGTGTCAGCCATGTCGACAAAAGAACCATTATTCATGATCATAATCTCATGAACGAAGAGATCAACTTTTGCGGCGTAGTCATAGTACACTCGTTGGAATGTCTCATTCCCACGAATATAGTACATGACGCCGTCGTCATCTATAGTTGTTCTCTTCACAGTCACTGAAAAGAGAGGCATCAAATTAAGGTTGTTTTGGTGTGGGTCTTCAACGGGAAACATTGGAGGGGGTGGAGCATGGTGTTGTGGTGGGAAATTTGGCGGGGGGATTACCGCCAAAACAGAAAATCCCCTGCGTGGCTGAGGGAGAATTATGTCACGTGGGTGAGGATGAACAAGAAAATCGACGCCGTTCAAATTAGGAACGACTTGATCTCCATCATCCACGTTAGCAACGCGTCGTGTAGCACGTGCCCTACTTAATCTAGAAATGGCCCTACCAAGTAAGTTACCCATTTGACTCGACCGAATTCGATCCATGTAGGAACGAGGTCGACGACACTTGCCATGCATACGCCACTTGAGGCGTCGTGAAGAAGAAGTACCACCAACAGGGATGCAAATGGAGGTGATGGAAGTTGAGGAAGGAGAAGAAGTCAAAAGAATTGGGGACTTGGCAGACATTTTCGAAAGAAATAGGGATATACTTGTTTAGGGTTTTATAATTTGTTTTTGCAATTTGTAGGGTGAAATGAACACTTCTATTTATAGGTAAATTTTATGACTTAGGTGATGTTGGAACACCTACAGTGTCCTTCACAATTTGTCATAAGGTGCAATGGATGGGTAAAGTGTGTGAGTATATGTAATCAATTAATTACCCTTAACCAAAGAATGATTTTCGTTAATTAGAGGAACTATTGTAATCTCAATTACGCCTTTGTTCTTATAAATTTATAAGGTGTAGTTCCGAGGAAATAAGATAATTTGTAGTGTTCCACCTTTTGATAATTACTCCTCTTTTTTAATTTTGAACGAATAATAACAAACAGCTCAGTTTACCTCATGCTATCTTATTACAATGAAACCGGGATCCACAATGTCAACATGTGGTTATTTTTAATGATACGAGGCAACTTGAGGTTTAAAATAATATTATTTCTATTTGTCAATATAATGTTATCAGTTACACGGACGTGAAACAAGAACGAATAAGGTGTGATACGCGTGGAATATTAAAATAAATCTATATAGAAACAATTGAAAGATTGGAACTTTATGAAACGGGTGGAGTTTTTAAAATATTAAAAAATACAAAAACCAATTTTTCCCTAAATGAAATATTATGTAAGAGCCATAAACCCACACAGTTATAACCATAATCGTAAAATCCAGATAGATAAACCCACACGGTTATAACTCAACTCGTAAAATAAATGCTACATCAACGGTTAAGGAATCCTTTATCTTAGTTTATGTTTTACTTTATTCTGTTGTTATTTGTTTTAAATAATCACTTTCTTTGTTAAATCATTTTTCCAAGCAACTACATTGACTCAACTGGTGTTAATATAAAAATGACAAATTAAATTTAACAAATTAAGTAACGCGTTTGAAATATGTTAGGTACACACTTAGTCCCTAACTCCTTCAAGTGTATCCAGGTGTGACTACTAATTTACTAATTTGCTATTAAAATCTATGATTAGAATATACTAAACCGTAGGAATTATTCAAAAACACACACGCTGTGTATTGTCCCTCACTAATCTAAATATTGGGACTTTGGCAGTAATAAAGAAGAGTAGGGGTTGTACATTCGGAGCTCTATATACTACTAAGCTCTTAGTAGTGACCTTCTGAATACTAATAAACAAATAGTCTATTACTCATTATTATATTGGCATCTATTTTAAAGTTCAATGAAATTAAATGCTTCGAAGGGGATTCATTAATTTTCCTCAGCTCACCTTGTCTAATAAAATGAATAGTAATCTACTTAAAATTGCAATGCAAGTTGTATGCCTTTACGTATCCCTTTTATTCTTCCCTTCCTCCTCTCTCCCTCCCATCCATGACTTGTGAGTTGTGAGTCTTGTGACTACTAACTAGGTGAGTGGTGACCTTATATAATGAGCATATCTGCATATCCCATTTATTACGATTATGAGGCGTACTATTTCTTTTTTGAAGAGGGTTGACGTAGTTAAAAAATGGTACAAAACTTAAAATCAAATAAATTAATCTAATTGGAAATGGTAAGCAATTAAAAATAATGAGTACCTATGTGTAATGTAATGTTATTTACCATTAAGCCGAGAATAATAAAATCAAATGATCGTTTTTATTTTAATTTTGTTTTCCTGTTTTTTTTTTTGGTAAAAACGGAGTAACGTATTTAGCACTAAACTGCATGGTGTATATTGTAGTCTATTGTGAAATATATTTAATTTGGATCAAAGGAAAAGACGAAAACATATAGATTATTTACAAAAAAGAATTAGTAGTTCGTCATCAATTTCTGTTGGCTCCTATATGCGTCCAACTAAGCCAATGCTTTCACAAAATGATTTAAAATACCTTTCTTTGTTTGTACCAAATGTTATCGTATTGAGAATAGGTCCCTAAAATTATAAACATTTGAAATCAGAAAAAAGAAAAATTAAAACTATTTTTTCGTGACTTGGAAAAAAAAAGACCAACCTTCCTAATAATGCTTTTGTTACTGATTAACCTTCTTCTGCATTTTGCCAAATTGAATAGGCAATTTGCCAATTAATTTTGGTTACAAAAGTTAGTATATGATTAGTATTTCAACATCAATTTATGAAGGCTCCTAAATGCCGTTCCAATAAAGCCTATGCTTTCACAAATTGATTTGAAATACCTTTTTTTGTTTTTACCAAATGTTATCGTTTTTTAAGACACAAAATTTTTCAAAATCTAAGAACAATTCCGTTACATTTCAACCACAGCAATACACGAGAATATGTTGCGGTGGTACTACGAACTCAGTATTTTGTGTATTAAACCGTAAGCGATTGATGCAAAAGTTTCGTTTTAAAATTATTTATTTAACGTTACAATTCATTTTCCTTGTTTAATCAATACCTATTATTAACCTCTAACCTCTAATTAATAATCTTAATTGTTTTTCTCTTATTGTAAATATTTAACAAAGCAACAATAGAATATTTGCCAAGATGCCTCTTAGGGTTTGTTTTTGTTCGTTTTCCTGAAATCCTACATGTTTCATGGACTTTATTAAAAATAAAAAGGCAACCACCTTATTAATAGCTGACAAATGATTTGATAGAATAATAGGGTGGCTTGTCAGGGCAGAGAACTAGCATAAACTGTGATGTACAGTGTATAAGCTTCTCCTTCAAGGGAGCTTTTACCCACCATTGAGCAAGCACGTCAGCCGTTGTCAATCCTCCGTACTCTTCCCTTCAGAACAGATAGAAAAATGGGAAATTTTTTACACTGCCCGAAGCAAATTGTGTCTTATACACAAACTCTTTCAACGACGTGGATACATTTTATTGGAGGACGAATGGTTTTAGGCATAAATGTAAGTAGTTGAAGTGAATAAATGTATAAGCCTGAACTGTAATGCTTATAGCGCCGTTAATCCTAGGTTCGCGTTAGTCAACTTTCTGACACATGTATCTGAAATATATTTGCAATTGTAGTAAAATAACTGTTAGTGCTAGAGGAGATTCATAAGAACGGGATTAATTTTCCTAAAGTTGAAGGTAAGGACTAAGGATGAACCCAGAAGTAACTTGACCCTTGAGGCAAGGATAGGGAAATGAAGTATTAATGGATAGGTATCAGCAACAATTACTAATTACATAAATAAAATTAAATAAATAAGATGTTAACATAATTTGGTTTTGGATTTTGGGTGAAACATTATGGTGACGCTGATTATTTTTTGCCGGTTATTACATCATAGTTTCCTCAAAAAAATGTAAAATTAAAATTGTTCAAATACAGATATTTTTTACAAGGTGCATATTCTTATATATTTTTTACTTTTGTGATGCAAATAACAAAATGCTTTACAAATTATATAAGAAAACATTGTAAATAAAAGTTCATATCACGAGTTTGAAACTAGTAAATATTTATAAGTCGTACCAACCTGTAAATGTTACTCCGTATGATTTTAACTTTGATACTTAACTATTTTGAAGGAAAAGAACAAAATAAATCTCCTTAATTTTTTTAATTGGCATTAATACAATTTACTTAATCATTGAATAAATGTTGGTATTTGAGTAAGGAAAAAGTAGAAACAAAAATCGCCATTTTCTGCGTTACAAATTTTAACGCTAACCAATTTTCATAATTTTAAAAAATAAACACTTATTTTCAATTAATGGAAAGATTGTAAACCACTCGAGTACCTTACATCTAGGTCTATTAATAGGTCTACTTATAGATTCTAGATATTCATAGTAGATATTATGTTTGCTATTATAGTTAATGCTTGTTCCACTGTTTGTAAACCACAATTTGAGCAAACAACAGGCTTGCAACACTGGTTTTGATGTAAAGTTTTGGCAATTTCAATTTCCCTATTTTATTGTTTCTTGTTTCTCATAAATTTCGGTATATCAATTAAGAAGATGAAACTTTTTATCTGCCTAAATAGGGTGAAACAAATGGAAGGATTTAGCAGTTACGCACCTAAAAATGGATAATGAGGACAACCATAATTAGACCCCCAAAAAGCAAACATCTAATAGTTAGGTGTATGGAACTAATGAGTAATGACTGATTAATACGCCTTACATATAAGTTTCGACCGATTGGAAATTACTAGTACAATGTCAATTATAAGATGTTTGTAGTAGAATTACTAATTCACCAATTACTTAACAATTATTTGAATATATCTCAAATTTTGACTTTCAACTTAAACCACCCAATACGAATTAATCTAACAAAGAAGGCTACGTAATAATTGTTATGGAGTAAGCTTAGTACATAAAAAATAAATAAGTTACCCGTCACACATTAATCAATGGTTAAAAAATAATTTAGTTTCCCGTTAAATTGGAAAAATCCAAATTAGGACATTCAAACTAGGACTTTAAACTACGACATTAAAGTAGCCCTATAGTTAAAGTTGGCATTGCCTAAAAAAATTAATGCAAAAAATGTTGCAATTCTATCTAATCTTTCTGATTTTGTATTAACTTATTTGTTTATGTATTAAAAATAAAACAGAAATAAAATTTTAAAGAAAGGCGGAGTTACATTTTTGACTATTTGTTCTTATAATGAAGACTAATGAAGTCAAGAACGAGTCGTGAGTCAATAGAAGTCCATTCTTTTAAATGGTCATGCAACATGAGTTGAAATATAATGACTGCACAGAACTTTGTCAAAAAATGATCGAACCACTTAATGGTTATTAAAAGACACTCCCTCCTTTTTTAAAAACTTGCTCCATTTATCTTGGAGACGCATGCCGACTCTAATCTGTGATCACTAATATCTGTACTTTTGTATAAGTATTAATTCTAACAATTCAAAATTAATAATCCATTCATTGGGAAGAAATTATTCAGTACACTTCAAAATTAATAAAAGATAACAACTCTTAACTCCCTCCGTCCCTCCTTCTCTTATAAATTATTCAGTACACTTCAATTCAGGTCAGTTCAGTACTGTTCACTTCAGTACACTTCAATTCAGGTCGGTTCCGTTAATTTATTTTCAGCTGAATGAGAACAGACCCTAATTCACAAGTTTATTTGTAATGGTGAACACTAAATATATAAATAACACAAAATTAAGAATTGATAAGTGAAACATACGTATAAGTTCACTTGGATGTCCACATAAAATAAATGTTGGCATTAAAGGTAATAAATGCAAACTTGTAGTGCCTTTCTAATATCCTTACCCACACAAACTAAGATCTTGCTCTCATTGCCTTAACTTAGATGCATAAAAATCAGGTGAAGTGATATGAACTAAATGAAATGAACTTAATATAGCTAAATCAAACTGATAAAAAATGTATATTTTATTAGAAAAGGAAATAAGGAGCGCGACTAAACATTAATGAACTGACTGAATTGAGTTGAAATGAAATGAAATGAACATTACATAACAGAAATATGTTTGAGCATAACAGAATTAACCTATTGTGAACTGAACTAAGCTAAACTGAACTGAAATGAATATTTAATAGTAGAAAGAAATTAGTAGTCGAACTGAACTGAGTTGAACTGTGTCGGACTCAATAGACTTGAACTACACTTAACCGAATTTGAACGTAACATAAATAGTTGCTATATGTGAGATTTTACTTACTATTCTTATTTGAAAATTGTACTAACTATTCTTATTTGAAATCGGTTACACACATATATAGTTTACGTGTTTATTTGTAAGTTTTATATAACCTTTTTTTATGTTATGTTTGCAACTCAAATTTATATTCATTCAATCATAAGTAAAATCCGTAATGACTGTAATTGGAAAATGAAAAATGCAGATAAGTATAATCATCTAAAATCCAACTAATGTAATTGGTTACATAAGTAGGTTGTAGTTCCTAAATCAAGTATAAATATAATCGGTTGTAATAACTAAGAAGTGGAATTTATTCATTCATGGAAATAGATGAGGTGAGGGTGGACTAAGGGCTTGTTAGCAATTACTTAAGTTTAATTCAATTCAATTTTGTGTATTTTACCTAATACCAGTTCAATTGAATTTTCCAACTCCAATCATTTTCGTACATAGCTCATTCATTTCGATTCTTCTTTTGTATTTCAATTACACTCAATCTTTTATTTTTTCTTATTTTAGCTTTTTTCAGTACCAGTTCCTATTGATTCAATACACTTTTTTGCAGCTCTATTGTGTTTAATTATGTTTATTCCAACTCAACTAAGTACGTTATAAAAGTCCCGAATTATGTTCATGAAATGCTGTAATGAACTATTTCATTTAACACTGATAGAGAATATTCATAGAATATTCTCATCCTAGGTTTAGGTAATATTATCTCACATGGTATCACAGCTTAGGTTAGATCTTGGGATCATATACAAAAATTCTCACTCTGCCGATGGGTTAGAAAATTAAACCCACCGGCGGGATATACGAAGTTTTTTATGCTTCTCCAAACACACATATAGATTTTTTTTTCTTTTCTCAAAGTTTTTTTAGAATCTTTATATAACCTTGCGCCTCCTACCAACAGTAGCAATTGCGAAAGCCTCCTCCATCGTTGTTGGCAATCGCATACAGTACCGCCTCCCACTACTGGTAATAACCACATCTGCCAACCTACTCCATGTGCCACACTCTATTTCCACCTCCCCATGACCAACAATGATTCTTACATTGCCTCATTAGTTTTTTTTTTTTTCACATAATCACATAGATTTTGTTTTGGTGGTGGTATATCACAATAAGGTCAACTTTTGCACATCTCTTTTGCTATCAAGCTAGCTCCTTTTATTGTTGCAGCACTTGGAATCTTTGTGGAGTATTAATTCTTGCTACCTGGTTTCTCTTTTGAGAATTGATTAATTTCAAGCGGTGGGATTTAATCTTTTCTTGCGCAATTTTTTTTTGTTTTTATTCAACTGTGATTTCACGTAGTAGTGTAGTGTCTTCTCCCCGATGATGGTTTGATCCGTTAACTTATTCTTCTCTGGATCTGCAACTTGGCCCAAGTATATGCGTGACTCTTCTCCTTCGGCCTAAAAGCGCATATCTCTACTATACGTAGGTCGTGGTTTTTGCTTCTCATCGTCATCACCATCACACGTCTACTACTTCTCTTTTGATCATGGGTTACTATATTATCCTTACCGTTCGATGCGTGATTCAGATCCAGTCCGAGCATCCGATTTTCTCCCGCTCTGACTGCGGGGGTGTGATAGAGAATATTCATAGAATATTCTCATCCTAGGTTTAGGATATATTTTGTATAAGATTATCTTTGATATCTGTACATATCTTATAGTTACCTAATATGATTAGGTTTCTGATTGTAACCGTATAAATATTGATCAATGGAAATCACTCTAAGAGAGGAGTTTTCCCGAAATCTAACAAACACATTAAAATGAATTTACGGTGTATATTGCCATTTTTTACTCCTTTTTCAAAAAAATAAAAAAATAAATCAAAAATTGACTTTAAATTCTATTAATGCAGTTGATGTTTCTATACTTGAAAAAAAATTAACCCAACTACTGTCCACCAACTTATTAAATTCCTTCTTCACAAAAAAGAATTAAGAAGCTTGAAAATTATTTACACTTAGCTTTAACTCACTTTTTATTCCCCCTTCACTCCAACTCTGTCTGTCAGTTGCACCCAAACAAAAAAAAAAAAAAAATTTAACTCCTGAACTTGTTTCAAACTCTTCTCCAAACACTACTGCCAACACCATTTTCACACCATGTTCCATGTGCAAAGAGTTCAATACCAAAACAAGAAAAGGCCACTCAGGTCAACCTCTCACAGCAGCCGTTTCAAAAAATTAGTTCGTGAGTCAAACAGCCGTCTGCGCGTGCCTGACATCCAGGATATTGACCCTCTTATCCCCAACTGTTTATTCGGACCCGTGGGTGGATCAAACCCTACGTCGCCGGATTTCGACAACATGCTAGCACTCCAAGTCCGACGTCTTGAGGAACCCCGGTTGAGAACCACCAATCGGATTAAAAAAATGTTTAGATGGCCTGGTGTTTCCAAAAAGGTACTTCTGAAAAGGGAACCAAGCTTCAGGTTCCCCATCCTAACACCATCTTTGTTCTCAACCTTGGGACTGCGTGAGGCGCCAGCTACACCCCCAAGTTCTCGTTGCGGATCGGGTCGATTTGGCAGGGTTCAGCCAATTCCGACTTTAGGGCAACTACTGAGTGAAAGAAAGAGGTCGTTGGGCAAGGTGAATGGGAAATTTGAGGCAGCACAGGACGGTGATTGTACTGGAAAGGTGGTTCCGGACTATGGTTCTGTGGAGAAAGTTCCTGCACGTGGAGCACGGAAGTTGTGGAAGGTTGGCCTTTTTTTCAAGTGCTTCGTGTTTCCTTGAATTTGAACTCCAATTTAGCAATCTCCCTAGGGTTTTAAATTAAGAAACAAAAGTTTAAGTAGTAATGATATGCTTGTTATCTAAAACTATGACAGGGTAATGTTTAAATTTTTTGTATAAAACAAAAATCATATGACGGATTTAGGTGTTAAGAATGTAATGATCAACTTAATTTAGGAAAATTGCGAAATGTTGGGAATCTAGGGTTTTGGTTTGCTTTTATTATTCTAATAGTATTTTCTGGATTAAACCCCCATTTTGTTGTAGCACTTTTAGTATGAAATTAAATATGATTGTACTGTAGATGAATTCATGTTATTACTAAAGTCATTACTGTTTGTGTTTGGTAATATATGATTATATGAATATTGTGTGGTCCTACTTTAAGAAGGTTCAATATTTATGTCAAATTGTTATGATTTATTCTGACTTAAGGTGAAATTGTGAAGTTGAAAGGAAATGAAGAATTTATATAAATTTTGTGTTTTTTGGTTCAGATATTGATTATAAATTGCTTAGTGTTAAAAAGTCTGGATCTTAAAATATTCTATTGAAAATTTTGTTTGTACAACATGAATCTATTAGAAACGGGTATGGACCGAAATACGGGTCAGATATAAGGTATTATTAGTATGGATCATTATACGGGTCTCGTATAATGGCCACCCCCGGAGTAAGAAATGTTTGTACTATTCTTATTTTGTAAAGATCCAAGTTTGTTGGGCCCAACCATAAAAACACCAAAAGGCCCAAATCAGTAGAAATGTTGCAACTGCTAAAAACACCAAAAGGCCCAAATCAGTGTAATGGCCATCCACGGAGTAAGAAATGTTTTTCTGCATCAACAAGGCCCGCTCACTGACATTGGTGAATGGGTTCAGTTTAAGTGAAGAAATTAAATAACCAATTAAGAATTTTTTTACTTACATTTTTTTGGACATTATTGAACAAATAAAATATTTACCGTGAACAATATTTGTTTTTGAAAATTTATTATTGTTGTTTGAACCAAATAAGCAGAAAGTTGGCCGTTTTTTTTTCCAAGTGTGTGGAAAATTTAGCCAACACAAATTTAGTCATCACCATTGTCAAAATTAAACGCAAATAATTTTCCTTAAACAGGGGTTCGGATATGGTCCTTCCTTACAAAAAAAATAAGCTAGCTCTCCCACTTCATTGTTCTCAAAGTGTGTAGTTCTCAAAGTAGTTACTCCTAAAAATTGGAAAATATTTTTGTTTCCCAAAATAAGCTTATACGTAATCTTATATAAGGGCATTTTCCACAAAACATATAAGTGACCCCTTTTATGTTATAGGGAATGCGTGCGTGCATATACGCAATAGATTTTCTAAAAACACACATAGAAGTTGTTATATAAATGTTTTCAAATACAACGATAAATGAAAATAAACCACGAAATACTTCGCTTAACACCCACTTAATACATAATTGTTCGCTTAAAACCCTTGATACTTCGCTGAAACCATGGAAAACATAATAGTATGCTTTAAAGTAACGGAAAACAAGAAGTAGATGATGATCTGTAACCGATTAAATAGATAAAGGTGTCTGCATTGTGCGGATCCTTCCCAAAAACCGCCTATGAAATTTGCCCCGATCGAGTTCAACGCTTCATGTGTCTGCCTTCCATTTCTTCTGTGCAATGAAAAACAACTTCATAAGGCTTCATATTAGTGACTAGGAGACTACCAACAACACACATAATTGACTTGCTACAACACATATAGCACAGATCTTACCGGATTTTTGCTACCTTGGCTTTTTCCTTCACATCCAACGGGGACCAAGTCATTTAAATATTTCAACTTCGGGGCCTAATTTTCATTCAATATGAATCAATTTAATTAGTGAGAAATGCTAAATATTTTTGTATGCATCAGTAACTAAACATATTCAACCGCAGATAGCTGTAGATATTATTACCTTGTGACCTTGTTTCGTTGCTTGTGTGGTGTTCCTTCCGTTCGCAACATTCTTCTTCTTACTTTGTGATTTTTGTCCTTATTTAGGACCCTTACTGGTGCTGCTTTTTCTTGCCCCATTTTTGCTAGAATTCCCTTTCGTTTCCTCCTTGTTGGTTACTTGTGTGACTTTATTTTTGGTAGTCCCTCCATTACACATTTTCTTCGATTTGGTCACTGGTTTCTTGAACCCCATCTCCGCAAGAGTCTTTTGTCTTGATCCCTTTTCCTACCCCGGGGTTTTTTCTGCAACAACGGATCTTTAACTGCAAAATCGCAGTTACGAGGACAGATATCTTATCCTACGGTTTCGTCGTTAGCATTTGAAAATGCATTTCTCGATTCAGGGACTACCGTTTCTGAGTCAAGTGCATCTTCTAGGAAAGACATTTCAACGCTTTCCTCTAACTTGTGACGCTTGCACTGCTGCACTTCTGACCTCAGATGAGATATAGCATTGGACACCAATTGCACAGCCTCATCATTGACCATAGCTTCTTCATCGCACAATGATTCAAACTCACCTATTAGCCTATTATACCTTTGTACCTCCACTTTGTCACTAGGATCATGGTACGATACCCGAACTCGAGTGTGTTTTCTTAGGATATCCTTTCGCCAACGACTAACAATATACTGGTCAAGTATTTCTAAAACGAGATTCTGATCCAGTATCCTCATCATATGCTTACACATAATACCATGAGTTGTGAATTTCCGGCAATCACATAAAACCTCCTTCGTTTGCTTGTTAAAAGTGGCGGTGTAATATCGTCTTTGATTAGTAATTACTTCCTTAGTCTGCCCCTCGGGCACAACCCACACTCGATCTTCTACGACATATTGAATTGTATTTTTATTCAACATCTTCTCCTCCTTGCAGTAGCAGTACATCATTCGTGAGCATTCTTCTTGTACCTCTTGGAACTTGGTGTCGGTATACAACTTCTGAAACACCCTCTCAACGGCAAAACCAGTAACTAGCCTCCTAACATATTTCACACAATTGGCATCCGCGGCTGTCTCATCACGCACGCGTTTCTCCAGGGCCTTAGCATACTTTTGTGGAAATTCAAACAGCTTTGTATGTCGATTCACAAAGCCATCAAAAAAGCTGTTTACGCTCTCAACCCGTTGTGTGGTTTTCATGCCAGCCCAAAAGTGATATCTCATATAAGCTGGAACCCACATATGCCGGTCCTTATATAGGCTAGTTAACCAATCATTACCCTCCAGTTTGAAATCAATAATAAGTCCATTCCACCGACACTTAAACTCTTCAACGGTCAAACTCTCATACACCACAGCCTTCAATAAACCCTTGAAATATTTGTACCTTTGAAATGGAAAAAATATTTTCAAAATATAAAACATTTAACACATTTAATAAACATCAAGAGAGGAATGGGAATATAGTACTAACCTTTCACATTTACCGATTTTTTCCGGAATCTTCCTCATCATGTGCCAAATGCACCAGCGATGTCGGGTAAGAGGCATGACCTCCTCAATAGGCTTTCGCATCGCGGCAGCTTGATCAGCAAGAATTGCCTTTGGAGCCCGGTTATTCATAAATGACAACCATTCCTGAAATATCCATTTGAATGTATCACAATCCTCACGAGAAACCAAAGTACACCCCAGCAAAATAGATTGGCCGTGGTGGTTAACCCCAACAAAATTAACAAAGGGTAGTTCATACTCATTTGTCAAATATGTGGCGTCGAAGCAAACAACATCCCCAAATTCTTCATAGGCTGCACGGCTCCGCGCATCAACCCAAATAACATCTTTCAGCCTTCCATGTGGATCTAGGCGTTATGCATGATAAAAATTTGGGTTCGCTGCCTGCATTTTTTTTAAAATAGGACATCATTGCAGCTGAATCACCTCCAACCATTTTCAACCTCCGTTCCTTATAAACCACGTGCGACAAATCTTTCACGGATAATTGCACCCTCCGTTGGTCCCCTTGTATTTCTGTACCTAAACAACCGTGAATTTGCGAAACAGGAACACCTTCATCAAAGTAGTTCAACAAATTCCTCCTCACCCTTTTAGTTAACCCCTTAATTCGATACTCTTTAACCAAGTTGGCCTTACGAGGTGTTGGTAAATGATTAGTATGCTCCAACTCCACTCCGTTCACTACCCATTCTCCTTCACGATTAACACTAGCATACACCTTCGCCTTACACTCGCACTTTTTAGACTTTCGCTTGCGTTGACTCAATTCATCAGCACAAACAATATCGTCAATAGCGCCCCCTGTACCAGATACATCCATAGCGCTAGCCCTTTTTCGTGCTTCCCTCAACGCCCTCATGTCCGGTCGCCCCCAACACTCACACCTCCACGTAGTGGATATACGATCCCTCCCTCCCCTTTCGAATAAACACCTTGTGCTCTAGTCACTCCAAAACCCTGTTGCTGGGCATATTCTTTATAGTACGCCTCTACATCTTGCCACGTCTTAAAAACCATTCCCACCTTAGGAGGCTCTATTGAGGAAGCAGCACTAAACTGATTACTAGCGACGACTGTGTTTAAGGTATCCATTGTGTTTATTGGGGATTGGAATTGCACACCATTACTAAGTTCATCGCACCCCTGAGTCATTGGAGATGTTGGACAACCACCATTTCCAGAATTTCCAAAGTCCTCAGGACCACCTTCACCTTCGCTCAATATGTCTTGAACCTCCATATATTCAATCACACTGTCTTAAAGCTCAGCTCACAATCTCGGCTCCCAGCAGTTAGTTCCTAATAAAAATTAATACCATGTGTTAAAAAATGGAATCTCAATAGTTGTACTACGTTATAAAATTTAAACTACAGAGTTAAAAATAAATATTCTATGTTCCTAATATTAAGGGTAAGTTAGTTGTGATTATAAATTTTTTTTTTTTACTAATTCAGCTTCTACAACATCACAAACACGATGTAACATCCTCCATCCAAACTCAAACACTTCTTAAAACATAATCAACAACATACAACCACTACAACTCTAGTTCATACCTATTGAAGCTATGTGCTCTTATATTTCTATTAAATTTTCAACACAATTATGTGTTATATATAATTTTGTAATTACGTTTGTTTAACACTTTAATAAATAGGTCGTTTAACTATGAATCACACAAAGTAGTTTTCCCCAAAAGTGCAAATTTTACCACCTACCGTCTTCTCTACATCTTACTCATATACTTATACATATACTCATATATATACACTATAATATAGACTACAAATTAAATATACTACAATACAGAATCGAAATCATAAGTTGCTTACATTATCGAATTTGCATAATTTCCCTTGCAAAATAGATCAAGTCTACCTAGTTTGTAATTCGATTTATGTAAAAAAGATTATAAAATCATCAACAAACACGCCAATTGTATATCAGTTTGATCTATATACTACCTATCACATATTTTAAAAGCAAAAGAATTTTTAACGAGAGCTGTTTAAAAACCATTTACGGCAGTTTAAAAACCATGTAATTACGAAATAGATCACAAAAAATGATACAAATCTGTTCAAATATTTGTAATGCTCAAATACTAAACTGGCCGTAACGATTAATTCAGTATGCCATACAGATTTGAGCATGAACGGATCCGATCTTCATACTTCTAGCTCCAAAATATTAGTTAAGAAAGAAGGGATAAATTTTTTTTTTCTTTTATTTCAAACACGTAACCAAAATTAGGCTACACCACATATTTTATTTTATATCATTCATAAAACACAAACTTCTTGCCCAAGAAATGTTGAGTACGTACACCCAATTCATTCATGGCTTTCAAAGCTGCCAACAACGCAAGTAATTAGTTCAATATCAAGCTTGTTTATGAAGATACACAACAACGGCGTTAACGAATGGAACTTGCGGAGTTAACTTATCAAACTTGCGGCGTTATCTTTATCACCAAATGACTCAGCATACAGTCATGCCGATGGCTTACTTGGATTGCTTACTCAACGCTACCTACTGACGACTGCTGAGCTAGCGGCGAAGATTTACAAGGTGAAAAAATCATAAAGATCAACTGGGCAGCCCTCTTTTTTCACCTTCAGTCCCTCTAGAGTATGAAGGCCATAAAACTACTATAAGAGGTTGGAAAATAACAATACAAAAGACAGTATGACATGTACATCGAATTACTCAATATAAACTTAAAATCTTTGATTAGTTGGTTAATATGTACTTATAGATAAACTGGAATCAGGTTCAAGTTTTCATGTATTATACTTAGAAGTCTCAAAGATGAGAAACCCCAGATAGAACAGATTTTGGCCTGGCCAAGCAAAAAACCAAGTCTATACAGCATTCATTTACAAAAAGCTCAGCATCCACAAACAGAGTTGCCCTCAGTTTCGTACCAACCCAATCCACGTAACCTAGATGTCCTATAAGCAAGATCATAACCAAAAACCAGCATATGCACCTAAAACAAACAATCTCTTTACTTGACAATGGATTTCGTATTCACAAGCCCCCCATTCAAATTCTTCTTCCAAGTGTAGACTTTAATCATTTAATGCCAAGTCTTGGGTCCTTGCACGAAGAGAGGCTACCTCTTGCGCATTTAGTTTTGGCGGTTTTGGCCTGCACAATTACACACCAATCCAACCCCAGTTAAGTACTACCAGAATTTCAGCTGGAATAGAAAAAACAAGAGGGTAGACAGACACTCACACAGCAGACGAGATGACTGAAGCAACTTGAGCCGGAGATGAAGAACTGCAAATTAAAATATCACACACAGCCATAACCATAAGCAAGCTTTTACATGCATATTTTTAACAACTAGCCAACACGCAAGAGTATAACTCACCCTGCTGCACTAGCCCATACTGGTTTGGGCATCAAATTGCGCTACAAGCCAAAACATACAACCGTGTTAAAAAAACAGCAAAATATAAAAACAACATTGTATCAGTAACTCAGTAAGAGTACTATATCAGACTAATTGGTGAATACCCACCATTATCGGGGCGGCAATAACACCAATTTTTCCATTTCCCACAACGTTTAGCTCCCGCAAAGTGCTATGTTCACACTTTAAATACCGTCTCCGGTTAACAAGAATTTGAGTTGCAGCAGGGAAGTCATTCGCTCCAAACACACCTTCAATTTTTTTCTTGAGATCAGAAATCTGAAACAAGTTGATATATGGTTTTTCTTGAGATTGAAAGAGGCACAAAGACAATATAATGATATATGCCTTTTATATTCATTCATATACAATGCAATAGTCAAGTTATATCATACTTGTATAGAATTAATTAGATGGTTTTATTATTCTAACTTGAAATTAGGATTATCAATACGATTCTATTTTGTTTTTTTGGGGGTTTAGATTCTACAACTACAAATTCCAAATTCAAATAAACTATCCATTCATCAAATTCAAAGTTGCGCCAATTTGCATAAAAACAACAGATTCATCAAACAAAAAACACTAATTTCATCCACAAACAAATAAACATGAAAATTAATTCCACCATATAGGCAGACCTTATCGTCAGGGTTGACTTCAATCTCGATTCGAGGTGTTCCTAACCCCTGGATTTTAACCTTCATTCTTTATTTCTCTCTCTCCCAAAAACAAACCCTAATCACAAAGCCAAAGTGAAGATATTTCTGTATAAGATAATGATCACCCAGTTCATTCGATTCAATATAGGGGTGTGAATTAGGGGATTGGGCTGGACTGTGTGGATTTCAATCCAAATATCAACGATCCAAATCCAATTCAAATTGATATACTCTGTACTTTGTACTTATATACTCCCTCTATTTTTTTTAAATGCCCCACTTCAACTTGGCACGCATGCCAATGTAGAATTTTGACCAATAATATTTTTAATTATCGATAAGTATAAATTATAAAAGATTGCTATTTTGGAACTATACATTGGGCGGCCTTCATCAAACCCCATGTTTTCTCTTGGTGCTCTCCTGTAAAACGGAGATTCTTCCGGGATTTCAAACTGACGGAGATCAATTCCCGAGTTTCGAAATCTATACCAATCCGGGAGCCCTCGAATAAAGTTTGTGTAGAAGGGATACTCGGCTGGGCCGTATAGCACCCTTATTCCATCTTCTTCTACTTCGTCCAGCCTTCTCCTCACTCTCCTTCTTGCTATCATCGAGTGAAGCTTGCATCTATAAGTCGAGTGACCGACGCACCCACAAGACTTGCAGAACTTGTAAATGCCCTCATATCTCAAATACACCCAAATTACCCGATTACCTTCAAGAGGTATAAAACACCCTGGGATCAGCGGGATAGAGAGGTCGATCAAGATTCGAGCCCTTAGTTCAGCATGGGCAGGGAGACCATCTCCTGCATGGTCGAGTTCTTCAATATACCCCACGTGCCTAAATATTTGTCTCACCCAACTTTCAATGAGGTAGGCAAGGGGGAGACCGTAAACCCTTACCCAAACACTCGTGAGTGTAAAGCTCATATATTGGGGCGCAAGATCAACCTCGTACCTTCGAAAGTTAATTATTCTCCCATCGAAGGCTTAGTTTTTTGTGGGCATTCAAATTTTCCATGAATTTTATTTTGGACTTTGATTGACACAAAAAAGTAAAAATGGGGGCAATGCCGATTCTCGGGAATTTTGACTTCCCTGGCCACATGGGACTTAACTTACTCAATCCCCTCTTGATAAGTTACAATTCCTATGGGAATTTACTTCCTCCATTTTAACCAAATATATTTCATGAATTCCCACGTAATTTCATGAGAATTTTCACTTCCCTAATGAACCAAATGAACCTTTAGTACTTCAAAAAATAAAAACCTCCTTAAACCCCCTTCAAAACAAATAAAAACGGCCACCATTTCAGCCAGTGGCGGAGCCAGCAGGGTAGAAGGCTGTTCCCCCACTTTAAAAAAAAAAATAGCTTATAAATGTATTTGTGAGCAGAATTAAAACATTTAAGCATGAAGATGTTAGTGGTTTAATTGTGGATTATAGAGCCTTTTCCTTACCAATCAGCACCTAATCAAACCCATGGCTATCATTTTCATCTTTTAGCTCTTATTAAATTTTGAACAAAGACAAAGTAACTATAATTATTACTGAACTTGCACTTAATGTAGTCATATTGGCTAGTGGAATGAGCTGTGTTTAGAGGACTGATGGTCGATTCTTTTTGTAGCATTTCAGGGTTTTTATTTTTTATTTTTATAATTATTATTTTATGAGGAAGACAATATATATCCCTCCATTTTTTCTTAACAATTATATCTATTTAAATGTTCTTAATTATAATTTTGCATGAGCAAACTTCTTAAATTACGGTTGTAATAGAGAATTATGACAATTGCATTTAATTAACTATATTATCTTATGTTTATAACCTTCAAAAATTTTGAACCTGGGCCATAAGCAAATATTTCTTGAGGAAGAGTTGGTTACTGATCAATGTTTTTTTTTTTTTTTTTTTTTTTTTTTTTTTTTTTTTATACAATTTTTTTTGGATTTTGTTGGTTGTAAAACTTTAACTATGGAGTATTTAATAACTATTTGTGTCATCGATGCATTTGAGCACTGGTTTTTCCCAAGATGTTTTTCAAATTATGTGATGTCTACTTGTCCCCCTAGTTTAAAATTTCTGACTCCGCCCCTGATTTCAGCGTGTCTTAAATTACCACCACTATCAAAGAAGGTGATGAAAGGTTGGAAATGCCCTTCATTAAAACCAATAAATCGTAATTATACCTCATATTGATGCTTATGTTTTATTGTGTCATAAACAATCCATTTATTTTACCGAATCCCTATTGTACATTTTATGTCACATTGTATATTTTATGCCACACAATTATTATTCACCACATAGAATAGAACAGAAAAGGTGTATATAACTTGATCATCCATCATTTCTTTTTCAAGTTTTGTTGTCTTAAAAGATGGTTTCCTAAGCCCATCCAATACCAAACCTTTTACCCAAATTAACCAAGCCTTGCCCAAATGCCCAATACCATCGTCTTCAATAGTTCAATCTCAAACTATCCCAAAATAAACATAACAATAACAAAACCACAAAAAAATAATTTAAAAAATAAAAACCTCCTTAAAACCCCCTTTCAAAATAAATAAAAACGGCCACCATTTTAGTGTGCCTGAAACCAACAACAGCACCAGTCCACCACCACCAAAGAAGGTGGTGAAAGGTCGGAAATGCCCCGCATCAAAGTAAAGAATCTCAGCTCCCTCTTTCGCTCCGTCGCTAAAGTCGAGTCTTCTCCCTCCTCCGCCGCTGTCACCGTCGGGAACGCCGTCGTTTCTTCCTCCAAGAAGAAATTACGCTCTTCTCCTCCTACTCTTACTCCTCCTTCTTCTTCTTCGGGGGCAAAATCGTCTTTGAGCAAGCAGCCTCGCCTCCAGAATATTCCGGCCACCGTCGTCGAAGATACTGGTTCTCTTTCTCTCTCCTCTACTTGTTAGAAATTGAAAAGAAATTTAACTTATTTTTGTGAAGTTTATGTCATTTTATATGGTAATTTATGTTATTATTGTAAGTTTAATTGAGTTGTTGATGTTTAAAATTTGAATATTATATAAATGTGTTGTAATTTTATTATGCATTTCTAAATGTGATGTTATGTAATATTTTTTATTTTAGGTTTAATGAAATTTATGGATTATGAGTGTAATGAAATGCTTAATACTGTTTAATGTTGCTGCCAGTTAATAATACTTTTATATGATGAACTAGGATTGATAAAATAGTAACAAGGTTAATAATGTATTGGACATCAGGTGGGAAGTATAATGCGGCGACAAGGCTGTGTTGTTTAGGCATTGTTATTTCTAAATTATGATTCGTCGAAAGGCTTGTACAATTGGTAACTCGACTTAGCTTAGAAACCTGCAAGCATTGTTTCGGCCTCCTTGCCAAACTAGTGAATGTCGTGGATATGTATACATGTGTTGGACTTAATTAATTTGTGGAAGTTTTGCTTGTTTGGGTGGAAATTAGTGTTCGAGTAGCCATATGCATTTGTTATTGTTAAGTATCTGGCATGGGTGTTTGAGGCGAGAATAAAGAATCTGAGTGTGGAATTAAGTCTGCTTGGTTTATTTGTGTGATGATTAATGGTCGTATGAAAGATTGAAATATGCAATGGATGGCTTTCTTTTATGAAGTTGTAATTTGTTCAAGTTATTCATGGCAGATTGGCAGAGGCTATGATGAGTTAGTCTAGCCTACTTTCAAATAAGGTGTGCATCTTGTCTGTATTAATCCAGGTCTTGTTTTGTATTGTTCAGGGGATTCAGCTAAGGAAGTAACGCAGGACATTTCTTCTATATTGTGTGGTATGTTTTTACTCAATGCCCGATTGTGATATAATTAGTGCTCTTTTGTTATTGAGTTACTGTCTATACTAGGTCTTCAATGTGGCTATTAGCAGCCGACCAACCGTCCAGTTTATTAGCTATTTTAGCATATGAAAGAATTGTTACTTTCAGAAATTATTCCAGTTTCATGGGTTTAGAATTGATGTGAATATGTGATGCCCATATGTTGATTTATATCATGGCTTGACCGATTTGCCAATTTTTTTTTTAAAGTTAATTGTGAATCAGTCAATTTTGCCATAAATATATGCAAAAAATTGATCCCTTGGAGAAATAGACTAGTTAGTACCATTACATTATATATCACATCTAGGTTTAAAGTTGATCAAGAGCTAGTACTTTAATATATCTACTTATTGTTTTTCTACAAGTGTTGTGAAGTTTGGTTGCTCACCTATGCGTCTTTCACTCTACAATTATTTTTTGTGGTTTACTATTATTTTTGTGAAGATAAGGAAAACCCTTCTCGTGATCAGCCATTCTGTAACATGTGTTTTACAAGATATACCGCCATATTCTTTAGACCCTAAGTTGCAGCATTGCTGTAATTCATAGAGCTGTTATGTGCATTGAATCGTTGATAATATTCAGATTCCTTTATAATTAAAGCTATTCATGTTGAGTCCTAACAGATTTATTACTTGCGTGTTACAAAATAAAAAAGATGCTAACTCTACATGTTCAAGACTTCAAATATAATCTATTTAATACATTCAAATTTCTTGAATTATACTTATGAAGCGGAATTGTTCAAATTCTTAGAATATAAATGCCATGATATCCTTTAATGTGAATTAGCTTATATGGCGCTACTGCAACTCTATTTACTGTCACTGCAATGGAAACCACAAGTCTACAACTATGGTTTTTTTTTTTTTTTTGCTCTTTTTATGCTGAAAGCCTGAAACTCTACCATAAATCTTAGAGAGATTTTGTGTTAAAGATTGACCGTCTGCCCAATATCAGCATGTACTGTGCTTAGTGATAGTGGCAGAACTGGCTTTCTTTTGATTTGAGAAATGTATGGTCTCTAAATCTTAATTGTGAATTTGTGACCCTTGTCTAATGTGGACCCCTCCATCTCGTGTACCCAATGGCCTTAATAATGCTTATTGTTTTAACCCTTCCTCAGTCTCACCATCTAACTTAAGAGAAAAAAGTGGATTTTGGTTTACTTTTATAAAGACATCTTTTTGTGATGCCTCATTTATTAGGTATCGATGATTGGGAGTTTGATGATCCATCTGATTCTGAAGCGGCTAATGATGACACATCATTGGAGGATGATTCTGATGTGCGTTGGTTTTCCGAATTGTTTAATAGCAGCACGCCACTACGTCGTAAAGAGTTATCTCGTGATCGAAAGAATAAATGGGTCTTTAAGAACACTCAAAAACTGCGTTTTGATAAGTTGGTTAGTATGTGCTTGGATAAAGTGGGATCAGGTTCAACTTTTCACGTGTTATATAAATTAGGCCGAGGGACAGGTTTGAAAGAGTATAATGCTTTCATTAAAGGTTGCATAGAGACAGCTAGAAGTCTCAAAGATGAGAAACTCCAGATAGAACAGATTTTGGAGGCATACCGGCTGCTTCAATTAATGAAGGAACGGGGTTTTCCGATAGAAGAGGATGCATTTGGCCCATTCTTAATGTTTCTGATTGACATGCATATGGATGACCAATTTTTAATTCTTCTTGAGATCATCAAAGATGAAGATCCTAGTTTACATCCACGATTAGGCTACTATGAGATGCTTTTTTGGATTGAGATGAATAATGAAGAAAAGATTCTTGAGTTTTGCCAGCAAATTGCTTCTGGTGAGAGTGAAATGGGGTCTGAATTGCATGGTGAGCATCTTTCCTTCAAATATTTCATGGCATTGCTTATTCCTTTCACTGGTTTTGGCTTCTTTCATTTATCTCCAATCTGATTTTTATTATATATATATATATATATATATATATATTTAAAAAAAAAAAAACCCTACTGCCTACCTGCATTTGGATGTGACAGCCGTCAACTTTCTTGCTTGACTTTGTTGAATTGAATCATAAATTCCTAATACACCCTCTATGAGGTCTATTTATTGCCTTTACTGTAGGAAGTTGTATTATAGAATTATGCAAGTTATTCTTACTTGTCACCTAATGGAGAGGATCTTTTTGTTATTTGACATATGAAGTTACATGATTGTAGTTTATGTTTAATTTTTATTTGCTGATTGAAAGGATGTACTATCGTCTTCAGTGATTTGGTCTTAATGATTAATCTATTACTGTTTGTGCCAATGGCTGCCTGTTTTTAGCAAGAACTCAGAGTGATGACTATTTCATTGTGAAAGTCTTTTTACTAACAAGATATCTAGACTTTCTCTGTGGTTCTAATTGTATTAAATTGTCTTGTGCTGCAGAAAATTATTTGTTGGCACTGTGTGAAAGAGATAAGAAGGAGGAGCTTCTTCACTTGCTAGATGTCATAGACATAACCAGAGTTTCATCATTGGATAATGTAGCTTGTATTTTCAGATCTCTGGGGCGATTATCATTGGAAGCTTTTGCGGAATTGTTTGTCTTGGTATTGAAAGATTGTGGTATGTTCTAGACTCCTAGTGCAATGATTTATTGGTCTTTCGTTTTTTCTGTTATTCATTTACTTAAGAACTCTCTAGTATAGTCTTCATGTAGGTTTGTTGTGTGTTTAGGGGGAAGGGGGATTAAGTTTCAATCATTGAATTAAAACTGAGTTGTTTTTTATTACTGTTTGGGCTAATGGCTGCCTGCTTTCAGCAAGAACTCAGAGTGAATTTCTATTACTGTTTGGTCCAATGGCTTCCTGTATCATGGAATCATTGCTTGGTCAATTTTTAATATGTCGAGTCACTGTTACACAACAAATGATGTGGGGAGAAGGCGGTGTTTTTTTGTCGCTGCTTTATGTAAAAGGATTTTACGGCATGGCGAATCCAAAATTTGTTTCATAACAGCTGAGTTTGAATTCCATGATACATTGAATTTTTTTTTTCTTAACATCGTTTGGGAAATAAATAATTACAAAAGGTCAAGCGACATTAATTTTTTTCCCGTGATAGAACAAATGAAAGTGGAGATCAATATAATTTGCCTCTGTTTTTTTTTTTTTTTTTTTTTTTTTTTTTTTTTTTTGCAACCCCAAATCTGTCGCAAGCTTGTACCTTTATCTTATGTTGTCTTAAGGCTTCTGCAATGTAATTTTGTTATCCAAAAGGTGCACATATACCATATTCAAGCCTCAAGGATAATAATGGGTAATAAAATGCAATGGTCCGTAGTCATTACCTTCACTTGCTTATCCTTAATCATCATGTCATGCTCTACTGGTTCCTTCCTTCTTTTCTCTCATTCAGTCTTTGAAATTTATAAACAGATTAAACAACATAGATATATTTTCTGGGGTGAAAAATTAAGCATGCTAAGCACATAAATACCTCTGTATGTTCCTTGTTGCACTTGTAAAAGCAACTTTACGTGGAGTTATATTTGCAGGGATGTTGATTAAGAAAGCAGCTTTGTTTGCGCTGAAAGAACAAAAAGAATTTAGCTGCTCAATTTCTTTGGTTTTAGAATTTAATGACTTGATGGATATTTGAACACTAAATTTATACAGAGAATCAGGAGCATAACTTCATAATTACCAAAGAATTAAAATTTTATTTTGTTGTCTTACCTGTTGAGATTCCCGTCCATATATTTTTTTCATTATTGCTCAATTTGCTCCCTCAATCAAATTGTCTGATTGTTTATTGTCCTTTAATGTGAATTTAGAAAGAGAAGGAAATCTATCAACTGAGGATAATATAAGGCTACAGGAGAAGGGGAGAAGCTTTTAGGGTTGAATTAGAATTCAAGGTTAAATGAAGAGGGGAGAAAAAAAAGTGTTTTTGTGAAATAAAGTGGAAAGTAAGGTCATAAGGGAATTGATATTAGAAAGGTTGGAGGATAGCTCATGAATGGAATGATGAAGGGTTTTTGGATGAATTTGATATTTTACAGTACTTAAGAAAAGTGGGTATCACATGATTTAACACACTTAAGATGTGGTTGAGAGATTGTTAGGAGTATAATTAAGTGGGCCATGAGCTTTAAATAAGGTGTAATAGTACAACTTTTACCTTAAAAAACTTTTCAATTATAGTATGTTGCAAGTATCGTGACATTTCTATTTTAGGAAAGTATTGCGAGTATTAAAAAACGGAGGAAGCAGTAGTTACAAAAGATGAAATTTAAGTAAAAAATGATGACTGTCCCTCAAGGTTTGTGATTTTACCAAGTATAGATAGAAATGAGTTCTGTTGGTAGTGACATTTTTCTTGCTTTTATGCTATGAGTTCTGGCAGTTCCTTTGCAACATTTTGTGAACTAGTTATGCCATAGTACCAACAAATTATGGACTGTTGATATTGCATCTGTGAATTTAGAGAACTATGTATGCTTGATTACATATGTATTAGTATCGTAGAAAATCTGCTGATATTGTGGTTTATGGCACTTTATTGTTGTTCAGCTTCACAACTTTTGGAATTTTATTCAGATGCTAGCTTTCCTGACTATTAAGTTGTGTCTTCCTTTCATCTTTTATCAGTTAAATACTTGTCTAATTAATAAAAAATCACTGCTAGAGCTGTTTATTTTGTGTAGACTCTGTAGAGTGTTTTCTGTTTTGTCATCTTTATATAATTTTTTTTCCTTGCAGGTCATAAGGCCCAAAGTATTTCAAATTTGATCTTCTCCTATGCGTCTAGCTTAAAAAATACAGCGGTGAGGAACTTCTCATGAATTTACTGGTAATTTCCTTTGGGTCCGTTCGTTGGGCAATTTTGTAAAATTTTGTGTATTTAGTGACCTCTTCTATTCTGATACTGATAGTCAAGGACGACTTTTTACTATTTTCACAGGTAGAAAAAGCATAGTTAAACCACTTTTTTCTAAAGTTTTTTTTGTTCTTTTCTTTTCAATTCGGATACAGATTAAGTGTCTACTTGGATACGAGTGTCCAAATCGGACTCGGCCATTTTGTAGAAAAAAAAATCTAGTTTTTAGTTAAAAATAAGTATCCAAGTAGAGTGTCGTGTTAAAAATGAAGTATCCAAGTAGAGTGTCGTGTCGGACACGACACGATATGACACTCAATTTTTGAGGTAAATGAGGGTGTCGAAGTAACAGTTTTTCATTACTTTCAAATAGAAAGCTTTGATTTTCTTGCTATTTGCTGATGGTGTTTAGTGATTACTGAAGAAAAACTTCCTTTTAGATTTCGAGCATCTCTTGTGATCACTTTTTTAGATTTTAGTGCTGCCTCCCATCATTCTTGGAGTCTACCTCTAAAATCTATCTGTGTGATATGCATGATGCTCCCTTGTTAATTTTGTTTCATAATACTGTTATAGGACTGTCCATTGCAAGGTATGGGACTTGAGTCCTTGGTATTAGAGCCATAACCACCTTTTGCTTAATTCTATCTTGCCCACCATTAAAGCAAGTTCTTGAAGCTCGAGTGCCTTCAAACTGTTTGTTGAAAGGCCTGAGAGAAAGAAAGGATTTATTGAGCTAGCTTTTAGGGATGGCTCTCCTGTTGTCCTATATCTAATACTTCCATGCTTTTTACTATATGTTATTTTTTATCTTAAGTTGATGAGTGAACATGGGATATGCTCTTTTATTTTACACTGTATGTGCTTTTGGGAGCACATCACGTGTCAGGGTGTAGATCTAAATTTTGCTTGTTTGGGGCCTCGGGCCAACCAACATTAAAGTGGCTACCTGCCATTAGCTCTGTGGATTTTCAATGTTAGCTTCCATCATCAATGTTGTCCATCCTTAACTTTAATTTGCATTATTAAATCCCTGTTGTTAAATAAAAAGGCCACCTGTTGTCTGGAGCCTTGGGCCAACTACAAAACGGGTTTGGTGGCTATCTGCCACTACTAGGTTTTGATATATTCAGGCTTTATTTCATGTGTGTTATCATAGGAATTTTGTGTGTTTTTGTCAATGTTCCCTATTAAATTTTGAGGCTAAAATCTGCTTCTGTATTAGTAGGTCATTTTGGCCTTTTGGCTTTCAAGTTTTAAACTTGAGCTTCTACCTTAAAACCTCCTGACCTGTCATATTAAAAATAAACCTTAATTATATTGTAAGTTGTCCACTGGGCTGAAGTATCTCTTTTGCAACAGTCATCCTTTGAGATCGTTGATTATTTGAAGATAACTTGTGTTTTACACCTGACCTCACTATTACCTGATGGTGAGGAGATCAACTACTTTTGAATGTTCAAACTTTAATATGGGAATTGCCAGTACTTTTAATTGGCACACACAGATCAATGTGAAACCCAAATTGTTACAGAACTTTCCCTATTATGCCCTTTCCTTAGAATGTCTATGTCTGTGCTTTTGTGCATACCACATCATTGCCCAACTCTGTTTTCATGAGGCTCTCATCTGTTTTAAGGGTTTTGGAATTTGGGGGGAGGGAGGGGGGGGGGGGAGGGGGTTTGTTCTGCATGGAAATAAAGATGTATGTGGTCATATGATTCTTATCCCTTTGATTAGAAGAAGCTGTTCACACTTTTTTCTTTTCTTACTACACACATGGGCACCTTATTCAAGTTTTTTTTAGAGTGTAGCTTGAGAAGATACTGTTTTCCTTTGAGATGAGTTTAAGAAAAATGTTGCTCTGCTTGATATTCTTCATTCTAAAATTCCTTATTCATCTTGTGCTTTTTCCTCTAGAATTTTCTATTTCCCACTTTTTACTTCTTACCCAAATTGTTTCAAGTTTGGAAGTAATAGTTCTGCAAAAGGTGAAAGCCATTGTTTTGGGTGGATGTTCTTCAAAATCCAGTTTTATAGGCTGCTTGTTGGCATGAAAAATTACTGGTTATAAGGTTATCTATTCTTGATAGAAATATCGTGGAAATATTCTCTTCCTTCAGTTGGATGTTGCTAAGTTTTTATGGAGGATATTAGTTGGTAATTCAGGAAAAAGCTTGCTCTACTTGGAGCTTTATTGATCATGCCCCAGTGAGATATGTGGGCTGCACATAGGACGAAGATAAAGTTTCCTTTGAAGGTTGGTGGCAAGGCTGGAGATACAAGCTGTGCTAGTTGGGTACAATTGGGCCTTTGAGATAGCTAGAAATTTATTCTCTCTCTCTCTCTCACACACACACACACACACACACACACATCGCAGGGTAGGAGGCTTGCATTGTATCTTGCGTGCACTGTGTGCTTTTGAATTCTCCATCTGTTCCTAAATATGTATTTCACATGTTTCTTTTTGGGCTGCCCCAAAATGAATTTCTTACTTATACATCAAGTAAACTTTTTATATTTCTCCAGCCCAACGCTTTCACCTTTTCCCTCTGCTTGTCCCCTACCTAATGTTCTATTCACATATAACAAGGATCAATGATAAAAGAGCTGTGAATGCCGAATATATTACTGGTCATATGGAGAGTAATGCCAGGACTTTTTTTAACTTCATATAGACAAACACTTCATCTAGAAGATCATGCTCTCTACAGTCTCTGTATGGGCAAAGGCTGCTTACTTTTTTCATTATCTTAGCCTATGTGGCATGAAAACTACTTTGACATTAAAATATCATCCTTATTTGAGAGACTTAATGTATTGTGCAGGCGCAGCTTTATTCTGCTGTGTTATGACAACTTATCCTCATATACAATGTAGAGAATATGAGTCCTAATCTTTGATGGTGATAGCTGTGCTCTTAAATTCCTCCATAAAGATCAAAACTCATGGCTTTTAACCTTAAAGTGATTGCTGTTATTGATCCTTAAATGCTAAGATTGAATATATACTGATTTGACTTCTTTCTAAGATGCCTAATGTTTCTCTTTAAAGGTTGAGGATATTATTCAGATATTCAAAGAGATGCATGGAAAAATGGATCTTGCACTTTTGCCTGGATCATATGAAAATCTCATTAAATATTGTCTTGACTCCACTAAGGTACGCGCAAACCATAGATTACTGAGATGGTACTTCTTATAGTAATTTTGTCCTGCTGCAATTGTATACTTTTGCCTTTTCTCAATCCCTTGTTTATCTCCATTGAGCATTGTATTATAAAATCAGCTTGTCTGATTTCCTGCCTTTCTTCCCTGAAAATTAATTATAGGTCCATTTGGCTTTGGATTTAGTTGATGAGATGTGTGAAGCAGGTTTATCTTTATCCACGGGAGCACTCAATGCCATATGTCATGCTTGTGAGGAGAGCTGTGAATTTATATTGGTATGCTTTCTTTCAAGCTGTAGTTTTTATGCCAGCTATGGTAATGATGTTGTTGTAGTACAGAGTGGTTTCTGTGCTGCTGACCTTATCATTTTGATTGTTGACCCTTATGGTGAATTGTGTGGAAGAACATTATAATTTTTGGAGGATCATCTGTAGGTTTTATAGACTGTTTTTGGTAATTTCAAGCACTGCTATGATTGTATCTTAAAAGCCATTGCTTTATTTATTCGTTTAGCAGTAATGAAGTCTTATCATTAAAGGTATAATGGGTACAATTCTCTGCAATTGTTGATGCATGATAGTCAGAGCCATTTGCATGGGCCATGGGGTGGTTGCTGCACCAAAGATTTTATTGCCTTATTGGGATTTGACATGCTGCATAACTTCATCTGGTTTTAATTTCTGATCTTGTACATGAATGTGAAAGCATTTTTTCCTGTCAATGTTTCTGTAATAGGTTCGTCGGATCTATTCAATGCTCAGTAGTCATGAGATGAAGCCAAATAATGAGACAATCAGAAGCATTATCAACATGAATGTTAGAATGAAAGATGTGAGTTTTTAAAATTCACTCAATTCTCCATTTTTTATTTCTCTGTTTCAGTCTACTTTTGCTTCATTTACCAGTTCCTCTTTTGCTGCTCTCTGCAGTTTGATAATGCATATGCCGTGTTGAAGGATTTGGAAACGATTAAGATAGTTCCTTCAGCAAGTATGTACAATGCTATATTGGCTGGTTATTACAGAGAGGTGAATTTTCCAGTCTTTGGTCCCCCCCCCTCCCCCTCTCTCGTTTCTCCCTTTTACATGCTTGCTTTCCCACTATACTCTGATTGGCAATTGGCGCATAGGTAATGTAATGTGGGCATGAAAAATATTATGGGAGAAAGTAATGTTTGTTTTTGCTCTATCTGCATATGTAGCTTGGGCACGAGTTTGATTATTATGTTGATGTCTCAGCTTAGTTTCATTACACCCGAATTCTTTCAATCTAGGCAGAGTTCATTTTACCTATTTTATATCTTTATATTTTCTCAAAATTCCTTTATTTCAAGTTGCTTCTGTGACCTTTTTAGTTGCCTACGTTCCAGACTGCTGTCTGCTAGGTATGCAGGTAGGTATACTTACAAGTGTTGGATATGGGTAGATATCTAAAGTAAAACAAGCCAAGGCTCAGATTTTTCAGACATGTTGACCTTTTCCCAATATTGGACATGGCTGTAACTTGTAAGAACATGACATCTGATGGAGCATATTTCCAATCTTGATAAAGAGACCTATATGTCACTTTGCATTTAAAGGACACGTAGTGTATGATATAGGCTGACCTGATTGCTACACCTAGTTATTTTTATTTCTAGGCCAACAGTGAATACATATGTTACTTTTCACTTTCCTTCTACTTTGATAGTCATTCTTTCGAGAATGTGTGGATGTAGATAATATTGAGGTGTTTGGGTGAAAATTGAACCGTTTGGCGAAATTTGTACCCTTTTTAGAGTGTCTTACATAAGTGTTTACGGTAAATAGAAGAATTAATGTAACATACATATGAAATGAAGTGTGAATGCCCAAGTGTTTGACACAAGTAATAGGGTTTTATGAATAATCCATATAGAATTAGATGCATTACATAGTTAAGGGAGGCTGAGTCGATCTTCTAATTTGTTTTTCTGTTTTTCTTGTAAATCATGACTTTGAGATGAATCTAACAGGAACCCCCCCCCCCATGAAAAAGAAGTCAAATTAACATATGTGAATAGTGCCCAAAGTCAAACATAACAAATAAAAAGAAGTGGAGAAAGTAGTTAATATTATAAAATATTAGATGAATCCAACAACATTTACTTGATAACATTTGATTTGTTTTTCTTTAAAAAAAAATCTATTCAATAATAATAAAGTGAAGATACCAGGGTCTAATAGTGAAATAATTTAAGTTGTCTTGGCTATAAGTGTATTGTGGGGAGGTAGAAATAATGATGCTTGTGCTCTATTATCTGATTTGTCTTTGACTTTTAAGGGACTTATCTTCCAGCCCCCTTCTCCCGAATGGTAATTTCTTTGTATGCATCACTTGACCAAATTCACCTTCTTTCCTTTGAATTTCTAACTCTCTTTGGTTGTTGAGCTACAACTTTTATGATGGGTGTCCATCTACTACAGAAGGATGTTAGCAATAAGCCAATAACCCTCTTTTATGTCTCTGCAGAAAAACATGGATGGTGTGCTGAAAGTCCTCAAAGAAATGAAAAATGCAGATGTCAAACCAGATTCTCAGACTTTTGGCTATCTGATAAGCAACTGCTCAAGTGAAGAAGATATTATGAAGGTTGTCTCATTATGTACAAAATTTATTTTTCTCACATATCACCATAAAGAATTTGGCCGCTTAGTGCTATTTTATGCTTTGTGATCTATCTGGCATGACGGGTGGATAAAGATTTAGTGTTGCCTTATGTGTTGTGTAGTTTAAAATGTGAATGTTGTGTTAAATTATTATCTTTCCCTCAATCGATGTAATTTTATTATCATGAATTTGTAGATATGACATGATGAGCTGGCAAACTATTCTCCCACAATGTTCCTCCTATATATGTGTGCGTTTGTATTTTTCTCTCTCTGTCCCATATAATGTTATTTATTCGTGTTTTCGTCTTTTAATATTTAAAATAGCTGTATATGTGAGCATAGATTTTAAGTTTAATCTGTTTTGACATATACTTAAGTCTTAGGCTCTACATGTTCAACTTATATTGTCCTAACTTATCTTGTGTGAACTTATTTTGTCTATAAAAGCTTATCTTGTCATAAAAAATAAAAAAATAATAGACTACATTTATCTGAATATATCTGTATTTATCTTAACTTATTTAGTCTGATATAAATCTACGTTAGTCAAACCTAACAGGGAGGCCTTATGGAGCTTCAGTAAAAACAGTTGTCGATTAAGAGCATCTAGATCTAGGTGTGTATTCTGTGTAATGGTAACAGTTCACAATCTAATGTGATATTTTCATCTGCTGTCCTTGTCCATTTTACGGGCATTTGCTACATTCAAGTCTTCCAGGCAGGAGCGGGGGAGGGATAATTTAAAACATTTGCCTAGAGATTAATCTTATCCTGTCTTATTGTGTATGCCTGAACTTTGATTTTGCTCACCATTATCTATTTATTCTGTCTACAGTATTATGAACAGCTAAAGGGCACTGGTGTTCAAGCTACAAAGCATATTTTTATGGCACTAATAAATGCATATGCTGCATCTGGTCAATATCAGAAGGCCAAGGAGGTAAACTTATATTTTAATTTGATCTTCTATTGTTAATTTTATACAAAGTAATATACTTTGGTTATATGCGATCATGAACACCCTGACGTAGTTGTCAAACTTTAATTAACTGACTATTGCTCTGTAAACTTAAGAATAATGTCAATGCATGTTATTTGCAGTGATACGTATTTGAATATTAGTTCTTACATATTATTAAATATTAGTTTTTTACTGTTTGTTTTGGAGAGATCTCTGCAACATATGGACATTTAGTATGAGTGCTCCTAGGAACATCGGAACATCTAAGTATTAAATTTTAGCAGTCGGCTATGTTGCTAGCTTATAATTTTTTTTGCACATAGAAACTACTGCTTGAGGGTGGGATATATGTTTTTTTTTCTCATTGGGGTAATTTGGAAGAAAAATGAATATGAAATATACGTTATGCTGGTAATTTTCTTACAGTGGCTGGCTTCCCAGAGTATACTGCAAGGTTCCTTGAGCAGGTATCAGAACGTGTCAGATTATGTAATAATTTGGTTCATGTCAGATGTCACTGTATATATTGTCATTCATGTCTTCATGATGGTCTTGGATTTGAGGGCATGTTTGTTATATTAATGGTTATCTAAAATTCTGCAATAGGTGAAACTAATTTAGGATTGGAGACCCAAAAATTAAAGAAAGAATAGGATTCCATTTTTGTTTAGACAGTCTCATATTGGGCAATAGGTAATCACTGCTGATATTCAGGAGCAAAAGGATGGTGTTCTTTCATCATCCCTGTGGGTGTGCAGGGTTTGATTCTTGTGACTCTTATCTCATTCTATTAGTTTCTCTCTCTGTGATTTTCAAATGTAAACTTGAGTTATGGAGTCTTCTTGTTGCTTGTCAAGCAAATGATAAGGATTTCAGCACTTTTGTATCACTGTCTCCTGCGACTTGAACTTCTTACTAACTATACTTGCTGACTCCTCGTGTCTTAATTGTGTCAGGTTATTTTAGACAAAGGAATACCTGTAAAGTACTTAAATGAAATCAAAAGTTCTCTTATCTCGGCCCTCGCATTACGTGGCCAAATATCTGATGCCCTAGATATTTACAAGGAAATGAAACAAAATGGTTGTTCTTTGGAGCCAAAGGCTGTTATAGCCCTCATTGTAAGTTCTTAGATTTATTTGGTTCTTGTTACGATGTTTTAAGGCCTCTGAAGTGTTGAATATATCTAAAAATTTACTGTTTGCATGCTATTGCAGGAACGCCAGCATTCTAAAGGAAAGTTGGATTTATTGCTACAGCTACTTGAGGAATTGAATGATCCATACTATTGGACTGATGGTTGCTGCAGAGTTATTTTATACTGTATTAGGAACAAGGCTTTAAGGTCAGTTGATGCCGAATTACTATCTTCCTCTGATCAAGCTCATGGAAACTTGTGATTAATGGCCAAATTCGTTTTCTCTTGCGTAGGCCCGCTGTTGATTTGCTAAAGAAACTCTCAAATGATTTCCGGGATGATGATATTGCTAGAGAAGTTATATTCGATGAGGTCTTTTCTTCCTCCATAATCATCTTGCTGAAAATAAAATGTCTAGCCCTATAGAACTTTTGTTAGAAAAGAGTGCGAAACCAATCACATAAACACCAGAGCCTAGGGTTTATCTGATGTTATTAATCTTGTTTATGTTTATTCAGGTATTTTCACAAATTGCTGACATGGAAAGTCCCAATTTGAAGATTGGCCTAGGCTTGCTTAAAGCTATCAAGGAAGATCTGAAATTGCGCCCTTCACGGAAATGTCTGGATTTTCTCCTTAGTGCTTGTGTCAAGGGAAAGGATTTACTGAAAGCTCATTTGGTTTGGAAGGAGTATGAGATAACTGGCCTACCTTACAACATTTTAAGTTACTTAAGGTAACATTGTCCACTTTGCTGAGAACTGCTGAGCTCTGTCAATTTATGTATTGATTTGTCAGTAATATTTAAACCAATTGAATTTGGATCAGATGCATCAAATGTCCAACTTTGAGAAAAATAAAATAAGATAAAGAGCATTATGTTTGTGTATTTCCACCAATGATTATTTGAAGAATGTACAAGTGTGTAACCCATTTTGCACTCAAAATATGGAATTGATCCGTTCCAAATGTGCTATATGCCGCATTTAGGGTGGTATAAGTTCAAGAAGGTGAGAAAGACAGGCAAATGGTGATGATCGCTGAGCAGTGTTTGTGTCAGAACTATCATGTATTAAGAAGGCAATTAGTGATCAAACTGCCCCAACATAATTCCTTCTGATGCCATGCAAAATTATGTAGAACAGTTTCCTGCCCCATTCTTAACAGACTATTTACATAGAGTTCCCAGTTTTACTAGCTTTATACACGTTTTTATGCTTATCATGCATCTAATGAATGGTTTGACTGACACAGGATGTATCAGGCATATCTAGCTGCAGGAGATATGGAAGCAGCCACCGCATTTCTGAGTAATATACCAAAAGATGATCCCCATGTTCGGTCTGTGCTCCATGCATGCCGTATAACTTATGGAAAGCCCAAAGAGGAGAAGAAAAAGAAGAAAAAGAAAAAGAAAACATAGAGGAAGAATAGAGAGATGAATTGGATCATAAAAAAATTTCCAATTGAAATAATACAGCATGAGGTCAAGCTCTGTTTGCTTGTTAATATCTCATTTCAAGTTACCAAAATTTCAGTGATTGGTCAAGATAACACGAGGCCGTTTATTGTCCTGTTTGCTCTTACAGAGGTTCCATGGCTTGATTTGATTGAGAAGAGCTCTGTTCCAGATTTTGAGTTAGCTCCAGCTTGAGGCTGCCTCAATTGTGTGGAGAACTAATACTATTATTCATCATCCAAATGGTGTCACACTTGCACACATAAAATGATACATACTAAGCCTTACAGTAATTTTGTAGGTTGGGACTATTTTCTGTTGAAGCCCCAAAAATGTGAACTTGGCTTCTGTCCAAGTATCCTGAAGAAGGTACACATAGGATAATTGAAGTGTTTTCGATTTGTGCAAATTCATTATTTGGGGTATCATCATGAACATATGATGAAATACAGAAATAGCCAAATAGGTCTTTAGTTGGTCACCAAGCTAACGTTCCTGTCTTGTAACCTTGAAGCCAATTTGGCAAGTGGAACATCATATTGAGATCAGTAAAAATTATCATTTGTTACATTCTTCGCATAAATCTGTACAAGTATCCACCCCCTCTCTCGTGGTGAGTGATTCTACGAGGTTCCATTGCCGGTCAAGGGACCACGTGGGAAGAGCAATGTCGCTGTTCTACCACCTCAAAGGTCCTCGCCCCTTTTGGGTATGAAACAGGCATGTAAGTATGTAACTCTTCAAATCTCCATCTTACTATATTTGCCTAATTCATATTCTGACTTAAAATGACGAGATGCAATATACTCCCTTAGATTACCTACTGTCAAAACAAAGGAAATTAAAATCGGAGCAACAATTTCCTGTAACTTAACTGACAAACTGTATTTTATAATTGTCAATTTACAACATTTCTCCTAGCTATTGAAACAATTATCAAAAAGATTTGGCAACCAGAATAGCTTGCCTACACCTAGCCTTAGCTTGTTCAAGCCTCTCATTAAGAGTTTCTTCTTTAACAGCAGCTTTAACCATTGCCAAATCCATCTCCATTAACTTCAACACTCTGAAAAGTTCAGTGACCATCCTATCTTCAACTTTGCCTTCATCTCTCAAGTCTTCTGCCTCTTCTCTTGCTCTTTCTGCTACTATCTCTCCTGCCTTAGCCAGCAGCTCTGTCGACCCGAATTCTCGACTCAACAACCCTTCAAACTTGTCCAAAAAATCCATGATCACATATCCTGTAGGCTTCTCTAGGTTGATGGGTTTGGTCCTCTTCCACCCTATCTCAAAGTTGGGAGGTTCTGGTTTTACGAGCTCTTTTCGAGCCTTTCGATCACGGATTATCTCGGACCGTCTTCTCTTCTCAATGGGAAACTTGTCTGCAGGAGTTGTGGCCTCATTCTCTGGGCTTGGTGTTGGAAAGTTGTCGGCTGCTACCTGTTCAGGTGGTGATGGTGAGGAGTTTGCAGTGCATTTTATTGAGAATGAATGAAGTTTCTGATGTGTTATTGGGAATGAAGGTGATAAGTGTGAAAATTTATGGGAAATTTGATTTGGGTGGTGAAAGAGGTTTATATGAAGGGTGGATGCTTGGGAGATAAATTGGAGAATGGAGGAAGCCATTGTTTGTTGAAATGCACCAAAACATAATAGTAATTGGCTAAGATAAGGTTTATTTGTATATCTCCAATGCTTTTATTTGTGGGCCAAGGGTTAATTGCAAACTGATATGTTTTCAAATTAACCAATACATACAGAATACTATTGTAGTAGTGTCATGATGCAATCGGTAGAAGATGCATTAACCGGGTGTATATTCATTCTTTTAAATATATACTACCTCCGTTTTTTATTAGTTGACACGTTTTAACTTTAGCACTATTCACACACCTCCCTTTGATAATGTTTTGTGATTAATATGTAAATAAAAATATAGTCAAGTGGAATCTCGTTAGATTTGTTACAATGTATATTTTCAAAATATCAACTTTTTATAATTTTTGCTTATTGGTAATTAAAGATATTAATGATTGAATTGTGCATTGGCAAACGTGACTAAAGAAACGTGTCAACTTAAAAGAAACGGAGAAAGTATTGCGTAATGGTACCTTCATTCACAAAAAATCTTCGTATTAGGTTTGTACCTGCGTATCAAAAGATATGTTACTCCATCTATTTCTCTATTTTTAATAGCAAAAATATTTCATTAATTAAAAGTCGTACGACATTTACTATAGAGATTCGATGTTAAAAAATACTGAGTACATAAGATATTGAATCAAATAATTTTCCTTCCTAAAAACTACGATCGTCGAGTAGATCTTACATTGTAAAACATCTCCCGCTTATATCGCTGGAAAATACAACCTTATTAGAGAGAGAATAATGTAACGATTTTTTGTAGCCGTGAGGATGATTTCTTTCTGATTCATCTATATGTATTTGAAAACTTAATAACTTTTTCACCAATGAAATAATTTTATGACAATCCATTAGATCTAATTCATGGATTAAAAAAAATTAAGAAATTTCTCCCTCAAATACAAGAGATAAACCTCGTCTTTCGAATGAGGTAAAAAAAACCCTTATCTTTCGAAGGAAATTGGAATCCTTTTCTTTCGAGGGAGAAAAATTCCTCTCAGAAAAAGGAAACATTATTAAAAACCTAAAAATTGGAACAAAAAAAGTAATACTCCCTCCGTCCTTTTATTATAGTCCACTATTTCTTTTTTGGCAAATCAAAATTAAAGTCTGATTGTTAGAATTTTTTTCCTTTATAGTAAGTGTGTTTTACAATTTTAATCTCATTCTCCTAATTTAATCCCCAAATTATTCTCATTTTTTATTGATTTTTTTTAAAACATTTTAAAAAAATTGGATGTACAATAAATATTGTGCATTCGTTATAAAGTTACCCCTAAAATGAGCAAAAGTTATCCTAATATGAATTAAAGTTACTCTAACATAAATAAAGTTACGAAACATTTATGTTTTATTGATAAAAGTTACCCAAACATTATAAAAGAGACCCTAAATTTGATAAAAAGTGGTGACCCACAATGTGCAGTAAATTACTGTACACCGGATGTGTACAAAATTTATTCTAAATATTTTTGGCATTTATGAATCCACCAACATATGTTCTCCTTTTTTTTTTTTTAACTATATGTTCTCTCTCCTCAATTTTCTTCTTCTTAGGTATTTTTTCTTTTGAACATTTATTAACCTTTTTTTTTTATTTTCTCCATAATATAATTTAATACTTCCAATCACATGGTTTAAGAATTCCTGTGAAAAATGAAACTCTAATAAAAAACGAGGAAGCCCCAGTTCATCTTCACGATAAACAAAAAAAACGTTTATTTTGTGGCAATTTCGTAAATAAATCAATATAAAATCCCAGTCATTATGACGTTTCTGTAAATAAATCAACATTATTAGGGTCCACATTTGACAAAAGTTTTTGATTTATTTACAACAAGTTGTGAGACACACGCAAATTGCGTGTGCAACATAAGAAATTACTATGCATGACTCGGTTTATAAATTGATGAAATCATAGAGGTTAAAAGTAAGATATGAGTACATTATAATGTTCGTGCAAAATATGATTTCCCTCAAAAAAAATTAATAAAATAAATAAATTAAAGGGTGGTAGGTTTTTTTTTTTTTTTTTTTTTTTGGTAGTTATATTTTTAAAATTATGGTAGTTTTCTTTTGAAAATTATAAAATATGAAAGGAGTATTTTAGGAAAGTGAAATTTATATCCCAAAACCCCCTTTCACTTTATATATTACTATAAATAATGCCACTAGATAAATGTTTTTCTGTTTATCATGAAGATAAAATTGTATTTTCTCTATTAAAAAAAAAAAAAAAAAAGGGAGTACGACAAGTAATTGATTTGACCCATTTTCTAGAACTAAAATCCGCGCCGGCAATTACTTAATTACCCGAATTGTGACTTTATTGACCATTAAGTGAAAATACATGCTCTTCAAAGTGTGTTTTTTTTTTCCGTCTCCTTGTTCCCTCTCTCTCCTTCCTCCCTGTTCTTCCCAATTGCAATTTCATAAAAACAAATTGCAAAAAGGGTTTAACAAAAAAATCAAATAAAATTGAAGGTAATAATCATAATTATTGCATTTGGAGATGGCTAAAATTCCAGTAGGGTGTGAACCAGTGGTGGGTTCTCTCAACACTCCCAAGAAGAAAGATTACAAAGTCACTAACAGACTTCAAGAAGGCAAACGCCCTTTATACGCCGTCGTTTTCAACTTCATCGATTCCCGCTTCTACAATGTCTTCGCCACTGTTGGTGGCAATAGGGTAACCCTTTACTTTTTTTGATTTGTTAATGTTTGATTTTGATTTTTGTGTTATTGTATTTTCTTGTAATTAATTAGACCCCTTTACCCAATTTTGATTGAATTATTGAGTTGGTTGATATTTGTGACCTTTAATTATTGATAATTGAACTGACCCTTTTCGTAGGCAGTATTATATGGTGGTAATGTAAGGTACAATTGGTTGTTTTGATTTATTTTTAGCTTAAATTATGATTTATTTGCGGTTTGAGTGTTTGGTAGGCGGTAATAAATGGTGGTAAGAAAGGGAGGTTATTTTTACCACTTGGGTTGAAATTATCGATGGTCTAATCAACTCCAGGACCGCCTGGTAGGTGATAATAAATTGTAATAATGGAGAGAGGCCTTTACTCTAAAATTAATATTAAGTCATTTGTAAAGTTTTAATTATGGTGTGATTCATGATTATGAGTTTGATCATAAAGTTTTAGTCTTTGTCATAGGAATACACATTTGCCAAATTCTAATCTGTTGGTTGTTAATTAATATATTTGGGCAATTTCAACATAAAGGAATAGTATGGAAAATAAATAGGAGGGTTTTTTTTTTTTTTTTTTTTTTTTTTTTTGATGTAATTTTAACTACTCGTAGTTTTTAAAATGTTATACAAGATTTACTTTTGACTGACCACTGTTAGTCAAATTTGGAGCATAAACTCCGTGTTTATACACTTCACAATGGCAGTTTGTAGTTTATTCTTTATTAACAGTGAGTGTTAAATCCATATACTTCTCCAGGTAACTATTTATAGATGCCTTGAAGGTGGTACAATTGCTGTTCTCCAATCCTATGTTGACGATGATGTAAGAACAAACACTCTTTTGCACCTAACTTGAATATTTATCCATTTTAACTCTCAACTAATATTCCATATTGATCAGAAGGAGGAGTCTTTCTATACCGTTAGCTGGGCTTGTGATGTTGATCGTGCTCCACTGTTAGTGGCTGGTGGTAGCAATGGCGTAATTCGTGTAATTGATGTTGCACATGAGAAGATACATAAGGTATTGTACTGAATGTGAGGCTTTTTATTTTTTAATTTATTTATTTTTATTTTTTATATTTGGAGTAGTACACTAGTACTTGAACCTGACCTTGTGCAACAATAATTAACCTTAGATGCTGTGGGTTGATCAACTCGATTTCAGGAAGTGCTGCTTTTGATATTGGTCATGATTTATGATTTGTACTAGGAGTTGGAGAAAGATATCTTTATAAGGATTAGTGATCATGATCTGGGCATTGGTTTTTCTCTACAGTTTCAACTGTGAAAATTTGCCTGCTTGGAATGAGTGATGCCGATTTCTTTGTTATTTTCCTTATTATCTGTAAATTTTCCCTTTGTATATCTAATTTTTGCTGTTATTTGTGTTGGGGGTGGTATGTTTGTAGTTTAGGTTTATCCCACTAGACATTCTCATTCAGATATTCTTCACAAGCTAATTTTTTCAATGATCTTGAATGTTTACAGAGTTACGTTGGTCATGGAGACTCCATTAATGAAATCAAGACTCAATCCCTGAAACCATCGCTTATACTGTCAGCCAGCAAAGTGAGTACTTTGGAAAATTGAAATTTTTGACTTGGTTAGAGTTAATAATTTATTATAAAATTGAATCAGGATGAATCAGTTCGTCTGTGGAATGTTCATACTGGAATATGCATTTTGGTATTTGCTGGAGCTGGGGGTCATCGTAATGAAGTCTTGAGTGTGGTGAGTTTTTGGTGTGATGATCTGGACCGTTCTCGTTGCACATGTTTCCCTCTTTCATTGGCTTGCAGTTTCTGTTGTGATGATGAAACAAATGATTCTCGTAGTGATTTTTTTCTTTGGTTCCTTGCTTAGGATTTCCACCCTTCTGATATTTATCGGATTGCAAGTTGTGGAATGGACAACACTATTAAGATCTGGTCAATGAAGGGTAATGGAATTTTCTCTGATATTATCTCTTCATGACATTATTATGGTAATAATTTTAAGTAGTTTAAGTGTATAACTGTTGAACCAATTTTCTTGAATGGTAATGGAGCTTTTCCTCATCTCTCGCACTCCACCTGTAATGATAGTTGAAATTTGAAGAAAAGAAATCAAAGTTTATGATAAATAATGATATAAGAAGAGAGGAGTCAATAATAGAGAAAAATCGCATACTCTTTTCACACTGTATCTTACTGTTTGTTCTCTGTGGTAGGACTGTAGGAGCACTGTGGTTGTGTTTATTTCTTCTGTTATGATATAATTAGAGCTGGTTTAGGGCATACTTTTCCTCCAGAGCATCGGCATTCTCAGAATCTATCTGTTTGAAGCAGGTCCTTGGTATTAGTGGATAGTGGTAGATGAAGTTGTGCTGACCAAGGATATTTTGTTGATGTATTTGAGACAAACAATTGCTGACCTACCACTGTAGATTTGGTTTAGTGAGCACACTTGTAGCCTGCTTGCTTGGTCCTTGGTCATTTACGGTTGTTGACCTTAGAAAAGAACCACATTTTTCTCTATTTCATCCAACTTTTATGTTTTCAGCAAATGATGCATATTACACTGTACCAGTTTCAATACCTTCTTCAAAACATGGACATCATTCTTTACTTCATCCTTACTTGATAATCCATTTTATTTCATCATTTCCAGTTCCTTTCAGTTATGTTCTTGACGCTATGTAATATGGAAGCACGTGCATCTCCTATAATCTATAGCACAGATATAATCTTATTATGTGTCTCTTCCCTTCCCCCTTACCCCTATAGGCGAATAAGTTATAAAATCTTATAAGGTTTTCCAACTCTTCTCTATATCTTAAATATACGTGTGACATTTGACACGTGGACAAGGGTGTGAGATTTTGCTGGGTATGTCATTATTTTGAACCATTTATTGGTTAAAAAAAATAATGTAAAAGGATTAGGAGAGTGAATAGAAAATTATGAGATATCAAGCTAACCTGAAGTATGTGTGTGATATATTTACAGACAAATTACCTTGAAAGGCATACGCCATTATGCCAGGCTTGGATGCTTGATTTTAGGTTTAGCACATGCGGTGTTCTTATTTTGCCATGCATAGTTGTGCCATGTTGAACTTTTCAACAAAAAGTGGCCTATGTTTGGCCCACAGCCCAACATGCTCAGTAACGTGCCAAACCTTGGGCCAGCTCGCCCTGGTGTTATCTTTAGTTTTGTCTGCTGGGCATGTGTTTTGGACTTTTGGCTGATAAAGTAAAAGACTATTAGGTGAAGAAGGAAGGACAAGAAAATTTAGAGCTAGAACCTGCTCAAAATAATGATAGTAATCTAATTTCACAAAGTCTTTTGTGCCTCTGCAAAATAGAAGGAACCAGAACATAAGTGTGTGTGGTGTTTTCTGTCTGTTAACTGTTGCATATATTTTTTGCTGTTCCAAAACTGTTATTTTTAGTTCTTTTACCCTCTTTTCCTTTGATTTTGTTCAGAGTTTTGGACATATGTGGAAAAATCTTTCACATGGACAGATCTTCCATCAAAATTCCCCACAAAATATGTGCAATTCCCTGTAAGTGGATGATTCCCTCCCTCCCATCATTGCTGTATACCCAGTTTCCAATCCCTGTTGTCTTTCATCTACCTGCTGTTTTTAATACGTGTCCTCCCTTGCTTTATTCCCCGTCATCTCTGAATGTTTCCATCCTGACCTAACATGATAACATTTTTTTTCTCAGATCTTTATTGCTTCAGTTCATACAAACTATGTTGACTGTACAAGGTGGCTTGGTGATTTTGTCCTTTCTAAGGTAAATGTTTTGTATATGTCATATATTTTCATCTTTCTTACAATTTGTGTAAGTTTAGATTTAATTGGATGTTGGATAGGATATATAAAAGTGGAGTGAAGGAAAGAAAGTGAATTGTTTAGTATAATTAGAAGGACTAGAAACTGAAAGGGTTGCGTTGTTTGGTTTTTAGTTGTAAAGAAATCGGAGGAAAATGAAGGTTTTTTTCCCCTATAATTGGAAAGAAAAAATTACGAGTTTAAGGAGTCTTCCCATCTTTTCCTCTCTTTTTTTTAGCAGTTTCCTCTCCTTTCTGTCAAGTACCAAATTAATTGTACATTTTATAAATATTGATTTGTCAATTTTGACTTTAAAATTAATTAATTAATTTATTTATTATTATTTTTAAAAATCTTCTACTGGGATGAATGAATAGTATTGTCCTGAAATTCTGTATTGATGACACTGTAGATGTACATTCTGTTAATGTATTTTAGTGCCTTCCCTCTCTCCTCTAATTAGCCTTTGCAATCTTAAAAAAACAACCAAAAAAGATTGGACTTTTTGGATGAAGGGATCTGACAAACTTCTCTAAAATATGGCAATCATACATGATGTGAGAAGTTCAACTATAATGTTATCTTGGCTGGAGTAGGAATGTAATATTGTTATGTGAATCTTCTGCTGATTATGTTGTTTATTTGTTGATCAGAGTGTTGACAATGAGATTATATTGTGGGAGCCAATTATGAAGGAGCAATCTCCCGGCGAGGTCAGTATACGTGCTGATGTTCTTTGTAATGTGATATTTGCAGAAGGCTGATTTGTCTACCATTTATTATCTATCAGTTTTTAAAATAGCTTGATGTTCTTTGACTGGACCCTGATTTTGACTTTTGATGAAAATTATTTATGATTGATTTTCAATATTTTGTAGGGTTCAGTTGACATTCTTCAGAAATATCCTGTTCCTGACTGTGATATTTGGTTCATAAAGTTCTCATGTGATTTTCATTACAATGCTGTAGCAGCAGGTATTTTCAGCTCTCTTTTCATCAAGTTGTTTATTCTTAGTGGAGTTGGAGCATAATGTTGAAAGGATTAATGTTTGTGCTAACATGAATGTGATTAATGACAATCAACAACAACGAAGAGCGAAAACAAGTAAGCAACGAAAACATGAAAGAGTTTACCGTGGGAACCTGAGTGCCGGGAGAAAACCCATCAATCCAGTATGAAGTAATTTGATGATGAAGATGATTGCAAGCTCCTAAACAACCATGAAAGCTCACATCTCTCTCTATTACCTCTTTTAAACCCTAAAAGTATGAATAAATGCAAGAGGCTTTTTTTTCTCTTAATCAATCTAACATCATGACCTAATTAATGATATAACATGAGTATATATAGTGCAAGGCATAACAAATATCCCTACAGTCATAAAGTATCTACATCCTTTAATCGCAAAGAACGAAATTGCAAACCAGGTAAAACAGGGGCTGGTGGGTTCGGCCGAATCTATTTCTAGTGACTTCAACTCGCTTTTTTCTTACAGTTTGGGTGATCCTCCCACAGGTTGGGCCAAACTTTTTGGGAGGTAGACAACTCTTCATAAAACAGCCATACTTATTGTTTCTTGTTCAAATCAAGCTTATGACCTATCGTTGGAAAGCTCTTGAGATAAGCTATCACCTCCAACTTGAATCTTCTCAACATCATTTCTAGATTTTGAGATATGCTAATTTGAAGTCAGCCCTTTGCCCATCATTGCTCAGCACCAAGCAATCAACCCATAGCTTAACTTCAAATCTTTGCATCCTTATGCCTTGAACCGTTCTCCTTACCTTCCAAACCTAACAAGTTTTTGTCTTGTCCTCTCTTCCTATTGAATTCACCTCCTCCCCTCTCCCTGTCCTGCCGCCGGGGGGTGGGGGTGGGGTTGGGGGGAGGTAGAAGTGGAGGGGGTGCGTAGGATAATAGTTGCAAATAAACAGATGATAACTCAAGTGCTTACTGCTGACAGATTGTACAGTTTTGCTGATTTGATATTAATTTTATTTCTATTTTAATCTTTATGTATCATATTTTGTTATTCTAGGTCATTAATACTATTTTTTTTTTCCAGGCAATAGGGAAGGGAGGATCTACATCTGGGAGCTGCAATCTTGCCCCCCTGTTCTGATTGCAAAGTATGATTTTCTGTAGATTTGATGTTTTTCTAGGATGAATTTATCATACTAGTTATTGGGTCTTCATCATCATCAACATTCTCTTTTTCTATCAGGCTCTCACATCTCCAATCAAAATCACCTATTAGACAAACTGCCATGTCATTTGATGGAAGGTAATGAGGACTTCGTAGTCAAATCTTTAATAAAAATTGACTTCCTGATATATTTTGTGTAAGAAATATGCTGAAAATGATCTTTCATCTGCAGCACTATTCTAGCTTGCTGTGAAGATGGAACAATCTGGCGATGGGATGCAGTATCTTCTTAGATTTTAAGCAAGCTGTTTGTCAAAATATTTCCAATCTACCATAAAAGTTAAAAGGTTAGCTCACTTTCCATGCATATGACCTGTGTATTACTTGCTCATGTGCTATAAGATTGTACTGTTTACGGTTGTGATTAGAAGTGTACATTCAATAATTTGGTTATGATACTCAGACCTAAATAACCTAAATATGTGGCAATATTGAGTATTTTGAGCAGGATACATGCTGAATATAAAAGTAACACAACGGGTAAGTATTATTTCCATTATCATAACCGGCGTTTAATTCAGTCACTAGGCTTACATTGAGAGTTGGACCTGGGGACGTCAAATGTATGCAACTATACTCCTAGTCTTAAGTAATTCACTTGCCTTGATTGACCTTTTACATCCTGAAATAAGGAATAGAGGATATAGCAAGGGTTTTACATAATCCATTGTTGAACTATGTTCATTTTACAATGGAGATGAAACAAATGACTTAGAGAGAAATCTAATTTTTGATGATTTAGGGATATCTCATAGTTGGAAGATGCACCAGTAAGAGTTGGGAGTAAGGGATCTTAAAAGAGGCCGAGGAAGACCAAAATTGACTTAGACGGGAAAAGTTGAGAAAAACATGAAGTTGGCCGATCCCATCTTTTGGGATTAAGGCTATATGATTGTTGTTGGGTATATTTTAAAAGTTTTGGAATTATAAAATTTTATCAAAAAAAAAAAAAAAAAAAAACTAATTAGCGAATTAGTATTATTATGTAGCGTATTATGACCCCAAAATGTCGTATTACTAAAAACCCTGAAACCTATTATAATACTCCCACCTAGCGTATTGCATATTCATATTTGCTCCCCGTATTAGAGTGTATTACGAATTAGATAACACTGTTAGGAGTATCTGAAATGGCTGGTAGTATATGGACACATCACAGTCTAAAATGAATGCATGCATGTGTAATCTGAGAGTCATCTACAAAAGTCTACATGAAGGAATTGACATCATGGTTCAAGACTTGGGATTTGTGGCTTGAATTTTGGGAAGAGTGTTAATGTGATATATACCTAGGTGGGTGCTAAAGTGTTTTTGCAAGAATGATTATTCATTACTGTTGATTTAGAGTTGAACTGTTAATATGTAATAAAGCAAAGATATGAAGGGGAAAATGAGGTTATGGTGCTATTTTATAGGACAGGCAATGGTCATCAGCAAACAGTTAACAACCTCATCTTTGAGGAGGGTGGGTGTTTTGAGTTGTATTGGAGCTGGAGATAATCAATAGTCTTTAAATTTTATACTTGTATTAAAGCAGAAAGTATATCCCATTCTACATGAAGTTATCAACAGGAGTCTGAGATTTAATGATGGGAGATCTTTTCTATCCTGTTAATTGGGATTTGTTTGTTAATTTTTTAGTAAAAATTTTCCTTCATAGATTATGGTTTTCATGAAAATATAAGTAATGTTATTCTAGAAACAGCTGCTAGAGGGGGCTATATATATATATACACACACACACTACGTATATATATATATATATTGTTTCTATCAAAAAATCATTATAGATATTTTATAAGGTGGTTTTCAACATAGTAAACCTTATTTTATTCACTTCTGATAAATTAGTTTCTCTATGTTCTTAGAGAACATTATGACTAAAACTTATATTTACTGTTTACGTGAAGGATTCTGAACGAAGTCTGATGTGTCCACTTCTGGGAAATGAAGAGAGCCATTAGCAACACCAAAGGCTGGCAGAGCTGTTGCGGTTGATCAACAATTGTGGAGGCAAAATGTATAAGCAGATATATGGAGTCATATATTACTGTGATTCTGTCATGAATAGGTAGCTCAATCGGAGGATGTTCCGAATCTTATTTGTATCAGCGCAGCAATGTTGTACCGTGTATTAGGATACTTCTTTCGTCTGCTAGTTTGAGTGTGGGCTTCTGGGTCAGTTTGGGGTCAGTGCTAGGAAGACTGTAGATTTGAATCAGATGATTGTAATAGATATAAGAGAGCTAGCTGACCTGTTCATTATACCAAGAACTCAGAAAGAGTGTTTTATAATTTCTCATCATAGAATTGTTCTCTTGTTTTCAGTAACTTTTCCCAACTTATACAAAGTATATTATTTGTATTATTTCATATATTTCACAATGGTATCATATATTTCACAATGGTATACCTTCTAACTTTGGTGACCAAAGGGGTTCCATCCTTAGTTCGTCTTCCTCCCTCATTTCTGAATTTTCTCTTGTGATAACTAAATGCTTTCAAAATTGTGATTCCTCAACGATGACTGTAAAATACGGTGCTTGCTTATAGCCAAGTTTTCACTTGTAGGATGTTATAGGTTCTGCAGTCCTGAATAATGTCGGTTGTCACTTTTTACTTATATGTTTATTTGCATATTTATCTCTTGAATCATTAACCTTGTTGGACTTCTTTATTTGGCGAAAAGGAATCGATCAAGGATCTCTTTCCTTGCACAGCACAGGAATCGATCGAGGATCTCTTACCTAGATGGAATCATTAACCTTGCTGGTCTTCTTTATTTGGCAAAATGGAATCAATCGAGGATCTCTTTCCTTGCACAGCACAGGTATGCTTTTCTGCCATTACACCCAGTATTATTTTTCAGTTCTTCTTGGTGAAATTCTTTGGCGCGTACTGTTAATAAAATGACTGCTCACTAGCTATTTTTCTTGTGTATCAGACATGTTGTAATGTGACAACTAGCGCATCCTTCTTGGTATACACGGACATGTCTCTTACCTAGATGGTACCTGTGTACCTATAAAATAAGGTGAACAGTAACTGGTTTATGCTTCCATTCTAACTCTATTGATCAGTGATGATTCTATATTTTTCCTAATCAAAGCCCTTACAGTAGGGAAAACCTGATAAGCTGCCCTTTTTTCTTTTTTGGTTAACTTTTGTGCAAATTTTGTTATAAGCTTATCTCTTATCATATTAATTGATGGTAATTTCTATATAAGATAGTACTGCCATTATATGGAAATGATTTGCAAATTGTATTACTTTCTTATAGTGTAAGTATATATCATGGTTTTATTTGAAGAGCATTTTTTAGTAGTTGGACTATTTATTTTCATCCTCACTAACAGTTGAGTAGGGGCATCTTGAAAAGTCTGATCATAAAGTATTGTTAAGATGGGAAGATGATAATCTTTTTGGACCCCTCCCAACATATATCTACAATTTTAAACAAGCTCCTTCAGAATGAGAAATTTGACCAATTAAGCCCAAGTTTGTCAAGTGACATTCCATTAAACCATTAGCATTAAATAGAGTAATCCACAAACAGCAAAGAAGTCATCATTCATCTTCTCAAAATTATGTGCTCATCTTTTTTCTACAAAGTTAATCATGTGGTTAGTCCTTGTTCAAAGGACTGCTATTAGATATTCTTTGTATTGCATGGTTAGTACTTAGTAGTGAGGATCAGAAGTTTTTCTTTTGGTATGGTTATTGAAAGGCTAAAAACTATCTAATATATTAGTAATCTGTTCATGGATGCTAACAAGACATAATTTTCTAAGTGATTCTTTTTGTCAAGGTTATATCTTATTGTTATCAACTAAGGTTATTTCTTGTGTCATTATATCATATCAAATTATGCTCTTAAGGTATCATATAACTGACTAATTATTGTCTTATTTAAACAAATTATGAGTTAAGTGTGCCCCACCTGTAGGGTAGTTATAATTTAGTTATAACTACTCTCTCTGTCTCTTATTGTTTGCCCCAAACCATAAATCTACTTTATTAAGGCTTTGGGCAAAAATTGGTGCACATGGGTTGACACAAATATCAAAGAGGAGAGAGATAGAGAGAGTGCAAGTAGAAAAACATGCCAAAAGTAGTATGGGGCAATCTTTTAGGGACACCTTAAAAAGGAAAGTGGAGCAAACAATTAGGAACAAAGGGAATAATAAATACATGTTTTCTGATGGTGGGTGGGGTGAGGGGTGAGGAGTGAGGGAAGATGGTTGGTGATTAGGAGTGTTCAAAATATTCAAATAAGCAAAAATATCTAGATTATACTGTGAATGTTTTTAGATTTTATATTTAGAAAAATTTGCAAATTGCAGCCATTTAAAGTTCTTATTTTGCAAATTGCAGCCCGATTCAATTTTTTCATCGATTTACATGTTGAAAAATTTTCGGTTAAGGTTTTAGGGGTCATTTTAGTCCTTAGGGACCCGAATTGAGCTCGGAATTAGCAAAAAAATAACGTAAGTGTCTCATATTTACAGTTTCCCACAAATCGATACAATTTTGTTATGCAAAACGAGATACTTACGTTATTTTTTTGCTAATTCCGAGCTCAATTCGGGCCCTTAAGGGCTAAAATGACCCCTAAAACCTTAACCGAAGATTTTTCAACTTGTAAACCGATGAAAAAAATTGAATTGAGCTGCAATTTACAATTTATACGAACTTTTGGGCTGCAATTTGCAAAAAAAAATTTAAATGGCTGCAATTTGCAAATTTTCCTTATATTTATTCTAGAATATTTTTGACATGGATGACCCCACATATATAATATTTCCCAGCAACTTCGTGAGCTTCTGAAGTCAATAACGACTGCAAAAAACTGTCAATGTTCTAACACACTAAGATACTGCTGATTGCTGAACTCTGTTGATCAGCACACCAGTTGCAGTTGTCTATCTAGCTGGGAACTTCGTCGTCCTTCATGATTTTAGACCGGGAGTTGAAGGAAGCAGCTAGTAGAGGTGATGTGAAGTTCCTTGGAAAATATGTATCAGCTAAACCCACCCACTTCATCCTCGCCTCAGATCATAACGGTGATAACATCTTCCACTTAGCCACTCGTGGCATTATGAGTACACCGTTCATCAGAGAAGCAATTCAGATACTGTCGACTCGAGAGTTGCATAACCTCCTCTCTCAACAAGAAAACTATAGGAAGTGGAACCCTCTTCATTTAGCAGCAATATGGGGTAATTTTGAGTTGCTCCATCTAATGCTTAGCGTTTATAAAAAACCTTCATCCTCGTCATCATCTGGTCTTCATCATGTTGTGGTACAATATCCTCCTGGTGGAAAACCATGGTTAGCACGCGGTAAAGATGGGAGAACTCCATTGCACATGTTCCTTGAATTTAATGAAGAGAAATGTGGATTAGAGATATTGTTAATGGATTTGAATTTGCTGTGTAGTATAGTTGATAATTATGGGAACAGTCCCCTCTTCCTCGCGATATCATATGGGTTCAACAATGTCGCTCTGAATATCTTGAGATCTGACTGCTGTTATAGTCTTAGCGGCCGCCATGGTTTCAACCCCTTCCATGTTGCTTCTAAATGCTCAGGTTAGTGAGTTTTCTTGGAGGCAGCCCCGGTTAATAAGATGCTGATATACAAACTCGTATATCAGCTTTCAAAAACATGGGAAAATTATATGTCAAAAAAATGTATTTCCTCCAGTAATGGTTAATTGCAACAAAGGAATATTTTATATCTCACAAATAATACCCTTTTGTTTCAATTAACCATTAACAGAGGAAGTATTAAGTCTTATTAACTTGAATTTTGCCGATTTTTTAACTTGTCATTTTCATATCATTGTATGGTGTTAACTGTATAGTATGAACGCTTCTTTTTTATTTGAATTATTAGAGCAATGCCAAAAAAAATGGCCGACACTCAAATCTCTATTCACATTCTAATTCCTCACCGTCATTTCCCCTAGATTCATTTTTGGTGGACAAATTTTCACCCTATTTATGGGCAAAATATAAAACTTTCTCACCATTATACTTGTCAATATTCTTCACCAACTAAAATTACTTATTTAAAAAAAATGACATGTAAGATATTTTAAATTTATTTTTAGATTAGTCCATGTATATTTTTCGTTATATGAACCTTCTATACTTCTTATTCATGTATAATTACAAATTATGAATTGTCAATTTGTGCACGTTGTGAATATTGTGAAACAAAGTGTCTACGGAGTTTTAATTTTTTTTTTTTTTTTTTTTTTTTTGCTCACCATCATAGTCATGGGCTTTTTTTTTGCCCATAGTTGACAACGCTCTTAATTTCATTTTATTTTCATAAAAATAAATAAATAAATAAAAATCAGCTTCCACACTGTCTAAGGTTACTTCTATCCTAAATTACTTGGTTTTCTTTTTTGTATTGAAGGGTAAGAATCGTAAGATAGTTACAGCTGAGCTTTTTTCATTCATAGATTTTTTTTTGTAAATCTATTTAAGTGAGTAATATTAATTCCATAAACGGTATCACTTTATAATATTTTTGTTATTTATGTTTAAAATGTTGAACATTGAGTGAACACTTGCACATGAAAAAGACAAACTTACATTCTGTTCCTAATTTTCTACTTGCATATGAAGTAACTTATTATTATCTGTCTGGTGGATTAATACTCCTTGAGTGTATCATACGATGTGAGACATGTGATTACAGAAGAAGTCTGGAGGTTGCTATACAAGAAGCACCCTGAACTCCTACTCCTAGTTGGTGAAGACGGGACCTCAGTGCTCCATGAGTGGGCGAAAGAAGGCAAACTGCGGCTGCTCCTGTTGCTGCAACAGGTTGACACTAGTAGTCTTGAGAAACTGAGCTTGTTAAGAAACGCTGATGGTGATATCCCTCTGCTTGTTGCGGTTAAACATGATAATGAAGAGTTTGCATTATGTCTGGTGGACAAATGTAGGGCTTCAGATGCCACACTATGGCGATATGAGAATAGATGTGAATTTACAGCTCTTGATTTGGCACTGGATAAGGGTTGGGAGAATCTAGTGTTGCATTTCATTTCCAAGGATTCTTGGACTTATAAAGAGCCTATTGGTCGATGGCAGAGGCGGCTCTTAATAGCTGCTGAAAAGCAAATGGGTGAAGTTGTGAACAAAATTTGCAACGCTGCTTTAGAGTTGATTGGTGATGAAAACTTTTCGCAATTTAGTACTTCTACTGAAAATTATGATGGCCGGACTGTCTTCTACATCGTGTCACATTGCACAGGTGAGATTTAGAATTGCATACAGTATATCTTATGCAAGAATTGACTATGCTAGGCTAAGCTAGTACAGGTGTTTTTGTAAATTAAAATGGAAAAAACCAACACAAATACGTAGAATTGTAGATTATAAGTTACCCTTGAAAATTTTAATAGCTACACATCTAAACAATATAAGTAATTCTGATTCCTGAACCAGGTTTATTTTCTAATAGTAATATGAAGTATTATTTGTTTGTGATACCAGAAGAAATTTGGAGGTTGTTGTACAGGAAACATCCAGACATTGTTCATGTTACTGGTGAGAATGGAACCTCAATGCTCCATGAGTGGGCAAAAAGAGGTGAATTGTGGCCGATTCTGTTGCTGGAAGAGGTTGACATGGACTCTTTCCACCAATTAAGCTGTTTAGCAAACGATGATGGTGATATTCCTCTACATATTGCAATTGAACATGATAACGAAGAGTTTGCATTGAGCCTGCTGGAAAAATGTACAATCCGAGATTCTCCACAATGGCGATATGAGAATAAAGATGGAATTATACCTCTTGACTTGGCACTGTATCAGAATTTAGAAAATCTTGTGTTGCATATCATATCAAGGGATTCTTGGATATGTAATGTGCGTAGCAATAGAGGTGAAAGCCGGCTCTTCATCGCCACTGAAAAAGGAATGGATCGAGTTGTGCAAAAGATTTGTGATTATGTTGCTGCAGACTCTACACAGTTAAATACCGTTCCCACTGAAAACCATGATGGCCGGACAATCATGTATGTCCTGTCTAATTGCACAGGTAAGAATCCGAATTGAGAGTACCATTATGTTTTTTTGTATTATGTTTATATATTAACATCTATGTATTCTGTGCAGAAGTAACTGCGAAGTTGTTATTGAAGACATTTCCGCAGCTGATGTACAAACCTGACCAAAATGGCAAAAGGCCTATTGACATAGCATCAGAATTTGGTGCTGGATGGCTTACCAAATTGTTGATTATAAAAGACCCTTCATCAATCGCAATTTCTCCCAATGTTTGGATAGAACTATGCAGGAGAGGCCATTTAGAAGCTATTGAAGCCTTTGTAATGCATTACGACGATTTTAGGCAGCTCTGTATAGAACAAGAAGACTCGCCCTTGCACAACATCAGGCTGACCACTTACCAAGAGTATGAGAAATTTCTAGCTATCCCATTGCTTTGGGAGATGAAAAATAGACGTGATTACGATGGAAAAACACCTTTGCATAAGGCACTTGAACGTGAAGATATACTATTTGCAGAATTACTACTCCATAAAGGTGTCAATCGCAGCATTAGAGACAGAAGGCATAAAACTGCTACAAAATTGCTGGCAGAGCTATGCGACCAATATTATGAATGGGTACACCTAGTTATCTACTTCTTTTTTTATTTACTTCTCTAACTAATACACTTCAATCTCACTTGTTTAGCTCTCATTTTATTGTGTATTGTAATCCCCTGCCTCAATATACACATAAAAATTTACATGTGTTACAATGTTTTTTCACTATAGGAAGAGATGGCTCAACGAGTGGGGATCAATCCTCGGCTTAGGAATTTGGGGTCATCAGCAGGAGAAATGCGAACTACATTGTCCGTTGTGGCAGCCCTTCTAGCAACCCTTACATTTGCTGCAGCATTCACTGTCCCTGGAGGCTTTGACCAAAGCACAGGAGAAATCATCTTAGTAAGGAAGGTATCGTTTTCAGTGTTCATACTCGCAGACACATATGCAATGTGTTGTGCCATGTTCGTATTGTTCTGCCTCATATGGTCTATGGTTTGTGATCAAGATGAATCCCAACTACTAATTGATCGAAGTGTGCTAGTACTCATCCAGTCTTTTTATGGCACGTTGGTGGCGTTTATGACTGGAGTCTACACTGTTGTGCACCACAAGTCCTTGTGGGCTGCTATTCTTATCTGTGTCATGTGCTCGCTCGTAGGAATTTCAACTAACAGGAGTATTTTGTTCAGAGTTTTAGATAAGTTGGACAGAAAAGATGAAGCACGATCAAAGAACAAGGCAGGTTTTCCATTGAAACTTACCTATTATTTAATTATTTTGAGTCTCTTTTAGGAATCGGGTTTAAATACAATTTTATTTCACTATAGGAATACATATATAGTCGAGGGTTTCATGTGGTTAAGTTTGAGTTTCAACTTATTAGTAGATTAAAAGTGTGACATTATTGTATAATGGCGTGAATAAAAATGTGGCCTGTTATTTAAGATTCGTGAAAAGTTACCTTCTGTCTTAGACATTGAATCAGAATAAGTATGTTTTTGAATTAATAAATTTTTTTGAATGCACTTATTCAGATTTGGGAACAGAAGAAGGTCAAGCTCACAAGACGAAAAGGAATTTTCTTTACAAGGGTATGCATTATGTATATCGCCTTTCTTTGTGATTCAGACTATTACTTACTTATCTTTGATTGTAATGGCTTGTATCTTGTGACCATGACCCGATAATGCATGCTATATTTGGTCATTTGCTTAATTATGTCGCTTACTAGATTAAAAATAAACTTGCATCCATATCGTTGTAATTAATTTGTATTAATGTTCTCAAAACTATACAATTTGATTCATGTTATAACTAATGTTCTAGGATCAATGTTCTATACCAAAATCGTGACAATCAGTAGCAACCTGCTATGTTCATTGTTGTTTTGAGCTTTCACAGTTCGCGTATAAGTGATATACATGTTTTTATTGTGTTTGTAGCATGCTGAATTACTTGAGAAATTGTTCTCTCCCACATACTGTTTAATTATTCCAAACTTATTTTCTTTCCAGGGAACCGTTAGGGCAGAGAACTCAACCAGAGGCGACCCTCTTGAAAATGTGTAAATCGTTAGGATTATGTATGAATCCGACCATTTAGGTAAGATAGTTGTTTCCTTTTGCTCATTGTGTAGTGTTATTAGGTTTATTTTCCTAAAGCTTGGCCTTCAAACTTACCTTGTTGCTGACTTGCTGTATACTTTGTATATTGTAAATGTTTCTACTGGATTTTACAAGCTCAATAGCCAATGATTTTATTGAAAGATATTTAACTTGAGCTGTGATTCGCATATGATCACAATGACCTTGCCCATCACAACATTAAAAAAGTTGAGCATGATTATTAACAGTGGAATAAATAATTACGACAAATCGACTATATAAAATAATGATCCAGTGATCGAGCTAATTAATACCACATACTCTAGTACACAACAATATTAGTAGAACCATCACCATGGATAGTTTTGTAAGGTTTCCGGCCAACATAGATAGTAGTTACATGTGATAAAATACCAATCGCTATTACATTGAACCCTAGCACATTCAAGCTGAACCGACTTACTCCAAACTACTTGAGTATATGTCCACAGACCTTGTTAGGGGCACAAGTATTTAAGTATTAGTCATAATTATATTGGCCTTCTCATTCACATACTTGTATGGAAGCTGTGTGGCCGTGCCAGTTAAGGATGCACTACTGCCTGCAGCGATAATTCTCCACCTGAGACCCTGAGTGCTGCATAGCACAACCGGCGATCCTTTGGTTGGCATAGTTTGGGCATAGGTCACCAATGTTGTATTCCATTGTATGTTTCCAACACCCACCGCGGTCCTAGCAGAATTGTGGGAATTGACGTAGTCTTGTAAAAAACCGAAAACTTTTTGCACGGCATCTTTGAGGAGTTAAGCCTCTTACAAGGGATTGAACTTTCACGAAATTTAAAAGGAGGGGACTGCAGTTTTGGAAGTTAAAAGCAAGGGACTATGCCTATAACTCCGGTCAAGGTAACCTCCTAGAACCGGTTTCCATGTATTTTAAGATTAATTTTTTTTTTTTTAATCACTGACAAGTTTTTAAGTGCATTGGAAACAGAAAAAGTTTTGCAAACAAAAGTAGCCGTTATACTAGTATTTAACACAAAGGATTTTCTAGGACATAAACTTAATTTGAAGAACAATAAGCACCGAGTTCTCAAAAAATTTGTTTTTTTTTTCTTCAAACAAGCATCTAAAATCTAGGTTTGTCAAACAACCAAGGGAGCCTTTGTGTGCCTCTGAATTTGATCCTGCTGAAAAGGTTGAGTTGCAGTAAGTAAATTATTGTTTCCATACATGTAGTGATTTATGAGAAGATTAATTATGTGATTTATCTTTCCTAATTGATTCCAAAATAATGTCAAGTAGTAGTGCAAATCCAAGGAGGTGTAATTGTGGGCTACTAGTGTCACGCACCAGGGCATGGACAAAAGACAACCTTGGAAGAAGGTTTCTTGCCTGTCCAGACTACTATGATGCAGACACTGATCGAAGGGGATGCAAATTTTTTAAGTGGGTTGATACATAACCTCCCACATATTGGCAGACTGATGTTATTTTAGGGTTGATGGAGGAGAAGCAGCATTTGAAACAAGAGCTGATTTCAATGAGGAAGGATTTGTATGAAGCAAACAAGTACTCCAGGAAGGTTAATATATGCTGATTACACTCTACTCAAGATGAAAAGGGCTGCTAAGTTTGGGACTAAATTTCAAGTTTGTTTCAATGTTATTGTAATTGTTGTAATTTGCCTATGGTTATATGTTAGGCAATGAATGAACTTAAAAAAAAATAGGTGTAGGTTACCTTATTGCTTCTGTTGTGTTTGTTTTGCCCTTGCGCTAGCTTCTGAAATATGTAGTAGAAGCAGCATTTTGTATCAAAATATAAAATCTGAACTGAATGTACTAAATTAATTTGCAATAATAAACTACCTGCAGTTGTTGTGTTGTAATTGTTGTTGTTTGCTGGCTTTGTTGGCTTAATTGAGGGTAATCATCATCCTGAAATGAGTAGACAGTTTGCTCACCAGCAAAATCTGAGTAATAAGCCCCTTGCACCCTTTGTTGCATATTATGCACAGGTTTTGACTCGGTTCTTGGACTTGAAGTATGTACTCCACCCTGTGCAAGTGATAAAGAGCAAAATATTTGTTACACAATATATTTTCTGCAAGATTGTAATATTTAGAAAAAGAGTTTTAAATTTACAGTTGCAACTCTTTGAAAGTCATTTGGGTAGGTGTAAATTCCTACTCCCCTCATGTGCATTGGTATGTGACTGGTTGTGGTTTCCTGTTCCTGTTGTTGCCTGTTCACTTGTTGGTTGCTTGACTTGTTTATCTTGCATCATTTTTTGTTGTGACCTTGTACACCACATACACTGCAAGTCATCCTTACACTTGTCTTTCTTAGCTTCCCAAATGCTGCAACCTCTCCTACTTGCAGCCTTCTTTTCTTCTTTGGCTTGTGCTGCACTTTCTTCAATTTAGGGAGAACCACAACACTGAGGCCCATTCAAAGGCTCTAACAAGTACTGATAAGCCATTAAATATGTTGTCTTGGTGAAATATTGATTTACATATGGCTCGGGATTATCGCCTTTGTTCCACATTGCTACAATGGCATGCTTACAGGGAATTCCACTAAGTTCCCAAGCCCTACAAGTGCATGTTTTGTTGTCTAAGTTCACCACAAATATTTCCTAAGTTGCTCCTTGTCTAACTCCATAACAACACCCTCCATCCCAGTAACCATTCCATCCCCTAACCCAAATCTTATTCCATTCCAATTTTCGCTGAATTCTAAGGCATAACAGGAGCTGCTTTTTCTGAATTTGATCCCTTTTCTTATGAAGTCTCTCCATCAAACCTTCTCTAATGTCTTCAAGCATTGTAATTATTGGTTTGTGTCTAAAGTTGAGGATATATGCATTATCGAACACCTCACTCATGTTATTATCCACACTGTCACAGCATGAACTTGAACTATAAAAAGCCCTGCACCATTTCTTGTAATTTCTAGCCATCAAATCATCGGCTGCATCATTTGAGATTGCTCTAAGAGTTTCAATGTTTTTAAAAAAACTCATTTTTAGTATTACTTTTGGCTATTTTCCAAAACTGTTTTCTGAGTTCTAACCCACCCCCCATCACACCTCTAAAATTGCAATTAACATGCCTAGCACAGACCCTTGTCTCTACTGAAGGCAACACATTTGCTACTGCTGCAAGGAGTCCCTTTTGTTGATTTGACATCATTGTATACCCAACACCCTCACTAGTCCCAAGGTCATCAGCAAGTAGTTCCAGAAACCAAGTCCATGTCTGAGTACTCTCAACTTCAACCACTGACCAAGCAACTGGGAACATTTTATTGTTCCCATCTCTGCCCACAGCAATTAAAAGTTTCCCTCCAAATGGTTCTTTTAAGAAACAACCATCTAAGGATATGAAGGGTCTGCACCGAGCTAGGAAACCCTTTTTCAAGGAGTCAAAACATATGTAAATTCTCTCAAAACACAACCATTCAGCTTCAATTTGATGGTATTTTCTCTGTTACTTCTCTTGATCTCAGCAGCATACCTATAAAGTAAAGCATAATGTTCTTCATACTCTCCAACTATCAATCTCTGACCAATTTGCCTAGCCTTGAAAGCCTTATACCTGCTCACTTTTAGAACTTTCTCCAACCAAATGGTCTTCATAATGTCATGAAGTTTCATATATGGATTGACCTTAAATTTGTCCTGGAAGGTTTTTGCAATCCATTCTGTTGTCACTCTTTTTATTTTTTGAGGTTCTACCACATGTATGGTCACTGATATGAGTTTTAACCATGAATGATTTGCTACTTTGATCCCATGACCCCCAAATCTTCCAAGGGCACCCTTTATCCTTATTTGCACAGTGACAACCAATCCTTTGTGTCACATTCTTTGAGTACTTAATTTCTCTGCCAAATTCAATTGAGTGAGAGGTGATAGCTTCTCTAAAGGCAACAACACTTTCAAATCTTTTTCCAACATAAAAGGGAGAACTTTTGTGAAACTCTTTCCTAGTTTGTGTCTTTTTATGACTTGATTCAGGTTGCAAAAGATACCCAAAATCATCTTCATCTGATTTTTCATCTGCTGAATAATCAGTATGCATTTCATTGTCACTCCCTTCATCTGAGTCACTGTTATATATGTTCTTATTCTGGTCTTTAGACTCATCTACTCTCTTCAACATCTCTATCTCATCTTCATATGACTTTTGTTTCACTTTTTCCTCATTTACTCTATTCCTTGCATTAACTAACTCAATATCATCCTCATCTGATCATTCTGTATCATAATCAATTTCAGGATCCATATCTCTAGGTATGGATGAGAAGCTACCTAGGCCCTCCATTGTAGTTAATAACTGAACTAAAGAACCTCTCCCTAAGTCATTGTTCTGACCAGTACTGATATTACCTAACTCATGCTCTTTATATATACATGAATAAGTCTGAACTCAAGCAAAAGTGACAAGAAAGGATCACAACTACTGCTATCAAACCCCAAGTACCTAATACCAGTCTGCATATCCTTCCTAGGGTCCAAGAAGTGCAATTTCACAATATCAGTGTACCCCAAAGAATCAACAACTTCTTTCAAGTACTTTGCATCAACATTATCAGGAATGTCATCAAAGAGGTTAACTCTACCGCCATTGTAGATTAGGTGTCCTGTGCTTTGTACCCATTCCCCACCATGATGAACAATCATACATGGTTTTAGATTCATGTTATCTGTGTCATAGAGGTATTGCAATTAATCTAATTTATCATTTCATACTCTACTAATGATAGTAATGGCAATGTCAAACAATCAAAAGTATGAACAATCTCTTAAACAAGCATATGTGCATATCAAACAACAATGTGTACTTGAACCAACTTCATTTCATAATAACATGGAACTAAGTCCATTAAACCATTCATTACATCCAAAATATTTAACAATTACATCCAGCATCGTCATCATTAGTTCAAAAGATTTAGAGACAACAACTAAAACAACTTAAACATTGTCATGGCAGTGACAAGCACAAAAAGAAATACCATTGCTTGTCACAAGTCCCTACTACTAGTTGCCATGACAAAGAAAGGATTAGAACTACCCATAAATTTTTACAAAATTAACTAAAAAGAGCTTAAACCCAGCAACTACCCAACCCAAAAACCAACAGCTGCACCAAAATACCCATATCCCCTAGGCTTCCTCCTCCTTGAACAACAATGGGAAGTCGTCGAAGTACACGGTCATGTCTTTGTTGAGCCAGGCATGAAGATCCCTCCCATTGTTGAACAGGACATCCTTGTGGACCCACTCCTGGATGGCAGCCATGGGACCGTTGAAAGGGTAGGTGAACACCAAGTGCCTGAGCGTCCACCACATCCTCCATTTCTTGCAAGTCTGTTCAACGGCATCCCTCCCTTGCCAGTACGTCCACCTTCGGGAACACATGGGTCACCAACAATTCCTGCTGGCTAAAAAGTGGGTGGGCATCTGCAAGCGCATCCATACCTAGGCCATTTCATACAGGGAGTGTAAGACACTAGTGACTAAGGTCTCAAGCACACACACACAAAACTATGAAAACCCTAACAACATAATTAATAATTAATCACACAAAAATTAAATTAAAAGCAAACATAATAAAATAAATATTTCAATGGACAAAGTCAACTACAAATCCTAACATTACAACAGATTCAACATCAACTTGAATTTTTAAACAATTTTCCATCATCAACCAATATATTCACATGTTTTACTTGAAAAGCATGCCAAAAATACTTGTTTAAACAACACAAATTCAGATGACAGCACCAAATAGTACAAAAAATAACTTTCTAACAACTTATTTATTAAGAAAAAACAAGAGTACCCCAAAAAACAACAAACACCATGTGTACAGGACCACAAAAAAGCCAAAATGGAAGGGAATATACCTTCAATAGAACTCAAACGTGAGACTTTTTTCCCAACAGTTTCCTCAAAGCTGGGACTAGTAGGTCAATACATAAGCTGAACAAAGAATAAAGGAATTTTTTTTTTAGTTGGAGCTTTCTGAAAATGGTAGTGTGGACATTAAAGAAGATGAAAGTACTACTTTTATAGGAAAAGGAGGTAGCTTCCAATAGAAGCTTCAAGACCCCCTTCATTTCCCGCGTTCCTCCTACGACTGTAATTACTCACACAGCTCGAGGTCTGCAATTATCAGAGGCTTTTAATTTATTTATTTTTTTAAATAAGTGCAAACTCCCTACAACAGGTTACCACACCGGTGTTTATTTGAACAACCGATTTCAGTCCCCTACATTTACATTTCGTAACTACAGTCCCCTCCTTTTAAATTTCTTGAAAGTTCAGTCCCTTGTAAAAGGCTTAACTCCATCTTTGAGCGAGGACTAGTGTTATGACAATGATGCATGTAACATATGCAAAGGTTTTTGAAAATTTCATTATTGGGCTGTTAATAATTATTTATCAAATCAAGATTTATTGATGAGATGTTTGTGAAAAATTATGTATGTGATGTAAGATTTTTATAGATATAAAAAGGAAAATTTATGTATGTGATGTAAGATTTTTATAGCTATAAAAAGGTAAAATGGTGTATATAGATAAGTTGATAATCAAGCTTTTTAAACTCTTTACCTATTGTACTCTTCAATTCGATATTGATCGGTAAAATACTTGATAAGATTGTTTAAGTGGATCAAATTCAATGCAAAGGTTGTTATATACACTTAGGTGTAAGTTGTATTTAAGGGTAATTTTTCGCTCTTGTTGATGATTATTGCTTATTTAATCATTAATTGAGCAAATAATAACCTTGGGTGGAATAATTATAAAACCTTCTCGAAGAGAACGTATTTGATGCCCTGGAAGAAGAATGTCCGAAGAAAGCTTAGATTGACGAGCTTCTTTGAGAAAGAGCTCATAAATTTCCGAGAACCAGATTTTTGCATGGCCCTTTTCATAGAAACATGACCATTTTCCAATCAAATTATTGAGTCTCATCCGAGCCAGCTCAAGCTTTAGCTCTCGATTTTCTCTCCTAGGCATAATTGTCTTTAAATTTGAATTATAAAAATTAATTAATCATGAATGTGAGCTTGAAAATAGTTAATCTGGACTAATTTAAAATTATTCTTCCTAATATATATAGAGGTCATAAGAACATAAATAGGGTATATAAAACATAAATTAACACCTCGACATCCTAATCTCCCTCTATTGAAAATTGATTTGATGAGAATGAGATAATTTTAGTCTCAATGTTTTTCTATTTTCCCATTTTGATAAAAATGCAACTCTTATTTTCAATATTTAATTGGTTGGTTAACTCTACTGGGTTTCATGACAATTTACTTGCACCCATCATCTCTGAGCTATCACAGGTTTGTGTTAACTTCTGTGCTTTCAACAAGATGGAGCGAATTACCTATCCTATTCACCAGCTTCTACTATACTAATGTAAAATATGATCTTCTTCCTATATTTCCTAAAACTGCTCACTTCACAAATGTGTTTTTTTTTTTTAATCATAAATCTGTTACCAAATTTTTTCTTGTCTGTCCTTGGTTCTCTACAGGGAAAAAATAATAATAATAAGTGGACAAACAACACAATTTTGTTCATTCATTCCTCCTCCATAATTCAATTGAGTTTTGATTTTTCATCTTATTTTCTACTTTCTAAGTATATTGATTGTACTAATCTCACATCCTTTACTTATATTAATGAAAAATTGGCATATTTTTCTTATATTAAGGTTGAGTCTTAAAAGCAAGCTTTACTTTTATAAAAATTATCACCTCATCTTCTTCTGATATTTCCCAATTTATCCATAGAATTGTTTAATGAACTCAAATATTATATAATAATTTCAAATATTATATTTTTGGTGGAGACTTACTCCACACATACACAACTCATTTCTAATTTGTGAGAGCTCATATCTCTCACTATCTTGGTGACTACTTTCCTCACCACATCAATAGAAAGCTATCTTAATTTGTTCACTTCTTACTCATACACACATATTTATAGTAGTGTTTTCCCATTTTCTAGATTTTTCTACACTTATCTCATATGACATGAATTTAGGTCTTCTACATCAAATCTTTTAGATATTTTACAAGATTTTTCTAGATACAAACTTCTCTTGATTTTTCTAGTGTGTACACCCATTTGTATCTCCCCAAAACCAAACCCGGTGATGAGTACCTTTCACGTCGAATCATAATCGAATGAAGTGAAAGTGTGGAAAGTCTAGTTTTGCGGATAGTTTTAATTCTTTTCTTTCTTTCTGTTTTTAAAAACCTATTTTAAGAAAACAGTCAATCCATTTTGGTTTGATCCATGGAAAAGGTCCAATAATAGTGTAGTTGGATGGGGCTTGAAAAGAGCTTTCCAATGATATATTATAAGTCCAATTCCGATGAATGATGAGGAAGTTATGGCCAAATTACTAAACTGGACCCGGGTTGATATTTATATGCGACCCAATGATCTAGAGGAGGGCCTAATATTGATTTATCATTCCTAATGCAATTAGAATTGATTTTAGTCTTCTAGATTCTTCATTCCTAATTCAATTAGCATTGATAAATTGACTTTGGTTGACTTTTTGGAGTTTTAATCAGAATAAAAGAGTGTTTTTAAGGAAAATACGATTTTGCCCTTCTATACGGCTAAATTTTATCAAAACTAAGAAAACGCGTGAAATTAAATACAAGCGCCTGACGACAGGGATTAGCGCCTAGCGCTAATGCTTGGCGCCTAGCGCTAATGTCCAGCATCTGGCGCTAATCTGTTTTATTCTCGTCGAAACTATGATTTGTTTTTCTATCCGTCCGGCTGATTTTCTCTATAAAAAGCCTCCTAAAACCTCCGTTTTCAATCATCAACTCTCATCAAGAATTTCTTGATTTTCTCTTTCTTTCTAAACCAACCCTTTTTACAAACACAATTCCACATACATTAGCACTAGATACACCTAGCATTGTTCGAAGTTGCCTTCGCCCTAAACGTGAAAGGTTTGATTTCTGAGGGTTTGGTTCCAAATCTAGTCTAAATTTTCTTAATTCTTTCTTTCAATTATTTAATTTAATTGTTTGATTTTATATTTTCCTTGAAGTTACTAACGTGTGTATTTTGTTATTAGAAAGAGATACGAGGCATCCAATTCAATTAAGTGCTTTAATTGGTTTAATTGATATTATGATATAGAAATCATGCTTAGATTGTTATTTTGATTCCTAGTATCATGTTAGGATGTTTTATTGCTTTCTAGTATCATGATAAAGAATAAGTTCCTTAAATCAAGTATGATTGTTATGATACTTCCTATTTTCTTTCTAATATTCATGTTGGGGTCAAAGCTTTGATCTTTATTATTTAGTGACATGCTAAGATTTATTATTAATCTTGTTAGTATCATGTTTAGGATCTTGCTATTAATATTATGCTTTAACATGGTTATGATAATTATGATTATGATTATTGTTGTGTCGAATTACATAATTTCACGTAATTTGTTAATTTATATATGAATTGTTTCACGTAATTTGTCAATTTACGAATTGTTTTACGTAATTTGTTAATTTACGAATTATTTCATGTTATTTGTTAATTGACGGATAACTTATATATAATTTGATTATTATTATGTTGTTTGATATATTTATTGTTATTGCTTGATCACACCTTTAATGCATGTTTAAAGGGAATTGGTACTTGTAAGAACGTTTAATAAGATAATTAATAATCTTGTTTAGGGGTTAATTTGATTATAATTCAAGTGATCGCCAATAATAGATTTGTTTGTGCATTAATATTCAACCAACATAGATAAACAAGTTTAGGGTTAAACCTATTGGTTACATGTTAATCAGAAAGCGCACATGAATACGATCAGAATAAAGTAGAGGCCTATAATTAGGGCAGGTTCAATCTCTTTTAGGTTGGATTTGTACCTTCATCCCTGAACTATCAGTCATGGTTCTAGATCTATTGGAGTTGACGATCTCTTTTATCGTTAAAGGGTGTAACCTTCACCTCGTGAACGGTTTACAAGTTCCTAAAACTTGTTGGCGACTCTTTTGCTCTATCTACTTTCCCTTTTGACGCCACCGTACTTTAGTGTATGATCACAGTGGGGTTCAAGCTAGGGGTAATGCTTGAAATATTCCCTACATCTAGTTATAAAACTTCTCTCGAATTTTCTACCTTATTTTAGACATTATTTCTAAACTACTCATTAGCTAGATTAACTTCTTACAAATTCATACTCTTACTCTGAAAATCCTACACATGAGTAAAGATGTAATGCTAGAAGAGAAACTGCACAAAATGACAAATCTCAAATATCTGACCTTGTATTTAAACAAGGGATCACACTCAACCTTTGTCAGTTGGTTAAGGAGCTTTTTAACTAGTGCACCATTGCTAGAAACATTAACACTCTCTCAATCCAACCTTTCTACTGATGAGCGAAGAAATCTCTTTTAACTTTTTAAGCACCTCACTGCAACACAACGAGCCTGTTTTCAACAAAATACTCTGATGATAGTGATGTTAGGAAGTGTGTGACCTCATGGTGATCAGATGATGTTGGTCATGGCTTACACTGCATCTTCTAGGTGACAACTATTCTTCTTTGCAAACATGTCAAAGGAATTGAACATTCATATTAGTTATAATCTTCTTTTTGTTGAAGGGTCCAGCTAACTAATAGTTTGCTAGCCAAAATTATATTATTGAATGTATGATTGTAGCACATAATACTTTGATGCAATAGGAATATTCAAAAAACATAGCACCCACGACATTTTACCTACCCAATCCGTGTTTTAATAAGTGTTACAGTTTGACCAAACACGCATGCCGAGACACGACTTTGACCATTGATTTATCTAATTATATGTTAATAAAATTAGGGAAATTCCCATTGGTAAACCCGTGGTTTTGACTTTTCCCATTGATACACTCATAAATTTTTGTCTTCCCATCGGTACATCGTACACCCATGGTTTGGTCTTTTTCCAACCGTGACTAACACCGTTAAAAAGTATTTCATTAAGTTAAAATAATTAAGGAAAAGACTATAAAACCCCTTTTAAACATATAATGTCTCGATTTGCGTGTCGAAAATTGTTCGGTTAAGGTTTGGGAGTCTTGTTAATTCGTAAGGATCCAAGTTAACCTCGAAATTAGCAAAAAAATAACGCAAATGTCTCATATGCGTGTCAAAAAATGTCTTGATTGCGTGCCATTACTTTTGGAAAAATTGCCCGCAATAATCCGACCTTTCGGCAGTCCGCTGAAAATAATCTCACCTATGGATTATTTTTTAATAATCCCACCTTTACCCCCCCTCCCCATCTTTTTTATTGGTCCCAACCGGTCAATTAACTTGTTATAGCAAGTTACTTGACACGTGTCGACACTGGATTAGTCTAAAAATTAAAAAAAAAAACAATTAATTAATTTTATAAACCACCCACCAGCCAAACCACCATCTCCGCCACTGATCCCGGCGCGCTGACCCCCTTGCCACCGTTCCTGGCGTGCTGACCTTACCTGTCACCCTCCCCTGAACCACCGTCGAACCCCCTCCCCTGAACCACCTTCGAACGCCTTCCTCCTTCACGAAATCTCTCCCTTGAACCATCCTCAAACCCTCACGAAACCAGGATTGCCTCCCTTTAAACCACCGTCGAACCCCCTACCTCCCTCACGAAACTAGGCGCGTCTGAACCCCCTTCTCCTCAACTACCCTCGAACCTCTTCCCTCCGTCACGAAATCCGTTGAACCTCCTCCCCCTGTGAAATCAGGCGCCGCTGAATCTCCTTCCTCCGTCATGAAACCACGACTTCGGTCCCCCTTGCCTCGATTTCTGCCACTCAGCTACCGCTCTCCTTCCCCCGTCACACGAGCTCCGTTTTGATGGTCTGGTGGAGTATTGTGGTGGCTGGGGCTGGTGGTATGGTGGATCGGAGGAGGTGGATGAGTGGCTGCTCCTTTATTTTTTAAAAAAATTCATTTTTTAAATTTAAAATTTTAGACAAATTGTATGGTGACACGTGTCTTTTAAATCCAAAAAAAATATTACCTTTGTAACAGGTAACCGGTAACTTGGGACCATTGGGAGAAGATCGGGGGTAAAGGTGGGATTATTAAAAAATAATCCAAAGGTGGGATTAATTTTAGCGGACGGCCCAAAGGTGGGATTATTCCGGGCAATTTTTCCTTACTTTTTTGTGATAATAATTATTCGGTTAAGGTTTTAGGGGTCATTTTGGCCCTTTATGGGTCTAAATCAAACTCGAAATTGTCTAAAAAAATTAACGAAAATATCTCATTTTGTACGTTATGATATTTCTTATTTTTTTTGTCATGACACGCAAAACGAGACATTTTCGTTCATGTTTTGACAATTTCGAGTTCGATTTAGACCCTAAAAGGGTCAAAATGACTCATGAAACCTTAACCGAACAATTACTATCACAAAAAAGTAATGACACGCAAACCGAGTCGTTTTTTGATGCGCACATGAGACATTTGCGTTATTTTTTTTGCTAATTTCGAGGTTAATTTGGATCCTTAAGGACTACATGACTTCCAAAACTTTAACCGAATAATTTTCAACACGCAAATCGAAACATTAAATGTTTAAAAGGGGTATTATAATCTTTTCCTTAATGATTTTAACTTAGTGAAATACTTTTTAACAGTGTTAGTCACGGTTGGGAAAAAGACCAAACCACGGGTGTACCGTTGGGAAGGCAAAAATTTAAGAGTGTATCAATGGAAAAAGCAAAACCACGGGTGTACTAATGAGAATTTTCCATAAAATTATACGAAAATTGATATTATGAAAGTATTCGTTATAACGAATCTAACAATGTATCATACAAAATACCAATATGTACATATATCTTAAACCAATAGTAAATATTATTGACATGTTTTCTTAATCTTTACCCAGTATTTAATTTTAGCTTGAACTTTATTTATTTATTTATTTTTAGTAATTGTTGATTATTACTCTGTAATACGTGATTACGTAGTACTCCATAATTTTTTTTGGGACTTAAAAAAAATACATCCGGTGACATGGCAAGTGACAATATATACTTCGTACATGAAATTGCTGGAGTTAGAGTGTGATAAATATATGGTTGAATATGATGAATTTAAAAGTGTTTTTTTTTTTAAGTTAAATAGTTTTTTTATTATTATTATTTTTAATATATATTTTACTATAATCAATTATGTTATTATTTTTTCAATTTAATCCAAAATTAAACATTTTTTTTAATTTTAACTAGTTTTGTGTCCGTGAGATGCCCGAGTTGTTTATGGAATTTTAAGATAAAATTATATTATAATTCAATTTAATTGATTGAAAATAGAATTCTAAATTAATTTTTTTTCTACAAAATTTATTTATATTTATCCAACGTGGTACGACACTTGGCGAAAAGTTAAAATAGTATACGATGATGTCTTGTGACCTAATTATAAGTTTATTATTTGGTATTTTATCGAAAATAAAACTCTAAACTAACCCTATTTTTAACTAACTTTTTTATTTTATGAATCTATTTAAATCTATCCAAGGTGGCGCGACACTTGGCGATAAGTTAGAATGCCAAGCGTCACCATTTCGTCACCTGACTAAAAGTTCAGGTTTATATATTTGGTCTTGTATGGACCCGGTCTACATTAAATTATTGTAGACCCAAAATTTGACACTTTCAAATAATATAATCACATTCTAGATGATATAATCACATTTTTAGATGATATAATTATCTTTTTGTGAGTCATATTTTGAATTATATAATCTCATAGTACATCATTTAATGAGATTATATAACTATCTTTAAGATGATAAAATTTAAAAATCATCTTTTGAATGATGTAATTTACTATTTGATACTTTTTATAATGATAAATTCACTTTTTGAGTGATACATATACATAACAGTTTCAGGATGATATAATCACTTTTGTAGTAATATAATCACATTTCATATGATATAATCACATTTCATATGATATAATCACATTCGTATGGTATAGTAGAAGGTTGGGGAGGAAATACAAGTCAATCAGGCTAATTTACAGTTTGTGTAAATCAGGGGTTAATTTCGTCTTTTCAGTCATATTAGTAAGGGTAGTTCGGTCAGCTTGTGCAAACGTTGATATTCATTGCCGTTACCACAAATCCACCTCTCTCTCTCTCTCTCTCACTCTTACTCCCTGCAAATCCACCCCACTCCCTGCAAATCCACCTCCTCCTCCTTCCATTAAAATCAATCAACAAGCACTCCAACAACAACCCAAAAAATTAAATAAAAATGCGAATGGGAGTAATCGGTCACTCAAAACCCAGAATTTCAGCTTCCAATCCTAACAAGTAACAACCACCATGAAAGCTTGATTAACCTCATCATCATCATCATCATCATCATCATCATCATCATCTTCATTCTCACTCCCTCAATTACCACAATAACCACTCAATTCAACCCCCAATTTCTCTCAACCTCCATTTCTATGCAATGAAACTCAAGCTCCAAAACCCATCACCCAATTCTGAAATTCCGCAAAAACCCACCTTATATGGCAGTTTAAAATGTCGCCGCAAATGAAATGCTTTCCCTAAAGGGTTTATATGGCCCTAATTTACACTCTATTCAAGTAGGGTGTCTTTTAGTTTCGCCGCGAAGCTGCCATTGTTGGGAAGAAGAGGACGACGGGAAGAACTGAAGAAGAGGACGAAGATCTTGTAGGGATCGGAAGAGGTCACTACGACTCTCACAAAATCACCAACTCAAGACAATCAACCAATAATTCAAACAAATCAACCCAAATTATTTCACAACCAAATAACCACACACACAACCAGCAATAATGCAGTAGCAAAATAACAATAGCACCAACAATAATAGGAAGAAAAGATAATAATCAACACACGAGACTTTTACGTGGAAAACCCCTTCGATGTGAAGGATAAAAACCACGGGACCGTTAAGGAGTCCACCCTAACTTCTCTTATTGATAATTGAGGGTAAAATAAACCCAAATCAGTCTACAAAAGGTTTATACACCCATCAACAACAACAAACAATAAGAGATGAAAATTAGAGAACAAGAGGAGTAGAAATCACCCAAAAACAGTGCTTCTGTCCAAGGACGATTCTGACCAAACTAGAGCTCAAACGACGATCTCCACCGTCCAAAATGAAGCCCTTGATGTCAGGAACAAGCTGTCAAAATTTGAGGATGATCCAACGGTTGAATTTCCGGCAACGGACAAATCTCTAAAGGCTGTCCAGAAAAATCCGAAAATGAAATACTCACTTTCTCTCTCTTTTGTGTGTTCTCATTTTTTGTGAATGAATTCCACTCCTCACTTCACTTGGCTGCTGCCCTAATCTCACAAAAATTTTACCCCAAAGCTTTCTAAGAAAGCCACCAAAAATAAGCCCAAAAAGACTTACTACAAACTAGCAAAATGTAATAAAATTTGACCAAGTAAAATGGGCCAAATACAAAATACATTTTACCACAAATTGGGCTGGACCCATAACAATCTCCCCCTCCAGCCCAACACGGGGAAGACCAACACGCTTCAAGCATCACTTGAAGCTCATTCCCACAAGCTTGCTACAAACATCAAGCTTGCTTCCGGGAACCATCTTAGTCAACATATCTGCACCATTCTTGTCGGTGTGGACTTTCTTCAGTTTCAAATGCCTTTCTTCAATCACATCTCGTAACCAATGATATCGAACATCAATGTGCTTGGTACGAGAATGGTACATTGCATTCTTACTCAAATCCATAGCACTTTGACTATCACAAAGCACTACATATTCTCCTTGCTTCAAACCCAACTCACGAAGGAACCTTTTAAGCCATAGCATCTCTTTGCCAGCTTCCACAGCTGCAATATACTCTGCCTCAGTTGTTGACAATGCTACACATTTTTGTAGCTTGGATTGCCATGAGATGGCTCCCCCTGAAAAAGTAAACACATAACCTGAGGTAGACTTTCTGTTATCAAGATCACCTGCCATGTCTGCATCTGTATATCCTTCAAGTAAAGGTTTGCCACTTCCATAACACAAACTTAACTTGGAAGTGCCCCGCAAGTATCTGAAGATCCACTTTACTGCTTCCCAATGAGCCTTACCCGGATTGGATAAGTATCTACTCACTAATCCAACAGAATGTGCAATATCTGGCCTAGTACAAACCATAGCATACATCAGAGAACCAACAGCAGAAGAATATGGAATAGAAGACATACTTGCTTTCTCCTTCTCTGTTGTAGGACAAGCTTTCTTGCTTAGCTTGAAATGTGGTGCAAGTGGTGTACTAACAGGCTTGGCATGCTTCATATTGAACCTTTCAAGAACCCGTTCAATATACTTTTCTTGTGATAGCCATAATTTTCCCGCTTTCCTATCACGAGCAATCTCCATGCCTAAGATTTGCTTTGCGGGACCCAAGTCTTTCATGTCAAATGACTTGGACAAGTTTTTCTTCAAGTTGCTAATCATCTCTGAATCTTGTCCAACTATCAGCATATCATCTACATACAAAAGAAGGATAATGAACTTGCCACCAGGGAACCTCTTAAAGTACACACAAGGATCTGCAGAAGTCCGCTTATAACCATTACTTGTCATAAACGAATCAAATTTTCGGTACCACTGCCTTGGTGCCTGTTTAAGCCCATAAAGACTCTTTTTTAACTTGCAAACAAGATTTTCTTTCCCCTTTTCCTCAAATCCTTCAGGTTGCTCCATGTAGATTTCTTCATGCAAGTCACCATGTAAAAAGGCAGTTTTAACATCAAGCTGTTCTAACTCAAGATCAAGACTTGCAGCTAACCCTAGCACAGTTCTGATAGAAGTCATTTTGACAACTGGAGAGAAGATCTCATCAAAGTCAATGCCCTTTTTTTGGTTACATCCCTTGACCACCAATCTGGCTTTCCTCTTCACAATCTTCTCACCATCTTTCTTGTTCTTGAAAACCCACCTGTTTTTCAAGACTTTCTTACCCTTGGGAGGCTTCACCAACTCATAAGTTTCATTCTTCTGTAAGGAATCCATTTCTTCCTTCATTGCATCGAGCCACAAATCTTTCTCTTCAAGAGACAACACTTCTCGATAATTTTCTGGCTCTCCATCCTCGGTGAGTAGAATGAACTCTGAGCTTGGATACTTTGTTGAAGGCTTGTGCTCTCTGGTTGACCTTCGAACATGTGTATCCACAACTTGAGGGGTAGGTTGCTCCCCCTGCTCATGAACCTCTTCATGTACTTCTTCCTCATTTGAGGAAGACTCATCATGATCAACACCATCATCCTCATGAACGCCATCATCATTATGATGAATTGGTACATCACCATCAGGTTGTACCTCACCAACATCTTCATGATTCTCCTCAACATTCTCATTTGCAGGCTGATTTACAGGTGTAGGAGAAGAAACATCATCAGTAGTATCAAAAGACAATTCTGAAGTAGAAGAATACCTTGTACTCAGAAGATCTGCACCCTTCTCATGCTCAAAGAATACTACATCTCTACTTCTCACAACCTTCTTTTTTTCAGGATCATATAGTCTGAAACCATACTCTTCATCACCATAGCCAACAAAGACACATGGATTAGTCTTGGAATCAAGCTTCGATCTTTGATCTTTCGGCACATGCATGAATGCCTTGCATCCAAAGACTCTCAAGTGTGAATATGAAGGATCACACCCTTTCCATGCTCTATCAGGAATGTCAAAACCAAGAGGAACTGATGGAGAACGGTTGATCAAATAAACGGCACACTGAACTGCTTCAGCCCAGAATGTCTTAGGAAGGTCAGACATTCTAAGCATACATCTCACTTTCTCCATAATGGTTCTGTTCATCCTTTCTGCAACTCCATTGTGTTGTGGTGTACCAGGCTCTGTCTTCTCATGTCTTATGCCATGCTGTGAGCAATAATACTTGAACTCTTTCGAAGTGTACTCACCACCATTGTCAGTTCGAAGACGCTTCAACTTTCTTTCTGTCTCCCTTTCTACCATGGAATGAAATTTCTGGAAGACCTCGAACACTTGGCATTTTGTCTTCAACATATACACCCAAGTTCTTCGAGTAGCATCATCAATGAAAGTGACAAAATATCTATTGCCACCAAGAGATTCAACTTCAATGGGACCACAAACATCGGAGTGTACTAACTCCAACTTGGCTTGCTTTCTAGTAGACTTCCTGGAAAAGAAAGCTCTATGCTGCTTTCCTGCCAAACAATGATCACAAGGGTCAAGAGAAACAGTTTTATCAACAGGAATCAATGTTTTACCTGCTAAAAGTTTTAATCCCTTGTCACTCATATGTCCCAATCTTCGATGCCACAAATTAGGAGAATTCTTCTCTTCCACTGCATTAATCTCACCAGAACATACACTCAAATATGTCTTGTACAAAGAGCAACACAACTCACCCCGAGCGACTGTCATCGAACCCTTAGACAACTTCCACTTACCATCACCAAAGGTATGTCGGAAACCCTCTAAATCAAGAACATTAGCAGACAACAAATTAAGGCGTAGATCAGGAATATGGCGCACATTCTTCAATGTAAGCACGCACCCAACACTTGTCTTCACACGAATATCACCTAGCCCAACAATGCTTGCTGAGCTCTGATTTCCCATCTTCACACTACCAAAATCACCAGACTTGTAGTTCATGAAGTACTCTCTCTTGGGAACACAATGGTATGAAGCCCCTGTATCTACTAACCACTCTGTGTCTGAACTGTCAACATGATGACACTCACTAGTTGCACAAATCAAAGTGACCTCATCATCACTTTTGGAAGCTGTTGCTGCAGTGTTTTTATCATCTCCCTCTTTTTGTGAATCATTCTTCTTTCTCTGTTCCTTTTTCAAACGGAAACAATACTTCTTGATATGACCAGGCTTCTTGCAGTAGTGGCAGGTATTCACATTTCTTCCATCATTGGATTTGGACCTACTCCTTGAGTTATCACGACCTTTGGGACCCTTACTCTTGCCTCTTCCTCTATTCTCAACAACAAGAGCGTGTGAATTATCAACTCCCATCTTCTTTCTTCTGATTTCTTCATTAAACATGCTATCTTTGATCACATCCAAAGATAACACACCATCTGGAGCAGAGTTACTAATAGTCACAACCAAGGTCTCCCAACTATCTGGCAAAGAACTCAACAAAAACAAAGCCTGCAGCTCATCATCAAGAGTAACTTTCATAGTAGTCAACTTGTTAATAATATCCTGAAAATCATTAAGATGCTCAGAAACAGACTTTCCATTTTTCAATTTCAAATTAACAAGTCTTTTAATCAATGAAGCTTTATTATGGGCGGTCTTCCTTTCATAAAGACCTTCTAACTTCTTCCACAACTCATAAGGGTCGGACTCTTGTGACACATGGTTGAATATGCTAATATCAACCCATTGCCTAATTGTCCCCAAAGTCTTCCTTTTCAACTTTTCCCAATCTTTAACTTCCATTTTATCCGGTTTAGATGGTTTAGAAACATTTCCATCTTTATCAGTGACAGAGTCAATAGGGTCAAACAAGTCCTTGCAATATAACAAGTCTTCCATCATAGGTCTCCAAATTGAATAATTAGTTGATGTCAATTTAACCATCGAGCTACTACTACTCGACTCCATAATGTGATTATATTAACCACGGCTCTGATACCAAGTTGTAGGGATCGGAAGAGGTCACTACGACTCTCACAAAATCACCAACTCAAGACAATCAACCAATAATTCAAACAAATCAACCCAAATTATTTCACAACCAAATAACCACACACACAACCAGCAATAATGCAGTAGCAAAATAACAATAGCACCAACAATAATAGGAAGAAAAGATAATAATCAACACACGAGACTTTTACGTGGAAAACCCCTTCGATGTGAAGGATAAAAACCACGGGACCGTTAAGGAGTCCACCCTAACTTCTCTTATTGATAATTGAGGGTAAAATAAACCCAAATCAGTCTACAAAAGGTTTATACACCCATCAACAACAACAAACAATAAGAGATGAAAATTAGAGAACAAGAGGAGTAGAAATCACCCAAAAACAGTGCTTCTGTCCAAGGACGATTCTGACCAAACTAGAGCTCAAACGACGATCTCCACCGTCCAAAATGAAGCCCTTGATGTCAGGAACAAGCTGTCAAAATTTGAGGATGATCCAACGGTTGAATTTCCGGCAACGGACAAATCTCTAAAGGCTGTCCAGAAAAATCCGAAAATGAAATACTCACTTTCTCTCTCTTTTGTGTGTTCTCATTTTTTGTGAATGAATTCCACTCCTCACTTCACTTGGCTGCTGCCCTAATCTCACAAAAATTTTACCCCAAAGCTTTCTAAGAAAGCCACCAAAAATAAGCCCAAAAAGACTTACTACAAACTAGCAAAATGTAATAAAATTTGACCAAGTAAAATGGGCCAAATACAAAATACATTTTACCACAAATTGGGCTGGACCCATAACAGATCTCAGGCTATTTGGGTTCGTTCGGCAGAAGGCGTAAAGATGGTGGTGGCTGTGATGGGTTTCGGATGGTGGTCGGAGTGATGGTGACTATGACGGTGTTGGGGTGGAAGATTGGAGAAGATGTTAATAAAATTTAAAAAAAAAAAAAAAAAAAAAAAAAAAAAAAAAAAGAAACACATGTTAGACTGTTAGAGTTACTAACGTCTTCAAAACCGAATAGTAGTATAAAATTAATTTATTTGGCAAGGGGGGCCCACAAAAAGCAACTGATTGACAAAATTCATCAATCAGGCTGATTGCCTGGGTTTGCCTCAAGGTTGGGTCTACAATACGGGTCATATACTCACTTTTGTCATAATGTAGGAAACTTATGGCCTAAAAATAGATTTATTAAACATTATAAAATATTATTGAAAATAAAACTTTACCCAACAATTTTATCCTTAAAAATCTATCTAAATTTTATTGAGAAACAAACTTTTTTTCTTGCAAACTCTATTTAAATGATTAAATCTATCCAACATTAAATTTTTATCCCAACTCTATCTAAATCTATCCAACATTAAATTAGTATCCTATGTTTCATTACAAACTCTTAAATAAATCGGGTTCACATTAAGTTATTGTGAACCACTAAGAGTAGTGTTACTGTGGTCGTTTTATTAATAAAAAAAAAGGTCAATATGTTAAAATAATGGTTATTGTATTAAAATAAAAGTGATTGTGTTTTTATAAATGTCACGAGAGAATAATTTGTTTAATGAAAAGTTTGAAATACTAGTCAATATGAATAATATAGGTCACTAAGTTAAAATTAAGGTCATAACGTCATACTTCAGATTTGCAACAATAGTAAAAATCACACAAAATTTATTAAAGGTTACTATGTTAAATTAAGGTTACTATATTTAATATTAGGTCACTGTGTGTGTAGTCTGTGTTCTATACAAAGTCAGTTGCGCACGTGTAGTCATGTAGAACTTCAGGTCCATCATAATATTATCGTGAACCAGACTCACACAAGTTTTTCCTAATGTGTCATACTAATAAATAATAATTAATGCAACACTTGGCATAATATTAGAATGTCTTTTGTGACCTGATTAAAAATTTAGCTTTATATACGGAGTATTAGTTATGATATATTAGGTGTGCAAACCTAACATAAAACTTTAAAAATTGAATGAAAATTATACAAAATTAGAACTCTAGAAAATTGATACAGAATTAATACGAAAAAAAATTCAGTGCATTATCGCGCTTGCAGATACAAAATTTTACATTCAAGTTACAAAATTATTGTGTCAAATGAATGCTCCTTATTTGCCTTTTGTCTAACACTCGTATGAAGTATATAGATATCTATATATATATGACTATGTACAAAAAAGAATCACTAATATTATACCAAACAGGGTCGGATTTTCCTCCCTGGGCTTAGTAACTTGTACAAAAAAGAATTGACAAAAAAATATATTTAAATGCAAAATAGGCTAACCTTGATTCTTCAACTGCTTCAATAACATACGAACACTTTCAATTTGCTGACCAAGTTCCTTGACACGATCAAGGTGTTGTGAGGAAGTCTCTGATTCACCGATATCAGAAATCAGAGCAGCACATTTGGATTCTGTATCCTCAACTTCCTTCTCAAGCAAGGTTACGATGGTTTTCACAGATGGATGTGAGCTATTTACATGTTCAGATGATCCATTGCGATAGTACCGCGGCTATTGCAAAAGTTCAGAACCGTTATTACAACGGTAAGAGACGACAAATACGTCGTAAGCACAGCACTGTGAGAGAATATCTCTCTATCGGAGCTGTTAGAGTGGATCACGTACGCACTGAGAATAACTTGGCTGATCCTTTGACGAAAGGATTAGCTAGGGAGAAAGTCCATTTTTCCTCTAAGAAAATGGGACTATTGCCATTGAAATGAACCACACATAATGGTAACCCAACCTATGAACTGGAGATCCCAAGAAATAGGTTCAAAGGGTAATAACAAGTTATGGTGTGTTATGAGTTGAATATGTTCAAAAGACATAATTTCCTGAAGCGATGAAGGATGAGTTAATAGGAACTCTTAATGAAATCTATACTCCAATTTGGAGTGGAGTACCAAGCTACAGGAGTACTCTTGATAGATTCACCTATGTGAATGTGGAAGTTAGGCCGCTTCCTATGAAATGTGTGGCAGCATTTCTAGAGCATTCACTACACTGGGATAGACGTGCATGGCCGAAATAGCACGGGTCTAGAACAACACCAAGAGTAGGTTGTGTGTGGTACGTTGTCAGAGATAGGGTTCAAAACTTCGAGTCACCCTTGTTGAATCTGAATCGTACTCACTACGTCGAAGTTCAAGTTGAAAAACACTTCTGTTTATGCGCAACCTATATATGTATGGATTCTGCTCGAAAATGTTTTCAAAAAATTCAAGTGGGGGATTGTTGGAACAACAAGTGAGTGTGTGAATTTTGTGAAAAAACTCAAAGTCCCACATTGGTGGGAAATGAGAGTTTTACTCTCTTTATAATATAGAGAGTGGGCTAAAGGGGTGTGGCCCTTGGGCTACCCACATTTTGTGGAGAGGGAGGACCTATATGGTAAACCATCTATCACACACACGCGCGCCGAACCGAACCGAGCCGAGCCGGGCCGGGCCGGGCTGGGTTGGGTTGGGTCGGGTCGGGTTTATTAAATAAACTTATTTTTTGGACAAGGCTAATTGCGTGATTAGTTCCTTGATTTTTGCTAAACGTTTTTGACTGATTACGTTTGACCGTTTTTCAAAACTGATTAATGGAGCGTTAATCATGCAAACGTTTTCACTGATTTTTTGCTAAACGTTTTGCCACGCATTAATCTTCTGTAACCGTTTTGAACGTTCAACTTATGACCGTTTTAATTGCGTGATTAGTGCCTAATTAAACAGCAGCAGTTACGTTGCAATTTTTCCTATAAAAGGCGTGTTGATTTCCTGTTTTTTATACACAAAAAATACAGAAAGCAATCTTCTTCTCCTCTCTATTTTTCCTCACAAAAACAAAACCCTCGAGCAGTTTCATTTCTTTTTTGGTGTTTAGTTGCCCGGTGGTTTTGTGCAGTTCCACCGGTATAATTACAATAGAAGAAGGCTGTTTTATCCTGGGGAACATCCGGTTGTTGTACGAGCTGCTTGCACAAATTAAAGGACAGTACCGTGAATGTTCTAAAGAAAGCGACATAGTCCGCGACTCAGTCTATTTCCCGGTAACTTTGTTCTGTTTTTATTGTTTACAGCAGTTCGGTTATTAACAAAGGTTGTTGGCCAACAGGGTGGAGTAAGAGGGAAATATTTCAAGCGGTACATAATGCCAGGAGTTTTGAATTGGGTAAGAATAGCGAGAGATTTAGTCTTTAGGTTCAATGCGAAAAAAGAACGAGTATTATCCAAGTAAAGATACACAACATCTCCAAAATGATTGAAACCAAAAATCATAAGTCGTTGTGTAGTAGTTGGCCAGTTAATAGCAGTAAGATCAATCTGTTGGTTGACGCTCCAGCTCCAAACACCGTTGGCGTAGTCGTTTCGATCCCAGTATGAAATTGTTGAATTATAAGTTGGTTTAGTGGCCTCGTAAAGCCGGATGTAGCCCCGAACATTGCTTATCCAGTATAAATTATTTTTCTTTAATAACTTTAATTGATCAGGAAAGTCGATGTAGTCAAATCGTCCAGGAGTTTTGAAGGGATCATGTACAATAATGATTTTCTTGCTGACCCAATGGAGCTTCCCATTGCAATCCACGGCGTAGTGACTTCTAACACCCCAAATAGGACTCCTCAAAACCTGATCGAAAGGGGAATTTACTTCATAGTGTGTCCACTTGCCGCTTCTTGAAGAGAAGACTGATACATCTAAAGGTTGATACAGATGATATTCAAACAACGGGACCTGAGGTTGAGAAGCAACCACCACTTTGTATTCATCCTCCCTACACAAGAACCCACTAAAAAGATTAACGCTTTTTCTATCATGTTGTAACGGATACGGAGGAAGAATGAATTTTTCTTCTGTTAAGGCGTTATATATCATCAGTTTTTGTTCAAAACCAGTTTCGTCAATGTTCATCAACAGCAAGTCTTTGGACACTTGTAACACACCATGTAACGAACATTGCAGATTTTCGAAACCCAAACTAATTCCAAGGACCTTGTTGTTAACATCTTCGTTAGGCATAAATTTTGTTATACATCGCTCTTCATATGGTTTTAAATCTGTTTTAACACCACGATGATGTATAAGAGCGCCAATTAGTATATACGAGTAGTTGTTTTTACCGTCACCACGATGCCTACAATAACGTTCCTTGAAGTGATCCTTAGAAATCAAAGAAAGCCAATGCTTCGAGACGGCCTTACATTGATGAGCTGCTCGCAGCGGCAATCGAATCAAGATTTCGATCATCAAATCATCACTTAGATCTTCCATGTAGCTTAGTGATGCTATTTAATTTGGATCGGAGGAAAATAAATATATATGAAATTACTGACTTCTCAAATTAAATAAAATTCAGTACCTTATTTATAATAAGAAAACTCCTAACCAATGTTAGTCAACAATCTAACTAGTTTCCTATACATTAACAACTTAGATCGTTTTTGATATCATACAAAATACCAATATGTACATATATCTTAAACCAATAGTAAATATTATTGACATGTTTTCTTAATCTTTACCCAGTATTTAATTTTAGCTTGAACTTTATTTATTTATTTATTTTTAGTAATTGTTGATTATTACTCTGTAATACGTGATTACGTAGTACTCCATAATTTTTTTTGGGACTTAAAAAAAATACATCCGGTGACATGGCAAGTGACAATATATACTTCGTACATGAAATTGCTGGAGTTAGAGTGTGATAAATATATGGTTGAATATGATGAATTTAAAAGTGTTTTTTTTTAAGTTAAATAGTTTTTTTATTATTATTATTTTTAATATATATTTTACTATAATCAATTATGTTATTATTTTTTCAATTTAATCCAAAATTAAACATTTTTTTTAATTTTAACTAGTTTTGTGTCCGTGAGATGCCCGAGTTGTTTATGGAATTTTAAGATAAAATTATATTATAATTCAATTTAATTGATTGAAAATAGAATTCTAAATTAATTTTTTTTCTACAAAATTTATTTATATTTATCCAACGTGGTACGACACTTGGCGAAAAGTTAAAATAGTATACGATGATGTCTTGTGACCTAATTATAAGTTTATTATTTGGTATTTTATCGAAAATAAAACTCTAAACTAACCCTATTTTTAACTAACTTTTTTATTTTATGAATCTATTTAAATCTATCCAAGGTGGCGCGACACTTGGCGATAAGTTAGAATGCCAAGCGTCACCATTTCGTCACCTGACTAAAAGTTCAGGTTTATATATTTGGTCTTGTATGGACCCGGTCTACATTAAATTATTGTAGACCCAAAATTTGACACTTTCAAATAATATAATCACATTCTAGATGATATAATCACATTTTTAGATGATATAATTATCTTTTTGTGAGTCATATTTTGAATTATATAATCTCATAGTACATCATTTAATGAGATTATATAACTATCTTTAAGATGATAAAATTTAAAAATCATCTTTTGAATGATGTAATTTACTATTTGATACTTTTTATAATGATAAATTCACTTTTTGAGTGATACATATACATAACAGTTTCAGGATGATATAATCACTTTTGTAGTAATATAATCACATTTCATATGATATAATCACATTCGTATGGTATAGTAGAAGGTTGGGGAGGAAATACAAGTCAATCAGGCTAATTTACAGTTTGTGTAAATCAGGGGTTAATTTCGTCTTTTCAGTCATATTAGTAAGGGTAGTTCGGTCAGCTTGTGCAAACGTTGATATTCATTGCCGTTACCACAAATCCACCTCTCTCTCTCTCTCTCTCACTCTTACTCCCTGCAAATCCACCCCACTCCCTGCAAATCCACCTCCTCCTCCTTCCATTAAAATCAATCAACAAGCACTCCAACAACAACCCAAAAAATTAAATAAAAATGCGAATGGGAGTAATCGGTCACTCAAAACCCAGAATTTCAGCTTCCAATCCTAACAAGTAACAACCACCATGAAAGCTTGATTAACCTCATCATCATCATCATCATCATCATCATCATCATCATCTTCATTCTCACTCCCTCAATTACCACAATAACCACTCAATTCAACCCCCAATTTCTCTCAACCTCCATTTCTATGCAATGAAACTCAAGCTCCAAAACCCATCACCCAATTCTGAAATTCCGCAAAAACCCACCTTATATGGCAGTTTAAAATGTCGCCGCAAATGAAATGCTTTCCCTAAAGGGTTTATATGGCCCTAATTTACACTCTATTCAAGTAGGGTGTCTTTTAGTTTCGCCGCGAAGCTGCCATTGTTGGGAAGAAGAGGACGACGGGAAGAACTGAAGAAGAGGACGAAGATCTTGTAGGGATCGGAAGAGGTCACTACGACTCTCACAAAATCACCAACTCAAGACAATCAACCAATAATTCAAACAAATCAACCCAAATTATTTCACAACCAAATAACCACACACACAACCAGCAATAATGCAGTAGCAAAATAACAATAGCACCAACAATAATAGGAAGAAAAGATAATAATCAACACACGAGACTTTTACGTGGAAAACCCCTTCGATGTGAAGGATAAAAACCACGGGACCGTTAAGGAGTCCACCCTAACTTCTCTTATTGATAATTGAGGGTAAAATAAACCCAAATCAGTCTACAAAAGGTTTATACACCCATCAACAACAACAAACAATAAGAGATGAAAATTAGAGAACAAGAGGAGTAGAAATCACCCAAAAACAGTGCTTCTGTCCAAGGACGATTCTGACCAAACTAGAGCTCAAACGACGATCTCCACCGTCCAAAATGAAGCCCTTGATGTCAGGAACAAGCTGTCAAAATTTGAGGATGATCCAACGGTTGAATTTCCGGCAACGGACAAATCTCTAAAGGCTGTCCAGAAAAATCCGAAAATGAAATACTCACTTTCTCTCTCTTTTGTGTGTTCTCATTTTTTGTGAATGAATTCCACTCCTCACTTCACTTGGCTGCTGCCCTAATCTCACAAAAATTTTACCCCAAAGCTTTCTAAGAAAGCCACCAAAAATAAGCCCAAAAAGACTTACTACAAACTAGCAAAATGTAATAAAATTTGACCAAGTAAAATGGGCCAAATACAAAATACATTTTACCACAAATTGGGCTGGACCCATAACAATCTCCCCCTCCAGCCCAACACGGGGAAGACCAACACGCTTCAAGCATCACTTGAAGCTCATTCCCACAAGCTTGCTACAAACATCAAGCTTGCTTCCGGGAACCATCTTAGTCAACATATCTGCACCATTCTTGTCGGTGTGGACTTTCTTCAGTTTCAAATGCCTTTCTTCAATCACATCTCGTAACCAATGATATCGAACATCAATGTGCTTGGTACGAGAATGGTACATTGCATTCTTACTCAAATCCATAGCACTTTGACTATCACAAAGCACTACATATTCTCCTTGCTTCAAACCCAACTCACGAAGGAACCTTTTAAGCCATAGCATCTCTTTGCCAGCTTCCACAGCTGCAATATACTCTGCCTCAGTTGTTGACAATGCTACACATTTTTGTAGCTTGGATTGCCATGAGATGGCTCCCCCTGAAAAAGTAAACACATAACCTGAGGTAGACTTTCTGTTATCAAGATCACCTGCCATGTCTGCATCTGTATATCCTTCAAGTAAAGGTTTGCCACTTCCATAACACAAACTTAACTTGGAAGTGCCCCGCAAGTATCTGAAGATCCACTTTACTGCTTCCCAATGAGCCTTACCCGGATTGGATAAGTATCTACTCACTAATCCAACAGAATGTGCAATATCTGGCCTAGTACAAACCATAGCATACATCAGAGAACCAACAGCAGAAGAATATGGAATAGAAGACATACTTGCTTTCTCCTTCTCTGTTGTAGGACAAGCTTTCTTGCTTAGCTTGAAATGTGGTGCAAGTGGTGTACTAACAGGCTTGGCATGCTTCATATTGAACCTTTCAAGAACCCGTTCAATATACTTTTCTTGTGATAGCCATAATTTTCCCGCTTTCCTATCACGAGCAATCTCCATGCCTAAGATTTGCTTTGCGGGACCCAAGTCTTTCATGTCAAATGACTTGGACAAGTTTTTCTTCAAGTTGCTAATCATCTCTGAATCTTGTCCAACTATCAGCATATCATCTACATACAAAAGAAGGATAATGAACTTGCCACCAGGGAACCTCTTAAAGTACACACAAGGATCTGCAGAAGTCCGCTTATAACCATTACTTGTCATAAACGAATCAAATTTTCGGTACCACTGCCTTGGTGCCTGTTTAAGCCCATAAAGACTCTTTTTTAACTTGCAAACAAGATTTTCTTTCCCCTTTTCCTCAAATCCTTCAGGTTGCTCCATGTAGATTTCTTCATGCAAGTCACCATGTAAAAAGGCAGTTTTAACATCAAGCTGTTCTAACTCAAGATCAAGACTTGCAGCTAACCCTAGCACAGTTCTGATAGAAGTCATTTTGACAACTGGAGAGAAGATCTCATCAAAGTCAATGCCCTTTTTTTGGTTACATCCCTTGACCACCAATCTGGCTTTCCTCTTCACAATCTTCTCACCATCTTTCTTGTTCTTGAAAACCCACCTGTTTTTCAAGACTTTCTTACCCTTGGGAGGCTTCACCAACTCATAAGTTTCATTCTTCTGTAAGGAATCCATTTCTTCCTTCATTGCATCGAGCCACAAATCTTTCTCTTCAAGAGACAACACTTCTCGATAATTTTCTGGCTCTCCATCCTCGGTGAGTAGAATGAACTCTGAGCTTGGATACTTTGTTGAAGGCTTGTGCTCTCTGGTTGACCTTCGAACATGTGTATCCACAACTTGAGGGGTAGGTTGCTCCCCCTGCTCATGAACCTCTTCATGTACTTCTTCCTCATTTGAGGAAGACTCATCATGATCAACACCATCATCCTCATGAACGCCATCATCATTATGATGAATTGGTACATCACCATCAGGTTGTACCTCACCAACATCTTCATGATTCTCCTCAACATTCTCATTTGCAGGCTGATTTACAGGTGTAGGAGAAGAAACATCATCAGTAGTATCAAAAGACAATTCTGAAGTAGAAGAATACCTTGTACTCAGAAGATCTGCACCCTTCTCATGCTCAAAGAATACTACATCTCTACTTCTCACAACCTTCTTTTTTTCAGGATCATATAGTCTGAAACCATACTCTTCATCACCATAGCCAACAAAGACACATGGATTAGTCTTGGAATCAAGCTTCGATCTTTGATCTTTCGGCACATGCATGAATGCCTTGCATCCAAAGACTCTCAAGTGTGAATATGAAGGATCACACCCTTTCCATGCTCTATCAGGAATGTCAAAACCAAGAGGAACTGATGGAGAACGGTTGATCAAATAAACGGCACACTGAACTGCTTCAGCCCAGAATGTCTTAGGAAGGTCAGACATTCTAAGCATACATCTCACTTTCTCCATAATGGTTCTGTTCATCCTTTCTGCAACTCCATTGTGTTGTGGTGTACCAGGCTCTGTCTTCTCATGTCTTATGCCATGCTGTGAGCAATAATACTTGAACTCTTTCGAAGTGTACTCACCACCATTGTCAGTTCGAAGACGCTTCAACTTTCTTTCTGTCTCCCTTTCTACCATGGAATGAAATTTCTGGAAGACCTCGAACACTTGGCATTTTGTCTTCAACATATACACCCAAGTTCTTCGAGTAGCATCATCAATGAAAGTGACAAAATATCTATTGCCACCAAGAGATTCAACTTCAATGGGACCACAAACATCGGAGTGTACTAACTCCAACTTGGCTTGCTTTCTAGTAGACTTCCTGGAAAAGAAAGCTCTATGCTGCTTTCCTGCCAAACAATGATCACAAGGGTCAAGAGAAACAGTTTTATCAACAGGAATCAATGTTTTACCTGCTAAAAGTTTTAATCCCTTGTCACTCATATGTCCCAATCTTCGATGCCACAAATTAGGAGAATTCTTCTCTTCCACTGCATTAATCTCACCAGAACATACACTCAAATATGTCTTGTACAAAGAGCAACACAACTCACCCCGAGCGACTGTCATCGAACCCTTAGACAACTTCCACTTACCATCACCAAAGGTATGTCGGAAACCCTCTAAATCAAGAACATTAGCAGACAACAAATTAAGGCGTAGATCAGGAATATGGCGCACATTCTTCAATGTAAGCACGCACCCAACACTTGTCTTCACACGAATATCACCTAGCCCAACAATGCTTGCTGAGCTCTGATTTCCCATCTTCACACTACCAAAATCACCAGACTTGTAGTTCATGAAGTACTCTCTCTTGGGAACACAATGGTATGAAGCCCCTGTATCTACTAACCACTCTGTGTCTGAACTGTCAACATGATGACACTCACTAGTTGCACAAATCAAAGTGACCTCATCATCACTTTTGGAAGCTGTTGCTGCAGTGTTTTTATCATCTCCCTCTTTTTGTGAATCATTCTTCTTTCTCTGTTCCTTTTTCAAACGGAAACAATACTTCTTGATATGACCAGGCTTCTTGCAGTAGTGGCAGGTATTCACATTTCTTCCATCATTGGATTTGGACCTACTCCTTGAGTTATCACGACCTTTGGGACCCTTACTCTTGCCTCTTCCTCTATTCTCAACAACAAGAGCGTGTGAATTATCAACTCCCATCTTCTTTCTTCTGATTTCTTCATTAAACATGCTATCTTTGATCACATCCAAAGATAACACACCATCTGGAGCAGAGTTACTAATAGTCACAACCAAGGTCTCCCAACTATCTGGCAAAGAACTCAACAAAAACAAAGCCTGCAGCTCATCATCAAGAGTAACTTTCATAGTAGTCAACTTGTTAATAATATCCTGAAAATCATTAAGATGCTCAGAAACAGACTTTCCATTTTTCAATTTCAAATTAACAAGTCTTTTAATCAATGAAGCTTTATTATGGGCGGTCTTCCTTTCATAAAGACCTTCTAACTTCTTCCACAACTCATAAGGGTCGGACTCTTGTGACACATGGTTGAATATGCTAATATCAACCCATTGCCTAATTGTCCCCAAAGTCTTCCTTTTCAACTTTTCCCAATCTTTAACTTCCATTTTATCCGGTTTAGATGGTTTAGAAACATTTCCATCTTTATCAGTGACAGAGTCAATAGGGTCAAACAAGTCCTTGCAATATAACAAGTCTTCCATCATAGGTCTCCAAATTGAATAATTAGTTGATGTCAATTTAACCATCGAGCTACTACTACTCGACTCCATAATGTGATTATATTAACCACGGCTCTGATACCAAGTTGTAGGGATCGGAAGAGGTCACTACGACTCTCACAAAATCACCAACTCAAGACAATCAACCAATAATTCAAACAAATCAACCCAAATTATTTCACAACCAAATAACCACACACACAACCAGCAATAATGCAGTAGCAAAATAACAATAGCACCAACAATAATAGGAAGAAAAGATAATAATCAACACACGAGACTTTTACGTGGAAAACCCCTTCGATGTGAAGGATAAAAACCACGGGACCGTTAAGGAGTCCACCCTAACTTCTCTTATTGATAATTGAGGGTAAAATAAACCCAAATCAGTCTACAAAAGGTTTATACACCCATCAACAACAACAAACAATAAGAGATGAAAATTAGAGAACAAGAGGAGTAGAAATCACCCAAAAACAGTGCTTCTGTCCAAGGACGATTCTGACCAAACTAGAGCTCAAACGACGATCTCCACCGTCCAAAATGAAGCCCTTGATGTCAGGAACAAGCTGTCAAAATTTGAGGATGATCCAACGGTTGAATTTCCGGCAACGGACAAATCTCTAAAGGCTGTCCAGAAAAATCCGAAAATGAAATACTCACTTTCTCTCTCTTTTGTGTGTTCTCATTTTTTGTGAATGAATTCCACTCCTCACTTCACTTGGCTGCTGCCCTAATCTCACAAAAATTTTACCCCAAAGCTTTCTAAGAAAGCCACCAAAAATAAGCCCAAAAAGACTTACTACAAACTAGCAAAATGTAATAAAATTTGACCAAGTAAAATGGGCCAAATACAAAATACATTTTACCACAAATTGGGCTGGACCCATAACAGATCTCAGGCTATTTGGGTTCGTTCGGCAGAAGGCGTAAAGATGGTGGTGGCTGTGATGGGTTTCGGATGGTGGTCGGAGTGATGGTGACTATGACGGTGTTGGGGTGGAAGATTGGAGAAGATGTTAATAAAATTTAAAAAAAAAAAAAAAAAAAAAAAAAAAAAAAAAAAAAGAAACACATGTTAGACTGTTAGAGTTACTAACGTCTTCAAAACCGAATAGTAGTATAAAATTAATTTATTTGGCAAGGGGGGCCCACAAAAAGCAACTGATTGACAAAATTCATCAATCAGGCTGATTGCCTGGGTTTGCCTCAAGGTTGGGTCTACAATACGGGTCATATACTCACTTTTGTCATAATGTAGGAAACTTATGGCCTAAAAATAGATTTATTAAACATTATAAAATATTATTGAAAATAAAACTTTACCCAACAATTTTATCCTTAAAAATCTATCTAAATTTTATTGAGAAACAAACTTTTTTTCTTGCAAACTCTATTTAAATGATTAAATCTATCCAACATTAAATTTTTATCCCAACTCTATCTAAATCTATCCAACATTAAATTAGTATCCTATGTTTCATTACAAACTCTTAAATAAATCGGGTTCACATTAAGTTATTGTGAACCACTAAGAGTAGTGTTACTGTGGTCGTTTTATTAATAAAAAAAAAGGTCAATATGTTAAAATAATGGTTATTGTATTAAAATAAAAGTGATTGTGTTTTTATAAATGTCACGAGAGAATAATTTGTTTAATGAAAAGTTTGAAATACTAGTCAATATGAATAATATAGGTCACTAAGTTAAAATTAAGGTCATAACGTCATACTTCAGATTTGCAACAATAGTAAAAATCACACAAAATTTATTAAAGGTTACTATGTTAAATTAAGGTTACTATATTTAATATTAGGTCACTGTGTGTGTAGTCTGTGTTCTATACAAAGTCAGTTGCGCACGTGTAGTCATGTAGAACTTCAGGTCCATCATAATATTATCGTGAACCAGACTCACACAAGTTTTTCCTAATGTGTCATACTAATAAATAATAATTAATGCAACACTTGGCATAATATTAGAATGTCTTTTGTGACCTGATTAAAAATTTAGCTTTATATACGGAGTATTAGTTATGATATATTAGGTGTGCAAACCTAACATAAAACTTTAAAAATTGAATGAAAATTATACAAAATTAGAACTCTAGAAAATTGATACAGAATTAATACGAAAAAAAATTCAGTGCATTATCGCGCTTGCAGATACAAAATTTTACATTCAAGTTACAAAATTATTGTGTCAAATGAATGCTCCTTATTTGCCTTTTGTCTAACACTCGTATGAAGTATATAGATATCTATATATATATGACTATGTACAAAAAAGAATCACTAATATTATACCAAACAGGGTCGGATTTTCCTCCCTGGGCTTAGTAACTTGTACAAAAAAGAATTGACAAAAAAATATATTTAAATGCAAAATAGGCTAACCTTGATTCTTCAACTGCTTCAATAACATACGAACACTTTCAATTTGCTGACCAAGTTCCTTGACACGATCAAGGTGTTGTGAGGAAGTCTCTGATTCACCGATATCAGAAATCAGAGCAGCACATTTGGATTCTGTATCCTCAACTTCCTTCTCAAGCAAGGTTACGATGGTTTTCACAGATGGATGTGAGCTATTTACATGTCCATTTGAAGAAGGGCTATGTTCAAAGACATCATTGTCACCCCGAGTCAGCTGCTTTGAGCTAAAAAATTTATCTATGCCTTCACTTCCTGCATGCCACAGAGTTCCAAAGTAAATGAAAGAGAAGATGAGATTAAAATGCTCCGTGAGTTTAAGCATGTCAAGTCAACAAAAGAAAATAATATGATGTCAGTGCTAACCAATTACCATATGAATATGAATACAAAATATATTTAGTGCTAACCAATTACCATCACTGCCAACCTTTTAAACCATCAGAGATGTGCGATTGGGTGCACACTTTATTTCTCCGCCCTCAAACCCCCTCACCCACCCACCCCCTTAACGATGTTTCAAAAGGCATTTCAAGATTTCACCAGCTGTAGTGCAAACAAGAGGTAGAAGTCGGAAGAGATACTAAATTCAGAGAATAGTAAGCAAATGTTGGATTGAACAAAATGACATGCATCAATATTGATATTGGAAAAAATTATTAGTATTAGGACACAGAATTTGGGCTCCTATATAAAGAGGAAGCCTCCCTATTCCCCGGCCCCCCTCCAACTAAATACAAGCAAATAAATAAGCAATCCCCCATCATAACAACCCCCTCCTTATTTTTCTACGCTCTTATATGGTCTACAAATAAATAAATAAACCCAAAAATGTGCTTTTTCTAAGACTGGAAACCAGAACTGAATTTATTGGTCCAGTCCAATCCTGTCCATTCAGGCCCGGGTCTAATTATGCACAACCGAGTTATTCATACCACCATCACCACCAATCATACCTTCAAACTCCCACTACCACCGGCAATTCTTAAGCTCTAAGGTTCTAAGCATTACTGACATTATCAAAATCAGCTTCTAGCCAAAGTAGCCATTTCTGTTCCAGTACAAATTTCATTTTCACTCCTTCCTCTCACTAACCTTCAAATGATAATATAAAAGCTATAATCAAGTCCATTTTATGCATTTCTGACTTAATGGTAACCCAGAGGTAGGTATAAATAAGAGGATAAACTTCTTCCGTCGTTATTTTCACAGATCAGCCCAAGGCAATCATAATTGATGATCGGAAATCCAACAGTCCTCCTCTCACACAGACTAAGGGTAATTAGCTTTTACTGCTTAACAAATTTCTTCTCTCCTAATCCTACTTTCACCTTCAACCTCTCACTAAGTTCCCATCAGCAGCAGTTCTTATGCAACAGGTTCCAAGATAAGAGCCATTAATACCATTCTGTCACTTTTCCAGAAAATGCCAAAACCTTTTAATCTTTATCAATAATTTTTATCATTATTGTTTATAGCTTAGCATGCACCCTAGGAACCCTACAGGACCTACAGATGCAAAAAATCCTTGAGGTGTCTTAATTTTCTGCTTCAGTGTAATGAGATTAAATAGACACATTTGCATAATTCAGCAAGTAAAAGTGGCATTTAAAGCATCTGTTTACTGGCATTTCAAGCGGAAAATGACAGTTCAATGGAACAAGTTCTCTTGTCTTTATTCTTCATCACTGCCATTCCTTTCCTCCTTTCCCAACCAATAAATCTCTCCTATTTTCCATCCCTCAATTTTATGTCCATCTCTCTAGACTTTCTCTGAAGTCCTTCAGGGTTGGTCTCGCTGAGGCCCCTCAACCTTGCTGTTGGTTAAAGTCAACGATGGTATGGATTAAAATTTACATAGCTGTGAACCACCAAACCCCCCCCCTCCTCTCTTTCTCAAACATGACTTTTCCCGAAAGACTTGGAAAAAATGACTGATATGTTTATCTAACGAAATTTATCCCCTGAGTGTGGGTGTAGCCACCATTGGAATGGTAGAGCACAATCATACTCCTGACACAAGATATGAGTCATTCTACAATATCAGTACAACATTAGCTATCACTTACTTGAAGGGAGTCAAACAAGGATGTAGTAGCAGGATAGCAAAGAGTTTCCCAAGAATAAGTGTTTTAAGTAACTTGGATCGAAAACAAAAGGAGGCATTGACCTAGATGTGATTTATAGAGCACAAGATTAAGTCTGGGTGGCACTGATAGAAGTATGTGTGAGTGTGTGGCCGTAGCATACCTCTAAAGTTAACGCTGGATTATATAGGACAGCTATAAGACCAGTGCGATTACATGGGTTAGAATGTTAGGCCATTTAGGAAGGAATGAAGGATCATATTAGAAAGATGGATGAAGAAGAGATGCATACATTGAGATTGATGTGTGGGAACACCGTAAAGATTAGAATGAGAAATGAAGCGGGTAAGAATTGCAGATATGAGGATAGGGAAAGGGAGAACCAGTTTCACTAGTATGGAAGGAGTTATGAATGATAGAATTTGGGTTTACATGAACATATAGTATTTGACAGGAGGGAATGGAGAGAGAAATTTTGTCAGAGAATAAAACTAGGTTCATGTAGCCGGCCCTATCTATTAGAATAAAGACTAATGTTTTACAGATTACTCCGTATTTGTTAAGCTAGTTTCCCTTTTTTTTTTTTTTTTTTGGTCAAACTAGTTAGCTTTTCACCTTTTGTTTAACTTTTGAGTATAAATATGCAACTACTTCACTTTAAAAAAAAAAAATGTAACTTTTTTCATAGATGACTAGTAGGCGAACCTCTTTCCCACGGTTTGTAATTTTTACTGTGTTGGGTTTACTAGTTGATAATATTTCCAAGATATTTGCATTTATTGTATTTAATCAATGCAATATTAAATGCCATTTTACACAACAAGCGTAGCTTTGACAAAATACAGCCAACTTCTTAACATGTAGAACATGCTAGAAGGAGCTTATTTTGAATCAGAGGGAATAGCAACCAGTAAATAAGACATGGACACTAGAACTCAACTTGCCAAGTTACCCTAAACTTGCATTAGTTTAGGACAGAAACTTGTGTTAATATGTAGGATTGTAGTATTAAGAATTTACCGAGGTTGCTCAACTGATTGATAGCTGCTTGACCAATTGAACCCTCCAGTTTCAAAAGTCGCAAAACACTGGCAGCCACTCTTCCAAAAGAGTCAACTTCAGATTTGCAAAGAAAGGCAAGATGCTGCAGCTCATTCTTGGTAACAACAGCCTCAATCTACAGAAAAATGCACCCCACAAGCAATGACGAATTGAAAATGGCTAGAGACGGACTCAAAAAGTCGAATAAATGTCCATACACAGAAATTGAAAAAGTTAAACTCATACCGGTTGCTCAACAGAAAATTTAAGGTTTTCAACCATCCAGTTGTCTGTTACATCATCAAAACCATCTTCCGAGACAACCATATGAACCTCAACATTTACCCCTCCGAATTTCTTCATATCTGCTTCTTTAATAGCAATGACAGGAAACTCCACTGTATGGATGCTTGTTTGGACTTGAGGTTTCACCATCTGCAAACCTTCAACGCCAATCTGCACACATTATACATTAGTTATTTTACATAAGTTGAGAATGACCAGCAGGGTATACTAGTCTATGCTGCTCAGACAATTATACTTTTCAAAGAACATTGGGTGCAGTCACATCAGTAAGGATTAAAGGATTAAACACTTACTTTTCAAATTTTTAATATGGCCTAAAAAGGTTTCTTGAGCTATCCTCTTGACTGGAATGACTCGTCTTAATTGTCCAGAAATTAGAGTTTATATATAAAATAAGGAAAAAAAAACTTGGATATAATTACCTAAATTCCCCTAGAACTTCATCGAAAATACATAAATTTAATGCCCTATTAGACAAACAGCTTATAAAGAGAGAAATCAACTACAGATAATCCAGTTCCATTAATCTTGATAGGAGTACAACTGTTTCTTCAATCCAAGAGTACATATATATAAAGCATATAAGTTGCAGAGAAAGATAAAGCGCTAAAAGGTACGGAGTAGTAGGTTAGGGGGGATTAGGATTTAGTAAGCTTCATATGACTTTCTCAGAGAAGCCCCACATCCTCGCCCAGAATTACAAGAAAATCAAAATGGAATGAGCACGTCCTTCATGCAGACAAAAACCTAAAATCTTAACCAGTAAAGACTAACAGATTGAATTGGATGTCATCTGAGAATACACCAGAGAGCAATGACAGGTGAGTAACATGACCAAAAAAATTGCACACTCCCCATCAAATCTCTTTAAGCTTTGAATCTTGATCTATTTATCATTTAGACCCTAAATTTGAATAATATTATGGCACTATTGTAGCACCTTTCATGGCTATATATACCAACCACTTAATGCGCCATTGTGCAAAAGAAAACATTGAAGATAAGTAAAGTTGGTAATACTAATTAAAGACTTCTCTCTTCTCCATCAATCCCTACAAAGATTTAACCCTTGAGGGTGTATCCCAAGCATATAGGATTATATCAGTCAGAGTGTCATGACAATGCCATCATCTGATCTAAGGGTTAAGTGACCTGTTAAAGTAACCAAGTATCGTGATACTGTTCTTGACTTTGATGCTCTTGACAGAATTCTTCAGTAAGTAAAATTTTACAATATTTTTAAGCAAAATAATTACATTGCTGTAGTTTTACGCCGTCCTCCTCGTGAAAGCACAACTTCCAATAAGTGTTCTTTCAAGAAGTCTAAATGATAATCCCCTATTCTTAAACTCGCTCTCAACATTTTTCGGAAAAATAGCTAATTGATGTGAGAGTAGTCACTCAAATCCAGCAAAAATAAAATATGGATCAGAAGAAAACTGAGCTAGAGCACCAATTACACCAACTGGTCACAAATTTAATCTCAGTTAGTTAGATATTAGTGTTTGTGTAGATAAGAGCACCAAGGGCTAATTTTTGAGTTTGAGGGAAATTAAGAGAATGAATCCTCACCATTATCAGTTCCACAGGATATCTATGATCACCATTGGACTTTACACTGCAGTTCAATAGGTCCTTTGGAGTATTCTTTGCCTTAACCTTCAAGCTCTTGAAAGTAGTATGCCAACACTTATCTTCCCTATTAGTATTTACATGGTTATCAAACCATGATCTGTCTTCCATCTCCTGTGCGCCTTCAAGAGCAAACAACCAATTTCTCAGATCAACCAGCACATCCACTTCATTTGGCTTTCCCAGGTGAGAAAATAAACTATCATGGCTACTGTCACATGTTCCATCTGCAAAATGAATGTATATTTTTAATTAATATTTTCATGTTCATTATAGTTAATGCCAAGGATTCAAGCAGGACAGCATTGAGATTAAGCATATGCAAGTGCCAGTACATAACGTATGACAAGAAGTCACTCATGCTTTGTGATGCACACACTACAAATAGAAGCAAGACAAATATCATACTTTCTTTCACATGATCCACAGTATGAGACGGTGCCTTGAAGATTTTTGACAGTGGACCACTAGACAAGTTCTCCAACCCTTTCAAAAGCCCTTCACTAGGGCCCCCATCAGGACCAAGAATTCCAAATCGATGTAATAAGGCTTCAGTATAGTTCATTCCTCCACCCAAACGAACACCATTAATACAAGCTGACACATTCAAGCTATGACAACCAGCATCCTGAGCTTGGGAAGGTATAACATGCACAATACTTACATCGAGGAAAGGAGCATGCTTTGCTCTTCCACTTAACTGACTCTGACCTTTATGCTCTACCCATAACACAGCTTTGAGCTGCGGACATCCATTTGCAGTAATCAGAGAGCCATTTGCACAGGGAGTTGACAGTGTGCTGTTGCCAAGCATAGAATTACCCTCCACGTCTAAACAATCCACTTCCACAGTTTCCCAGTGTATAGTTGATGATATAGCAATGACTCCGCCAAGGGTTCTATGACCTACTTTAACAATCAGATCTTCCCCGATAAATTGAACCAAAGTCTTCCCCTGTGTAGTCTTGCATGAATCCTCCAGAAACTTCAATTGAAGGTCCTTTATGGCAAAGCTCATAGCAGTATCACTGGGAGCCTTAGAAATCAGCTCATCATTCCATGATTCAGTTCTCTGAATTGCCGATTTATTACTCTTTCCTACTAATGCTATCCTTTCACTTACTTTTCCAAAATATGCATAGAGATCCAGGATGAAAAACAACTGCTCAACAGAAGCATTAGAGCAATATTGCTTACAGGCAATACCAAATCTCGCAATACCCCCGGGAGGAGGAACTTGAACCAACACACTGCCATCTAGAGTCGCCATAGCTACCTCAACACAAGCCTCTTTCACCTCAACACACCTCCACGATACCAAAGATGAATTAGAAGAATTTTGCTGACCATCTGCATCTTCAGATGTTTCAAGAGACAAACTTGCGTAAGAAGCTCCAGCAGACAACTTTTTCTGGCTAGCATCAATAGGTTGATCACTCCAGAGGCAAAAACAAGCAGGATCCTTCTCCAAATCAAGCACGCTCATACTTAGTGCAGGTGATTCAGAAAAAAACAGATTTTCAATGTGAAGCTTAGCTTCAGCAAACAAATCCTGGAAAGCAGTATCACCACTGCAGGCATTATTACCTGCCTTTGCAAAGTCCAATGGAACTGTAAGATCTAGTTCTTTTAGAGTGAACATAACAGAATTGATGGAATAATCTGGCAAGATGGAGCCGGAATTGACTACAATTCCATCAGCTAAAAAGGAACATATTCTCAAACAAGACTCCTCCTGAAGATGGATCTGAACAAGGTGCAAACTTATAGAGTTTAGAAATCAGAAAAATAATCAACTCCAAAAAGCCTAGAGATGTAAATATGTAATAAAAATCGCAACATACCAGAAGAGGCAGACAAGATATTACTGTCTGTGAAGCAAACAGTGGAGGAGCTGGCGAGGGCGTCACCTGCAGAGAATGGATACTTATAAAAGAGGCAGCCTCATTTGCTTGCCAATATTTATCTCCCAGCGGGTATATTGGGGGAGAGAAGTCCATTGCTGTCCAAAAAATAGAGAAAAAAATAGACTTTAATGACTAATGAGATTTAATTTCCACCAAAATACAGATTCTTCAGACAAACCAAGTCAAGAAACTGCCAAAACACTTCCATTGACTAGTTAAATTTAGATCTACAGTTCAAAGGCTGCATGTCTGCAACTAGTGAAACTTTATTGTAACACTCATAAAAAATATTAAAAAGACAAAATAGAATTACTGGTAGAAAGTTTTTCTCATTCAAATCAAGGTAAAAGAATCTAGAAACTGCCAAAACACTTCCATTGACTAGTTAAATTTAGATCCACAGTGCAAAGGCTGCAAGTCTGCAACTAGTAAAACTTTATTGTAACACTCACTATAAAAAATATTAAAAATACAAAATAGAATTTACTGGTAGAAAGTTTTTCTCATTCAAATCAAGGTAAAAGAATCTAGAAAGCTCCCCCTATGGCCAACCTCCAAACCTTCACTACTGCATAACCCATCAGGAAGGGCCACCAGAGCTTGCTAGCAGCCAACTCTTGACAAGAGGTTCATCATCCATCCATAGCATATCCAGTGTTAAGTATAATCAATGAGAGTACAAGGATGAGGTGCAGGCTGAAGCAAAACTAAGGGGTAAGGGAGTTTCCAAAAAATTTCTTTTTTGAGAGTGCTTTATTTTTATAAATACTGCGCATTTGTTATACAAATTTTTTTTTTTTTTCTTTTCCAGACATAATATTCCAGAATTGCTTATCAGCCATAGGCTTTGACTTAAAGATGTCACGTGACATGAACGTGTTCGGATCAACACTGGAATACAGGGTCAAACCCTATTTTCCGGCCAAAGGTGTGGCGTTGCAAAAAAAAATTTAATTAAGGTGTGTCTTTGCAAAAAAAACAAAAAAAAAAAAAAAAAAAAAAAAAAAACAAATATAAGGTGGTTTCTTGCAAAAAAATTGGTTATAAAAGGTGGTATATTGCAAAATTTCCTATACATATATATATAGAAGTAAGTTAGCACATAAGTGTAACTGTGTAAGCATTAAAAGCTATTCTAAAGTTCAAAATACATAACTCAGATCATTTAGCTAATAATTGTTATAAGGAAAAAGAAACAGAACAGCTGTACCAAAATTAGGAATATGCTGATAATCATTTGCTAACGCCTGCATTGATGGTTGGATTAAAGTGCATGGAGGTTGAGAAAATGTATCCCTGCATGATGAACAAGAACATCAGATATTATTCAGTGCAAATAAAACAATTACTCATATTAAAAATTATGACTAAAATTGCCACTTTGATGCAAACTACCAAAGCAATATAATGTATGTCCACTGTCCAACATGAAATTGAAAGGTTTAATATCATAATAGACTAGTTTGTATTAAAAAAAATAAAAAAAAAAAAAATAAAAAAAAAAAAAATTACAAAGAATTATGGAACCAAACCTTCAACCTTAGGTGAGGCGTGAGCAATAGCAAATTAATACAGGTGCTAAACAAATCTACATAGACACTAGACTTCAACGGCCAATTTTACAATTAATGACAAATCTCTCTTTTTAAATAACCATTATATTAAAACCGTAAAAGCAAAACCCTAATGCTGCCCTCTGTCTCTAACGTCAATTACCAGTAAGAAAATTCAATGTCCTTTGCTCCTACAACAATTTAAAGATCATCTACGTTTAGCAAAGTATAATTGTTTAAATAACCACCCAATGTATAATAAATCTTAGAGGTCGTATCAAAAAGACTGTGACTTTATGTTCATCGGAAATAAATGAGATTTATTTATCTAACAGGCCGGAGCGCAAGACTAGGAATGATAGCAGTGTACCCAGACTTGTGTATGAAATGGGTATGAGCATCAATAGTTTTCCAATGAACAAAAATATTTTCTGCTTGACAAGCTACCGGCGAATCTCACAAACACACACACGCACGCACACACACACACACACGAGCGCACATACACACACAATGTTAAAAGTCAAATATTTGACCCCCATTTTGAGAGAGATATAATGATTCAATCAACTGAAAGTAAAGTGATTACTAAAGAAGCACTCCTAATACAGTTGTTGAAAAGAAAGGGGGGGAAGTGATTGAAAACATCATAATTAAGTACGATAAACAGTTTACCATGCAATAGAAAAGAAGACAATAGTAATAGTAGCATTTAAAAAGAGAGAGAGAGAGAGAATGAGAAATAGCAAACTCAAAAGAGTTCATAACAGGGGGACTGCCCCAGGCCCATTTCTCAATTCCAAACACCCTCCCCCCGCCCCCCCCCCCCCCACGATAATTAAATAAAGGTCCCTCCCTATACCCTATGCTACACCACACACCCTCACATACCTAGCCCTAGTAACTTTATTTTTATTTTATCAAGTTCAAAAGACTTGGAAGCCTAATGAAATAGTCAAAGCAATCAGAAAGGTGCAAAAACTAGAAATTTTAGCTAAAATTGATTTGATATGCCACTGCTGCTTGGTTCCCGCTAATTAATAAACGGGAGATAATTCACATGAAGTTAGCTTAGCACAAAAAAACGTAGGCAATGAATGGATTAGGCAACAGGCACCCAAGCTAATATTTAACCAACCTGAAATCCAAATTAAATAATTCAGAGACCAAATTTACTACGAGTTATTGTGTGACGCACAAGTCCAGATACATACATATGAAGATTATGCAAAACCAGGGATGACAGAGGAAGGTAGACTAATGATAGGTTAGATATAAAGTTCACCTCAGAAAAAGTCCACCAATCATAACTTGTGTCAAGTTTTTGGCTTTTTCTCCATCAGATACACTTGCCTGACATAAATAGGAACAAAATTAGCAGAAGCCACAAGAAAGTATACCAAATATTTCCTGGATACAATTTGCAATGTAAAATAAACAGGCCAGTAAACGGGGATTAATAAGAAAGTAAATCTACTACGGACTTATTATACTAAGCTACTCTTGATTTAGAACTACTACAAACAGAGTGCAAGAATCCATTCAAGCTGTAAGTCTGCTTCTAATGTCATTTTTCCAACGAACGCTCAGTGAGGGTATAAAATGGAGAAGACACTTGAATGGCAGGTAATATATGCAAGGCATCAAAAAACGCGGCAGAGAAAGAAGCAAAGAATAAAGAAAAATCCAACTGGCTGAGTGATGAAGCAGGAGACAGAATAGAAATTGCAGAAATTTAGATGGAGAATTTTTTTAAAAAAAGTTGATCCTTAACAGACTAAGCTGAAGCATATTCTTCCTCCATTCTTTTATTAGTGCAACACATGGGGATAACGCTACCCAAAGCATAAACCTAACCTTAAATATCTTTAAATATCTATGAATATCGTTAATTGATATTCGGAGAAATACAGACCAAGACGAATCTAAAAATATCCCACGTGACTATTTTCCTTGCATATAAATCAAGGTTAATTGTCAAACTGTCAAGGAGAGTGTGTGAATAGTGCAAAAGTTTCATAGTTATAGTAATAAAAGAACATAGGAAGTGTTTACTAAGGGCCTGTTCTAATTGATTGGACTGAGCTCAGCTAACTTAACTTATTAGAGCTCAGCTGAACTTAATATTTTATGAGAGAAGGAAATTAAGATAAGATAAGATAAGAATTGAACTGAACTTATTAGAGCTGAGCTGAACTGAACTAAACTAAACTGGAAAAAAAAATCTGAGAGAACAGGCCCTAAGTCTTCTAGGGTTTTTAATATGGTTATGAGATGTTGATATAAAATTATAAATATGTTCAAATCCCCAATCCTATGATTTAGAAGCATAATTTAGAAATGTCTAATCAATGTGCAATATTTAACAAAGTGTAACGTCTCCAAGACTCAGTGTACCCAATATCACAACAATGCTACTGCAAATCAAAAGTAGTTTCACATGGCAGTTGGCTTCTCCCTTTTTCACCAGAACTAGCTTCAACGTAAGGGTCACAAATTCTTTTCACAACCAACTTACCCAACTCACATAAACTAATACTACCTCCGTCCCACAATACTTGACACGGTTCCCATTTTCGTCTGTCCCACAATACTTGACACGTTACTAAATATGGTATGGGACTACTAATAAAATAATATTTTTCTCATATTTTCTCTCTCCTCACTACCCCCACCTAACCCTCACTTGTTGTTTTCTTTAAATATAAAAATACAAAAGAAAATCTTTTATATAATAAACAAATGTTTTAAATGGACCCACTTGTAGTTTTCTTAAACTACGTATCCACCCCAACGTCCCAAGTATTATGGGACGGAGGGAGTAGTCCCTAACTCCCTAATTCTGGTAGATTCACAATTAAAGACAAACATGTATAAGAAAGTCAGGAATTCCCAAATAGAGCAGAGGTGGCTAGGTATGCCAGTACTAAGCATATGCGACTTTGATGTCCCCTTCTGAATTCGCATGTGCAATAAAAAGCATTAATCCCTATAGGTAAAGGATTTCCGGATGACAAACTTTGAATCAAACATGGGTAAAGCCAACAAAATATGTTGTCACTCTATAAAGAAATCAGATATTAAATCTTTTAGCCAAACAAGGGAGGGAGCAGGCTTGTGAACTATGGAAATAATTGATATGACTTCAGTTGCACAATCTATATTTGCTTCCCATTCATTCCTTGAATTGGCACAAGTATAATCTTATTATGGAAACAATACAAACCACATAATGTACAGAAAGTCGCACAAAAAGAAAAAGAAAAAGAAAAAAAGCAAATCAATTTGGAGATCTGAAACTTGCAATCACTTGAATATATTTTGCAAGAATTGAAGATTTGAGCCATTAGACTAAATATAGTATTCCACAAGGATACAGACTACAGACTAAGACAAGACCATACCCGAGAAAAGCAGAGAGACTGCATCAGAAGTTCAAGCCTGAATTCTGCAAGAAAACTATATAGTCAGCAAATGTCAGATAAGATCTTTTTTTTTTTTTGGGGGGGGGGGGGGTCAAGGTTTTGTATTACTAAAATGCCAACAACAACCATTATTCTACAGTTACACCAGAATTGAAAGTAGAAAATAAAGGGAAAGAAAAAGGTTAGAAAATTCTGAATGGGACTGACCCGTGTCTCTAATGCAGAGAAAAACATGGTCAACAACAATCGAGACTAATGAACGGCCAGCTGCTTCTGTAGATCGCTGAAGATACACAAAATAGCCTTAATATCAGCTAGACACCAATAAATTCTATCTAAAATAAGAGGTCAGGCCAAACCTGTTGTGCCCTTGGATCCACATCTCCTCTATTAAGGCATACATACAGTCCTGTTAAGAAGCGAAGAAGAGCTCGGAGTCCTGGTAAACAGAACAGTAGGTAACTACAGAGAACATATCAGGATGGAATAACATCTGTGTGTGTATGTGTATCCCTAACCTGGTTCACTCAAAGCAGGACAAACAGCTTCAGTTATATGCAACCTGGCCTCAAGCCCCAAAGGGTCGTTAAGCTGTGTCCTCTGTACTGTTATCTGATGGGAAAACAAAGTAATTGATGAATTAACATTGTAGAAACACCATTTGCAGATACATGCCAAGTCAAATGAAACATGAAACCATACATAAGCCTGTCCCGATATCCCCTCAAGAAAGCGCTCGCCGCCAAAGAATAAACGTTTTGCTCCATCATCATCTCTCTTGTTTGCCCCCTCTTGAACACGGCCATCCATAAACATGTCAGGATGAGGAAGAAGATCGATGGACAGAGATCCCCATTCAAGTTTCTGGCAGAAAAGTAAAGAGATATTGAGATAAAATCATGCATGACATATTGATACTTCCTCCGTTCCAAATTAGTTGAAACATTTAATTTTGGCACAAATATTAAGGAAAAGTGAGAAAGAAAAATAAATGCCCTTACCAATCCCTACCCCTTATCCAACCTAACCCACCTAAGGACCTTACCTTGACATGGTGCACGCCCAGTTGACAATAAACAAGCAGCCTCTTGAGCCCACTGCAGGGACTGCATTACCACCTCCATTACTCATCAGACACCTCACCTCCATCCACCTTCTCACCACTAATCTTCTCTCATCTTCCCTCCTTACTTAAGTCTCCCCGCTACAACCATCTAAGACACCAACTAATCTACCTAAAACCACCTAACTCCAGCGCGGTTGGATACAAAAATTTTGGGTATTAGAAGTTTTAGTGTCTTCAGGTTCAAATGTTGTGGAAAGCATGTCCCATTTCGCTCAATGAAGAGAAAGGGGTATTGGCTATTAAAACTAAGGTTTATCACTTCATTTTCTTCCAAGTTTTCCTCCGTTCTCATATTTGACCACTGCAACAATGGCAGAGCTCTTGTTGTCAACCATTAAACAGCCAAAGGTAAGACCGTGAGAGCTTGGAAGTAGTGGGTGGAGGAGATGTTCAGGTAAAGTGTTTCGCCAGAAAATTGGGTGTGTACCAGAAAGAGAGGAGAGAGATGAAGTGGTGGTGGTGGTGGCGGCGGCGATGGAGTGGGGAAGATGATAATGTAAGAGTGAAAATTCAGAGGGCCTCTTATGGTAAAGGTAGGAGAGAGAAGATGAGTTAGAGAAAATAATAAGGGTAAAATTGACATTTTAACATATAAAAATTTCCTAATAAAATAGAAGCGCGTAAATTAAAAAGAAACTACCCAAAAAGGAATACACGTCAACTAATTTGGAAATGAGGAAGTATTTATACATTCAAGCTACGTTACATGGACTCGGGAACAGGTGTCGGACACAGATACATGTCGAAGTGTCCGATTCAGCAAGTTCCAAAATTTTAGGACACGGGTATGGGGACACGTCAATATGACACTTAAATTTATATAAATAAATTATATATTACAAAAGCTTTAAATTTTTCATTATGTCTACCCCTATTTTTTTATCTTAATTCTTTCCTCGGTAAATTCATCAAATAAATGGCAATCTTCTAATCTCCATTTTCTATATATTAATGGTGGTTTTCGAACAAGACATATTTTTCTTTCATGTTTCTTCTATTTTTTCCTCTCCTCTCCTAATGGAAGTGTCCGAGTGCATAGTGAAGGATCGGACACATGTCATGTGTCCGTGTCCATGAAATGTCGACACAGACACTTTGCGATATTAGCCGTGTCCGATTAACATAGCATTCAAGGACAGGTGATTTATGAATTAAAATAAAACAAGGACACTTTGATAGTTACCACTAAAAAGACAATTCAGGACTATTATAATGAATATAACAAGAAGTCCTAAACCTAAAAATAAAAAACAGCAACACAATTACTTTGAAAACATAGATGTAATCCTTGTTGCTCGAGAAATCCCTTGCTTCTTTAAGATTTACAACCTGCCAGAAAAATAACGTTTTACTTGAACATTTGCTTTAGGCAAGAAAATCAACAGAGGAAACCATTACTAGTATACGAACCTCCCAGTTTTCATTGGTGGTGTAAAGTACAAGGTTACGCATAGTAATAGATGCCATAGGAGGTGTCCTACAAAACATAATAATGACAATGACAACAATATACAGCAATCAGCTAGAAGGTAAAAGTTTAATGCAGCTTGATCTTTAATATCCAATCATACTAAAGAAAAGTAATTGATGATTGTACTACAGTCAAAAGGTTGATGTTACCATGTTGCTCCACCTTGGCGACGACCACCTCCTCGAGTTTCAAGTAGAAGATTTACAGTCTGTACTTCTATTGTCATCCCATCTGCAATCTGATGCAGCAAAGATAGTCAGATACGATATAAACAGCATTGTACTTGTTGGTATGGCTAATAGGTATTGGAATATGCCTTAACTCAGTCTATCATTATTATGGAATATGTTTTCCGTTTAGGCATTTTTTAAAGGCCTTTTATTTTCACTTTTCAGTTTCAAAAGTAATATATAAACACCCTAATTCATAACTCAGCATAATTTGTAATCAGCTTATCCTCAAGATCAATAAAACTTCCTCTACTCTACATGGATGTAGCTAAACTATGTTACTCGGACTCTTCATTTCACCTTACGTACCCGTGTCGGACCCTCGACATTCGGACATGGGTACGACACCCGGACACTTAACATTTAGTTCAAAATCATGGAATTTTTTCACAAAATAGCCGAGTCGGACATGGGTACCCGAATCCAAGTAACATAGAGCTAAAGCATCATTAATCAACTGCTTACAATTTGTGTCTTTTTGTTTATTATTTTCGCTTTATCTTGCTTGTATCCGTTTTGGCAACAAGGGACCATAGTCAATATATTCACTATGCCACAATGACTCAATGTAGAAATTGAGTCCCTTAAACAATTAATTTATGACACATAAATCTTGGTCCACCAGAAGCATGCACAACAAAGCATGATGATAGAGACAGTTGAAGGAAAAGAACCAAAAAATGCAGAGACAAGAATATCTAAAATTCGGAATACAAATTTTCCTGTTTACCCATTTCAATCCCTTCTCAGACAACCGTCACACGGCCTCAGAGAGAAAAGAAAGGATAATTGAAAAACATTAAGAAGGAAAGGGCCTGAGCCCAAAAGACATTGACAACCCTAACTATTTATTTTACCTTAGGCACCTATTTGATATTAGGAATAAATAATAAAAGCTACGGAGTCATTTTTTATCAGGACATTCCATCACTCTGCATTCCTGTTGATCCCTGATATATTCTTGCAAAGTTTAAAGACAGGTGACAGTGTCAAAAAAAAAAAAAGACAGGTGACAGTGTCAAAAAAAAAAAAAGACAGGTGACAGTGGATTAGGCGATGAAGGTTTCTATCTAGTTTCATATGTTTCTTGAGCTATTAAGCTCACCAAAGTAGTACCTTAGTTTACTTGGCTGCAGCCTGCAGGCCTGCAGCTAAGTTCACTAACTAAAACAAGCACTAAAATTCAATTGAAGAAGAAAAGGAAAAATTGCCAGATGGAAGTATCCCTGTCCATTAATGTAAATACTAAATAGTAGGGACTAAATTATATAAAAAATATAACAACCTTGTCAACATCAATATGGAAGTCTGAATACTGAACGGGAAACCATCACTTATAGTTCCACCATTTTTTAAAAAAAAATGGATCACTATTATATGTTACAATACTAAAAGCATGGCTAACTTTAACTTAACGTTTTTACATCAAAGTAGCTACATTTAATTGATGAATGCAGATTTGCAGAATATACACAGTAATTAAACTTATGTTAAGGATAGTCAGGTTGCCAACTTGCCATAACACGGAATGAAGAACAAAAGATTCTTAATATTAATCAAAGATGCCTCAACGCAACTGGACTCCAACCCAAAAAAAAAAAAAAAAAAAAAAAAAAAAAAAAAAAAAAAAAAAAAAACTCAAATAATAGCTTAAGCTTAAAATGCTCTCTCAATAACATGTGACAGGATGAGACAAAAGTCAAAAACGTAACAGCTAGAATCAAGAGAAAAGCAATAATAACAAAACTCACATATAAGAACTCTAAGAGTCTAAGCTATGTTCATTTCCAACATAAGATAAAACAAACTATGGTTTTATCTTATCTCCACAAGTCCACAACACATGTTATACTTTATCTTTTTACCAGTAAACCCTCATTTGAACTTCATTGAATTTACCTAAATTTATTTAAATATATTTAAAGTTGTCATTTTAACTCTATAGCCCTTATTTGAACTCATATTTTGCAAAAAAGTCTTTTGAAATGATAATGGCAAGGCCGAAACAGAAAGGGGGGAAAAATAATCAAGTTCACCTTATCAGCGAATCCATAACCGCTCCCTCTTCCTGTACTACTAGCGGATTGAGAACTGCAAAAACACTTCCCAAATCATACTCCCGGATAATTTACAAAAACAACCTATATACATAGTCCATTACAAAACCAGACTCCTTTCAGTTCAAAATCGATAAAGCAATGATCATACCTGCTGGAACTCTGACTCGTATCAGCATCCGCATTCTCTTCAAGAACCAAGTCAAGTCTATCTATTTGCACAACAATTGGCTCTACTTGCACATTGCTTACCGATGGTAGCTACACTCAAAACAACGAAATCTCAAGTCTTAATCATTATAATTCGAAGAAAATCTCCACTTTATCACACAACCTTACTATTGTCTGCATCAACCACTACTATAACTACATTCCCATCAAATGTCCTTCCAATCAACAATTATTACACATTTACATATATATATGAAGCATAAGATTACTACCTCCTATTCAAAATGTCCATCAAATCAACAATTCAACCAAACAAAAACCGAGACCGAATTACGTACCACGATTTCCAATTTCCCTAATTTGGCTGTAGTAACAGTAATCGCCGGGGGCAATCCGAGGCTCGAATGTAGCGCATCTCCATCAATATCTACATTTTTAGGAAGAAAAAAAAAATCATCAAAATTCAAATCAAAAATTCCACAAATTTCATCGAAATCACGCAATTAAATCCAAAATAAATCGCAATTCTACCTCGAAAATCATGCTACAGCATAATTCAACTAATCACAAAACCAAAATTCGATTCATTTGCTAAAATAAACAAATCAACAGTAAAATAACAAAAATGTAAACCTAAATTGGAGAGCTGAACAGTACGGCCTTGAAGCTTGAACTGATCTCTGGTGAAAGATTTCAACCAATATTTAAGCGTGTATTCCAACGCTCTTGCAAGAATCGACTCCATTTTCAACTCTCTAGAAAGTTCCAGAAGCTGTTAGAGAGGATTATAGGTGCCGGAAAACCGGAAAAGGAGGCCGGAATACCAGAAGCGGTTTTAAAGGAGGAATAATGGTGGTATTTGTGATTTTGTGATTGTGTTGTGTGCATGGAGAGGAGAGTTATTGGGTTATTGCAGGGTGGTGGCACGTGTGGAGAGATTTGAGAGAAAGTGTGTGGCACGTGTACCCGTGTGGGAGGAGAGAGGGTGTTGGATCTTGGTTAAGGGGGAAATGTCAGAGAGGTACGGGGTTTAGAGAAAACTAGCGACGTTGGCTTTTTTAAGTGTCGGAGTGTTGTGAGAAGTTTTGTCGGACTCTTCTTTTTTAAATTCTAACAACATGCATGCACGATTAAAGTCGGTAGGGGTGAAAGTTCGGTATTCGGTTTGGATTTTACTCCAAACCGAATCCAAACCGAATTATTTCGGTTTCAGATTTTTGAAACCGAATCCAAACCGAATTTGGATTCAATCCAATCCAATCCAAACCGAAATAATTCGGTTTTGAAAAATGAATCTAATCCAAATCGAATTTTTTTGGGCTGTCATTTTGGGCCTTAAATTTGGGCTTTTATTTGGGCCTATTGTTTTAGTCATTTTAAAGGCCTAAATTTTGTACGTTTCCTGAACAAATTTTTAAGAAAAAACTAAAGTCTTTAAGACTAATATTTGTCACATTAAGTAATAGCATAATTATTAAAAAAAAAACATTCCAGCCATTAGAATAAAATTACAGACATAATAGAAATCTTAAAAATGAAATAACAGTCCAACAGCAGCAAACTTAATTCAATTGGCAGCACCTTAATGAAACCATGGCAGTAGCTTAATTGGCTGGCAGCTTCAACTCTTCAACCGTTCAATCAAGCTCAACCAAGTCTTGGTTATTTTGACCACCACCAATTGTGTCAAATTTCTCAACTAACAACAGAAACAAAAAAAACAAGTTACATAATATATATGAAATATTGAAAAAAAACATCATATAATAATTGTTGTTATTAAAACATATCAAACAGAGGCTATGGGTGAACATTAATTATCACAAAACAATCAATCTATCACCAATTCGAACATCAAATATCACCAAACGATCAATCTATCACCAATTCGAAGTTTTCGAACAAAATAAAGGAAATCTAGGGACAATTGGACAAAGGAAAATTCACCAATTCGAACTATAAAACATCAAATTCACCAATTCACAAAGGAATATTACCATTTCGAACATAACAAAACATCAAATTCGCAAAATCGAAGAGAAGCAGGAAAAGAGAAGTGAAATCTGAAAAGAGAAGGTATTCTTACCTTTGACTGAATCAGAACGTGGTGGTGATTGGTGAGCGTTGAGCGGCGGTGAGATACCGAAGTACCGGACTAGTGGTGGACGGACGGAGTGAGGTGGTGAGGGAGAGAAGAGGGAAAATCTAGGGTTTTGGTGAGGGAAAGTGAAACTGTGAAAGGGAAATGGGAAAAGAGGGGACGAAAAGATCTAGGGTTTTGGATATATATATGTCATAAAATGGGCTAGTTCGGTGTTCGGTTTTCGGTTTTTCGAATTCCAAAACCGAATCCACACCGAAATATTTCGGTTTCTATTTTTTCAAACCGATCCAATCCGAAAACCGAAAAAAACCAAACCAAATTGCTTATTCGGTTTGGATTGGTTCGGTTTTCGGTTTTTATCCAAATTACTTTCACCCCTAAAAGTCGGTAGAGAATATGCTACTCCCTCATTTCCAATTTACTTTGTACGACGTAATATTTTGACTGAACGCGTTTGTTGATTTACATACTTGACCATTGATATCTTTTATTGTATATTATAATTTATAAAGAATTTATATTAAGAAATTATACATTAAAATAGATCTAACTACATTTTACATGATTACATTGACTTTTATTTAATAGTTAAAAAATATGGTCAAGGAAGATGTGTGAATAGTGCAAAAAGTCAAATTGTTGCGAATAATTTGAGATGGAAGGAGTATCTTATTTTAATTTATTTCAGATGCAATAAATTTAGTTGATTTTAAATAAATTCAATTCATCAAAAATATAGTTTTGATAAGGGTTACTTATCAAAGTATAAATTACAATTAAAATAAGTTTTAATAAAGTCTAATAAATTCACGTACATTCAAGTACGAGTAAGTTGTAATAAGAGTATAGATAAGTGAATAGAATACAACCTAAACAGTTCGTGCAAGATGATGATTCCAAAAATCAAAACAATTTGGCTAATTTTTGTGTCCTCACTCCGACTTGAAAGCTTTTTGTAACATTTATCCATCTTTCCCATCAAAACTACAAAGTATATAAAGTCTTAGCTCACTGATTAGGGAATAAAATAGTTGTAGGCTTGTAGCTTTAGAAGTTTGAGCGGACAAACAAAGCCACAACTTTATAGCTTATTGTTGTCGATGCTCTAAGGGGATCGATCCTCAAGGACCTCAAACCACCTCCAAAGTTTTGAAGTTGGAACGAGTTGATTCATGGATATTTAAAATAGTTCATTATCACTTTCTTCGTTTTTTAATAATTGCGATATACACTTTTTTTTTACCGTATTTAATAAAAGTGGGTTTTACATAACTTAATACAGTTTAAATGAGGTTAAGATATAGTGTTAGGAAATAGTGTAACTTTTACCTAAAAAAATGATTTTAATAATGTGTTACAAGTATAAAAAATAATAAATAAATAATCAAATAAGTATACTATGTTTTTTGGTATGTTGTAATAAAATATAACGGTAATTAATCAATTATGCAACAAACTATGTTTTGAGTGCACTTCATCATACAAGTTGCTTGACTTCGATAAAATATAAAGGTAATTGTAGGGAATAGTTTCAAGCCTTTAAAATCCCACTAGCTTGAACCCCATTGTGATCATACACTAAAGTACGGTGGCGTCCAAAAGGGAAGAAGATAGAGCAAAAGAGTCGCCAACAAGTTTTTAAGGAACTTGTAAACCGTTCACGAGGTGAAGGTTACACCCCTTAACGATCCAAGAGATCGTCAACTCCATAAGGTCATGAACCAAATAAGGGTTCGGGGATGAAGGTACAAATCCAACCTAAAAGAGATTGAACATGCCCTAATAATAGGCCTCTACTTTATTCTGCTCGTATTCATGTGCGCTTTCTGATTAGCATGCAATCAATAGGATTAACCCTAAACCTGTTTAATCTATGTTGGTTGAATTTAATGCACAAACAAACTATTATTGGCGATCACTTGAATTATAATCACAATTAACCTAACAAGATTATTAATTATCTTATTAAGCGTGATTGCAAATACCAATTCCCTTTAACATGCAATAAAAGGTGATCAAGCAATAACAATACAATATATATATGCATATCAAGCAACATAAATATATCATCATCATAAAAATAAATTATAATTGAAATAATCATAATCATGTTCAAGCATAGCAAGATCCTAGGCATGATACTAACAAGATTAATAACAAACCCTAGCGTGTCACTAAGCAATAAAAATCAAACCTTTAACCCTAACATGATACTAACATGAATAAATATTAGGAAGAGAATAAAAGGCATCATAGCAATCATATTTAATATTAAAAATACCCTAGACATGATACTAGGAATATCATAACAACAATGTAAACATGATATCTACATCATAATATCAATAAAAACCAATAAAGTACTTACTTGGATGCCTCGTACCTCTTTCTAATTACAAAATACACACGTTAGTAACTTCAAGGAAAATAATAATCAAAACAATTAAATTAAATAATTGAAAGAGAGATTTGGGACCAAACCCTCAGAAATTAAAACCTTTCACGTCTAGGGCGAAGGCAACTTCGAATATGGCTAGGTGTATCAAGATCTTGTGAATGCGGAATTTTGTATTAAAGAGAAAAGTTTAGAAAGGAATTCTAAAAGATCAATGTTATCGAAAATTAGTGAATGAATGATGAAGATAAATGAAGAGGATTGAAGATTAGGAAAATTGATGAATGATGATTGTAGATGAAAACGGAGTTTATTAAAACTTAAGAATAAAAAGAATTGGTGAACGATAGATGTAGATGATGAATGAAAACGGAGTTTTTGATACGATATTTATAGAGAAAATCATCCAAAAAAGATAATTTATCAAAACAGAGTCTGAAGATCGAAAAACTAACTTGGCGCCAGCCCTGGCTCATTGGCGCCAGGACCAGTGGCTAGCGCCAGGCGCCAATGGCTGGCGTCTGGCGCCAATCCTGATTCCAGGCGCCAAGGCTTGGGGTTGGACGCCAAACCGGACTTTAACGCGTTTTCGAAAAACTGATAATTTTACTGTACTGGAAGATAAAATAATATAATTTCAGTCGAAAATGCTATTTGATCTTGATTAAAACTCTGAAGAATCCTAATTGAATTAAGAATGATAAGACCTTCTAGAATGTTCTAGAAGACCAAAACTATTCCTAATTACATTAGGAATGATAAATCATATTAGGCCCTCCCCTAGATTATTGGGCCGTACTTAAAACTTAAACCGGGCCCAGTTTAGTAAATTGGCCATAAATTCCTCAATATTCATCGGAATTGGGCTTATAACATATCGTTGGAAAGGTCTTTGCAAGCCCCATCCAACTACACCACTATTGGACCCATATCATGGACCAACCAAACTGGATTGGCTGTTTTCTTAAAATAAAGTTTTCAAAAACAGAGAGAAGAGAAAAGAAAAGAAAACTTTCCGCAACACTAGACCTTTCCACACTTTCGTTTCATTCGATTATGATTCGACGTGAAAGGCACTCATCACTGGGTTTGGTTTTGGGGAGACACAAATGGGTGTTGATTAGGGGATTTTGCTCCCACCAATCGGAATGCGCCACGTGGGCCAATCAGGTCCTGCCAAGTGTCCCCCAGTTGGAACTGTCAGGGCTTGCCACGTGGCACACGCTTATTCGTCCACCTTGGACCTATTATGTCATGACACGTGGCATACTCCATGCCTAATGGAGAAACCGGCCACCCAGGCCCAACTTCCGAGGGAAGCCCAATTAGCCCTAGGTTAACCTAAACTTAGGATTGGCACGTTTCCCAAGGTTATAAATACCTCCCTTAATCCTCATTAAGGGGGATTACGCTAAAAAATTAAGCAATTGATGACTCTCACCTAGAGAAGTCTAAACACATTGATCACTCCTCCCCTAGAGGAACCAGATCTCCCACCTTTAATTTCCGCATTAATTACTCCTCACACAAGTACTAACTTGATCGTTGGAGGCGGAGCTCCCACCACAAGGAGTCTTCGTTGTTTTGCAGGTACAGGTGTCCGGTTCCAGTCTCGGAATTGTAACTCTCCCGCAGGACATCAGAAAACCCCGAAACAGGTGTCTACAGTAATTAATCAAGAACAAAATAGAATTTTACATATACAAGCACATGAAATAATTATGAATTCATATCTATATCTATATCTATACTTAGTATTTAAAAACACAAACCACAAATTTTTCATATGACACATGGCATCACAAGTCACTCATTACCCCATATGCCACATGTCACCCTTAATAACATATTAATATTTATGTTTAAGTCTTTTTGCATTCTCCAACTTGCAAATTCAAGGAAAAAAAAAAATGAAGTGTTTCATTTCCATCGTAATAAAATAAAGTTCAATTAATTAGTACACATTACATAAACATATGCATTATAGTTCATGAAGAGACATTAAGCGACATAGGAAAAAGGTTGTACACAAAATGCACACTTGTCCAGAAGGACAAGTGGGAGATTGAAAGGAATGGTGTCCTTCGAACAAGTGTACTATTCCGTTAGTGGGTTCAGAATTATTAGAAAGCTAATATATTCAGTGAGGTCAAGTGATCGGAATGCCTGGGTGGAGGCCGCTTTCGATCAGTAATATTAATGAATAATTAATATTACAGCTTAATCTTGACTGAACCCTTCGGGTCACACCCAAGCATTCAACAAACCGAACCGACGAATTAATTCGGAAGGAATTAATGAGTCGACCGAGTAATATTTATTTAGACGTCGAAAATTCGAGCTTAGAGCGTCGAAACCGAGCGTCGGAAGTCGAGTCGAAAAATAGTGAAAGACGAGACGAGAAATAGTAATAAATCAACAAAAGACCAAAATACCCCTAGCATCGAAATGCCCAAGCAAACCGAGTGTTAAGGGCGTATGGCCTAGCATGGTGGCTAGCATGCGCACCAAGCCGAGCCTAGGCTGGCTGGTGCGTGCTAGCGCACCCATGCTAGCATCGCAAGGCTAGGCGCTGCCTAGTGCGTGCTAGCATGCTAGGCGCAACCTTGTGCGCGCAATGGCTAGCAAGCCATGCCGCAACAAGTTGCAGCAGTTAGCACGCTAGGCGCGCCAGCTCGCCACAGCTAGCAGCAGCATGGCTAGGCCATTGCTTGCTGCCTAGCAGCGCTGGCCAAGGCCAGCAGCAGCCCGCACAAGCATGCTGGGCTTGCTGGCCAGCAGCGCCCGGCAGCCCGCATGCGAGTGCTGGGCCTGCTGGGCTTGTTGGGCGTGGCTGCCACGGACAGCAGCACATGGCAGCCCACCTTGGCTGCCTTGGTGCCCAAGGGTGGGTGCCATGTGGCTTGTGGTCCTTGAGTGTGTGTGGAGTGAGGTGGCCGGTTATGGGAGAGGGAGTGGGGAGAAAGTTTGGTCCCCCCCTTCTCCAAGTGGTCCTCACCTAACCACTCACATGAGCTTGCCACTTGTTGATTTATTACTAGCTTGATTATTAATTTTATTTTAGCTTTAAAATAAAATGGAAAAATCATACTATCCCACATTGATGGGAGAGTAAATGATACTCCCATCATTTCCTATAAATACCCAAGTATGGGCATTGGGAATGATGCTTGAGTAAGAATTGGAAAAGGCATCACAATTAGTGAAAACCTTTGAACTCAATATAATTACTCGGGTTTTATTGGTCGGGTCTTGCTAACCCCAAGACATTGGACCTAGTCGGTTTTGTTGGTGCGGGTGGACTTCGTTGGAGGTCTTCATGTGAGCGGGACTTGAAGCTTTCAAGTAAGAGCTCATTTTGGAGCGAAGCACGCATCAAAGGTAATTAGATTATCTTAATCTCGTGATTAATTTAATTATGTTTATGGTTTTATTTATTGCGAGTGCGGTCTTGTTTTTGGGTTTGTTTCCGCGGTGAGTCGGACTCACCAAACCCCAACAGCGGTATCGGAGCCTCGCTCGTTTATTTTTCAAATCATAATATTTTTAAGGTGTTTTTATGGCTTAATTTTTCTGGTTTTAAGTTGCTAATTAGATTAGTAACTCGTTTTTTCCAATTTTTACCTCGTATTAGAGTTGTCTTCAGCTCCCGAACCCAGATTTCGACCCAAAAATAGTGAATTTTGGGTGGAAAAGGCGTTCTGGAAATGGTTTTACCCTTTCAGGACTCTGTTTTTAGCCAAAAAAAACGACCAGAAATGCATTTTTCGAGGGATTTTTCGTTTTGACGAAATTTTTTAAGTCTTTCTAACCTTGAAAATTGATTACATATTTATGCTGGTTATGAATTTGGTTCTTTCCTTTATTTATATGCAATTTTAGACCACTTTAAGCATGATTACTTGGTAGTAATTGGTACTTGAAAGTTTGGTTTTATTTTTTCACATAATTGCAAATTAATTGCATTAACTGTGAAATTGTTGTTCTTTGTTGCTTCCAAGTACTAAAGATTCAATCTTTATTTATGATAAGTGATTGAAACTTTGAGTTACTAAATTCCATGAACTTTGGTTAAACTTTGTTGATTTAATCATTTTTTAGTTGATTGGAATCATAAAGTTTAAAACTTGTGATTGAAATTGGTTTATCTTCATATTGGAAGATATAATTTTTAATGGAGTCACAAGTATAAAGTTGGAGTCTTTATTGAACTTATGTTCATTTTTTCCAACTCCCTTTTATTTTGTCAAAATCTCAAGATTAATTTAAAGTGATTAAATTAATAGTGAGAATTGCCCTAATTTATTTCATTACACCAAGTTAAACCAATTTTATTTAAAGAATGGTTCTTGGAAATAAATTTGGTTAATTGCTTTTGGATGAATTATTTAAGTTGGACTTGTAATTTTTCATTTTTCCTCAAAATTGATTCTAAAATTAATTTAGAATTGATTTATAATGTCACACACAAAATCGATAATTTTCGAAACATTAGCACGCAACACGAGGCCTAACAGCCCCAAGCTAGCTCTCGGCAAGCTGGGCTGCTCACGCAACCCTTATGTGGCTGCCGAGGCTGCTGGGCACTTCGTTCTTAGGTTCTTGGTGATGTGCGTGTGTGTGTGCGAGGAAGGGCGTGGGCTGCTGCTCGCTGCCAGCAGCATAGCGCGCCAGCCAACAGCAAGCAGCAGCATGGCGCAACAGCAGCATAATGTTGTGCGCGCTGTGCATGCTGCTACGCTTGGCTGGGCTGGGCGTAGCGCATGCGAGCACAAGCAGCCCACATGCATGCTTGGTGTTGCGGGGGTGCGCATGGGCATACTACGTGCTTGTTGTACGGTACGTACAATCCCATAATTGGCACAATAACCCCGGGTTATTAAGGCGATGCTATTTTAAAGTTAATTTTAGCGTTTCTTAATATGTAAATAAGGGTATTTTTTTTGGACTCCAAGTCTTAGTGCTAGGCACTTAGACATTTTGGAATTCGGAATTTTGCTTAAATTGTTGTTTTAATTATTTTAATTATTTTGTTTATTTAATTAAAATTTTTGGAGGCTAGGCCTCGGTTTTTGAGCGACATTTGCAAAAATTAATTTTGGAAAATATTTGGGTTCACCGACTTAATTAATTGGATTAGTTAAGTTGGATGCGGAATTTAGTGGGAGCGTCTCTTAGTTATTTCCATAACCGGTTAAAACAACTTTGACTAGTTTAATTAGGCGTGTTAATTGGATTAACCACCTAGATTAGTTACTAGTTCTCGCGCGTTTTATGCATTGTTACTTTTTATCGTTGTAAAATGCATGGGCCATTCACATATAGTGAATGGAAGAATGGAATGTAAATTCTTTCACAGGTTTTATGAAATGGTAACTAGTGGGGCCCGATTAGGATAGAAAATACGGACTGTGATCCGTGATGTATTTTTGTAAATCTAAATACGGTCTGCGAACCGTTGAGTATTTTTGTACCTTAATATTTAGATTAGTCCTAATCGTAGATACTAGCAATTGTAATATTTTGGTCAAGTCTTGAAGACAGGGTTCTTAGAAGACAAAGCCATGAAGTTGCAAATGAAGACCTTTTGAAGACTTGAAGATCTCAAGGGGTCATGCTAGTTGCCAAATGCATCTTTATTTATGTTTTCGGTATATATTTATGTTTATATATATATGAATTATATGTTAGATGCATGTTTAGGATTTCGAATGTTGAGATGATTAATTAAGTTCACTTAAATCAACCAACATAGAAACCCTAGGTCCCTAAAATATTGAGTAAAACTTGCCATTCCAAAACACACTTACCAACCGAGCGAGGGTAGTGGTGGGCTACGCCAAAGCGAGGCATCACTACTTCTCCAAGGAACGTAAGGCATACCGGGTATGCAAGGTGGTTTTGGTTATACTCAACGATATAAGTGATGGAGTCCTAACATGTCGTGACAAAGTGAATAAATTGTTTAGAGAGCATTGGATGCGATGATTTATTCAACCAAGAGTGGCTTGGAGCCATTAGCAAAGCGTTGCTTACCTTAGGAGATTGAGTGTTAAGACAAGCCAAAGAATGCTTAACCACTCTTTGTTTCTTTGGATCTTGGAATCGACTTATTCTCACCTAAAATGGGGACAATCTTTAATGTGTGAATAAGACGTTTTAAATAAGTTTAATTAAAATGCATGAATTCAATCTTATTTAAGTATAATGAATGGTTTTTTATTTCAAATCCTTTCAATTGTAGAATCATGTCTTCAACTAATGTCAACGACCTTATGCTCCCGGAATTGCCCGAAAAGTTGCCAATTTCTCTGAACTTGGTAAAATTTAAGGAATGGGAAGAGGAACTCCGAAAGACCCTCTGAAATTGCTACCTAGAGCACATTCTGGACACTCAAATCCCGAGTTTCTACTCAAAGGGGATTATGAGTGATGAGGCACATGAGGTATGGAGTGTGGATTGTAAAAGAGTTTCCAGACTCATGGCAAACTCCATCCCGGTACAATGGAAGGGGAAGTTCTCCAACTATTTTCCGGACATGATGCTCAAAGCTCTAGAAGATGTAGTCAATTTGAGAGTCACCAAAAGTACCAGAGGAAACTATGATGGACTTGTGGAAGATGTGACTAGGTCACTCTCAAACATGAGGATCAAGCCACCGCAAGATGGTTGTCTCACGAAAGAGAGATAAGAAGTATGGGCTAAGGTCTATAATGCAAGACTTAGACCCGGGATGCCACTTCAAGCTCATGTGCTCAACATGACAAGGCTATTCACCCATCTGGAGCTAATTGGCAAACCAGTGGACGATGAGCAAGCGGCTCTCATGCTACTAAGCTCACTCCATTCGGGGTATGTTGCATTAAAGATGCGACTTACGGCTAAGCGGAACAAACTGTCCTTGATGGAAGTTGTTCAAGAGCTCCAGAAAACCTATTCTTGCAAGAAGGCTAAGGTTGCTCTGAGACCAAAGAAGAAGGAGTTCAAGAACAAAGATAAGATGTGCTGCTTCTATTGTAGTAGACCCGGACACTACAAAAGAGAATGTAGCATGTATCTAGAAGATGAGGCGAAAAGAAAAGTAACCTCAATCTCAGGTATCATCTTTACACTTGAACATAAGCCATTTATAAGGTATTAGATACCGGAAAATTGGCTCACTATATGCTCTTGTTTCAGGAACAAAGTGAGCGGTGCTTTTCAAGTGGATATGAGTACACAAGTGGAAGAAGAAGATAATCTTTCAAAGAAAGCTTGTAATCTCATATTTTGTCTAGATTTAAAACTTGTTTAGTTTTATCTACCATATTTTGATCTTGTGGCGTTGGACGTCATTTTGAACTTGATCACAAGACATATCATCTTGTTTATATTTATGGAATGACACGTTTGTGTCTTTGGACAAATTGTTTATAATGATACCAAAAGAGCTAAGACCATAGAGTCCAATCAGACTTACTTGTGGCTTTGTCGTCTTGGGCACATCAACATCAAACGCGTCAAGAAACTTCTAGAAGAAGGTGTTCTTGACTCTTTCGATTTAGAATCGTTTGAGAATTGCTCGGGATGTCTATTAGGCAAGATGATTAAACAACCATTCTACAAGTTGGGAGAAAGGGCAAGTGACTTATTGGGTCTTATACATACCGATGTATGTGGACCAATGAGCTCAACCACAAGAAATGGACATCGATATTTCATCACTTTCACAGACGGCTATAGTAGATATGGCTATGTCTACCTCATGTCGCATAAATCTGAATCATTTGAAAAGTTCAAAGAATTTCAGAGTGAAGTTGAAAATCAGCTTGGCAAGAAAATCAAAGCCCTTCGATCGGATCGAGGTGGTGAATACTTGAGCCAAGAATTCGATGACCATCTGAAAGAAAAGGGTATACTTTCAGAATTGACACCTCCAGGAACTCCACAATGGAACGGAGTATCCGAAAGGAGAAATCGAACCTTGTTCGACATGGTACGATCAACAATGGGTCTTAGTGATCTTCCTATCTCTTTCTGGGGACACGCACTTCTAACTGCGACACTAACACTGAACCGTGCTCCATCAAAAGCTGTAGAAAAGACTCCATATGAATTATTGACGAAGAAACCTCCTAGGTTATCTTTTCTAAAGATATGGGGATGCGAAGCATATGTCAAGAAATTGATTTCTGACAAACTTCATCCCAAACATGACAAGGTTTACTTTGTGGGCTACCCAAAAGAAACCAAAGGGTATTACTTCTACAACAAATCGGAGAACAAAGTGTTTGTTGCTCGCGATGGTGTCTTTTTGGAGAAGGAGCACCTTTCCAAAATGACAAGTGGGAGGAAAATCGAACTCGACGAAGTTCGTGAGGATGAGCAACAAAATCATAATGACAGTCAAAGTGCTCAAACAGCATCTGTTGACGCAGGTCAAAATGATCAAAATGTGCAAAGTCGAACCGACAATGCAAATGCTCAATCCATTACCCTACGTAGGTCTCAGAGGCCGAGATCTCAACCTGATAGATATCTTGGTTTAGTATTAACCGAGAATCAGGACATCCTGATTATGGATGGAGATGAACCGGCAACCTACAAGCAAGCGATGGCAAGCACCGACTCTGCTAAATGGCAAGAGGCCATGAGATCTGAAATGGATTCCATGTTTGAAAATCAAGTCTGGGACTTGGTTGACTTACCCGAAGGTTATACACCTATCGGATGTAAGTGGATTTTCAAGTTGAAAACCGAAAAAGATGGAAATGTATTCATTTACAAGCTAGATTGGTGGCAAAAGGTTACAGACAAGTTCATGGTATTGATTACGATGAAACCTTTTCACCAGTCGCAATGCTTAAATCCGTTCGGATCCTCCTAGCGATTGTTGCATATTACAATTATGAAATATGGCAGATGAACGTCAAAACCGCCTTCCTTAATGGTTATTTGGAAGAAACTGTGTATATGACACATCCTGAAGGTTTTGTCGACCAAAAAAATGCTAGGAAAGTTTGTAAGCTTAAGAAGTCCATTTATGGATTAAAGCAAGCAAGCAGAAGTTGGAATCTGCGATTCGATGAAGCCATCAGTAAGTTTGGTTTTATCAAGAATCCAGATGAATCTTGTGTTTACAAGAAGGTCCGTGGGAGTGACATCGCCTTCCTAGTCTTATATATCGATGACATATTGCTCATTGGAAACATCATTTCGTTGTTAGAGTCTGTAAAGGTCTGGCTTGGAAAGTGCTTCTCAATGAAAGACTTGGGAGAGGCTCAGTACATACTAGGCATCAAGATCTATAGGGATAGATCGAAAAGGATGATTGGATTGAGTCAGAGTACTTATATTGATAAGGTACTTGCTCGATTTGGCATGGAGGAGGCCAAGAGAGGTCACCTGCCAATGTCACATGGCATAACCCTAAGCAAGAAGCAGTGTCCACAGACACCTGATGAGCGGGTAAGAATGAATCAGATTCCATATGCTTCGCTTATTGGATCGATCATGTATGCCATGATATGTACTAGGCAGATGTATTGTATGCATTGAGTGCTACGAGCCGTTACCAATCAGACCCAGCAGAGGCGCATTGGACTGCGGCCAAAAATATCCTAAAGTACCTGAAAAGGAACAAGGATAAATTCCTGGTGTATGGTGGTGCAGAGGATTTAGTTGTGGAAGGTTATACCGACGCAAGCTTCCATACAGACAGAGACGATTTCAAATCGCAATCTGGATATGTGTTCTGTCTAAATGGAGGGGCGTTTAGTTGGAAGACACTACTAGAAAACAGGTTGATTGGGACGGAAATTTTTTGTCGGAAACACCTTGTTTTCCGTCGCAAAACCCATTTGCGACGGAATTCCGTCGTAACCGGTTGTCGGAAAAGTTGTTGTCGGAAAAACACCCTTTTCCGACGGAATTTCCGTCGTAAATGGGTTTTCCGACTGAATTTCCGACGGATTTCAGTCCGCCGAGAACATTTTCAAGCACGACAAAGTCCCTTGTAAAATTCCGACGGAATTGAATTCCGTCGTAAATGCCCGACAGAATTTCCGTCGGAAAATGCTTTAAAAAAAACAAAAAAAAAGCCACCGCCACGCTGTACCAGCCACCGCCACCGCAAGCCGTCACCCCTCACCACCTACCCCCACCTCACACAACCAGCAACTCACCAAGTCACCTAACCCACACCCAACCCCACCAACCGTATCACCACCCACACCAGAACCCTACCCACCAGCCACCTACACCAGATCCACCACTCCACTACCCACCTACAACCACCACCGCCACCTAACCATATTTACCACCCCACCACCCACCTAAAATCACCACAGCCACCACCAAAAATCACCACAGCCACCACCAAAAATCATCACAATCCAGAAATTAACAAAAAAATAAAAAAAATTAAAATCAAAATTGAAAAAAACGAAATAAAACAACAAAATAAAACCCACAAATACGGTCTCCATCCAACAGCCACCACCCACCACCACCATAAATTGTAAAAAAAAATTCCAATAAAACAACAAAATAAAATCAAAATTGAAAAAAACAAAATACATACCTTAATTAGACCACACATAACCTCGAAATTGGGTTTAAGAGGCCAAATTCGACCATTAAAACTCTAGATCTAGAGTTTTCATGGTCGAATTTGACCCAAAAACCTTTGTTTTAAGCATGAAGAGAGAGAGTAAGGGCGAAATAGATGAATATTATTGTTGATGTTGATGTCGGCGATGGTGTTGTTGATGTTGGTGTTGTTCGTTGTTCGTTGTTGATGGCGACTATGGTGGGAGATTTGAGGGGAAAGTAGAGTAGAGGAGAGATAGAGAAGGAGAACGAGTGAGATTCAGAGAACGAAAGAAGGAGAACGAGTGAGAACGAATTGAAAGAGAACGAATTGAAAGAGAATCAGAGAGAGGAGTGAGAACGAATTGAAAGAGAAGGGGAGTGAGATTCAGAGAAAGAGAAGGGGAGGAGAGAGAAGAGGAAAGATAAGGAGGAGAAGAGGCGGAAAAGAGAGGAGTGTTATTCTAGGGTTGATTTTTTTTTTTTTAAAAAAAAAAAAAATTCCGACGGAAAATTCCGTCTGAAATTTCCGACGGACTAAAAATCCGTCGGAAAAAGTAATTTCCTACGGAAATATCCGTCGGAAAGCCCATATATTACGACGGAATTTTCCGTCGTAAATGGTATAATTTCCGACGGAATTAAAATCCGTCGTAAATTTACGATGGAATTTAATTCCGTCGGAAATTTCGTACTTTTCGACGGATTTTCTTGTCCGTCGGAACGGTTCTGTCGGAATTAAGCTGTTTTCTAGTAGTGAGAGCGCAAAGCAGAGTACAACTGAAGCCGAATACTTAGCAGCTGCTGAAGCAGCTAAGGAGGCTGTTTGGATCCGTAAGTTCGTTGGTGAACTTGATGTTGTACCCTCTATAAAGGGTCCAATAGCCCTCTATTGTGACAACAATGGAGCTATTGCTTAGGCCAGAGAGCCTAGGGAACATCAGAAGGTCAAACATGTCAAGCGGCGATTTCACATGATTCGAGAATGGAAATCAGAGGGTGAAATCGGAATTTGCAAAGTTGGAACGGATGACAATGTAGCCGATCCACTTACTAAACCTTTGCCTCAAGTGAAGCACAACAAGCACGTTGAGGCAATGGGAATCAAGCATGTAGGAGACTGGCTTTGATTTCCTTGTTTAGTGTTTTAGTTAATTTTGAGAAAAATTAATGTAAGACGCTAAGGAAAACCATTTAAGTTTTGGAGTAATATAAAATTTCATGCAATATTTTATTACTCCGTAATGCTATTTAATTGTGGTTTAGGATTAAATAATGAGTCCATTCGATTCTGAGAATATTCAAAATAGGGTATCAAGACTAGTCTTGGTAAGGAAACACCTATTAAGTGAACATTGAATATTATAATCGAAAATTATCCCTAATCAAGGTCATTTAAACGATGGACGATTAATGACCGATTGAGATTAGTGTGTAGTTTGATTTATAGCACCGTTTCATGTGCTACAAGGACATGATTGTCATAAATCATTTGCACAGGTATTGGTTTAGAACCATACTGGATCGACCTATGAGAATACTTTAAGAAATTAAAAAAATTTGTCATAAGTATACTTCTCATTATGGCTATCGGAACCTATTTCCTCGACCATGAGTATTGTGAGTTCTCTTGTTTGAGTACTAGTTCGCTTTGATGTTGTCAAACGTCTGCCGTAATAGGGGATTATAACGGCAACACTCGGGCGACTAGGTCCTCTCAGTAAGAGGAGCTACATTACAAGACTGGGAATGTCCCCCTACTAAAATAGGGAAGATGTCTTTGTTGTATACAAGGCCTCTCGTAGAGCGAGACTGTAAAATGCATGGCCGTGCTCGAATGGATTTTAGAAATCATCTGTTTATTGACAGTCGAACTCGGAATCGGGAAACACTTCTGGACGTAATAAGGATGACAAAATAAATCTTACCTTATAGTTCATGAAGAGACATAGGAAAAAGGTTGTACACAAAATGCACACTTGTCCAGAAGGACAAGTGGGAGATTGAAAGGAATGGTGTCCTTCGAACAAGTGTACTATTCCGTTAGTGGGTTCAGAATTATTAGAAAGCTAATATATTCAGTGAGGTCAAGTGATCGGAATGCCTGGGTGGAGGCCGCTTCTGATCAGTAATATTAATGAATAATTAATATTACAGCTTAATCTTGACTGAACCCTTCGGGTCACACCCAAGCATTCAACAAACCGAACCGACGAATTAATTCGGAAGGAATTAATGAGTCGACCGAGTAATATTTATTTAGACGTCGAAAATTCGAGCTTAGAGCGTCGAAACCGAGCGTCAGAAGTCGAGTCGAAAAATAGTGAAAGACGAGACGAGAAATAGTAATAAATCAACAAAAGACCAAAATACCCCTAGCATCGAAATGCCCAAGCAAACCGAGTGTTAAGGGCGTATGGCCTAGCATGGTGGCTAGCATGCGCACCAAGCCGAGCCTAGGCTGGCTGGTGCGTGCTAGCGCACCCATGCTAGCATCGCAAGGCTAGGCGCTGCCTAGTGCGTGCTAGCATGCTAGGCGCAACCTTGTGCGCGCAATGGCTAGCAAGCCATGCCGCAACAAGCTGCAGCAGTTAGCACGCTAGGCGCGCCAGCTCGCCACAGCTAGCAGCAGCATGGCTAGGCCATTGCTTGCTGCCTAGAAGCGCTGGCCAAGGCCAGCAGCAGCCCGCACAAGCATGCTGGGCTTGCTGGCCAGCAGCGCCTGGCAGCCCGCATGCGAGTGCTGGGCCTGCTGGGCTTGCTGGGCGTGGCTGCCACGGACAGCAGCACATGGCAGCCCACCTTGGCTGCCTTGGTGCCCAAGGGTGGGTGTCATGTGGCTTGTGGTCCTTGAGTGTGTGTGGAGTGAGGTGGCCGGTTATGGGAGAGGGAGTGGGGAGAAAGTTTGGTCCCCCCCTTCTCCAAGTGGTCCTCACCTAACCACTCACATGAGCTTGCCACTTGTTGTTTTATTACTAGCTTGATTATTAATTTTATTTTAGCTTTAAAATAAAATGGAAAAATCATACTATCCCACATTGATGGGAGAGTAAATGATACTCCCATCATTTCCTATAAATACCCAAGTATGGGCATTGGGAATGATGCTTGAGTAAGAATTGGAAAAGGCATCACAATTAGTGAAAACCTTTGAACTCAATATAATTACTCGGGTTTTATTGGTCGGGTCTTGCTAACCCCAAGACATTGGACCTAGTCGGTTTTGTTGGTGCGGGTGGACTTCGTTGGAGGTCTTCATGTGAGCGGGACTTGAAGCTTTCAAGTAAGAGCTCATTTTGGAGCGAAGCACGCATCAAAGGTAATTAGATTATCTTAATCTCGTGATTAATTTAATTATGTTTATGGTTTTATTTATTGCGAGTGCGGTCTTGTTTTTGGGTTTGTTTCCGCGGTGAGTCAGACTCACCAAACCCCAACAGATAAAACAATACTCCCTATAACAACAACATTAAAAATCCTAGCAATAACACAATCAATCAATCCGACAATTAAATCATATAATACCACACACTAATCATATACAAATAAATCATGATCATATATAATTCACAAATTATAAAATTTACACATAACAATACGGGGTACAATTAATAATAACAATTTATAATCAAACAAATCAAAAAAATTAATTAAGATAGGGTGATTACACATAATAAATAATACAATCAAATTAATCAAACATCTCCAAATTGATAGAGTGTGATTACCTTGTAGATCAAAGTAGTTGATTGCACAATCAAACTTTGTGAACCAAATTGAAAGTATTAGCAAAATAAATGTTTTCCAAAAATATGGGTGAATAAAATGAATCAAAGCATAACAAAAATATGAATAAGGATAAAGATGGATAAAGATGGGTTTGATTTAACCATATTTTTTAAAATTATAATTATTTTTTTTTTAAAAAAAAACAAAACTTTTTTCATTTTGTTGTTATTAATTTATAATTAAAATATTAAACTCTTTTTTTTAACCTTTAATTATCTAATACTCAAAGATTAGCTCATATATTCTTGTTTTTTATATATTTTTTAAAATAAAACTGTAGTATAAAAATCATAAAATGTGGTTTGCAATGCGGTTTGGTCCAATTTTTTTTGGAAACCGGTCTAAATCGTGAGTCATTTTCAAAAACCGCACCTCAATTTTCAAACAGCAAATCGCACTCTGTGCAGGCCTAACTTTAGCTTATAAAAAAATGGACGAAAATAAGAACTTTAGCTTATAAAAAAAATGGAGGGAGTAATTTATAATGTGGTATAAAATAATAATAATAATTCTTACCTTTTTTTTTTTGTCTGTGGGTTGGGGGGAGTTGCTTAGGACCCTGTGGGTGGTAAATTAGAGTTACATGCTACGTACTAACATTTGTTGCTCAAGTAGTCGAGCCAGGTTATACTTTTGGAGGAAATACAAGTTTATCCTACAATTTTTATTTAGTGGCAATTAGGTAAATTAATTACTTTAATATTCATACCACCATAATAAAATAAAAAAGAAAAGCAAATTTTGTTGGATATTTATTTTCCTAATTATATTTTGTATATTAATGAAGAATAATGTATCTATATATACAATAACAATGTAGAGTATTGTCGTATGGCTATTTGTATGACTATTTTCATTGGTAATTCTAATGTGGGTAGTTGTATTGATGAAGTACGAGTGTTATTTTATCCACACAATAATAATGTAGAGTAGTCGTATGGATATTTGGATTGTATGTTTGGATTACTGTAACTTTTCATTGGTAATTTTAATGTGAGATAGTTGTGTTATTTTTATCAACTCTTCATTAGACATAATGAATAGTTGTGTTATTTCAGTATTTGCCCCTTTTTATTCATGTTTAGGGCTCGTTTGGTTGCCATAGGAAATTTGGGAAATTACAATTATTTATGGGAATTCACTTACATACCTTGTACGTAGTAAAATTCTTAGGAATTGAGTTTGGGATGTTTAATTTGATTGATATTAAGGAACTTGAACTTCCCATGTAATAATATCAATAGCTTTATATTAAATTGATGTTAACTTATAATTTAATATTATCAACTAATTTTTTTCATAGAATATTTAAGTATGTAATGTAATTATCAACTACTGTACTATACTCTCTTTTGTTTGAATAAATCTAAAAAGTAAATAACTCAATAAAAAAATATATATTAAAAAAAAAAAGAAAAAAAAAAGAAGCTGAGCAACGTTTTTTACGTTTTTTTTTAAATCGAGCAAATGTTTAAAACTCCGGATTATGGACCAAAATAAATTGAATTGGACGTTTTTCATAAATAGGACACGAATAAATGATTTAATGACACGAATAAATGATTTAATGACACGAAATGAATTATTATAAGGACACAAAATGAATGATTTTAAGGACATAAAATGAATTATTTTGGATTAATCAATGACGTGAAAGGTACTCATCACTGGGTTTGGTTTTTGAGAAAACATAATCAGGTGTCTACACTCTTTAACCTCTATATCAACGATTCAACGCATGAAATGATGAACATAAATACCTTTTCAAGACTGTTAACAAAAATTAATTACCCACGTACGAGAACGAAGATTGAATTGAAGTTTGCACAAAAAAAAAAAAAAAAAAGATCTGCAAGTCTACAGCTTAAGGAGAGATAATGGTTTAGCAAAAAAAGATATCTTTACTTTAATTGCTAATTAATGGAGCTTATAAATCACAGGAACTCTGACTTACCTAAGGGGGTGGTGGTAAGTAACTTCCCACAATCTATGGGAATTTCTAATTTTTGGGAATTCTGACTTTCCCCATTTTCTCAGTTTTATGCCAACCAAACAACAACCTATGCTACCAATTCCTGGGAATTCTGATTGCCTCCACTATTTCCTACCAACCAAACAAGTCCTTAATTTCTTTTTCCATATTAATAGTTGTTGTTGTTCCGTTCAAATCATTTATAAAGGTATGTGTTATGTTTTATTTGTTTTATACAATAGATGACAAAAGCTAACGAACGCCCCAGGGTATTGGATAAGATAACTAAAAGTACAAACATTTAAATAAAATGAACATTAGTTACATCGATCGACACATGATTTTGACATGCATTCCCAAATAAATACCACTTTATATTATGAAGTATTTTAAATGCTTATCTAACGCTCCGGTAGCATTCGTTGTATGCAGCAAGATCCATTATAGAAATATAAATGTTTAATAATATTAGTTTCTGTATAACTATTATAATAAATTTCTTACTCTACACATGGATAAATCCAGACTTTCTTGCTTCACCATTAATGGAGAAGGCTCACAAGCAACTCAAGAATAGAAATCATATATAACTTCAATGGAGAAATCAACGAAAAATGGAAAGGTCACCTACCCTTTAGTGTTAATCTCGTCCTTTATTTAATTATGTTTTTTCTTAGGGTTTTTCGTTTACTTCAATGGGAACTAGATAGTGGAGTTAGCATCATTGTTGGTGAAATCTCAATTGAGGAAGGAGACAATGCTGAGTGGGGATTGGAGGAAGAAGTAGATGAAGATGAAGGTGGGGTGAGTTGGTGAAGGAAGGAGGAGGAAGAAGATGACGATGAATGAAGAAGATGAGGAAATGAGGAGTAAGAAGGAGATGATGATGAACGTGGGTGGATTGTATTTTTTTCTTTTCTTTTTTGACAACAACAAAAGAGAAAGATAAACTACATAACAAAGCTATTTAAATTAGTTCTTTACCCATTAGCAATTAAGTGTGCCTTGGGAACTTGGTCCCTATAAACCTTCCAAACCACGTAAGTCTGTAAACCACTTCGCCTTCCTGTGGATGTCCCGAATTGTCCATTATATATCAATGTTTGGAACCTGCTGCTGGCTTAGAATGTTAACTAGAATAGCAGAATATGTGAACAAAATGATCTTTTGCATGTTCTTGGTGCGAGCCCATCTAATTGCCATTAGACGAGCTAGAACTTCCGCATGAATGACAATAGTGCCCACAACCCTCCTGGAAAACATCATCATCCAACGCTAGACTCCAACCCAACCCTGTCGTATTGCATGTGTGCTTCTGCCAAGACCCATCTATAATGAATAAGAAGGAGATGAAGGAAGGAGGACTTATTTACTAAAATGCATTTTATTTATTGCATAAATGACCCTTTTAACTTACTTATCCAGGTGATTGACCTAGTTAGGCTCATGCTTTTGAGAAAAGAAAGATTTTTCGAACTCTTGTTTACTGTTTTTTTTAATCATATATAACACACTAATTTTCATTGATTAAAGCCATATGACATATATATATAATGGATCTTGCTAACGAGCGTCCCGAGGCGTTAGATAAGGATAAATTATATTTGTTGAAATGGTATTAAGTTAGGAATTCATGACAAGATCATGCGTCATTCGGTGTAATTAATGTTAATTTTACTCTAATATTAGCACTTTAATTTTCTTATCTTACGCCCCAGGGGCGCTCATTAGCTTTTGCCATATACAATAGACGATTAATGACTCTTATTATTTAAAAATAACAGTAAAAACATGGACATATATAAATATTGTACAAAAATAATAATATAATTATATAAACATAACAATCACGAGGTATGGTCATAGCGTTTGAGCTATATGTTTATTATGAAGTGTTTCACTCAAAAAAAAGTGTTTCACTCCATATGAGTTATTTTTTTGCTCATAAGGACCATGCCACTCTACTGGTTAATTAATGCAGACAACTTGCTTTACTTAATCAAGTTGAAAACCTTGACCAAAATTTGCTAATTAATTTCATATTATCCCCGTTTCTAAAAGTATGACCCACCTACTCTTAATTTGCTTAATGTGAAATAACGTTGATCGTATTTAGTTGATCAAATTTAATACTTTGGTAAGAAGAATCTTATTAGATTTGTATCGATCAATATCAAATTATCAATTTTTGAAATTTCAACTTTTCATAATGTCAGTGATATGAAATATATCGTCGAAGATATTAATTAATGTTCAAACATGCACATTGTATATACAAAAACCAATTTAATAGAATTCATGCCGTTCCTAATTTTCTTCCATAAGACAGACGACGATGGTGGATGTCGAGGAAGAGCCGAGGCGGTAGGTCGGTAGCCACGTTGACCTTGGAGACCAAGAGACGTGCGGGCAAGTTTTCCTCCCTCCACACACCATATTTTATATTCCCCCTAATCCCCTATTCATTGATTACTTAATTAGTGGTAATGAGGTATAGCAAGAGACGTAAACGGTAAACATTGAGTCTCTTATAATTCAAAAAAATCCTCAAATAAAAAAAAAAAACTTCCATCTTTTAATTTCAACTCTAATTAATTTCCCCACTTTCCCTAAATTTCCTCTTTCTTTGCATTATTATCCGATCATCACACATAAAATTAAAACTAATTCAACTTTCACTTTCTCTCTCTGGAACCTTCTTCTGTACGGAAACTCATCTTCTCCAACCAAAGGGGCAAAGAACCCTAATCTATCTTTTCTACTTAAATTATGATCGAACTTTGTTTTTAGTATGATTCGATTGTAAACTACTTCATTTTTCTTAATTTTCAGTTTTTTTTTAAAGGTTTGAATTGATTGATTTGTCTCTTTCTTTTTTCAATCGTAAATATTGTAAATTTGTTCATATTACTTCGAATAATCTCTTCATTTCTTTGTTTTTTTGTCAAATAATAACTTCTTTTTCAATCCATCAATTTCAGTGTTTTTATGAAAATTGTGCTTGGTTTGATTGATTAGGGTTTGGTTAATTTTTCAAAAATTGCTGGGTTTTCCAAAAATGGGGAATTTGTGAATTTTTCTGGGCTTCAAAATTAGGCAAGAACATGAACTTTTGAATTAATCTGGAGGAAATCATCCCCAATTTATAATCATATTACTTCTGGGCGTTGCTCTGTCTCCTCTTTTACTGAGAGGGCTGGTTGATGAGGAATGAAGGGAGAAAAGCTCGTGGAGGAGTGGCAGCTGCTGCTTCTTCATCGGGCCGGCCCAATGGGATCATCCCGAGCTCGTTCCGGGCGCTTTCGAGTTATCTGAGGATCGTATCGTCCGGTGCTTCAACCGTTGCGTCCACTGTCCGGTCAGCGGCTTCGTCGATTGTGGTGGATAGAGATGATGATGCTCGCCATGATCAGGTACATGTTTCAGTGTGCCCGGGTTTTATGCTGTAACTTGCAATTTGAAATTATGATTCATTTTATAGTTATTGCTTGAAAATTATACCATCAGTTGAAAGTAATGCATATCTGTTGTGTTTGGAATTTAGTTCAATCATCAATGTGTATAGGGCAATTGAAACAAGAGTATATGATAAATCGGGATGTTTCTGTTAGTCTTCATGTTCTGTGAATTATGAGAAGAAGATGGTAATGAATTGTGGTTGAAAGCTGTGTTCTTGTTGCATTGACGAGGTTTTTTGTCCAATTTTAGTGATATAAGGCCAGACTTGGATAATTGGAGTTAGAAACTTAGAATCATATTTTCAACTTGACTAGACTTGGGGCTGAAAGAGTGAAAGATACTTTACTAACAGCTATAACTGGATTACACAATCTGCTGCTGCTTTTGTGTTTTGCAGCATGCCAGCATATCAATTTGATGGGTTGTAGGGTATGCAACGGTTTGTTGTTTTTGAGTGGAACCATTTTATTGGGGCTGTTATTCATGGTGGTACTACATGCTTGTCAAGTGAGTAATCGTTTGGTTAATGGTAATATAAATGGATCCATTTAGTGCTTTTTGGTGGCTGCTGTCGTAAGTTGAAGAACAAGGTTCCATAGGTCTAATTTAGCAACATAATATTATGGGATTGTATTATTGGATGGTTGGTTTGTGGCAATGGATAGTTGGATACAAGATTCTGTCACTCGGAGTACTTTTGAGGACTGTCCAAACTTTAGCCTTTTTTGTTAACTGTGTGATGTAGTCTGCTGATAAATGGGATGGTGCATTTGGAGTTGCATAGTTGCTAATTTGCTTGACTGAAAGTCTATGGTGGTTGAGTATGAATAAGTTCTTAAAACAGTAACACTAGTTAGGCTTACTTAGTCTTTTAAGTTGGATTTCAAATGTAAAACCAGTCAGTGATTATTTAATGATTTATGTTACAATACTCTTTTAGTCTTTTGTACCTTTATTTTACTTTTGAAGACAAGTATTTGGAGCAGAGCTTTTCACTTTCTGTGTGATGCTTGAGGTCATTTCTGCTCGCTAACCTTTCTAGCAAGCAATTGCCACACTATTGGTTCATAGCATGGTGATTGAAATAATTTCTGTTAAATTACTGGTATTTGGTTATCACTCATGCCTCAATGGGAGAAATGTTGGTACAATAATTGGTTGAGCTGTCTCCAAAGATTTTTCCGTTGGAGACTTATATTGTGGATCTCTGATGTGTAAAAACATAGGCATTATGTTTACGTAGTAATTGTCTATGATTATGAATACGGTGGTTGATGAAAATATCTTTGCTTATGTTATTTAGGTAGATGCATTAAAGAAATAATGTATGCAATGAAGGATTGACTTGTGCAGAATAGGACTTCATGGACTTTGTATGTTCTTGATACCCTTAGACTCTCTAGAGGCTTGATGGCGAATAACTATTTCTACTTAGTTCATGGGAATTATTATCATATTTTGCTGGGTTTTGTTTCCGCACTTTTCTTTTATGTAGATTCTTATCCTATATGAAGTGGTGAAAATGCCCTTTGGGGTTTCAAACTCTTCATATGGCTAGGGCTAGGGCTAGGGTTGAGATGTGTGCGATAAGAACATGTGTATTACGAGAGTTCAATACATAATGGATTATTAAAGACTTGTACACATTATATATACATGTAAAGGAGCCAACGGCTCCATAATTCCTTATATTTTTGTCTCGGGGATGGTCGAGATCCCTCTCATTTATTGAAAATTTAATTAACTCCTTGTTCTTCTACTTTCTTGTAGAAACAATTATGGGGCCCCTTTATCTCACGGAAGAGGAAATTTGCTATAATAATACTCCCTCTGTTTTCTTTTGATATACCCATTTGCTTTTTCACACTTTTCAATGCACTGCTTTAATTGTCAATATCTCCTATTCCGTATCATCAAAATTTATTTAAAGTTTTTGAAATCATTGATAACATTTATCAAGATCCCGGATGACTATGTTTTTCGTTGTATGTTAGGGAGTATGAAGTTTCAACTATGTGTGGTATATGATATGGAGTACTTCGTATGAACCTTGGGAGTTTGCCATCCAAGATACAAACTCGGGGTCATTTATAGATAATGACATGGGTATTATGGTGTTGCCGGAGGCGGATTGCAAATATTCCATCTTCATTGAGTCTCCACGTATATTCTGTCAGAAATTAAGAATCAATAATAAAAATTCTATAAATGAAAAAAACTTCATTTTTTTAAATAAAATAATGAAGAAAGAAAGAATCCCCCCCCCACCCACCCAAAAAAAAAAAAAAAAAACCTCTTCTTTCTTTTCCCTTATCCTTTCCCATTGACTTGTCATTTTTCGTTGCCCCAGATTCACTACCCCTAAGGCCCTTGATCAGCTGCTTAGCCCTTTGCAGCTGGAGGCAGTGATTAGTGTTTTTTTAGCAAAAGTTTAAAGGTGCTTTTAGCTTGAATTGAATCACTCTGAAGGGGTTGAATAAGAGTTTAATGATTTTTTTTTTCTTGGAACGCTTAAATGAGTGGGTTGTTGATGGACATGCTGGACCTGATGGCTTTTAAATTTTGTTATTTGTATATTTTTCACTCAATTCATGCGCCCTCTTTTCTCTTTATTATGCTGCCCTGATATTTTGTTTAAATTTTGTTATTTGTATATTTTTCACTCATTCATGCACTCTCTCTTTCTCTTTATTATGCTGCCCTTATTTTGTTAGACATTAACTTTGAATTAAAGGTCGCTCTTTGTCCATCATATCAATCCTTAGATCCACCTATTATCTTTTTGCAAGTCTTGCAATTGACTTTAGAAATTGAGTCCCACTTTTTTTTTTTTTTTTTTTTTTTTTTTTTTTTTTTTTTATCTCTATTAAGCAGTGGCAGACTTTCTGCGTATATCTCCTAAATGTGTTATGACATGAGCCGGATCCATTTTCTTCGGTTGAGACATTATTTGGACTTTTTGGAGTGTTTTACACAATATCATATACATACAATTTTCCTTTAACTAATTTTATTGTTGGGCCTTTAGACCTCAAATCTGTGTCACTAGATTTCATATGGGGCGCTGTTTCATTGTGTGCATGTGGTAATCATCTTGTGATTGTTTTGCTTACTATTTTTTTTTCCTTCTTCTATCTCTTGCACTTTCTGTATTAAACATAATTTCTGCAGAATAGATATTTTTTAACCATTCATTATGTTTCCTGATTGCTAGAGAACACTCCCCTGTTCAAGAATAATTTACACATTTGACATGTTTTTCATTATTTATATACTAACTTTGACAATAGTTTTTAGTAACGTATGAGAACAAATTTTATCATAAAATGTGTTGTTTAATAGGTATAAAGTTTCATAAAATATAATGTTTCATAATATTAACTTTTCATTTTTTTTTTCTTAATTCTAATACTTCGTATTTAATTATATATATCTAAATCAAACTAGTGCATGTATTTCAAAAAAAAAAAAAAAAAAACACTAGTGCATTGGCATGTACCAAGTTTGACTGTGTTAATTATTATGGGATGGAGGTAGTGGATGAATTGAGCCATTATTCTAACATTGTTAGTTGTCTCTTTACGCAACATGGCTGTACACATTTCATATAAGAGGTTCAGGATATCAAGATGTTTTCTTCATTTCTTCCTCCCCCATTGTAAATGTATATCATACTAATGTGTCTTTCAATCAAGAATCTCTTAAACATCACTACATCTACCTGCTTGTGGTTTGTTATCTGAATTCTTGTAGTAACTTGATTAATGTTTACCCAAATGAAGGTGCTTTGGGCTGGGTTTGACAAGTTGGAATTTGAGGGAGACAATGTACGGCAGGTTCTGCTGTTGGGTTATCGATCTGGTTTTCAGGTATGGGATGTGGAGGAAGCTCACAATGTTCATGACTTGGTGTCCAAACATGATGGTCCCGTTTCATTTTTGCAAATGCTGCCAAAACCATTGCCAACTATGGCATCTGAAGATAAATTTTCTGACAGTCGTCCTCTGCTGGTAGTGTATACAGATGGATCTCGTCTTCTGGATGGGAAAATTGCTCCGTGCAATGGAAGCATTTCCAATGGCAGTGTTCCTGGGAATGGCCTCTATGGCCCTTCTAGTATTCGATTTTATTCATTAACTTCCCAGTCTTATGTACATAGTTTAAAGTTTAGATCAGCTGTTTATTCTGTTAGGTGCAGTCCTCGGGTCGTAGCTGTTTCGCAGGCAGCTCAGGTAATTATGTGTTATATTTTGAGATTTTCTTAGTTTTGTAGAAGTTAGTGCAGAAGATAATATTCTATAATATTAGGTGCACTGTTTTAATGCTGCTACCTTGGAGAGGGAATATACCATCCTTACAAATCCTGTTGTGACTGGCTGCCCTGGTTCTGGTGGCATAGGATATGGTCCACTTGCATTGGGTCCTAGGTGGCTGGCGTACAGTGGTAATCCAATAGATGTTTCAACTGCAGGTCGTGTCAGTCCACAGCATCTTACACCTTCAGCAACTTTTTCCAGTTCAGAATCAAATGGTAATCGTGTGGCTCAATATGCAGTGGACTCCAGTAAGCATCTGGCTGCAGGAATTGTGACACTGGGGGATATGGGTTATAAAAAGCTGTCTCGTTATTGCTCTGAGCTATTGCCTGATTCTAATCACTCAGTTCAATCTGGAGTTACTGGAAGCAAAGTCAACGGCGCTGTTAATGGGCATAATGGTCACCTGCCTGACGTAGATAGTGTTGGAATGGTATGTATATTTCACCGTCATAATTGCTTGTCTTGATTTTATATTTCTGCATTGCAAATTTGCTTTTAAAATCTCCTTGAAATTGGGATTGGTTATTGAGATTGCTAGTCTTTGTCTTTGTCTTTGTGTTTTTGTTTTTATTTATGTTTTGTTTCTTCAATCTGATTCCAATTATAAAATGTTTCCTGGCTGGCTGACTCATATGTTTCATCATTCTTCATTGATATTTATGGGCATGTTTGGTTTGTAATCATTTGGATCATTGTGCTATATAATAGTTTAAACCCATTTTTTCTTCAGGTCATTGTTAAAGATGTCGTCAGTAAAAATGTGATCACTCAGTTTAGAGCACACAAAAGCCCTATTGCTTCATTATGTTTTGATCCCAGTGGGACTTTGTTGGTGACAGCTTCAGTTCAAGGCCATAACATCAATGTTTTCCGCATTATGCCTGGACATCCTGCATCGGATGCCTATGGATCCTATGTTCATCTTTACAGACTGCAGCGCGGCCTTACCAATGCGGTGAGGCTACTATTCTATCATTGCTCACTAGCCCTTCTTGCCAAAGTGTCTTCCTTGCTGATGATTATACTCCACTTCTCCTTTTTTGTAGGTTATACAGGATATAACTTTCAGTGATGACAGCCGCTGGATCATGATAAGTTCATCTAGGGGCACAAACCATCTCTTTGCTATCTCCCCTTTTGGTGGTACTGTGGATCTTCAATTTGCAGATACTAATGTTGAAAGTAATGGATTTAGTGTTGCAAGCAGTACAGTTGTTCCATGGCAACCTCAACCTGCTGGTTTAATGTTAAATCAGAACAATCTTTTTGCATCTGGTCCACCTATAACCCTGTCTGTTGTTAGCAGGATAAGAAATGGAAATAATGGTTGGAAAGGCACTGTTAATGGTGCTGCAGCTGTTGCAACAGGCAAGAATAGTTCTCTATCTGGTGCTGTTGCTGCTGCTTTCCATCTATGCCGAGGCAATGACATGCATCTTAATGAATTTGCTATGAAGTCTAAGTACCACATGCTGGTTTTCTCTCCTTCTGGTAGTTTGATACAATATGCACTTCGAGTTCCTCTTGCGCAAGATGCATTAGCTGCTGTTTCTGGAGTTAATTTTGCCTATGGATCGGCTCCAGGCAATGATTCAAAATTAATGGTCGAGCCTACTCAGAAATGGAATATTTGTCAGAAACGAAGGGAAAGAGAAGAGAACTTTGATATCTATGGTGAAAATGGTATATCAGAGTCCTCTAAAATACATAGCGAAGGGACTAGAAATGAATATGGTACTAGATCAAAGCTAAGTGTTGAAGAAAGAAATCAACTTTACATTTCCGAAGCTGAACTGCAGATGCATGATCAGCAGGTCCCACTTTGGGCAAAATCTCAGGTATTTTATGGCATCTATCTATACTCATAATGAGAATTTTGTACAGATGAGATGTCTTACGCATTTCATCTAATTGTTACAGATTTACTTTCAATCAATGATGGATGATGCCATTAAGATAGACAATGAAAATGCTGGAGGGGAAATGGAGATTGAAAACATTCCTCTACGCACGATCGAATCTAGGTCCAAGAATTTGGTTCCTGTTTTTGATTATCTGGACAATCCCAAAACTCAACTGGCAAGGTAATCTCCCTGTCTCTGTATTTTTTCTATTGGAAGGCAGGAATTTAATGTTGCTAATTGTATTATTGACTTTGCGTTAGCATGTCTATTTTTGCAAGTTTCTATGTTACAATTCTGTGATGCTTTCTGTTAATGGACTGGTGGGGGAATTAATCTAATGTATAGACTAAAATTCCAATGAACTACCATACCTGATGTCCTGATGATATAAGAGAGAAAGCATCTGATGTTCATGTTGCTCACGTGTTATAATAATTTTTTATTTTCTTGCTTTGTGTCTTTTAGGTATAATCTTTCTCACATGTTCTAATTAGTGCTTCTTTGTTCAGAGTTTCTGCTGCAGATAGCAAGATTGAAGCAGGGCAGCTGCCTCAAAATGGGAATATTCTAAATGGGGTTAGGCCTTATGCTTTGGGGTTGACTGAAAATGGTGTTGAAAACCATCGCGGTGTTGGAGAAAACAAGTATGGTATACTGAAGCCTGCAGATGATGCAATGGGCTATGTAAATACTAATGACAGCCCTAAACGAAAGTCATCTGAGCTTCAGTCTGTAAATAATAGAGATAGAGAACACTTGAAAATGGATGACTCATCCCAAGCTTGTAAATAAATTACAGCGAAGCCTTGAAAATGGAGAATCAGTTTGAAGGCAAAGATTTGAAAGTTTGATTGAGGTAAGGATATTAGTGGTTGTTACACTTTTGTGAAGAGATTGCATATTTTTCCAAGTTTTGACAATTACTGAATAGAAACATCCAGTGTCGAAATCAAAATGACATAAATAGCTTATGAGATGTGAAGGGCTAAAGGCCGTGCAATGATGGTTTGGAAGCAGTGAAAGGATTTTTTCTTTTTTTAGGGAGTGGGGAGAGGGTAAAAGGAAATTAGCAATATTATTGTCTCTATTTTTCTTTTCCTGTATTTCAGCTATGTTTTATATTGGACGACACTAAACCAGTTTCCTTAATCTTCTACAGGATGCGGCTATTCTTTTATTCTCAAGGTGTGTGATAAGTTCGTGTTTATATTTACCGTGATATCTGTAGAGGACTAAGACATGACATTGTGATTATTCCAGGGCCTGGAACTTTGTTAATATTGTGGTGTTGGGCGGTTTCCTTCACATTGGATTTGTACATAATAGTCGTTCTTGTCAATAATCTATACTGTGTACATAATAGCTACTTAACACTGTCTCCAATTTTCGTCATTATATTTATTTATTTTGATCTGATTCTCGGAGCAGTCATATTCTTTATTTATATTTCTCCGATTTATCAGAGCAGTCATTTTCCATGGTTAGAAAAATTAGAATTTGTTGCAAAGTAACTCACCATAATGAAATTGAGAAGTCTCTTATTGTGGTTGGTTTGTGATGGAACATTTCTTTATTTTTGTATGCTTCTATTGTTGCTTGATATGATGAATTGATATGTTTGGTCTTTTTGGATTTCCAACCGAATCTCTGTTACTTTTTTTAGAAACATGTGGTGTTGGTTGAACGCAGTTTTTTCAAAAACAAAATACTGTAAATATTCTGCTATATTACTACAGTACATTTTTAAAAAAGTGTTATTTTTTTTTTCCTTCTTGCTGATATTTAGAAACTGAAAAGCTTTTCTGTCTAGTCATTCAGTAGATAATTTTGGGTGTCGTTTCAATTTGTATGTATTTGAACAGGTTCAGAGTAATGTAGCCCAGAGCAAACACAAGTAGGTTCTTGGATGTTCTTAATCACATTAAAGGACGGAGTAATTATTAGAGATATGAGATATAATCAATTTATTTTCCGATATTGGTTATATCTCATGCTTTCAAAAAAATAAATAAAAATATTGGTTGTATCTCATATCTCTAGCAGTAATGAAGTATATTCTTTATGAAAGTATGAAGTATATACACGCGCCTCGGTCTTAGTTGCTTCTGGGAAAAGGATTAGTTGTGCAGGATGCAACTACTTCCAGAGTTCCAGATGCATATACAGATTATACTATGATTACTATTCCGTATATTATAGTGCATAACATAACTTTGTTTAAGACTATAACATAACTATAGAAAGATCCGTATTAGAAATAGAAATGGAAGATGATTCTCTTGTACTCTTGAGTAGGCATATTTTATTCTCTGTCACCAATGTATAATGACGTTACATTACAAGCAGCAAACAAGAATATTATTACTTGTATTTTTCTAGTTTTGAATCATGAAAACATATTAATTAATAAGTAACTTTTTCTCCTATCAATTCAATAAAATAAATGTACTTTTTTCCAAATATGCATAATTAAAATACCAAACAATTCATAGCATTTCTTTTTAAAGGCTAAGAAAAAATTATAATTTCCTAACAATAAAATACCATATATTTTAATACATGGAATACTGCATCATATTTTAGATAATATTTTCCTCAAAATTGTAATTAAAATAAAATAGCACATAGAATTAAGTGTCATTTTCCTTGTAGAAACTCTGTTTCTGTCAAAGAAGTCGAATTTACGATGAAAATATAAAAGAATCCTTTAATAGCATGCTTCCACATAAACCCATAGCATATATTCTGAAGAAAATGTAGAGTTTAAGAAAAGCAAATAACCAAACAGCTCCTTCTCATCTGCTTCTTGTTTTAGTTTTACCATTTTTTCACCTTATAATAATAATAATATTAAGACCCAAAAAAATGTGTGACATAATTTTATGTAAGTCCAATGTCTTAATCTTTCAAACAACTCTTATGTCAACTTCATAAACTATGGTCAAATATTCAAATATTACACTATATGTTATAAGCACAATTATATAAGATGCCTATTTGCTAAGCAAAGTTAGGTGATTGATAGGAACTTTGAACTACAACCCCATGAACTTTCCTTTACACAATTCCTATGTTTTTACATTCCATTGCATTACATTACATACTCCCATTTTTGAGTCATTCCTACATGACTATTAGCAAGTAGAAAACATCAAATTAAGTCTTTTCGGCGCGTTTAGCTTGTTAAGCTTTTATTAGCTTGGGTTAAACTATTTTTGGGATAAACTATCTTGTATCATTTTGGTTAAGGTAATACTACAATTACAATGCAGCTTCATATTTCGCCGAGTTTAAGGCATGTAACTGTATTTCCGGGCAAAGGAGTCAGAGAATTCATCAAAATAAAAGCTGGTTCAAGGCGGTTTTCGTATAGGATGGTGTTGTACTCGCTCTTGTTTTTTACATTCTTGTTGCGTTTTGTGTTTGTGATGACCGCGGTAGAAACAATTGATGGCCAAAGAAAATGTTCTTCTATAGGTAATTCATCTTTTCTTCCTTCTTGAAATTGTATTTTATTAAGAGAAGTCTTATTCATTTGTGTATATCTTTAGTTTAGAATTTGTTGAGTGTATGTTGCTTTGCATACTTACAAAGGAAACATTGCTCGAAACATATATCAAATGGGAGCGTTTTACCATTGCTCGAAACATGAGCGTTTTACCATTGCTCGAAACATGTATAGACCAATTATTTTGGTTGCTTTGCACCTAACTACCTAAGTTTTATACATTTATGCACTTTAAGTCCTAAAAAACAAGCTCAACAAACATGAATTTATATCAGAGTACTTGTAGGCTATTAGATGAAGATTTTAGTCACTCTTCTTTCAGCTATTTTTAGTCTTAAAAACGGTGTATGATCAAATACTAAACATGTTTCAATGATTCAGGTTGCTTGGGAAAAAGATTGGCACCAAAAATTCTAGGAACTTCTCCTTCAAGTGTAAATTCCTTGACTTTTTTCGAAATTCTGTGTGACTGTATCCTAATCAGTAGGTGAAGTTCTTCCTAAACTTTTTAACATTAAGCGATTATATTTATCTTATACTTATTACAGGTCCCAGAAGTCTTATATGACGTATTTGAAGAACCAAGTAGTCTTGTAGATGAAAAAAATCCGGGACCTGATATTCCTCAGTCACTGGAAGACTTTATGGCTGAAGTAAGAGAGAGCAGACCGGATGCCAGAACGTTTGCACTGAAGCTAAAAACAATGGTAGATCATAGCATATGTCTAGTCAAATAAACGCGCATAATTTCCCTTCAAAAACATTCTGATTTATCAGGGGAAACAGTATAAATAAGCATGCATTTCCTTTTACAGGTGAATTATCTTGAACAAAGGACGCGAACAGCTAAGATTCAAGAATACCTATACCGGCATGTAGCATCTAGTAGCATACCAAAACAACTCTACTGCCTGACATTAAGGCTAGCCAATGAGCACAGCATGAATTCAGCTGCTCGTATGCAGCTTCCAAATCCTGAGCAAGTCCCTTACCTCGTTGACAACTCGTTCTTCCACTTTGTTCTGGCCTCTGACAATGTTTTAGCTGCATCAGTTGTGGCCAACTCTCTTGTTCGTAATTCTCTCCACCCTGAGAGGGTTATTTTGCACATCATCACCGATAAAAAGACCTTTGCACCTATGCAGGCTTGGTTTTCCTTACATCCTCTGACACCTGCTGTCATTGAGGTCAAGGCATTGCACCAGTTTGAGTGGATTAGTAAAGGAAAAGTGCCTGTTTTGGAGGCCATGGAAAAGGATCAAATGGCTAGATCACAATTTAGAGGCGGATCCCAAGCAATTGTGGCTAGTGATTCTGAAAGGCCTAATGTTATTGCTGCTAAGCTTCAGGCTATGAGTCCCAAATATAACTCCATCATGAATCACATCAGAATTCATCTCCCAGAGGTATAGTCAATTTGTTTAATAGAAATCGGCTTTATATGATACTAAACTACAGATGATATGTGGAATATAATCCTTACCAGAGAAACTGTTCCCTGATAAAAGAGTTGAAAAATTAGCCATTGGTGCATAATTATATGATAGTCGGATTATTGTATAAGGTAAAAAAAATAAAAAAAAAATAAAAAAAAAATGTTCTTCTGTAGGTCTGTTAGAGACAGTATCTCTATTGGTAAGACTGATTAAGAGAAAGACTGAATTTTAGACCTCTCTAAATCCTGCCCACATGCTCTTTTTCATTTCTTTCTTTATATGATCCTAAACTATTGATAATATTCATTTCTTTCTTCATTTTACCATCCAAATTTATGTTAATTGTTCTTTGTTTCATGGTTTCAGTTGTTTCCAAGCCTGAATAAGGTTGTCTTCCTCGATGATGATATCGTGATACAAACTGATTTGTCACCCTTATGGGACATTGATATGGATGGAAAGGTCAATGGAGCAGTACAAACTTGCAGTGGGGATGATAGATTTGTAATGTCAAAGAAACTAAAGAACTACTTGAACTTCTCTCATCCTTTGATAGCGAATAATTTTCATCCAGAGGAATGTGCTTGGGCTTATGGCATGAACATTTTTGATTTAGAGGCTTGGAGGAAGTCTGACATTACTCAAACCTACTATCACTGGCTCCAACTGGTATATATTTCAGAAATATGATTTGTTAATAACATCAGTATTACTACATAATCTGCTAATATTATCTACTGATATGACTATTTTTGAAAACAGAACTTGAAATCAGACCTAAGTTTATGGCAGCTAGGAACATTACCACCGGGACTAATAGCATTCCATGGTCACGTTCAAATAATCGATCCCTTCTGGCATATGTTGGGTCTTGGATATCAAGAAAATACAAGTCTGGCAGATGCTGAAAATGCTGGTGTTATTCATTTTAATGGGAGGGCAAAGCCCTGGCTTGATATAGCTTTTCCACAGCTTAGGCCATTATGGGCTAAATATATCGACTTTTCTGATAAATTTATCAAAGGCTGTCATATCAGAGATTCATGAGAGTTTCTTTCAGAGGAGAATGAGGTGAATATTCTTGTACATGAGCTAGGGGCGCGCACAGAATTTTCGCCAATTCAAGGGGCCTTATAGAGCAAAATGCAAAATGTGGAGGCAGAACAAGAAAGAAGCTATAATCATGTACTTTAACAGAAGCCTCCTTAGATTAGGAGTTTTCTTTTTTGTGTATTCTCTTATCTTATATTCTTTCAGTTCATAATATACTAATAATTTTGATGCATTTATTCAGAAAAAAATGGTAGAAATTGCAATCATAATCAGACACATCTAGCCTAATCAACTAGTCTTTTTTCCTGTTACATTGGAAACTAAATCCTTCAAGTATTTAGCTGTCTTAGTGATGGGTGAATTCACTGCCATCAGATTGTACAAAACATACTCTACTTCAGTAATCGAAGGCCGGGATTTGAATCTTGAAACCACCTTCAATTGACTTGCATCACCTTCTTCTTCCACCAACACATTCCATTTCTCCCCACTCACAACGCCGTCTCTAACACACTTGAAAACCACTCCTTTTCTCTTACTCAAAAGCCCTCTAACTTCCAATCCTAGGAATGCATAAAGCACATCAAACGAAGCTACAAAGGCGCTTAAATCACCAAAGCTTTCTTCTTCCTCGAATGCCCATTTCGGGTTAAACAACACCAAAGGGCTTGGGTACAAACTGTCACTAACTAACTTCATAACTGCCAACTGTGAAGAATTTGGCGCCAAAAATACTGCCACATCAGCAGAATTCAAAATTCTGTTATTAACTGTCATAGCAGAACTAATTTCAATATGCTCAAAAAAACCAAATGGAAGGCCTTGAAAAACTGTTATTCCACTAGCCATTGAAGTGGGATTAGGCCAAACAAGTAAGACTCGAACCGGTGAGCTTTTTTTCTTGATTGAGAGGTCCTTAAAAACGTCGAAAGCGAGCTGGGTGAGTGACTCAGGGGAGTCATCAATCAAAGGTATTTCCACCCTGAATCTTGGTTGTTTTTCTTTTTTGATTTTGCCAGTGAGTTTGGGACTGTTAAGAGGCTTTTGTAAGGCGGTCGAAAGGCTACTTTTGGCTTGAAGAATAGCTTCTTCTTTGGTAATTGGAGGTGAAGGGAAAGAAGTGTCAGAGACTGAACATTGAATGGACAAATTTTGGTGTTTTGGTGTGTTCAGAGGTTTCCTAGGCAAAAATGTTTGTAAGGAAAGATGATTAGGGCGGTTTGAAAAGGAAGGAAGAGAATGAGATTCGATTTTCGATTGCGAAAATGGAAGAGGAGAGCCTGTAAACTTTGTTGTCTGAATAGGGAGTTTGAGCAGATTGGTAGCCATTGGAGATTATATATGATATTCAAGGGTTTGTTATTATGAATATGATCATATGAAAGTGCAGCAAATATATATAGAGGATAAGGTGGAGTGATAATCTTAGCCTCACATTTTATCCTTGATTTTCTGGGCCTTTTTTTATAACAATTTGTGCCTATTAATACATTATTGAATTTGGACTATAAGAAAAGTTCTAGCCCATGGTACATTTTTTAAGGAGAAAAATAAGCTCATTCCCTTGGTAGTTTAAAATTTTTTATACTACCTCCGGTCCAAATTACTCGCAACTTTGGGGTATTATTTGTGAGATATAAAATATTCCAAAGTTGCGAGTAATTTGGACCGGAGGTAGTAGGAATTTTAATAATAATGTTCTCCGTTTTTTTTTTTAAAAAAGTCCCTAAAATTAAACATTTTTTTTTCATATATGAAAATAGTTGTTACAACATCTCGTCACTTAATTATGAGAAGTCCATGTGTTTGGTATGTCATACTTGTATACAAAAATTATTTTTACATCTCATATTGGGTAATTCTCATATTCAATAATAACATCAATACTTCATATAAAGATAATATTAATTATAATGAAGTAGCAAAGTAGTACCCCTCAAAAAAAAGTAGCAAAGTAGTAAATAAAAATGAAACACTGGACTACTCCCTCTATTACTAGTATAAAAATATATAGATTTTACTAGTATAAAAATATAGGTATTGAATATTGATGGTCAAATTGTTGCAATTACAAGATTACATGTATGTGCGCACGCAAAGTCGCACACTTGTGTATATAAGTTATAGGTATCATCCTTACCATTTAAATTAAGTTAGTTAACATATTATGGGTCTGTTCGACATTAGCTTTTAACGTAGCTGTTAGCTTTTAAACCTAGTCAAAACACAACCTTAAAATAATATTAGTGTTTGGTGAACTAGTGTTTTAAGTAGCTGCTAGAGGTAGAGGTAACTTTTAAGTAGCTGTTGTTGAAAGCTAGAAAAGATAGCTTTTGAAATTGTAAAGTAGCGTTCAACCTTTTTTTTTTTTTTTTTTTTTTTTTTTTTTTTTTTTTGTTTTTTATAATGAACTCTTCTTCTTCTTCTTCTTCTTCTTCTTCTTCTTCTTCTTCTTTTTATTTTTTTTATTTTTTTTATGTTTTTATGTTTTTGACTTAAGACGTGTTCGACGCTAGCTTTTGAGTAGCTTTTAGGTAGCTTTTAGTGGTTTGACCAAGTCAAACCACTACTCAACAAAAAATGTGAGTGTTTGGCAAAGTAATGGTTCTAGTAGCTTTTAGTGGTGAATGTAGCTTTTATTAAAAGCTAGGATTATTAGCTTTTGAAGTTAGAGGTACCTTTTGAAAATTTAATGTATAGTTTTAAAAATAAAATATTGATTCTTAAATGTAACAGCTAGTCAACCACTACTTTACCGAACAATCATACCTAAATTATCTTTTTTCACAGCTAACAGCTTGTTGACAGCTAACAGCTATCTCCACAGCTCACAGCTATCTCCACAACTACAGCTACCTTCACAGCTATATTTTGCCGAACATGCCCTTAGTGTTATTTGTTTCAGTCAACCATAATATCAAAATTTTCTATTCATATTTTTTTTTCCTTTCATTTTATGAGGAGTATTTTTTTCTATCTTATTTTTTAAACTGGTTATTTATTAGCAATAAATATTATACTATGTAATATTTAAAACTAGATGAAGCACGGGCGATGCACGGTTTGTTTGAATTTTTTAAAATATATATATATATATATATATACAAATTTTGTTATATATTTAGATAAAATTACTGATATCAAAAGATAATATTTTATATTTGATTAATTTAAACTGAAAAATCTCATTAATATTCGACAATTTTTCTTACGTGTCATTTAAGTTATTTAATTCTAAAAGAACTTAATAATCTCGCATTTAATTGGCTACCACTAAAATTTATTATCCTACATGGTGCGCTGAAAAAATTAAACCCTACGTGGCTCTCTAAAACCTGTGCGATGCACGGTTGTTTGATTTTTTTTTAAATAATTTTTTTTATATATATATTTATGCGCTAAAATTTGTTATATATTTAGATAAAATTCCTGATATCAAAAGATAATATTTTATATTTAATTAATTTAAATTGGAATATTTCATTCACCAATTTTGCTTACGTGTCATTTAAATTATTTAATTTTAAAAGAAATTAATAATCTCGTATTTAATTGGCTACCACTAAAATTTATTATCTTACGTGGCATGCTGAAAAAATTGAATCCTACGTGGCTCTCTAAAAACTCGGGAAAAAACTCCCCTTTATATATATATATATTAGATTATCAAACATTTGATACATAACACGTGTGCTCAGCACCTTCTGGATTGCTTGAGTGGTGCTGCGGTTGCTATTTCAGATGAGTTGGTGGGCTCTATTACGCAGGTGGTTAATCTCTTTCTCGCAAGAAATTGTCCTGCTGAGTTGGGGGAGTATATTGCTAGTGCTCCTCTCACGCCACTTGTTAAGCCTGGTGGTGGTATTCGTCCTATTGCTGTGGGTACTGTTTGGCGGCGTCTGGTTTCAAAGGTTGGGGCTGCTTTAGTTGGTCCGCGTATGGGGAACTATTTAGGAGGTCTTCAGTTTGGTGTTGGGGTGCCGGCGGGTGGCGAGGCTATTCTTCATGCTGTTAATCGTTTGGTTGAGGCTCGAGGTGGTGATGTTGGCCTCTCTATGTTGCTGGTGGATTTCCGGAATGCCTTTAATTTGGTTGATCGTACGGCTTTACTGCGTGAGGTTCGTCTCCGTTGTCCAGCTCTTTCGCGTTGGGTTGAATTCTGTTACTCTACTCCAGCCAGGCTCTATTATGGGGAGCATACCTTAAGGTCATGTCAGGGTGTGCAGCAGGGTGATCCACTTGGCCCTTTGCTTTTTGCTTTGGTGCTCCATCCGTTGGTTTGTCAAATTAGGGATTCTTTTGACTTATGTTTGCAGGCTTGGTATTTGGATGATGGTACTATTATTGGTGACACCTTGGTGGTAGGGAAGGTTATGGAGTTGATTTTGGTGGAGGGACCTCGTCTTGGTCTCCATGTTAACGTTGAGAAAACGGAAGTTTTCTGGCCCACGAAGGACCCTCGTAGCCGTCTGGCCGGTGTCTTTCCTCCAGATATTGCTCGTCCTGCTCATGGTGTTAAGTTGCTTGGGGGTCCTGTCAGTGCGGATGCCTCTTTCTGTGGTGAGCTTGTTTCGCAGAGGGTGTCGAAGACCATTGTGCTCATGGATGCTGTTGCTAAGCTTGAGGATCCCCAATGTGAGTTATTACTTCTTCGTGCGTGTACTGGAGTTTCAAAACTCTACTTTTCTATGCGCACTTGTCCTCCTCGTCTTTTTGAAGCGGCCCAGATTTCTTTTGATGTGGCCCTTCGAGGTTCTGTGGAGCGCATTGTAACTGCTTCGGGGCTAGGTTTTGGTGATTGGCAATGGCGCCTTGCCACCTTACCTTTTTCTTATGGAGGACTGGGTGTCTATTCAGCGGGTGATGTTCGACACTATGCTTTCCTTGCGTCGCGTTTGCAGTCTTCTGGTCTACAGGCTTCGCTTCTTTGCAATTCTGGTATTGTTGGTCCAGGTCCGGCCTTCGACGAAGCTCTTAGTCTTTTTAATAGGACTGTGGAGACTGACCTTTTGCGTTACCCTGGTGAGATCGCTGCCCCCAAACTCATGAAGAAATTGGCAGATATATATTTCACAAAGGTCACTGCATCTGCAGAATCCACTTTCTCCTTGTCTCCGCGTCAGGTTGCCTTATGGAAGTCCCAGCAGGGGGATTACTCTTCTGCCTGGTTGCGAGCGGTCCCGATATCAGGTCTGGGTCAGACTATGAATGGTAAGACTTACCGTTGTGTCCTTTGCTACCGGTTGGGTGTTCCCTTGTTCTCCGTATCGGCACCTTGTTTTGCTTGCTCAAGAGTTTTTGATGGGGATATTTATGGGGATCATGCAGTGTCTTGTGCTGGGATGGTGGGTATTAAACATCGGCATAACGTTGTTCGTGATACCCTTGTTGATATTTGTTTCCGCTCTGGGATTTCTGCAAGGAAGGAGGTGAACGTTGGGTTAACTGGAGGGAACGACGGGGCTCTTCGGCCAGCAGATGTGTTGCTTAACTCCTGGGATAGAGGCCTAGATGTATGTGTTGACTTGACGGGGTCCTCTCCATTGACTCAATCTGGGTTGTCTGACTTCGTTCCTGGTCGTGTTATGTCGGTTGCGGCTCAGCGGAAGTGAGACAAGTATGGGGCGCGTTGCAGGGCTATTGGATATGGTTTTCTTCCTTTCTCCTTTTCTTCATTGGGGGAATTAGAGAAGGATGCCGTTGCGTTGCTGAAACGGGTTCAGGCGTTCGCTAGGACTCAGGATATTGGAGCTCGTGCGGCTGCTCACATCTTTAACAGGATTGGGTTCGCTATAGCTAGAGGGGTGGGGGCCCAGATTGTATCTCGGCTCCCCACTAATTTCTTGTAAATCTTTTGACTTTGTAGGTTTTTGTTATTTAATAATAATAATAATAATAATAATAATAATAATAATAATAATAATAATAATAATAATAATGATTGTATTTTATAGTTTCAATCCCTACATTTACAGAACACTCATAGTATGAATCGCTACCTTAACAACTGACCTCTAACAGCTACTACTTGACAGCTCACAGCTACCTCTACAACTCATAGCTACTCAAAAGCTATAGCCAATAACTATAGCTAGTTTTGCCGAACAGACCCTATATCACTAATATATAAATCCGGTCTAGCAGCCAGGCCACGAGATGCGAGACATCGACACTTGGCATTTTAGTTTTCGCCAAGTGTTGAGCCATGTAAGCAACAAATAGGTATTATTGTGACACGTAGGATGTTAAGTAGGCGAATTTTGGATATATTTTTTGTGATAAAAATGTTGTATAGTGTTTTATTATCGATATACTTCTAATATTTCATATATACAAAATTAATTATAACTTTTAATAAATATCTTATAACTTATTACTATTTCCATCATAAAATTCGTTTTAAAAAGTTCTTTAAAATGGGATCCATTTATAATATATTTTAATAAGAACTAGAAAAGCAGTAAATATAAGTTTTAATTAGCTAGTAAAAATACTTTTAGATCATTAGTTTTAAGTTTAGTGTAATACAAAATTATCAAGTTAGTATATTTACAAATAAAATTACAAAAAGTACACTATTATATAAATATAAGCGATGTGATATCGAATATCTAAATATTTTACATAACTAACTTTCTCGTACTTATTTTTTTCATTAGATGAGAGGTCATAACTCATAACTCGTAACCCTAATACCCTACACAGTGTGACATACAAAGTATATAGTAACAAATCTAACAATTTGTATCTAATTTGGTTATATATATATATATATATATATATATATATATATATATATATATATATAAGTTTTGAACTTGTGTGTTGTTGACAGGGTAAAGTCGTATCCCCTAATCAAAAGTAATTCCTAAGTCCTCTAACTAATGTAGATAGAGAAGTAGGGTCGATCTCTACAGGGAAACAAGTCTTTTTATTCCTAATTAACTATTATAATCTAGATTATAAAGTAACCAATATTTATATTTGAATGTAAAACTTGACTACTAAGATTGAGAATAGGAAGAAAACAATATATAAAAGGCTCTAGGGCATAGGTACACCAATAAATAATACTCCAGGGTAAAACATAGTAATCAATCATTGACATTACATAAATAACATGATTAACATGCTCTCGCAATATATTAATCAACATAGATCTAACAGGCTCTCGCAATTTACTAGATCTAAGTTCTTATTGAAAATAGCCTTTAATATCAAATCAACATCTGCTCGATTCATCAATTCAATATTGCTATACTTTTACAAGCCGCAATTGTAAAACGTTAAAACAATTCAACAAGAAATTATCATGCAATACCAATAATCAATAATAGTCAACCATCAATGCATCAATTAACCAGATTGTAAAGGGCTTTCGCTACGTATTACAATCACACAATTAATTTACCGGTATTAAATCTCATCTCTCGAATCTCGACTTAACCATTTATAAATTAATCTGCTTATTGAAACTAGACCTAAACATTAATTCTCATCTGTCGAATCTCAAATCATTGTTGTCAAACTCATGCATAAAAGATAGGCCTAATCTAGTCACAGAGCATTAAATCAATCAACAGGAAATTAATCTAGCATTGATAATTAACAACAATAGATTACCCCTTCATATTATTTATGGATCCTCATCAACCCTAGAAATAAAACTACTCACACATATTAAAAACTAAACTAATCAAAGCAATAAAATAAGTCATGATGAAAGGAGTAAAATAAATAATTAAGATTAAGAGAAGAGAAATCGTTACCAAACTAATCTGTATTAATGGAAATAATTAAGAACAAGAGTTGAGAGAAGAGTTAAGAGAGAGAAAAATCCTAGTAGAGAGAGAAAGTCTAAGAAAGAAGATAATCAAAATTTCGTACAAAAATCCTACTTAAACGTTTTCTAAAACAAAAATTAAGACTAAACTAAACAGGTCCTATAAAAACGTGCGCTCGATCGGGTGAAGGGCCGCCCGATCAGGCCCGCCTTTTTCTTCGCGTTCCTCCTCCGCAGCATCGCCCGATCGTGCTAGACGCTCGCACGATCGGGGCGCTATGAGCCACGCACAGCACCAGCAGCGCCGCGCCCGATCGTGCTAGAGGTTGCCCGATCGGGCCCTTGCTTCACTTTGAGGCTCGGACTTCAATTGGGCTTGATTTCTCGGCCCAATCCGGATTTTCTCTTCGGGTCTTGAATACTCGGTCCAAATACCTCGGGATCCCAATTACCGAGCCCTTAATCACCGGTTCGATGACTCTAACCGGTCTTGGGCTTCAAAGATGGTCGTGCACTTCTAATTCCCGTAGTCGCTCCATGAAAAACCCGAGAAAATGCTCCAAAGGCTCAATTTCTTAAAACTCAACAAAGACTACGAAAACACTAGAAAACACAAATTAGTAATAAAAGTGGCTCGAAAGAGCCAAAAACACTACTAATTATGACCAAGGGATGGGGGTAAATTACTACATAAAATGGATACATCAAACTCCCCCAAGCCAAACCTTTGCTTGTCCCTAAGCAAAGAGCTCATCAATGAACATATAAAACATACTTCGCCCCAATAATCAAATCAAGTACCAACGATTCAAGGCAAATCTAATGAACACGCTTCAACATCAATCAATATTATTCATCTAATCACCCTTCCTCCCCAACAATTGTTAAGTAGAGCAAACCACAAGAGCATATAGAATTCAAGACTAACGCTCACACACTCAAATCTCATTTATGTGGCGAGTAAAAGATGTACTCGATCGCTCTCCAACCAACCCCTTTAATGCGAACAATGCCCTCCCAACTCACACTCTCGTGTGTATAAAAACAATGAACGCTCATCCTACTAGTCGACTCGAAATATGCCAAGTCATAACTTGCATTGATAAACAACACTTTCACATTTACATAACTTCTATGCACAAGGTCGGAAGGTCTTTAAAGCTTGTAATATAAGGCTATGGTAAAGGGTAGGATAAATTTGGGATTATGTGAGACAAAAGCTATGCATTAAGGGAGCTAAATCCTAATAAACCCATGATCAAAATAAATGATGATCATACATCTCCAACACAACCAACTCTAACAAAAATCACCAAATACAACTCTAATCATCATAAACAATCCCAACACTTACAATATCACTCATAAAAATATGATAATGTAGAACTTTGAGTGAAAAACAAACTTTGAACTCATTCTTTTTTTTTTTCTTTTTTCAACTTGAATTTTTTTCTTCTTTTTTTTTTTTGAACAACCTTCAAATAGAACATTTGAGCATTAAATTTTTTTCTTTTGCTCTTTTTTTTTCTTTTTAACTCATATTGGAAATTTCAACTTTGAAACACAATATCAATATTTTCCAATCAAAAATCAAAGAACAAATAATCTTCTTTTATTCCCACATTGTGCAAATAATGTGCACACCACAACTCCCTCACCTCACCAACTAATAGCTCCCCCAAGCCAAGCTTGGGACTAGTAACCAATGGGGCTCATATAGGCTTGTAATGTGGCTAAATAAACAATAAAATGGCACAAGCAACAACATGGGTAACAAGAAGGGAACAAATGTATCTAAATACTCTGAAGGCTACCTAAAAGAATGAACGCCTTCGTCCTCCTCGTGTACATAATAATAAGTCATGAAACACTACTCATAGTTGCAAATCAATACTCAAATTCATTGACATACCAGGAATTATGGAACTATCACACATTTCCTAACCAAATCAACTAGTCAAGCACTATATTCACAAATATATAGTTGGCAAAATTGACTCATGTTGAGGAATCCAATCAATTAAACTTCAAATCATGACCAACAAATCCACAATGCTCATTATCAATAACCAAGAATCAAAACAAATTTTCTGAAGTATGGGACACAGGGAAGCATGATTTACAATTCATTGGAACGTATTTTTGAATTTTTTTATTTTTCAATTTTTTTGTATTTTTCATATATAAGAAAGCAATAAAAACTACACAAGGAAAACAATAAAAACTACACTAGAAAGCAAATAAAAAGACAAAAGGAAGAGAATTACCAAGCGAAAGAACACCCCCCCAAGCCAAATCAAGTAATGCCCTCATTGACTTGGGAGTGTAGTCTACTCCTCATCCTCATCCATCCTTAAATAGCCCCCTCCGTGGCTAGAACCGGCTCCTCCATGGCTAGAGCCACCACCTCTATAACCCGAACCACCTGCAAAGTAGTTAGGGTCCACATTCCCCCCAAGCCCACCAAAAGGTACATCGGTCCCATAACCATGGACCGATGAGTAGTCGACATAGGTACCGTAGACACTTGGGTTCGTATATCCACCTTGCGGATATTGGAACCAATCGGGGACAAGTGAATCGGGGGGAATAGCCCCCCGACGGGCGTAATCATCATACATGGGGTATAAACCCCTCCCTAGGTTCCTCTCCACATACCCCACCCTTCTATCTAGAGACCCTACTCTAGCTTCCAAGTCCCTAACCATACCCTCAACTCTCCCTTGCCCCCTCTCAATCCTATCTAATTGGCTCCTAAAAGCCGAGAAGTCATAAGGGGCGTTGGGGTCAATGTTGTAGTTGGCTGAGGAAGTGGGAATATCATATGTAAAGGGTGGAGGTGGTGGATAGTGTGGTGAATGGTGATGAGGTGAGTGGTCTATGGGAGATTGGTGGGGTTGAGGTGAAGGGTGAGGTGGTTGAACCTCACCTTGACCGTGAATCTCGAAAGTGTAAGAAGGTTTCCCCTTCTCAAATTTGGTCAAGGTGGGGTTGGGTAAAGTGAAAGCATTATCCCTCCTACCCGATTCTCGTTGAATCACCCACCAAGTCTCCCCTCCCATGACATTAACCCAATTAAGGCCACCTAAATAGGGTAGGTCCATAATAGTTAGGCCGGCTACCTTACCGTCATCGTTAGGGACAAAGCTAAGGTGTTTGACTGCTATGTGTGTAACTAGGCCATCGAAATAAATGGGTACCCTAGACCTACCCGCCTCGACCGCATTGGCCACCCGTTGGAAGTGGTTGGCCATTTTGTGGACTATATTGAGCTTTTCACTCTTAGGGATCATGTATGACCCTAGCAATTCAAGCTCATCCCGCCTAACATTGGCGGGTTCATGCCTTCCAAAAATGGTTAGGCCAACAAACCGTTGTCAAATCTTTGGCACGGGATGTTGTATCCAATATATACGTAGTTTCATGTAATTTGTTAATTTATAATTAATTATAATATAAATTATTTAATTTTGATTTAATTTGAGTATAAAATTATGATTTAAGATAAAATATATTCAAATAATATCTTTTACATTATCATTTTAAGTTTAAAGTTAGCCAAATTTTATTGATTTTGACATATTATTTTTTTGGGTTGATTTCTGTACGAAATTATACTAAAGAAGAATAGGTGCATATCAATGAAACGACAAGTGTTGCTTGTTATAATGGAAGAGGTTGAGGGCTGCGAGGAGTTGAACCCCTATCACATGGGGAGGAGATAGAGGGACTAACCATCCCTCCATCTCCTCATTTCTTTTCACTTAATTAATGAACATACTAAATAACAGAGAATCTATATCTTGTATTCAAATATTCAATCATACAAGTATAAAGATAGGTCATAGGTGTATCCAAGTCTATATTTGATGGTTATTAGACGTTAATTTTTACCTATCCATATAAACAACTGAGTAGTAAAAAGCCTTAGATACGCCTAATCCTTTAATAGCGTTGTGAGAAATTGATTATTAGTCATCAGATTTATGTAAAATTATGTTAGTGTCACTATTTAAACTTTTTTTTTTTAACACTAAATTTTGTTATTTTGTATTATAGGTTGGTGTATCAATAAAAAGATCACTATATTAAAATTAATGTTATTATGTTGGAATAAAGATTAGAGTAATAAATTTTATAACGAGAGTTTTAATACATTTGTCCATATAAATAATAAGGGTCAATACGTTAAAATTAGGATCATTGTAATCAACATAATATTAGTTGCACGCGTAAACCTCACATCTATAATTAATAATATTGTGAGTTAGATTCACACAATATCAATAAAGATCATTATATTAAATTTAGGGTTATCATATTAATTTAATTCAACAAACTCATGTCTACAAATCTACGATAATGTTTTTTTGAACCAGATCCACATAAAATCTTGCGTGGACTGGTTCACAATAACATTATTGTGAGCCTAAGTTTTATTCACACGTAATTGACATTATATTCAATATAGTGACCTTTATTTTTAACATAGTAACCTTATTTTTAACATAGTATCCTTTTTTTTTTAATTTTGAGTGATCTTTAATGTTATTATGAACTTAGAGTACGACATTATGTTGAATAGTGACCTAATTTTAACATAGTGATCTTTATTATTCATATTTACCATTATATTAAAAATTTCATTAAAAAAATTAACCTTTCATAGCTTTTATAATGTCACACTAATTTTTATTTCAACATAATTACCTTTTTTTTTTAATAGACAACATAATTACCTTTATTTTAATATAGTGACCTATTTTTTTTATTAATAAAACAATCATATTATCTCTAATGTTAATGGTCCATAATAAATTAGTGTAAACCAGGTCCATTTAAGAATTTGTACCAGATCCAAATGAGTTTTTTCCATCTATTTTCCAATCTCCTTCATATTATTGGACTCACTTTGTTTGGATTCTTACATTAGAAGACCAGTCTAATTTGGCGCCTTGACGGTTGGTGGTGCGAGCCAAGCTTGACTAATTTATATTGGTTCAGTATTTTGTACAAATAAATTTGGCATAAACTTCAATTCACTAGTATTGTTATCACATGTACTTTCAGATAAATAAATACTTTAAGACCAATTTTACTAATTCAACACTACTTTTTACGCACAATTTGGTTTCTTGCATAGGCAACTTTTACGCGTGCTTACCAAGCATTTGCTACCATTTGACTTAGTCATAATGTCCTAATCCTATTATGGAGCTTCAATGGCGATTCAATAAATCATCAAACCATACTTTTTAACAATAACCTCATCTTCCATTTTTGAAAAAGACCCATAAAAATTGCATAATTTGTGTTCCACCTAACATTAAAATTACAAACAAGGCTTGTTCTTAGATAAAGTTACAAACTTTCTAAATAACAATATGAATAGCTATCATATACGAATATGACCATACAAGTAATTCATTACTATTTTCGTGTTTTGACTTTTTTCATGAGATCAAACAGCCAAAATTAGAGTAAATATATTTGATACAAGAAAATCTAATAATGCAAAAAAGCAAATTCTTACTAAAATGAGAATATTGTTGTTTAAGGCAACAACCACCTTTAAACATTGACTTTTGATAGCATTATCCTAATGTTGATTATTTATCATATAAACAGCTAAGAGTTGGCCATTGACTAACATTGCTTATAAAATCTTTGATGATACCAACTAGTCAAACCAGCTAGATAAAAAAGTCAACAGCTTATTACCAAATAAGACCACTGCCACATATAACCAAGTAACAATAGCAACACTTATGTACCAAAGGAAAAACTTATTCCAAAAACTTATTCCATGAAAGCAAGTGAACAAGACATTGCAATTTCTCGTCCTTCCAAAGGCCTTAAAATTTTCATAAAGTCGCTTACATCCAATCAAATGAGACCTAGGTAAACCTGAGACTAGGAGTCAAGGGGGCAGAAGAACCGATTTACAAGATGGCTAAACAGGGCAGCAATACTAATCAGACATTTACAATTTCATTTTCAACCACCAGAAGCGGCATTTTCATTGAAGTTCCACTGTTCACATACACATTCCACATTCCACATTCCATCAATGTAGTTTGTTAGTAGACTTCAGCACAAAAGTAGTGCACAGTCAAATGGCAAATTGACAAAGGACCCTGAAAAGAAGAGAAAAAAAAGGGGAGGGAGGAGAAAATCAAGAGGTGATGATAGTAATCCTGAACAAAGGACTAATGACATCCAATTAAGCCACCGGTGGGCGGAGCACATGATCCTGAGATGTATCGACTGAAGCTGGAGGCATGAACTGCCACATAGCAACTCCCGGGTATCCCATGAAGGGTACCAACTTGCCTCCTGGAGCTTGAGTTGGTGGAGCAAAAGCAGGGATAGCAGTTGGGGCGGGGAGATATCCTGGCTGGGTGTTGATGGTCTTCAATTGCTGCTCTAGCTTGTCCTTCTCAGCCTTCAGCCTTTGCTTCTCATCACGGAGTTCAACCTTCTCAGTCTAAAGAGGACAATAAACAAACTTATTATCATTTTGCAAAGATCTTATAAATTTACAATGCTAAGCAAAAACTGATAGTCAACACAGACCTTCAATTCCTTTATCTTTTCCTGTAAATTCGAATTCGAGTCCTTCAACTTTTGGGCCTCACTCCTTAACTGTGTCACCATTCGAACAGCATCACTCAAAATGGCTGCCTTGTCAGTCTTAGGAGTTCTACCAGGTTCCAAAATTGCACCTAATTCCATAAACCTACACATAGACGTACAACAATATTTCATTAACACATGCAAAGCAACAATAAGTACCTATTGTGTATCCTGCTACAAGCAATTCTAATAAAAAGCCGTATCTATAACCAGTGCAAACCGATTAATCTGACAAACTTATATAGAAGGAAGGAGAACTAACTTGTCATTAAGTCGGTCTCTACGTGCCTTCTCTCTGCAAGCTTTGGAGCTAGATGGAGCACATGATTCTGATCTTCCCCTGTAATAGGGAACATGATATGATTTACTAACATTACCAATAAAAACATACCTCAACACAACAACATTCCCTTAATGCCTCACATGAGGCACCCAATGCATAAATGTAGAGAGGTCTTACAAATATAAATTGAATATGATGGAAAAGTGATGTAGTATGATTAAATATCTTTTAAGGCCTACCACATTATGCAGATTGATACTCAATTATTATTTATTGATAAAAATAAAAGCCACCTTTCATGTCTTGTCAATAAACACAATGGCAGTAACCTGAAAGAAGGACCAAAAAAAACAAGGCCACAATCTCTCACAAGCTCACAGTCCAAGAACAAAGGTTCTGCCAGTTTGATTCATTCTTAATCTCTCCAACTTAGCACATTTTGAATAGATCTTCCAAGTTCTAAGTCACATAACTCTATTGAACTCTTTTTTCGCCATAATCAGTAGCTGCAGAACTAAATAATAAAGGTCCAAGAAAAAGATTGCAAAATGAAATAAAAAGAACATAAAGCATACCTCTTTTTTGAGTTGATCTCCTTGGGGGCATCTGAATCGCCATAAGTTCCATCTATGTCCGCACTGAGATAAACAATGAGCAAGTATAAGAAAATACTGATATTATGTATTGAGATTAGAGAGTGTGATCCCAAGAATACCTTTTAACATAGAAAAACTATGAGTATTAGAGAGTGTGTCATGTTTGCATAGAACACCACAAAATAAAAGTAACTAATCACAACCAGGATTTAGCATTAAAAGTAATACAAGGAAATTTTTATCCCAATGCAGAATGACTCATCCCGATATTGAGCTCTTCATACTGGCTTAAGGTGTGCAACTGTGCACAATGGAACCCTTACATTATAACTCCACAATCTAAACATCAAAGTAATAGCAAGGATTCCTGAATCATCGCCACAGGAACAATTTTTAGACATCAAAAATCACACAACTTATTGCACCTCCATAATCCCATCTAAATCCTAAATTCGATACTCATCACCTAATTTTCTCGGGTCCTAGTATTCGATCTCCCCAAACAACTCCACCTGTTTTACTTAACCATTCATTCATTCAGCAATGCACTTCATAAAATATATTGATGGTTTCTTCCTATATTACCAACTCACAAAATGTATGAAGCATCATCTCAAACTCGAACAAGAGGTGGTGGATAAATATTAAGATGGCGCCACAATTCACTAGTATTAATGAACAACTTCGAAATCAAAAGCTATCACATAACACTACCAAACTTGAAACATCTATCCTTCATTGATGCATTAAAAAAAAATAACTTTATACAATAATGTTTAATAAAATCATTATCAAGACTGACTAATTATATGCACGTTGCAAATTTAACAAAAGTACATGAAAAATCGAAAAATAATTCAAAAAAACACAAACCCTAATCATATATTCACCAGATTCCAACAGAGGAAAGGCGAATCCGAAAATTCAATTAAAAGAGCAAAATCAAATTAAAATAAAAACCCATATAATTCATTCCTCAAAAAATAATAAGTAATTCACAAATTCCCCAAAATTTTAATTTTTAGCCACATAATTAACAAAATCATCAAGTGGGGTCAAAATTGAAAACCCTAACCTCACAAAAAAATTCACATGAAATTCCCCCAAAAATTAAATTACAAACAACACAAAAATAAAGGGAAATTACCTGACATTAAATGGAACATTCAAAGCTTGCTGCAATTGACAATTATTGAAGGCAGAATTAGGGGCAGAAAAGTTACAATCAGGAACAGAGATCTGGATATCATCTATATAAGAATAATCATACAACCAATTAGGGTTTTCATGGGACACCATCTCCGGTAGAATTGCCGGGAAATTCCAGGAAAAATTGGGTCGGAATTTTCCGGCGAGAATAGAGAGAGAAAGAGAGGGATTTTCGGGGGTAGGGTGGAGAGAGAAAGCGGTGGAAGAGAGAGGATGTATTTTTCTTTTATTTTTAATAATATACAACTGTTTTTATTTTTTGTTAGTTAAATTTATTTTTTTTGGAAGTGTCAAAAAAGGAGGGTGAGAATCTGTGACAATTGAAAAAAAGAGTGAATTTTTTTGGAGGAATTGTTTTTTAGGAGATTCCAAGAAGCATCAACCAATAATCAATGATTTGATTGATTTCACCATCTTAAAAAAGAGGAACCTTCTTTCTTCTTTGGGTGTGATTGTGTGAGCGTGTTCTACTTATGTACATGGGCTTGCTAACCCAACCTATCAATTCTACATCCCTTTCGTTCTCTCCACACGTAGAATCATACGAAATAGTTAAAAGTAGAGGTAGTAAATAGGTCGTTTAGATCAAATACAGGATAAATTCATTCAAAATGCATTGTATTCAGGTGACAAAAGTTTTGGGTTGAATACGAGTTAGGTGCAATCGGATACAAGTCAAATTTGGGTCCTATTAAATTAGGTCATTTTCAAGTTTGTTGATGATAAACTTACTAGAACAAATTAATTTTAGTTATATATATGATATCATTGAAGATGCAGTAATTTCAATCCATTTAAGTTTCTATTCATTTTGTTTCGACCTTAAGTCAAGTCAATTTCAGTTCATGCAAGTCTTTGGTCATCCACTTTTGATTTGGTTGGGTTTAGGTTATTCAACATATGATGAGTTAGTTTTGTCTACTGAAGACATTGCAAAAATGATCCGATGTGAAATTTTGGAACCATGTATATACATTTGATGGCCCTAATTTTTGAATTGGAATTTACTTAACCTACATTGACATGTTTCATAAATAAATATGGTAATGAATGTTGAAATTGGTCTATATTTTATGATAAGATCTTTGCTAATAAACTTGAAAGTTATATGAATTAAATTAATCGACCTAAACTCATATAGGTAAATTTAACGATTCCATTTCTCTTCTAACTAAATGGACAACAATTAAACCTAGCTAGTAAACACTAATCAACTAAAAATTAAGGATTCGACTTGCTTTTACTTGTATAAATCTAGAGGTGTCAATTCGGGTGTTCGGATTGGATTTGGTAAGGTCGTGTTAAATTGAGTCTATTTCAAATTTCAGTCATCTAATAATATTGTGTTCATACAAGTCAAAATCTGAATCGAGTATTTTCTAGATCGAATCGGTCGAATGAGGTTTGACACGTTAATATAACCATATGTCACTTATACTATTCCACCGTAATTAAGCCCATATCTTTGTATGAATCACTTTACAAAAATTGTTATACGTCATGTATGGTTGTATGTCTTGTTGAGATAGGTTTACATATACGTGACATAGGGTTGTATATCTTGTTGGGAGAGGATTGTTACATATGTGTTGCACAAAAATGAGTATATAATAAAGGTGTCTTAGCTTAAACGTTTTATTGGAGGATTTAAGAGGGGTAATAGGGCCTAGAATGGTACCGTCTTAGGGTAACTAGTTAGTCAAGGCTTCTTCTTTTTTTTCTTTTTTCTTTTCTTTTTTTTTTTTTTAGTTTTTCTGTTTTTTGCTTTAGTTTGTTTTTGTTTTTCTGCTGTTTTTGTTATGCTTTTGCTTTTTTCTTTTTAGTTATGTATCATCTTTTCTCTCATTTAGGGGCTTGCTCCTCCTTCGCACCAAAAAAAAAAAATCATTTATGCATTTAACCAAAATGCTTTGGATCTGAACAAGTTTTGATTGATGGACTTGAACCAAAAATTACTTGACATTTGAACCAAAAGTCAAATCATCACATTCGAACTCAATCCAATCAATCCATATTACAAGATAACATAAGCTATTATAATAAGTATATTCTTTAATAAAGCGAAGGAGGTAAGTTTTAACTTGTTTAGGTCTATTCACAATTTTATATATTGTATATAAAGTTCTTAATTATACTTATATTACAAAATGATGCTCCAAGTTATATTGCATGTGTATATTGAATCGAAAACTAATATGCTTTGAGGTCAATTTCAATAAGATCAATCATAATCGAGTTATCTTAATTCAAGTACAACTTGAGTCCAAATCAGATAGTTTGATTTTGATTAATCAGTTACAGATCAATCTTATTATCTTATAGGAATATAGAAGTTGCATTTGTACACAAAACACCTCTATATATGACTTCTTACATTATTTCTCAATTTCATTTGAAAAAAAAAACACCTTTTAAGTGGAGCCTAATGTAATATCATCCATCCAAACAAAACCTTGTTGTAAGATTATTTTCCCTACCTTTCACTAGCTAATAAGAGAAGGAAAGGGTCGGACTATGTTAAAAGGATGTAAAGAGCCATAGAATAATCATGTAGGGACAACAATACAAGTAAGTGCACATTTACTCTTTTGTGAATTAGAGTTGAAAAACAAATAATGAAAGTGGAAGGATAACGCAAGCTGAAAATTTAGTCAAAAAAAAAAAACCAAGCTATTGGCCATCAAATGATTATATTAATACAAAAAGGGTGATAATGTTTATTTATTTATGCGATTTAGTGGCTTAAAGTATGTGTCACACACTCTCACATAGTCACATACATCATACATCGTTTTCGTTTGATTGTTTCTATTTTATGTGCACAAGTTCTCTTAGCATGTGGTCCGTTTAAATTGGAACTTGATTCTTCTTTAATTAAGAAGATGCCAAGACTTGTTTCAAGTTGCGGTCAAATAGTATTAACCTCTACAAAATGGAGTAAATCAAATTATGCATTTTTTTCAAAGATATGATCGATTAGCTTTTTAAATAGGTTCGTGAAAACATCATGTATTAGAGAGAATGAGAATATTATAACATGAGTTTATGTCTGGATTGTCTGCGCTAAAGTACAAACTACATACTTTATTTATTCTTGTAAACATTAAGGATTTCATATAAATTACTACGCTAATAAATAGAAATTAGTCATTTTGTTAAAGGGCAACTCAAACTAAAGTTTAAATTGATAGTCGAGAAGATATAATACATCTACCACTTTCGATCAATCATTATAAAAAAGTCGAGAAGATATAAAATGACGTACTAAATTTTAGCATGTAAGTTAAACTGATGAGTGTCGTCTTTGGCTTATCAAAAGGATGAGTGTCCTTGGCTTATTCCAAATATGCAAGTATAATAAATAAAGAAAAGATAAGAAGGGCACCCTGAGAATTTAGTTGTGACAAGGAACATTAACTAATCAATCTATCATCAATAATTGTTATTGGTGTAAGATAGTAGAATACTCCTCGGAGGCTTTCTATTGATTAAGCACAACATATACACCCCAACTCTATTAGGGTTTACAATAATACACAATACACTAGTATATACAAAGCTAATTATGGACAAATAATATCTACATATCTAACACTAGTTTATTATTGTTAGACATAATTATATGTAAATATTATGGACAAATAATGGAGTATCTAGTTATCTACATATTATTATGTCTAACAATTGGTTTAGCAACACACCGATGTTGGCTTCCTTACTTCCTTAGCCACACTTTTAATTAACAAAAAAAAAAAGTTATTTTATGTTGGAATTTTGTCGTCTCAAAATATTCTAAAATCTAAAGTAACCAGTTAACCACCCTTGAGGCCTTCGACGTTGTGCATGATTGTTGTGATGGTAAATACGTTGATTTGAGATAGAGGGGGAAAGGGGGGGGGGGGATATAGTTTTTCCAATTTAAAAGTACGTTAAAAATTACTTGAGACTAGCTTTTTAAAAATTAAACCTTCGCTCCAACATTGGACATATAATATTTAGCCAATCAATAATCTAAAAATAACGAGTGAAATTTGGAATAATTCATGTTAATATGACTTTATGATCGAGCTAATACATCAATTCGAATCAATAATCTAATCAAAACTCTTACAACCACATTAAGGCCCTGTTCTTTTGAGCTTCTGGGCAGAGCAGAACAGAGCAGGGGTCAGCAGAGCAGAGCAGATTTCAGGGTAGCCGAGCAGAGCAGATTTCAACATTATTATTAATACTATTATTAATGTTATTATTATTAATGTTGTTGTTATTATTATTATTATTATTATTAATTATTAAAATTATTATTATTAATTATTATTATTATCATTAATAATTAATAATAATAATAATAATAATAATAATTATTATTATTATTAATTATTAATTATTAAAATTATTATTATTATTAATTATTACTAAAATTATTATTATTATTAATTATTAAAATTATTATTATTATTATTAATAAAATTATTATTATTATTATTAAGTATTAAAATTATTTTTAATATTAATAATTATTATAATTATTCAAAATAATAAATTATTATCATCAATACAATATTAATTATTATTATTGAATATTAATTATTATTGTTGTTATTATTAATTATTATTTGAAAATTAAGCAGAGTAGAGCAAAACAGAGCAGATTTGATTTGAGCAGAGCAGGGCTCAATAGAGTAGAGCAGAGCAGAGCAGCTGAGCAGCTCTAAAGAACGGGCCCTAAGTGGTGTTTTTTCTATATATCTGGTCACACTGTATGATTGGGGTTACTTATAACTTTATAAGGGTTATTTAGTTAGTCAAGGGTTACTTATTTTTTATTACTCAGTTGGTTAACGCGCTTTCACCTAGATTACTTATTTAGTTACTCAGTCGGTCAGGGTTTACTAATTATAAATTTACTCATTCGGTTAGCATCTTTTCTGTGTGAGAGTAATCTCTAATCGACCGAGTAACCCCTGAATAAGTAACCCCCGACAGGGTAACCATTGACCGATCGAGTAATAATTCTTGAATAAGTAACCCTTAAATAAGTAACCCCGGTCACACGGTGTGACCAACCACATATAAAAATTTGTGCAGATTAAGACTAGATATGATATATTATAAGGAGTAATGATATTATCATCAAATTTTTGTGTTTTAAAATAAGTAACCCCGGTCACACGGTGTGACCAACCACATATAAAAAATTGTGCACATTAAGACTAGATATGATATATTATAAGGAGTAATGATATTATCATCAAATTTTTGTGTTTTAAAATAAGTAACCCCGGTCGCACGGTGTGACCAACCACATATAAAAAATTGTGCACATTAAGACTAGATATGATATATTATAAGGAGTAATAATATTATCATCAAATTTTTGTGTTTTGATAACTAAAGTCAAGTGATTATTAAGGAGTTCGAGATAGGTAATGCTACATGCAACCCTCCTAAGAGATACGTATAAGCATTAATTCTAAAATTGTACAAATTTAGAAATTTATGAAAAAAAATACACATGTACATCAATGTTATTAATTCCTTTTTTTCTAAAAACATGTGTAAATCAATGTATTAATGCTAAAAAAGTAAGGATATTTTAAATATAAATCTTAATTACACTGATCTATGCGTGTTTTGTCATGAATTTCTAAATTCACACTATTTAATTTTAAGGAGTGTACTTAATGTTTATATAGAACTTTAGATATAGCATAACCCTTATCATTTTATATATAAGGGGTAATGTGTTGCATATAAGCATTTAATATTTTTTTTCGTATTAAGTTGAAAATTTATTGACAATTTATGAGTAAATCAGTGTAATAATTGTTTATTTATTATTTATCTTTCTACTTTTAACTTCTTAGAAGGCGGTATATGTTTTTCTTTTTATAAGAAAGACTTGGATTTTATTTTTATTATTTATTTATTTTTTTGTATTTTATCATTTGACAATTAGTAAAAGTCACGATTCTTTTACGTTTAACCTTCATTAAAATATCTAGAATATCTCAAGCAAGATCTATCACTATTTTCAATAGAAATTAATTTTAATAATATCAAGGAAAAAATAAAACCCTTATCCAAACCAAACTGCCAAACAGTTCTAAAAAGTTGAAATTACGTTGAAAGAATTTACTAAGAATTGAAAAGACTTATAATGGGGAACAACTTCTTTTGATATGATCCTTTATTTACATGGAGCTATCTTATATATTCTTCTTTGTAATTGACCCTTGAAGATTTTATTTGTCCTTTGAAAACCATTCTTTTTTAGCTGGTGTGTTTATTTGTCTAATCACCATCAATCTTTAAAAGGAGCTACTCCTCATATATGCGACAATACTTGTTTAGTGGGTTCAATTCATATGTTTTAGGTTTATCACAAACCGTGATAGATGTATACATGAAACATGATAGACCGTACACATTAAAAGTGGAAAAAGTTGTCACATTTTCTTACCCAAGTTAATAATGATATGAGTTCGATATTAACACTATATCTAAAATTGAGTGATAAGAAATTAAGAATAGCTTACTCATAACGGCCAAATTAAATTTGAATAGCCCTTATAAAGATAATTGCAAGTCTTAATAGAATTGAATTTGAGTATTTTAAGGAGAACAAATTTTTAGGGTTATCAAAGTGACAAAGCAATATGTGATAAATTGGAAATTGATTTACAAATTAAGATAACTCGATCATTTTTAAAGGCGAGACATGAACTAAACAACTCTATATTAAGGTGCAATTGCAAATAAATAAATAAAGATAGTTCTTTTTCTTTTGGAAAATTTGATTCTAATAATCCAACTTTTCACCGGTCTTATTTTATTAATCCAACCTTTCGATTATTGCTAATTAATCCCACCTTTACACCCTTTTCTATTTTATCCGGCCCAACCGGTTATCCCACCTTCTACAGTGGGCTACCTGTCCACGTGTCTTACTACGGTTGGTTGAAATTTTTTTTAAAAAAATCTTTTTTATAATCCTTTTTTTTTACCGTCTTTCCTCTTTTCTTTCCCCTACCTTTCCCCTCTTTCCTGCCCCTCACCTCCATGAAACCTAATACTACACTCCGAGCCACCCCAGCTAGCCACCTCTACCGCCCTTCCCCAACCACCCTAGCTACCCTCCTACCCTTCCCTACTTCCCTAGCCACCCCAATCACGACCAAACCCCCACCTAGTTTCCCTTTTCCAGTTTCAATGGCTGGGGTTTCGGGATTCAAGAATTTCGATGGGTCACCAACCACGACCAAGATCTCCCCCTTGCCGCCCTATTATATAGTCCGGCGGAAACCCGAAACCCCAACCTAATTTCTCTTCTCAATTTCGGTGGGTGGGGTTTCGGGTTTCAAGGATTTCGATGGGTGGGGTTTCGAATTTCAAAGGTTTCAATGATGGTTTCCAACGGGTTGGGTTATTTCGAGTGTTTTTGTTGAGGATTTTCAGAGATTTTTGAGTGTTTGCCTAAAAGAGAGGGGAAGGGGGACAAGTTGGCCGGAACAAGGCGGTTAGGGGGAGGGGAAAGAGTGGCCGGAAGGTTGTTTAGGGTTTCCTACAAAGGGTTGGTCGGAACAATGGAAAGAGAGAGGAAAGGGGAGTCGAAAAAGGAAGGTTAGGGGGGAAGGACTGGCCGAAATTGGGTGACAGCTAGGCTGCCGGAATCCATGAGGGACTTGGGAGTGGCTTAGGGGAAGGTGGGTCATGGGTGGTTGCTGAGGCTTTTTTTATTCAAAAACTTTTGTATACATCCGATTTACACTAATATTAGTGTACATCGAGCAGTATAAGGGTAACATTTAGCTAATTTTAGGGTAACTTTTTGCCTTTCTTTGGGTAACTTTAAACATAATACAATTTTTATATAAATAGATAACAAGAAAAGTTTTATTGAGGTAATTTAGTTACATTCAATCACTAATAATTGATTTTTGTCAATTAAAATGTGATTCTTTACTAATAAAGCGTAGATAATTTTTATTTGAATTGGGTTACTTTTACGCATATTGGGGTAACTTTTACTCATTTCAAGGGTAACTTTTAATCATTTTAATTTATGATATCTTTATAATGGATGTACAATAATTATTGTACACCCGATTTTTTTAAAATTTTGTGTTTTTTATTTTATTTTTAATTTTAAATCCTTTTTGTTTTGTTAGAAAAATTAAAAAAAAAATTACATGTATAATAGGTAACCAGTCAGGTTGGCCTAATAGAATGAGATGCCCCTTAAAGGTGGGATTAATGAGCAATAATCGAAAGGTGGGATTAATAAAATAAGACCGGCGAAAGGTTGGATTATTAGAATCAAATTTTCCTTTTCTTTTAACACTACTAAAATTCGGCTAAATTGCGACCGTATTTCTACGACCGTCTGAAAAACGGTCGCAAATTATGAAATTTGCAATCGTTTTTTATGCGGTCGCAATATTACGAAAATTTGCGACCGTTTTTGGCCTTTTAGACGGTCACTAGGATGTTTGAACAATTAAAAATAATTCTAAATTAAATTAAATCATTTGCGACCGTCAAAGACGGTCATAAATGTCATAATCTGCGACCGTCAAAGAGATGATCGTAAATGTCACTATTAGAAAAAGCTCAATTACCGATGGAAAATACCGATGGTCAATAAAAGCCATCGGTAAAAAAATAATTTACCGATGGTTTTTTCAATCCATCGGTATTTAAAATACCGATGGCCTGACCATCGGTATATTTTTTAAAAGAAAATTAAAATTATTTTCCGATGGTTAAAAGCCATCCGTAAAAAAAAAAAATTACCGATGGCTTTAAGCCATCGGTGTTCTTTAAAATATTTTTTTTTTACAAAATTAAAAAATATAGAGTAACCCTAATCCGGGCGCTCCCCTTTCCCCTTTTCTCTTTCTTCTCTATTTCTCTCTCCTACGCCTCTTTCTTCTTTCCTCTATCTTCTCTCCTCTCCTCTTCTCTCTCATACGCCTCCTCCCTCACACACCTACTCCTCTCTCTCCTGTCTTCTTCTTTATCTTTCTCTTCTCTTCTCTTTCTCGATTTCGTCCTATTTTCTCACCTCCGATTTATTTTTCTCATGGTCTTCGTGGATTTTAAGGGTCATTGTAGATGAATTTTGTGCGAATTCGGCGACATTATGGTCTTTTTGGTCAAATTCGTCTACAAAAACTCCAGATCTGGAGTTTTTATGGCCGAATATGACCATTTAAACCTTAAGTAGATGAATTTTGGCCATAAAATTAAAGGTATGTTCGTTTTTGTTTGATTTTGTGTTGATTTATATTTTTTTTTATTTGATTTTGTGGGTTGTTTGAGTTATTTAGTAGGTTTAATACTTTGATTTTGTGGGTTGATTTTGCTTTTTTAGTTGGTTTGGTTTTTGGTATGTGGGTTAATTTTGGCTATTTTTCTTGATTTGCATTATGTGGTTTGATTTTGGTTATTATTCTTGATTTTTTTGTTGTTTTTCATTTAATTGTTTAATTTTGGTTATTTTCTTGAGTTTAGTTGTTTTTTGTTTTCTGGGTTGATTTGCATGTTTTACCAGGGCGGAGGGTGGTCGTGATTGTCGGTTGGTGTTTGAGGTGGCGGTAAATGGTTTTGGGTGGTGGTGTGGGCAATTTGGGACGTATGGTAGGGGTAGGGGTAGGGGTATGGGCAGTGGGTGGTTTGGGGGTGTATTATTTTTTTTTAATTTTTTTTTTAAATAATACCGATGGTTTTTCCCATCGGTAAAACGAAAATACCGATGGGTTTTTGCCATTGGTAAAATATCCCGATGGCTTAAGCTATCGGTATTTTAAAAAAAATCCGATGGTTTTTGGCCATCGGTAAAACTATCGGTATCCGGTTTACCGATGGCTTTTCCATCGGTATTTTCGTTTTTACCGATAAATTGTCATCCGAGGGCCAAATACCGATGGCAGCCATCGGTAAATTGAATACCGATGGTTTTTTATACTTTTACCAATGAATTTTGGCCATCGGTATTTGGCTGATTTCTAGTAGTAGTGTGTCATAATCTGCGGTTCGTAAATTTCATAATCTGCGACCGTCAAAGAGACGTTCGTAAATGTCAGAATCTGCGACCGCCTCTAAAACGGTCGCAGATTTCTAATTTTGCGACCGTTTTAGCGGTCGTAATTATATATTTTTTTTAATTTTTAAAATAGGGTATAAAAGAGATGGAAACTCACCCTAACCCTAATATTTTCACAGCCGCTACTCCTTCATTTTCGTATCTCCTCTCTTTCCTTCTCACGTTCCTCTCTCTAATTCTCTTTCTCTAAATTTCCTCCTGTACTCTTTCCTCTTCTCGTTCTCTTTCCTCACCTTCCTCCATCTTTGTTTCTTCTTCATTTTATCTTTTTCTTAGGATTTCTGTCAACTAATGAACTGTGGTGTTGTATTTTCGTCAAAGTTTGGTATTAATGGTCAAATTCGACCATAAAAATTCCAGATCTGGAGTTTTACCGGTCGAATTTGACCATATAAACCTAAAGAGGAAGAAGTTTTGTGAAAGGTATGTATTTCTTCTCTGAATTTTTATTATATTTTTGTTTATTCTCAATTTTTGTTGTTTTATTTTGTTTTCTAATTTCCATGACTGTTCAATTTTTTCCCGATATTTGTTTGTGTTTTTGTTTGAGTTTTGGTTCGATTTTTGTGTGTTTTTGTTTGAGTTTTGGTTCGAATTTTTGTTGATTTTGCTCAAATAGTGGTTCGATTTTTGTCGAAATTGTGTGATTGTTCGAATTTTTGTGGGTTTTTTAGTTGAATTTTTGTTCAAATTTTGCTTAGTGTTTGTGGGTTTGATTTGTGTTCGTATTTTTTCCTGATTTTTATTTAATTTTTGTGCATTTTATTTGTGGGTTAAATTGTTTTGATTAATTTATGTTGTTTTTTTTTCGATTTTTTGTTTGATTTTTGTAAATTTGTTCGAAATTATATGGGTTGTTTTTGTTGGTTTAATTGGATGTTTTTGTTGGTTCAATTTCTAGGTTGATTTTTTTTTTATAAATTTATGTTTTTTTGGGTTAAGGGTGGGTGGGTGGTGGTGGGTATTGATGGTTGAAGGTGGGCGAAGGTGGTGGTGGGTAGAGGGCGGCGGATAGTGGTTGTTTAGGGTGGGCAATGGTGGTGGCTTGGGTAGGTGGGATCTAGTTTCGGTGGATTTGGGTCAAGGGTGAGTGGGTGGTGGGTTTGTTTTCCTTTTTTTTTGTTTTATTTAAAACTTTTAGCGACCGCTTATGACGGTCGCTAATTTCAAGATTTGCGACCGTTTCATAAAGCGGTCGCAATTATTATTATTTGCGACCGTTTTCTTAACGGTCGTTGAAAATAGTAAAAACGGTCGCAAATAATCTGCGACCGTCAAACGGTCGTAATTTTGTTTTTTTGCGACCAAGAGAATAACGACCGTCATGTTACGATCGTTGACGGTCGCAATTATGTTTTGCGACTGTTTTTGCTATTTTCTGCGACCGTTTGAAGCGGTCGCAATTTGACTGAATTTTAGTAGTGTAAAATAATTTTTTTTTTTAATTTGTTGAAATTTTGCACATATAATAAAATCTCCGTTTACATTCAATCGTCACACTGTCAATTTAAATTACGATATCTATGTGTCAAGTATGGAACATTTGATAGAGGGAGAATATCAATAGACATGCACAAACTAGACTAGGCTTGATAAAGCTGCAACCCTGTTTAACAACTCTTCAGGGTTAGCTCGTACAAGCTTAAATATATACATTCATCATACCACATTTTTTTGATGTATTGATTCATCTTTCGAATCCAAAATATCGGAGTTTTTTTTTTAATTTTAAAGTGTAGATAATTAATCTCTAATCGTCGAAGCTGGATTAAATTAGGAATCTACAATTTTGGACCCAACCAAATTTAACATGCTTAATGATCATATGCAAGTATTATTAACCTACAAAGGCTACAATGACATTTACCTAAAGTGTACCAAATTATTGTGTAAAATTAAACTCATTCATTATGGCTTTTTCATATTTAAGAACTTTTTTCGGGTTATCAAACTCTAATCATTTGTCAAATACATCATCTAAGTAGTTAATGCATGAGTAATCTCTAAATTTGGAAATTTGATGTGACCATTATTTTTTCTCCACTGACATAATTAGTGTTTTACATCACTAATCCATTTTCCAAATGACCAAACGAATGGGAAGTATCCTAAATTAATAAATAAATCTATTATGTTTGCTTCCATTTGTTTACTTTAAGCTTTAATTTTGTGAGTGATTTTGTGTTTTTAGGTTTCAGTTGTCAGCACTAGAAAAAGGGTATTTAAAATATAAGGCTACTTTTCATGATCAATTAATTAATAATTTAATTAACTATTTTTATGATTAATCTTGATGACAATATCTCAATGCAACAAGCTGTTAATGAGCAATGCCTTTACGTGTAAGCGTTTAAGATGTAGCGTCATAAGAAGACTTTAGATGAGATGGTGATAGTTTGACTTATGAAATGATACAATAATTTACCACATTTTAATTGATGAATACTTTTGTCAAATGTTAAATTAGGTTATCAGATAATACGATTTTAATATATTAGGTATAATTTGATAATTGGGAATTAAGATGAGTTTAGCTCCAATTTGATTAGTCATCAATTTTGTTCCAATTTATTAGTCATCATTCTCGTCATTATACTTAGAGCATGTTCACATTTACTGAACTGATTGGATCTGAACTGAACTGAACTGAGCTGAAATAAAATGAATATTTTATGAGAGAAGGAAATTAGGAGTTGAACTGAACTGATTGGTGGTGAGCTGAACTGAACTGAACTGAAATTAAGCTGAAATGAACAGACTCTTGTTGTACATCCTATACATTTTCCCCTTTATACATGGTAAAGCTTATAAGCTTGCTGAATTTCTCTTAAATTCCAAACACATCACAATTAGCTCTAAATTTATAGCAATTAGTATAAAATAATACGAGTATTTTAATTACAATTGCCATACCTTCCAAAAATATAACTTTTTTCCTTGTGCTAAAAAAAATACGGATTACAAAGATAAAACATGAAATCACAACACATTTTGTAGTATTAAAGAGCTTAAAATAAGCAAAATGACAATTCTTCAAAAAAAAAATGTAAAATTTGTAATATTGAAACTTAATTTACTAAACTACCCTCAATAAGTATATCAATTTGGGTGGTCAATAATACACAATAACTCATCCAAAACTTCACAAACTTGTAAAAAACTAATGTCCAAAGATGATTACATCCACTTCATCTAATCTTCATACACAACTCAAAAATCCTCAACCTCATGGCTCAATTGGGAAACTTATATGGTGTTACAGAAAGTTTACCAGCAGCAATTCCTAAGGTTCCCTACATTTTAAGGGCACCTACTAAAAAATCATGTAACATAATTTGCCATGCCAAAAAATTAGAGGATTCTCATCAAAATACTTCAAGAAGGTCTGTTATTAGCATTGCTTCTATTGCTCTTCTTTCACAACTTGGTACTAATAATGCTTCTTTGGCTGAGGAGGAAAATAAGTTGTGGCTCGATTACCCTTACCCTCTTCCTGGATTACGTCCAGCCGAAAACAGTAAGTATTGGCGGTCTTTAAGATTGTTCTGTTTCTATATTGTGTATATTTAGGGACGTGTGGGAGTATTCTGACTGTGTTGTGAGAAATTTTAAAATAAAGACACTGGAGATTGGATTATATATTTTATCAAATTTCTATGATTGGCTATGACTTACTTAGCCTCATATAAGCTATGTACATAATAAATTTAGCTAAGACATAATCCAAGATAATGTTTTTTAAGAACTAAGCATTTGTTTAAGAAGCAGAATCATGATCTTCTTAGACAACGACTAGTTGGTACCTAATCAAAATATTAAAAAATATGACTAGTTGATTATTTGGTTTAATTAAAAATTGACGTCAAATAGACTAAGTAATTCAAACTATTCAACTAAGAATCATATTTCATGAGTTCAAGCTGTATATGAATATAGGATGGTGACAGAAAAAATAAAGGGGTCAATTTAAGCCAATTCCATGCAAGAATTCCAATGCTGCATTGCTGCTTGAATTTTATGTGCAATGTCCAAGTAAATGTAGCTAAATATATTTTTCTAGGTTCAGAGATTCAAAACTTTTTCGATTTCCTCTCTTTCTATCAAGAATTAGTAGTCATATACTATTTTAAGATGTCTGGTAAAAGTTGTCGTATGTTTTGTAGCATTAGTGATTTGGGGGTGGATTTTCCAAAATGACACTTGTTGATGATCATATGATAGAACGGACTAAATTAATTTTAATATTACTTTCATATGAAATCATGTCATCATCTCTACGAGCGTAAGGGGTTATGACAATGTGATATGAAAGGGGTTGTGACAATGTGATAGTTGTGTCCCGTCTTCTCTTTACACAAAAGAATTTATAGGCTTACTTTTCGGGTTTTATTAAAACCAACTTGGCTGTGCATTATTGCAGAAATATACAATGAGGAAACAGGAACAAGATCATTTCTGAAAACGGGACTCTACATGGCTAACATAGGAACCAAAGGAAGTGCATACAGGCTTGGAAAATATGCCTTTGATCTCATGGCTTTGGGAGATCTAATAGGCCAAGATACCTTGAATTACGTCCGAAAGTACCTCCGTCTTAAGGGCACCTTCATGTACTATGATTTCGACAAGGTCATCTCTGCTGCACCCGTCGATGATAAACAGCCTCTCACAGATCTTGCAAATCGACTCTTCAACAATTTCGAAAAGGTACTTATCCAACCAAACAGATTCATACCTCAACTGTCAATTTTTTCTAAGAGATACTGATTTATGAATCATCAATATGTTGGCAGATTCAAGAAGCTATAAAACTGAAGGACCTTGCTCGAACACAATCTTGTTACGACGACACAACAGTCATCCTGCAAGAAGTGATGGATAGATTTGCGTAACTCAACTCTGCAGATAATTTTCTTCCATTCTTCTTCGTTCTGTTATTGTACAAGTAATTTCCGAGAATTAAACAGAACAAAGATACGAGTACTAAGCAAGATAGAGATCACTGATATATTTATCCGTGGTTCGAGTAAAAATACATGAACAGATTCACATAAGTATTAAAATTATAAATACACATGAGGAGAAAAAATAAACATCAGCCTCAGTGTAACGTTTAAAATGAAGCCCCGATATCAGAAATTACATATTCAACATTTCCATTTATACTAACTACTATACAAAATCATTTCTCACCTACGTTAGAATTATCGATCGATGTTTCTTTCCTTGTTCTTCCCTGCTCTTCTAGTCTTTATTTTACGCTTCAGAGGGTGAAGATTAGCAACGAAAAATACAAAATGCACAACCTGCTGTATCACAGGAACAAAGCTGATCTTGATCAGAAGATTAACCATAGCTCAGACGATTATCTGAGGACCGCATATTGGTTTGTCGCCGGGGAATTCCAATCTCACAAGCATTAACTCGGGCTGCAAATCGGAGCGAACACAATGACTCTCCCAACGAGGAGTTTTCAGGAGAGATGTTCACAAACATCAAGGTCTTCGAGTCCCCACCAAGGCAAGGCTATTCCACAATTGAGCAATTGATAATCAAAACACTATTCATTGAATTTATACTTCGTATTAGACCAAAATATTCAATCATCATAATCATTACTGAATGCCTTATTCGTACAGAATTTTAAACGTAAGCAACATATTTGCATCCTAACTACCTTTAACATTCCTTGTCACATTTTGGCATTCAATTCAACAAATAATATATGTATCGGTATATAACACTACCTATGTTTTATGTGACAAAAGATACAGAACACATACCTGTAGGAGATAAGTCAGTTTGGAGTTTCTAAATGGCACATGATCCTCCCTTTTCGCCAAAGCGAATATGACATCGCTTAGAGAGGATAAGCTTTTATTGATGGCCTGATAAATACAGAATAAAACCATAATGTTTTAAGTCCAAACCAAAGGAAAATCCATAACTTCACATTCCAGATTAGAAAGTACTGCAATACCTGAGTTTCCTTCAGTCGATCTCCAGTGGACCCACTCTTCGAGAGGCGCTCACTTCCAGCAAGGTCAATTAAGTTAAGTACACCTTGTACTTGTTGCTCAGTGCTCTTAAGGAAATTAAGTGCATAATCAGTAAATCTGCTACACACTACAACAATATGATAAAATTTAGGCTATTGTCAAATTTTAAATACCTCATTGACACCAGATATACGTAACGTGAAAACAAAATGACTACGTGATGATTGTTCATTCATCAGCGTCTTGCCCACTGACCTGCAAGAAACCACATACAATATAGTAATTATGTGATCCTTAGCTCAAAAACATAAAAAATTCTCCACAATAATGAGTGAAACTTCATAAAAAGCATTTGACATTTTTGTTTTTTTAGGGTAGGTAAGATGAAAACTTTGTACTCTTCACTTTCGTAGCACTTTTATTTTTAACTTCTTCCATTCTTAATTGCAGTAAAGCATTGTGAAAGAGGAGAAAGAAAATACTTATGGTAAAATAATTATGCGCTGTTTTAGCATAAAATAAGATAGTTACCTGCTTTGGGCAGCCTTATCCAACAAATATGCGACCTCTTTAGAGCTTCGAACATCAACTAGGGTAAGATCAGAGACATGTGTGTTGCCATTTGCATCATGTTTGATAGTGTATTGTTTTCCGGGAGTACCATTATCAAATGAGTTTGATTTATGTGGAGACAACAAATCACGGATTGTCTCATTATAGATTTCCAACATGGACACCTACAATCAGAAGAGTAAAGTAAGGAGTACATCTTGGTGATCCACAAATGACAATACTTCACCTTTATGCCTCCTTTGTGAAAAAAAAATAATGATGTCAAGCATAGATGTATCAGAGAGATTCATTATTCACCTGCAAATCATATTTCCAGCCTTGCGCTTTCAGTGACTGTCTTGTCTCAAATATCTGCTCTAATGATCGAGGAATCAATCCCTTTCTATCTGGGTTTCCAGGATTACCCATCATGGTAAATGTTTTGCCTGAGCCGGTTTGACCGTAGGCAAAAATGCATACCTGAAATTGGAAGTAATAAAGGAATTCATAAGTATATAGTTCAGTATAATTTAACAAATTTCCAAAATCGCAAATTGAAGTAACATGAGAGAAGCCATAGTGCATGGTACAAGGATTCCAGAAAAAAGATTTTGTTAACATCAAAATAGGAGCAAGGACAACTGTAAATCATTATGTAATCAATCAGAATTATCCTCTTTCTAAATAATAGGCTACAATGCCATAATGCCATTGAACCATCCAAAAATAAAGCCACTTTTCAGTATCCATAAGTTATACATTGAACTTATTGATACTACTGGTAAGTGGTAATGACTAATGACACAACTAAGGATTCTAAAGAGAAACAAGATTGGCGTAGTGGAGATATAAAAATCCGTGAAACGATAGTGGTGGAATTTCAATTCAATTCCTTAATAAAGACCACCAATTTATAATATTTAAGGACAAAAGAAGTACCAAGAACATTTTATCTTAGTGAAGGAAGACATTGAATATCCAAAATATCATAGGTATAAGAAAATTTCAATATATTCACCTTATAGCCATCAAGTGCACTCTGAACAAGCTGTGAGATCTCCACAAATACATCTTGTTGAGAAGCATCAGGGACAAATACCTTGTCAAACATGAAGGAATGCTTTTGCCCTACGTACAAAAGTAAAAGAAGAAGCACAAATGATTCAGGATCTTGTCTAGATACCAAAGAAAAATAATTTGACCATAAAAGAACACTTTGTAGATAATTCTTCAATATACCATTTTGCAACAAGTCAACTCCCCGTCCCAAGGCTTCCGTAGCTGTGGGGAAACCAATGACTTTGGTATCAGTATTAGAACCTTCAACAGGTAATAAAGGCCTTACTCGGCAAAAAACACGAATGTTCCCCTTGAGTTCCTGCAAACAAAAATGATATAAATGATCCTGCATTTTGACAATGGCAGCAAAATTGTTCATGAAATGGGATGTACCAATATAGTATTGTGCAACTTTTTACGCAATTTCTCTCCCTCGACAAGTTTCACCTCTGCATCCTCCAATCGATTCCGCAAGTCACAAATAATCATGTTTTGCTCTTCGTATTGCTTTCTAGTCTCCGTTGCAGACAGATCACTCATCTGAAGCCACAAAAAAATATACATTCAATAAAAATAATTTTGACCTCCTGTACCCTCTCAAAAGAGCATAATTTATACAGGGGAGAATACAGAAATTTTCCATAGGGAGTAAGGATAGAGTACATAGACAAAATGTAAATGATAACGTTAAGTCAGATACTCAGATTACTGTGAGCAGTGCATATCATCCACTGGTTTTATCAAGAGTAGTGCCATATCATTCAACTGTATCATCAAGAGCAGATTACAGTGAAACTGAATGAAGAGAAAAAGAGCGATTAATCACCTGCAGTTTTTTGTGCGCAGCTGCTAACTGATCTTGTAAGGTTCTGACTAGGTCACTCTGCGTCGAACACTTGGCCTGCTAGGAAACATTAGTATAAAAGTGTGAGAACTCAGAGAGGGGGATGCATTTCACAAGTGGCCAAACTGCCAAAGTGTTAGCGTGATAGACCTCTAATTCATTCGATTTTTCTGTGAGGCAATCCAACTCGGAAACAGATCTGCCAGTGAAGTCTTTGTACTTGCTTAGTTCATCTGTCAAAGTCTGTACTTGTGATAATTGGCGATCACGATCATCTCTAACCTGTTGTAGCTCTGTTCTTAGACATCCCACCTCATTAATTAAAGCCTCTTTTTGCTTGACAGCCTCTTCTTGATATGCCTATTAACATGATCGATGCAAGTCCAAATGAGACAACCAAAGGTGTATCTTTAATATAAGTGAGCAAAACATAACAGTCTCCCAGCTCAATATTGAAATCCTATAGATAAAGTTTCAACTATATAATGAGAATGTCATCTTCAGTTTAAGAGTTTTGCGTGCAAAAGAAAGCAGCATTCAGGCATTATTCTTGCCTCCGAAGAGACAAAATTATGGGGACATTGCTATATCAAAGGGATATAGGGACCAATATGATGTAAGCCAGAACTTCAATTGAAATTAGGTCAATGACAGAAGTCTGGTAGATTATGATACCATAATTTCTATAACTTAGATATGGACAGATCACAATGTTATCTGATCTTGTAAATGAATAAGTCGCAGAAAAATGTATCCTGATTCACCTTGGATGAAGTCAACTGCTCCTGTAATGAGCTATACTGTCCCCTCAATGTGCTGAGGTTTTCAGCTACAGCAGCTTTCTCACTCTCAACACGTTTCAAGGTCTCATTGGCTGTAGAAAGTTCTGTTTGAAGCTTGCTATTATACTGCTGCAAACTAGTATTGTAATCCTGTAATCTCTTGTACATGTCGTTAAGTGAAGCTATCTGCACATAACACACAGGCGCAGAAAAGCAACCATCTTGATTCAGTTGACTGTCCCAAAAAAGAAATAGCAGCACAATGAATCACCCATTTGTCAGCTTACCTTTTGATTGGAAGTTTGCTGTTCTTGACGAAGTTTTTCAAGGTCTTCGGACAAACATGTTTGCAACCTTTCTGCAGCAATCCTAGCCTCTTTATCCCTTGACAAGTCATCCATCAATGCCTAATCATGGTGATCAAGTTTAATACAATCACAAAGAAAAGCAATGATATTTGACATCTGCTAATTTGATTTTGGGCTCACCATCTTATCTGATTCCTCTTTTGCACATTTATCCTGCAACAAATTGTAGTTCTTTCTCAACTCCATGATAATTGCATTCAATTCTTCCTCCTTGTTTTGCATCAGCATCTCTAAAATGGTAAAACATCCAATTCTTATCAGATAATTTGTTCGCCTTCCAAAATCTATACCAAACCCAATAAAATAATACAATATCTTATCAATCATACCCATCTCTGAGCATTTTATCTCAGCTGATTGCAGCATTTCCCGGAGATTATCTTGCTCTAAGAGATACCCTCCTTCAACCTCTTGGAACCATCTGATACAAAGCCGGAGTCTTTTTATGTAATCCAGCATTTGTTCACACCTCTCCTAAAGTAATCCAATTTTGCCAAAAACATATTAGAATAAAATTCATTAAGAACACGACTACACGAGAATGATGAACAAAACCAAACAAAAAAAAGAAGAAATTTCCTTTTACAAAAAAAATCATCAAAAATACATTGCCACAGCCCCATAAATTCCAGATTTCATATAAATATTTAGATCTGAAAAACAACCCACAATCTTGTTTCCTTTTTTTTTTTACCATAGCCAAAAGATTACAGTACTTAAAATTACATAACACAAGTAAGATATATAACCATAAGAAACACAGAAATAAATTCAACAAATCCATTTGAAAATTTAAATTTGGGTGAACCCTACAAGCTTGTAATTTCTTTTCTTACCTCAACCATAAACTGTAAATCTAAGGTACATAAATTAATTTCATATTATAATTTTTTAAATAAAGTTTAAAACATTGGAAAACCTCATAAATCCTAGCAATTTTTTTGGAAATTTGAAATTGAGTGAACCCCACATACCTGTTCCCCCTTTTCAAACCTTAACCAAACACTTAATTGCAATACAGTGATTACACAGATAAACTAAATCAAAACACAAAACATTTGAAAAACTAATCAATAAACCCCAATTTCTTCAATTTTTTAAATACTAAAGTACCTTATAATTGAACTTGTTCTTGGTTCTCATCCTCTCATTCAACAAGACCTCAACATCTTCCTTATTAAAGTCAAGAGCACCAACATCCGAACCGGAATTGCTGCCGGGAGCACTCGGCGGGGCGCTAGCCGCAAACGATTCCCGGCGGCCATTGGAAAAAGATTGCCGGGGCCGAATGGTGCCATTTGATCTAGGTCCAACCATACTATCTCTTCTCCTTTGCTCCAAACTCTCAATCCCAACACCGTTAAACTGATTCTGAAGTTTCATCATCATATACTATCTACCACCTATACATTTCTACACAAAAACTCCAAATCATTAAAATATTGCATAAAATTGTTGCTTTCAATTTAATTAAATAATGTAAGACAACCCATTATCAATATTTTAGCCAAAGTTTTGAAATTTTCAATTTTTCAGTTAATTTCAACACAAAGATTGTAACTTTACCATAGATTGAACCCCATTATCTATAATTTAGCCATTATTTTGAATAATTCAATTTTTTGAATTATTAAAACACGCAAAATTAAATTAGAAACCTTTACTTTAATAATAATATAGATTTAAGTATTTAACCCCTCAACGACTATTGATAATGAACTATTTTTGAATTAAGAAATAAACCTAGTCTCATTTTCATTATAATTAATTCAGTTGAATGTTTCACATATTTTAAACAAACAGTAAAACAAAAACCCAGGAAAATGCAATGAAATTTACATAAAATGAGCTAAGAAAAAAGCAGAAAATGGGACACATTAATATTCATAAATCCTAATAATAACTACTATGAATTTCCAAAATAAGTAAAAAGAGAAAAACTTTAAATGAAATAAACAAAAATGGAACTTACAAAGATAAGGGTTTGAGTCAGGGAGAAGAGGGATTTGCAGAGGAAGCCAAGAAGAAGAAGAAGAAGAAGAAGAAGAAGAAGAAGTAGAGAGAGAAAGACAGAGTGAAGTTTGAACTTTTAGGAGGAGAGAGAAACTAAAAAATAAATTTTTAGAAACCAGAATTAAAATATTTTTTTTGAAAAAATAAAAATTAGTGATTTTACTATTTTTATGTTGGTGTGGGGTCAAAAATTGTAATCAAAGCAATCATGTGAATCGCAACCGTTGCTTGCTTATGTGAGCAGTAAACTACAAGAGTGATCATCTCATCCTAAAGTTTATTAAGGTGAGATATTAGTATGGTTTCAGAAAAAAAAAAAAAAAAAAAAAAAAAAGAAGGGTGAGATATTAGTCCTTACTCCATATTAGTCAATCTTCCAATTTTATAGGGGTTGATTAATGTGATAAATTTGAGGTAGGATATTTTATGCGGTATGTGCAATTGTGCAGTCTATTTTGGCTCTTTGCTTAGATTCGATCAAATTATGTATTGCCTATAATATCCCTGCTGATTCAAAATTTCAAATATATCCCCACATTGCCTCACTGACCAGAAGAATGTCATTAAATATATCCTCAATTTCATAATATACTATTGTTATTCTATTTTGCGATTTAAAAGATATTTTATTTAAAATGCATTATATGGAGTAGTGTAAACAAATTAAAAGTACTAATCCATATTCATTTGTACTTTCAAATACTCCTTACAAACAAAAGAATATGCATTCAAATAATCCATAAATCAGAAAAAATAAGTTCAGATCATATTATCGTTTTATGTCCGATTTTTTATGACTAAATATCTTAAATTTCATAATAAAAAAATATGAAAATCACATATTAATAAAATACACATTATTACGAATTTAACAAGACCCTACTTGATATATTTATTCCATATAGATTATCGTATATTTAAGGTCAAAGTTTAGTCAAATTTGTCATTTAGATCGGATCAGATCAGGCCAGACTAGACCAAATCAGACCAAACCAGATCAAATCAAATCAAATAAGACCAGATTAAGGGTCTATTCTCTTACGTTGAAATTCAGTTCAGTTCAGTTCAGCTCAGCTCAGTTCAGTTCAGTTCAGCTCAGCTCCTAATTTCCTTCTCTTATAAAATATTCAGTTCAGTTCAGTTCAGTTCAGTTCAGCTCAGTTCAGTTCATCTCAATTCAGTTCAGTTCAGTTCAGTTCAATTCAATTTAGCTGATTTCAGTTAATGAGAACAGGCTCTAAATTAGATAAGAAAAAATAAGGTGAACTAAACAAGCCCTAATACATAGCACTTAACTTCATAATAATTTGACACTCAAAGGGTACTAAAATTAATGTAAACATTATGCCATATAATTTTCCATGTTTTTTGTTTATTAAAAAAAAAGAAGAAGAAATAAAGCGTACAATTTATTATGACTTTATGAGTCAATTTCTGGCAAGGTTAGAATATCTTGAGAAAAAACACCAATACAACACGTTCAAGACTATTTCCCCTTTTTCACCTATTGTATGAGAAACGATATTACATGCCCATCTTACATGAGAAATTACAAAGAAATTTAATAACAAGCTACTCCATATCTTTTTTACCATCCTCAACAAACAAGAAAAAGGGACCACTTAGAGCCTGTTCTTTTCAACTTAATTTCAGTTCAGTTCAATTTAACTCTAATTAGTTCAATTCAATTTATTTCATCTCCTAATTTTCTTTTCTCATAAATAATTCAGTTCAGTACAGTTTAGTTTAACTCAGTTTAGCAAATCAGAACAAATCCTTAGCATGTCCTTTTCTTTATTGTTTATTATTAACAAAGTCAACGGATAGTTATCTATATACTCAACTAGTTCGGAGAATTATATATACGACTAAACATGAGATATTGAGGTTGAAGGTTTATGGCCATGTTTAGTAGTAAGCTTATTGGGGGTATATTAGCTTATTTGACTAACTTTAGCTGATTGACTAGTCAAACAAGCTAATACAAGTGTTTGGCACTAAGCTTATTGAAAGAGCTTATTACACTAAATAAGCTCTTCTTGAAAAAGCTCATTTTAGGAGCTTTTTCAATTAGCTTATTCATTAATTATTGTGAAATGACATTTATAACCTCATTTAATTTAAAATCCTATCTAAATTACCTACCCCACAATTAGCTTATTGGTCATTTCACATACTCATCACCTTTAAGCTATCAGCTATTTACCACACACTTTTATATAATCAGTTAATACAATAAGTTAGTCAAACCAGTTAATAAAATCAGCTAGTCAAAATCAGCTAAATCAATCAGCTTCAGCTTTCAGCTTTCTCCCAAACAGGGCCTATATATATTCTAAAATGTATATTGTGCTTCCTTTATTTCAATTAGAAGAACATTTATTATATAATTGTCTTAAATTTTCTTTATTTTCCAAAAATAATACAAGTACTGCTTGCAATATGCAATGTTATGGATACTTATCTCTTATAGTATTTTGTAAAAGAGAGTGAGAGATAGCTCAAGTGGTTAGAGCTTCCCTCCCCGATTCTAGAAGGTTCTGGGATCAATTTTCACCCCGCCCTTGTGGCTCGATCTCTAAACACAAAAAAAAAATAAAAAAAAATATATAAAATAATAATAATAATAATAATAATAATATAACTAATATATAAAGCTAAACTTTTAGCCAGGTCACGAAACAGAGACACTTGGCGTTCCAACTTTTTGCCAAGTTTCGTGCCACATTGGATAGATCTAAATAGACTTCACAAGATTAAAAAAAAAAAAGTTAGTTTAGAAATCTATTTTGATAGAATTTTAGGATAAAATTGTTGGTTTAGAATTTTATTATCGATGAAATACCAATATTTCAAATATAAAAATTGAATTATAATTCTATTCAAAAAAATTATTAGATTATAATTCTAAAAAATTATCATATAAATTTATTTTTAATATCATAATAGATTATGTAGACATGTCAATTAGGGTCAGGTCATGAGTCATCTCAAATTGGGTCACTTCAAGTTACGAGTCAAGAAATGTTCAACCCTTGCCCAAAGTTTTGGGTTTGGGTCAACCCAACGGATTTTGAACATTTATTTAATTTATTTTATTTTTGCTATTTTTTAATTTTTTAATGTAATTAAATCAAACATTTCCACCAACATTATTATTAGTCATTATATGCCTACTAGATAACAAATCGTCACAAAAGCACGTTAATAACTAACTACTTTTGTATTAATGATCTTTTTTAAAATTAGACATATAGATTAAAAAATTTATCTTAAAATTCAATAAAAAAAAAAAAACTCGGACATCGCACGGGCACAAAACTAGTAATAATAATAATAGTACTTGGTAAAAGCAAAATTATATTTATACTTCTGTAGAATTGGAGAATTACTATATATGTGTCAACTTCAAAGGCTTATATTTGAAATATAATTGAAATATAATGGATGCAATAGCCAATAATATTATATAAGCTTTCAGTGGTACAATTAAAAGTGGTTTCACTTACCTATCTCTCTCCTCCTTTTTCTCTCTTTCATGTAATTTTCAATATTTTATTACTCCGTATTTATTATGCATTTGCAAATACATAACAATGCATCCTCTGACGTATTTTGGTTATACTGTTAGAAGGAAGTATAACACCTCAACTAAAAACTAGTGTAATACTCTTCAATTCAATAATGATTGGTTGATATTTTGACAATCCTTTTAAAAAGTTATTTTATATTATTATTAGGATTTTTTAGAAAATAACACTACAAATTTTCACAAATTTTGCTTATAACACCATATTATCACAATTTTGTATTATTACACCACAAAAAGACTAAAAATTTGATTTCACTACCAACTAACGGATTTTTGGATGGAATCCGTTAGTGGGACCCGTTATGGACACATGTCAATACAACGTTGGTTTTTAAAAAATAAAAAGAATTTTAAAAAAAAAAAAAAAAAAAGCCCTAAAATCTAACCTTACCACCATCCCACCACCGACAGCCTTGACCCCACCACCACCACTGCAACTGCTGGCATCCCAACCTCAGCCGCCGCGCCTACACACCACCATATCCCAACCGCGTACCTGCTACACCTACCCCCGCCACCACCGCGCGTAAAACCACCCCCATTTCCCCACCTTTGAAACGGTCAAATCGACCCCCATTTCTATGATTCTGAGCTTCGAAGAGGAGATTACAAAGTTCAAGATCTCGCTCTTCGCCGGTGAATATCATCGATTTAGCCTCTCTAATTCTCAATCGCGAACACCATAACGTGCCCTGCTCTTGTTTCTTCTCTGGTTACGCCGGCTGCGAGCTCACGACTGGTGGCTGGTTTTCGAGGAGGGAGAAGGGGTGAACGCGCTCACAGCTGGTGGCTGGTCGCTCGGTTTCTCCAGTGTCAGGGTGGAAAACGCTCGGTTTCGCCGATCAAGGTGGGGGAAAGGTGGTTTTCGGCTGGAGTTGTGTTGCCGGAGATAGGTGGTGCGGCGGTGGGCTAGCTGAATTAGTGTTGAGGTTTTTTTTTTTTTAACTAATCAATGAGTGCCACGTATACTTGGTGGGTCCCACTAACGGATTCCATCCAAAAATCTTTTAATAGGTGGTGAAATCAAATTTTTTGGTTTTTTGGTGGTGTTATAGTAAAAATTTGAGATAATGTGGTGTTATAAGCAAAATTTGTGAAAATTTATGGTGTTATTTTCTAAAAAATCCTTATTATTATTATTATTATTATTATTATTATTATTATTATTATTATTATTATTATTAGTTTCACCTCTCCCCTCCCTCTTTGTTTATTACTATACTACTACGTATTATTTTGTTTCATTCCTTTTGAGCATAACCAGATTAACCACCAAAGGTAGATAGGAGGTTGCTACTTGCCTTTCCGATAAAGAACTTAATAAATTTATTATCCTTATCTAATATGAACTACCTACACTTCACTATTTACTAATTGCACTAGGTCTAGGTTAGCTACATTATGGGTCATGAACACGAGAGTTTGAATTCTATGTATCTATTCTTTTTGCCATATTCCTATCAAGGACCACATTGACTAAGTTGGTTTAGCATCTCCTCGCTCCTAGTTATTTAATCTATACATGCAATAAAATGTGTCGTCTCACATACATATATTGTCTTGTTATCTAACACATGTGATTAACAATAGAACAAAAACTTTCATGGTCAACGACGATTTGATTAAAGTTTGATTGTATTAATTCAATGATATATATATTTGAAAAAACCATAATCAATAAAACTATGTCATCTTCACCTTAAAAGATAAAATACAGAGTAATAATCAGATTTAGGTGCATGTAAGTTTTATTAATAAACAGTTTTTATCTATGGAGAAAATATGTAAAATTTGTTTTAGCCGGTAAAATCGAATAATAGTTTCCCTTTATAAAAACACAGATCTAGTCAATTAGTAAATCTGTTTTAATATGTGGAAGTCAATTATTTATATTAAAATTAATTGTAAAAATCAACGTAATCAGTAAAAATAATTACAATTCGTGAAAAAAATTATGAAGAGCGAAAAAATAAAATATCTAATCAAGCATCTAATTAAGTCAATCAAACTATGTAATCAAATGTGACATCCTAAATTCTGAAATCCCTTGCTTTCTTAGATTAATTGAACATTAAGCAACATAATGCTATCAACAAATTAATGTTGTACTTTCTTCATATATAAAACTCAATTATCTATATTAAAATTGATTGTAAAAATCAACGTAATCTGTAAAAATAATTACAATTCGTGAAAAAAATTATGAAGAGCGAAAAAATAAAATTTCTAATCAAGCATCTAATTAAGTCAATCAAACTATGTAATCAAATGTGACATCCTAAATTTTGAAATCCCTTGCTTTCTTAGATTAATTGAACATTAAGCAACATAATGCTATCAACAATTAATGTTGTACTTTCTTCATATATAAAACTCATGATGTTGATACTATTTGGTCACCACAAACTGAAATTCCCTGGTCAAGTCGATCTTAGCATGATGACTTTTCTAATACCTAAGAATAAAGTATTCATACAAACTATGTTTAGGAGTATAGTCTTATATGAAATCCAAGATATTATACTAGTTTAAGCAATAATTATAGTTGTTTAATCAATAATTAGTAATAATATAATATAAATATAAAGTTTAGTGTCCTCTAGGCAAGTATAGCGTTATCCAAAGAACAAGTTGTATAAATGAAGGAATTAAGAAATGAGTAGCAAACGTGTGCTTCAAAATGTCAAGCAATCTGATTTAACGTGGTTGCATTGTTGGCTCTGATGGAGACTAAAACATGATGGAAGGTCCGACCATGAAGGCATGTACTTGCCCCCTTTTATGTCTTTGTTGGAGCCAACTATGTCACTTGGAATCTTAAGACTATGTCACACTACAACTGATTACAATTTGGAGCGGTATGTTTTGTATATAACGAGTGTTTTATACTCCCCATACAACACATTTTGTTGTGTCCAAATGGTATTAGTAGTTGTCAATCGTTTCTAAAGTTATTTTTTATGTGATTTGAGATTATTAAAAAAAAACGTGTGTATAAATGTCGTTATATATGTTGTAGACATTATATATGTATACAAGTTAATGCTGAAAATTGATGTTTTTTGCTCGGTCATTTTAAAAACTTCATATTTTACAGATACATATATTATTTACTAAATTTTAGTTTTTTTTTTTAATATACGAAGTATAAAATAGGGTATAGGGTAGGATTACCCTAAAATCCAGATCCATTCCTCCACCTATAGTACGTAGGTAAGTATAATTATTAGGAAAATTTGTCAATTACTACCGCAAGTTAATACTACTTTGTAAATTACTACCGCAAGTTAATACTACTTTGTAAATTACTACCGCAAATTTAAAAAGTTATGAATTACTACCGCAAAAAATTTTAAGATGTTGCGATTACTATCAAACCCCCATTAAACCCAACTATGACGTCATTATATTACTTTAACCCATGGTTAAAGCCTTTAACCATGACGTCATTATATCCCTAATCCATTTTCTTTTTTTTGGGGGGGGGGGGGGGGTTAAAGCCCTTAACCATGGTCAAACACGGGTTAAAGGGATATAATGACGTCATAGTTGGGTTTAATGGAGGTTTGGTAGTAATCGCAACATCTTAAAATTTTTTGCGGTGGTAATTCACAACTTTTTTAATTTGCGGTAGTAATTTACAAAGTGGTATTAACTTGTGGTAGTAATTGGTAAATTATCCTAATTATTATCCCTATTTCCGCCTCACGTCATCACCAAACAAACTTTCACCCATCCCCACCTAAATAGATTGAATATATACAAAGCGAGGTTCTACTAAAACTCGTTCCATTGACATCTCTAATTAACATCTGTAAGGGCTCTCTAATATATAATAACACGATCAGATAGTCTTACACAAGGCCTAGTTTATATCATTTTATTACTATTGGTATCCAAAGTAATTATGTCTAACATAAGATCAAGAGGAAGATTTATGAAAAGTTAAGCCGACAAGATCTACCAAGGTCTTAGGCATCAAAGTTAGTACACTACCACTTTTAATTTACAACTCCAAAACACCCAAAATTAATTATTGAAAGCATATTAATTATATATATATCTTAATCTTTGATTATAAGAAATCTTTTACAGCACTTTCTCCTCTAATCCTGTAAGCCTCTATTTGGTAAGGCTAACAAACATGTGAACTATGTAAGCATCCACTTTTAATTTTGCTCAAAATTAGAAAGTTGGTACTTCAATTCGTCATTTGGTGCTTTGTTGCATTCTTGCTACTAATTTATCAATCTTTTCTCTTTTCCTTTTTTGTGTAGCTTCTTCTTCACCTTTCTCTCTCCTTATTTATGCCAAACGTGTTGCAGTGAATCATTGTTATAAAAAGGGTATCAAAGGCATATGATTAATTGAGTTGTTTTCCATGTACTCCTCGCTTTTACTACTCCCTTTACCCTGAATCAGTCGCACCAATTTGATTAGCATATGATTTTAAGGCCCCGTTTGATATTTAGCTGGTAACTGATTGATATAATTTGTTGTATTAGTTGATTTGGCTAGCTGGTTATATTAACTGATTTGACTAGTTAGCTGTAAAATACTACGTAGCTGATTGTGTAAAAATGTTTGATAAATATTTATTAATTGTTAGCTGTTTTAGTGTATTTAATAGCCAAAAAGCTAATTGTTCAATAACCTCATTTCATATACCTCTTATAATGAATTTTTTGTAAAAGAGCTTTTTGAGCCCCAAAAGCTCCTTACCAAACACCCAAATTAGCTTTTATAAATAGTCAAATAAACCTGTAAGGGTCTGTTTTCTTAAGCTTATTTTAAATTCAGTTCAGAAAATCAAAACAGGACCTAATATGACACAATAAGCTAAAAAATTTCCAAAAAGCCTTTTGCTGTAGTGTTTTTACTATATATTATTTGATTTAGTAGTAAGAGTTGTATCATAATCTTAAATTTTGTACTAAGTCAGTAATTTGAATTGTGTAATCTCTCTTATCATTATTGCTATTTTTTTCTCCGAATACCTTCTTTACCTAATGAAAAATCTGAAATAAATTTTCTTACGGTTCACATCAATGCATTCACAATCAAACCAACCTTTTTGGGAGTCGTTTTGACGTTAACATCTTGTCTGTCTTAGGTATTGAGGGGCCAATTCAATCGGAAGATCTAAACTTAGGTTTTTGCTAGTTCAATGTCACATTGATTGACCACCTTTTGGAGTTATGCTTAATTGCATACTGGTAATACGTAACGTGCCACCACATTATGGAACAAGAGGTGCATGTACGTACCTTAGATGGAGATTGCGATGTATAACGACTAGAATCCTGTAGATAAAGATTGCAATGTACTTCATATTACCACTATAATCCCTTTCTCGATCGGCCAATTACCTATATATTAGTATATATATTTGGAAATTTTACCTTTGTTCTGTATAAAGATGGCATTGGATTGAGTTGAAATAAGATAAGATATAACTTGCCACTTAAAAATTATGGCACGCATAAGAATGTAGTATGAACAAAACAACACAATATTGTGCATTTGTGTGTGTCGAGTCATGGACCACTTTTTTTTTTCTACGTAAAAGCACATCTTAACATGACAAAATATGCTATTGGGTCATGCTTTGATCATCCTTTTAAAAGGCATTATACGTAGTTAGAGAGCTGGGCCATGGACTAGCCTACAATTATCATTAATCTTAGTTTGAATTACTTCACGGATAAACCCTATTGAAATTAATTGTATATATATTGGTAAAATCCATTACAATTTATCTCCACTAACGTTTTAACCATACACCAATTCATTTTGATCTGTATACAATTTTTTGACACTAACAAATTTTAAAAATCATGTTAACAAAACTTAATTCAGTTTCTAATTTAGAATTCAAGTCGGGTCATTTTTGACAAAAGTTCAGCCTGGAGCACAAGCCAAGCAAACCGTAAAAACTAAAAAGGACTGTAAATATACGTATCAAGCTCTTGTATCGTAGCTGTCAAAGTATTGGGAAGTTGAAGCCGGCCTTAGAAGTTAGACCTAGTCATAGTCATGGTTGGTTGACCATTCCAAACCATTTCTTTCTTAAGTTCACATTTTAATATATACTCTTATTTATTCATTGGACTTGGGAAGTTACTAAAATATTCAAATACACAATATAAAACAAGTCTTATCCTAAAGTTTTTTTTTAATCATCTCTTGGTTTTGCAACCACAAGAATAAAACAAAATTAGATTCTCTAGTTTATGGAGTTAGTTACATAATGCACTCTTTATTATTTTTTTTCTGTAATTGAAACATTATTGTAAAAATGATTATATGCACTTTTGGGCTGTTTAGTGCTATTTGGAGCAATATACAAGTTACATTTTGTATGTATGTAATGATTATTCCAGCTGAAAAAATGATGATTTGCACCTTTTGTTTTATTAGAAATTGAATTAATATATTTAATGTTAGTTGACAATTAATATTTCCCATTAATTAGATGATGATAAATTAAATTATTGGTTTTTTCTTGTTCTAAATTCTAAGCAAAAAAATCAATCTTTTGTTTCTTGCTTGTTTGCTTAATTAGTGTTTAAACAAAGCCCATGAGAGGTTGATGGAGATGATTACCAACACAAGGGTTTGCTTAAAGTTGGCCCAAAGTTGAATGGAAGTAATTTTTATGTAAGCAAAGTTTAACAACCCAAGAATACACCTACTCAAAAGTAAGATTAACGGAACTTAATTAAGTATATGTTGCTAATTGAATTGTGAAGGTTTGATCCACATGTACTCTACCACACTCCCTAATCACTTTGTGAAGTTAGAATTTCCACATATGAATGGCACCTTTAAACTCGACACAATTACTAAAAAATATACCTGTATTTCATTTTAAAAAGTCGGGTAATAAGAGTTGAGGGGTACATGTGCATGCATATGTGATCATATGAATATATGAATACATCTAAACTATACAGTGAAGATCGATATTGTGATACATTTATTAATTAATTGATAAAGTTGAGTTGTATATCTAGTTACAAAGCGGTTGTCACAACTCACAAACAAACAAAGCTCGAATGGATAATGAATCACGGATCTGAGTTCGACAAGAAGGGATCCTACGCAAAATCTATCAACAAGAATTGAAAAAATACATTGAAAAGAAGCAAAAATGGAGATGCGGGGTATCGATCCCCGTACCTCTCGCATGCTAAGCGAGCGCTCTACCATCTGAGCTACATCCCCTGTTGATGACTTAATGTTTTCAACGTAATTTATTTTCTAAAATTTTCTTTAAAAAAAACCAGTAATTATATAGTAAATACATTTTTTTTTTTAAATAGATAATGGTAATACATTTTTGTTCGAATACTATTACTATTTTTTTAATAATGTTTATTTTTTTTCTTTTCATTTTGTTATTAATACAAAATAAATGTGAGCTTATTTTACTAAAACTTATCTTATAACGGATCTTATAATTATGAACTCGGCAACTCTAGGAAAAAGATGCTTACCTTTTTATGACTCGATAAAATATGTAATATCTTAAAGAGGGAGCATATGACACTAGCTACAAATCATTCTATAAATAAACAATTTTCTCCATGCATAATATTGGTGAGATTAAGGTCTCCCTCCATACTATGGATGAGTCTATGATACTAGTCATGCTACGTGGTGGGCAAAAAGGAAGTTAAGTGGAGTGAGTGCCATTGCACATTTGCACTTTCACTAACCCAAAGTGCCAAACAATCCCCACTAGCTGCCCACTTGGTCATACCCAAAGTCCCAAAGTGCCAAACCTATCTAGTAAATAACGCCTTATTACACTTGGGAGTACACAATCACATTACTGATTAGCTAGTTATAAAAGGGTATGTTTGATAAGTGACTTATTTATTCGCTTTTGATTTTGAATACTAGCTTTTTTTTATTGTTGTTATTGAGTTGTTGTTAAATCAATTACCTTTCTATACCCTTAAGGTTATTTTGTATGAAACAATTGCCACCCAATGTTTAACTTTACGGAACATATTTAGTAAGAGCCAACATTAAAAAGGCAACACAAATACAACCATTACCCAATTGGCAAACAAGACTAAAGTGTAAGAATTGACACCTTCGGCGTGGGTTCGAAACTTGTCTACATTATATTGCACATGTAGAAGAACGCTTAGGGAAAAAATGGTGTTTGCGTTGGTGTGTTGGACTGTTAGTCTTGCTTTCTTGTCTTTAATTAATCAAGACAATACTTGAACTTTAATTATGTTACAAAATTGGTTTTTATGGAATATGAACAAAACTTTAACAGCAAACTTTTAAAATGTAAGTCCACTTATTATATAGGAGATTTCTGAAAGGCCTAGAAACAAAGAAACTTCATCTGTTTGAACAAGTCATGTATATATGTGTTTCTTTTTTCGGCCGCCTACATTCCAGAATTTGGCATACCTTGAGCTTATTGCTTACATCTCCTGGTTTAGATGTGTATTCACATTAATGAAATATCTATGACTTGTTCCCTTTCGTCTTTCTTCCTTATTCGAAAGAAAAAACAGAAGCAAACGAGTTGTTTGCTACTGATGTGATCAGACTGATGACATACAGCTACATGTCTGCTGAAATTCAGAACTCTGTATGCTTAACATAAGTTTGTTTTTCCTGATGTTTACAGAAACTTCTAACAGCAGTTCTGCTTGCTAGTATAAACCTCGAAACGAGGATCAAACTTTGGGTTTACACTGTTATAAGTTATTACATTGCAATGATAAATGATCTAGGCCATCTAACCAAGTACTTGTGCTCTTTTGGGAGCTTCTGCAGAAATTGTTACACTTTCAGAGTTTCAGCAGTTGGACACTGCACTCTGCAGGATAAATGGTTTTGCTGAGAAACAGTACACTCTCAGATTCGCAGTGCAATGTTGCTCGAGCAATTTGAATCTAGTTTTTATCAGTTCAATATAATCTTAATGAATGGAATCGTCTTCAGAGATTTCTGTTCCCTGTAGTTAGTTACTTCTAACACCGATGTGTTGAGAAGCAAGTTGATTAAGTCAGAACCATTTTTCCCCTTTGTAATCTACACTCTTCCTTTAAACTTCTCTGCATTACCCTGAAAAACAAAAAACAAAGAAATAACCCATAACATTCAGTTTCGAATTAGTCCTTTTTAATGTTTCATGAATGTCAGCTCTGCATCCTGTCATTCTGTGAGTTCCTACTGATGTTTCCTGTTCCCCGGCCCTGTTAACTGTGAGTATTGCATCGATACACATAATTTTAACTAAAAGGTTCTTGGCTCCATAAAAAAAATGTCTTATTATGCTCAATTTCTCATGATGTGTTGTGTGTTTCATCAACTTACAGAAGTACTGAGCAATTCTCAGTCTGAATCATCACCTCGACGAGTAGGACTAGTTGATGATTTCATAGGTATTTTTATCTCTAATATTATGTCATTTTTAACAGTTACCTCTGGCTTCTTCCAATCTGTGTTCTCTGGCAACTCAATCCTTCGAACAAACCCGTGTTCCCACCAATGACTACTTTTCCAGTCCCTTGCCTTAGGATCAGATGATTGCTTCCATTGTCCACTAACTTCAAGTATCTTTCCCTTCTCCACACACACCTGTACAGAATCTTCTCCTACTCCTGCATAAGCATACCATTTGTGCTCATATAGTTAAAGCATAGACGACTATACAATCGAGTTTTTTGTTTTAGCAGATCTTATCTAACATGTTAACAGCTTAACATAACATTAACAACTAATTATTTGAATATCAAATTATATACTGTATGATCTTATCTAACATGTTCGCAGTATGTTTTCTTTTAGGCATTTAATGAGATTATGGCATAAATTCAAGTATTCAACCAAGGAAAAAATGTTCAAATTATACATGAGCTTATCTTACATGTTAGCAGTATGTTTTCTTTTAGACAATTAATGGAATTATGGCATAAATTCAACCAAGGAAAAAATGTTCAGAAATTCAGAAAAACAGAAAATAACTCACCAGGCAATTCTGCTTTCAGTACATACTCTTTATCATTCTGAGACCAATCAACCTGATTATTTCCAGAAGCTCTTAGAATAGAGAGCAAGACATCATCCTCAAACTCCCACAGAGGAAAAGCGTCAGAAGGATCGAAAAACTTGCCAAACAACATAGGACTAAAGAATGATCCATCACCAAATACTTTACGGATTGCTTGGTTTCCTTTCGATAAGAAGGCTTGGAAAACCTCTTCTGTAAGGGGAACGATCCATTTATGTGGTGTTCGATCTTCAAGGTGAACGTCGATCTGTCTGCAGCTAGCCATCATCACAGGAAGTTGTGTTAGAACCTGAGTTTGAGTAATGTATTTTGGTACTAACTTTGTTTTAGAGTGTAGTTTTAGTTTTATTCTTCTTATAGTCTTGAAGGAAAATCTTTTAGTAAAGTAAAAACAGAACAAATTCCTTTAGAATCTTTTTAGGAAATTTAAAGATAACAGAATATTTCTTTCTCCATCAATTTCCTCTCATTAGCATGTCACAACTTGTATTACTGGCTCTCTGATAAAACTAGGAAATAGTCGAAATTCCCTTTGTTTTTCGCCGTGATTTTAAAGGTTTGATTAACGTGCACACATTTCCATATTTGAACACTCAAAGGGTGCATAACAATTCACATGTTGCTGTCTCCACCTCTTGTAATTGTTCTGTTTCAAAGGAAAAAAAAAAAGCTAGAATTTGGACCTCTTTTGCTCTTTCTGCTTAGATTCTCTAGTCTCACCTGTCGAAATTGTTAATGTTATAGTCATAAAATTAAGACAGACTGCTTAAGTCCGTCTATATATAAACATTTCTTAAGGAGATAAGCACGCGTTAACCATCACTTGCCTGTAGAAAGCAGTTTGTTGTTGAAAGTAAGTAGAGAATTTTAATGGATCCAATGAAGGTACCATATTCTTGGATCTTGGCAGATATTGTAAATTTCATGGTTAATCTAGTAATCTAAGTCTTTTTTTAGCCACTAAATGTGTTAGTGGTTGTACTTACTATTTTGAAATAATGCATGAGGTTTCTTTGAAAAAGATTCATCAAGGAAAAATCAGTTGAAAAAAATACATATGATGTTAATGATAATGCTATATGCCTATATGACTCGATCGTTTTGTGCACTAACAAATTTGATGCAACTAGGTTAGATCCCGTGCCATGCACGTTGATTTTTTTTTATTGATTGAGAAATATTATAATCATAAATTAGTCAAGAAATAATAAAAGTATGTGATATGTTAATTTGATATTTGCAATTTTAATTGTAGCTTCCAATACACAACTAAAACAAAGTAGAAAAAAATCTTCATTGTAAAATAGGTCACTAATTATTTAAAAATATTGATTTTTGGTATATATTGCCCAATTTTTATTCGAAAGATTTGCGAATAAATCTTTTATTTTAAATATAATAAGTATTACGTGTCAATATGGAATATGTACAAAATAAAATGATTTTTGTAAATGATTTGTTTCCCTAATTAAAATATTTTTTAAAAAGAAAAAAATAATTAAGGACACACCAGGAGATGACACGTGTCATCGCTGGTGTGTCTTTTAGTATATAGTATTGATGAGCAAACAGACACCCTTGGTTACGAGTGCACCTGACTCTAGGTGCATCCGAGTGTAAGATAACTTAAGAATTAATCCAGGCTTTGATCAATGTTGTTATGCACACAATTACGAGCTTTTTATTATTTTTATAATAATATGGTAAAGGGCGGTCTTATGCTATATGTGATCATCATGAATATAAGCCTGTATAGCAAACATACAATGTGAGAACAGAATATTTTTCAAAGACTTTATTTTGGTGTTAGTGATGAGGCATCTTCTCGCATCTTCAGTTACTTTTCTCGATTGAAAATCATGTAATAAAGAAATTGAAGCATGATATGGTATTATCTCTTGATTTATAGCATCTTAAGAGTGCTTTTAAAAAAGGAGGGTTTGGATCAATCTAATAGATGCTTTTGTCTTCATGGCCTAAAAAGAACATTATTATTGTAGTCACTTTCTAAAGTGGTTAGTGCACCACCAAAATATTAGTGAGATCATGGCTAAATAGGTAGTATCCATCATAGAATACTTTATTTTTAGCATATAGTATGACTTATTTTAGTGGAAATTCTTTTGGGAGATTTGTTTATTGTGCTCCTCTTCTATGTAGCTGTACTTTTGCACTAGGATTGATTGCAAGATACATGTCCAGTTGGATTCCTCGGCACGCACCTATGTTTTTTTTTTTTTTTTTAATAGTGCCTCGCCTTGTACTGACTAATTTAGATTCGAGTTGGGTCAGGTCTCAATGAGAAACTCGATCTCTTACTACGTGTTTCAGTGCGGGTAATCACCTACAAGTATACTTAACGAAGTCATTAAATGGTATTTTTTTTTTTTGTTTCAAGTTACTTCTCATGAGTTAAGATGATAGTGAATCTTGTGGTATATTCTAGATGAACTGGTTTGTATGCAAAGTTGCAATTGCATGAATGACACCTAGTAATTTGTAAAGACATTAACAAAGGTCAGATTCTCTGGCTTTTATTACAATTATTATTATCTCCATTTAAGAGTTAACACAACCGTTTGAATACTCAATTTTTTTTTTTTTCACCATTTGGGTATAACAATTGAGTACCCTTAGTTAAAAATTGAGTTAACTTGTGGGGTCCAGCAAAAAAAACATATACATCTTTCTTTCTTCTTCCTCCCCTGTTCATTTTCGCTATTCTTTTCCTTTTCTTGAAAATTGTTAGCATGGTTGGGTGAGGAAAAGGGCTTGAATTGTAGCCAAATTTGGGGAAAAAGACCAGAATCTTAGCCTTTTATTGATGTATGTATGATCAACAATAATCTATTTGTTGTTTTATTCTTTATTTCGATTTTTTTTGGTGTTTGAATAGTGTAATTTAGCGAATTAAGGTTTATGGTTTTTGGGTTAAAAACGACATTGCAATGGTGATTTGTTGTTGTTTTTTCGAATAATTTGTGTTTATGATGTAGTATATTGCTGCTCTTTGTGATTGATGTTGTTGAATTGTGGATAATTGTTGTAGAAATTGCGCTAGGGTTTGATTAAAATGATTATGTGTGTCGCAAAATAGGGGAAGTGTTGCTCAAAAGTTTTATGGGTGAATGTTGCAAATTTAGTTGTTGTGGTTGTCAATGTGAAGTATCTAACTTCATATTATGGTCAGTTTAATCTGTTGTCAATCTGTTTTTCCCTTTTTTTTCAATGGTATAAAAATTATAACATGATTTGTTTTATTTATTAGATTTCCTAATTTCACTTCTCTTTGCAGGTGTTCAAAACATAAGGTTGAAGGAGGATAACTGTTCTTGAGAAAGCTGGACTGATTTTCTGGAATTCTTGTTCTGATTTTTTTTTTTATGGGGGGGGGGGGGGGGGGATTCTTGCTCTGAATTTTGCCTTACTGATATGGTTTTCTCTTTGGTGAAGAAGGATATTTTTATGGTATTCACTTTTCCAAACTATGCCCACCATTTTCAAAATTCTATATTGTAACCCTAAGGTACCTTAAGTGTGTACGGTGTAACCTTGCCATTAAGTTGTTGTTAGCTAAAACCCAGCCCTCACGACCTTGCCCTCACCACCCTAACTAACGTACCTAGCCACCACCACACTCAGCAACCGCCACACCTAGCAACCGCCACACACCAACAACCCCATCATCGCATATCGCCTCACCCGCACCAAAGAAAGTGTTCAAATGAATGGACGAATTTTATTCAAAATTTTGTAGAAAATTAGTGTAGGGCTTTAGTTTAATTGGATTTAAATTGCAAAATTAATAAGTTGTTGATTGTTGTTTTCGTTTTGAAATCAAAGAGTTTGGTTCAAAACAATAGAATACCCTAATTTTTTCCCCCAAATTGATTTTCATTGTTAATTCATTAATTTTGGTTCAATTAGTTTAAGATAATGCACAAAACTTGTTTTAATTGTTTTTTCCGATTAAATATACACAAATATGCATATAATTTTGGTCGGAATTTTTCCAATGAACGGCGGTGGTGGCACATTAAGTGGTTTGTAGGGTGGGTGCGGTGGCTTGGGTGAAGTCCGGTGGCTGGGGTGGGGTTCAGTGGGTGGTTCGGTGGGTTTGGAGGAGGGAAGGGTTGGTGGTGGGTGGGTTTGCAAGAGGGAGGGATTTTTTTTTTTTTTAATAGTTTTTTTAACAAAAGTTAACGGTATTAACTTTAGGATTAGTGGAGGGGTTACATCGTACACGCTAAAGGTATCTTGGGGTTATAACGTGGAATTTTGAAAATGGGTGGGCACTGCTTGGAAAAGTGAATATTGTAGGGGTGTTGTGTAGAAAAACCCAAAACAAATATAGCAAAGTATACGGGTTCCATAATGTGCGGGTGTAGTACCTTTTGTCCGGTATGAGTATGGCAGCAATTTCAAATACCCATGTTTCATAGGCTACACCGCTACAGTGCTTTACAGGTTACGAATAGCAACAGGTCGGTTTATTTGGATTAACCTTGAGTTGAAACGGTTTCTTGTTAGTAACGATTTGGGTTAAAATGGTCACATGTTGTAAATGGTTCATGACTTCGTGTGTAACAATTTACGGCCTAAAATTATTATCGAATATGGGTAGAGATGTCAATTCGGGTATTCAACTCGAGTTCGGGTCGGATCAAATCGGGTCTCAGGTCAAATCTGGATTAACTGATCAAGTTATGTTGGGTCAATTTAGTCTTATCAGGTTTAGGTTCGAGCCGGGTCAATTTTGGTTCAGGTTGTTTCGGATTGTTCACCCTTTCAGATGTAGGTCGGATTCGATTTGAGTCAAATTCAGATCGGGCTCAATTTCAATACAGGTTGTGTTGAGTCGGGTTTGGAAGGGTTAATAGAGGGTACATTCGTGTTCGAGTTAAGGTTAGGTCAAATAATTATTTAGTTGGATAATCTTAAAGTTGGATCATTCTTGGTTTTGGTTCAAGTTTAATTCGAATAAATATTGATGTGGTCAAGTTGAACCTATATAATTACGTCTTCCATAATTTGATCAAGCTTATCAAGATTTTATTAAACCTACATACGAAATTATAGAGAACAAAAGGTATATAAGCTAAACAAATTGTGCCAATATGTTTTTAAGGTTGTGGGTTTACAAAACTGTACCAAAATATAAGCTGAACAAAAGGTATATAAAAATTTTATTAAACCTTCCATTACTCAGGTCAATAACTGGTTCTAATTGGGTCGGGTACTAGTTCGGGTTCGGATTGTTGTCTGGTCGGATTAAATCGACTGGCGGCTATGATCAGGTCGGGTGCAGGTAAGTTGGGTTCAAATCATTGCCGGTTCTGGTCGAGTTCCCGGGTCGGGTCAGTTTTTGACAGCTCCAGATACGAATCGTCTACGGTTCAACGATTTTCATGCAAATTTGGATATGTGTTGAATATAGTTTGGTCAATTATCAGATCCCCATTGAGGGGCTCTAAACCATTCAGATGATCTTTACCCAAAAAGAAATTTACGATTTGGGTTAAAAATTAACATCTTTACTCAAGATTAAAATCGTAGAGGTATCAATTCGGGTATTTGTATTGGGTTTAGTTAAGTCAAGTCTATTTTAAAGTTGAGACATGCTAAATTATTGTGTCTATTTGAGTCGAAATTCAAATGTTTTTCGAGTCAGATTAGAATGAGTCAATCGGGTTAGTTTTTAACACCTCTTCCGTCAAGAGTCCGAGTCATCTATGTCAAACTAATTTCTTGGTCTCGACCGGTTCCAAGCCCGAAAATCAAAATGAATGAAGTGGGGACTTTGGTGGTATTTGGGCGGCCATTTCCGCGTTGTTTTTGTTCCCTTTATTCTCAGTTTCTTAAGGAATGAACATAGATACTCGTTTGAATTTAAAAACCCCCAAAATATCCTAAATTTTAGGGAAACAAAATTGAAAATTGTTACAACTTCTCTGGTTAACCTATTTTACAATCACGCGGTCAATTAATTCGGCCTTCTGAAGTTACGTTACAATTTCTTTTCAATTGTTAGATCCAGTCAATTTTCAAAATTCTGAGTCTCAAACACAACTTGAAATTTCTTGATAACGCATGTACAATTTACAACACAAACGCTTTTCTCTTGCTGAGTAAAACGCTTGTAGGTTGAATTCAATCGATTTTCTCAATTGGGTTCGTTTTAATTTGGACATTTTGATCGTTCTGCAACTGGGTTGAAATTTTCTCAATTGGGTATTGCTGGAAGTTAAATTTTCTGGAATTAGGGTTTGAGGTTCAGCTTGAAATTAGTCAAATTGGTTCAAATTTGACAGTTTATGGCAATTTGTGTTAAGAATTGAAATGGGTATTTTGGATTTTTGTAGCTACTGCAAAAAGGGGGAAATTTTTTGCATTTTTCTGAAGTTATTGGAATCCCTTTTTTAGGGTTCATGTTGTTATTGATTCAAGTGCCAGGTAAATTTTGAGGTTCTGGGTTTTATTGATGAGATGAAAAGTATTTTTTGTGTTTGGAATAGTGAAGCTACCGAAAATGCAAATAAAAGATGTGGGGTGTTGTATGGTGCTTGTTCTTGTGTTTTGGTCTCTTTTGGGAACGACCCTGGAAGATAGGACAGTGATCCGGGAAATACTTTCTGGTTTCGAGCTCGATTCGGCTCCTGAAGAGTTTGATCAAAATTTGGTATGAGATGTGATTGTCTTTTTTATTGTTGAGCTTATTAATTTGATGTATCAAAGTTTATAACTTTATACATATATATGAACTGCATTAGTTTATGGAGCTGTTCAATGTCTGATTTCTGTGTGATACATTTATAGTGTTATAATTTGATGGCTGCTTAATGTCATGTTGGTTTGCCAGAAGATAGCAGGTTAGAGTTCACTCTTTATCTTGATGGTACTTGGATTGTCCATCCCTATGTTATTCACATTAGACTAGATGAAAAGATGGGTAATTTTGTTAGCTAGCTTCAGTCCTATTCTGCCGAACTAAGTGGTAACTAAATGTCTTGTTATCCTGCACCTTCGACCATGATGTTAGAAAATCAATTAGTGAATTTATGCTTTGTTGTTCGGGGCAAGGGCTGCATCACGGCTACTAATAGTATTCCTGATTGGCTGATTGTCAAGAGAGTTCACGCCTGATTTATAGTTCTTGCACTTAAGAAATCGCAAGAATCTGAAAATAATCAATGTTTAAAGTATAATGGTATTAACCACAAAGTACTTAGTAAGCTGGAAAACAGAGTTGAAGTTGCCAAAGCTAAATTAATTGAGAGGTCAAAATGAGTTTGTTCTCACAAGTCACAACTACGGGGTGAGGAATTTAGAATGGTGTTGATTTTGGAGCATATCATGACAGGCATATCGATTTTGTTTTGTACTCCTGTTCCCCTTAAAGTTGTCCCTTTAAGTTCACCCCATACCATAATGGTCATGAGAGACCACAGCTCTACTCTCCCATAAGATTTGGTCCCTCCAATTTTTCTCATCAACTCCACCAAAATTAATTGTAATCACATAAGGCAATTTTAGAGGGATAGAGGGAGTTATGCATCATGGAATAGGAGGGTCAAATAGCTCTGGCTATGTCATCCTCTAATATTTAAGTGTGATGATCAGCAGCTGGAGAGTGTGTACTGAGTCTACTAACAATATAAGTTTAGGACTCAAGCTTTTCACCTGAATCTAAGAGATAAATGAAGCAATATTTACCTATAAAGGTTGATCTTTAGTGGAAATTTTGCTTGGTTGAATGGCTGTTGGCTTGTTGATTAACACTTGCGTAGTTAGGTTGTCTAGTTTCTGCTCATGCAGTTTTGAATGATGGTCTTTTCATCACATTTCATTAAGAACTTAGCTGCCTTTCTTTCATTGTCACTAGAGAAATATGTTGGCTCTGTCATGTTTGCCTAGTGCTTGAGTTTGATGGAATGAGTTGCTAAAATGCTTGTGGGTGGTTTGAGTTGTTAACTTCAATAAATATCTTTTTCTTGGCTTTGATCACGTTGATCCTCGTATATTGTGCACAAGATTGAGGTCTCATTTTACTAGTAGAAAAGACGTGAAAATGATCACCTCATAAGCCTAGGAAGTTTATTCTCCCGCAGCCAATAGTTTTAGGGGGTGGAACTCCCATCGGTCTTGTAAGTGGTCTATCTCACTTCTGTCATGGGCATCGTTATCCATTTTACTCGTTTCCAACCACAAGAGGGGGGGGGGGAGGAAGGAATTAACAGGTCAGTAGGATGTTGTGTCCTTTTTCTTTTGGTGCTTAAGGCATATGGCCAAGAAGTAATATCTGATATATGATCAGTATGGTAAGCATCTGGCATATGTAGAATAAAGTGGCAATCTTTGCATCTCTTTTAAAACTTATTCCATTAGTTTCACTTAAACAATAAAAAATAGAAAATAAACAAACTAATATTCTTTTCAAATTTTGTTTCCTAGATAAGTTATCATATTAAAATTTTGACTTTGTTAAAGAAATCTGAACATGAGCTCTTATATACAAATAAATCTGTCTAGATTCTTTTTTGCAGGCCACTATAAGTCTATAAGTTACTTGATGAAAATCTTTTTTGAAGTAATTCCTTGCGGATTGCCTGTGCTTCCTTGGTAAATTGTTCTGTTCTAGGCATTCTGAATTTGCTTAAGTTACTTTTCTGATGTTCTTAGTTTGATAACTAAGATTCTGTGCCATACTCTTGGGAAATTGGGTTTTACTTGTGGTCCTATTACATTCTATGTACTTTTTTAGGAGGAGCTATCATTTGTGTCCCTTTGGCTTCAGATTCACTGTTTTATATTTTAATATCCCCCATCTAGATATTTCTCTCTCTTTTTTTTAATCTTCCATGGGAGTGAGGAATGGGCTTGCTTCATCTGTCAGACGCTTATGCTTCCTATGATTTTAAGATATGAGCCTTTACATACTGCAATTCCTGACTGTATATTAACCTGATAATGTGCTCTGACAGGTGGAGGTATTAGCTATTAGTTGCAGGAATGAGTTGATACATGTGAATCAAATTTATAAAGGTCTTGGTTTTACTGAGCCAGATGCTTCAAGATCAAAAACTGGAAAAATTCTCAACAGTCAAGCATTGACAGAGAATAATGTTCGGAAAGCTCTCAGCATTATAGAGCCACAGAAAAAGAATAATATCTTCAAATGCTTCAGGGATAATTTTCAGATCTCCCCAATCTCCGGTGAAGATGCCAGTCCAGATGGTTGGTTTCATAAAGATCTGCATTCCGTACACCTAAAGCTGAAGCCCACTGTCGACTCAAGAAGGCTTTTAGCTGAAGTTCCTTCTCCATCTCCATCTCCTTCTCCTTCTCCTTCTCCATCCTCATCTCCATCTCCTTCTCCTGCCTTTGCCCCTTCTCCTCAATCTTCTGGCTTTAAACCTTCTGGTCCAAAGCGCAAAGCTCCACCTCCACCAGACATTTTTTCCTTTCCAATAACTGTTCCCAAATCTTCACCAGATGGTGGACATTCTGAGTCAGATTCCGCAGCAGACACTGGCAGCAAAGACCACAGCCGCACTACAATTGTTGTTGCTGTTGTTGTTACTGCATGTGTAACATTTTTCGCTGCTTTAATCATATTTTTATGCTGTCGTAAAGCTTTTGGCGGAGGTTCCAAAATGGAACATAAGGATGACAGACCCCTTCTAAGCTTAAGCTCGAGTGACATCTCTGCTAATGGTATTAGTTATCTGAAATATCTTTTTTGGAGTTGAAACTTACAAATTTTAATGATGTACTGATGTTTGACGTTAATCTTTCAGGTTCTTCACCAAAGTTTTGGACTTATGAAAATTCTGTTCAGAAAGGAAATTCTGTTTACTTGAGTACAATTGGTGGTGTCTCTTCAGATGTTAAGTTATCAATGGAATCTGCTAACAACGTGACAGCAAATACTTCCTTTGATACTTCAAACATGTCTAGCAATAATAATGTATCATCAGGGCTGAAGCCACCTCCTGGAAGAATTGGTGTGCCTACCTCTGGAAAGCCTCCTTTGAGGCCACCCCCTGGGAGAGCAGATCCCTTGCCACCTGAACGCCCTGCTTCCTTGAGGCGAGGTCCAAGTACAGGAGGACCACCTCCTCCTCCTCCTCCAAAGCCCCAAGCAGCTGCTCCTCCTCCTCCTCCCCCTCCTAAAAAAACAGCCCCACCTCCTCCTGGGCCTCCGCCACCGCCACCAGCTCGTGGAGGGAAGCCTGGGCCCCAAGCACCACCACCGCCAAAGGGTGGTAGTACACCATCTCGACTCCCACCAATTGCAGTCAAAGGTAGCAGTTCTGCTAATGGGGATGATGCTTCAAAAGCCAAGCTAAAACCGTTCTTTTGGGACAAGGTTCAAGCCAACCCTGAACATTCAATGGTTTGGGACCAACTTAAATCAGGGTCTTTCCAGTGAGTTTCCTACTTAAATAGATTTGTCATTTTCCTGATCATTGATAGTGCAGTGTTTATAATTCTTCAATCAACTTTACAGGTTCAATGAAGAGATGATAGAATCATTATTTGGTTTTGCCGCTTCTGAGAACAAAAATAATAAAAAGAAAGAGTCTTCCTCTCGCGATCCACCATCACAATTTATTCAACTTATTGATCAGAAAAAGGCACAAAATCTTTCTATCCTTTTACGGGCATTAAATGTTACAACTGAAGAAGTTCGTGATGCTCTGCTAGAAGGTGATGTTACTTACTTTTGCATAAAGCAATTCACTAAAGAAAGGGGGAAATGTTAAAATTTCAAGCTTATCATTGTCATGCACACTTTTCTTAGCATTATTACGCCTTGTCTTGTTAGCCTTGTTGATTTTAAATTAAGCTCTTATTAGGTCTTTGGAATATACGCATTGTTAAAAAAGTTCTTACATTAGTGTAAACTTACAAAGTTTAGCCATCAAATCTGACTAGAAAGATTCGTACCACATCATACTTTAATCAACTTGTACCAGAAATTGTTCTGGGAGAAAACTGATTTAAAGGAGGCCTTTGTCGTAATCTTATCTAAGTCACATCATCTTATTTTAAAACTGTCTACTAAAACCTTATTTTCTATTTTTATTTACTACGTATTATGTTTTATGTGTTCCTAAAATTATGTTTCATGTGTACCTAAACTTTCTCAATTGATATACGTAGTATTTATAATTCTTATACGGTTATGCAGGGTTGTTTTCCATGAATGTAGAACACTCCCTATTTTTCGGTTAATAAAAAGCTAATGCAGCCTTAAGCAACAAAATAACACGTGACTCAGTCATAAACTCCTGTAATATCCTTTTAGGAAATACAGTGTATATGTATAATTCTTGTATATAGCTCTTAGGAGTTTGAACTTGTTCATAGAAAATCCCTTTACTGGCTTCTAAACAAACACAAGAGCAGCATTATTTGCTAACATACTTTTATGGTTTATGATTGATGAAAGATTCACTTGAAAGTCCCTGCTACCAAACTTTCAAAAAGAAGAGCAACAGTATATGTATAATGTATTACTTGCTGAAATTTGATTATTTTGCCATCTTTTTTTAGGGAATGAGCTTCCTTCGGAACTCCTTGAAACTTTGTTAAAAATGGCTCCAACCCAAGAAGAAGAACTGAAACTGAGACTTTTTGATGGTCAAATATCTCAACTTGGACCAGCTGAGCGGTTTTTGAAGGCTCTGGTGGACATCCCTTTCGCATTCAAGCGAATGGATACTTTACTTTTTATGGTTACTCTACAAGAGGAAGCTACATCAGTGAAGGAATCCTTCATAACTTTAGAGGTCAGTATCTCTGAGTATCCTGATAAGCTCTAATTTGATTTTATTTGCTCATTCTACTCTTTAATTCTATCTTCATGTCTTGCATATCTGAGCAGGCTGCTTGCAAGGAACTCAGAAATAGTCGCCTTTTTCTGAAGCTTCTAGAAGCTGTTCTTAAGACTGGTAACCGTATGAATGATGGAACGTATCGTGGTGGTGCTCATGCGTTTAAGCTGGATACATTGTTGAAATTGGCCGATGTCAGAGGAACAGATGGCAAGACCACACTTCTCCATTTTGTTGTTCAGGAAATAATCCGCTCAGAAGGTGTGAGGGCTGCCCGTGCTTCCCGAGAGAGCAAAAGTATGTCCAGCGTTAAGTCTGAAGATCTTTTGGAAGATGTTCCTGATGATTCTGAGGAGCACTATCGCAGTCTTGGTCTTCAGGTTGTTTCAGGAGTAGGAGACCAGCTAGAAAATGTCAAGAAAGCAGCATGTTTGGATTCAGATATTTTGACAGGAACCCTTACAAAGCTTGGAAATGCTTTGCGTAAAGCAAAGAACTTTCTCAACAAAGAAATGTCAGAAGTGGATGAGCATAATGGTTTCCACCGAGCCCTTAAAAGCTTTGTAGAGCTTGCTGAGGGGGATATCACTCGTCTGTTGGAGGATGAAAAAAGGATTACAGCTCTTGTAAAGAATACTGTTGATTACTTTCATGGAAGTTCTGGAAAGGAAGAGGGATTGCGTTTGTTTGTTATAGTCCGAGATTTCTTAATAATGTTGGACAAAGCATGCCGAGAGGTGAAGGAGAAGCCGAGGTGGCCTACCAAAAATCAGAAGAAACGAGAGCCTCCGTCGAGGCAAACGTCTTCTGAAACCCCTCGAACACCATTTTCTCCCGATTTTCGCCAAAAACTTTTCCCGGCTATTGTAGAGAGGCGAATGGACGATGGTACAAGTTCAGATGATGATTGAGGACACACTGACACAGTATCTCTTGTAATTGTAGGTATGTAAATTTGCAGGATGTGCAGACTTAAATTTGAACACATGTAGATTTTTCTCAATCCATTCGAACTAATTTCTACTTCAACTTCATTTTTTAGTCTTTTATTGTGTTTTTGCAGATTTCAGCTGGGGATCAGGAGGACTTCTATTTGGAATCCCTAGTCAAGAAGATCAACAGTTATCATCCAAACTCCTTCTGAAGTGAGTTTTTCAGGAGATCCGACATTAAGGCGTATAAAATGTTAACAGTTCCTCAACTATGCATCATCAGTTCATCACAGATCCCCCTTGTAGAAATATACCTTCAGCTCGTATTCTCCTAGTGACTCGTGCTTAGCTACGACTTTTTCACCCTGTAATTTATTTTTAATTTAATTAATTTAGTTCATTTTTTGTATGATCGTCTATTTGTCTGACTCTGTAGATCACAATTATTGCCTGGCAGTTTGAAACTATAGAAAAGATTCTCATTATAAACTGAATTGTAAATTTTATCATGCAAATGCCTCATTGTACGCTTTGATCCATTTACAGGAGCATTCAGTTAAATTCCTCAAGTAGTCTTTCTAATTAAAAAAATTGTTTGATCATTTTGTAAGTCATAACCAAAGATGGTATCAATTGCATAAAAGAACACAAATTTAGAAAGCTAATTAGGCAAAAGTCGATGAACGCACCCAGTAGAAATGTTGCACAAGTTTTACTGCAAGAACAAAGAACAAAGAACAAAGTTTTACTGCATTACAACTATAATTTTTATATTTAGAATTGTGATCAAATTAGAAAAAAATAGGGAGTGTTCACAGTATTTTCATTCAAATAGTCAAAGATCATGAAACATGAACAAAATGAAGTAAATGATAAACATAAATTTGGATACATCCATTTACAAAATTCTTTCCTTTCAAATGCTATCAAAAGCAAAGAACCAAACTTGAAGTATAAATTTAACACAAACTATTTCCACAAATTTCACTGTTTTTTCATTCAAATTGTCAAGATCATGAAACATGAACATTATACACATTAGAGAAGGTAAAATCTATCCAAAGCCCCCCTAATATATTAATTAGAATTAACCCAAACTACCATTAACCATAACCCAAAGTAACAACAAAATGAAGCAAAACCCTAATCTCCTAACTACAACCCTATAAATCTAATCCAAAGACCAACAAAGACAACAATTTTTCGGGTTCCCAACTGAGATTATTAAGATCCCGGCTTTCATATGATCATCGAATTCAAACTCAATTTCTTAATTGTCATCTTCGGTAGGCTTGTTGCTACCGGCCTTCTTCGGGAGAAGAAGGTTGTGAATGTTGGGCATCACACCACCATTGGCAATTGTCACATCTCCGAGCAATTTGCTCAGCTCCTCATCGTTCCTTACTGCCAATTGAATGTGTCTTGGCACGATTCGGGTTTTCTTGTTGTCTCTTGCTGCATTTCCTGCCAATTCCAAAACCTATATACCAAACAAAATTCAACATAATAATCAGCAATTGTTCAACCATCAAACAACAAATAATTAAACATTGTAATCAACAAATCTCAGGCAGCAATACAAATCATGCTTAATCAATGAAACATTCTACAAAATTGTTTTCAAATCATAAACCCAAAAAAGGTATAATTAAGCTTTTTCATGAGAAATGTAAGACATTGCAACTCCAGATTTACACGAAATTCTAATAATTCATAAAACTTTAAACTAATTTGAAGATCATAGAAGAAACATCAGAAATCGAAAATCTCAAATTCAAACAACCACAAAATTAACCAGAACAACTCCAATTTCAAAAGATACCAGCTAATCAAAACCCTAGATTACCAAAATCAACACAAAAAACACACAAAATCAAACAAACTTCAAAATCAAAAGAGGAGAGAGAAAATACCTCAGCAGCAAGGTACTCAAGAACAGCAGCAAGATAAACCGGAGCTCCGGCACCAACACGCTCGGCGTACTTCCCGGCTTTCAAAAACCTGGCAATACGACCAACCGGAAACTGCAAACCAGCCTTACTGCTTCTAGAAGTCGCCTTCTTCGCTGCGCCGGAACCTAGGGTTTTACCTCTTCCTGCCATTTTTGAAGCTTCTGAGAATTTTTTCTAGTGAGAGAAAGTTGAAGAGGAAGAAGAAGATGAGGAGGAGAATTTAAGAGAGAGAAAATGAAGGATGTTTGGGAGCTAAGTGGAGTTGTTATGTTTATATAGAGGTTTTGTTTTGGGTGTTTGAATATCAGCCAATCAGATTAAAGCACACGGATCGTGGTTCTTTGCCGTTGGATTGTTTATGGAATCGACGGTTGTGGGAGTTTGTTTGTTGTAAGATGCTTCTTTTTTTTGTTTTAAAATTTCCGCCTTTGGTATTTTTAAACTCCGTACGATGTATTTTTGGGGTTTTGATTTTTGAGCGCCAGCGCCTAATATTTAAGGGTGTGCTGGAGTGCTGATGTCAGAATTATTTTGTTTGGATTATTTCAATTCAAAGTACTTTGTGAGCACGTTTTATGCTAGGGTTGTGTATAACACCATCTCTAATGGTGAGACTCAAATATGAGTATTGAAGTACAAAATGAGTTATTTTTAATCTTTAATGGTGATACTATCTCAACTTATCAATTTAGCAACTCATGTGAAGTCTAATTTCTCAATAGTGAGATTCTCTAAAGTATACAAATGTCACTTTCAATCTATGGCTCACCAAATTCATTTCTTTTTAATACGAGTATCAAATATTGTAATATTAAAAAATTAAAATTAAAATGTAAAGCTTAAATAAATTATAAAATATCTTAAAATATTGGCAAAGGTCAACATTTCTTGTCAATTGAGATTCAAAGTTGAGTATCTAAATTTAATTTAGTAACTTTCTTTTGGAGTTGCTAAGTTTAGATACCAGCTTATTGGTATACATTATAAAAAAAATACTTTCTTTATCCTAAAAATACTCACTTGAGTCTCACCATTGGAGATGGTCTTAGTTATTACAAATACGAAGGGGTTGTATATGAGTTATTACGGAGTATTTGTTTACTACAAACATGTATGGGCAGTGTATAAGTTATTACAGAGCATTCAAATTAAACTCTTTAATTACATGATAGTAAAATAATACCTAGTATCAAAAAATTGAAGACATTTGTAAATCAATATAGGAAATTACAAAGTTTTTCTTCAAAAATTTTAATTTCCAGCACACTTAACAGGGAGACCTTCAAAAGCAGGTTTTCTCAAACTTACACACAAATGGGGCTTGGAAACATGCTGAAGAAGAAGGTGTAGGAGGTGGTGGGGTTTTCAGAACTGAAAAAGAGAGAATGATACTTTGGCTATTCAAGCAAGTACAATGCAAAGACTTCCCTACAGGCTGAGTTGTATGCTCTGAGAGAAGGCCTGAACTTTGCTCGAGCTTTCCCAGTGCAGTTCCTTGAAGTAGAAACAGATGTTGAAGCCATTAAGTATCTCTTCAAAAAGGAGGGTAAGAACATGCATCATGAGCTCACAACTGTCATAATTGGTATTGGCAGGTCCTTAAGGAACAAGGATAAGACAGTTACTGTAGACACCCATTTGTGTCTCCCCAAAACCAAACCCAGTAATGAGTACCTTTCACGTCGAATAATAATCGAATGAAGCGAAAGTGTGGAAAGTCTAGTGTTGCACATACTTTTAATTTCTTTTCTCTTCTCTCTGTTTTTGAAAACTTATTTTAAGAAAACAGTCAATCCAGTTTGGTTGGTCCATGATAAGGATCCAATAATAGTGTAGTTGGATGGGGCTTGACAAGAGCTTTCCAACGATATATTATAAGCCCAATTCCGATGAATATTGAGGAAATTATGGCCAATTTACTAAACTGGGCCCGTTTTGAGCTTTATATTCGGCCCAATGATCTTAGGGAGGGCTAATATGATTTGTCATTCCTAATGCAATTAGGAATGGTTTTAGTCTTCTAGATTCTTCTAGAAGGTTCTTTTCATTCCTAATTCAATTAGCATTGATAAATTGACTTTTGTTGACTTTTCAGAGTTTTAATTAAAATCAAATAGCAATTTTGAGGAAAAGATACGATTTTATCCTCCAGTACGGCAAGCTTATCTGATTTTCGAAAACGCGTCAAAAACAGGCCTCGCGCCTGACTCCAGGCATTGGCGCCTGGAACCAGGCTTGGCGCCTGGCGCCAGCCATTGACGCCTTGTGCTAGCCATTGGCGCCTGGCGCCAATTAGTTGGTGCTGGCGCCAGCTCTGTTTTGCGTGCGCCAAGTTCTCTGTTTTGATATTTTATCTTTTTGGCTGATTTATTCTATAAATAACGTATTAAAAACTCCGTTTTCATTCACCAATTCTCATCAACAATCAGTTTTCATTCGCAATCATTAATTCTCTCATTCTCTTCTCATTCATCAATTCTTTCTTTTCTCTTTTTCTAAACTAGTCTTTTGCATACAAAATTCCGCATTCGCAAGATCTACAAAACACCTAGCCATATTCGAAGTTGCCTTCGCCCTAGACGTGAAAGGTTTAATTTCTGAGGGTTTGGTCCCAAATCTCTCTTTCCATTATTTAATTTAATTGTTTTGATTATTATTTTCCTTAAAGTTACTAACGTGTGTATTTTGTTATTAGAAAGAGGTACGAGGCATCAAAGTAAGTGCTTTAATTGATTAATTGATATTATGATGTAGAAATCATGTTTATATTGTTATTATGATATACCTAGCATCATGTTTAGGGAAAAGGTTATAATATCAAATATGCTTAATATGATTGTTACGATACTTCATATGTTCTTCCTAATATTTATGATTGTTAGTATCATGTTAGGGCTAAAAATTTGATTTTTTATTGCTTAGTGACATGCTAGGGTTTGTTATTAATCTTGTTAGTATCATGCCTAGGATCTTGCTATTATTATGCTTTAATATTAACATGAACATGATTATGATTATAATTGTTATAATTTATGAGGATTATGAATATTATTATTATTATTATTATTTTGATATGATTATTTTATTTATGATGATATGATTGTTATTATGATTATTATAATTATTATTCATGATTATGATTATTATGTTGCTTGATACATTATTCATTATTTATTATTTATTGCTTGATCACACCTTTTATGCATGTTTAAAGAGAATTGGTATTTGTAATCACGCTTAATAAGATAATTAATAATCTTGTTAGGGTTAATGTGCTTATAATCTCAAGTGATCGCCAATAATAGTTTTATTTGTGCATTAAATTCAACCAACATAGATTAAACAGGTTTAGGGTTAATCCTATTGATTGCATGTTAGTCAGAAAGCGCACATGAATACGATTAAAATAAAATGGAGAGGTGTGCATGTAGTGGATTGGTTTATATTTTAAAATACTAAGGGCCTGTTCTCTTACGTTGAAATTCAGTTTAGTTCCACTAGTAGAAAATATCAAAAAGGCACCCCCTAATTGGCACCGGTTCAATCCAAACCGGTGCCAAAAATGGCCTACAAAATTGGTGGGAAACTGAACCAGAGTAAAAGGCACCGGTTCACTTCAAACCGGTGCCAAAAACAAATAGGCCACCGGTTTGAACCGGTGCCTTTTTGAACCGGAGCCATAAAAAAAAAACGGTCCTTTTTAAACCCACGGATCCACCCCAACCCTAAAACTACTCCTCTCATCCTCTTTCTCTTTCTCTCTCCTCTCATCCTTTTTCTCTCTCCTCTCATCTCCTCCTCTTTCTCCATTCTCGATCTCTTCTCCTCCTTCAATTCTATAGTTCTATTTCTATTTATCTTTCTCGATCTCCTTCTTCTCCTTCTAATTCTCTTTAATTTTTCGATCTCCTTCTCCCTCACAATCACGAAGAACACATGCAACATCTCGATTTTCTGGGTTTTTGAAGACCATATGCAACATGCAACATCTCGATTTTCTGGGTTTTTGAAGACCACATGCAACACCGATTTGTGAGGGAATTTATGGGTTTTGTTTTAATTTTCTGGGTTTTTGTTTTAATTTATTTTTTAATCGATTTTTTTAAAATTTTAATCGATTTAAATTCTTTTTTTTTTCTGGGTAATTGGTTAGATCGATTTCAATCAAATTTATGGGTTATTGTTTTGATTTCAATCAAATTTTTGGGTTTTTTTTTTAAATTTTAATTGATTTTAATTTGAATCGAATTTTTAATCTATTTTTTTTAATCAAAGTCGATTTTGATTTTTTTTTTCAGATTTTAATCGGATTTTTTTTCGATTTCAATTTTTTTTTGTTTCTGGGTTTTTCGAACACCGATTTTAATTTTTTTTCGATTTCTAATTTTTTTGCATTGGTTTTTTTTTTTAATTTTTTCCAATTTCTGGGTTTATTCGATTTTAATTTTTTTGCATTGGTTTTTTTATTTTAATTTTTTCCAATTTCTGGGTTTATTCTAATTTTAATTTTTGCATTGGTTTTTTTTATTTTTAATTTTTTTTTTCTGGGTGTTTTCGATTTCAATTTTTTTTTTCGTTTTCTGGGTTTATTCGAAAACTGGTTTTTTTTTCGATTTCAAGTTTTTTTTCTGGGTTTTTTCGATTTCAATTTTTTCTGGGTTTGAATTTTTTTTCAATTTTTGGGATTAAATTTCTGGGCTTTTTCTTTCGAAGTTTAATTATATCAATCGATTTTTTTTTGTTTTATTTGGTGCAGGTATGTTATTTAGATCTGAAATCGAAGAAGCAAGATACATGCAAGAATGAATGATTTTTTGTTTTTGATTTATATTGTAATTTTTTTAAAAAAATTTATATTGTAATTTTTTTTTATATGCTGTAATCAAAGTTTTTATATGTTGTAATTTTTTTTATCATATATTGCAAATTTTCGATTCTTATTGATATGTCGCAAATTTTCAATTCTTGTTGATATATTGCAAATTTTCGATTCTTGTTGATATGTTGCAAATTTGCTGGAAAAAACAAAACAAAAAAAAAAACAAAAAAAAAATTTTGGGCATTTTTGGCACCGGTTAACCAGTGCCAAAAACAACAAAATAATTTTTGTTGGCCATTTTTGGCATCGGTTAACCGGTGCCATTTCCAATTTTTGGCACCGGTTTGAACCGGTGCCTTATTAAACCACTTTTGGCACCCCCCACATTAGCACCGGTTCAAACCGGTGCCTTAGGCCGGGTTTGAACCGGTGCCAATTTCATATTTTCACGTAGTGTTAAGTTCAGTTCAGTTCTGTTCAGCTCAGTTTAATTCAGTTCAGTTCAGCTCAACTCAGTTCGGTTCAACTCCTAATTTCCTTCTCTTATAAAATATTCATTTCAGTTCAGTTCAGTTCAGTTCAGTTCAGTCAATGAAAACAAGCCCTAAGTACAAATTTTGAGTACTCTCTTCAATCTTGTTCGGTAAATAGTTTTTTGGAAAGCTTTTAACTTATTAAGCACTATTAAATATTTGACTATAATAAATAATTAATTTGGATGTTTGGTACAGAGCTTATTATTAAAAGAGTTTTTGGGCTAAAAAAACTCATTATGAGTGCCTTTTGAAATTATCTTATGAAAAATTTGAAAAATACCACCATGTATTATAGTCATTTTTTACATTACCACCTCAAGGTTTTTTTTTTTTTGTTTTTTTTTTTTTTTTTTTTTTTTTGTGCATTATACCACATAGATTTTTCCAAAACGCTAAAAACTACTGCCATTTTCCTACATAACGTCATCTTGGGCCGTACAAATGACCTTTATTTCTTCCATTTTCCCTCTCTTCCCCTTTTTCTTTGCTCGATTTTCCCCTGTTCTTCCCTCTTTATGTATCTTCTTCTTACACATTTTAATTGTCTCATTTTTGCAAGTTAGGGTTTCAAATTCTGCAATTAAGACCTCAACAAATTGACAATTCAAAATCAAGAGGAAAATCATTTGTAGTTAGGGTTAGTGAAATCAAATTGGGGGTTTTCTCAATTGAAATTAGGGTACGGTTTTACAATGGATTAATTAGACATTACTAAACCCATTATTTTTACAACCAGTTTCAATTTATGGGATTGTATTCTGACCCTCACACGCCTCCACCTCTGCCTCCTCCTCACCTTCCGCCATTGCTACAACATCCTCCTCATTCTCACCTTCCTCATAAAACAAATCCTACATAGATGTGGAATTCATTCCATTAAAAATAACTTAATTTAGACAATTCAGTTCATACAAAAAAAAAAGTTTAATTAGAGTTTTCTTCCATGGAAAATTGTTTGTCTATGATTTACCCAAATGAATATTAACGGGAAGAGGGGTGGCGATTTGGCGGTGTTGTGATTTCTTATCTTTGTTGGAAAATTTCTTATCTTTATTGTCTAATTATTCATCCAATTAATCAATTCGTAAAACCCTAATTTCAATTGAGAATACCCCCCAATTTGATTCACTAACCCTGATTTTATAGCAACCAATTTCAATACCAAGGAATTAACAGAGCTTCTCCAAATTCATAATAATATTAAAACATCACATCAATATGAGCTTTCAAACTTTGTATTTCATATTTTCATGCTCATAATTCCTTGTGAGAATAATATCATATCATCAACATAAACAACTACTATGGTGATTGGTGATGGAGGTTCCTTTTAGCTTATTATTGAAGAAAGAATAGTCAATTTTAGATTGAACATAGCTCGTAACTCCCCCCCCCCCCTAACTTGGCAAACCATTGCATAGAAGACTATTTAAGATATACTATGGTTTGATGAGTTTTTAGACCTTGCTATATATGAGGATCGATTAGCATCCTCAAAATGAACTTCCTCAAACAAATCTCCATCCAATTGATGAAGAGTCCAGTTTTTTCTTGCAACTAAGGCCATAAGGCATCTCACGTCAACCATTTTTGCATATAGGTAAAAAAGCTTCATCATCATCAATCGACCAAATATGATTATAACACTTAACCAACAATCTTGCTTTGAAACTCAACTTGTTTGAATGGAGAGAAATGGAGGGAAGGGAAGGACAGGGAAAGAAATAGATGAGTTTTCCCCATTTGGATTGCAAATATGGGAGGTGAGGGAATTGAAAAGAAGATAAATGGAAGGAAATTATTTCCTTCCACAATTAAGAAACAAATCTTTCCAAATTAGAGAAGATTTGGAAGAAAAACTTTGATTCTACAAAAATAAATCTCACCAAGCCCCAACTGTTTGTCACCTCCACCACAGGCCATGCACGTCAGCTTTCGCCGCCATATCCACCGCATCATTCGCTGCGGTATTCAAGCTTTTCTTCTTCTTTTTATAAATTCGATCCTTAAGAAATTTTGATTTTAAAGTTGTAGGGAATATTTCAAGCATTACCCCAAACTTGAACCCCACTGTGATCATACACTAAAGTACGGTGGCGTCCAAAGGGAAAGAAGATAGAGCAAAAGAGTCGCCAACAAGTTTTAAGAACTTGTAAACCGTTCACAGGGTGAAGGTTACACCCCTTAACGATCCAGGAGATCATCAACTCCAATAGGTCTGGAACCATGACTGGTAGTTCGGGGATGAAGGTACAAATCCAACCTAAAAGAAATTGAACCTGCCCTAATAATAGGCCTCTACTTTATTCTGATTGTATTCATGTGCGCTTTCTGACTAACATGCAGTCAATAGGTTTACCCTAAACCTGTTTATCTATGTTGGTTGAATATTAATGCACAAATAAACTATTATTGGCGATCACTTGAATTATAATCATATTAACCCTAAACAAGATTATTAATTGTCTTATTAAGCGTGATTACAAGTACAAATTCCCTTTTAACATGCATAAAAGGTGTGATCAAGCAATAACAATAAATATAATCAAGCAACATAATAATCATAATCAAAATAATCATAATAATAATCATCAAAATAATAATCATGATAAAATTATAATCATAATTATAAAAATAATCATGTTAAAGCATAATAACAAGATCATAGGCATGATACTAACAAGATTTATAGCAAACCCTAGCATGTCACTAAGCAATAAAGATCAAAGCTTTAGCCCTAACATGATACCATCATGAATATTAGGAAAGAAAATAGGAAGGATTGCAGGAATCATAATTGATATAAGCAAATCACCCTAAATACGATACTAGGAAGATCAAAACGCCCTAACATGATGCTAGGAATCATAATAACAACCTAGACATGATTTCTAAATCATAATATCAATAAAACCAATTAAAGCACTTACTTGGATGTCTCGTACCTCTTTATAATAACAAAATACACGCGTTAGTAACTTCAAGGAAAATAATAAAACAACAATTAAGTTAAATAATTGAAAGAGAGATTTGGGACCAAACCCTCAGAAATTAAAACCTTTCACGTCTAGGGCGAAGGCAACTTCGAATTTGGCTAGGTGTGTCTAGTGCTAATGTATGAGGAATTGTGTTTGTAAAAAGCTAGGCTTAGAATGAGAGAGAGAATCAAGAATTTCTTGATGAGAGTTGGTGAGAAGAAAGAATTGATGATAATTGATGATTGAAAACGGAGTTTTTGGGAGGCTATTTATAGAGAAAATTAGCCAAAAAGATAGAAAATCGAACCAGAGTTCTGACTTGAAAAAACGAAGTTAGCGCCAGACGTTGACTTTAGCGCCAGACGTTGACTTTAGCGTCAGGCGCTAATGCTGGCGTTAGGCGCTAATCAGGTTTTTGACGTGTTTTCTAAAATCAGATAGAATTTAACCGTACAGGAGGATAAAATCGTATTTTCCTCAAAAACACTCTTTTATTCCGAATAAAATTCCAGAAAGTCAACAAAAGTCAATTTATCAATGCTAATTGAATCAGAAATGAAAAGAACCTTCTAGAAGAATCTAGAAGACTAAAACCATTCCTAATTGCATTAGGAATGATAAATCCATATTAGGCCCTCCGCTAGATCATTGGGCCGCATATAAGGCTCAAATCGGGCCCAGTTTAGTAATTTGGCCATAACTTCCTCAATATTCATCGGAATTGGGCTTATAATATATCGTTGGAAAGCTCTTTTCAAACCCTATCCAACTACACTATTAATGGACTCATATCATGGACCAACCAAAACTGATATGCACGTTTTCTTAAAATAGGTTTTCAAAAAACAGAGAAAAGAGAAAAGAAATTAAAACTACCCGCAACACTAGACCTTCCACACTTTCACTTCATTCGATTACGATTCTACGTGAAAGGTACTCATCACCGGGTTTGGTTTTGGGGAGACACAAATGGGTGTCTACAAAAGTATAAAATTTTTAAATGATGAGATACAAATTTTTGGTTTTGATTTTCAAAAATCGATTTTTCATGAAATTTGGTTTTTATTTTCATGAATCAAGTTTCATAAAACCGAGTTATGATCTTCAAAAAAAATATGATTTTCTGAAAAATAAAATTGATTTCAGAAAGCAATTATTAGAAAATGCGTTCTTCTTTTTCTAAAACCAACATTAAGAATTATTGTATTGGTTTTCGAAAATTAATTTTCAAAATTTTTTGATTTGGATAAGTGAGAAATTTGAGGGATTTCCCTTCACAAGAACAAGCAAATCCCTTCACTCTCTCTTCCTTCATTTTCTTAGTTATCCAAATGAGGGATTTTGTTTTCTTCACCCTCTCCTTCCTTCATCTTCCTCCCCTCCTTTTCCTTCCAAAAATTCTATCCAAACACAAAAAGCTTGATTTTGGAAACCCACTTACATTGCTTTCTTATTAGGGGAGTAGGGGGTAAAGGCAATAGAATCCATGTATCTTTTCTAAAGCCGCTGTAATCTCTTATAAAATTGTGTTTGGATAGATTAGAGGGGAGGAAAAGAAGGGGAGGGAGGAGAAGGGGTGAGAAGGGAAGGGGATGGAATGGGAGGGAAGAATGAAGCGTTTTCCTTCCAAATCTCTCCATTGTTGGAGAGATCGATTAAATTTCTTGCAATTTGATCCCTCCATTTCTTTCCCCTCCATTTCTCTTTCTCCCTCATTTGTTATCCAAATGAAAGATTATCAATCCCTCAATTTTCTCTTCCCTTCCTTCCCTCTATTTCCTTCAATCTAAACAAAGTGTTAAAGGAAGGAAAGGAAAGGGAGGGAAATAGGAGGAAGGGAAGGGGAAAGAAAGGGATGAGGGGGAGGTGAGTTCCAGTTTCCCTTCAAATCTCTCTAATTTCGAAGGGATTATGTTTATTAAAGGGAGAGGGAAAATTGACACCCCCCCTTCTCCTGTCCCTTCCTTCCCCAATCCCTTACCCAAATAAGAGAGTTTGGCCCCCTCCCTTTCTTTTCCTTCCATTTTCTTCTATCCAAACAAAATGTTAATGTATAGCCTCAATCCATCTAACACTAGTAAAAAAATAGCAAATGGCACCGGTTCAAACCCGGCCTAAGGCACCGGTGCCATAATTGATTTTTGGCACCGGTTAACCGGTGCCATAAATATTTCTTTTTTTTTTGTTGGGAATTAAAGTCAATTGGCACCGGTTAACCGGTGCCAATTCATGTTTTTTTTTTTTTTTTTTTTTTTTTTTTTTAAAGTTTGCTTTATCCACACATACAATCAGAGATATATTGATCAAAATATAATCAGAAACATATAACAAGCTTGAATACGAAATATAATCAGAAATATATTGATGATTAAATTGTTATTTTACAATACAAAAAAATAAAATAAATTACAACATCAAAATCCAAAAAAAAAAATTACAACATCAAAATCCAAAATAAAAAATTACAACATCAAAGAAAAAAAAAATTACACATCTTCAACTAAGTTCTGAATTTCTAGTTTCATTTACTTCAAATTAGTAGTGTTATTACAATTTGTTTGCAATGTCAACTATCTCATGTTATATAATTTCACATCTTGGGCATTGAATTTGGTACTAAGCTTGATGTAATATGTGCATTATTTAATTTCTTTGACTAGGATTTGCTCTCAATTTTAATTTCAAACTTGTTATTAAATTAAACTTGGGGTACTCAAAAAGTGAGCGAAAAATTAGTCTAAATTAAAAAACATTGCCGTTTACAACTCTTTATAATTATAATTAGGTTGTGACTTTTTTAAAGTTAACATAAACTACGCCTAAGAAGAGTGTAACTACATACAAGCAAACTTACGCTTTCATTCATCTTTAAAAGCTAACTACATACAAATTCTGATAGGATATCATCCTAAATCAAAACATGTCCCTTATCCTTGCCAAAGTGATGGATATCATATGTCATCGAAGCGTTTTATCTCTATCTCAAAATAAACCAATCTCCAATAATCTAGATTTGTAAGTGATTACCAAAGATGTTGGGCAGATAATGGAAAAAGGAAAGCCATCCTTAACCAACCAATTGAAAAAGGGGGATTAATTAGATAAGTTCTAACTAAAGTAAGTACTATTATTCCATACAAAGACCAACCAATAATGTCGGCTTTGTGAATTGAATCAATTCAAACTATATATAATACTCAAGTTTAAGTACTTCATAAATAATTTAATTAGGTAGAACTACTTTAGTTAATTAATTAATTAATTAAGTCAAGAAAATGTTGATTTTGTGTACGTTAATTAAGCTAGTCTAGCTTTATTTTTCTATAAGCATTTAAAAGGCATTGGTCACTTGCCTAAAATTTTCCACCTTTAGACTGCAATTCCGCGTGCAATTGTGTACTATGTTCATTCGCATATTATAGCCCACAACAAGGATTGGGACCAATTAAATTAATTAATTCAAAGATTATGTACAAGCAACCCATTTTATGAATGAATTCACACTTAGTGTTGGAATTTTGCCTAGTCTAGTGGACTAGTGGAGTCACAAACTAATTATAATTTTCAATTTAATATTATTAAATTTGCATTCATCTATGAAATTTATTCTCAAATGTAGGAACTCAATAACATATTTCCATTATTTATGAAGAGAAAGAAACTTTCCACTAAAACACTAGCAACAATAGTAAAAGTTAAAGAGTACAAAATCAGCTGATTTTGAGATCGATTCTCATCACTCGCTTTTGTGGCTTACACAAAAATACCGCATATGCGATAGAAAAAGACCAATAGTTTTCCCATGTAGAAGAATAAAGAAAATAAGAAAGGTTTTAATTAAAATTTTTGAACAAATTATTATATTTTCAATTGGTTTTAAGATGAAATTTTATTTGGCTTGTACTCATACTACGTAAGTGATCAAACATTTAAATGTTCCTCTAGCATGAACTTATATGTGGATTGTGAACTGATGAAGATTTTCCAAAATAAATAAATAATAAAAAATAATAAAAAATAGAAAATAAGTACCTTAAATGTAAGATAGAATTTCAGCTCACTGTGAAACTATTTGTTGAAATAGTTGGATTTGCCCATTGCTTTTCACCAAATAGAGCATTAAAATCATAGATCGATTATTACAATCAAGTCTCTTAATTATTATGAGCAAAATATTTATTAATGATTGATTTGTTAGAAATAAACGACGTAGATTTTTAAGGAGGAAATCAATACTGAACAATGATTTATAAATCCCTAGGGTTGGTAATACTTTAATTGTAATTATTCAATAACGAATAATCATATAACTTTTATGACATTTTCTTTTTCAATTTATTGCATTAAAGACATTTATCGATGTATCTCTTAATCAGTCATGAACACTGCCAACCTAATGATCGATAATTATAATTATAATATCATACAATTGATACGCTACCAATTGGTTGATTAATTAGTTACAAGAATTATAGGTATGTATGGTGTGTGCATTCATAATCCAGATGTATAACAACAATATTTGAAGCTACAAACAGTTGCAATTAGGCCACTTCTTTTAATATCGTTAGTATTGTCCATTAGTTTATTTTTTCAAAAGATTTGGTGCATCTCCTAGCCTCGTCTATATGAATGTAGCTAGTGATGATATTTTTGGTCAACAACAAAACACTCGTGAATATCAATAGTTTTATTGCCGTCACATTTAAGAGCCCATGCTTATTAGAACCCACATGCTATGCTGGCCTATACAACGATGCAAACATATTTGAAAATGATGCTACACAATAATAATTTGTACTCGTTATTACGGAGTATTATTACTCTGTACATTATACAATCGATCATAGGTTTTTAGGTTAACCTTTTGGTAGAACTAGTCCTCTAACATGGTATTAAGAGGTAGCATGACTCTGCACAAAGCTCACGATTTTATATCTCATCCACCCCCAACTTTCAAGTGGAATATTTCGTGCTGGTATGAGGGTAATAAACATGTCACATCCACAATTCAAATCCAAAGGCTCTTATGTGAGGGGGCATGACCAATTATATAAACGATCCTAAGCTTTAACTATATCATCTTAAACTTTTGGTTGAGTTGATTTTGGTCTTTCAATTATTATTATTTTTATTATTCACTATGTCCCATTTAAGCTTTTTGGATTAAATGGTACAAACAATAAGAAACAGGGGGAATATAAAATAAAACTTTAACTATTGACTAAAACTTTTGGTTAATCTATTATTTGATATGGTATCAAAACCAGGCACCATGACAAAAAGTTTACAGCTTCAAATTTTATTTCCCCTATATTTCAAGGTAAAGAACATGAGGGACTCATGCTACATACATCCTTATTGTCAAATACTCAACACTAGATATGCAATGTTATATCACTTTCTTGGTTTGTTCCAAATCACTTGTGGAACCATCCATATATATCCCGACCACATGTTGCTCAAAATATATCAACTGGTACATTGCTAAAATTGTACAACAAATGACCTTATGCTACAACTTGTATAACAGAATTGCAATAATAAATGAGGAATATACTCTCACAAGTCACATTATTACTACTATTACAATGTCACAAAAATCGTTTTGGATCACGTGGAAGTTGAGGTTATACTTTCTCCGTTTTTTGTTAGTTGACACCGTACTTGCTTTTGTGGTTTATAGATTCGATTTAACATATTCACGTGAGATCTTGTTTTGAATTGTTTTAATATATATTTCATTAATATCAACTTTATATAATTTTACAATGTTGATAATTAGAGCTATTTATCGTTAAAAATATGTATTGGCTAGCGTGATAATAGAAATGTGTCAACTATAAGAAAACAGAGAAGTATGAAATAGATCAAGTGATGATCAATTGAAGTGACAAATGTAGAGTATGATGTATAACAGGTACAACACTCGTAAAAAGCACGTGAAAGGTGTGTGTAACAGTCCAAGTTGTTAAAATAGTGACAAAATAATGCAAGCTGGTAATTACTGTAATAACTTAATAATTAAGTGTCCGAAATTACAGTAAGCTAAAGCCGACCAAATTTTTTGAAAACAACGAAGTTATATTATTATTATATTACAATTTATAAAGATGCACGAGGGCAAATAAGAAAATCAGAAAAGAAAATTCATAGTACTTCTTCATTCTAATCTCAAGTCATAGATGTACAGTTGATTGATCCTTGAATTGGACTTTTTTTGTTGAATTACGGCTGTCAAATGTCAATTTTGTTGCCGGATTTTTCTCCTATTTATTACAAGTAATGTTTTATCCACTCGTTAATTACAGAGTAAAAAGTATTGATTATGTGGTAATAAAAATAAAGTTTGACAGTAATTATTAATTATACAACCGTTATATGATAACGTGTAGTAATTTAACATTAAAGGTTAATTTTGTTGAATACATTTTATTTTTATACCCCGTAATCTATACTTAGTATTTAAAAACACAAACCATAATTTTTCGTATGACACATGTCATTACAAGTCACTCACTACCACATATGACACATGTCACCCCTTTTTATCTTTTTGTTTAAGTCTTTATACATTCTATAACTTGCAAATTCAATTAAGAAAATGAAGTGTTTCATTCCCATCATAATAAAATAAAGTTGAACCAATTAATATACATCACATAAACATATGAATTGAATTATATAAAAGTTAACTTAAACCAATATGTCATTTCATATCCTAAAATCTTCATGTATATATATGTATCTAATAAATTCCTTTATCTTTTTCCACAGTTCTATCCTCATTCTTTTTTTCCTTTTAAGTTTTAGCAATGAAACAATTACTTCGTATTTCATATCAAAAGTTTCAACTATTGAAAAACATACCTACATATGAAATAACCTAGATAAGAATCCGTGCATTGAACGGGCCAAAAGGCTAGTTTATATTAATAAATAATACAATTTCTGCATTGATCAATCTTGAGCTGTACCATTTTTATTTATAGTTTACATATACTTTTTTTTTTTAATGTTAACCTCGATCTGTTACTTTTATGGGTCTTTTGTGGCAATGTGGATTTTGGGTTACTAATAAGGAATGGTGGGAGACTCTTGATGTGATAGATTTTGGGTTTAATATTTCCTTTTCTCATAACCTAATAATTTTTTGAATTTGTGTTTGAGTTTTAATTTCCTCTAAACATTAATAATGAAATAATAGATTTTGAGCATGAACATTTTTTTCTGTAGATTAATTTATTTTTCCATTAATCATACATGCACTTTATTATTATGATTCACATATTTTATTGGCTTTCAACCCCTAGCTACCTTAAAATCAAGACTCCTCCACTATATATAACTTGTTAATTGTTCATTCTTAGTGATTAATTGATTATCTTAAGAAAAGATTTGCTTAAAGGTTGAGGCATGATAATGTAAAAATTAACATAAAAATGAAGAATCACTATATAATTTTAACACAATGAAACCCTAGTCCACCTTTTATGTAATCCAAGAAAAAAATAGGTAAAATACATTTGTTATACATTCAATTATTAAATTAGATTGAGGTTAGGTAGTCAAATCTTAGTATGTCTTTCTTTTTAGTCCAAGATCTACCATTATGTAACGTAAAGATGTCTATTACCAGTGTGAGATAAGTCAGAAAAAGAAGAGTACGTCATACAACATCTTAAGTTACGATCAATGAACTACATGGTCAATATACGCTATAATGACGATCTCTATTAGATTAGCTAATTGAGATGACCGAGCTTCAAATCTATCACATATTACTTTCCTAATAAGGCTTTAAATCAATCACATAGTACTTTGCTAATAATATGAGTACGTGGATATAATTAAGTTTATGTATGGTACTAATAGTACGTGGACACACACGCCCTTGACCCTGCTCAACAACTCAATAGTTGAACATGCAAAAAGTTAATAAAATGTACGTAAGTATTTACGTCTGAAGTGACATCATAGTACAAATGCACACGAGCGAAAAAGATTAGAGGAGAGAGAAAAGATTGTAGATTTCTTATCTTAATTAAGTAATACAGCTATTGGATGAGAACAAGTTGATTTTGTTCCAAAACAAAAAAAAAAAAAAAAAAAAGTAAAGATTGAGGTTCGTTTAACTCATAATTTGACCAAAGAATAAATACTTCACCTACACATTTTACTTTCGTGCTTAAATCCATAATATTCTAGGATTTTGACATATATAAGACATAGAACTTAGACTTTATTTTTTTATAATAAGGTTTTCTACACTCAAGCTATGATATCTTGAATATTATTGGTCCACTTAACACCTCTTCTTCATTATACCACACAAATGTTTTTTCTTACAGGTGTTACTTTGACCCACCAAACTATTCCAATTATAGATGTCCCTATAAATCTCTTGAATGTGAGTCCTCACATGTGTGATGTGGCTTTTCTTGATTAAGACCTTCTATGTTTTGAACTAATCCGTTAAGCATTTTTAGGCCACTTATCACATAAAAAGCAACTCGTAGATTCCAATCCTTTAGTTCTAATCTAGCTAGCTTGTGCAAACAGTAAACATTAAAAAACGTAACAAACATTAGAAAACGAAAGAACTATTAATTTGTAGGAGTGTTGTTTAAACAAAAATTGAGGTTGATGATCATTACTAGTATTACCCATCACCTAAAATTAAACCATGCCTGCAAAATATATTTTTCACCGTGTAAAATTTCAACTAGTATTACAGGTCAATCTATGTACATGAAGGTAGGATTCTAATACGGAGTACAGTATAATATTATAGTCCCTTCACCACATCAACTTTGTCGCTACCTTTACCGAACCTTGATTATCCTCTACCAGGAGGGCTGGCAATCCATAACCCGATCCGATAACCCGACCCAAATCCGACCCGAAGTTACTGAGAGAAACCCGTACCCGACCTAAACCCGAACAATCCGAAATCTGACCCGAACTTGACCTGCTGATCCGAATTGTCACCCCTATCTACCAGCAACCACCTTCCTTATACCCTTTGTGTGCAGTCCCTTGAGCATGTTAACTTTGCATGTACCTTCACATGAAAATGAACCTTGATTGTCAGCTACGGCCTTCACTAGGGCCTAGATCCTTTGCTGTTAGTTCGTCTTGTCAAAAAAAAAAAAAAAAAAACAAAAAAAACAAAACAAAACAAAACCATATTACTAATGAATTTTATTTAAATATTTTCATAATAATAATGATGGTTGAAATAGGAAAAATGATTTCAACGTGACCGTCCAAAAAATAAATGGGCGTAAAGATAGTCCTGTGATAGCATGTGAGTAAGGACCCTCCGAGAGATGCAATGCATGGCTGAATATTATTTGAGTGCCTGCGTAGTCAAATCAAGAGATTGATAGGCGGCGAATAAAAATTGTGATTTTTGTGAACTTTTTTTGTGAGGTTGAGGTTGCATTGTCACTTGTGTGGAACTGCTCAAATGGATAAAGTTAGGGAGAGATTGATTAGGAAAATTCTCCAACCTAAAAGCTATTAGGAATTCTTATGTCAAAAAGATGAGTAATTCCGGTTCATTTAGCTAGTAGTACATTATTACGAGTTCGGGTTAGGCTCATCTATTTTAACCGGACCAGATTAATCACCTCTGGCCCTCTCGCTTCTAGCTCTTGATAAATCAAGAAAAATCCGAATTAATAGTAGTATATTGTTTATGAACAAGATATTTGTCAAGTAGATAAGTTTTGTTGATTTGATTCCAAAAACTTTTGGCTGTGGAAAGTGAAAATAAGCAACAAAAAAAGCTCTTTTAAAAGTTACATGCAATGCAAGTTATGCAACTATGGTACTAAAGATAGTTCATTTTAAAAATTAATACAAATTTCTTTTCATTTCATAAAGTATAGAATATTGCACTTTTGAAGTTGTAAAATTGATCATGTTACTATATGTGTACTAGGCTTTGAATAAGAAACCTTAGGTACGATCACAAGGTTGTAGGATCAATCAAATTAAACTAAAAGCAAATACCAATTATTACGTCTTGGTTGAGTGTAATGAATTACATTTCATTATTACAAGGTTGTAGGATTGAATTTCACCCAGCTATGGGCTCTTTAGAACGAAGTGGAATCAATCTCTACAAATTTATTTAATGTGTAAAGTATTTGTTAGTTTCCTAATCAATTTCTAAGGGGTTGTTTGATCAAATAATATTTTACCAAAAAGTCGGTCGTGAATTCAAATTCCACAAATATAATTTCTGTTTTCTTAGATCCACCTTGTTATACTCCAATCTGTAGTAAATAAAGAATTTTCTTAAATAAAACAAAGGATTACTGCATGATAGACAATCTAAATCAATTTCCCATTTCAATTCGGAAAGGTATGCATGCAACTTATACTTTTCTTATAGGTTTTCTCGACCTACCCACACATAATTCATGTATTCTCTTGATTTGTTTCATGCTGGTTAAATGCATTCATCATTTGACTTTTACGTTAATCACATGTTTTATCTCATTTTCACCATAGCTTTGAATAACACATGCATGAAAGCGATGTATATAAGATGTTGAATACTTGTATTTACTTTAAGGGTAATGTTATATATATATATATATATATATATATATATATATATATATATATATATATATATATATATATATATATATATACTCTTGGAAATTGTATAAAATTAGAAATTCATGATAAAAAAAAAAGTGTAAATTAGTGTAATTAATGTTTATATTTTTATGATTTCTTAACTTTTTACGATTTTCAGTGTAAATTTAATACTTATATGTAACTTTGAGGCTATGTATTACATTTTCCTTATTTTAATGATATTTTCAATGTATCAAGTTTTCATAATTTTCATCAGTACATACATAGATAATTATAGATTCAATTTGCAGAATTTGTGGACAAATCTATCAAATTTAAAGTGTTGCATTAAACCTAAAACGGAAGTATTAGTAACGTCAAAAGTGCAAAGCAATTTCCATTATATTTCCTAAAATTGGGAGTCAATAATATAACACAAAAATTCCACGAACAAGTGCAAAATAGGGAAGATCTGATACAGTGTACAGGATCAGGTACGCATGACAACAAAAAACGACAAAAACAAGAACCGTCCAACCCATGTAAAAATCAATCCCTAGTTTGATATCTCAACACGTGGCATTACAATATTAAAAAGATATCAATCATATAAACAACAAAACAAAGAAAATGACGCCCATATTTTGGATCATACTACCTCTTTATAATCTACACTTACCACGTATATACATTGATTTTTATATTAAAGTAACGTCTTCCCATCCTCAATCAACATAGAACTGTCCAGGCTTTGGACTTTTGACCTCCATTTAACTTGTTATATATAATAATATAATTAATAACATACACCACCTTATGGGATACGTATATACTCGTATTAGAAGTTAAGCTAATACATCGAGTATACTCTCTGTTTCTTTTTTATATAGTCGTGTCTGACTGTGGTCGTTTGTCAATGTATGTCATTAACTATTGATATCTCTAATTACGTATCAACAAAGTTCATGAAAAAATGTGTGATAATTTCAATGCTCTCATTTCAATGAAGCAAGAGCTCGAAAAAATAAAAACATAACTAGAAGAAATATGTATACGCATTTGAAATCTTCTTTTGAATTTTATTTTTCCTAACAATGCTTTGTCTTTTTCAATTTTTTCTATCTTTACAAGAAAAAATTTGCATAATACAAACATTGCAAATATTAAACCGACATATTATTCTAATTAAACATATGTAACATAATCAAGTATTTAAAAATTAGTAAAATCTAAAAAAAAAATATAATTAATGTTTATATTCAATTAAAAGTACGTATATTAAAAATCCGAAAAAATAAAAGCACATTTATAAAAATATCAAAATAGAAAGGGCAAATATCGGTTTGATGGTACACTTGGAAAGGTTGTGCTATCACCAGCTCAAAGAAGTTAAAGAGTGAAAGAAACCACTTAAGAAAAAAAACGTTTCTCCTTAAACAAAAAGCCAACTTCTTTTTTCTTCCATGCTTTCAATTTTTCTCCCCGGCCCTTACGTGTCCTCATCCTACTTTTTCCCACTATTACACTTGTACCATACCCATTTTTTCCCACATAATTTTGTATATTTATTTCATACACTTTTTCTTCCCCTAAAATTTACATTGTACAAAAGTGTGTTGAATCTTCGGCGAAAATTGATTTAATATAATCCTACAAACATATTCCCTCAAAAAAAAAAAAATTTGTGTTGAATGGATAGCTAATTAGCTATGAATTGTGATATTATTATTTTTTTTATTTTATTCAAATTTACCCCAGTTCTTATTAAATATTATAGAGTACAAAGAAATGGATTCATTAAGCTAGCATAGGAAATTGATGTTTAAGGCTCAAAATAAGATAATAGAAAACAAGAAATATCTAAGAGCAACTCCAACAGTGTAAAATTAGGACTAGCTTGTAATTTATGAAACTAATAAATAATTAGCTTAATCATTGGAATTGCATTACCAAATTAGCTGGGCAAAGCTATTCGCTTAGCTAAGCTAATTAGCTTAGCAAATTGTGGGAATTAAAAAAAATTAAATAAATAAAAAAAATTATTGAAAATTAGCTTAACCATTGTGGGATTAATTAGCTACAAGGTAGATTAGCTTTGCAATCCTAGGTGGCATGACAAGCTAATTTCACAATTATATGTTTTGTCGACGAAGAGGTGATGGTTATCAGGGAATCATTAAGATATTTTTTAGTTGCAATGTATGGTAGATATACTTTTAGAAAGTGAGGGTACAACGTAAATACCTTACCCAAAATATCTTGCCCAACTTTTTTGGGTTTATTTGCTAATTCGACCGTAGTATTAACTATCCACTAACAAGAATTATAAAGTTGCGATTTTTTAATAAGTATGCATACATTGAAATTAGTCCTACAATATAATTATCCACAGTTCTGTCCCAAATTAATTACAATATTTGATTTTACAAGGTGACCATTATTATATGTCATTATGTATTAGTTAGTATAAGCTGTAAAATTTTGACATGATGAAAAAAATAAAAATACAAATTTGACAAGATTTATTTGATGAGGTTTATATTGTATACTTAGTACTCCGTATTAATTTAGAACTACATTCATAGTTTACTAACTTTTAACTTTGAAATGTCAATTGCTGCAATTATATTATCATACAATCTTTTTCATTAAGTTAGTTAAAAATATTAAACTAAATAAATTGTGTTTCACATCATTATGAGATTTATATTGTATTAGCCTTGTTAGGAAAAACGTAGATGTGAGAGTATCTACTAACCGTGGCATTAACTCTAAATCAGAGTAGTCAAGTAATGAAGTAAGAGCTTGTTTTGTTTGAACTTTTGAGTAATGCAACTTAAAAGTATGTTGATTATTTTAAAATTTTATTTTTATTTTTTAGAGAAAAATGTAAAGCTTTGACTTAGTCAAATCCTTAAAATCTACTGTACAACCAAGCAACCCATCATAACCCAAATTAGCAACCCTTAACTATCAAAAACCCATTAAAAAAAGAGAAACAAAAAAATACTCCCATAATTCACTTTTGCATTTACCGCATATACTATAAGTCTATGACAAATGGTTGTCTAATCTCCAGAAATGACAGCAGTAATTAATCATTTAGTGTAATAATTACCGCAAATAAATCCAAAATTAACAACCTAACGCAGTCTCCACTTGTGACAAAGGTGGTAACGAAGGGATAAACAAGTCATTTCCATTATTACTAATGTTGTTTACTTGCCCCGCTTGAGGTTGGGCTGACCCGGTAAAGGCGAATTCAGGTGCCGCGGTTAACCCGGCTAGTACAGCCCAATCGAAACTACCCGACCCGAGTTGCTGAAGGTTAAACTTGTCATTTTGCTGCTGTTGTTGTTGCTGTTGCTGTTGTTGCTGATGTTGTTGTTGGGCAACATTGTTATTATTCTTCAAAGAGTTCATACGTGGCAAAGCGAATGAACGGTCATCAATTTCCGGTAATGATTCCATTACGTCATCAAGATGTGATGATGACGATGAAGATGTTTCACCTGTTGTGCTTGTTTCCTTGCTCATTGTAGGCTTTGCCGCACTCGAATTTTTCTTGTAGATACGACATAACACCCAGTCGTCCAGCTGATTAACAAACAAAAATATCAAACGCGTTAACTAAATAAATCAACACTTTTTTTTTAATAAAAAAACCGATATCAATCGGTTTAAAAAATAAAATTGTATACAACAGGTTTAGTCACGCTAACAAACCTTTGAACTGCCGGTTTTACGGGTATTCTCGGTAAGACGATACTCGTGCATGATCCAATTTGTCTTGGTACCCTTAGGCGCTTTACCAACATAAAAAACGAGCGCCTTCTTAATTCCGACCTTTCTCCCTTGTGTTGTTATAATTTTATCGGTTCCGGTAGCCTTCCAATACCCGGAACCCGCTACTCTATTGGGTCGTGACCCGTTCGGGTATTTCCGGTCTCTTGGACTAAAGAAATACCATTCTTTTTCTCCAAACATCGCCTTACCTATACAAAATTCACAGTTTATCACGTTAATAAATAAAATTCGACGACTTAATTAAAAAAATGTAACACCAAAGGAAACTCTGTATCGACCGATCCAAGCAGAGGACTTACTAGGTAAAACCCAAGGATCGAACTTATAAAGATCGATTTCGGCTATAATTTGAAGAGAAAATTGATGACCAGCAACTTTTCTACACAGATATTGAACCAAGAGTTCTTCATCAGTAGGATAAAATCGAAATCCTGGTGGTAAACTCAATTGAGCCAAAGGATCTTTCTCTTGAACTCCCATTTTATTATCAATCAAATTAAATCAAATCAAATCTTCTCACAAATTCGCAATTAACTAATTCTACAATTTTTTTTGCTTTTGTTTAATTGGGAGTAGAATAATATTTGAATATTTCAACTGCCAATTTTTCGAGATATAGAAGGAGGGAGGTCCATATTTATACAAAAATAAAAGGGGAATTATGTGTAACATTTTTTTTTAGAGATAAGTACGGAATGTCCTTGTCTTACCTCTTAAAATAGGGCCCACAAAAGGGTAAAAATGGTGAGCCGGTTAGAGAACGACACGTATCATGTATTCGAGGGTTTATTGAGATGGCCGACCTTATCTTTACTTCACGGAAATAAGTAGCAGGGAATAGAGTTGAGTCACTAGTATTAAAAGAAGGACACGTGTCGGTAATATTAAGGAGATGTTCTAGAAGGTTTTAGGGAAGAGGTGGGCGGGGTATTTTTCATGTGTGTGTGTGCAGTAATCCACGTCGGTAAACTTAGGGGAAATTATACTTGGACACGTGCTTACACGTGTGCTGCTTTAAATGACTGCGTACTTATAACAATAAGGAAGTATGCCTTTCATCTCGCATGATTTTTGGACTAACCATTTTTAATATCTCTAGTTATTATTTATCTCTTTTTCGTTTGCTAATATTTTTGTTGAAAAAATCACTAAATTAAAGGCTAAGGCTACCCTAGGAACTATGGTGCATGAAGTCAAACCTAATAAACCGCATAAAAATTATTTGTACATTAACAAAGTTATAATTGCGACCAAATTGTATAATTATGGAAGTATTAGTTTATTAATTTTTGGAAATTATTTGTATATCGCTTGTAATGGTTGTTGAAGGCATAAGTTTTCCTACCAACATATGAACATAAAATTAAACTAGTTAAGTTCATTTAACCATAGACTTTATATTACACGCTTAGTTTAATGAATAAGCAAAAAAAAAAATGTAACAATTTTTAAAAAATAATATAGATATGTAAAGTTAGGTGACCATAAATTAATACATTGTTGTGAAGTACTAATCTTACATAATTAAACACCCAACTTTAATTACTATTAAAAGTGGACTATACCCATTTCATGAACTAGATTGGGATACTATAGACTTAGTTTAGGAGTAAAACATCACTTTCGGATATTATTATTGGTCACACAATCAGAATAATGATGGATAGCAATATTTTATATTGGACTTTTCCCTTCATAATATGATCCTCGATCTTGGCTAAACCCATTTGTAACACAATTTAAATGTTCAAGTGATATGGTACGTTTAATAATGCATGTTAAAAAATAAAATATAAAAAAAAAACAAAAAAAAAACAAAAAAAAACAAAAAATCAACAAAAAATCAACAAAAATTAACAAAAGAACAAGTTTTTTTTTATTGGTTTACTCTATAACAAGTCAATCTCGACCAACAAGATCATTCCATTTTAAATTAACCTGAATAATTTAAGTGATAGAGTATCAAACATATTCATGGATCTCAACCATCAGCTTCATCTTTTGGTTGAGATAGTTCTTTAATAGTTACACCCCAAACCCCAGCTAGTCACGCACCTTAATGCAACCATGAAAGCCCCAACCCAATAGAATATGATTCAAATTTAGACCTAATTCTATATATATTGACATGCTATTAATCCGACTAAACTGAGTAACGATTGATTTATGATTCGAGCAATAATTGATCCGATTAACATTTACTTGACACAAAGTTTATGATTCGAGCTAAGTAAGTCGACTAATTTTTAATTGACACGATGGCAGATTGATTATGAGTTCCGAACTCAAAAATTCCCTTAGCTCACTAATTAATTAACAATTTAATTGAAAATATTGCAGTATAATAGTATATTACTATTGACTGCATGACCTAATAATAAGGAAACTAGTGAGTGCCCCCGGGCGTTGTCCTGGGTTCTACTGTTGTAGAAGTACAATCGATAATTTTTTAAAAGGTTTTTCAAAATTGCAATTGTCATTGTCAAACCAAAATTGAGTTATTCTTTGAATATAGTTTTTTTTATTATTATTATTTATTTATTTTAAATTGAAACTTGTGGTTTGCAATTATATAAATTTTTTTCCATATGAATACCATAGTTGATACTGGCTTAGATGGTTAAATAGTCATATGTGTTACAGGAGGTTGAGGGTTCAAACCTCCTTATCCTTATGTTTGATGTGGCGCAACAAAATAGGGATTATGTGGCAACGTCGCCTTTTAATATATTAGTATAGATAATAAACTTAGCATTTCGCATCTATAAAGCCAATTAAATATTATTTTAAAAATATATAGATTGATGATCAGTGAGGCTACAAATTATTATAACATTGATAAAACATACCTTCCCATGATTTTTTATTTTTTTTAATTTTTTTTGTTGAAAATGATTTTGATAAAATATTAGGTTACAAATCCCAAATGTTACAAGATACTAATTTTTTTTGGTGAAAATGTTACAAGATATTTTGGCATGAAAGTAGGAATTAGTAAGGGTATTTAAGGAAAAGGATTAAAAAATTATTACGTCCGATGATTATTTTAGGACGCAATTTCGCTAATTAGTGACTAATGAATCTTACAAGTTTTCCATGTATGTTAACGTGGAAATTACACGGTTTCTACTTTGACTTTTTTCAAGGAAAGTTCATTTTGACAAGCAACTAAACAAGTTCTTTCAAGATTCCATATTATTCTAGTCTAGACCACCTTCAAATCTTCAATAAGCCTTTTGATCCTATGCCACTGCCCGCTATTAGGGGTAAAACTGAGTTGGATCTCCTAATTTGTGTATGGGATAATCAATACGAGTATATAACACTAAAAATGATATACATGAGGAACTAAATCGATAATTTTGGATACTCGAATTTTTGAATTAACTATTGAATGTATGATATGACATCTAGGTAAATTCGAAAATAAAGTTAGAGCTTAATAAAAAAATTAGGACTTGTTCTCATTTACTGAACTGAGCTGAACTGAATTGATTGGAGCTAAACTAAATTGAACTGAACTGATTGGAGCTGAACTGAACTGAACTAAATATTTTTTGAGAGAAGGAAATTAATTAAGAGCTGAATTGAACTGCACTGATTGAAGCTGAAGTGAACTGAACTGATTGGAACTGAACTGAACTGAACTAAATTGAACTAAAATTAAGCTGAAGTGAACAAGTGATTAACATTATCACATGACATCACCCTACATTTATTATTACTGTAATACTTATACTTTATACTCAAATTGTATAGCAATTAGTAAACATTTGTAAGTTTATGTTTCCTCGAACAACAATGTTTAATTTGATTTTTAAAAAAGAAAAAAAAAACGAGAAACAAACGAGTAAATATGAAGTATAGAAGCTTATTGGATTGTCATTCAAAATAAAACCTATCATCATACTTGTTTGCCAGATTTTCAAATTGGGTATTCAATCCGATAACCATATATCAATGCAACTTTTATTTGATACATACACTATTCAAATTTAACATCTAATCTAATTTTTGGATTTTTGAATAAGTTTGCTCTCGTAGTATTAACTGCTATCAGCAACTCATTGGCTAGCATTAGATCCGGCATGAAACAAAAGCTAAGGAAAATATTTAAGGTAAATATAAGAATGTGAAAGTGTTATAGTAGCATGTTTAGTGTGAAAATCATGAGGTGAGAATATATAGCCAATTTTAGGATAAGAGTGTTGACATTCACATGCAAAATTACTTGTTTCTCACTTAGAGAAAGTAAAGGGCGAATTAGGTTTACTATGAGAAGGGAAATTGATAGATACCAGAACATCCTATGATATATTTATCAAATAAATTCAACTAATTAAATGCTTATGTAATCCACATGTTTTTATAACAAATTCACGTTCCTAGGTAGAAAATGCTTATTTTCTTTACACATTTAGGGTTTACTTTCTTATGGAATTCATGATTATATACTCATAATAATAGTCTAGTAATTTTCATCAAAAAGATTTAAATTAAACCTCATGCACGTACAAATTAATGTTCTATTTCATCACCTACCTCAACTTCAAAGTTGTTAATGATGATAGCTACCCTATATGACTCCAATCCATTTCATACATGATTTTTAATTTCATTGACTCTAAGTTTGAAGAGTTACGAAGTAGGGAGTGTATTGTTAGGAGATCAGAAGAGATTGTAAGTACACAAGGAGAGTTAAGAAAAAAGTCACATTCGATCATGCTCAATACTTCCTCCAAAACCATGAATTTTATGTGCTGCATGGTCTTGGAAACTTTAATTTCTATTAAAATTATGGAGTTTTATACTTACAATTTCTAAGATTTTTATAGATATTATACATTATTGTATGAGTATAAAAATGTCAAATGAAATATTATTAGATTTGTATTAATGTGTATTTATCAAATATGAATTTTTTTTTTTCAATTAGGATTTGTGTGATTTTAAATAAAATTTTAATCAAATATTCCTCACTTGATTTATACTCAACTCAATGTGAAAACTGAAATGTGTGTAAATTTGCTAAGTATGGACTAGTGAAATTGCTATTGAGTTGCATGGTTGTGAACTTGTGATATGTTTTCTCGGTAAATTTGTGGAAATTTATATGAATGTGTATGATAGATTTATGTTAAGCTTGCTTGTTGTACACTTGTACTATCTAATGATGATCTTGATTTAACATATGGTGATGCATGTATGCATTGATTTATGAGAGCCATAAATCAATTATTCATATATGCATATATATAAGGGAATAACAAGAAATAGATACTATAAACTTTTGGAAAGGATTGATGAAGAATTATAAGAAAGCTCTAAAGATTAAAGCATGAAAGATGTGATTGAAAAGCTTAAAGATTAATTTAACTAGGATAGCAATTAAACTGGTTTGTTTAAACTAAAAGCTAAGACGTGACTAATGTCAACCTAAATAATTCAGAAAAGAAAGTAGTAAAAAGGACTAAAATAAGCCTCTTAACCCTAGGGTATGAAGGAAGTAATTATAAGGCTAGCTAGGGAGGGGGGAAATCTCAAAAAACCCAAAGTAGCCGTCTAAATTCAACTCTAAAATAAGTTAAATAACAAGCAAGTTTTCAAAATGCCCTGTTCCGCCCCTCTCACAGTCGAAGAGCAGGTAATGACTATCTATATTGGCACGGTTTAAGTGGGACATAATCGTGTTGGCATTGCGATTTTTCCTAAGCCAAATGACCAAGTCTTAACAAACCGTTGTTTTAGCAGTTTGATTTCCACAATATGCGTGATCACGAATCAAACCTTGGCAAAAAAATTGGCCCAATTCTGGCCGGTATGGGCCTAGATTTGGGCCATAAAACTATGCTCAAACCCGCTATTTAGAACCAGAATTTAACTAAATAACACTTAAATTTTAGGTTCTCCCAACCAAAAAATAAAATTAATTTGGGTCGGGTCGCAAATTTGTGGCCAATTAAAGTGACATTTTTTGGGGCCGAGGTTGTTTGAATTAGGAGTCTATTATAAATTGAATTCATGCATGGGGATAATCAATTAGTTGATAATTTTATCAAAATTTGTATGAAAAAGAATGATTAATTAATATATGTTGACACATCCATCAAATAAATATGTAGTAAAAGAAGATTAAATGAATTTTTTATCACATACGAAGTATGGATACATTCTAAATGAGAAGAAAATGTTAAACTATACTAATTGGAAACGAGTAGAATAAAAAGGATCAAAAGGAACAGTTCATCTTACACAACCAATTAATTATACCCCACCACCTAATATATGCCCAAAAAACTATACAAAAAAAAAAGAAAAAAAGTGCGATTTATAATTGAGGATGGAGAGATTGGGTTCATATTGTCATGCAGTCATGCACTATATGGATTCATGAGGTGAATTGTTAGTATGGCTTCGAAGATCAGTTTTTTAAAATTGAGTCAATTTATTAATTAATGACATTTGAAGTTGATTGCTTGATTAAATTATTCCTCGTCAATTTTTAGTACAACTATTGAAGGCGTTGTTGATCAAATACATGGCCATAATATAATTAGAGCAAAAGCAAAGGCAAGTAGGAGGTTAAAATGCCAAATTAATGAAGCATTAAAATGTTGATGTAAGAGTGAGAGTGAGTGATTATGTGTGTGTAACATTCATGGATATAAACCGCCTATAAATAAGGCCATATATGTGGGACCCCATACCAATATATTTATGTAACAATAAGTCAAGAAGTGACAATAAATGGGGACCTGGTTCATCATCTTCCAGGCAAATGACCCCACATTAGCATAATTCCTTATGCAGATATTTGGGCATACTGCATACACCAAAAGGTCATTTGTCACATAAAAAGTGGATTTTGATGCACCCATTTTTTAGATCTTCCTCTAATCTCATAACCAAGTGCCCATTCAACCACTGCCCCTAAGCAATGGGCACTTGATTATTGGCATAGGTTTTTTTTTTAGTCATAGGGTTTATTTTGGGGCAAGATATTTACCAAAGTTATGGAAAATGATATACCATATATAAAGTATAAGTATTTTAACTCCAATTAGTTGTTCTTCAATATATTAAGCGTTTATAATTAATAGTACAAGTACAACACTAACAGATCGACGAATACTCATAAATGTTTAAAGTTTAGTATGTCCCAAATCTAGAAGATCGATAGTAGATCACTAGAGCTCCCATCTCCTCCCAATCATGAAATTGAGAGTTTGATTTTCACCATCTCCAACTTATAATACGCGATATTACAGTGATTACATTATTTTTTTAAAAAAAAACTCAAGTTTTAATCTATATGACTTAAGTTTGCTTATGGTTTGGGATCTATGTATCTCTAGTCTTTACATCTCTTGACATATGGTAGAAGTTGTGCCACAAGTGATAGAGTTGTTTAGTTTTTACCATTAGATTTATAAATTAAAAGTCATTCATTTTTCACATATAACACAATCTACTATCTCCATCTCTTTTTGTTGGATACGTTTAAATTTGACACATTTATGAATGCTCATTTTACATCATAAGCATTAGTTATTATTAGTAACAAATTATATTCCCTCAAAAAATTAACAAATTATATACAAGTGGTTATCTTTTCTAAATGTACTCAATGAAACAAACCAAATAATTAAGGGTTCGTTTGGCATTGTTGTGGTGTTCTGTTTTTGATTTTTTATTTTTTAAAATCACATGCGATATATGTCATATAGTGAATTAAAAATTAGTCGACTTGTTAAAATCATGATAATTTTGAACACTTACAACACAAAAGTGGAAACACCTTAAATTTTTCTTATTTCCCTTTTTTTTTACAAAAATAATAAAATAATGAAAACAAAATGTGATGTCAAACAAGTCTTAAGATCTCACTTGATTATGTTTTTATTATGAAAACTAGAAGATTGTCTTTAAATTAAATATGAATAGAATCAATAAATCATGCCCCTCCAAAAAAAAAAAAACATAATCAATAAATCAAAGTGAGTAAAACAAAAAATTAAAATAGCTAAAATAAAAAGTGAATTTGATTTTTTTTTTTTTAAAAAAAAAAAAAAAAAACCAAAGGGAGCTAAAATATCTTGATACGCATTATAAAATATAAAATTAATACAGTATTTGATAGCTACATCAAGATAAATCAAAACAGACTCCATATGAAATCATGAATATGCTTTTTATATACATTTATCAATAAGTATTGAATTTCATCCACATTTAAATGTTTAAAAATTCCAAACAAAATCACGAAATAATATAATATTGAGAGAGAGTGTGTAATAATTTTACAATATCATGGCTTGCGGAGTACATTAGAAGTTCGATCAATGAAAATATTAGATAAAACTAAATGACCAGACCAAAAAAAAAAAAAAAAATATCTTAAGAAATTTTATTATAAGTCACCTTATTATTAATGAAAATGACATATCCTAAGTTTATAGCATGATAAAGATGGGCTAGAGTATGCTTCATTAGCATTGTGATAAAATCGTGTTTAAAGCATACGCATAATGAGAATTGAAAATAACTATCACATACTTAGGAGGAGAAAAAGAGGATGATCTGAGTGAGTGACTAACATTGTGAGTACGTATATAAAAGTAATAAAATTAGGACGAGTAATATACACCACTAATTACTGATATTTTATAATAGAAACCTTCGGAACTTGTAATCATTTAGACTCTCTTTCAATGTGCTACGTACCTGTCTACCTCCATTTTAGATTAATTACAACGATTTTAATATAAAGTATAGCTAGAAAATGATTAAAGCATTGCAAATAATTTAAAATAGAGAGTCCTTGTTCTTTTGAGATGTTATGATATGCTCTGCTTTATTTACAATTGCTATGTTTTACTCAGAAGCTCAAAAGAATAAGGCGAGCATTTGTAAATATGTAATGAGTGTACTATAATAAAATTTGTCACATCGTACTATAGGCAGGGCAAATTAACACAGTCCAGGATTAGGAAGAAGTCGGCTTCGCAACAAAAAAGCAAGGAAATGTTCAGCTGTCAAAAAATAAAATAAATAAGAAAAGAGGAAGACAGAAAAGAACCTTTAGAAAGGAAAGGTTAATTTGTTGAGGGCCTTTTAAAGACTTATCCATCTATGTCTATCCTATTGTCTCTTCATTGTGTGGACTGCGGTCCCATTGTCTCATTACCACGTGTCGATATTAGCTGCCAAGAATCACACCATTGACCGCCTAAGCTCTCACTATAGTCTATGTGCTAATCACCTCTTTAATCACATACATTTTTCTATTTTATTTAAGAAAAATGTTATACATAGTTTTTAGGGTTATCTATAAACATTAAATACACTCTAAAAATTTATTTAAATTTATAAAATTATAACAAAAATACACAAATTACATTGATTTACGTGTATTTTTTTGTCACAAATTTCTAATTTTATACAATTTTTAATAGTGTATTTAATGCTTATATACAACCCTAAGGATTACATATAACATTACCCTTTATTTAATCGTAACGTTTAAAATATTACATTTCATATACTAAGGTACGCGTATATTAAAATATTTACTAAAATAAGTAGTATAATTCTTGTAATTAGGTAACACGTATATTATAATATTTACTAAAATGTAATCTTTTATTGAACTGTTGTGCTCTACTCTGCTCTATACAAATCTGTTTAGTTTTGCTCTGCTCTGTTCTGTCGAGCCTTGCTCAACATCGCTTTGCTTAGTTTAGATAAGCTGCTCTGCTTTGCTCTATTATTGAAATATACTCTGAACCGAACTGATTGGAGTTGAACTGAACAGAATAGATCTAAAATGAATTGTTTATAAGATAAGAAAACTAGAAATTGAAATGAAATTATTGTAGCTGAACTAACTGAAATAATTGGAGCTGAATTGAGCTGAACTAAAATTAACCGGAAGAGAACATGACCTTACTCAATTTTCTTTCACCATTAACACATCCTCTTGCTACGTATTTAAAAAAAAAGCTAGCTAGGGATCACATAATGTAGACGAACAAAATAATTAATCATGATAATGTATACATAGTATCTTATTTAGCCCTTCCCTATAATCGATGATATAATTATTTTGACAAATTCGTTGGTTTAATTACCTTCTTTAATCATTTCCTACAAGTAAAAGAAATGAAGGAAGTAATAACCTTTCCATTCTAATTTTAAATGTTAATTGTTCAACTTGTTTAATTTCACCTATTCCATGAAAAATAAGTTCAAAAAATTTTATATCCATACCTTTTACAAAATAGTGTTTGGACAATTGTAATATCCTCTAAAATATTCATTTACTTATTTACTTTCATTAATGTTGTTAATTGTCTTTTTTAACCCTTAAGAATAGTGATATTTTCCTCAATAATGCTACCAACAATTAAAGTTGTAACATAAGATCAAATCGAAAGAGCTCTCTGAACATGGCTAGCCATGACGCGCACATTAGCCATTGTAGCATAAAATAAGTTTTGAAAAACATGTATGCCGCAAGTTGAATAATCAACCCTTATCAAAATTTATTTCTCGTGAGCGTATCAATTTGAACTTTTGAACTTATATGAACTAACATAAGTGAAAAATAGATCAAAAGAAGAAGACCTTTAAACTTTATTAGAACATATTTTAGTTTTAAATTGAACTTAAGTATGTAGTACTTATCAATACATACATTAATCTTATTAAAAACTTTCTTTTCCTTAACTTAGACTCGTCAAATCTTATAAAAAGTAATGTTCCCTAAAATTAATAAGTGGAAACATGGTGTGCATAATAGGGGCCTATTTAAAGTGCTCTCTAAGTCCCTTAATTACATGTATATATTCCTTTTGAAGGTGCCTAACGTATTTTGCCTGTCTCATAATATTTCCATTTAATACCTTTTGACTCTAGTTAGTGTTATATTAATAATATGTAATTTTCATACTTAGTTGAATTATGAAATTAAATAAAAATTGCACAAAAAAAAAAAACAATATTGATGGTCAAAACTCATTTTAATTTTTCTTATCATATCTAATTGGAACTTATTTTTTCAGATCTACACAATGTTCAACACACATCTTATAATATTTATTATATCTTATTTGATCACTTAATTAGGCCTTCTTGTTTTTTTTTTTTTTTTTTTTTTTTACAAAAACAGGCCTTAATTCACCTATTTAATTTTATCTAACTGAAAATGTATTTATAGTTACAGTGATTATTTTTAGACTAGAACTAATTTTACAAAATAATACTCGAGTCTATTTTATTGATTTACATTTTTTTATCCACTAGTTCAATTTTTGTGTGATGAGATTAATATACATTTCTTTTTTTCCTAAAAAACTAAGTTTTTACTTAATACAATTAATCAAAAAATTTAAAACAACTTAATTTTATTTAATATTAAATTTTATGTCATGAAAATATTACATTGCAACGATAATATAATCTTAGGTCAAAGTTATCCATCTCCTCTTTTATTTTGTGCTGTCCCTCCATATCAACATCTTTGTCTTCCACCAGATCTAATAATTTTCTTCAAAAATTTTCCAACTCGTATCATATCCTATTATTGATTTGCCATGGTCATGCACTAAAAAGTGTGGTGTAAGTGCTCCCTCTTTACTAAGAAAGTCGGCAAGTTTACAAACATTGTTAAAAACTTAATAAATAAAAATTAAATATATATATATGGACTGTGCTCAGTAACTAGCTTATATTATGTGAGCAAAATTTGATTATTTGACCAACATTAGCTTATTGACTATTAAATAAGCTAATTCAAGGTGTTTGGTAGGAAACTTACTTAAAGAGCTTATTCCACTAAATAAGATCTTTTCCAAAAAGGTCCTTTTAGAAGCCTTTTCAATTATCTTATTCAATTGTTATGGTGAAATGACACTTATATCCCCATTTAATTAAAAATCGTATATGAATTACCTACCCCACAATTAGCTTATTGAATTGATCATTTCACATAATCAATCAGCTTTAAACAAGTAGCTATTTACCAAACACTTTTCTACAATAAGCTAATAATATAAGGGCCTAATTGTTAACATTTACTGAACTGAGCTGAACTGAACTGAACTAATTGGAGCTAAACTGAACTGAGCTGAAATGAATATTTTATGAGAGAAGATAATTAGGAGCTGAACTGAAGTGAACTGATTGGAGCTGAACTGAACTGATTATTAGAGCTGAACTGAAATGAACTGAAATTAAGTAAATGTGAACAAGCCCTAAGTCAGTCAAATTAGTTAATACAATCAGCTTCTTTAAATCAGCTAACACAATCCGCTTAACATTTCAGATTTTCCCCAAACACAGCCATGGGCTAGTTATTAATAATCCATCAATTTCTTTTAAAATCTTTTCCCTCCATATTAAATTTGTTAGATAATTTGTACATCTTACTCCATATTATATTTTGCATTTAGGTATTCATTAAAAAAAATATTATTTATAAATCAAATAAAATAATTTATTAAGAGGTATATATGTATAATTAAACTAATAGTCCAAATTTTTTATTAATATAATTAAATTAGTAAATATAATCATTTTAGAAGTACTAAATATCAATTGCCACTCACTTGTCTAATCAGCTACGGAGTAGTGAATATTGAAGATTGACTTTGTGAGTGAAGAGGGAAAAAAAAAAAAAGAGAGAGAGAGAGAGAGAGACTAATATCAAATTATCAATGTCCCTTTATAGATGTCTTCGGTCTTACCCTCGTAGACTCATAGTTAGATACATATTATTAAGTACGGAATGAACAAACATAATATTGCCATTTGTTGTACTGCCATAACGTAATATTTCTCCTTAACATGCATGTATGCATGTTTGTGCTAAAAAAAATACTCGTATATTTTACTCTCTTTTCTTTAGGTATTTTAAAGTTAAAAAATACGTTTAAAATAATTGTGTTATAGATGATTTAGGTGCAAATAAAATGCATCAATAGTTAACTTATAAAATAGAGCATAGATGTAACAATGTCATCATAGTGTATATAATTTGGCATATTTTTTTGAAAGGTTATGTGAATAATAAACCAATGTATACCACACAAGTCCATTAAACAAATTACATATTACTACCTTTGTTTAGTTTATACTTTAAACGTATTTCCTTTTGTTTGTTTCAAATTAAATTGATGTTAATCATACTAAAGTTTAAGAGACAATCACATCACACGAATGGTTTCTCTCACTATCCCAAAATCTTATCGCATGGATGAAGAATCTATATTAATTTTTTCAACCTCACTTTTCATCACCAGAGCTTTCTGAATAAACGTGTCAGTGATAAAGCTTGAAGTATAAAGTAAAGAATCTAATCTATATCTTCGATGTTTATACTTATTCATTATTTTTTAAAAAATAAAAAATGAAACAATCCATCTTTGTAATATAAACACGTGATTAGTTTGAAACCATACTCTAATAATCATCCTGTTTTATGGTAGATTGGTAGTGATGTAGGTGTAGTAAAATAAAATTTAATAAATAAAAAAAAAATAAAAAAAATTGTTTAGTTTTCTCACTAATGACCACCACAGAGTATCATTACCCAACAAAAGAGTGGGACCCACAATCTCATGTCATGCATATAAAAAAAGAATGGGGCCATCCAAACTTCAACCCAACCCAACGAACATTTTAAGGCTCTTTCTCTCCTCTCTTTCTCTTCTTTTCAACATCATCTCTCTTATTATCAAGTACAAGTACAACCTCCCCTGAAACCCATACAAATAAAATATCACCCAAATTATTATTACACTTGATTACAAATAATTCCAAGTAATCTGTTTGGTTCATATATATATTTTTTGTGATATTATCAATGGATAACACCCACTCACCGGTGGCGGCGGCGGCGGGTGGCGAGCCACAAGAGACGTTGTCGCAGTCGCAGTCACAGCCGCCACCGCAGCCGCATCTACCGCCAGGATTCCGATTTCACCCTACCGATGAAGAGCTCGTTGTTCATTATCTCAAGCGAAAAGTCCAATCTACCCCTCTTCCTGTCTCCATCATAGCCGAGATTGATCTCTATAAGTTCGACCCCTGGGAACTTCCTGGTAATTTCCCTCCCTTTTTTTTTTCCTTATGTTAGATAAATATATAAATAAATAACAATCATGTATAAATGATTGAATCATAATCTTAATTTATTATTATTATTATAATAATAATTATGTTAATAGTTATTCTTTATGTTGTTTGATTAATGAACAGCTAAGGCCGTGTTTGGGGAGCAAGAGTGGTATTTCTTTAGCCCAAGGGATCGGAAATACCCGAACGGAGCACGGCCGAACCGTGCGGCGACATCGGGTTATTGGAAAGCCACCGGAACAGACAAGCCTGTATTAAGCAGTGGTAATCAGAAAGTGGGTGTGAAAAAGGCACTAGTGTTTTACGGTGGTAAACCTCCTAGAGGTGTCAAGACCAATTGGATCATGCACGAATATCGTTGGGTTGACGCTTCTAAACCCAACAACAACAAACCCCCTGGTTATGATCTTTGTCATAACAAAAAAGGCGGTTCATTGCGGGTAATCTATTTATTCAATTCTTACTAATTATGTGCAACAAAGGAATATTATATATGTCACGAATAATTAACATGTTTTCTTTAGTTTATTACTGGAAAGATAATATATGTATATGGTGTTTTTAGACAAAGGTGTTGATGATGTGTTTTGTTATTACATGGTTGTAGTTGGATGATTGGGTGTTATGTCGAATATACAAGAAGAACAATACAACCCGGCCAATGGATCACGAGCGAGATGATTCCATGGAGGATATGATGATGATGGGAGGTTTGTCGTCGTCGTCCATGTCGATGTCATGTAATCCAACCTCAATAAACAACGTTGGACTTCATCAACCAAAGGCAAACACGAACTCTTTAAACTACGGGTCGTTTCTCAATACTTCTCATGTTGTTGATCAACAAGGTTTATTTGAAGGAATAATGGGCGGTAGTCAACATCATGGTATGGTGGATCATCATGGAGCTCCCTCCTCGCCGCTGTTGCCTCTCAAGAGGTCTATGCCGTCCCTATTCTGGGGCGACAATACTGATCCTGAATCGGGATGTGGTGGTAGTCCTGGCAAGAGATTGTCGATGCTCCAGATGAGCATCGACAATAACAACAACAACACTACTATTGTGGGTAATAACAATAGTAGCGAGGAAAGTGGAGCAAGGAGTGATCATCATGACAACAACAACAACAACAACAACCTCAACAACATCAATTCCATGTCTAGTCTTCTCAACCAACTTCCGTCTCAGACAACACCGCCGTTGCACCAACAACAACCGATGCTAGGGGGACTTTCCGACGGGGTGTTCAGGCAACAATATCCTCTTCCTGGATTAAACTGGTACTCGTAATTGCCTCCGAGTTCCGGTTTAAGTAATCATTATTATTGATTATAGTTAAGATATATATATATGATGATTATTCATATCTTTATGATTCTTAACCATGAATTATATGCCTTACTACTCGTATATATTATACACTTAGCTTAGTCATATATATATTATACACTTAGATTAGGCATCATATATGTAGGTATATATATATTGATTAATTTCGAGTTTTTCGGTTGTTGAAGAGAGATTTATAGAAGAGGCAAGGGGGGTGTTTAATTAATTAATGGGCCTCTTATAGTGTTTAGCAATAATTGCTTGATTATCTAGTTGATAATCAAGTATTAACCCCCCTAAACCTCTCTTCTTCACCAGAAACAGGGATTTAAAAAAAAAAACATATAGTTTACATAAAGTACATATATTTGTATACAATATATTCAACAATAGTTCTATATTATTGAACATTATTGTAGAATTAATAAAAGACAATGATAATTTTGATAATTTTAATTTGCATTAAGTTATTACATATGGATCTTTAATTAGGCCTTTTGTGTAAAGATTGTAATGTATCATTATTATTATTATAAAAATAGAGTTAATAACTTTTGTGGCTACTATATATTGTCGAACATATATATAAATGAATAATTTCTTGTTTATATATATTTGGTTAATTGATTATCATTAACTTTGATGTGAATGGGTTATTTTATGCTAATTCGAGTTCAGATTTCTTGAAATGGTATTGGGTGCAAGCATCGTCTCATCATGCAGCTAGCGCAACATTCACTTAAGAAGTTTTAATTTTCTAGTCCCTTTTAAAGATTTTCTCTCACATATTAACAATTTTTTCATCAATTATTAAAGGTAACATTTTATATATTTTATTTTATTAATCATTTACTAATTTTTTTTGTAGTATTTTTATTACTCCAAAAGTTTTTAAATGAATTTAAAATTTGGTATCACAAAATATATCATTTCTTTGAACTGTTAAATAATCACAATTTGTTTTAAATTTTTATTTACACTCTTGTAATTTCTATAAAAATTAACTAATTACCGTTTTTAAGTTTTTGTTCATTATTTATTGAAAGCTTTTGCTAATTTATTAAATGAGGATGTCCATCTTACATTTGATTAGACGTGAATTAAAATCACGCTTTCTTATTACATCCACTTTTCTACACCAATTAATATTTTTTTTAACTCTGTATAAGTTTGTGATTGAATTCAGAATATTTTTTTTCTACTTGATTTGTTTTTCCGTTTTGGAAGCATACGTACAAAATAATTATCAATTATTTTGAAATGAATAAGTAATTAAAATTTTATTCAATAGCAGATGAAGGGTTGTTAAATTAGTGTTAAGTTGTTGTTGCATGTGTGATTATTGTACCCCAACTCTTTGATTTCTTGAGCTATACTCTTGAGCTTATTATTTTGATCAAGAATTATATATTCAAAGCTTGAGAAGATACATGGAATGTAAGAAAGCACCATGCAATTTGCCTTAAATTTGGTTCTTGTGATTGAAAACCAAGCATAGCTTTGGCCTCTCAATTATGGGAAACTTTATCCCTTCAGAAACCCTAGAAAGGTAAGAATCTTATTTCTATCTATATGTACATGCACTTTGGACCATAAAGTCACATTAGCATGATTAAAGAATATGTCGATAAATTAAAGATAATACTAACTATTAATGTCCGTGACTAATGTAATTAGGCAACAAATATATCCAATGGAAATTTTGAAACCCGTACTTTAATTTGATGCATATAATCTTCGATCACAACACTAATTTTACATTTCTACCTAGTTTTATATATAAAAAAAGGTGGTAATTAAATATCTTGTTGTCTCTTCATGAATAATGATACATGTGAATATTGAATTATCATCACTCTATTATCTTTTATTTTTTAATTTTCTTGAAAAGAAGTACGAGTTTAAGGTTATGTTTGGTTGGGAGGAAAGTTACTTTCTAAACAAGTAGCTTTTCAATTTCCTTTGTTTTCTTTGTAAGAGGGTGACTATAATTTACTTTGGTTGAAAAAACCTCAATTTTGAAAGAAATAATGCTCCATTTTTCTTCTTATCCCTCATCTCCATTGTCTTCATCATATCTTCATCTCTCCATCCCTTCCCTCTATTTCACTTTTCCCTTTTTTATCTTATCTATCTAGCAAGGAACTAGATAAAAAGGAAAAAAAATTCCAAATCTTTGGTATAATAAGAATTACATATAATATTAAAATCAATCATAAGTTTTTCTCTGAACAAAATACAACGTAGTTACTATTCCATTTTATTTTTATTTTTTTGTTTAATCTGTTTTCTTTTTTCACAATTTTCAGTTCAAACTTCAAAGTAATTATCTTTAATTATGAGTTTGCAAATATTAAACTCAATCCAATAAGATGATATTTACAAAAGTAATGCAAACTTCAATTATTCTAATCCTATCTTTAGTAATGTGTTTGCAAAATTTAGAATCAATCCAATAAGTTGATAATTACAAAATACAAATTGAAATGAATATATTCCAAATAGAAACAACAAGAAAGACAAAGCTATAATTTATTATTCTCGACAGTTTTATAGACTTATAGTAAGCTATAAAAGAATTTTTTCGTATGAGCTACAAAAGTATAAAATGATGTTGCAAGTTATATCATAATAAATCATTTTGTGCAATTTATAAATTTAAGCATTGTACAACATACCTGGATCCTTTAATTTTCTCTTCTCCCAAGATCAATAATCTTTGAACACTTTTTACTCTGTATAATCATAACTGTTAAAATTTGATTAATAATTTAAATGTAATAATAAATACTTGTATTATTTTAATAATATTTTTACTTGGACAAGTACTAGTTTTATAATTTTTTTTTTAAAAAAAAATTAATACTGATTTTTTTCCCTTATAATTACAGAGTATTTGATAACTATTACGGAGCACAAAATATAAGCATATTCATGTAATTATATGTGTAATATTGTTATATGAGTCTCGATATGTAGTATTGAATGTGTATTAGAGCATACTAGTATTAATTTTCAAATGTGTGTAATCGAAATTATGAAACATATACAAATGAGATAAATAAAAAGGAACAAATAATAGGAGTTAATATACGTATTACTCCATGTTACTGTACATAAATACGGAGCACGTACTTCATATACAAAAGGTTCAACATCAAAGTACAAATGGGAGGAATATATTTGTTTTTAGGGTATAATAAAAATAACTCAAATTACTACATAAATTTGCATGAACAGCTTTCATGCCTTCATTAGTTTTGTCGAATGAGAACAGGTGTCGAGCTGAGAATCGACGATGGATGATTAATGATATCCATTAGTTTTATTGTATGTGTCAAGAATCGTAATTAAGGCCTTATCTTTGACTATTTTATGAAAGTAACAAAACAGAACGAACGTATCCATTTATAATGGTACTCGTATTAATAATCACATCATTTAATTTAATTTAATCTAATTTACAGCTATCTTCTATTCATCAAGATATTTATGTTGTTCATCAAAAACTGACAAAAATCAAAGTATCTAACCTTTAAGAATTGAAGTACTGAAAATGACAAAGATTTTATACCCTTACAACGATTATATACTTCATAGTCCGTATATAAAGGCTGTCCTACAATCTTGTAAGATACTTTTTCTACCCATAAAAATAAAAAATAAAAAATAAAATAAATAAATAAATAAATAAATAAATAAATAAAACGGATGGAGATTAGATCAAGATCATATTTCTTATCGTTTAAAAAATTATCTAAGAGAATCGGAAATGAAAAATGCAAATTTAAAGTGTAACGTAACTGTTGCCCTGTTTATTTTATGTGTCACATCCAGCTAATCGCGTTTAAACAGTACAAGAAATCCTATACAACTAATTGTACCATACGTATGTTAAACCAAAACCAATTTTACAACACTAGTGACATTATCGTTGTATCATGCGTATTATATAATCGGTTGTACCATAATTACCCTCCTAACATAGTGCAATTGTTAAAAAAACCATTAGCGGATAAGCCGAGGAGGTAATTAAACTCCTAAGCACGCAACTCTTAGCTTGTTTTTATCTTTGTAGTATAATGTAATATTTTAAGTTATTTGTGGGAAAGTTGATATCTTTCTTCATCAAACAATAGTACATAAGAGTAAATAGTAGATTTGTACTTTAAAAAATCAAAATTGAACAGCGAATTTAGCCTCAAATGTCATACTTGATACTTAAGTGGGAATTCAAAGAATCCATCAGTATATGTCTCATTTATTTTATCATTCTTTGTCATGTTTTATTCCTTTCCATTAATGTATATACCATGCACATTATTTACATATCGCCTCAAAATCTTACATTTGCTAACAAATGCTTAGACAACAACTCATTCCCTTCAAAGTACTTATAGATTCTGTACTAGGATTTATATATATGCATAAATTTTTTAAATAAAAAAATAAAAGGAGTAAGAAAAGAAAAGTGTTGTCGATCACCTGCCTTAGCCTTTAAGGCCACTTGCTATTAAAAAATATTTTTGGAAATCATTTAATAACTTTTACTTTTTATGTTGTGATACTATCTATTTAGGGTCTGTTCCGATTGACTGAACTCAGCTGAACTGAACTGAGCTGAACTGAACTGAACTTATTAATTAGTGATTTTTAACTACGGATTAGTGATCTTTGATTATTTATTGATTATTTATTACTATACATATGTGTATATACAAATGTACATATTATTATTATTATTATTATTTATTACTTATTGATTATTATTATTATTATTATTATTATTATTATTATTATTATTATTATTATTATTATTATTATTATTATTATTATTATTATTATTATTATTATTATTGTTAATAGTATTATTATTATTGTTGTTGTTGTTGTTGTCGTCGTCGTCGTCGTTGTCGTTGTAATAAGAGCTTAAAAGAATGAAATTTGGCTTTATATCATTAGCAATATAATTAGACGTAAATTAAGAGCTGAACTGAACTGAACTGAATTGAACTGAGCTGAACTGAACTGAATTGAACTGAATTTCAACGGAAAAGAATAGGCCCTTACATCATTAACCTTTGCAATTTTATGTGAACAAAATAAAAAATTAAGGGCTTCTTATTACATGCATTGTGATTAAACTTTTGAATTAGTTTGGTGGTCAATTCAACATTAGGAAAATGATAACATAGCCCTGATAAATACATATAAAAACTAAAAGGCTACTCTTTATGTATTACAAATAAATAAATAAATATTAATTATATCAATTTATACGTATTTTACTCATATAAAAATTCATCAGTAAGCTATTCATCTTATATTTAGACAAACAAGCAAAATATAATGGTTGATACTTTGTACTCCGTAATACATTGATAATGAGAACATTTATGTCATGTTAATTGACTTTAAAAATAAATAAATAAATAAAAAGGCTATATTTATCAAAATTGATTTTACATATTTGCTACGCAATCACTATTATTTGTTATGTAAAGTGACAAATTTAAAACTAAAGCTTATTTTTACTAAATATTTCTCTTTATACATAGGTAGGAGTAAAATGAAGAGAGTACTCGGACAATTTAAAAATAATACCAGTAAATAAAATGGGGACTAACAATGGAAGACAACGAGTAAGGGATATCTCAATTGGTTAGAGTTTCCCTCTTGATCGGTCACAGGTGATCCTGGAATCAATTCTCATCATCTGTCCTTGTGGCTCTCTAAACACCCAAATAAAAAACAATGGAAGACATCCACTCTTTTTTTCATACCAAATTAGAGTAGCTTGTATATCATTGGACTAATTATGCTTATTTATAGAATATGAATCTGGCCGGATGCTTCCTCCCCCATAAAAGACATCAAACTTTTTAATCAAATATAATTAACTCTATATTTATGTTTATAACAATGACTTAATGCTCATCAAAGTGTTCAATTTTGAAATGATTGGAAGTTTATTAAAAAGTACAGTAATTTACTTAGTATGCTAATTAACACATTACTTATAGATTGTCTATGAATTTTGTATAAATTTAGCAACAAATCATTTAGAAAAACAAAGTCTCATAAACATTATAATTAAGGTTTTCTGTTTGAAAGGAACATGTTATTTATGGTTTATCTTTATTGGAAAAGCTACCACACAAATCGTTAAGTGATTGTGAAGAGATAGGGTGTTACTTGAAGACTCTTGAAAGAATGGTACTAAATTCAAGTTTTGATACGGTTATTTATTAAAGAGAATGCAATAACCTTAAGCTTGAAGGGTTACATCTATTAAAGTTTAAGAAAATGAAACTTTTATTTGTTTTTTCTAACAAATAACCTTAACTTAAGCATATCTTTGATGATACATATAAAAAGGAATACATACACTTGGTTTTCTTTCATAAATCATGGATTTTTTGTTTCCTAAGATGAAGAACTTGATCTTTTTACACTGTTCACACAATCTCTATTTTTTGGTTAATTTAATTTTTGTGAGGAAAAATGATCAATGTCATGTAAGGTCTTGTACTGTAAATTCAATTCATCTTGATTATATTTATTCATCTAAAATATCAACAATTTATAAGTAAATATATTAATGGTTGAAGGTATATTGAGGATGTAAAAAGTGCATGTAAATAAAGTTTTATCCAAAAAATACAAAGGAAGTATGTCATATTTCAAAATTAAATTGCTTACATACCACTTTCTAAGTTTATAAACTTTTTTAAATGTTGTAAAATCCTTTTCACCCAAATAAAACAAAACTAATTCCATTATTAATTATAAATCATACCAACATTCACAATTGAAAACTAATTCTAATAGATATATAACTTCACCCCTAAGCATCATCATGAGCGTGCACTCGACAACTGTTGATTTTTAGCTACGTGGATTAACCATGATTTTTTAAAAACAAATAATTTCCCCACTAAGCATCATCCTGAACGTGCTATCGACAACTGTCGAATTTTCAATGTGCGATTTTATAATAAAATCTGAAAGCATCAATAAATTCAAAATGACCTATAATCAAATGATATCAATTAAACTGAGACGGATGGAATAATAAATCGTCGTCGAAAAGGAGATCCTAAAACTACTTGAGAGGTAGGGACTAGCAGGGATCGATTCTCACCCAAGGGGTAGGGGGTGGGGAATGACTAAATAAGGTTGATGTGGAGTGACTAAATAAGGTTGATGTTACATCAACCATGAAAAATAAAATAAATCTAAATTGTCTATGAATTAAAAAAAAAAAAAAAAAAAAAAAAAAAAACCAACACGTAGGATAATTTGATCTCCAACCAAATCATATCTTTAGGAAGCAAAATTACTTTATCCTCCCTTTTGTGTTAGAATATGTTCTGATTAACTTATGAAAGTTGACGGCCTTTAATCTATCTGTCTATATACAAATATCTATCCATGAGTATTTAATTAGCATTGCCTTTGCTTTTCTCTTCACCATCCTCTACATTTACATGTGCCACTCAAGAAAAAAAATTACTTATCTATTATTTGTTGAGCGTAACACAATTTGACTTTTATACTACTGTAATTATATACACCATATTAATATTGACCAATATTTGACTAATGTTTGAATATCTATCTTATCTTATTAATATACTCCCACCTTTTCATAATTGACAGTTTGAGAAATTAATAATCAAACTTGCGTGCTTTCTAATGAAATGTTGAGATGGTGGTAATATTAAGGAGACGGTATATATTTTTATTTGTAGATATTTACGTGGGGTTTAAGATATTTACTTGATTATGAGCTTTTTGCTTCGATCTTTAACTCTTAGATATAATGGTGAACGGGGTTTATAATTATACAAATGCTAAAAGTAGATTTTATTGCGCTTCCTTGTCTTATTATTAGTCGTTCAAACCGTCTGTACTTCATTTGAAAAGTCGATTTAAATTTCCAATGAAGATATTTATGTAAGGTATGCAAGTCCTTTTAAATTTTATTAGCTAGGATGAACTTGATAATTCATAGCTTTAAGTATATTCCATGACCAAAGAGATCATACAAGTTGACAACAACCAATACAATTGGCTTTACCCTTTGCTGACTATATATAGGTGGGTCCATCTCACTATCATAACCAAGGAATCATTATCCTAAAACCACACAAATTAATTCAACTTTAATCACCTTCCTTTCCTGGGAAAATGTACAAATCAACTTTATCATTTTTCGCATCATTTATTTCTTATTATAGTAATTCATTTTCATTAAATGAAATGCACTAATTTTTTCCTTTTTTCTTTTTTCTTTCACCTCCTCTTGTGGAGGAAGCTTTTTTCATAGCCTTGTATTATTTGATAATATTAGAATTTTTTTAACAGGTGTTAGTTTTTTAGAAGGTCTAGAAATACATATGTTATACGTATGTGACTACATCATAGATTATAAATAGGGTTATATACGTAAATTTTGTATTTTTGTGACCACTAACCTTGAATCCATAAACGTTAAAGTTGTTAACAAGTTCAATTTGACTAGTTTATTAGAAGTGCTATTTTTTTTCCTAGTTTATCACTAATGTTATTTCTTACAAACTAAAAGGGGAAAATACAAGTTAATCTGTCAGATAAATGAATTTTTGTTAATCTGATGACATTTTTGTAAATATATTGAAAAAGCAGGGTCATTTATTCGGTACTTTTGGTGAGCTGTCCAATCACTATTTGCCTTTTGCTTTTACTGTTTGGTGAGGAAATTACACATGTACCCTTTAACTAGTACATGAAAAGACGCATGTACCCCTCCATTGGTAATTGAAAAGACAATTATACCCCCAGATAAACAAATTTTGTTTATCTGGGGAATTAACCGGGTATAGCCCAAATAAAAGTAATAGTACAAAATGAGATAAATAAAAGAGGAAAAGACTTAATCAATTGGTATTGGTGATAAAAGTCAAAGTACTAAGGATCAAGCATGGTATGATTCACCAATAAATATTACTCAAAGAGCATCATTATAAATCCAACAATCCATGTATATTTGTATTATCATATCTATACTTGTATATCAATATATGGCACCTTGTTTGTCCATTTGTCAGATTAATGTTCCATAATTAACTTGCTACTAGCTAAGAACCCATGCAATGTTCGAGTTTTTGTAGGGGTTAAAAAGATCTATATATATACAATAGCTTTCTTTAAAATTCATTTCATATAACTTGTAAATTAAACATACTAAAATTGAAATTATATTATGTATTGATAAATTATATAAGTTGTAATACCTTAATTGAAAATATATTTTATATTAATAAATAATTAAATGATACTTTAAGTAGAAAAATTGCAAACGTAAGAGAAAATATATTTAATATAGAAAACCATATATAATACGAGTACTGTAATTTTGTAAATTGTATACACAAATAGGCTTATTTCATCAACATTATTGGTAAAAACTTTTGGGTTTTTGAAGTTAATTATGTTCGTTTTTGTTGTGATAAATTATACTCCGTATTACAACAAATATTTTGGCCAAGCAACCACCAATTCAAGCTTGTGCATTGCTACAAGTATGTCTAACACATCGTTGCTTCAATTCAACGATCAAACTAACACTTATAGTGTGACTAATATCGAGCTCAATAAACTCTTACTCCTTTATAAATATGACCCTTTTCTCGCGTATTTATAAATAGTAAATAATGTAAAAACACTGTATTCTAACTTTTTTACGTCTACACCCTACAAACCTCTCTTTCAAATACAATATAACTCTTCAAGCTATTCAAAAGCCCATTCATGATGTTTTCTTGAGTTAAATGTAGATTTTATAGACCACAGGGTGATAGGGATACTTCTTCTGACTTTTTTTTTCTCTAATTAAAGTGTAAGTAAAAAAAAAAAAAAAAAAAAAAAAAACTCTTCTATCTCAAATACTTCTAACCATTTCAAAGATACAATGGTCGATCAATTTTCATGTGTGTTTCTCGGTTCCTCGAAATTTCATCATAATTCATGTTATTTGTCAATTACACAAAAAGTTAATAGTATATCTTCCCTCTCTTAATTTTTTTTTACTTTTTTCTATCTTTACTCTCTCTACTATTCCTCTTTTTCACCCTAAATCTATAATTAATCAAAGTAAAAAAAAAAAAAAAATTATTACTATCAAGATCTAATTAGACTTCAAGACACAATAGTTGTATTGAATTTAAGGGAATAGTCAAAGGTAAATTTTCTCAACTTTTTTTAATAGTTCTTTTTTTTACATTTTTTTTAAGAATATTTTCATTACATTTATATTGTATTTTATTTTACTAAAAATTGTAATTCATATATAATAGATTTTGATTTTTTTTTTTTTAAAAAAAAAGAACAAAGAACAATAATCCAAATACACAATAATAATATTATCCAAATACACAACAATAATCCAAATATAATAATAATAATAATAATAATAATAATAATAATATATAAGCTAAAAAATAAACCTTATTGCATCGTGCTATTCGTAAGGGCTAAATATTACTAGTATGTTTTAAATATCAATATTTTATATGGAGTGTCTATTATAGAGATAGACGAGACATAAATTGTGAAGCATATATGTTGAAGATCCGTACATAATGCAAGTGTAATGACCATTTATGAGGATAGGACATGGTATACCCGGCCAACAACTAATAGTCTAGATTAGATTTGAGGATAAGACATGGTTTATACCCACAATTAATAGTCTTTAAGAGATGGGGATCCAATATTAACATCAACAACTAATGTTTGTTAATTGTCTAATGTATGCAATGAGTAGATGTATGTATCTATGTTGATATATAGTCCACGTCTCTACTACAATAACTAAATTTTATGACATTGATAGCTTAGTACTTCCTTGCCCCCAATATATTAATTATAATATCTTTTTTTTTTAATCAAATATGTTCCAACAATAAGCACGATTAAATACATACTTATGCTAACTGTCTCTTCAAAGGTATTATCTAGGCAAATCAACTTAAATATTCTCATATTCTTGTAAATGTGGTCTTTATAAAACCTGTTTTTCTATGTTATCTTTTGCAAACAAACGATCAAAATGTAATAAATGACAATATGAAAATAAAAATTTAATTTGACTAAGGGTCTGTTCTCATACAATTATTTTCAGTTCAGTTCAGCTCCAATAAGTTCAGTTCAGTTTAGGTTCTAATTTCCTTTTCTTATAAAATATTCTGTTCAGTTCAGTCAATGAGAACAGACCCTAAGAAATGATTGTCTCGTGAACTACATGTATTATTGTTAATTGAGGTATTGCCTATTCCAAATAATACAATGTAGTTAATAATTTAAATTTGAATTATTTAACATTCAAACAAATAAAATTATCTAAACATTGAAACAAACAATATACCAAACCAAGTATTTTCGAATCAAACTTTAATCGAACCGAATTTTGAAATATTCACTAGCCAAGTAGCCAGTCTATTCTTGTCCACCATATTTATTTGGAATAAATAAAAATGAATAAATAAAAATAATACTGTAATAATGGATGAAAAGTTAGTACTGACAAGTACACAACAAACAGAAGTGAAGTAAGGGAATAATTGGTAAAAAGTAAAGTCCATAAAAAGCTGCAGCTGTCGTAAACATGTACTTGGGATTTCGTAGCCCGGCCCTATTTATGAGGCTTTAAATATTATTCTTATTCTCACTTTCATTTCATGTGTCCACCTCCGAGTATAAAGCTCATTTGGCCCATTATTATTGCCTTTTTGTCTATTGGATCAGAAATTTAGCCCATTAACTTAAATTATGTAATACTTTGTTACATATTAGGGCCTGTTCTGATTAACTAAACTGAATTTACTGGAGCTGAACTAAATTGAATATTTATGAGAGAAGGAAATTAAGAACTGAACTGAACTTATTAGAGCTGAATTGAACTGAAGATAATCTGAAGAGAAAAGACCCTTAATTATGGAATACTTCGTACAACTTTAGAATATTTTATGTCTGAGAGTGAGGAATAACTCAAATGGTTAGAGCTTTTCTTTTGATTATAGGAGGAGATATTGGAATTAATTCTCACCCCCGCCCTTGTGGCTCTCTACACACCAAAAAAATAAAAAAAAATAAAATAAAAAAAATAAATAAAAAAAAAAGAAAATAATATTTTATGTCTTATAATAAATAATACCTACAATTGCAAATACGGAGTAATATATCACTGAGATAGTAAAAGAAGTTTTGAGTAATGCACATTTAGCGATTAGTGAGTGGATCACAATTTAGTACATAGGACATAGGGTGATTACTAGCACATTATATTTTTAGTCCCAAAGAAATCAAGAAACCGTTCCACTCCTTTTAGATTCAACTCGATATCAAACCAATCAGAATTTTGTTAAATTATACTCTCTCTGTTTCGTAATCGCAACACTTTAATTGGCACACATGTAGATTTTAGCAGAGTAGAACAACTCTAAACAATGAGGCCTAAGCGTATAAGTAGTACAAAAGTCGAAGTGTTGCAATCATTACGAAACGGAGGGAATATATGACAGCTCGTAATCTGTTATGCACGGATTGTTTACTGCTTGTGATTTGTTGAACTCAAAAGTTTACAGCCTGAATTTGATTTAAAGCTGAGGAAATGTAGAATAGACATACCAGTTTCAACCCAGCCTAAGCATTTACAATCCATTATAAACTAACCAGAACCATTTACAACATGAAATTGTTTCTACCAATATTCAATAAGCATGCCTTCTTATTCTGTTCCGTCAATACAAAAATATATCAAATTTTGAGTGACAAACGAGATTTATGCAAACACTAATGAATCAAACTTGAAAGTATTTGTGTAACGCTTGTTTAGTTAATGGGCCGTAAATGCTTGCTTAATGAGTAAAGCTAGCTTGTTTTTGTTTAGTGACCGAGCAAAAATAGTGGGCCTTCTTTTCATTTACTACGTATAATTTTAATGGCCGATTCTTTTCTCTTGAAATGATGATATGACCTAAAAATGCATTGGCATCTTTGAAATAGAGCTACTAATTAAGTTAAAAAAGTGGTATATATGTTTGTTTATATGTCAAGACTTGTTCACCAAAATTTTAATTTATTATGTAAAAATCTATGATGATTTTTTAATGTCACAAAATTGTCTAATAGACTATGATACGAATTCATTCATATCTTATCTTGTTGGTTTGAGATACTCTTAATTGAATTCAGTTCATGTCATATTTATTGTACACTGTTAGCTAATGTTATCTCTACCTTGAAGTTTGCTCCTATCATACAAACCAATTGTGGCCAAACTTGAAAGAATAATATACGACAGATATTTTAGATATTTTTGTTATAGAAGGATATTGTTAGGTGTAAGTGTGAGTAGAGTTTGTCCCACGTTGAAAAAGAAAGCAAAGAGATTTCACTTTATAACCCAAGTGGGCTACTTCTCCTATGCAAATTAGTTTTATGATGGAATCTCGTTGTGGGCTCTAGATTTCTTTCCCTTGTGTTCACCCCCATCTGTTATATTCCAAATTAAGGAGTTTAATATTATATAACATGGTATCAGAGCTTAGATTTAGAAGCTTAGAGCTTTCCTTTTGACTATAGGAAATCATGAGATCGATTTTCACCCCGCCCTTGTGGCTTTCTAAACACACACACAAAATGTCTTATAATAAATAATACCAACAATTGCAACTAGTTTTGAGTAATGCACATTTAGCGATTAGTGAGTGGATCACAATTCAGTACATAGGACGTAGGGTGATTACTAGCACAATATTTTTTTAGTCCCAAAGAAATCAAGAAATCGTTACACTCCTTTTAGATTCAACTCGACATCAAATCAATTAGAATTTTGTTAAATTATATTTCTGTTTCATAACAATTGCAACACTTTGACTGGCACACATGTAAATTTAGCAGAACAGATTTCAACATAGCAGAGCAGCTCTAAAAATCAAGGCCTAAACCTATATATAGGGTAAAAGTTAAAGTGTTGTGATTATTACGAAACGGAGGGAGTATATGGCTTGTACCAGAAAATGAATCAATCGACCAATTTCAACTCGTAATCTGTTATGCACGGACTGTTTATTGCTTGTGACTTGTTGAACTCAAAAGTTTACGGTCGAAATGTCGAATAGACATACCTTTTTCAACCCAGCTGAAGCATATCAAGCATTTACAATCCATTAAAAAATAACCAAAACCATTTACAAGCTTTTTTTTTTAAAATAATAAAACAAAATAAACTTGTCTTTTTAAGGTATGTTCTATTTGACTGAAATGAGGTAAATTGAACTAAACTTATTGGAGATGAACTAAACTGAACTGAGCTAAACTGAATATTTTATGAGAGAAGGAAATTAAGAACTGAACTGAAGTGAACTAAACTTATTGGAACTGAAAATAATTTGAAGAGAACATGCCCTCGTTCAGTTCCGTCAATTCAAAACTTTATCAAATTTTTAGTGACAAACGAGATTTATGCCAACACTAGAAAGTATTTGAGTAATGTTTGTTTAAAATGGCTCGTAATTGCTTGCTTAATGAGTAAGTTGTTTGTTGAAAGCTAGCTTGTTTAGTGACCGAGCAAAAAAGTGGGCCTTCTTTCCAGAACTCATATTTTTAATGGCCGATTCTTTTCTCTTGAAATAATGATATGACCTAAAAATGCATTGGCAACTTTGAAATAGAGCTACTAATTAAGTTAGACAAGTGGTATATATGTTTGTTTATATGTCAATTTCGACTTGTTCACCAAAATTTTAATTTATTTTGTAAAACCTATGATAATTTTCTAATGTAACAAATTTGTCTAATAGACTATGATACAAGTTCATTCATATCTTATCTTGTTGGTTTGAGATACACCTAATCGAATCAAGTTCATGTCATATTTATTGTACACTGTCAGCTAATGTAATCTCTATCTTGAAGTTTGCTCCTATCATACAAAACCAATTGTGGCCAATCTTGATAGAATAATATACGATAGATATTGTTAGGTGCAAGTGTGAGTAGAATTTAATTGTTTCAGTTTTTTACCCAAGTGGAGTACTCCTCCTATTGTCAATTGATTTTATGATGGAACTTCGTTGTGGGCTTAAGGTTTCTTTCCCTTGTATTCTCTCTCCATTTGTTATAACAAACTGGTACCAAAGCTAGGTTTGATCTGGTCACACCATTTGCGTTAGGTTTTATGGCGTTAAAAACACTATGTCGGTACTGCATTGCCTTAGAGCTGGGCTATGTAGGTTTTGGGTTGGGTGTACTTCTGTCCAAGGGGAAGTGTATAGTCTCACAGTTGAGGGGGGAGATTGTTAGGTGCAAGTGTGGATTGAATTATTTTTCAAATTATTTTTCCCAATTTTTCTTTAGCATTTAGCCATAATAATTACAGCATCCATGATTGTGTGGGATGGAATTTTGCCAACCAAAATCTGTGGGGCAACTTGGCCTTACTACGGAGTATTATGTAAGTCGTGACATAATATACTCGACATTTAAAATTATTTTGGAAAGTTTTTAGATTGAGTTGTTTAAAGTTGGTGTAACTGTATAAGCCTATATTAATTTTTAAAATATACGAAATTTACAAATAAAATTTGAGTATGTACTTTTCTAAGCACTTCACTAACTCATAACAAAATTAAACGAAAGATGAATTTAATCAAGTACTCCGTACGTTTGTTTTTATTCTTTGACTTTTAATTTTCATCTGACTCATAAAAAAATTTAAATTAGGAACAAAGGTGTCAGGTGATATATTACCTCGTTTCATATTTTTTGCAACGATTTGACATAATGTAGAAAGAAAAAAATGTCTAAGGACCTGTTCACATTTACTGAACTGAGCTGCGCTGAATTAAACTGATTGGAGCTGAACTGAACTGAACTTATTGGAGCTGAATTGAACTGAACTGAACTAAACTAAACTGAGCTGAAATGAATATTTTATGAGAGAGGGAAATTAGGAGCTGAATTGAACTAAATTGAACTGATTAGAGCTAAAGGCCCTAATTGTTGCAATCATATGAAACGGAGGTAGTAGTTGAAAAACCAATCACATAATTTAACTATAAGCTTTACTTTCAAGTAAATTATGGAAGGCTTATACTGTATGTATCCATATTTTAACTTTTTAAGTACAAAAAGCTCTATTATTAACAAAGTGTTGACTCACTTGTTAAAATTTATACTTCATATCCTAAAGATATGGGATTCGAATCCTACCAAATGAAGGCATTTAGGGATAGGGATTCCCTTCCCTCCCCTCTACTTCCAAATGAGACCAACAAATATTGACCAAAAAAACCGTGAGGATTAAGGTCTGTTAAAAAAAAAGGTCCAAAAAACTTCATCTTATATAAGATGATGTAATAGAATATAAAAACCATTTCTTTGACAAAGTTTGTGATTTTAATTGAGTTGGTCCTTTAACACAAGGGAACACTATGGGCTAAGGGTCTGTCCACTTCAGCTTAATTTCAGTTCAGTTCAGTTCAGCTCCAATCCGTTTATTTCAGCTTCTAATTTTCTTCTCTCATAAAATATTCATTTCACTTCAGTTCAGTAAATGTGAACAAACCCTTAGAATCGCTACATCTATAACACGTTTATGGATTAGAAAGCTAATTGTTAATTAGAAGGGATGGAGATCATAATGATAGCATGCGTTGGCAAAGTCCAGTTGTCAACCACTATATGAAGTGAAAGACACAAACTGGCAAAATGGGCCCATAAAATTTGAAACTGTAGCATATGGATGGGGTCACCATTTTTGGTTGCTGGAAATGTGGGCATCTTATTTGTGTGCTCCTCTTACCTGGAACCAGCTTTCAGCCTTCATTTTATTTGCTTGGACTATATTTCTACACCACTACATACTCAAACCTTAAGTAACGCTCACGATATGCCTCATCATACATTCAATATTGTTATATTAATTATTAAATAATTTAATAACATAGTCTTATATAGTTACACCCACTTTAATCAAGGTTGTGTGATTAATTAATCAAGTCAATAACTTAATATACTTCATCCTAATTCTTTCGCTATCTTATATGTGTCATTAGAATTAATTTAATTTGTTGATTCATACAATCAGCAATGATTCGTTACTTTTTTAACGTATTGCTTACAAATTTACGGAGTATTTTTTAAAATTATGTGTCACTTATTTTGAGTTTCCAGCATTCCCTTAGAAAAAGTTAAATCATTATAAAAGAGGTCACAATATTACCAACTATAATGAACTCTTTTTTTTTTTGCTGCTTTCAGGCTTAAATATAGGCATGAGTGATGCTAATTGTGATATCTCAACTAAAAACTATTATTACACACTTCTTTGATCGTCTTTTATAATTTATGCATTGGAAAAAAAGTATAATGATGTAGGATTTTGTTAGATTTGCCTGGTGATATATATATCTTCATAATAAACTAACTTTTTCGAATGTACAACATGATTTAAGATATTTAAGTTATAAAATGGGCATTGACAAAATGACAAGTATAAGATCCATAATCCCAACCGAAAAAGGAAGAAAATTATAGCATAAATAATACTAAAAAAAAAAAAAAAAAACTTAGGCAAACTAAACTGTTTTATGTGGCCATATTTTATTTTATTAAAAAAAATGTAAAAGACCATTACCAAACTCTGCGTTACTCTTCTGGAGTCTTCTAATCCAATAATCCCTATAATTAAATACTGTACAATCTCAACTAATTACAAATCACCTGCCTAAGATTTTCTGACAACTAACTTAAGCTAGACAGCTATTTTCCACAAGCGGAAAAATTAATAAATTGATAACTCAAAGTCAAAAGTGGAAAAATATCTGAATTTCATTACTCTGTAGCTGTATACTTTCATGTACCATCCGATGTAGACCATGGTAGGCATAGTTGGTGGACCATTAGCAAAAATTTGTACTCACTTTAGTATTTCATACACATTATCTGCAACGATTTGACATAAAGTAGAGAGAAAAAATGTCTAATCGTTGCAAATAATGTGTAACGGAGGTAGTATTTGCTTCATTTTTTCATGCACGGAATTTTTAGAAAAGAGTACTAGAAAGTAATGAAATACTCTGTATAATAGGAGTGGGTTGATTACAAAATAATAAAATCTAAAAAAGTAATGTAGAGAGGAGAGAGAATATGAAAATATTATATGAGGGAACCACTAGTGGGGAGAAAAACATTAAAATATAGTTAAAAGTTTTCAAATAGAACAAGTAATAAAATATAGCCGCAAAAGAAAAATGAAGCAATTAATAAAAGGATCTTGCTAACGAGCGCCCCCGAGACGTTAGATAAACATTTAAAATATTTAAAGTGGTACGAAGTATTAATTTGGGAAAGCATGACAAAATCACACGTCAATCGGTGTAATTAATGCTAATTTTAGTTTAATCTTTCTAATTTTAGCTAGCTTATCTAACGCCCCGAGACGTTCGTTAGCTTTTGCCTTAATAAAATAAGGAAGAGTAATGTTTTATCATTTTATATTTTTATGCACTTCAATTTAATTATTCCAATTGGATTTATATATGCTAATATTGTGATCGTGATTATGTAATAACATGTTTTGCATGAAATTATGGTGTATTTGAAATGCGTTGAACATAATTTGAACTAAAAGATGTATGATTAATTTTTATTAGATTCAATTGAATTTATATATGCTAATACTATGATCTTGAATATGTAATAGCACGTTTTTCTTGAAAATATAGAATTTGTTATATTACCCAGTTGTATCGTACTAAGGATAGTTTTTGTTTTTCATTTTATAATCATAAGATTGAGAACAAATACTCATAGGTGTATGGTACACCCGGGTGTATATAACAACCGCTCTTGAAAATATGGAGTATTTGAAATAAGTTGAACATAATTGAATTTAAAAATGTAGAATTCAATTGAAAAAAGAGTTTTTTTTTTTTTTTCCATTCCAAACAACCCTATTCGGCTATTCATGACAGATTTAGCCTACTTAGATGAAAGTTGAGCCGAGTTGACTTGTATAAAATATGGGTCAAATTAGACGCATCTCCCTATCTTAATAGAAAAAAAAGAAGTATGGAGTAAAAAATATGTTGAATCTCATTCTTCTAATATCCGTCAAATGTAGTGGCTTCGTCAATTAGGTGTTGAAAACTTCCAAATGTAAATTACCAAGTGGATTCTTACCTGTCAAACAAGCTACAATCTCCCAACTTTAATTGCATTCAAATCTATTTCAAAATCTTCTTATTTCATGACTTAGTCCTTTTGCATTTAGCATGCCTTACATACACAATTTCTCAACCAAAAAAAAAAAAAAAAAAAAGAGATTTTTTTATTAAGAAAATTGAAAAATCAAAATCAAGCATATAGTCATATACACACTCATATATAAAGCAGCCCAACAAGACCGAAAGAAAAACCCAACAACTCAACAACAACAAACCAAAATCAAAACCAAAACAAGAAACACAACATCAAGAGAATATGCAACACAAATCTAGGTTGCTATCAAAGCCACCAGTTGGCGGAGGAGTACAAATGCGGATCAAGAGAAGAAATATACCGGCCGCCTCGGCCGCAAAAGGAGGATCACAAGCACCCACATCAACCCCTTCTCCTTCATCAAAAGGGTTGGCATTATTATACTATGGTAATCAAGATTACTCTACTTATGGAGACAAGTTGAGAAAACAACAAATGATGAAAGAGATGTTGATAAGAAGAGCGTTATCACCGCCACCGAGACGGCTCACGTTACGGTGGCGGAACTTTCAGCCTACGCCGAGCCGCCTTTCGATGATGTCAACGGCCTCATAATATAGAAGAATTCTATTAGTTAGTTGTTCATCATTCATAACATGTAATTTTATTTTATTTTTCAGATTAGAGGTAGGAAATTAAACATTGTTTGTTTTACAGTGTATATAATATTGTACCAACTTTAAGTTAAGTAATGTCTTATACTACCTCCGATTTTTTTTAGTTGGAAACCAAAGTTGCAACTAAAAAAAACGGAGGTAGTAGTTCAGATTTTAACAGAAAACTACAAAATTTTCTGAAGCATATATATATATACAGATCGGTTAGGAGAAAATTATACAATACAGACCTTGGTGCATCTAGTTGTGCCGCCGGCGGCTCGGCCGTGGATCAAGTACGATCATTGGGATTATTGATGGATATCAACAAAAAAAACTCCAGGTTTGATCATAGATTATTACAGGATTTGTTAATATTATGGTGACGTTAATGTTTGGAAAAAAAAAAAGCTAATTTCTAATGACTTTAATCTGGAAAGTTAACTGGTTGATAAGGGGTATACTCGAATATCAATTTTATTATACAGTAGAACCAAATGGTATACAAAATCAAATTCTTTTAGACAATTCTTCGTTTTTTTTTTTTTAAAAATTGATGATATTAATTTATTTGACTGTGTATCTTATTTCATCTCTCTCCCTAGATTCCCTCCGTTACATGAAAACTATGTACCTTTCTCGTTGCAATTAATTGACCACAGAATTTCATAAGATTGTGTTTTTGTACTCGAACTTTTTCTTTTGCAGCCGTATTTAAATGAATAAAATGTTTTATTTAGTGACTTTTCTCTATTTTTTTTTAAAAAAATTCTCAAAATTCTCTATTTTTTAAAAATAATACTATACTCCGTACTAATTATTTAATTAATGGTATCAATAAACCCTCTTATTTTCTTCTTTCTCTTCAAACTTATACCCTCTTACCTATTACTCGTCTTTTATTAAATTAACTAATTAACCTTTTTAAAATTCCGTGAAAGTCAAAACCTCATTTATTAAAACATGGAGGGAGTAAAATGCATGATATGGTTGTTGATTTCTTTTTTTCATCATAAATCAGTGAAATTAATAAAAGAATGATTTGGGAAGTACATTAAAGTAAAAAATAAAATAAAAATGAAGAGTTTTCATGCTATATACTTGTATAGATGTACATTATTTAGGCAAATTAATTGTCAAAATTTAGAGGAAAAGTATTTATGATATGTCTTGTTATATGTCTTAGAAAAATAATTGCTAGTGTTAACACGATTTGGAAGAGGTTACTTTTCTTTTAAGATTCAAGTTGTAGTTGTTCTTTTCTTTTCCTAGAATTGTTGCTTCAAGTGTTTTTACAAGAGCAAATTATGAGTCACGTCCTTGCCAATAATGAAATACTACTATAATGTACTACTTCCATTCTCGTTCTTTATTTATTTGGTTAATGATTGATTTAGATTTGGGTAAAATTTCTCATCTCATATACTTGTATAGTTGTAATGAAAGCGCTTCAAATTCGATCTCTTTAATACTCATATCCAGGCTATTGTCAAAAATCATAAAAAACCAGTTAATATTAGTCATATTTCATTGAGTACCTTAGTTTCGAATTAATTTGGGTCAAAATCAATTTATCTAGCTTCACATATAAGGTGGCATCGACTGTGTCAGATCCGCGGATGAAATACCAAACAGATGAATATCAGCAGCAAAAATGTAATGTAATCTTGTAGAAGTAACTACAATTATTTGCATACTGATGTATGTAGTCTACATACCATTCAATGAGTAAAATAGAACACAGGATTAGAAATTATGTTAATGCTCTTTTACTTGTATATGTATGGTTATTTACCTCAAAAAAAATAAATGTAAATATACAGGAATAGCTATAGCTGAAAATACCAATCGGTGTAGAATGCTACGTATACAGAAGCTATGTTGTCGCTTATACTCCTTTTGTACATCTTATATGTTATGTAGAAGCGACGTGACCACAATTATCCTTTACAACTAGATCTGGCAAGCGTTGCAACACCACAATTTACCAAAGCCAAAACCCTACCAGCTCACCATACGACTTGACAGATTCAACCTTCATTAGGATCACTAATAGTAGGAAAAATCTCAGACTGTTGTCCTCAATGGAGTCACATCTTCCTCACTCCTGGGAAAAAATAGCACATTAATAACCAGAAGATTCAGATCACAGGTTGCCTCACAAGATGATGATTCAGATCCTTGATTATCACACAATTATCATTTATTAGCTTGCAATTGGTAATATTATCTCAGAATATATTAAGCAATGGAATGAAGGGAATGCAAATAAAGATTTCATGGAATTTGATATCAACACAAACAGATCATTTCTGCTAATAGCCAGCTGCCATTTACCAACATCTAACATAAATCTGGATCCTTAGCAACCTATTTGGAAGAAAATAAGCACCAAGTGCAGCATATATAGACCATTAGACACTGTCATACTTCAAGTTTAGCATATTTATAACTATTGAATGTAAATGATAGAAAGGGCAATTGGTATATTTAGGAACAGGATTGACAACAGACACAAGTGTTATTGTTCACTTCATGAAAAGAGCTGGTTGGGGGTGCGCGTCAAAAACAGAAGACAAAACAACATTCAGGATAGCAAGTAATTCTTAACTTACGTCGATAGTATTGTCACCCATATGAGCTCCACACAATCAACCCAAAGCAGTCTTTGTTCTATAGGAATGACGCCATATGTCACAAGGTGTGCAAAAGGCCAAAGCTTCCATCCTGCCTGCAAAGCAATAATGATACAATAATTATTAAAAAGTTATTTCCAATAAACGGTTCTTACAGTTATAATTAGTTATCAAGAATATCAAAGTGACTTCACAATTTCAAGCACTCATTCTCTTCCAAAAACAAATCAATAGCTAACAGTTCAGATTTTTACCCACTTCTAGTAGACCTTCTACATCCTCAAAGTATGGTTATAGTTTTGCCTCTAATTACCTTTATGTCTCAACATGGTCCTAGATGTATTACTTAACTTTCTTACGCCCCATATGTGGCTGCTCAACTAATCAATTCAAGAGGGCCTCAGAAGGCCTCTTGAAATACAACATCGTAGAAAGGGGGCTGGAACTGTAATGGATCTTTAATGTAGGAATGTCAGTTCAAGACAGGTTTACCTCATGGATAAGATAAGAAAGACAAGGCAAGAGGAAACTGAGACATTGGAATGGAATGCAAATTTAGAATCAGCACACATTTCCTAAAGACCAGACACTCATTCTGTAATGTTTTAAGGTCAACCCTTGTACTCTGTATATGCAAGTATCAAATGCTATGTTCAAGATAGAAAAGATCTAGAGAAACTACTTACAGTGAGCATAGGCAAGAATGTTCCCTTCAGTTCTTTGAATATACTAACGGGTGATTCCAATCTCAAGAGCCCCAGAACTACAAAATAAATACTATTCCATATTCCTGACCAAATAGTTTGATCAAAGGCAACTTTAATAGGAACTGCCCACCAGTCTTGGAATGGAAATAATGCCTGAAAGAAACAGACTAGTTAAGACTACAATCATTTAAGGAACAAAGACAATAACTACAACAAAAATATATTAGAACAGTGGACAGTATTTTCAGTAAAGAATACCTCACACAATTCATAATAGTAATGAGAAAGAGAACCATGTAAAGCGAATCCAGCAAGTCCAGATCTCAACATGCGGGTACGATCAAATTCAAAAAGTGGTTTCCCTTCATAGCACTGCAATTAGATAATGTAAGAAATTTATAGGAGGCATATTGGAAGCATCCAATTAAGAATAAACAACAATCACCACAGTGGCTAACCTGCGCTATCCAATCCCCTATTGAGTACACAACTCCACTAATCACCATTTTTGCTAATACAGGATTGGTTTTAAGAATCTCTTCATAAGCACTCCAGTTGTGTTGAGGAGCATATCTCAGTATTTCAAAAATTGTCCATCCCTGAAAGCAAAACACAAAGGTAGTGAGCCAGAGGTTTTTAGATTCTACAATTTTTTCTCGATAAATAGTCCAATGTATATGACTTCAATGGAAAACATATATCAAGTTAAATAGCAAATGCAATTCAGCAGAGTTTCCATGAACTATATGACATGTTTAAATAAAACCACATATATGGATTACTGTTTCAAAATATGATTCAATTAATTACACAGGTGGAAAATATAGCGCTTAAGACTTAACCATCTTTTTGACAGGAAAGCATTGAAACAAAGCTTAAAATCATAGAAAAAGTCATGTAAATAACCAGCAACCAGTAAAAACACAACTATTAAGACGTGATTCGTGTTCAGCTTCAGCCAAAATCAGTATAAGGCTATATGCAACCGAGATGCCATATAGCTACTTGATAACTGTTCATATCACAATCTCAATTTCAGCAAGAATTAAATTCACATACACTCAACCCAATTTTCTCATCTGTCATGAGCTCATAAACAGCATATATGAACAAAACTACAATTTAAAAATAAAAAATTCCCTATACTTCCATAAACAAGCTAATGAATTTACTAGTACAGTACTACAATGGCTTTGTTCCTCCCACCATAAAGCCATAAGTTCGAGATAAAACAAGTTAACAATAGTTCCTATAAGTTCAAATAACTGCTACCTAAGTTCAATTCATAACTAATTAAGCTCTAATGAGTTCAGATAAGTTCCGTAAAGTTCAGATAAAGATTTCCAAGACAAAAGAACAACATATAATTACTAATTACAGCTCCATAACCAGAAATCATAATTCTTAGTCTTAGAATAGTTTTTTCTTAGGTTGAGAGCTTCTCTCTCTAGATTAGGCTAAATTAGGAGTAGTTTTAGAGAGAGAAAGTGAAGAATTTCAATGGTGATTGAGAGATTGAAGATACAAGGGTGACAATTGTGTTCAAGATCTTCTCTATTATCAATGAGCATTCTTAACTCTATCTCACCTTAATGCTTTGTTTAATTTCATGTTTGTTTGGATTTATTTTGATGTTTGATGCTTAATTAGTGTAGTTATTCTTGATATATTGTTGATTCTTGATTTCCATAGTTGTTAGTTGATAGATGATGATTCTTGAATAGTTGTTTGGCTAGGAATTGGGTGAAACTTGTATGATTGATTAATTGTGATTAATTTGGAAATTGTTTTGATTGATTGTTGAGATTAAAGTGATTAGTGAAGGTTTGCATGTGTGTAATTCAATAAAGCCCTGAGAATTATGCAAGATTGCATTGTAATTGCTAATGACATGAACAATTGATTTAGGAATTGCAATTATCGATTGGTTTTGATTGTGATTCTCTTAGTTTGTTATTCGTAGTGAAACCTAGCTTAACAATTAGGAGATAGCTCTTCGATTCCTATTGATTGCTCTTATCATTAGTCCTCACAACCTTTGATTGGCATGCTCTTCCCAAGTTGTTGCAATTGACATGATTACTTGTTGATCCCCGTTCCTAGTGTTTTATTTCCTTGGTTACTTATTTTGTTAGTTGTTAGTATTCTCCCTTTACCCTTTGATTTCGACCTAGTTTAGGCGCATAATTGAAAGTGCTTGAACATTACCGTTCCTTTAGGTTCGACCCTTGACTTGCCTCTATACTCGTATTTAGGTTTGTTAAGTGTTTATAAATTTAGTTTGACCGAGGGAAGATTAGATAATGACAGGGTAAAGTCGTATCCCCTAATAAAAAATAAATACCTAAATCACTAACTAAGGTAGATAGGGAAGTAAGGTCGATCTCCACAGGGAAACAAGTCTTTTTACTTCCAATTAATTATTATAATCTAAATTATTTAAGTAACCAATATTTATAATTAAGTATGAGACTAAACAACAAAGAATAAGAGTAGGGAGAAAACAATATATAAAGGGATCTAGGGTATAGGTTCACCAATAAATAATACTTCAGGGTAAAATAGGGTATCAATCATTGACATTGCATAAATAACATGATCAACAGGCTCTCGCAATTTATTAATCAACATAGATCTAACAGGCTCTCGCAATTTACTAGATCTAAGTCCTCATTGAAAATAGCCTTTAATATCAAATTAACATCTGCTCGATTCATCAATTTAATATTGCTATACTTTTACAAGCCGCAATTGTAAAACATTAAAACAATCCAATAAGAAATTATCATGCAATACCAATAATCAATAACAGTCAATCATCAATGCATCAATTAACCAGATTGTAAAGGGCTCTCGCTACTTATTACAATCACACAATTAATTTATCGGTATTAAATCTCATCTCTCAAATCTTGACTTAACCATTTATAAATTAACTTGCCTATTGAAACTAGACCTAAACATTAATCCTCATCTCTCGATTCTTGAATCAATATTGTCAAACTCATGCATAAAAGATCGGCCTAATCTAGTCACAGAGCATTAATTCAATCAATAGAAAATTAATCTAGCATTGATAATCAACAACAATAATTTACCCCTTCATATTATTTATTAGATCCCCATAAACCCTAGAAATTGAACTACTCACACATACTAAAAACTAAACTAAACAAAGCAATAAAATAACTCATGATCAAAGGAATAAAATAAATAACTAAGATTAAGGGAAAAGAAATCGTTACCAAAATAAATCTGAAATTAATCAAAGAAATAATAACAAAGGTTTAGAGAGAGAGTTTAGAGAAAGAAGTCTAAGTAGAGAGAAAAAAAACTAAGAGAAAAGATTAAGAGAAGAAGAAGAGGAAGAAGATAGATTCCTAAAAATCCGTACAAAAACGTATTTAAACAAAACTAAGAACAACTCCTAATTAGAAACTAATTGCTCGTCCAAAAAACACCTCTCCAGAAACACGCGCCCGATCGGGCGCGCCTTTTTGCCAGTACTCCTTCTAAGTTGTCGCGCCCGATCGGGTGAGCCCGATCGAGCTAGCAGCTCACCCGATCTGGCGCACCTTCCCTTGATGGCACTCCCACACATCCGCCCGATCGGGCGATTGCTTGCCCGATCGGGCCCGGTCTTTATCTTCAAGGCTTTGGACTTCGATTGGGCTAGATTTCTCGGCCCAATCCATATTTCCTCTCGGGTCTCGAATACATGGTCCAATTGCCTCGCGATCCAAATAACCGAGCCCTTAATCACCGCTCGATGGCTCTAACCGGCCTTGGGCTCCATAAGTGGTCGTGTTCTTCCAATGCTCGTAGTCGCTTCATAAAAATCCCGGGAAAATGCTCCAAAGGTGCAATTCCCTGCAAAACTCAACCAAAACTACGAAAACACTAGAAAACACACATTAGTAATAAAAGTGGCCCTAAAGAGCCAAAAACACTACTCATTATGACCAAGGGACGGGGGTAAAACATTATATAAAATAGACATATCAGATAACGACCTAGTTTTCCCCTCGTCAGAATGATTGCTTGAATAGGGGGGTATCGCTCAGATGTGAATATCGTAAAATGGTACTTTTTATTATTTGTTGTACCCAAATCTTAAACACACCAGTATTTGTTCTTGGTACTCAATCTTTTTGTTCTTGGTAGGAAAAATCAAAACGAGATCCAACTGCACGCGAGTCGAAGCTTCTCAATATTTTCAGAATGCCCCCCCGTTTCCCAAGAGGGTCGTGTGTAATGAAGCCTCTTAGGGAACAAGTGATGGAACTTCTTGAGGGAACCACATCCACCAGCAGCGGGAGCTGCTCCCGGTTTAAAAAAAGAACGCCCAGGCGTCCAAAACAGAATGCACCCCTGTGGAAGTCGAAATTAATTGATGCTCTCGTTTACTTGGTTGCTGAGCATCGCCTCCGTATTGAACTCATGGGTGAAATATGCAGGATGTTCCATGCAGAGATGGTGGATTGTTTTGTGAAACTACCTTCATGCAAACAAATAGAGCAGCTCAAAATTTTGGTGGGCGATTGTAAGCAATATTGTGTTATCTTAGCTAATGAGTTTGATGATGATGATGGGTTTTCATCTTTCAGTTGCATGGGGCAGTCACTAACTGGTATAACTGTTTTTGGTTTATTTATTTATTTTGTGCAGGTACTTGACCACTCTCTCGTGAGGAGCAAGACCTCAACCGGACCACTCAGCCTAATCAAAGAAAGTTTTTTAATTTGATTATTGAGAAACTATTTTTCAGGAACTTTTTTAATGTAGTATTTTGTAACTTTTTTATTTATTTATTTTGTGCAGGTGCCTCTGCTCTCCTTACCACTCAGCCGTTTCCATTTTCGCCACCGGCTGATTGCACTCAACCGTTTCCATTTTCGCCACCGGCTGATTGCACTCAGCCTTTTCAATTTTCTCCATCGGCTGATTGCACTCAGCCTTATTGATTGAACTATGTGGGAAAACAAGGTATTTCTTATTTCAATATTTCCTGTTTTTTTGGCTTTATCTATTTCGTACAGATGCATTTATCAAGATGACGAAAATGCTGATGATGCTCAAAATGGTCATGCTCACTATGCAACATCTAAACAAGAAAGAATGTTCTTTTCAGTTATATCTGTTATCGCTGCTGTTGCTCTGTGGTTTGTTGGTTGATTAAATGGTTGGTCTTTATGTTGGTTATTAATCTTATTGTGCTGGTTGTTCGGCTGGTATTTTGGTTATCTGATTGGGAATGTGGTTGGTTTTTCGGTTGGATCTAATGACTGCGTTGGGGAGATATGTTTGATGGATGATGATGTAGCTTTGAATATGATTCACACCTTCTCATTTTTTACCCCATTGACCACTGAAAGGGGTCATTGCTCTACTTCCTTCTAGTTCCCCAATTAGGTCCTCCTTCTACTCCTTGTGAGTCCCCAGCCCCCCTTTCTTTGCCTAATGTCCACATGATGAATGGACTTCACCCATGAGTTATGTGCTATGATTGTTGGATTCCATTAGTGGTTTCATTCTTCACCTGGTGATGCCACTATACCTTCCTTAATGGATGGGTTGTTAGCATTGGATCTCAGAGTTTATTTTGGTGATCATGTCGAAAAGCAACATACCATAAAGAAAGGTTTAAGGCATTAATACACCATTAGATATGGAAGCCCTATGTTGAGTTAGATAGGCATTTCACTTATGACAGTAATTTTCTGCAAGGCTGATCAGAATTCCTTAGTTTGATTAAGTTTATCTTACCAATAACAATTTCACCATATCCCTTTATATCCCATTGGAGGTTCTGATGTTTAATTGTCAATGGCATTACAATGTACAACCAGCTAGTTATTTTCGAATTGAATTTGAGTTTTAGTGGTTATGGAAACGTTTTGAGGGGCTATACTTGAATAACTATTGCATTGTGATTGAATCTTGCTTGTTATGTCTTTTTCTATATGTCTTCTGCCTGTTTGAGTGGATTCTTGTTGACAAGAATATGGGATAATGCAGGCTTATATTGGCAGGTTGCTGGAGGGCGTTACGATGATGCAAAATTAGCTAAGATGATGCATTGTTGCTTGAATTCTTGTATTGCCGCAAAAGTGGAGGTATTTAACTAGCTTTAGCAGTTTTAAATCCCTTTTAGTGTGCTGGGTGGTTTCTTCTAATAACTTGGGATAATTTTTTACTGCTTATTTTGAACAATGAATAATAGGACTAATGCCTTTTAGATTAGTCAAATATTTGCAGAAGGTGAGTACTCTAATCAGTTTATGTGGTTTCTATCCCCCTTTCTTGTTTGAAGCTTTTACTACAACAAAATAAGGCATCGGTAACAACAAAAAAGTGTTACCTAATGTTAAAAAAGTGTTGCCTTGTATCTAAGGCAACACAATTGAGGCGTAGCATTTACCTCCGTGGCCTATTCTTTAGGCAACACATTTTGATACAAAGGCAACAATTTTAAAAACAAGTCTAAGAGATACCTAAGGCAACAGTTTTACAAAGGCAACATGTTATAATTGTTGCATCCTTTAGTGACAATTTAAAACTATCACCTAATCTCCAATATGCAACAATTATTTGTTTGTCGTATATGTTAATAATTAAAAGGGAGTGTTGCCGATTGTTTCAAATAATTATTGTTTATTATGATAATTGTTTGAATTATTCTTAAATTGAGCACCATATGCGATCCCTGTGAAATATTCATTGTGATGTTAATAATTTTTTAAGACAAATTTGTTAATCTCTAGGTAAGAAACAATTATCATAATAAACATTTTTACAATAAACTTCAAAGATTCAAGCAAATATTAGCATCCATAACTACATAAATTTTGATCCCCAATTAGATTCACATAGTGCAATAAACTTGATGTCTAAGATTGTACATACTACTTATAAATATATATAACAAAATAAAGAAAATATAGACAGTAGAGTTTATACAACTCCATGGAGTGACAATAATGGACTAGCATAAGTGTCAATCATGCATGATCAAATTAAGTCTTCATCTTCGTCTTCAATGACTTCTTCTTCTTGTTCATCAGTCATGTGGTTCACCCCCTGTAAAATAAAAGGAAATAAATAATTCAACAACATTCCTAAATAGGAATTTTCGTGATAAAATTTTATTAGTGTTTTGTTAGTGTTGTATTATAGATAATGGAAATTGTAGTACATGAATAAAAATATTTATAATTTCAAATCAATTCCTGAAATAGAGTTGCCCATTGAATAATCACAATTGGGATGATTTCATTACAAATAATCTATACAATGTCAAAACTAACTTCGCTCAAAATAACCTCCTCTCCAACTAAGTATTTGAGATGATTATTACTGATTAGGTATGTCTTAAGTTGGTATTAAAACAGTCCTCAAATTCAGCATTACACTATTAATTTACTCTTTTTAAAAACATTATGTACCTGATTAGATGTAGATGCAGACTGAAGTGGAAGCATTCCTTCCATATTATCTTGAAAATTAGCATCCTTCTCCGAGTGATCATCAAGCAATAAAGAGCCAAACACACCAAGGTCAAAAGACGTGTGAGGAATTTGTTGTTGAAGTTGAGAGAAGAGGGATCGAAGACCATTGGCTAACTCCACTCTATCTTGCTGCCTCCTATCTTCATAATATTTTTTACCCTCAATAGGAACTATGTAATGTTTCTGCAGCAATACAAAAAAAAAAGTAAGTAATACTAAATCTGAACAATATAGAAAAAGCAATGTTTCCAATTCTTCAAAATTATTCAGAGATCCTAGTAGAATTACTTATTAAATGACATAAAGGAGTGTAGACTATTTGCATAAAAAATTGCATTGTGTATATGTTGGAAGTAATGAAGTTTGTTAATTTGATGTTACTAGTAATTGGACATATATTTATAAAACAGATATAGTATGACAGGTTATTTAATGCAAAGAACTGGACCAAAACAGCACTGGTGTTTCTAAGTTACATGAGAGTTTGACTAATCAGAAAAGAAACTATAGGAAAACTGGAGTTACTTCATGCTTCTGGAGGCAAGAATTAGCTCTTACTAGTAGCTACTAGCACGTAGAATTGTTTTCTATTTATTCTTTTTAATTTTGTTTGTAGCACATTTGAATGCTCAAGTCCATTCTTTTACAGGTTATTTTATTAAAACAAATTTCATTGGCTACCTATTTGAGGGTAGACTTGTGAGAGTTCTTAAAATACACTACTGCTGCACACACATAGTTGGTCCTCTTCTAGGCTTATCCATTCCACCTAACATGAACAAAGATATTCCAAAATTATATAAAATAATGATTGATCATATGTAGGTATACATTTTATAATTTTTAAATATAGAAAAGAAAGAGAGCTTGCCATTTTCTTTATCATTCTCATTTTGATCTAAGTGTCTGACTTCCAATTCTAGTGTTTCAACAGGTTCTCTTCTTATAACATGATGTTGTGATGCATGACTAGGGGTAGATGAGCCACCAGATGAACTTTCTGTCGACATTTCTTAAAAGCTGAAGCAATTTTCACTGATTTTTGAGTCACAGCCTTCATTTTGCGAATCTGTGAATGTGAAAAAAAAAATAAAGAAACAAGTACGATACTCTAACATATATAAATACATTATATGAAAAAGAACAATGTCTATCTAATTAAAAAAAAGTTCCACACTCAATATTAAATTATCTTTGACCATGCTTTATAGCTTCCTCAATCTCCATGGAAGAATAATTAAATAGTATCAAAATCAAGATAAGACACAACTCTTATTGATATATTCTTAGAATATTTGATCAGATTATTTTGAGGTGTATTCATCTATTCTTTGTTTAAGTTTTCCATACCCTAATAATCTCTAACCTTCACAATATATATAATGCATACAAACAAAACAACAATAAAACATTTTCATGGCCATAAGGATGGGAATAGTGCACACATTAGAAACTTTTTAAGCAACTACAATTAAAATGCACATAACATCACAACACTTTATTATTTAAGCAGCATTAACAAGTGTAAAGAATAGAGACATGCTAAGATAATTCATTTCATGAATATAATTACCTTCCATGGAATAGACTTGGACTTGAGATTACATTTAGAATGTGGAATAGGTAACTCTTCACCGCAGGAAACAAGCTCATGCTCCATATCAGAATCTTGGTTAGGCTGATAAATCTCATTATCCTCTGAAACCTTTTTTATTTTAGCCTTACTACGACTGCCTCTATTGTTTTGAACTAGTGCCATCAATGACTTGGCCTGATCCTTCAAACCTAGCTCTTTCATTTTAGACCCATTTTCTTTGATCCTTTCCATTCTAACTCTCTCATATCCCGGTGTTCTTGGTTCACGAGTCTGATGCTGATCACCAGAACCTCTTATAGCTCCAAGCTTAGTTAATTTTTTCTTTTCCATACTTGAAGCTAATAAAATTTGAAAATAAATCCAATGAAACAGAAGAAAAAAACACATATATGTACATATATAAGCTGTCACAAAGCAAGCTTGTATAAAATAAAAAGCAAAAACTAAGCTAAGGGGTAAATATATGTAAACTAACCAACAAAACACAAATAATTAATCAAAGAGAAAAAAAATAAAGCATCAAGTTGATGATTTTTATTACGCAGTAGTGTTAAACCGTAGTAAATCAGGTTTCTGCAACTGCTAGTCTCATGCTATGTGGGTTTGAACTTTATGCACTATCCATAGTATTTCAATCTATTTTTCAGGTCTGGCCCGGAACCGGACCTGTTAATTCAGGTCCGGTCCCCGGTCCTCATAATTACCCAATTCAGGTCCCCGGTCCAAACAGGTCCGGTCCAGGTCCGGTCCGGTTTTGGACCGGTGTACACCCTAATCCATACGCCAAATCAAACCTTTATAACTCAATTAGAGTTCATCTACAACATTATGAAAATAGAAATCCTCGAAGTATGAATCAAACTATAAGTGGAATTTAAATTTATGAAAAATAGAAGTACACATAAGAAACCAAACGAAATTAAGATTGGATTAGAGCACTTTGTTATTGGTCAATCAATTGGATCATGAATTATTGCATAGTCAGCATCATGTGTTGTTAGTAACTAATACTAGTCCTCAACTTCTAGTTTCTCAATTTCAATTTAAATTTTGGTAATGTACAATAGTACATAATAGAACCCTGTAGCCTACGGCCTACCCATAACTTGTCTTAAACCTCCCCCCACCCCCTCTCTCTCTTTATCTCTCTCACCAATGAATAATATGCAAAATAGAGTAAATGAAAGTGGGTATTGCTTATAGTATTAATATTTGAAATTATACATCCAAAATTAGATGTTTTCTTTCAACGTCACTGTTTGTATGCCAAAGTGCCTAACTTACATTTTTGATGAAATTCCACAGTACAATAAATGAAAATTCAAATTACATGCATATAATACAATCATTAGAGTAAAATCAACACATGCTTTTCAAGTAAAATCTATGGATAGTGAGGGAAGCAGATCAAGAAGTGAAACGTGAGTAACTGTTTCTTAGTGGGAAATTGTTGGAGCCAGAAAAATTTCACCATGTTCGCGAGTTTTGGAGATGAAACCGGCAAACCTTTGTTTTTTTTTTTTTTGGAAATAAATGTCCAAGTTCTATCTGTTATTCTTGTATATAATCTTAGTATGAGCTCTTTCCCAAATTAAAGTCAAGAAGAACGCAATTCCCAAATTGCAGCCAAAGTTTTAAGAATTCCCATTCTACCGTCCACGTAAGCACTGGTTAAAAAACCGGTTTTTTTTTTTTCCGGTCCAAGGTAAACCGCTACTTGAAGTAGCGGTTTCTTTGCAATAAACCGCCACTTCAAGTAGCGGTTTCTTAGTTTAAAACCGCTACTTGAAGTAGCGGTTTGTTTACAAAAAACCGCTATTTAATGTAGCGGTTTATTTTGGAAAACCGCTACTTCAAGTAGCGGTTTACTTTGAAAAACCGCTACTTGAAGTAGCGGTTTACCCTGGACTGGTTTTTTTTTCAAACTTGCATAATCACTCAAAAAAAAAAACCTGCAAGTTGTGTACCTGTAAAATATGAGATATATAGCATATTTTCAACACAACCACCATAAATAACAAGTTTATGAAGATCTAAGGAAGTCGAAATTGCAAAGTCGAATATTTTTCAATTGATTAAATATAACAAAATCCAATTCTAAGCATTTACAAAAAAATTAGTTTAGTTCCAAAATATACACTTAGCTCGGGCGTTGCTTCTTCCCATGAGGTGACGATGAAGATGATGCAGCTGTCTCCTCTGGAATGTCATCCAGGCCAACTCCAACCCCAGACGTAGTGTTGCTACGCCGTCGGTTTCTCTGATACTGGCGATGCACTAGTGGAGGAGATGTCATGATAGTATGCTGAGAAGGAGTCGGTGGACGGAAGGCACGTGCTGAATGGCCTCCACGATGAGGTGGTGGTCTGATCGGCATAGTGTGCACAGTAGAAGATGAAGACGTGGACGGTCGAGGCTGCTGAATAAGGTGTGACTGCCCCACCCTAGACAAGGTTTGGCCACAAAATGATGTAAAACCCTGCATCGTCTGTATGGCAAATGGTATAGCCGTCTCTGGTGGCAAGTGGGAGATGGTCTCAGTAGCTCCCGATAGCTGGACGTGCAAATCAGCAAATGCATGTGCCTACATTTAAGTGTAGTTTTAATGTTAGTAAAATGAAATCAAAAACGTAAGAACTAGATTGAAATGAAGTGAAGTTCATACAAGCAGGAGGTCCGAGGTAGCTGGCTGGTAATGACTCGGGGGGCGCTCCTGCGAAGGTGGAGTAATGACCAGTCTCGTGATGCGACGGTACCAAGCCATGTACTCTGTCATGGCCGGGGAAGAAGTCCCAGTGAACGGGTATCCCTGGACGACTAATGCCTCTCGTCGACTCCACTCGTGTACATGGTCTGAATGCCGAATCTCCCAATTACGCTGTCCCCTTCGATCCTTCCTGTGTAGAGCAACGTCCGTGTCTACATCCTGTGGGATCGGCTGGTCTAACCCGAACTGACGAAGGACTCGGTCTGGGAGGTGGAACTCAACGACGTCAAAGCATATCAGAGGTGCCCGTGAACGCCAAATGTGCATGTCTGAGCGACAAATCTCCGGAAGTCGATCCATCACCGCCTCAGTATATGGCTGCCAAATCATCTAATTCCCAAAACAAGTATGTCAACATGTATATGACTAACATAATGGAAGAAATACAATGCACAAAAAAAAAAGAAACACCGATTGTACCTGGTCCTCGCGCTGATGGTCAAACGCATCTCTGTAGTATGGTAGTCCAGAAGCAGTATGCGCACACGATAGATGGACACGTAACCACCTGTAAAGACATGTTAATAATAATTCTTGAAAGATAGAATTGTAAGAACATGAACTTGAAGCAAACATTGTACCTGCACGCCAAAGGGTCAACACCTCGCTGATGCTGAGTCCCCAAAATGTCATCCTCATCCTCAGCCTCAGGGTCCTCCTGTGGCGGATCTCGAGGCCTCCTAATGTATGGTCGGCCAATAGTAATATGCTCCCACGACCACAACTGTAGTAGGATGAGCGGGCCTCCAATCTGTCTTGAATCTCGCTGACATCCTCGACATAGCTGCCGATACAAAAAACCAAGAGTCGCACTCCCCCAGCTGTAGGTCGAAGCTGTCCCCCAGTCTCGAAGGAACGGCAAGTAGTAGAGTGACACAGCATCGCCACTCTTGTCGGCGAACAGAATAGATCCCATGAGAGTGAGAATGTAAGCACGGCTATGGCGCTGAACTGTCAAGTCATCAGCTCCCTCTGGCATCTGTGAGAAGTGACGTCTGAGCCACGTCAACTTCAAAGTAGATCCCTCCAGAAACGGCTTACCGTTATCATCATGGCCAGGTCGAACTCCCAGCAACTCCTCAACTAGGTCATGCCATCCCTCAAATGGAGGTCCAATGACAGGAGGGCCGTGCACTCTCAGACCTAACAGGACGGAGACATCCTGTAAAGTAATGGTGGCCTCACCTACCACTAGGTGGAAAGTATGTGTCTCCTGCCTCCACCTCTCAACCAACGCCGTAAGAAGAGATCGATCAAGCAAAAACCCTCCTCCCAAAATCCTATGTACACCGTAAAACCCAGCAAGCCTGACGTACTCTAGTACTCCGCCATCTACCCTCCACTCACGTCCCACGCTGACCATATGCTCCCTAACTGAGAGAACTCTATCAGCTACGCCACTCCAAACATCGTGGCTCCTATGGGAAGTCTGCAAGCGTAGAACAGATGGATCAACTGGGCCTGGACGAATCACCGGCTCCATGGGACCTACACGATAACAAAAAATTGAATTAATGTTAAGCGTTCGAGAAAAAACATAAATATTAAACAAGAATATATAATTAATCATGTTACCCAGATGATCCAAATCCACCAATAAGAGTAGGACATGTCTTCTTGTTATGCCCAGGTCGCCGACAAACACTGCATGCCTTCTTCACACGATTGGGACGCTCATCCATTTCATTTCGAATTCTAGTGGACCGTCGGCCAGGGCCTCTTTTCAAATCTGGGTTGGCAATAGTAGTAGGACCATTGTAAGCTAACCAGTGGCAAGGATCAGGAACTGGTGCAAAACACTTCGCGTATGAACGCCTATATTCGGCGGTCATGAAAAAAGAATCCACAAAGTCTGCATGTGATAGGCTTCTATGACGACAAACTGCTAGTACATGAGAGCATGGGAGCTTGTATATTCTCAATTTCTCACAAGTACATGTCTTGCTCAACAGATTCACAGCGTGGGAGTTACCACCTTTACCAGCTTTTCTTCTTCCACGACCGGTCCTAACCTGATACAACCCGATGGCATCATAGTCAAAAGCAACAACCTCATGGTGCACGGCTTTCTCCATGTTGGCTTCTATTGTCTTCTTAGCCTTTTCCGATAACTCATGGCCCTCTTCAAGTCTTCTTTTACTCCAACTTCTTCTAGTTGCAAAATAGGAGTTAACCCGGAAAAAGGTCATTTGCACTAAAGCGGTTATCGGGAGACATCGAGCCCCCTTTAAGACTCCGTTGAAAACTTCCGACATGTTTGTAGTCTTCACACCAAACCTGAAACCACCATCATGATGAATGGACCACTTACTGTACGGAATTTCCATCAAGTACCTACGGGCCTCTACATTCAAGTCACCAATTTTGTTGATGTAGTAATCAAACTTCTTCTTCTGCCTTGCAGTAGCTGCTTTGCCAAAGAGGTTCTTTATGACGACACTTTTAAATTTTGAGTTCACATTAGAAGTCAAGTGTCGTGTACAGTACTTGTGGTAGGCATTGGGCTCCTCCCAATCACTTCCAACTTCTTCCATTGCTGCTAAAATACCAGCATGTCTGTCAGATATCACACATAGCCCTTTCCTATCTGTAACTCGAGCACGAATACAAGCCATGAACCAAGACCAACTATCATTGTTCTCTCCTTCGACAACCGCAAAAGCAAGGGGGAATAGTTGAAAATTGGCATCCGTTCCCATAGCAATGAGTAGAGTGCCTTTGTATTTGCCATATAAATGAGTGCCATCAATGGTGATAAGGGGTCTGCAGTGACGGAATCCATCAATACATGGCTTGAATGCCCAAAAGACTCGTTGAAAAACATGTGTTCCAGGAACCGTACACTCTAACAACCTCCACTCAACAACAGTTCCAGGATTTGATTCCTTGAGAGCTTGCATGTACTTAGGCAACTGTTCATATGAACCCTCCCAACCCCCATAAATGAGTTTTATTGCCTTTTGTTTCGCTAGCCATGCTCTCTTGTAGGTTATTTGGAATCCATCAAATTTCTCTTTCACAAGTTGCACCATTGTCTTGATTTTCAATGAAGGATCAACGCGAATGACATCTAGAAGAGCATTGCAAACGAACTCGGAAGTCAGTAGCTTATGATCTCCCGAGTCGATGTCACCAACACAGTTACTTGCATGAGGGCCGTTGTACCTCACAATTTTAAACGTAGAGAGTGTTGGATCTTTCACTCCTCTAAGCCTCCACGAACAACTACATTGTTCTTTCCTCTTGCACTCAACAACATATTTCTCTGGCTCTGCCTCCACAACTCGAATTGTTTGATTTCTAGCTATGGAGTAAGATTTCACAGCATCTTTCAGTTGTTGCAATGAGTCAAACTGCTGACCAACCTCAAATTCTCCCCCATTGTTATATGTCTCATTTCCTAACCAAGACATCCATGAGTTATTCAAACGAGGATCAACTTGCGCCACTTCATTGAAGTCTGAAGTGGGGGCGCTTCCTTTAATTGCCTTATCACGAGCTTCAATTACCTCTTCATCATCATCTTCATCAGTGTCATTCATCTCTGCATCGCCAAATACATCAACATTGTTTGGGTCAAGAGAATCAAGAATGCCTTGTGGTTGTGTGCTTGTCGAGGTTCCAACATTAGGCGATGAGGCCGGAGACCTAAACTGTGAGAGATGGTCATTGACATAATGTGGATCAACAAGCATTCTTGTGAATGACCCTATGCCCACACTTTGAACACCAGTGGAAAATGGTTGATCCACACTACCAAAAAAATCCATCCCCGAAAAGGAACCAGTGTTAGTTTGCACAACTAGCTCCTTTGGAACTTGTTCAATGAACAATTGCATTGCAACAGAAGAACTCTGAGTCACAACAATCCACATAGCTCTAACAGCGTTGTCGTCATTTAACGGAATTGCAACATATGCCCCAGCCATAGGATAACGCATAACCACCTTCAACTCCACACCTCTAGGATCAACACTCAATTCTTCATATAGCTTGTTCAGAACTTGTGAATATGTCATCGCAGAATGTACAAACACAAATTTTTGATTCCCACCCCTATACGTTATATCGCTATCTTTGTGGACAATTTCTCCACCCCAATAGCAATATAGAGGGTAGTTCGGAACCTCCATGTTTCATTCTAGAAAAGACCATTATTAATCAAAGATATTAGATTGCAAAAATTCATTAACAGTGTGGCAATGTCCTAACATCAAGCAAGCAAACTACACAATTATAGCAACCTAAACTGAGCTATGAAGGTCTTAATACCTCTTGAAGCTCAACATGGGCATAAGTCATGACTACATGTACTTTGAGCTCATGTACTTTGTGTATAGAAGCTCTATTTTCACTTTCAAAATCAGCAATTATAGCAACCTAAACTGAGTAATGTGATCGAAACCATTAATAATTCTACAAGGGTTATATGTAAGGTAAGTAAATCAACAACAACAACCAAAACCAACCACAAACATACATACAATTCTGAAACTCAATAACAACAACAATAAACAAGAACACTAACAACAACAACACAACCAAAACCGAAACTCAATAACAACAACAATAAACAAGAACACTAACAACAACAACACAACCAAAACCAACAACAACAACACATACATACAATTCTGAAACTCAATAACAACAACAAACTCAATAACAACAACAAACCCAATAACTGAATACAAAAAATAATTAGGGCACTTACCACAAACAAGAAGATCAGCACGTTTCTTCTTAAATTAGCGAAGCCGACCACTAAAGTCGAACCCTCGGCGTCAACAGCGGCGGCCTTCGTTGCTGAGGAATGCTCCGGCGGCGTCGGTGGATTCCTTGGCTGCGCCGGCTTCCGTTGAAGGAGGTGTGATTTTGGTGGAAGGCGTGGATGGGATTTTGGTGAGAAGACGAAAATGAAAGAGGAAAGTGAAATCGGGAAATTATACTTGCTAGAAAACCGCTACTTGAAGTAGCGGTTTATTAAACAAAAACCGCTACTTGAAGTAGCGGTTTATTAAAAAGAAACCGCTACCTGAAGTAGCGGTTTATTAGTAAAAACCGCTACTTCAGGTAGTGGTTTTGCTGTAGACCGGATTTAAAATTTCTTCCCCCTGAACCGGTGACGTGGACGGTACTTTGGGAATTCTTAAAACTTTGGCTGCAATTTGGGAATAGCGGTTCTTCTTGACCTTAATTTGGGAAAGAGCTCTCTTAGTATAGCTTAATATATTGTCTAGATTCATAGGTTTCATCACCCATCCAACGGTACTAGTGTACTACTTTTTTTTAAAAAAAATTTATTAATTTATTTTCACTCTTATCTATTCACAAATAAAACAATTACAAATTTTGTACACGGCTGGTCACATGGTGCGACAAGGGTTACTTGTATGGCGTTAATTGTATTTTGGGGTTACTTGTAAGGTGTTACCGATTTTTGTCGGGGTGTTACTTGAAGGTGTTACTTGTATTATGGGGTTACTTGTAGGGTGTTACTGGTTTGGTATGGGGTTTGGTCGGAGGTTACTGATAGGAGTTACTCAGAATACAAGTAACACCTACAAGTGACCCTGTAAATCATTAAATGAAGGGTTTTTATTTTGGTGAAAATAATTGGTACTTTAAAATCTGTTCATTTCAATTCAGTTCTTAATTTCCTTCTCTTATAAAATATTCATTTCAGCTCATTTCAAACTCTTTAGCAATAATGAAACTTAACAATAAATATAATTTATTTTACCAATCTATACTTTTCACTATAATAAAATTAACAGATCATGTGAATATGTGAGTAAAGATTATTTTTGAAGAATAAATCAAGATAAAGACTTTAAATTTAAGATGGATGGGTTAGTTAAGTTGATATTAGTTTATAGTATAGATAGATAGATTAATGAAAAACATGTAGAGATCAAAATAAATATCAATCCTCAATACCTAAGGGTTTCTAATCTACCCAATACCCTATAATCTCAATTCTCATACCCACCTCCCCCCATAAAAAATTTCAATTCATTGTATTAATGAAGAAGTATAGAACCCATTCCAACAATAACAACTAAACAACTATAATTACACTAGTATGATTTATTTCTGGTATGAGATCAATCGATTCCAAGTATATCATTTCGGTACATTTTAATGAACCAAATCAAACACCCCCTAGGTTGAATGGTAAATTGTACTCGATACTTGAAAGTCACTTATTAGTCCCTCGTACGAACTTTTAAAAATTTACCTTTTCAAAACCTTATGTTAACTTATATGTCATAAAATAAGTAAAAATAAACTTACAGTCTTTGGAATATGAAAAAAAAAATATACACACTCAATTACAAGGAGAACCAAAGACCCCCTCTTTTTATGGTACACAAATGAACAATAACTATCAAAATAACCAAATACTACAATCCCACAAATGTGAAAGTAAAATTGTATAGATTGTTAGGAAAATAAAGTATTTAGTTCAATAGTCACAAAATGTCCATGCAATTATATCTAACCAAACTCCATCCATTGTTGTGTTTAGGCATTAGTTGATCAAACTAAGGATTTTCATGACTTAGGGCCTGTTCATATTTACTTAATTTCAATTCAGTTCAGCTCCAATCAGTTTAGTTAAGTTCAGTTTAGTTCAGCTCCAATCAGTTCAGTTCAGCTCCTAATTTCCTTCTCTCATAAAATATTTATTTCAGCTCATTTCAGTTCAGTTTAGTTCAGTTCAGCTCCAATCATTTCAGTTCAGTTCAGTTCAGTTTAGTTTAGCTCCAATCAGTTCAGTTCAGTTCAGCTTCTAATTTCCTTCTCTCATAAAATATTTATTTCAGCTCAGTTCAGTTCAGCTCCAATCAGTTCAGTTCAACTCAGTTCAGTAAATGTGAACAGGCCCTATGCTCAACTATATACTTCTTTCAAAAAAAATAAAATAAAATAAAACTAAACTACATACCGATTTTATTCGATCTAATCAACATAACAACACTTTTATTAATTCATTTTATACTCAATTTGATTAAAATTCGACCTGAAAATATTCAATTACCTGACTTGGTGTTGACCTTATCTAAAATTCGACCTGAAAAAAATCCAATTACTAGACTTGGTGTTGACCTTAACTAAACCCAAAGTTGACTCAAATCGACTTTACCCGGTACTTAGCTATCTAAACCGAATTGTGATCAACACATTATTTATTCAAAACCAATAAATCCCAATGATTGAAGATCTAAATTCAATCTAACTCTAGTTCAAAAAAAATTCGATCTAACTCGAAACTTCTAAAACCATTTTTATATCCAAAACTACTCACGACCCGATTTAACCCGGCCCAAAACTATGGTGCCCGAATTAACATCATGTCATTAATCTTCCTCAAATGGTTTCGTTTTTATTTCATACCTAACTATTCAATTTTATGCAGCAACACTCCTTCTCTTCTTTCTCCTCCATTGAAGCGTACTCTAAAATCTGCATTGAAGCATCTTCTGAGCTTTCTCTCCACCATTGATATATCTTCTGAGGTAAGATTTCATTCTATAATTGCTAGAATGTCAATTTCACAATCTAGGTTTTGATATTACATTATTACCTAATTTTTATTTCAATTGTGAATGTAGTATTAAATTGACAATTCATCAAATTATAAAGTGGATTATGAACTATTGATTATCATTGCTGAAATAAAAGCTTATAGGTAGCTAATTTTGTAATTAGTTTGATATTTGTATCATAGCTCAGCAGTCTGAACTCAGCTCATTTTTATTGTCACAAACATATAAAATGCATAGGTTAATTAATATGGTATGCCAAGTTATATATTGTACACTCATGGACCTTTTCAAGATTAGTAGACAATAGTCGTTCTTGATTTGGCTTTAGCTATTTGCCTACTTCCTCCTTTGGTGCTCTGCTATTCCCTTTTTCCTGTCTAAATTTTTTATTACTAACATAAGCAATCTAGAGAATGACACTATATCATAGTTAACAGTATACGATGTATTGCGGGGGTAACATAAGTAGATGATCCTGTGTTGTCATTAGAATACGATGTATTGGATCTTCTGGTTTTTGTTATTGTTCACTCTGGCTAAAGTTCTTTTCTTACATCCAAGTTTGACTGTGAGCTTTTACATTTTTTATTTGGTACTCATGGGTTTAATTGATTTCCATGCTTATGTTACAATCATAATCGTGTTGTATTCCTTTTCAACTAGCATAAGTAGCTATAATTGTTCTTTTGTGTGTGTCTGTGCTAGTTATCAAATCTTGCAATTTCTCTACTCCCCTCTCTAGCACCTCTCTAGGGGTATGACTCAATTATGGTATTGTAATCTTTAATTAATTTGTAATAAAATATACTACTTTTTCTTTGATTGTTTATCATCTAAGTTTTGATGTGAGTGAACTTTGCTGATCTAACCTTTTGTCCTCAATATAAGATGATATGTTGCTTTTATAAAACTACATTTTGTAAAATAATGTGGCTTTTATTTAAGGTATCAAAGTAGCTTTCAAATAGTAGGGACATTTAGTATGGGGTAGCTATTTCCAGAATTTGTTGATAAAGCTTCCAAATATGCATTTTAATCACATAATTATTGTTTTGTTATTTTGTTTTAGCCTGACCAAGGATTTATTAGTTGTCTCTTACTTTATTACCCTTGTTGTTGACTCTCCTTATAACTTATAGTGTTACAGTCTTTACAGAGTATTAAGTTATGGAAAAATCCAATAAAGATTGGATTGATGCACCCCAAATTTCCGAAGAGTAAATCAAAGGAGTTGAGAATTTTCTTGATTTTGCATTTCTAAATTCAACCATGGACGTTGAGGAAGATGATGAACCAGAAATTTTATGCCCATGTACGAAGTGTGTTAATAGATACTGGTTCCCTAGAGAAGTGGTATATAATCACTTAATTGCTCATAGATTTAACAAGAGGTATAAAGTGTGGAATTTTCATGGCAAAGGATTGACAACAGGGTCTTCTTTAAGCGGAGGCGGGCATCAACGTGATAATCAAAACACATTAGACAATATGGGTGAAATGATTAATGATTTATTCAGAGATGTTATGGGAGGTTCAATCTCCGAAGCAGAAGGGGTTCACAAGGGTCCTGATGAGAGTGCTAAAAAGTTTTATAAACTGTTAGAAGATGCAAAAGAGGAATTATATCCAGGTTTTAAGGATTTTTCAGTGCTTTCATACACAGTGCGACTATATCTCCTTAAATGCCTTAATGGGTGGAACAATTCTTCTTTCGATGAGTTGATGAAGCTTCAGTGTGCTGCCTTTCCATTTGCAAAGCTCCCTACTTCTTTTCATCATGCTAAAAAAATGGTGAAGAACCTTAGACTTGATTACAAACGAATTGATGCGTGTCCCAATGATTGTATGTTGTACTGGAAAGAGCGTGCAAATGACAAGTCTTGCCATGTTTGTAAAGCTTCTAGGTGGAAACTAAATGAGAAACAAAAAGAGGAAGGTGCACTACCCGACGAAGGAGTTCCTGCAAAAGTTTTGCGTTACTTTCCTCTGAAACCTCGTCTACAAAGGTTGTTCATGTGCTCTAAGACGGCTGAACTCATGACATGGCATGAAACTGATCGTAAGAAAGATGACAAATTAAGGCACCCTGCTGATTGACAAGCTTGGAAAGATTTCGATATTACACATCCTCAATTTGCAAGTGATTTTCGAAATGTGAGGCTTGGTCTTACGACTGATGGTTTCAACCCTTTCAGAACTATGAGTGTGTCATATAGCATTTGGCCAGTCGTTTTATCCATTTATAATTTGCCTCCTTGGTTGTATAATAAGTCTGAGTATAATATCATGTCTTTGATTATACCTGGTCCATCTTCTCCAGGTTATGATATAGATGTGTATTTGCAACCATTAATCGAGGAATTGAAGGAGTTATGGGAAGTTGGAGTCGACACTTATGATGTTGTGAAAGATGAAACATTTTCTTTAAGGGCAGCCTTGTTATGGACAATTAGTGACTTCCCTGCTTATGCAATGTTGTCGGGATGGAGCACAAAAGGAAAATTTTCTTGCCCGAATTGTAATCATAAGACTTGGTCCAAATACCTGAAGTATAGTAAGAAAATGTGTTACATGGGGCATCGTAGCTCTTTGAAAGAAAATCATCCATGGCGTCGTAATAAAAGAGCTTTTGATGGTAATGTAGAGACAAGGCCTCCTCCTACTAGATTGTCGGGTTGTGATGTATTGGAAGATTTAGAAGGGTTTGAAAATAAGTTTGGGAAAACTCAAAAGAAGGGCAGGAAGAATTTTCCTTGGAAGAAGAAATCAATTTTCTTTGAGCTTCCTTATTGGGAAACAAATACCTTGCGTCATAATCTTGATGTAATGCACATTGAGAAAAATATTTGTGACAGTGTGCTTGGTACTTTGCTTGATATTCCAGGAAAGACTAAGGACCATGTGGCAGCCCGCTTTGATTTACAAGATATGGGTATAAGAAATGAACTCCATCCAAAGAGAACTAATAATAGAGGGAAGCGTTTATACTCCAAAGCTTGTTTTTCGTTATCTTCTAATGAAAAAGACTTGTTCTGCAGTGTGATAAAAGGTGCTAAGTTTCCTGATGGTTGTGCATCAAACATCTCCAGATGTGTCCAATCCAATGAGCGGAAGGTCACTGGTTACAAGAGCCATGATGCCCACTTTATGCTTCATTATTTGCTCCAAGTTGCTGTAAAGAATACCTTGCCTAAACAAGTAGCATCGACTTTGATTAGGCTAGGTTCCTTTTTTAGGGGTCTTTGTAGAAAAGTTCTAAAGCCTAAAGATCTTGACGATCTTAAATCCGAAATCATAGAGATACTTTGCCTACTTGAGAAGATATTCCCCCCAAGTTTCTTTGACATAATGGTCCACCTTCCACTTCATCTTGTTGATGAGGTAAGGCTTGGGGGCCCTGTTCAAGGCCGTTGGATGTATCCAAAAGAGCGTTATTTGGGTAAATTGAAGTCATATGTGAAAAATAGAAGTCAACCGGAAGGCTCCATTGCAGAGGCCTACTTGGCAGAAGAATGCCTTGTGTTTTGTTCTCGGTATCTTCACGATGATTTTAGTTCAAAGTTGAATCGAGCTCCTAGAAATGATGATGATACTGCATCCAATGAAGATGAAAGCCTTTTTCCAAATGTTGGACGGCCTTTAGGGGTAAAAAAGAAAAGTAAAGGCAAAAAGGTTTCTTTAGATGAAGACACTTTGATGAAAGCTCATCGCTATGTACTCTTTAATTGTGATGAAATCAGTGATTACATAAGGTCAGTAAGTAATTTTAAATTGGTATAATTTCATATTAACTATATTTAATCTTTATTATTTATAATTGACTTATACAATTAAGTTGCTTTGTGATATATATGTAGTGAACATCAAGATTTAGTGAATCGTCAAAGAAGTCAAGGTACACGGAGTAAGCGGAGTAGGTGGGCGAGAGCACAAGAACATAGTCATGATATTGGAGCATGGTTCAAGGACCGTGTACGGGAAGAAAATATTTCCAAAGAAATCAAGGCTTTATCCCAAGGGCCTGACTATACTATGAGAAGTTTTAAAGGGTACCTAATAAATGGTAACAAATTTCATACAACTGCACATGAGTCAAAAAGGAAAACTCAATGTAGTGGAGTTAGTGTAACATCTTCAATGTCGAGTTTTGCAAGTTCTAGGGATCAAAATCCTGTTGTAGGGGACGTCAAATATTATGGCGTGGTGGAGGATATTATTGAGTTAGATTATTTTGGACATTTTAAAGTGGTATTGTTTCGCTGTAAATGGTTCCAAGTGGAGCAAGATGAGTTTGGGCTAACATGTGCAAATTTTAAAAGTTTTTGCTATACTAATGACCCTTTTGTGATTGCTAATCAAGTAAACCAAGTTTTTTATGTGCAAGATTCCAAGGAAAAGCATTTGCATTATGTTATGGAAACTATCCCCGGAGACTTCTTTGATATGAGTGAAGAATCAGATGGTGATGTTGGAGTTTCTTATTGGAATGAATCTACTAGCGATGGTGCTCACCCAGGGGCAACTATTGATGATGACTATGATGTTAGTTGGTTGAGAGAGGACTTGCTTGCCACTACTGTCGACGTTCCAGAATACATGTTAGATATGCAAGCAGAGCCGGAAATTGATGATTCGGATGATGAAATCGAGGACGATACTTTATGGGATTTCATGCAAGCAAGTGAAGATGAAGCTTAGGAAATATTATTGGTCCTTTCTAGTATTCTTTTTTTTTTAGTGTACTATGAAGTAATAAAAGCTTATGGATTTTAGCTTAAACAGTTTTTATTTGGTTTGACTGCAAAAATGTTTTTGTTTTAATGATCAAACGTGTCTTTTTTTTTGGGATTATTTGTTAATCTGTTGATGCTTGATTAGTAATAGTTGAAGATATCATATTGTCATAGGGATATGGTTGAATATTGAGAAATGATTGTGCAACAATGAGGTATGATGAGTTTTTGGTATGGTTTCTTATTATCTTTCAAAGGAAAGGATTACATAGACTGTTTTTGCACTTATACACCTTTGCTGGTTACTGAAGCTACTTTCATTTTATCCAGATACGTTAGTCTTCTACAGCAGGTCCCAGCCACGTAACTGATATAACAAGAGAGGTATAACTTCTGGTATTTTCCTTAAAAAAAATTAGTAACTTGTTGTCTTCAATTTTTTGTTGGCTGCACTGATTTCATTTTCTAGTTTTATTTAATAGGCTATTAAAGAGGATGCCAATGATATAATTTCTATTGGTAGTGATCAAGCCTTGATGAGGTGTGTTTCTCTCTACTCCCAAGCTCTATCTAAAGCAATTGCTTTCAGGCTTGAATAATTTCGTAAAGAAATTTGTTTGAATGTTCTGATTTGCTATTAACTCTAAACACGTACTGATAGCAAATTTGCCACTTCTCTACAGATTTAGAAAGGTAGTGACAAGTTTCTTTTTGTTGTATTCCTTACTAATGGCCAGACCTTATACACCTGCTGCCCTGACCTCTACCTCTCTTTGTTGATGTCTTAGTGTACTGCTGCTGCTTTGTACTGTTGTTGTTACCTGTTGCTGTTGAAACTCTAATTCTGTTGCCCAGTTGATTTGAGTTGTTGCACCCCTAACTATACACTTGCTGCCAATGTGGCAGTGCCACAAGGTTGCTGCTGATGAGATGTTAGCCTATATGGTGATGTGACATGGCAGTATGGCACAATTTTGCGTGTGTGATTATGTATACCTGTGCTTCTTTGCGTGGTATTGATTTAGATTGAAGAACAATACCAAATTGGATTATGTCAAGACACTAACTCTCATAGTAAGGGGCATTGTTCGATAAATCTGGATTATGTTTTGCATAAATACAACTGATTTTTATCCCAACATTGCAAAAATCAACTACTAACACTATTATTAATCCTAATGAGTAATAACCTTTGTTTCATGTTTTAAGACACAAACACACATAATTAGGGGTATTAAGTCATGATTTGATCATTTTTAGGTCTAGTTTTGTGTTAATGAAGCATTTTCAGTTCCAAGTTTACAACCATGTATCAGCTAAATCTCCCCTCGTTCTGCCATTAGCTGCCAAAAAGTTCTCTCTAGTCCTTTACACACGATTTTTGCTCTGAACTGGAGTAAAGCATGAGTTCCTCTCAATCTATTTCATTGATTTTTATGATATGCTTGTTTGCATTAGCTAAGTGATGCATGGAAATTTTATGTATGTAAAATTATGAGCTTTATAATAGGTATAGTGGTACACTTTTGGAATATTATTGTGCTGGTGTTTGTTGAGTATTCAAGTATACATTCATTCATGTGTTGTTTATGTCCTAAGCTGAAGTAAATTTAACAGGAACTTGAAAATTCTTTGCCTTAAGGGAACACTAGCTCCGGAACTTCACCAACTGCTACACATAAAGTCTATGTAAGAATATACGTAGTATTAAAACAAATGAAGTATAATACTGTATATAGTTGTTGTTCTTTTTTATCTTGCATTTATGTCACTCTGAAGTCTTTTGCAGCATATTAAGGAACAATTCCTTTTCTGGATTCATACCTGAAGAATATAGAAATTTGAAAGAGTTGGAGTTGCTAGACTTGGGTTACAATAGATTTTGCGAACCAATTCCACACAAAATTGAACAAAACATCCCAAACCTGTAAGTTGCTGCAACATTTTTGCGTACATACTACAGAGAATATTCTAAATACAATGTTGTTTTCTCTTTAGTCATTACGCCCACCCCTATTTAATCTGCAGTTTATTAAACAACAATGGATCATCCTGCCACGTCTCTTGATGTAGAAGATACAACGCTTCTTGAGGTTCATGAAGATAAGAGCCAGCTGAGTAATTATCTTGAAGTATACCACATCCTAGGTAATGTGGGACATTACACATGACTGTAGGGAAGATTTACAGGTTACTTATTAGCAATACGTCTACAAGAGAATTTCTCTGGCTACATGTTAAAGCATTAAGCCCTTGCATTAATATTCCTCTTAAATGAAACTGTTTAGCTTAGAAATGATCGAGATTAAAGGATGTGCTTCTTTGAGGGTAAAATGTCGTTTTCTTTGGTGAAGTCTTGATGACAACTTGCTCTTAACCTTAGGCAAAATGATCATGCAGAAGAGGTTGTACATTCAAGGATACTACAGGAGCGACTTTGAAGTGAAGCTCATGGTTCTGAGCAACTATTTACACCTGATGAGGCACGTGCAGGTGGTGAAGCTAATCATGATCATTCTGATGCATCTCCAGATGGAAAGATCCTACCACTTCTTAGCCTTTCGCTCAAGTTTTGTGTGTATTTAAGAATTTTATCATTCCTGTTATATGATTTCATTCAACAATGAATTGCATGTGATATGTAGATTTGTAGCTTGATTTTACAATTCTCATATTAGTTTTTGATTGAGAGTTTGATTTGTGAAGTTTTAGGATCAATTTGCTTTTGTTTTATGGGTTTTAGTTTGATTATCTTAATTTGCTATTCAATGTTTGAGCTTTATCAGCTTGATAATGCATATTGATAAGCAGCAGGGAGCAACCAGCTGCCACCAGCAGGCGACTACATCCAGCCAGCAGCTAGCCACAGGCAACAGGCAGCAGCAGTAGCTAGCCACAGGCAACAGGCAGCAGCATGTAGATGTTGGAATAATATCAGTTCTTGCTTAAATCAGGTAAAAATATGCTGAATTTACGTCATGCTTAATTAAGCATTCTAGCTTTAGCAGATTTGGTTTGGTTTGGTTACAAAAGTATTGATTATTTCGGACAAAGAATAAGAATTCGTTTGAGAAAATTTTATTTTGGATGAAATCATGTTGGTAACTAAAATTAGATACTTATACGTACTAGAATTCTCACAGATAAATGGTATATATCCCAATTATACACAAAAGTTATCATATTGTGGGGATTTTGTGAGTTGATTATATTGATGATATTTTTACTGCTGCCATTTTAGATTTTGGAATTATAATTTTTTAGAATTAGATTTTGGGCTGAAATAATGATATATTTATTTTTTTTGTTTAAAAGCTATTTTATAAACATGATTTCTTTAGGATGCATTTCCATGTTTATAAATATGATTTATGTTTTCCGGATGCCTTTATCTTAATCTCACACTGCACATTGTACAAATCAGCAGAAGAAGAGGTGCTGATATGTGGGTGGCGTCTGATAAGTGCTGGTCTTGTAACAACCGAGTTTTCGTCCCAATCAGCAAGCAGCCAACCACAAGCAGCAGCTAGCTGCCACCAACAGGCAATCGCCATCAGCACCAGCTAGCTTCTAGCAGTAGGCAGTCGGAACAATCCCTTCACATCAATCAGGAATATGATTGATGTGAAGGGATTGTAGAGTACAGATAACCTGGAATGATTTTCATATTTACCCTAAAAGCAATTAAAGATGCCACACAATACTGCCACCAAGGGAGGAAGAGGCTATCAGCCTATTTTGCTATAGCAAGAAGATGAATAATGTAATCAAAAGAAAGAAGTTGCAGTTTGTGAAGAGTTCTTGAAAACATTTGACAGTCATTTGAACTGGCAGGAGACTTTAATGATACTTGAGTTACTCACATTCTGTTTGAATCACTAGCACATTTTTTCTCTGAATATGATTAGATTTGTGTTCTAATTTGATTTTAAGAAGTGCCTACTAATGGCCTGCTGCTACCTTGTTGTACTACTGCTACCCGCCTTCGCGCCTTCTACATTGCGCTGCTGCTGCACATTATTATTGTCTTTTTTTTCCTATTTTTTTTTTTTTTACATAGCAGCCAGTTTTTTGTAATTCTTTTTATTTTTAAATTATTTGTATGGTATAATTAACATCAAATTCTACTTGTATGAAAATAGTAACTTTTACATATATATTCTATTTTCTACATTCATTTAGCTTAAAAATGATGTTGTGAAATGTCAAATTCACCAACCATATATGCACTGGCCTGGTTGAATTTGTGAGCCTTTAAGGTTAGAATTACTAGTGCTAGTCATTTTTTTGCACTTGACGTTAACGTTTTCAAATTATTGAATAGTTAATAATTTTGTTCCTATTGACAATAATTTGTTTATTATTATTATTTTAAAACCAATGTTCTAAATAATAACATGTATTATGCAAGGCAATGAAAACACATAAAACATTCGTTGTCTTAGATACCTTGAAAAACCATTTTTAAAATTATTGCATTAGCAAGAATTTAATTGTTGTGATCTTTTTAGACAACATTTAAAATAATTGTTGTCTTATGTAAAAATAAATGGCTACATTTTACATATTGCTGTCTTACATAATCTAAAGCAACACTTTTTAAACCGTTGCATTGTCATATAGTACAGATTGTTCAAGATCAAGGTAACAAACAAGTATTGTTGCCTTTTACTACCAAAGGCAACGTTTGTCATTTTGTTGCAATTTTGTCCGTTGCCTTTTCTCATTTTTTTTGTAGTGTAATTTGTGCGTTGTTGAATTTTTGATTCCAGGATTATGGTTCTGTTATGCTAGGCATTATTTCGCAAAGATGGAAACATATGCTGGCGTTTGTGCTATAATTTAATGATCTTACATATGTGGCTCTTGAGTCAAGTTTATTATATATTATCATCTCTAGTTTTGAATATGGTTTCTTTCTTCTGAACCGCTCACAAGAGTATAGTGATCATTGATCATTTTTTTAATTTCTTGCTTTAATTTGTGTTAGTGAACTTGAGAGCAAAAACAATTATTTGATTTTAAACTCAATAACTTACTCTGGCCATCTAAGTTTTTATGAATAATATGATTTTGTTGTTTTTGATATTTTTTTAAGTAGGTGATCATTGTAATATATTCAGTGTATGCTTTTGCTTGGTGTGAAATATCTTTTAAAGTGATTATGTTTTGAGGGTATAATAATACCATCTTACTTGTGTGATCAATCATGTTTGTTTGATTGGTTGCTTAATAAAGATACAATAGAGTGTTTATACTTATTTGCTATGCGTTCTGTTTGTTGTGTAGTGGGTTAGCTTTTTTTCTTTGAGAAACAGTGTTTTCTTTAGATTTCTGTTTGTTGAGTGGTGCCTGTTGTTGGGTTTCATCTTTTGGAGTATTCGTATCCTTTTAATTACTATCAAGGTTGTATAACAATATGTTTGCTTTCAGTTGTCCTGAAGGTATACATAATTACTATGTCCTAGGACAACTGAAAGCAAACATATTGTTATACCTTGATACATAAAAATACCTTCTGGAGTATTAGTTATTGTCAAATTGTTCAAATCATCAAATGGTTATTTGCGAATTGAATTCTGATATTAAGTTTGTGCTATAGGCAGCAACAATGATTTCTACTAAACCACACCCTCTCATAGTCGTGGAAGAGTGTAATACCCAGATATTTTACGATTTTATAAAATATATTTTATGGAAAAATAAATAAAATAATTTTTAATTCCTATTTTATGTCCAGTAGAACTCTTATTTACGAACTATAAATTATCTTAAACCCTAATAAAGTTATTGTATTTTAGAAAAAAAAAAAAAAGGGAGCAGTGGTTTTCGTTTTTTGTGCGTGCTTTATGTTAACTAATACCAAAACTTTGATTCTTCATTAAATTTTCTTTTTCATTCAACAATTTCCATCATCCATCATATCAATTGTTTTGTTTGATGGTTACATCATGATGAGATCAATGGAGAAGCCACATGATATTTTTTTTTTTGGTAAAATCAAAGCCTATGATAGCCTATTTCTTGCCGTAGTCCGAAGTGAATTCATCCGTATGGTAATCACACTAAATTATAGAGATGTTTGTATTATATTTTGTACTATTATTATATGTGATATGATTTATTAATAGTACTCCTTGTATATATGATTAATTATTATGATATTGTATGATTTGATTTGATTTAAATATTATATTATTTTTGTTGTATATAATTGATTGTACAATTATTTCTAGGGTTTTAATGTTGTTGTTATAGGGAGTATTGTTTTATCGAGGTTTTAAGGTTGTTAATGCAAAGTATTATTTTTGAGTTGTGAGTTAATTATAGTTGGGAACTAGTATTATTTTCCTAAGAGTTAAGAAGTTTTTGAATCGAATTCTTATGTTTTTTTGGGAACCTGTGCCATTATTGAGATATTATTAATTAATTTGTAAATGGTTATTTGATCGATGTATGAGATCAAAAGGTTGAAAATTATTTTGTTATTGGTTTGAGGCTCGGCGTTATAGACCTTAGTCCTTGACATGTTGGTAATGAGATAATGATCATAAGTTAAGAATGAGGTACAATCTTTATTAATTATTTTTCTATGGACCCCTACAGTGGGAATTGGCCCGTATGTGGTCTGGTTCAAGGTGTTTTCTGGTTATTGGGAGTATTCAAGTTTTTATACTTGTTGGTTTGTTATTCGAATTACCCATGTCCAAGGCTAGGTATAAAAGAAAGAGCATGACACATTAATTGGTTATGAGTTAATTGAGTGAAGGATTGTGTTATTATTCGAGGTTGAGTTGACAGAGGTTATTTTCATAGTACAATGAGTAATGTAGTTTCGAACTACATTATTTAATTGATATATTAATGTTAATTATTATATTATACACTATATTCTGATATGTGGTGATTACTCAGTTTTTGCTGACGTGTGTGTTTGTTTTTGTTCTGTTACTTGTGTTTGCGGCCATGTCTTTTTCTTATGGTGGTCCTGCAACGATCTATTTTGAAATTTGTCCTAATGGTGAGCAGTCAAGTTCGTCTAAACAGGTTGAACAAGTGATCGTAGCTAAAGGAGCTCAAGTGATCGATTAGTTTGTTTATAACAAGTTTATAAAGTTGTATAAATAGCTCACCTAGTTTATTGAGTTGTAATTATTGGGATTTTGTAAGCCTTAACACTTGACAGGTTGTCGAGTGTGGCGGTAATACCTCCGATTTAGGAATATGCTTCCGCAATTTTATTTAAAGGTTGTTTATTTTTCCTTTATTTATTGTTTATTATTAGCTAGTAAATCGGGGGTGTTACAAAGAGGTTGAACCCGTGGAAGAGGTTGTGGTAGACTCTTGAATTTGCTATGCTGGAACCTATGTTGCTGCCGCTATTGGAAACTATGCTGCTACTGCTCACTTTGATCCTTAATTGTTTAGAACTTCTGTTTAATTTGTTGTTCAGATTGGACTTTATTGTGTTTGTTGAGATTTATGTTGTAAACAATATTGTGTTTGTTAGACTTGTAGACTTGTTATTTTAGTATTGTAACTCTTGTTAGACTTGTGTTTGTTAATGGTTCTGAACTTTTGATTTAGTATCAAAAATAAAAATATTGGAGCATAATTTGGCCCAATGTGTTTTCTCTGTTGAGAAGAAAGTTAGCTTATTTGGTTAAACAGGTCGGTTTTAAGTCAAGGTTTATTGTTGGGTAAGGTTCATGTCAAGGCTCTTGACCCATTTAGTTAAATGGGTCGTGTTTCGGGGTTTTCTGATGTCTTGCGGGAGAGTTACAATTCCGAGACTGGAACCGGACGCCTGTACCTGCAAAATAACGGAGACTCTTGTGAGCTCCGCCTCCAACGGTCAAGTTAGTACCTGATTAAGGAGTAATTAATGCTGAAATTAAAGTGATTTGGTCTCTCTAGGGGAGAGCGTTTAATGTAGGTAATCTGCTTTGTTAGCGAGATCAGCCGGTTATTACTGTGTGTAATTAATGTGTTTTTCCGTAATGTTTCTGTTCTCTTTTTGTAATCCCCCTTAATGAGGATTAAGGGAGGTATTTATAACCTTGGGAAACGTGCCCATCCTAGGTTTAGGTAAACCTAGGGCCGATTGGGCTTCCCTCGGAAGTTGGGCCTGGGTGGCCGGTTTCTCCATTAGGCATGGAGTATGCCACATGTCTTGACATAACAGGTCCAAGGTGGACGAATAAGCGCGTGCCACGTGGGAAGCCCTGACTGTTCCAACTGGGGGACACTTGGCAGGACCTGATTGGTCCACGTGGCGCATTCCGATTGGTGGGAGCAAAATCCCCTAATCATTTGCCCCTCACAGGTGGCACGTGATTGGTCACGTGTTACCTGTGACAGGTGTCGCACTGTAACAGGCGACGGCCTGCTACAGGTGTCAGTCGGCGAAAGGACGAGAGATTTTCCCGCCCAAATTTTGAATTCTGAAAGTGACCCTTCGCCTTCTCACTTCGCCTATATAAGGGAGAGTTGTCTTGAGTCATTTTCACACTTTGAGAACTTTTTGAGAACATTCGGACCCCTGAACTTGCTCTGACATTTTGGACCTTTTCAGCCTACCGCCTGTTCTGACAAGCCGACTGCACAGGATTTTCAGAACTTCATCAACCGTCACTCGTTCAGGTAACTCAGTTCTCTTACTCTTAATTTTCTTTTTATTTTCTGAAATGGCACCACGGAAGCACACGACACGACCTAGGTTAGTGATCAGCCGGTCACCGGGGACGGCTGAATCTAGGACTAGGAGTGCCGCCTGCCCTTTTCCGGACCCATCTTTGCCCTTTATACAAAGTCCGACTGTATCTGTGTCTATGCAGAGCAGGATGGCCAGAACGAAAAAGACAGCTAGGATCTCAAATTCAGACGGCTCCTCCCACAGGGTGTCGCTTAGTGAAACATCTGACCAGGCGCCAGATGTGGAAGTGAAACAAGGCGGCCTGGATGCCAGCAATTCTGTGGGGGGAGTCATAGTGACCCTTTCCCATTTAACAGTTAACAAATCTTCTCCTCTTCAAAGAGAGGAGGCGGGCCCCTCCGGGAGAGGGGAGGAGTCGTCCTCTTCGGACTCGTCGGAGGACGATTCCGAGTCAAGCTCTTCTGGCCATGCTTCTTTGGGTACAGAAGAGAAAAACAGCCGCCTGCAAGAGGCGAGACTTTATCACGCAGTTGAGAAGGGGGACAATTGGGCGGAACCATCCGCCTCTTACCGAGAGCTAAATACCCCCTACTACTGCACGGTACCTCGGGGCCGAATCACAGCCATGAAAGAGAAAGTGGAGAGCTTTATTGCAAACCACACCATGGGCCCCGATTTTCTAGTGTTTATGCCGGATCCAGAAGACACAGTCGTCTGGCCGGCTGGTTCCAGTTATGATAGCGCCTGCTTTGGCTGCTACGAGGCGGCCATCAAGGCAGGGCTTCGCTTCCCATTACATCCGGCTGTTCAGCGGATTTTGGATGGGTATGAGTTGGGGTTATGGAAGTTAGCCCCAAACTCCTGGGTCAACGTACTCGGCTATGTGGCCGGGTGCGAACTGCACGGGGTGGAGCCGAGCTTCGAGGCTTTCACCCATATGAACTATCTCAGCCGGACCCCTAAAACAGGCGGTACCGGCTGGTATCAATTGACAAGCCACAGGGGCTACCTCATGACAAGAGGTAAAGCAAACAAGTGGAAGGACTGGCGGAGCACCTTCCTCATCATTGAGAGTTCAGACATTGAGCTGAACAAGCGCTTCAATAGGTGGAACAGGAATCCGCCCCTTCTCGCAGGCGGCCGTAGCATGCCGCCTGTTCCCCCCAAGGCTAAGAAAGAGATCCTTGATAAAGGACTCTTTAAAGTAGAGTCGAGGGTCGACTCTACTTCAGGGGTACGAGAGCAAGTACCCCTGCACTGCGTCCCAAGCTTCAAGTGGCTCTATGACGAGTACTTTTTGGCCGCCTGCGGCCTCAGCAGTCGGTGCTCAAGAGGTAGTCGGCCTGTCGAATACTCTGTTGTTCCATACATTTGTTGTTTATCTTTTATTAACTTTGCTGTTTGTTTTTGCAGCTGACGCCATGAGCAAAATCACCGCCTCCAAGACTGCGGCGGCCATGTTGCGGGCCTCTATTATGCAACAAGCTTCAACCGACTCCCCCAAGAAGGGGGCACCCTTGGTGAGCTCCGAACCTTTCACCCTCTTTTTGGAGTGTTTATGCATATACTGACTTTTTTCTTCTTTTTTAGACGGGTGCTCCAAGAGCTTCATCTTCCCAACAGCCGGACCCCAAGGCCCGGAAGACGACTGTTGGGAGCTCTCCTGGTTCTGCCAGGAAACAGGTGGCGGCTGAGAAACAGCCGGCCACTTCTTCTAAAACTCCAACTGGGCCGCCTAGAGGTATGAAGTTGTCCTTGTAAATTTTAGACTTGCTCCCTTTGTTACTAAGTCTAATCCGTTTGTTTATGCTTGATGCAGCCGGCCCCCAGGAGCCTGACTTGGTAGAGATGGCCAAGTCTATGATCAGGGCAGTTCCTCCAGCTGAAAGGGAGGCGGTCAGGGGTGTCGGCACCCTTGACCTTGACGGGATTGCAGGGGTCCTTGCTGAGGTATACTTAGCATATTTTTGAGTATTTGAATTTCTGGACGCCTGTTTTCTTTTTTGTTTGGAAACTGACGCCTGTTTTTTTGTACTTAGGCCCTGCTCCGAGTTAACGGCCTTCGCAAGCCGCTTGATCGGAAGAACAAAGAGGTAAAGGCTGCAAAAGCTATGGCCGCCTCTGACTGTGATAAGGCAATGTTTCAAATTGCCCAAAATGAAGTACTGACCATTGATATTCTTTATTATCAAGCGCAGGCTACCGCCGCTGTTCGGGCTCAGTTAGAGGCGGCCCAGAAGAAGAATGACGAGCTGGAGGCGATCATCACAAATCTCAAGGCCGAGCTGAAACCTCTTCGCCTGAAAATGTACTCTTACGAAGCCATGGAGAAATCCTTGGCCAGCGTAAAGGAACGCCTGGTGAGCCAGGAGAAGAGTCTTACCCAAGAGCTCTCGGAAAAGGCCGAGCAAGAGAAGAAAGAGCTGGTCCGGGAGATGATGGAAGACTCCGCTCAAATCCAGCGCATGACCTGGGGCCGCCTCTTCCCCAGTGCCGACTTTGCCTCTTGGGAAAGAACGTACCGCCAGTGTTCGGATACATATAATCAAGAGATCCTGGCGGCTGCTGAAGAAGAGGCGTTGGGGGAAGCGTTGGAGGAGGAGGAGCCGGTAGTGGCGCTTGTGCCGCTTGGGGGTAAGGCATCAAAAAAGGATGCAGCTGAAGCCGAGTCCAGCAAGAAGAGTGCTGACCAGGCGGCAGCTGCTAATACTGAACTGCCCCCTTCTTAAGCTTTATGTATTCTTTCCACGGCCTGCGTGCCGTTTGCTTTGTATTTACCCGGCCAGGGGGCCGGGGCTTTGAATATTTTGCTGGTCTTTAATGACCGGCTTATTTTTAATGAATTTTTGTTTTGCTTCAAATTTGTCTAAGTATTCCATATCTAATATCCAATTGTTCACTAGACCGACTGTTTTACATGGCCGAACGTTGCAGACAGGTACGGATAGTTAGTACGCCGCCTATGCCCCTAGACGACTGGTTGTCTGTTTCCAGGATAGACGATCAGTCGGCCATTTATCCAATCAATATTCGAACTATTTTGTCTGGATCCTTTTTAGGAAGGCGGTCCTGTCATTTGTAAATTTAACCAAGTAGGAAAGTGGTCTGACCAAGTAAATAGAGTATTACCTAGTCGCCAAGGAACTGAGTAGTAGAGATAACAAGCGGCGGGTACCGGTTGTTTCCCTTTATTGCCAATGTTGGCTTTTAACTCATAATTTGTTAACCTAGCAGGAGTAGTGGTTGAGAGCCCCTGTTTGTTAAAAACAGGCGGACGACTCATACCTTTTAGGCTCCATACTAAGTTTGAGTGACTATTAAGTTAACATAGGAGTTACTTAGTCTTCGTCACAATCTAGATTGAGTAGTAGAGGTACCAGGCGGCGGAGGCCGGCTGATCCTCTTGATTTGCCAATGTTTGTTGGCTATTAACTCAATAGGTTACCTAGTAGGAATAGGGGTTTGAGTGCCCCTGTTAGCCAAAAAACAGGTGGTCTACTCAAACCTTTTAGGTTTCATACCAAATTTGAGGGAGTGACTATGAGTTAACGTTGGAGTTACTCAGTCGCCGTCACTTTTGCTTGAGAAGTAGAGGTACCAGGCGGCGTAGGCCGGCTAGACCCCTTGATTCGCCAATGTTTGTTGGCTATTAACTCAATAGGTACCCCCTGCATTTATCCCAAGTAATACAGGCGGTCATCTGACTCAGATGTCAACTGCTACCACTTGTTTGGTTAGTGATAGAGTTATCCTTGTCTCAAAAACGACTACGTGGTTTCCCTTGGGGACAGTCGTATAGGTGTCGTGTAATTAGTTTATAGAACAATGTTCCACCCAAAAGGGAGCTGCTCTCTGCGACGAATTTCATCCGGAGGGATGCCGTCGGACGCCTGCTATGATGTTGGGACAAGTCGTATTAGTTTTGTAGATTTGATCAGTTGGCTTGGCGCCTGGTCTGATCATTCGGCCTGTGGCCTTGGTAAGTTCTTGGTGAACGTAGGTGCTAAGTAAAAGGAGGGTAGCCGCCTGTTAGGCACAGGGTCGGCCAGGCCCTAATCTTTTTAGCTAAGTATTAGGAGGGTGGCTATGTGTTTGGAACCAGTCGGCCATCTTCTTATGGAGAGTAGCCGACTATATGCCCAGACGATATGCCCCTATTGTGAGTGAAATACTCAATGGAGAGTAGCCGACTGTAAAGGTACAGACGGCATGCCTCTCTGAAGATAGAGTGAAAAACTCAATGGAGAGTAGTCGACTGTAAAGGTACAGACGGCATGCCCCTCGTAGTACAAAATTGAATAGTAAGTGCAAATTTTTATTAAGTAGCTCTTTACTTTACATCATTCAAAAGAAATATTTCTTAAGATTATCTACATTCCAAGTTCGAGGCAACGGTTGTCCGTCTGGTGTTTCCAGACGGTAGGTACCGTCCCTGACTTCCTCATAGATTCGGTAGGGTCCTTCCCAGGTGGGAGTTAGTTTGCCAGAATCATTAGCCCTACCAACTGCTTCCATTTTTCTAAGTATAAAGTCCCCTACTTTGAGTGGACGCCTGTGTACTTTTTTGTTGTATGATCTAGTCATTCTCAGGCGATAGATCTCATGGCGCAAGACAGCATTGCCCTTCTTTTCAGGAAGTGAGTCTAATGCCAGACGCATGGCTTCCCAGTTTGCCTCTTCGTCATATAGCATTACTCGAAGAGTCGGCTCGTAGTGTTCTATTGGAAGAACAGCTTCCGCACCGTAAGTTAGGAGGAATGGAGTTTCTCCAGTTGCCCCTTTTTCAGTCGTCCTAATGGCCCAGAGAACATGTGGTAGTTCATCCGCCCATAGGCCGCCTGCTCGTTCAATCTTTTTCTTGAGACCGTCTGAGATGATTTTATTAAAGGCTTCTACCTGGCCGTTTGCTTGTGGACGGCCGACAGATGCAAAGTAGTTTGCAATTCCTTGATCACCCAACCAGCTTTTGAGAACAGGCGTCTCAAATTGGGGACCATTATCAAAAACCATAGACATGGGAACCCCGAACCGAGTGATGACGTTTTTCCAAATGAATGAAATTACATCTTTCGTCTTGATTCCCTTTACAGCCTCCGCCTCTACCCATTTAGTGAAGTAGTCGACGGCAACAAGTATGTACCTCCTTCCGCCTGTAGCAGGCGTATATGGACCCAGAATGTCCATGCCCCACTTAGCAAACGGTAGTGGGCTGTGAATGGTAGTGAGGTCAGTAGCCGGACGGTGAATTAGTTTGCCAAACCTTTGGCACTTGTCACATTTTTTCACCATCTCCATTGCATCTGCTTCCAAAGTAGGCCAAAAGTAGCCCTGCCGCCTTGCCCTTTGAGCAAGCATCCTACCACCTATATGAGAAGCACAGTAACCAGAGTGAAGATCGTCTAGTATCTCTCGTCCCTTTTCTGGAGTAACACACTTTAAGAAGGGTTGAAGGTACCCCTTTTTGTGAAGTTCTCCCTTTATCATTTCAAAACAGGTGGCTCGTTTTTTCAGTGCTGCCGCCTGTTGAGTATCATCCGGCAGTGTACCGTTTGTCAGATATGCCCTGATTGAATCCATCCAGGTTGAGCTTCTGTCTAGGATTCCAATAGGGTTTTCCTCGATGCTTCTCTTCTCCATTACTTCCCAAAAAACGGTTCGAGGAGTATCAGAGGAGGCGGATGATGCTAGTTTTGACAGTGCATCCGCCTGGTTGTTTTCTGATCTCGGCACTTGGATCAGATGGAAATCCTCAAGGGAGCCGACTGCTTGTCGGACCGCCTGTAAATACTTGATCATGGCCGGATGGGTTGCTTCGTATTCGCCATTGTACTGACTCACTATCAATTGTGAATCGGAACAGGCGTCTATTTTTCTTGCCCCTGCCGCCTTGCACATGCGGATCCCGGCTAGTAAAGCTTCATATTCTACCTCATTGTTTGAAGCCTGAAAACTGAAGCGTAGAGCATACTCGTACCTGTCGCCCTCTGGCGACTGACATATGACGCCTGCTCCACAACCATTTGAAGTAGAGCTTCCGTCCACATATACCTTCCATACTTGGTCTGGAACTTGAGAGTCAGGAGGACGAGTCATCTCTACAATAAAATCAGCAAAGGCTTGCCCCTTCACTGCTTTTCTAGACTCGAATGTAACTTCGAGGCTCTGTATTTCTATGGCCCATTTGATCATTCGGCCTGACGACTCCATGATGGTCAGTGGCCGCTTGATAGGTTGGTCTGTATACACGACGACTGCATGTGCCAAAAAGTAGGGCTTCAATTTTTTAACAGCCATGAAGAGTGCAAGACCAAATTTCTCCACTAGGGGATACCTCAACTCGGCATTTTTCAGTACGTGACTGACAAAGTAGACCGGGAGCTGACAGCCGTCCCTTTCGGCAAGGAGAACAGCGCTTAACGCATGATCAGAGACGGCGAGGTACATGTAGAGAACCTCTTTGGGCAAAGGGCTGACCAGCCTCGGCAAGGAATGCAAGTGAACTTTTAATTTCTGGAAGGCGGCCTCAGCATCCGGCCCCCATTCAAACCTTGCCTTTTTCTTAATTGCCTGGAAAAAGTATAGGCATTTGTCGCCTGATCGGCTTAGAAATCTTCCCAAGGCCGCCAGACAACCTGTTAACTTCTGAACCTCTCGGATGGTACGAGGCGACTGCATGTCAATGACCGCCTGCACCTTCTCAGGGTTCGCCTCTATTCCTCTCTGATTGATAAGGAATCCGAGAAATTTCCCAGACTCAACTCCAAATACACATTTCTTGGGATTGAGCATGACATGGTGCCGCCTGAGTGTGGCGAAAGTTTCTCGGAGGTCCGACAGATGATCTTTCTGAAGTTTAGTCTTGACAATCATATCATCAATGTATGCCTCGACGTTTCTCCCAATCTGATCAAAGAACACAGTGTTTATCATTCGTTGGAAGGTAGCCGGGGCATTCTTAAGACCAAACGGCATGACCGTGTAACAGTATAACCCCTGATCAGTGACGAAGGCCGTCTTCTCCTGATCTTTCTTCCATAAAGGAATTTGATGGAAACCAGAATAGGCGTCCATAAAACTCATCAAGGCATGGCCGGCTGTTGAGTCGACCAGGTTATCAATTTTAGGCAGAGGGTAACTGTCTTTGGGGCACGCCTTGTTTAAGTCTGTGTAGTCTACACACATTCGCCAGGTGCCATTCGGCTTTTTAACAAGCACCACATTTGCAACCCAGTCTGGGAAGTAACATTGCCGAATGAACCCTGCATCAAGTAATTTTTTCACTTCGGCGGCTGCCGCCTGACTTCTTTCTTCGCCATGGTTCCGTTTCTTCTGCCGTACCGGCTTCTTTTTTGGATCTACAGCCAGTTTATGTACCGCCAGATCAGGACTAATGCCTGGCATTTCATGGACTTCGAATGCAAAGATGTCCTTGTATTCTTTCAAGAGTTTGTGAAACTCGTCACCAAGGTTTCTCAGAGCAGTCGTCCCAAATTTGACTGTTCAGTCAGGACGTGAGTCGTCTAAGATAAGGTCCGCATGCTCACCAGCCGGCTGAGGGCGGAACTCATCCGGCCGCTCCTCTGCCAATGATTGCTATTTTCTTTCTTTTCTTGGCGGCCCCTGTCTGGGATGCCTTTCTCTTTTTGCCGCCTGCTTCTTGAACAGGCGCACTCTCCTTGACATTGTCAAGGTCTGTTTTATCACCGCTTGACCCAGTGGCCATAACAGTGGGCTTGACATCCGAGAGATAGCACTCTCGGGCCATCCTATGATCTCCCCTTAGGGAGCCGACTGTTCCATTATCCCTCTCAAACTTGAGCAACATAAGAGATGGGATTATAACAGCCTTGGAATTATTCAGGGTTGGTCGACCCAGAATCATGTTGTAGGCCGAGAGTTCCTCTACTACTAGGAACCGGACTACCATGTGTCGTCCTTCCCCTTTTTCGCCCAGGCGGATGGGTAAATCTACTCGTCCCAGTGGGTGGATGACTCCTCCTCCAAACCCTACTAAAGGGTGGGAGGCCGGATGTATGCAATCAGTCTGATATTTCAGTTTCGACAGACATTTGCTACTGATGAGATCTGAGGAGCTTCCGGTATCTATGAGGATTCGGCCAACTCTCTGGTTAGCCACTTTACATTCAATGACGATAGGGTCGTCATGCGGCCCTCTTACCCCTCCTAGATCTTCTTCAGTGATGACAATCTTAGGAAATGAATATTTGGACGGCCGTTCTTGGTGAACGGAATTTACATCTAACCGCCTGATATTGTCTTTGTTGCCCCTAATAGTGGGGCCGCCTCCTGAGAAGCCGCCTGCAATGGTGTAGACGACTGCATCATCTGTATCGGAGCTGTCGGCCTGTTGATTCTTTTTGGCCGACTGCTTTTTTGAGGAAGTGTTCCCCGTAGATTTCTTGACATAAGTGGCAAGATCACCTTGCTCAGCCAGGCGGTCCAGATACCGCATGAGACTGATGCAGTCATTGGTGTGATGACCAACATCATCATGATAAGCACAGAATTTATCTTGGTTCCGGTTGTTTGCAGAACCCTTCATGGGGACCGGCTTCTCAATTGAGATCCGTCCCTTGATTTCTTTTAGGATAAACTGGTTATCCTTGTTAAACGCATACTTTGGGGAGTATGGTTTGAATTCTTTTTTCTTTTTCTGGGCCGGCTGTTTAGAGGAATCAGCCGCCCAGACCTCTTTTCTCTTCTCATCTTTGTTTGACGACTGTTTCTGTCGTCCTTCTCTTTTGTCGAACCTTTTCCCGTCCGACTGTTTTACCGTAAAAAGATCAGTCGCCTGTATATAGGCTTCTGCTTCAATCAAGGCCTCTTGAAGAGTCGCCACCCTCTTTCAAACCAAATCAAATTTGAAGGTAGACCCGTCTTTGAGACCTCTGAAAAAGTCAGTATAGGCTACCTCATCCGGTAACCCTTGAATCTGTATTCTCATCAGGTTAAACCGCCTGATGTAGGAACGAAGCCCCTCCTTTTCGCCCTGCTGAATTGTTCCTAAATCAAGGGTTGTTTTCTTCGCAGGGATGTTCATGGCGAAGTTGGAGGTGAATAAGTAAGCAAGCGTCCTGAAGCTATTTACACAACCAGTCGGCAGGTTGCCGAACCATTGTTGTGCGATTCCTTTGAGAGTCGCTGGGAAACACTTGCACCAAGTGGGATCATCCAACCCTTGAAGGTACATCAGGTTGGTGAATGCCATCAGATGGTCTTCTGGGTTAGTAGTGCCGTCATAGGCGCCTACTAGTACATTTTTCACTTTGGCCGGCTGAGCGGCTTCAGTAATTTCCTTGGAGAAGGCCGACGGCTGTTCACCAAGTCTAAGCAACTGTAGCTGCCAGTCCATAGGTTGGACGTTTTTTGCTGCAGGTCCACCAAACGGAGGTGGCTGCAAAAAATACTGTTGTTGCGGCACAAATGGTAAGTTTGGTACCGCCTGGTCGCTATGAAAGCCGGACTGACGGGAGGTGCCGCCTGACTGACTCTCATGATACGACTGAGTATGCCTCATCGAGGCATTTCGCAAACTGTCTTGAAAGTTTGAAGTAGAGGCCGACTCTGACAATCGGTCACTCTTCTTCTGCTCTAGCAGTAGCCGAGCATCTGTGAATGTTTGCTTCGACCCGTCCGCCTGAATATGACGAACATGTTTCCTATTTCCTGTAGGATAACGGAATTTTGTGAAATCAAGGGCAGGTGGCTCCCGCTTCCTAGATTTAGGATGAGGAGTCGCCTCTCGCCCTTGAACTGGCTTCCTCTTCAGTGAAGTGGAGGGTTTCTTGGCCGACTGCTCCTTGACTGGAGCAGGCGGCTTCTTGTTGATCAACTCTTGAATCTCTCCCTTGAAGTCCCTCATGAAGGTCATGAGTTCGTTCCTTGTGATGGGAGCAGACCCATCAGTCGGCTGTTGCCGAACAGGCGGTGCGCCTGCTGGCTCGCTTCCTGTTTGAAGATGCTCCCGTTCCCTCCTTTCGGTATGGCGGGTACGTCGGGCCCTTAGGGTCCCGTCTGAAGCTGTGTGAGCTTCAACTTCAAATTCACTCTCGGTATCATGGTCCGACTGAACTTGAGGGTCGTCTAGGGGACGCCTCTCTTCAGGAGTCGGTACAGACCTGGATGCCATCTCAGAAGTACTCTCCCCACAGGCGACGCCAAATGTTTCGGGGTTTTCTGATGTCCTGCGGGAGAGTTACAATTCCGAGACTGGAACCGGACGCCTGTACCTGCAAAATAACGGAGACTCCTGTGAGCTCCGCCTCCAACGGTCAAGTTAGTACCTGATTAAGGAGTAATTAATGCTGAAATTAAAGTGATTTGGTCTCTCTAGGGGAGAGCGTTTAATGTAGGTAATCTGCTTTGTTAGCGAGATCAGCCGGTTATTACTGTGTGTAATTAATGTGTTTTTCCGTAATGTTTCTGTTCTCTTTTTGTAATCCCCCTTAATGAGGATTAAGGGAGGTATTTATAACCTTGGGAAACGTGCCCATCCTAGGTTTAGGTAAACCTAGGGCCGATTGGGCTTCCCTCGGAAGTTGGGCCTAGGTGGCCGGTTTCTCCATTAGGCATGGAGTATGCCACATGTCTTGACATAACAGGTCCAAGGTGGACGAATAAGCGCGTGCCACATGGGAAGCCCTGACTGTTCCAACTGGGGGACACTTGGCAGGACCTGATTGGTCCACGTGGCGCATTCCGATTGGTGGGAGCAAAATCCCCTAATCAGGTCGAGTTCAGGTCAGGGGTATATGACCCGTTTATTACCGTAGCTCATGACTACAATCTTACGCAAACTTGAATACTCCTACGCTTACCACTACTACAAATATTTTTAGACCTTACTTTTAATGTTTTTATACACTACTTTTAATACTTTAGAAAAAAATAGTCTAATTTGTTTCGCGCGCTTATAAGAATTTAGCTAGTACTACCATGAAAAAACACTCTAGTGACTTATACCGATTAGTGCAAATGCAGGGAGAGTCAAACCGAATATACTTGGATAGGTTCAACCGAGAGATGATCTTCGTCCAAGACCTACATATACCTCGATAGGTTCATGGATGACAAGTTAATCAACTAGTTCATGAATAATGGGTCATGAATTTAATCAAATAAATAATGGGACATGTAAGCTTTTTTTTTTTCAATCTTTATTTTATTAAACCAGTCCAAAACACTGACCAGGCCGGTTTGGACCGATTTTCAATTTTTCTATACTTTTTAATAGTTTTTATTATATTAAGAGAAAAAATAAAAAGTAAATATAAGAAAATGACTATTTAATGCCCATTTTGAATGGCTAACATGAAATAATGTATAATATAAAAATATTTGTATCATATTGAACTTAAAACAAAAAAAACAGAAGAACCAAATGGTTCTACAACTATACAAGTTCTTAAAAAAAACCAGCTCACTGGCTGGGTGTGAACAGAACTTTCGGACGTCGTTCACGAGAGCATCTCCGAGGACCCCCCGAATAATCCCGACGTTGACGTTGACATCGAGGAGGAGAAGGAGAAGGTGAAGGAGAAGGAGAAGGAGAAGGATTGTCATCGGGAGCAGGAGAAGGAGAAGGAGAAGGATTGTCATCATGGACTTCATCAACACACATTTTTTTATCCCACAATATAAGCTCCCGCTTATATGACTTGAAATAATCGTGCCCGTTAGAGCCACGATTATCCACAAATCGTATATGATGATCAAATATAGCGAGCTTGTCCCTATGCATGACCGGGTCGAGTTCGTAGCCTCCAAATTGTTTTGTAACAAGATGTGGTTTATGATGAACCACAAAGTTGTTACAAAATATCGGGCCAAGTCGTGTTACGAACCATTTATCTTCTTTCATCTCATCCGGAAGCACCCAATTGGCATAGGGTGTCCAGTAAATTTCTTGTCAATAAAACATCAAATACAACATCAAAACCAAAAAAAATCAATGAATTCATTGGTACAATATTGAGTCACATAATATTGTACCAATGAATTCTGTACATATTGCCCGGGCAAATTCTGTACATTTTGCTTCTAAATTCCGCCCTTGGTAATAACAATATGTACAGAAAATTCAATGAATTCATTTTTATACCGTATTTATATTTTATGTTGATTGAAGTTTGAAACTTTATTACTCTAGAAAGTTCTTCCAAATTTTATGTTATTTTATTTGACCATCTTCTTGGTATATAATATGCTAAAAGTGAATAATGACATGATGCAAAGAATAACATACATATATATAGCTTATAAATGTAGTGCTTTACCACAAATTTCGCCTTTTTTACTATTAAGTACAGAACCCATGAGTATTTTGCCGCAATAATTGTGGGAGCATGCATAGTAAGGCCTTCTGATTTTGTATTATAAGCTGAAGTGTGGATATCTAATGAATGATTATTTCTAGCGATGGAATTATAAGCTGTTGTTTCTGGCTTTTGCGAGTAACTTAACTAACATTTGTGGCCTTCCTTGAACCTTGGATGTGTATAAGACTATTTGTATAAGACTATATTTATGACCCCATGGCCCATCCGACTAATTGCATAAGGTTGGAATTTATAACTTTGCTTTTGTTCTCTATTGGTGTTTTATCTTCACTCTTTCCTCTTATCAATAATTTTTTTTATTTGGTTTCTTCTCTACACTCTTTCCTACAAGTACGAAGTATTTTCCAAACATAAAGATAAGGAATTGATAGAAAAGCCACCCAAGGCTACATGCCTACATTCATATTTTCATTTAAACTTCTTAAATTGTACTCCATTTTTCGGATACTCCTCAAACTTTCCTTTACCCTAAAAAGCATTTTCCATCCCCAACTAGCATTAGTGGGAGCATTATACATGTAAAATTTGCTACTCTTCTCTACAAAGCACAAGTGACTAATATTACACCCATGATGATGGAAAAACTCATACGAACCGTGAGATGAATTTGTTGAAAACCATTTACTTCACGACTCATGTGCATCCTTGTCGTTATCCATCATCCATATGTTGTTTTGCCAAGGCGAAACATCAAAGAAAGCTACCGATCCTCTAAGAAGGAAGATAAATCTGACCGACTTTTCCTTCTCCCCATTTCCATCCTCGGGTAATCTTACAAATGTAAATGCTTCACTACTCAAGTCAAAAGACGCGACATGGGTAGGTCTCCATTACCATGTTCCAATCTACCCAACAAGAAAACCTCGTTCGAGTAATCCTTTACTATGAACCCTTCATCTAAGTATATAGTCTTACTAGATACACTCTTAAACGAGCTATTTCATGAAGTTGCAGACTTTGGAGAATTCATGGATAGAAGAATAGGAGGAATTTGAATCTTGGGATATCAAAACTGGAACAAGTGGAAGATGCACTAAATAATTCATAGCTTCATAGATTCTCTATTATGTATTTTAAAATTTGTTGTAGTTTTTTATAAATATTTGAATTTTACAGTAATATTTGGGCTACAGATTCATAGCAGAATTATATAGTTTGTGGTTGGTTTGGAGCGGGGATTAGGTGGGGCTGAGGCGGGGATGGATATCGGTGTGGGGCGGGGATGGTTTTAGGGTTGGACCCGCTGGGGCAGGGATGGGGATAAATTGCAGATGAGCTTTACATGTAATTTTGGAGCATGCACACCCCTTAACCCTCCAAAATTCACATACCAAGATATGGGCGATTTGGTGGTGGTTATAGTGTGAAGGGTCCCACACATGAATTTTCATATCAATTTGGACCAAAAGATCAATGTTGGTTTGTTGATATCTGATTATGTTCTATTGTTCAGTGGCTTGGTATGGGAAATCAGGAGTTTCTGGACTACTTCAGTGGGCTATGTGGAGGCTAAGCGGCTTCACATGCACTCCCAAGGGCAGGGGACAGGAAGGCCTGCTTAGGAAAGTAACAAAAAGGCAATGTTTTACCCTGATGAGTTCTAGCTCGTTTGTGGGCTATGTGGAGGCTAAGCGGCTTCACATGCACTTCCAAGGTCAGGGGACAGGAAGGCCTGCTTGGGAAAGCAACAAAAAGGCAATGTTTTACCCTGATGAGTTCTTGGCTTATTGGGACATAAAGGCTTGTTTGGTAAAGCAACAGAAAAGCACTGCTTGGGACAAGAAGGCTTGCTTTGGAAACCAACAAAAAAGGTACTACTTCACAAGTACTTCCTATGGCTTCTTGGCTCGGAATGATGACCTTGATGAGTTCAAGAAGCACGGTCCAGGTTTGCTTTCTAATCAAGTCATTGGTTATGATCTCAACACGGCCATGTTGTGCCTCCCATACTCCCACACATGAGTTCGTTGTCCCGAGATCAATTCCTATAGCTGGCCATAGTTCATGTTGTTTTTGTATTTCACTCATCTTCTTATAAAATATAAATGTAGGTTTGTTGATATCTGATTATGTTCTATTATTCAGTGGCTTTCTATGGGAAACCAGGAGCTTCTGGACTACTTTAGGGGATATGCTGTAGTAAGGGCTAAACACTCTTATGGCCCCAAGGGGCATCGTGGATTCAGTGTCTTGACATTTAAGAGCTCGGTTGTGGGATATGTGGAGGCTAAGCGGCTTCACATGCACTTCCAAGGGCAGGGGACAGGAAGGCCTGCTTGGGAAAGCAACAAAAAGACAATGTTTTACCCTGATGAGTTCTTGGCTTCTTAGGACAGAAAGGCCTTATAGGACTATAAAATATAAATGTTGGTTTGTTGATATCTGATTATGTTCTATTGTTTACTGGCTTGGTATGGGAAATCAGGAGCTTCTGGACTACTTCGGTGGGCTATGTGGAGGCTAAGCGACTTCACATGCACCCCAAGGACAGGGGACAGGATATTACCCCTGTAAAGTCAACGCCACCATTTAAAATCAAAAATCAATTCAAAACCTCAGATCTTCCATTAATGGCAACCTCACACCACAAAACAAAACATCTTGTGATTCAAAATAAAACTATTACTCGTACATTACAATAATATGCATTTTCGAATTAAATCATCAAAATCGAACTAAAGCACTGTTTATGATTGAACAGATGACAAACCTGGAAGTTTCTGGAGAGGAAAGCGGAAATGAGTGTTGGAGAGTAAACGGTGAGAAGATGAGATTGGAAGCGGTGGAGTTGAGAGAGCGCCACGTGTCGTACATAGCTTCATTCTTCTCACTCCTTCACTTCTTCCTCCTCCTTCAAATCACTAGCTAAGCTGAGAAAGTTACAGAAAATTAGGTGCAAAATTGAAGAAATTAGGGTTTTTGTTGAATTTCAAATCAATTTTCTGTTGAAATGAAATGTTAGATTGTTATGCCACGAGATGTGTGATTTATACACGAGATGATAAAAGGGGGGAATGTAATGGGCTAGGTTAGTTGGTTTAGATGGGCCCAAAAATTGGGCTAGGTGATTCCTTAGGAAGAATTCGGTCCAACTATCTGTTTGACTGTTTTCAAAATAACATCTTAAATCGCCAAAACAATGCACCGTGTTTTGTCTTCCTTGGAAGAATTCGGTCCAAGTTTATTGGCTTCTTAAATTGCCAAAATAAGGCACCGTGTTTTGTCTTCCTAAGGAAGAATACGGTCCAAGTTAATTGACTTCTTAAATCGCCAAATCAAGGCACCGTGTTTTGTCTTCCTAAGGAAGAATACGGTCCAAGTTAATTGACTTCTTAAATCGCTAAATCAAGGCGCCGTGTTTTGTCTTCCTTGGTTATACAGACAAAACACGGTGCCTTGTTTTGGCGATTTAAGAAGTCAATTAACTTGGACAGTATTCTTCCTTAGGAAGACAAAACACGGTGGCTTATTTTGGCGACTTAAGAAGTCAATTATCTTGGACCGAATTCTTCCTTAGGTAGATAGATTTATTTTGAAAATCACCAAAATAAGGCACCGTGTTTTGTCTTCCTAAGGAAGAATACGGTTCAAGTTAATTGACTTCTTAAATTGCCAAAATAAGGTATAGTGTTTTGTCTTCCTTAGGAAGGATACGTTCCAAGTTAATTGACTTCTTATATCGCCAAAGCAAGGCACCGTGTTTTGTCTTTAGAACCAGTTCGTTCTTTGATCTTGTTGTGCAAGCTTCTCTCTCACGCCGGAGAATTTTGGTCAAACTCCTTCATAATCCGGCGTAAGGTAGTAAATTACAACATTTTTCAAAAAAATAGGTAGTCAATTACAACATATTTTTTAATAGGTAGTTTCTCGCAAATTCTGGATTATAATAGGTAGTTTTTCACAAATTTTCATATATATATATATATTAAAAATTAATTAAAGCATAATTAAGATTCAAGATATTAAGGGCTTGTTCTGATTGACTGAAATGAGCTGAACTGAACTGAACTTATTGGATTTGAACTGAACTGAATATTATATGAGAGAAGGAAATTAAAAAGTGAACTAAACTAAAAATAATCTGAAGAGAACATACCCTGATTGTCAAATTCCTATTTTGACAAATATGTCTTGTCAAAATTATATATACTCCGTAACTACGTATTGAGAAACAACAAAGAGAAACTACGATTTGGTACCTTTGCTTTTTGGGCTTCTTGAAAAAGCTACTCCCTCCGTCCCTAAATTACATTCCTCTTTCTAACATTTATTCCTCACATAATAGAGAGAAAGAGGAATGTAATTTAGGGACGGAGGGAGTAAATGTTTTCTAATTCGTGAATTTCCCTCATTTGGCCTAGCTTCTATTTTAAAAATTGAGAAACAGTTAACACTACATTACGTCACTACCTAAGAAACAAGGGGAAAATGTATTTTTTTGGATATCCTTGTGATTTTTTGAGCTTGTTCACACTTCACAAGTTCACATTGTATTGGCTCAATGGAATCCTAATTATGTATAGCACGAAATAATTGAGTTTATGTATAGAAGATTAAGACACTTTCAAACCAAATGCTAACCATTTTTTTTTTTTTGGGTATAAAGTACAAATGTTGTTTACATATGAAGTATTCCACATTGAACATTTAATCTTGTTAAGGGCAAATTAGATAAGCTAAGAGAAGCCGAAGTTGAAAGCTTTGCAATGTCGGTCAAGAGACACTGACACCAGCTACATACCAAACACCGGCAAATATACTCCCTCCGTCTCCAATTGATAGTTACTTTTACTAAAAAATCACGGGAATTAAGGAGAAATAAAGAAAGTACATTGAAAAAGTAAATTTACATTGGGTATGCAAAAAAATAGAGAGATATAAAGTAATTAAAGTACATGGAAAAGTTAAATTTACACAAATATTTTTGCAAATGTTAGAGAATTTTTGTAAAAAAATAATATTAATGGTACTTGAAAAAAGCAAATGTTACTAACATTTTAAGTCACTAAAAATGATAAAAGTGGCTATCAATCGGGAAAAGAGGGAGTATCTGATAAAAATACCGAGCTTTTATCCTGGAGGCAGTCGCTCATAAGATGTTGTAGATTTGTAGTTAGCCTTGTACTCTTGTAGTAGTAGATAGTCCAAAACATAATTGTTCAAAATTTAACTAGAAAATGGCACACATTTGGAATCCAAATGAAATGTTTACATAGATTCTCAGTATATACCACAAAAGTACAAAACAAACTAGACAAAAAAAAGTCATGAAATTAACACTAGTAATAGTAAATTAAGTATAAAATAAAGTTCACATGCATGTAAGTAAATTGCATATAACAATTTCCAAAATCCACAACTTGATCATCATCAACCCCAACAAGAGAACAGAAATCAACCTAATCTGCAACGGTCATAAGTCACACAGTACATGCATCCAATAAGCAAATAACCAAATTTAATCTTACTTTATCTTCATAAATTAGAATCAAAACCAAGAATTGCCATCTATAAATACCCCTTAACTTATATCACCAAATTTCACAATTTAACATACAAAACAAGTTGTATTTCATTTTTACCCATCATAATGGCAATAACCTTGATTAGCAAAAATAATCATAATGTTTTAGTTTTCGCTATAATTTTCGGTTTAATTGGAGCATATTATGGAAACATTAAGGTAGGAAATGGGCAATGCAATGGTGATTTGCAAGGGCTTATAACACAATGTGCAGTGTTTGTCCAAAAACCTGGTCCACCAATGGATCCATCTTCAGCATGTTGTAATGTGTTAAAAAATATTGATGTTGCATGCATGTGTACGCATATTACTTCACAGGTTGAGCAGCTCATTAGCATGCCTAAAGCTATGCACTGTCTTCAGAGTTGTGGCAAAACCATGGCTCACGGCTCCAAGTGCGGAAGTAAGTTTTAATTTACGTACTTCACCTCTGCTCAGATTTAGCTGTCATGTTACTAGTTTCAAATTATATTATTAATTTTGATAATTGGTTTTGAACATAAGTTTTGTTTATTTATAACACGTGGTAACTTCCTTCTGATTTAGCTGTCACGTCACTAGTTTATACGTACGTGCTAATTAATGTTTTTTTTTTTTTTTGGCTTGTTTTTGGCAGGTTATACAGTTCCATAAGCAGGAAATGAAGAGCATCTGATTCATCTATGACATTTTGTTGTTGTAGCATCTTTCCATATGTTTTAGGCTTGTTATGGTAAATTTAACTTTTTGTCGCAAGTTTGAGTAGTTACCCTAGTTAATTTTTCTAAGTATTTTGGAAATTTCTTTTAACGCATTATGTGTTAGTGTAATTAGTTTGTCGCTTCATATGTATGAACTTCAATTATCTCAGGTGTTATTGAGTTGGTTTTTATTACATCTTCAACGTCATTTCCCAAAATGCATATTAATTCTCCTTTGCACTTTAAACAAAATGAGTACTTAAACTGTGTGATGATAAGGGATACAATAGGTGCAGTGGTTTGATTAGGCAAATCCGGATCAACGGGTGTCTTAAGTCTCTTAACAATGAATTTTCAGATGAGGGTGGTTTAGTAAGAGCTGGTAAGATCATCTTAAGTTTGAATTTGGCTACATAACCTACATTACCATGTGATAAACGTTCATGCCTAAATTTGGACGATACAAGTCGCTATTGTAAGTGTACTTAAAAGGAAGATACAGCAGAATGTGCTATGAACAAATTGCCTGCACCTGACTAAAGAGCTCACACAGGCCAAGTGTGCACGGCATTACTAGAGGTGGTTATTGGACAGGGTAGCCCAATGATAATAGGGTTAGGGCCAAGGTTATAGGGCTTTTAATGGACATTGCTATTAATGGACATGGCCCTTATTGGGTAGGGTCAATATAGGGGCAACATGTTTTTCCAATTTAGTTGATAAAGAAAATACATAATGTAAAAATAATTATATAGATTAATTTGTATTCATATGTATTTAATAATGGCTTTATCCAATATTTATTTTAATTGATATTTTGTAGGCCCGCCCATTATCAACCCGCGGCCCGAATTGTCCCGACCCTATAAAATGTGACCCTCTTTGACCCTGACCCGCACCGACCCGCACCCGACCCGCCCAATAACCAGGTCTAGGCATTACAAATGAACCATGCCATATTTGACAAATAAGAGCCTGGATTAGGAATCTGAAAACCATGTTCAATTCAACAATCTTAGATACATAATTCAAACAATAAACCTAGACACTATACATAAGCCAGGTTGCTAATGAAGTATGAAATATGAGTTTTCCACCAGCAATGCCAGAAGGAATATGATCTTGAAGCTGAACATTGAGGTAATATCATTGTACAGATCTGGAATAATGAGCTAGGAAGTTTGTAGGCGTTTATAGTTCTCTATCAAGGTAAAAGAACGAATAGCATGCCGCAAATTTAAGAAATGCAATCAGAGCAGGGTCTAATGAGAGCACTTTCAAGTTGAATTTGGGTTACTTGGCAGTATGAGGCGATCTTGGCCTTCCACTAGCTTTGCAGATCTAATGATATCGCCAGTTTTGATTTGAGGAAGAATATCTTGCCCCACTATTGTGTAACTACACCATGATATACCGGTGACGAAAAAAATCACAATCATATGAGAATGTTGAATGTAAAATAGTGATATAAAAGAAAAATATTAGAGTACAATTAAGCTTTAAAGACATACCCAAACACAGAGAATTGACCTTCATCAAATGACAGTCCTCCTAAGCCGGCCTGAAAAAGTGAAAGGGTCATAATGTATTCACATTATCATATTCTCTGTACCACTTAAATGATTATCGAATAATAATAGGTTATATATCCAAGAGGACACAAGGGAAAATTCCTATCAAAAGAGCTAAAGAAAATTCCTACACTATATTACTTGGAAAAAGTTCCCTACTTTGGGTATATGCTAGTATGCTACCACCAAAACTACTTGGTGATGTATATACAGCGCCCTCTAATAAAGCACCTAAATTCAACCTACTCCACCTCCAACCCCCTGCCCTGAATGAGCTTTGAGCATGAGGCCTCAAGTTCTAGAGTGGAAGCTCTAACCAACTGAGCTCCCCTCACATGGTTGAAGATTGAATCTTACAATGGGAACAAAAGAACTTTTTTCAAATGCTGAGTGGTAATTTTGGGTCAGCAATGTGTCGTAGAAATCACCAATAGAATAGAAGTATGATATATTTTCTCAGCCTTATTGGAAACAAAAATGCTATCTTGAGAAAAATAGAAAGATGCTCTGCTAATTTAAGATAATGCCCACTTTTGTTTAGAAAACTACTGTGAGTCCTGTGACATTATTACTTGCATTATTATTTTATTAACTGTTCCAAATTAACATTAAACAGGAATTATTGGAATACTGGTAGCCATCATTTAGTAATACAGGCTATACAGCAGTGTAAAAATAAGGTAAGTTCAACAAGGTTGGGGTAGACTTACATTTCTCTTGTCATACAAATAAAAGAAAAACTGATTCGGCGATGAGTATTCCTCAGAAGAATCACTGTGAGCCATAACAACCGCTCCATAAACAGATAATGGCAAAACTGGCAGCTCACCATCCTGAAATGCAAAGAGAGATTATACATTGCAAAATGACATCAGCAGGCTTGGCAAGTTCTCAGATGGGAATGAAAATGAACACCAACCTGTACACTCAAAGTTGTCTTGTAGAGCGGCTCAAATTGCCCAGATGGCATTAATTCTAGAGGAACACTATAACCTTTGTTTGCGTCAAGTTTGTTGTCAGAGAGAACAGCTTGAGTGGTGCAATTTAGCTTTGTACCATCATATGTTCCATCCATTAACTGATAATTTTGTGCAAGTATGCCATTTTATACAAAAGAGTTAATCAACATAACTTGATCTTGTATAGAATGAAGAAAAGTTGGCAACCTCTTGATTCATTAACACACTTGATTGTTATTAGTTTGCCACATAATTTCATAAGGAAATCATTGGTATTTTAATAACAGCAATATAATTATGTATACATGTGGCCATTGCTTAATAGTTAATTGCTCATCAAGGGTTAGCCAATGCAGTCTATGATACATATAAACCATTTGAGCCATTCAAAGAACAAAGAGCATAAGTAATCAAAACCACACTATTTCACAAGATCAAAATGTTCTTCCACCTCACAATCCCATGTAATTTCTTCAGGTAGAAAACTCAGGTTTCAGCAAATCAAGCATCTCACCAGCCTTTTTCAAAATACTCAGGGGCTCAGAGCCATGCTAACATTAACCCAAATAACCTTTTCCTAGGCAACCTCCAGGACCAAGCTCTCTTCAAGTAAACCTTGATGCTTCTCTCTGTCAGAACTTTCACTATGTAGGTATGGTGAAGTGTACAGAAAGTCAGCGGACCATTGGATACATAGTTTCCAGAGGGAATCCAGATTTCTCAGTGCTGAGTTGGAAGAACTCCTGTGCCTAAGTGCAGTAATTTTAAACGATGGTGCAGTGCCATCCATGCTTCAAATTGTAAAAACTTGGTGGAATAAAAAAAAATGACTAATTAGATTGGTGGAGCCACAAAGGTATCCAAAATGAAAATCCTTTGCAAATCTTGGTTACCAAATTGGAAATATACAAATATAGGGCACAAAAGTAAAATTTAGCCTAACATCAAGAACCTTAACTGGAACTTCTTCCAAAATAAATTCCACCTAAACTTCTCTAACTTTTAGGTGACCTACTTTCCTCCAGAAAATGTAAAATTAATTTGTGTGCATACATATAAGTGATGTCATAATGAGACTTGAACACTGAGAATCCATTTCTCAAATAAGTGATTTTAAACAGATGATGAACTCAATGTGCATAACAAAATTGGAATTTATCAAGGAAAAGTTTTGTTTAAGTACCTTACCAATTTAGCGAAATTCCCAGCAGTCAATGGTGCCGAATATCCATCTATTACAACCTGAATGCATGCATTATTGATAAGCTAAGTATGATAGTAACAAAAAGAAACAACTCACCAGCAAAGAATTTATTTACATGGCATAGAAGTGAAATTCTCAACTATTCAAATTGAAATCCTACGGTTCCTAATTCAACTATAAGCATTCTTTTTAGTACTTATGTGCAGGTGCTACATGATCTGTGTATGTCCATATGATTATAGCCCCATAAAAAGAGGCAGATAATTATACAGAAGGCATTATAAATCGGATCCCTCAGAGAGCACCTGGAGTTTCAAACTTTAATAGATGCTTTCACCCTATATAAGTATATAGTTCCTTTCACTGATCGAAGAATTGTGGGTTTCAAGAAGCTCAAAGGAAACAGTTTGAAGTGTACTGAATGGTAGATCAATTGTCTGGGTTTTAGGCGCAAACAAGTCCAAAAATGTTAAATGAGCAGAATACACGAATTAAACTAGATAATCAGGTTGAATTATTGGATTCTTATTAGTGCTTGCTTTACAATAGAGATTTATTACAGAGTTAGTACCTGAATGGTGGCTGTATTTTTGGCTTCACCTCCAGCTTGAGGAGTAAACGTAGAACCATCACCTTTTTCAATAACAAATTCAACTGTTCCTCGCCCATTTAGCCTAAAGACCAAATATATCCAAGCACAGGTTTAATACAGAAGAGATCATAAAAGGCCAACTTTATATCCATTGCTTCAAAAGCAGCAGATCAAATTTAATTGTCACAAAATGAGTTCATTAATTAATTAGCAGGAGCACTAATCAATAAAAATTATTCCTCTTTCCTTCCACCAACAATGAAAAGAGCAAAAAGCTGACAAAAAGAAAACATGCCTTGGATACTGTGAGTATTGCTGAGGTAATAAAAACGATATTCCTGGAGCCTGTTGCAATCGAAACATGTTAAATTTATTTTTGCCATCTAGTTGAAGCCTCCCCATGGAAGGATAGAAATTACAGCTAATAATCAACTAAATTCAGAAGAAATATATAATACAGTCATTTTATGTGAAGGTGAGTACAGCAAAGAAAGCATGATGAGACCTCGCTCACTAAAGGCTATGGCATGCTTTTAATAGCATCTGTTGCACAATGAAACTACAAAGGTCAGTACTAGAACCCAAGCAGTGAAAAAGGTAACAACTAGCAGAAGAGCTTCTTTGAATCTTAAAAGCTTTTGATCTTGAAGCATTCGGAATTATAATATTGGATATTATGATTGATTTGAATTGCAATTTTCCAAGGGGCCAAGAAACAGAATAGAACAGAAGCTGTTTCTAGCTATATCATCTAATCATAAGCTTAGATCTCTACATATCTCAGCAAATTAAATAGACCCCTGTGATTTCTCTCATGAACCTAGGATGACTAAGTTTTTGGAATGCACTCAAGAGTACATAGCAGCTTTAGTTACAGAAGTGACCTTTCAGTCAAACACTGTTATTTCTCACTTTCAAAGTTCTATGATTATATGAAAGAGCAAATGAGAAAACTTAAAAATGCATTCTCAGATGTAAAAAACTACTATATCATTATGTCACTCATTTGCTTAAATTTCATTTATATATAATAGAATAGTTATCAATATTCAATGATACCTGTAGCAGCTCCAATTCTGCAACTGTATCCAATGAAGATGCAAGGCCCACTGATACTCTATCAGCATCCTTTTCTTTTATGCAATCGAGAAGTGATCGCAAGCCACCCTACAAGAAAAAGCTGAAGAAAGTTGTAAAATAGTATTTACATGACATAAACTAGAAGAAGAAGCCAGCTTCAGAGTAATGGCTAGAGCATGGCCGTGCACCCCTGTTTGGACTGTGAGGATAAGAAACACAAATCTCTATTTCAGTGGACAACAAAGAAACAGCCGTTCCCTGATTTTGTGCATACTGACCAAACACAACTACTAGCTACTCGATAATTTCATCTTTTGTAGCCACTTTTTAGATAGAAGAAAGTTCTCTTCTCTGTAATCTAGTTTTTCAAGTACTTTAAGTTGCTAAGTCTATTCTCAACACTTGTACACATACTCTTGGAAATTATTAACCTCTTCTTTTGCATCCTCTTTCAAAGGGTTACTATAATTTCTAATCTCTCCCCATTATTGTTAGTGTACATAATTGATTCCTTACATTCTTGTTATTATATAATCTTCTTTCTTTTTTCTTTTAGCGTCACAAGATTCATGTCTAGTAGTTCTTCATATTTAGTAGTGTTTTTACTAGCGATCATGTTTTCTAGGTTGTTTTTCCTCAGAAATCAGGTAATTTTTAGGAGGCAATTCGAAGGGAAAAAGAAGGGGGGGGGGGTGATATGTGAAACTTGTTTGTGTGGCTGAGGATTGTTTTGTAGAATAGGAAGACTTGTTTCAATGACTTGTTTGTCATAGGTTTGGTCTTTATTACTTGATTAATAATATCCATGATGCAATCCGCGGAGGATTTGAATATATGTTAGGCATCTTCACTTGGCTCGAGGGGGTTAGATCTCATACTAAAATAACAATGATAGTTGGGGTTGATTAGGGTTTCAAGCCACGCTACAGATTTTAATCCATTGGCCCTGGATAGGAATGGGCTAGGTTGTTTCCTTACTTATTCACATTAGTCATAGGTAAGAATGAAGGGTGGTCGTTACAACTTACAAGTCATAGCATGTTAGTGGAGAGCCAATGCCCATAGACCTCTTTTGTTATATTATTTATCCTATTACAATCTCGTTCGTAGCTCTATCAACCAAAAGTGAAAATGACAGCAAAAACTCATACTCTCATAAGATGTATAATCTCTCATACTCTTATAGGTTGATCCAACCCTTCCTTACTTGCCTAATACTAGATAGGAGGCCTGAGATAGGTTTCTACTTCTTAGATAGGAGTGAAGACGAGCCTAATACTAGTTAGGAGGCCCGAGATAGGTTTCTGCTTCTTAGATAGGAGTGAGGACTGAAGACATGCCTATCACTCTCATGATTATAAATTCCCTTGAACACACACACATTTTTTTTCTCATCTTTTAATTTTCTAGGAGCTCAGGATGAGAATTTCAACATAACGTAATTTAAAACTAAAGAAAAAGCATTTAATTGGATTTAATATAGCATACAGACTACAGAGGTGTTATAGCATACCAAATATGCTGCCAAATTATGCTTAAGCAAGCACAAAGGTCAATAGAAACAAAGAGCCAGCTTCAAGGTAATAAATAAGAAGAAAGCTGCTTACAAACATTGGAAAACATATCCACAACATATATGACATACCTTCCCGTCAATCAAAGATGCATACAGAAGAGAACCCTTTTCCTTCGAATCAGCGGGCATACTACCCAAAATTGATTCCTTTTCATCTAGTGCTACCTGGCATGAAAGGTTAACAGGCTAAAAAGATCAAAGACAGTTCTATTTCTTTGACAAAGATGAGATAAATTTGAAGGTAAAGCAAGTATACATACAAAATTAAAAACATACTCAGAATAGAAGCCTAATTTTAATTGATAAAGATGCCGAGAGTTGTTGCAATGGAGAAGCAGAAACATAAACGTACAGTGCACTATGAAGGGAACAAGATATACACATAATGAGGCATAAATATCAGAGACCAAAACTGTATCATGTTATATATCAGAGAATTTTGCATGATGTGACAAATCTTTTCCTACTAGTTCAATGGGGCAATACAAGCACTTAAAGAAATAAATAATTCACATGCATAATTTATTTTTTAACAAGAGTTGAATAGATTAAATACCAAGTGGAAAAAAATCACTGTAATTTGTCATGATAGATGAAGAAATATCATCATATACTTCTTCCGTTTCTATTTAGTTGACGCATTTGATTTAGGCACGTATATTAAGGAGAGGAGAGAGAGTGAGAGAAAATGAAAAAGCAAGTGGTGTAGCTTGTAAATGCAAGGTAAAAAATTTATACCAAAATGAAACGTGTCAACTAAAAAAAACTTCCTAAAAAAGAATACGTGTCAACTAAAAAGAAATGGAGGTAGGATAATTCTTATTGAGTTAAACTTCAGTTTTTAAGGACATTTAATTACCTGATGCTACAATAAAGTAAATATATTTAAACTTCAGGCTGAATGAAGAAGGCACAGAGTTTCATCTGTCAAATTGAGTTATGTTATCACTGCTGGCTATTGTATTTATACATTTGATCTTTTGATTAGACCATGGATGCTAGCAAGATGAATAATATATATACATTGACATATACAATTCTACAATTTTACATCATTTAAGACTTGATCCTGAAAATTTTAGAAAGATATCTAAATACTTCAACCCTAGTTTTACTCAACAGAGGAGGTCATGTTGGAGTACATAAACATCACCAAGTATGGAGTTCAATGAATACTGTTCGATTCAATTAGTATCCAGTGAGAATAAGGGTTGTTCTTATAATAAATTACAACATACTCCCTCCGTTTTTAAATACTTGCTCCATTTCTATTTTTTGCGCTATTCATTTGTCCTACTTTGACTAATGTTTGTGATTTATACATAAGAAAAAATATAATCTTGTGGGTATCTGTTAGAATCATCTCAATGAATAGATTATTAATTTTCAATTGTTAGAATTTATACTTATTGATAATTAAAGATATTAGTGATCAAAGATTAGCATCGGCATGCGTGCCCAAGAGAAATGGAGCAAGTATTTAAAAACGGAGGGAGTAGTAGTTAGCCTCGGTTACAGAAAGCAAAATGCCACTATAGAAAATCAGTTATACTAGTAAGTGAGCTAGCTTGTAATACTCTGAAATTTAAATATGTAATGCACGTAGTTCATGGATCCATTTAAGACAGATATTGAAGGTTTCTCTCTATTCAAGTAAATTTTATTTCCTTCTACAGTTATCTACAAAACTCTGAAATGAAATTCCAGATTCGAATGTTTGAATTATATCCTTGAGTAAGCCGATACTGACAACAGATCAGTACAGCTGTACAGAGCAGAAATAATCATAATTCTGCTTCATGTAATTATGCTGCAGTGCATGTAAAATATAAATGATACGCTACATAAATATTATAGCTGCAAAGCATAAGAAAACAAACCTTCAATGCTTTTTTTACATTTCCTTCCATCGTTCCGTATGGTTTTCTTTGAGGGATTCTAAGCAAGTATGAGAGCTCCTCTAGAGATTCCTGGACAAGATAAAAATATTTGACAAAGGGGGGGAGACATGTCAAAGTAAGATAACAAGATAGTTCTCAGAGAACCATGTGAAACAATGTAAAGATCAACCTGTATTGTTTTCATGTTTGAGTTTGCTGGTATTGCCCTTCTTAATGCAAGTTCCCCAGTTCTAGGAACTTTAGTATCTGGAGAATAAAGCACAGCCTTTGCGGGAGGGACAGAGTAACCCCACTCAATAATAGGTAAAGGAGTTGAAATCTGAGCGACGAGAAGAACTGCAGCCAAGGTCCTTTGGAGTCCTTTCAGCCCATTCTTAACCATGGGGGTATAAGATGTACCATGCTGATCTGTTGATTCCTGCATGACTGAAGTTCCATTTATGAATTGGGATAACCATGAAAAGAACTGAACTCATTGTACTATACAAGGTTGATAGGAATCTGTAAAGCATTAAATGAAAGATATACAGAACCAGCAAAGTTATATGACTTATATCAAATTATATTATCTTACTCATTCATTCAAACAATTGGCAATTGGCACTGTCTTGCTCAAACAATATATCACATAGTACTAAAAAAACCACCCACAACATGTAATTTCATACTAAATTCTATAAACGGACCAACTAGGCTATATGATAAAAGAACGCGCAACTATGCTAATTAACCTTAAATGAACATTGATCATAGCATAATGCACATCATTCTCCCACATATATAATCTAGACAAACATTTGTGTAAGACGGCCTTACCATCATAAGACCACTTTTGTGAGTCGAAGCAAGCATGTAACCCTATCCCTAATTCTAACTCCCCTTAGCCCAACCAACCCATGATCTTATGAAAGTAAGAGTCTTATTTAGAAATTTGTATATAATCTAGCAGTCTAGCTAGTACTCTTTTCGTCAACAAATAATCTTCTCGCACTCCATTGAAGGATGGCCAAAAAACACCTTCTTATCAATTATAAAAGAATGTTCACCACTAAATCCATGTAAAATAGAATCCTATACTTACTCTCTTACTCTCATACTCTTATCTCACTATACTTAATTCATCAATTTGCGTCTCCAAACCTAACAAAACGATTATTAAGATAAAAGAAAACAACACATCATACTCCCAATTGCATAACTCAATAGTGCACAGCATGCTTCGGATGAATTTGTGCAGTAAACAACATTAACAAATTGAAAATAAGATATACAAATGAGAATTGAATGTACATTGACAAATTGAAGTAAAAAAAAAAGGGGATTATCAGAAAGAACCAACCTTTAAGGAGTAATGGGTAGTTACGCGTCGAACAGTGGAATGCTGGATTGTTTGAATTCGAGGGAAGAGGAAATGGCGGTGAAGGGGAGAAGTGAATTGGGAATTCATTGAAATTTTGGGAGATGAAGAGAGGAAGATTGGAGAATATGATAATTGGGACGCCATTGAAGAACTGAGTTGGGGGAAGAAGAGGAGGGATAATGGCGCGTTACCTATAGCCTCATCTACTCAACGTTATCTCATCATCAACTCATCCGGCTTGGGTTACTTCTTACTTGTTTGGGTATTCATTTTTTATAATTTTTGTTCATTCCATCTCGGAGCCAAAAATATAACTCCGATAATTACTTATTACTCCCTCTGTTTTTAATTAGTCGTTCCATTTCTATTTTTTGCACTATTTATTTATCCTAGTTTAACTAATGTTTATAATTTATACATAAAGAAAAAAAATATAGTCTTTTGGGTACTTGTTGGAATCATCTCAATGAATAGATTATTAATTTTCAATTGTTAGAATTTTACTTATTGATAATTAAAGATATTAGTGATCAAAGATTAGCATCGGCATGCGTGTCCAACAGAAATGGAGCAGGTATTTAAAAATGGAAGGAGTACGTGTAAAAATAGACATTATTTGTGAGACATAAAAAAATTAGATATTAGATAGTACTCTGTATTATTTTGACAATCAATCTAGTATAGATTGCGTATAATTTGATAATACACTTTTGATTTTGTGGATTCTATAGAGTACCCATGCTAATGCACGATATATATCTTTGGTGAAAAAAATGGTAGATATTGGAGAAGTTAGAGAGAATGGATGGTTATTGCCGGTGGTAGGCCTGTACAAAACTATCCGAGAATCCGAAAATTCGATAATCAGATTTGTAACCGGTCCGAATTTTTGGATATCCAATCCGAGTTTTCATTTCGGATCGGACATCCGATCCGAAAAAGCCGATATCGAATGCGGATTTGGATATTAATTTTCAAAATTTTGGATATCCGATATCCAAAAGATATCCGAAATATAAAGCCTAAAATAGTGAAATATATATAGTTTTTTTAATTGTTTCATATAAAAGTAACCCTGTATTATTAACTTATTATATTATTCTTAATATATTTTGAAAATATTTATTACAAAAGGACTACTAATTTGTTAAAATATACTTCCTCTGTTCTTTTTTACTTGACGTGTTTCTTTTATCATGCTTGCCAATACAAAACTTTAGCGATCAATAATCTTAATTTTCCGTAAGTAAAAATTATAAAAGTTGTACATTATGATAGTATTTATTGAGACGAATTCAAAAAGATCCCACATGAATATATTTTTCCTTAGATATCATTCACAAAAGACAGTCAAAAGAGAGGTAATGAATAGTGTAAAAGTCAAAGCGGATCAAGTAAAAGAGAACGGAGGAAATATTGTACAACTTAGTGATAAAAAAGTAAAATTAGTGAAATTTAGAAAGTAATCATAACAATTTTACTTAATATTGGATAATGGATATCCGAAGCACCCAATTCGAAAATTTTGGATATTCGAGTGTTCAGATATCCGTTACGAAATGTGTGACCCAAAATCACATTTCGGATCAGATATCTGATCCGTGAACAAGCCTATAGGGTGGTTATTATTTAATTTTTTGTAAAGAAAATTTTTAGGGTAAAAATACCTTAGATACGTGGACCAATGAGAGGAAGCCACGTGTCGAGCTCAGGATGGCCCACGTGGCTTAACATCCTCTTGACACTTGGCGCCCTCAGATACACTTCTAAAATGGCGGCCTTCAAGGGCCCAAATTCTAGAAGCACCGTTTTACGGCGCAGCCCACTGAAAGTTAGGTCAAGTGACCTAGATAGGGGCACACTCTCCAAGGGCCCTATAAATAGGGAGATATTTCCCCACTTTGGGGACACATTGAATCATTGATTACACCTGCATTCTCTCACATCAGAGAAAGACCTGAGCTTGGAATCCGAGCAGATACCCACCTAAATTTCCGTTCTCTTTATTCCCTTTCAAGTTACTAACTTGATCGTTGGAGGCGGAGCTCCACCCACCCGGAGTCTCCGTTATTTTGCAGGTACAACCCAGCCGGATCAGACTTCGTGACGTAACTCACCCAAGGGACAAAAAACCCAAAACATTTGGCGCCGTCTGTGGGGAGAGTACCTCGAAGATGGTTCAAGAGTCTGTACCCCTTAACCGTCTGGGCGATGACCCAGAAGTCTTTACAAACCAGGAGGATGAAGATCCCCAGGTCGAAACCTTTACAACCGATGACGGCTCTCTCAGAATCAAGCACATCCGGCCCAGAGAGACTCTAGAGCGGGGTGCCTCCCAGGCGGGTGCAAGTCGACCCCCTGGGCAGCCGGAAGGGGAAACCCATACGGCCTCAGGATCAGCACTTGTCACCCGAGACGAACTCATGAGGTTCATGACAAGTTTCAAGGGTGAAATTAAAGAGCTGATCACCCAGAGCCGGGCTAGCCCAAGTAGAGGTCAGTCGGCCAAGAAGGCTCCTCTGGAAAAGGGGAAGTCAGTCAAAGATCGGCAGCCAACTCCCCATCCAAAGGAGAAGGCAGCCGGGACCATTGATTGGTCCAAGATTCTTCTTCCTAAGAGGAATACCAATAACACCCGCCGGACTCAACAGTCGGTGGGAAGTAAAAAATCATCTCTTGATGCCCGGGAGATTATCAACCGGAAGAGAAATCAACAGTTGTCTGAATCGGCTTCTACGTCGAATTTTCCAAACAACTTTAACAATACTTCTGCGGGTTGCGCTCCTACGTCAGGCGGTTCAATCTGATTAAAATTCAGATTCAAGGACTGTTTGATGAGGTAGCTTTTACAGACTTTTTCAAAGGTCTAAGAGACGGGTCGACTTTTAAGTTTGACCTAGTCAGAAAAGGGGCTTTTACCTTACAGGCGACTCTGAGAGGCGGAAAGCTACATTCAAGCTACTGACCTCTGCTCGCCTGGTAACCAGTCGGACTCCAAGAGGTCCGACAAGCAGAAAGACATCCGGCCTGCCCAGCCGGCCAAAAAGAAAGAAAAGAGCGAGAAGAGAAAAGAAATCTGGGCGGTTAGTGATTCTGACCAGCCGTCCCAGAAGAAGAAGAAAGAGTTTAAACCGTACGTCCCCAATTACGAGTTTAACAAGGACTGCAATTCCATCCTCATGGAAATTAAGGACCGGCTGTCCCTAGAGAAGCCGAATCCAATGAAAAGTTCCATTCAATCAAGGAACAAAAATAAATTCTGTCAATACCATGAGGAAGTTGGCCATGACACCAACGACTGCTTCAGCCTTCAACGGGCGTTGGACCGTCTGGCTGACAAGAGAATGCTGAATTCCTACATTTCTAAGTCCCCAGCCGGGGCAAAGAAGAAGAATAAGGGTCAGTCCTCTAAGACTACCCCCCAGCCTGCTAGTAGCTCGGATACCGACAAGGAGCCGGTCTACACAATAGCAGGCGAGTTCTCATGTGGTGGCCCTACCATCCGGGGCACCAAGAGCTATCTTCAAAAGATGGACAAAGATGATGATGGGCAGGCGTCTGCAAGCTCCTCCTTCCCGGATATTCTGATCACCGAGAAGGATAGGGGCAGTGTTCACCGCCCACACGATGACTCGGTCATCATTGAATGTAAGGTTGCCAACCAACTGGTTAGACGGATCCTTATTGACACCGGCAGCTCATCAGACATCATCAGTCTCCGGTGCTTGCAGAAGCTGAAATACAATGACAGCAGCTTGCATCCGGTTACCCACCCCTTAGTTGGCTTTGGGGGTGGAATGGTTTACCCATTCGGAAGGGTTGATCCACCCATCCGGCTGGGTGACACCTAGTCGTCAAGTTTTTGGTCGTTGAGGAGTTGACCGCCTACAACATTATCTTGGGCCGGCCAACCCTCAACGAATCCAAGGCTGTAATCATCCCTTCCCTCATGCTCATCAAGTATGAGAGGGATGACAACTCTGTTGGTTCCTTGAATGGGGATCAGAAGACGGCCCGGGAGTGCTATCTCTCAGCCGTCAAAGATACCGTGGACCAAGACGGCCAGGAACCAATAGACCTTGACAATGTCAAGGATGCTGATCCAGTACCAGCCCCACCAGCAGCCGGGAAGAAAAGAAAGGCACCTATGCTGGTGGAGGTGAAGAAAGAGAAAAAATAGCAATCACTGACCGGTGAACAGTCAGATGAGCTCCGTCCCCAACCGGCTGGTGAACATATTGATATACCTCTGGACGACAGCCGTCTGGAGCGTACCGTGAAGGTTGGGACGGTTGCTTTTTGCAAAGTTGGGTGCAGACTTGCACCTTCTGCTGAAAGAATTCAAAGACATTTTTGCCTTTGAAGTGGAGGAGATGTCAGGCGTCAGCCCGGATCTTGTTGTCCACAAACTCGCCGTGGACCCTAAAAATAAGCCCATCCGGAAAAAGAAAAGAAATCACGGCGAGGAGAGAAGTCAGGCGGCAGCTGCCGAAGTTAAAAAGCTGTTGGATGCTGGGTTCATTCGGCCATGTAATTTCCTCGACTAGGTGGCGAATGTTGTGCTTGTAAAGAAGCCGAATGGTACTTGGCGTATGTGTGTTGATTACGCAGATCTCAACAAGGCATGTCCCAAGGACAGTTATCCGCTTCCTAAGATCGACATTCTGGTCGATTCGACAGCCGGGCATGCCTTGATGAGCTTTATGGATGCCTACTCCGGCTTCCATCACTAGTAGAAAAAAAGCATTAGGCACCCCCCATATGGCACCAGTTCAGCCTAAACCGGTGCCCAAAACCGGTCTAGAATTGGGCGGGTTTTTACCAAAAGAGAAAAGGCACCGGTTCACCCTGAACCGGTGCCAAAAATAAAAAAAGGCACCGGTTTGAACCGGTGCCATTCATTTTTTTTTTTAAAAAAACGGCTTTTTATTTTATTTTATTTTTATATATATATTAAGTCTCAAACCCTAAAGCTAATTCACTCACAAAAAAACTTCGCCGCTCATCCTTTCTCTCTCATCCATTTCTCTTTTATCTCCTCTCATCTCCTCTTTCAATCTCTTTCTCGTTCTCTTTCAATCCCTTTATCATTCTCTTTCAAACCCTTCTTTCCATCAAATTTGATTGCATTTTTTTTTATCGATTTCTCGGTTATTTTTTTTTTGTTTAAGATTTCAATTTTTTTCTGGGCTTTTGATTTTTCTTTCAATTTCAATTTTTCTTTCGATTTCAACTATTTTGAATTCTGGGTGTTTTCGATTTGTGGGTTATTCTGGGTTAATTTTTTTGATTTCGATCTTGATTTTTTTTTTCTATTTCTGGGTTTTTTTTTTTCGATTTCGTTTGTTTTTTTTTTTCCTTTTTGATTTTGTTTTTGATTTCTGGGTTAATTTTCGGCTACAATAATCGATTTTGGGTTAATGTATGCGTTTTTGGGTGTTTTTTTTATGGATTTGTTCGAAATTGATTATTTTGGGTTAATACAAGTTGATTTGGGTTTGTTCGAAGTTAATTTTGGGTTTAATTGATTTTATGAGTGTCTTCGAAATTTTTTATGGGTTTCTTCGAATTTTTTTTTGTTTAATCCACCACGAACACATGCATGAGCAAGGTTAGGATTTCTTGATTTTAATTCGATTTATTTTTTATTTTCTGGGTTTTTAATTGATTTTCGAATTTTGTTTTATTTTAATCGATTTATTTGTTATTTTTATCGATTTTAATTTGTTTTTTTAAGTGATTTTCAATTTTTTGGTTTGGTTAATCGATTTTTAAACTTATTTTAATTCGATTTTTTTTTAATTTCTGGGTTTTTTCTCTCGAAATTTTTTTATTCTGTGGGTTTTTTTTTCTTCTGATTTTCGATTTTAATTTTTATTTTAATCGGTTTTTTTTTCTGAGTTTTTTTTATATATTTTTATTTTTTGATTTTGATGTTCTGGGTTTTTTTTCTAGGTTTTAAACTGATTTTCTTTTTTTTTTTGTTCGATTTTCTGGGGTTTTTATTTTTTACTTTTTTCGCAGCAAGGTTAACCGGTGCCAAAAACTTTGAAATATTTTTTTGTGGGCCTTTTCAGCACCGGTTAACCGGTGCCAATTTCGATTTTTGGCACCGGTTTGAACCGGTGCCTTTTTGGCCCCCTTTTTGGCACCCCTCACATAGGCAGCGGTTCAAACCGGTGCCTTAGACCGGGTTTGAATCGCTGCCAAATGCCTTTTTTCTACTAGTGCATCAGATATCCCTGTGGAAGAAAGATCAAGAAAAGACGGCCTTCGTCACTAATCAGGGGCTATTCTGTTACACTATGATGCCGTTTGGCTTGAAAAATGCGTCGGCTACGTTCCAACGGATGATTAATACGGTCTTTATTAATCAAATTGGGAGGAATGTAGAGGCATACATTGATGACATGATAGTCAAATCCAAGCAGCAGGCGGATCACCTTGCTGATCTCTGAGAAACCTTCACCACGCTCAGGCAACATAAGGTTATGTTAAATCCTAAGAAATGCGTCTTTGGTGTTGAGTCTGAGAAGTTTCTCGGATTCCTGATTGATCAAAGGGGTATAGAGGCTAACCATGAGAAGATACATGCGGTGATTGACATGAAGTCACCCCGCACTGTCAAGGAAGCACAGAGACTAACCGATTGTCTGGCCGCCTTGGGGAGATTCCTCAGCCGGTCAGGTGACAAATGCCTTTACTTCTTCCAAGCAATCAGGAAGAAGACCAGATTTGAATAGGGGGATGATGCTGAGGCGGCCTTTCAACGGCTGAAAGAACACTTGCACTCTTTGCCAAGGCTTGTTAGCCCACTGCCTAGAGAGGTGTTATACAAGTACCTAGCCGTTTCAGATCATGCCCTCAGTGCCATTCTCCTTGCTGAGAGAGACGGTGTTCAGCTTCCGATCTATTTCATTAGCCATGTTCTAAAAAATGCTGAGCTCCGGTACCCCATGGTAGAAAAATTTGGCCTTGCCCTGTATATGGCTTTCAAGAAATTAAAACCTTATTTTCTGGCTCATCCGGTTGTAATCTACACTGACCAGCCCCTCAAGCGGCCAATGTCTACTTTGGAGTCATCCGGTAGAATGTTGAAATGGGCTATTGAAATTCAAAGACTTGAAATCACTTTTGAACCTAGAAAGGCAGTGAAAGGTCAGGCTTTTTCCGACTTCATTGTTGAAATTACTCGACCGGTGCAACCGGATAACGTTGACCAGGTTTGGAAAGTGTATGTAGACGGAAGCTCAACGAAGAACGGCTGCGGTGCAGGAATTATATATGAGTCCCCTGAGGGGGACAAGTTTGAATATGCACTGCGGTTTAAATTTCAAGCCTCAAACAACGAGGCGGAGTATGAAGCCCTGCTAGCCGGAATCCACATGTGTAAGGCAGCAGGGGCAACTAAAATTGACGCCTATTCTGATTCTCAATTGGTCGTCAGCCAGTATGAGAGAACATATGAGGCAACTCATCCGGCTATGATCAAATATCTTCAGGCAGTCAAAGAAGAGGTTGGGACACTTGAGGAATTCCGTCTAAATCAAGTGCCTAGGTCAGATAACAACCAGGCGGATGCGTTGTCCAAATTGGCTTCATCCGCCTGCTGTGATACTCCTCGGTCGGTCTTTTGGGAAGTTCTTGAAAAGAGAAGCATATATGAAGAGACCATTGGAATCTTAGACCGAAGCTCTACCTGGATGGATGGCATCCGGGCATATTTAGCAGACGGCAAGCTTCCTGATTCACCGCAGGAGGCAGCCGTCATGAAAAAGCGAGCAGCAAACTTCGAGTTGAGAAACGGAGAACTCTTCAAGGCGGGTTTCCTCAAACCTCTATTGAAGTGCGTTACCCCAGAAAAGGGGAAAGAAGTTATCGAAGAATTGCATGCTGGATACTGCGCCTCTCATATAGGCGGCAGGTCCCTAGCCGTCAGAGTCAGGCGGCATTATTTCTGGCCTACTCTTGAAGCAGACGCTAAAGAGTTAGTCAAAAGATGTGACAAGTGCCAAAGGTTTGACCTTCTTATTCGCCGCCCGGCTACTGATCTGACGGCAATCCACAGCCCAGTCCCATTCGCCAAATGGGGCATGGATATCTTAGGACCTTATACGCCTGCTCCAGGCGGAAAGCGCTACATTTTGGTGGCTGTGGATTATTTCACCAAATGGGTAGAAGCTGAGCCGGTTAAGAACATCAAGACAATGGATATCATCTCTTTCATCTGGAAGAACATCATCACCCGGTTTGGGGTACCTATGTCTATGGTGTTTGATAATGGTCCTCAGTTTGAGACCCCCCAGCTCAAGACTTGGTTGGGAGATCAGGGTATCTCACACTGTTTTGCATCAGTCGGCCGACCCCAAGCAAACGACCAGGTTGAAGCCTTCAACAAACTCATCTCAGACGACATAAAAAAGAAAATTGAAAGAGCCGGTGGTTTATGGGAAGAAGAGTTAATTCATGTCCTATGGGTCATCCGGACTACTACTAAAGGGGCAACCGGAGAAACCCCATTTCTTATGGTATACGGTGCTGAAGCTGTCCTGCCCATTGAGCATTACGAGCCGACTCTCAGAGTTATGCTCTATGATGAAGAGGCAAATTGGGAGGCCATGCGGCTGGCATTGGACTCCCTCCCGGAACACAGGGGCAACGCTGCCCTGCGCCATGAGATATACCATCTAAGAATGACCAGAGCCTATAACAAGAAAGTGCACAAGCGCCCTCTGAAAGTGGATGACTTTGTGTTACGAAAATTGGAGGCAACCGGTAGGGCCAATGAGGCTGGGAAGCTAACCCCTAATTGGGAAGGCCCTTACCGGATCTATGAAGAAGTCAGGAATGGCACATACCGTCTGGAAACCCTAGACGGTCGCCGCCTGCCTAGAACTTGGAATGTAGATAATCTAAAAAAGTACTACTTCTGAGAATGTACATTTTTTGTAAACAGTAAGTCAATTAATGAAAATTCAGTATTTGTTTGCAGATTTATTGCGCCATTATTATTGTTCGTCCGCCTGGGCAATGTCCATACGGACCCTGAGTTTAACTTACTAAGTTTGATACTTAGTTTAGTTGAACATTATAATTGCTTGTCCGCCTGGGTAAAACTCAGACGAACTCTTTGTTTAATTAATTACGTTCGATACTTGGTGTAAATTATCAATTGCTTATCCGTCTGGGTAATACTCAGACAGATTATTCGTTCAACCAACGATGTTCGCGTAAAACTAGGCACAAAAACGCTTAGTGGCTGTACAACCGGTCTCAAACAAGACCAAAGGCCAAAATGGCCGGATGGTGGCTTATTTTATAAAACCGCCTGTCCCAACATGGACAAAGGCGTCCGGCGACACCCCTCCGGGTGCAATCGCCGCAGAGAACAGAATATTTGTGGGTTCTATGTACTAACGCAGATGGTGAAAATTGAAAGACCAAATTGGTCAGCTCATAGCCGTCTGACCAGAATAACCTAAAGAACAATTAATTTACCGAAAACCGGATGCCCTGAGGCATCAGTCGGTCATCGGCTGAAGTTCTTAGGTTATTTATTCCAAAGTTGCACTCACTCCCCCTATTGGGGCAAAAGATTGTGTAATGGCTACGCGTTAACCCCAGACGGAATACAACCGCCTGGGTAAGAAGCACAAAGCACCCGTTTTAATGGTCGACTATGCACTTGGTTTGGGGCAATCGCCATTGTGATTGATTGGCCTAAAAACACTCCATACTTCTCCTAGTATCAAGTGTTTTCAAGCCAATCAATCAATTTGAAATAAAACCAACCACATAGCCGTCAAGGGGCAAGAGCACTCGGATTGCAAACTGCCGCATGCTTTTTTAAGTTAGGCAAAATATTAAAGAATTGCAAACATACGCAAAATTCAAATAAAAAAAAAACTCAAACACAAACAGGTATAAACAACCGACTGAGTCGGAATACTTCATTAATATTAACAATGGCTCAAAGGCCATAAGTTGAGTTAACCGGAGTTACATCCGGTGAGGAAACAAAAAAATAAATTGTTAACCCAATCCCACGGTTGGTAAAAATACAACATAACACGGCAGAAAGTGGGGAGGCCCGCCTAAGGCTGAGGTGGTTGATGCTGCTCCGGCTGAGTTTGGCTGGTTTGGCCCTCGTTATGCTCATCTGCTGGCTCCTCAGTATCAGAGACATCATATCCCTGCTCAGCAGCCCAATCCTTGAAGCGAGGCGGGGGAGCATCACCCAGTAGCTGGGCATCATACACCTCAGTGGCGTAATCATACCTCAGCTTATAGACCTCAAAGTCTTTTTCTGGGTAAAGGAGGCTCCATGTGATCTTCAGCCGAGCCAAGTTTTTCCGCTCATTCTCCTCTGTCAGCCGTTTTTGCTCTTGGGCAAGCTCGTCCGACTGTTTATTACGCAGATTGATAAGCTCAACTCTCAGGCGGTTAACGTCTGTTCGGAGTTGGGAATTATCCTTATCAGCATCTTCTAATGCCTTGAGATCTGATTTGGCATCCTGTAGCTGCTTATCAAGGTCATCAGCCCGGCTTTTAGCTTCGTCGTTTGCAGCCGTCAAACTCCGGATCAGCTCCTCCTGTTTCAACTCTACTGCTTTAATCTTTAAATTACACATATAATCAGTATATTCAGCAGAGTTGAGGTTTTCAAGGGCCCTCCATTTGGCGTCATTTACCTCTTCCTGTTTCCTCCTGAAGGTGCCCCGGAGGCTGTCCACTCTCAGCATTGTCTGAGACAAGAACAGCCGGCTTATGAGTTACTTAGCACAATTAAAGATAAAAGATGTCAAGGTTGTGGGATTTACTATCTCATCCAGTTGACCCATTATCCGGTCGAAGTCCACGACCTGCAGATCAGGTATGGAGTTCTTCTCAGACCGGGTGAGGGTCCTCACCATCCGTTTTGCAAAACCCGCAAGATCTGACTTGTCAGAAGTCAGATCTGCATCAAAAGTAATACTATGTGAGATAGAGGCAGCGTAGTCGGCATTCATCCGCTGCCGGTTGCTGACCGACTCTTTAGAGGGATCAACCTTGGTCTTGACACTCATAAAACCAAGTGGCCAAGGTATTTCAATCCGTCCCTTACCTTGGGCTTCCGGATGGCTCTCCGGCTTCTGATCCTCCCTAGGCGTTGCCGCACCGCCTGCAACATTAGGTGGCTCGCCACCCTTCGATGCCGTAGAGACATCCGGCGCTTTCTGCTGTGAGCGTTCCGAGCTTTTGCTCAGTTTTCTCAGCACATCAGGGGATTTGCCCCCAGTCGTTGGACGACCGGATTGGGCAGATGATTGTTTCTGGGGTTGAGGAGGGTCCTTCCTGGCGGCTTTCGTAGCCGGAGTTTTCTCCAGATCGTCTCCTTGCCTTTTGTGCAGCTTGGAGAAAGATCGTGGAACCTTCTTGACGGACTCCTGAGAAATAAACAGAGGGTAAGAATACCTAATCGGCAACATTATAAAAAAAATAAAAAAAAAGAGAGAGAAAAGAAAGAAAAGAAAAAGGAAATATGCAAACGCATAAAGTCAGGCGGTCTTACCCCGCCTTTCTTGGAATCTTTTTCCTCGACGGCTTCCTTCTTGGCAAGTGCCGCCTCTTTGCGCAACAGCGCCGCAGACTTAGCCGGTGTCTTTGCCTGGTCTACCATTCTAAAGGCTTCATCTGCGAGAACAAGAATTTATGATTAGAAGAAATTATGGCAAGTCTGCAATAAAAGTAAAATAACAATCATTCCGGATGAGAAGTATTCTACCCCTGAGAAACATGGTACTCAGCCCGCAGGCGGACAAGAAGCACTCGTCCTTGAAGAAGTCCGGATGGGGAATCCAGTTTTTGGGTACTATGATTTGTGTCCCATCCCCCATGGGCTCAATTGTTATTTCAAAAAATCCCGACTCCATTATTTGCTCCCGGGCCTTAGTAGATAGCGCCGGGAGAGGGCATTTACGTCCAAGAAGAGTCGGCTCAGTATTGTACCGGCGCAGTGTCCGGTTGTGTCTTAAGGTTGGGGGAAGAAACCAAATAAAACTTGTCCTTCCACCCGGACCATTTGGACACGTTGTCCAAAGTCATCAAGTATTGGGGCAAGGTAGTCAGAATATACCATGTCCCATGGCCACCTGGGGCCTTGCTCAAGTAGTGCATATGAGCGAAGGCGGAAAAACTGGGGTTTATATTTTGAAACTCGCAGGCGGCAATGTAACTAAGAATATTCACCCACGAGTTGGGGGTGAGCTGCCAAACCCCTACATCGTACCCTTTAAGAATTTTCCTAATTCCGGGGTGGAGGGGGAACCGGAGGTCGGCTTCGATAACCGCCTCATAGCAGATGAAGTAGTCGTCTGCATGGTCAATATCATGGCCCCAGGCCATTACGGCGTCAGCCGGAGGAACGATGATCTCCCAACCCCTTCCAAAGGGGTGTTTTTCCTTGAAGGCCCTGAATCCGCTATTGAGGAGGGCGATGTTACCGGACAGCATCCGGGTCCTTTTAGGGTTGGGGTTGTCGGCGACCTTAGGCGGCTGCTGATAGTCAGCCGCAAAATTGTCCTGGTCAGAGCCGGAAGACTCGGCCCTTGACTCTCCGCCGACCTCAGCGTTGCCGGCTTCATTAGAGGAGGCGGTACCCTCGTCGCCTACCTCTCGTACCCCGGAGCTCCTGGAAGTAGAGGGAGCCTCTTCGTCAGATTCGCTCTCCTCCCAATCCCTCTGTTCCCCGTCTGGGAAAACCTCATCGGCTGGCACTCTCATAGTGCGCCGGCTCTTAGTCCGTCTGGCCGTTTGTTTCGTTCTGGCCATTGTGTTCTGCACAGACACAGAGAGGGAGGAATTCGGAGATGAGCATATTGGTTCCGACAGTCCAGAAAAGGCACCCCCTGTTCTAGACTCAGCCGTTCCGGGGGATCGGCTGAGTGTCCTAGGCAGTGCCGAGTGAGTGGATTGAGAACTCATTTATATTCTCTAAAAATCTATGTACACAAGCGGAGGAAAAATGGTATACAAATTGAAAGGGAGGAAAGCTAAAATGGTACAGGCGGTTACCTCGTTTTTACTCTAAAAAATCCGAAAACTGCTACAGCCGGTAAACCGGGTGTTGAACTGCTAGCACACGGAAGCTTGATCTTGTTGTGATGCAGGCGGAAGCAGAGAATCTCTCTCTAAGAACCTCTCTTTTTCTCTCTCTAAAAAGTCAAATGTGAACGTAAGGTGAGAAAAAGGGGGGGTAACTTTCTATTTATAGAAAGTGAAAGCGGGGGGGGGGGGAGATCTTTGATTTGAAATTCAAAAATTTTACCCGTTACTGCTCACCTATGAAAGGTGGACACGTGTCACAGGCCCCACGTGATATGCACGTGCGACCTGTGAGGGGCAAATGTCTAGGGTAAAAATACCCTAGACACGTGGACCAATGAGAGGAAGCCACGTGTCGAGCTTAGGATGGCCCACGTGGCTTAACATCCTCTTGACACTTGGCGCCCTTAGATACACTTCTGAAATGGCGGCCTTCAAGGGCCCAAATCCCTAGAAGCGTCGTTTTACGGCGCAGCCCACTGAAAGTTAGGTCAAGTGACCTACATAGGGGCACACTCTCCAAGGACCCTATAAATAGGGAGATATTTCCCCACTTTGGGGACACATTAAATCATTGATTACACCTGAATTCTCTCACATCAGAGAAAGACCTGAGCTTGGAATCCGAGCTGATACCCACCTAAATTTCCGTTCTCTTTATTCCCTTTCAAGTTACTAACTTGATCGTTGGAAGCGGAGCTCTACCCACCCGGAGTCTCCGTTATTTTGCAGGTATAGCCCAGCCAGATCAGACTTCGTGACGTAACTCTCCCAAGGGACAAAAACACCCAAAACAAAAATAATTGAGGATTTGACTTAAGGTGTAGAGTGATTTCCCTCAATAATGTTGAAACAAAAACAAATTCCCATTATGCACCTATTTAAAAACAAATTCCCAAAATACCGTCCATATAGGATTGGTATGTAGGATTGGTATTTAGTTTGGCTTAAAACCGCTAATGTTCTTAACGGTTTTATATTAAAATCGCACATGAAACCGATAGCAACAGTAGCTGTTTTTTTAAATATTTTTTAGAAGAAGCAAAGAGACATGTTATTATTGAAATCGGGTCTCTTTGAACTTAACAGTAATAATGTGGGCTCTCTCTTTCCTACTGTTGGCTAAGGCATGGTTTCAGAAAAGAGACCGCCTTTTTATTGACAAGTCTCTTTAATTTGCCTCCTTACTTTTTTATAAAAGGTAAGGAGGAAAAGAGACATGTTAATAGAAATAGGTCTTTCTATAGCTATAACCGCTATTTCCAGTAGCGGTTTTAAGTTGTTGAACCAAATAAGAAAAATATACTCAACAGAGCAATTTCCCACAATATTGTTAGAATAAAAATAAATTTCCTTTTTGCGTCGATTTGGAAACTAATTCCCTAGATACAGTCTATGTAGGATCGGTGTTAGGTGTGATATTTTTTTCACCTTAAAACCGCTAAGGACAATAGCGGTTATAGCTTTAAAACCGCAGTTGTTATTAGCGGTTTTAGAAAAGAGACCGCCTATTTCAATAAATAGGTCTCTTTTCTTCCCTTACCTTTTTTTAAAAAAGTAAGGAGGCAAAGAGACCTGCCAATAAAAAAGGAGGTCTCTTTTTTGAAACCATGTCTTAGCCCACAACAGGAAAGAGAGCGCCCACATTATTACTGTTAAGTTCAAAGAGACCTAATTTCATTAATAATGGGTCTCTTTGCTTTAAAAAAAAAAACAAAAACCCGCTTATGTTGCTAGCGTTTTTAACATAAAATCGTTAACAACATTAGCGGTTTTAAGCCAAACCAAATGTCAATCCTACATGGACGGTATTTTGGGAATTTGTTTTTAAATGGGTGTATAGTGGAAATTTGTTTTTGTTTTAACATTATTGAGGGAAATCACTCTACTCAACACCGATCCTACATGGACGGTATCTAGGGAATCAATTTCTAAATCGATGCACAAAGGGAATTTATTTTTATTCTAGAAATATTGTGGAAAATTGCTCTTAGGTGCAACATGCTTAATAATTGACTTAGAAATTACAATACAGAGTATAAATAGATGGATTATCATACAAACAAACTTGAAATATATCATGAGACTTGATTTATGAAGGATTGTTATGGTATGGTTCTAAATTGTAAGGATTATTCTCCTCACCTTATTTTCACCCATCTCCTGTCAAAAATTCCCTAACCCTAATCTCTCTATCTCTCTCTCACGTACGCCCTCCCCTCTCTCTCTCTCTCTCCCCTATCCGTACGACCGACCCCTTCCCTTGATGGCGCATAATGTTCGTGGTGGTAGATCATGGTTAGTTAATTCCCCTCCTCTTCGTAGAAGGTTGATTGAAAGGGTTCAATCACGACTCAATAGCATTAGTGGAGGTTTAATTTGTACCCATGGACTACGCAGAGGAATCACGTTTAGGGTTCTTGTTCTCCTATTGTTCTTGCTCGATCACACGTGCAATTACGCTTCAAATGTACAATTATATTTTATTTATGTGTTGTGCATTGATCTTGGTTATTAGATGTTTATGAATATGATTCATGCAATTCTGCTTAAAGTATCTAGTCTTACACTTCTTACATATCTTTATTTGACTATTCAATTAAAAAAATAAATTACACAGAGACGAAGCATTAGAATTAGCTTCCTCTTTGCAAGTCTTCGTCACTTGGGATGTTTTAATTCAACTTTGTTGGCTAAGTAATCTTGGAGATTTTTGCAAAATCCTTAGTTACTAGTCTCCCGTATTTCGAAGGCTAGGTATCCTACCCTACTTAGTGTTCATTACCACACTAGACTTTCTCATCCTTCTTGGGGTTATAGGAGTTTAGTAAAAGGCTTCAAATTTAAATCTCTTGAATCATGTCCTTTTTATTAGAAGGTGGGAAATGGTTCATAGGTCCATATTTCATAGGATTCTTGGGTGCCTGGTGATTTAGTGTAGTTCAAGGATTCACTTGCTGGATCAGATCTTTTGATCTCGTGCCTTCATTACTTGATCCATGCATGAATACATGGGACTATTCTTTAGTTCACAAGTTTTTCTCTCCTTTAACGAACTGCGGTTTGTATTCTGGGTTTAGAACATCTTCGTCAAAAAATAAATGATTATGTTTATTGGAAATTTACTCGAGATTGATCCATTTTGACTAAATCAGTTTATGCTCATTTGATCAAACATTTGGATTGACCGACCTCTCTAATTATCAGCACTTCTTCTCATTGATGGAAATAACTTTAGGGTATGCCTATTCTTCCTAAGTGAAAACTTTTAACGTAGAAAATTTTATATAAGGCATTACCGGCGGCTGCCATTTTACGTATAAAAGGTATGCCGGTTAGGGATGGCAATGGGGCGGGTCGGATGCGGATGATGGTACCTCCATACCCATACCCGCCTAAAAATCTTATACTCATCCCCGCCCCACCACCTGTGGCGGGTACAATATCCACATCCATACCCGCCCCACCGAGTACAAGATAAGATCCATCCCCACCCCATCATCCACTTGGATATTCATACCCACCTTATACCCGCCCCAAAATCGTCCCAAACCCGTTGCCATGATGCTCTATTGTATCATATTAATGACGATTATATCAAATTAGGTTAAGAAAATTGGAACTTTCACCATTCAACCTTATTGGGTCTTAGGGGTATCAAGTTTCATAAATTCTCAACTCTTCTAAAAGAAATATGGTGCAGGTATAAGGTGGGTACGGGGCGGGGCGGATATGGGGCGGGTCTACTCTAAAATCCATACCCGCCCCATCACCCATGGAGGTACACATTTTATACCCATCACCCGCCAAACCTCCCTCCATCCCCGCCCCACTTGGGTGGGGATGGGGCGGGTCTCCCACTTAACCCGACCCACTGTCATCCCTAATGCCAGTTGATCCAAACCGTGGTTTTTGCAACCAAGCTCCTGAAATAGTTGAACATCTTTTCTTAGATTGCCCCTTTGTTCGTCTTCTATGGGTATGTGGTCCCTTAGGTTGTCTACGAATTCCCGATGAATCTTTATTCCCCTTCGAGGTTTAGTTCACTATAGTTTGTTCACTTCCTTGGCATCTATGAAATATTGGTCTAGGTTGGACTCTTTTTTAGAATGGCAAGGGAAATTTGGATATCGAGGAACAACATACATTTCTGTGATTCAACTTGCTCTCCTAGTTCAATTTTCCAACTTGCAAATGCCTAGATTTTGAGGAGCTTTTTAGCTAGGGAGTTCCCTATTCCTAATCATAGCTCCACCTGACTGGGTTTGGTTTTCATCTGTATTCGTATTTTCTTCGAGGTAGGGACTTCACCTACCTTTCTATAGATCTTACCGTTGATGATGCTTGGGATTCAACAGACTGTAAGGTAGGTACAACTAGGGATGGCAATATTAGGTGGATATCCTCTAACCCGCTCCACCCGCTTTAAATAAATGGACGAAAGCCCAAATTAAATGGATAAGAAGCGGGTGATGGATCGGATCGGATGTGGATGACATTTTTTTTTCAACCGCTAACCATCCACCCACCCGTTTAACATATATTAAATAATAAATCTATGAATTTTATTAATATAATGTGAAATGTGCAAGATTACTTTTTTTTTGTTGCAAATTAATTTTTCAAACAAAATGTTGTTATGGATTTCTTTTTTTATTAAAAAAATAAAAGATATTGTATATATAACTGAAAATAAGAGTTTTTATGTGAATTTTTTTCACTACTCATCCATTAGTCATCTGCTCCATTCGTTTCATTCGCGGATGATGGACATACGGATATGGATGATGGGTGAAGCGGATGATGGATGGAGAGATTAGAATAATGGATGGGTGCAGGTGAAGCTCCACTCGATCCAAATCCGATCTATTGCCATCTCTAGGTACAAGTTGGATTTTCTCGTCCGTGGGTACCAATGATATCTTTGGGTGGAGGTGCCCAGGCTTGTTTTGCCCAATAGCCTGTTTATTCTTTCTACTTTATGGGATGGTGGTGTCACAAACATTTCTACAGTCGATGGATTTATCAAAAGATTTGAAACATCAACCTTTCCTGTTTGTCAAATACTGAAAGTTAGACATCAGTGAGTGGTCTTTGCTCATGATCTACCAACTTTAACTCGTTTTCGTCAGCTTCTTTGCTTTCGTTTTTAGTTTCTGTTTTTTTCTTTTTGTACATGCCTTTGTAAAAATTAAAATACGAGTAAAAATAAACATGGCCAGTCTAAGGAGGCATGATGGACCACTACCAGGTATGGACTCCTTTGGTCTATACCTAGGGGCAAAAATATACTTTCAAGTAGATATTTAGACAATAATTATTTTGTTACTAGCTGTAAAAAAAATACTCTCTCTCCACTTTCCCCCTCTCTCTCCACTTCCCCCCCCCCCCCTCTCTCCTCTTTCTCCACCGAAATTCTCACTGGAAACCTTTTTTTTTTAAAAAAAAAATTCTCTCCTCTTTTCCTTTGTAATTCAAAGACCTCAAGGCTAGTTTGTATTTCGACCAGAATTTTCACCGAAAAATAATTTGAAAACCTTTAAGTGAGAGGAGAGAGACATCACCATCACCATCTTCGTCTTCATCAACAACAATGCCGGTGGGTTACTACATCGTCCTCACCACCACCACTATCGAATATGTAATAATAATATCCAGAACTACGATAATAATATAAAATGATAACAGTATATAAATCAACTATAGTAGTATAAAAATCAATAACAACAATATAGTCAAACCCACAATAATCATATACCCAAAAAGTATACAAAGCAATTCAACAATAACGGTATACAAATAAAAATTAGTAGTATACAAAATAAAATAACAGTATACACGTTAATAATAACGGAGCACCGACAAACAATTAATGTTGTCATCTTCAACTCCTTCACATCCAAATTGTTTCGAATTTCGACAACACCAAACAAAGAACTCACCGTTTTTCATGGAGAAAGTTGTAAATTTGCATACCGGTGGTGAATTCATCGTCTCTCGTGACCAAAGTAACAAGATGTTTAAAGACCTTGAAAATCCTTCGTCGCCCTCCAATTATATTACCTTTTATCAACCACAAAATTTGCTGCTCCGGTCCGATGCCGGTCGTTTTTTCACGGGAAACAACAGCAAAGAGGGGAAATTTACTTCTCTCTCCTCCTTTTTTTTTACCCACCCATCGTCTCATTTTACCCCCTATTTTATTTTCGCAAAATTCAAGTTCATATATTTGATAAACGTTATTTGTTTATATACAGGGGCATTTTGGACAATTACGTCATTTAAATGGGGGTATTGTGGCCAAAGCACACCCGGTGACAAGGAAAAATTTCCAGGTATGTAATACCTATGTCACGCAAGGCAAAAACGGTGTTAGTTGAGTTGTAAAAAGTCAAAATGTCAACGTAAACCGACAAATGGACGACGTTAGGGTATCAGAGATGGGGAAAAATAGAACTTTAAGGATTGAATGAGGAAATTGGGGAAAAGAGGTAAGTGGCAACGAAATACTTAGGGTTTCCACAATTGAATTGCGCGTGAATTGATTATTTGATTTAATTTGCAGCGCACGAAATAGCGGTTGGAGATTCCAGTCATAGGCGGTGAAGCATCAATTCCATTGAAGTTCAATTAGGATCCCAGGTAATGAGGTATATGTTTGTGTAAACATGTATTAATGTTTTTCTAAACATGTATTATGTTTTATTGGTTGTTGCAATGAATTGTTCCTGGTTAAATTGTTTATTAAAGTGCGAAAATGTGATAATGCGGCATTGAATTTCTTAGAGACATTGATGTGAAACCTGTTGTGATGCATTGATTTAATTATGAATGTATGAAACCTCTGTATGAGTGCTACAAATCGGGAAGAAGTAATCAACTTAAGCACCCCATCTAATATGGTTTCAGAGGGGGAAAATCTGCCGGAAGCAATGGTTGAAGTCAGACTTTCGAACAATGATGAGGTATATTGCTTAACTAAATGGAAATAATATAGTAATAGTTTCAATGTGAGCCATCGTGTAATTAGTAATGAATGTAATGTCAATGAATGAGTGCAGAGCGTTGCTGAATCAACCGAAATGGGAAAATCAAAGAAGTGTGAGGTAATAGGATTAACACTTCATGAGCTTAGTGTCCTGTAATCTGTTTAATAGATTAGTAATTAAATGTAATAATGTTTGTAGGGTCGCAGTGGAGTGATTAGCCGGACGTTGATTGAATTACACCCTGCCTTGTTCAAGGTAAAATTTCCTCCTTAAAAATGTGAAGTAAGGCTATGTGGTGTCTGTTAATTTTTGGAAAACTGCATGATTTGATGCATTTTACTTGTAAGCCTTAAATAGAGGAATATTGTGGGAAAACATTGTATTTTGTTATTGTGTGCATCCTTTGATGGTAATTTAGCTTGATAGGATGACAGCATGAGCCAAGGTGGTATGGTGAAGGCCAGGGGTGAGGTTCTTAAACAACAAGCGTTGTTGTGTGGTCGGGTAAGACTGAAACTTAATGGTTGTTGTGTTTATCTGATTTTGAATTATGTGTCTTAATGGTAGCAATATTAAATAATGGTGATTCCCTTGCAGCCCCCCAACATGAGTTGTAGAATAGAGACATTTGGTCGCATATGCCAAAAATTTGATGAAAGGAGAAAAAGATGGGTGACAGAGATGGGATTTGGTGGACTTCTCCATTTGGTATCAGACATGTACTTACCCAGGCAGCTCGCCTACTGGTTAATGACTAGGATTGACCCCATTAATAAAACATTTGTTGGGTTGGACGGTCGTGTGTTTAGGTTTTCTAAGAACCAAGTCAGATGGATTTTTGCTCTTCCAAATGGGTCACGTGTTGTTCCGTCTAATAAAACAATGACTCCTGAAGTGCGGTCAAAAATAGAGAAACTATTGTTGAAATATGGGCGTACATGGGACACGAAATCTTGTACAAGGTCTGGGCGTGTGTATACCTCTGCTGGGATTCCTGTGACTTCTGAGTTGCTTGAGAGGTTAGAGGGTAAGTTTGACCCTGATGAGGAAGAGGATTTCAAGTCGTTGTTTCTTCTTGTTGCTTTGCAAATGGTGTTGTGCCCAACTCAGTGTCCGAGACTGGCTTCAGATTTGCTTCCTGCTTTGAGCTGTGCGTTGGACTGTTCCGAGTACGATTGGTGTGAGTTAGTGCTCAACAAGCTGATGGACAGTGTTGCAAATTTTGGCCGGAGATTTTATGCAACCGGATTTTCCAATGGGTGTGGGGGTTGTGCTTTTTTTGCTGTGGTATGATGTTAGACAACTCTTGACATATTATTTTAGTTATGCTAATGGTATGTGTAATTTGTGTTGTTATTATCTATGTTGTTGCAGATTTACTATTTGGATCGCCTAGACAGGGACCCAGTACGGTGGGATGTGTATCCGAGAGTTAAAGTTTGGACCATGAAACTTATAACGGAGGCATCAAAGGAGGATAGATTCACTAGTGGTGACTATGGCAAGTTGGGGGTAAGTCATAAGTAGAATACTACACTAGTCATATTGTTCTGCTTATGAAATATAACAATTTAATTTTGTAAAATCTAGCAAGTAGATGTGGCGTACGGTGAACGTCATTCACGTGAAGCTAGGGACACCGAAGGCCCTCCATCCAACGTACTGTATCAGGTGAGGGTCAGGTTCTAGAGATTAGTGATTGGTTGTTGGTTTTGGGAGGTGGCATTGGGTTACAAAACATTGATTTTTTGGTATGGTGCAGGATGTGGGCAGCTTGGTGCACACCTGTAGGAACAGAAGGCGCAGTTCGGTAGTATACGCTCGTGGGAAGCGTAAGGCATTGGCTTGAGAGGTGTGGTTATATCCCTGAGTATGGTGTTGTCAAGTGTGATTGTAATTCTACTTGTAATATTTATAGCTTGGATAGTCGAAATTTGGCCCATATTTGATGTGGGTGAATGCAGTATACACACTTGTTTGAAGTGGGCCTCTAATGTGAAAATTATGGCCCACTTATGATGTTGGTCCGTTTTCATACTGGGCCTTGACTGTAAACTTTGGTCAGTTGTATTTCATTCATTATATGGACACAAAGCCATAAGTGGAAATGGATTTATTAAGGCCTATTAACAACTATCAAAAATCGAACAAATGATTATTATTTAAACACATCGTTGGTAATACAAAGAGTATAATAGTATTTGGGAACTAAAAAAAAAAACAGTCAATAAAAAAAATAATGTGTCTCACAAGTATTAAAATGAGTAATACATTCGTAATAAAAAAGAATGGGCAAGTTTAGTATATAAATGAGTAATAAAATAGTGAGTTTCTATTATGTAATAATCTTAGGTATCTACATCATAATGTTGTATTGGTAGATGCAGAAAACGCCGAAGATATAGTCACATTTTCCTCCTAGTAGCAAGCAAAATGAATTCCCAAATTGTTTGCCACCACAATGATTACTTTTGTTTGTAGCAATGAATCCTAATTCAAACAGTAAAGTGGTAGTAGTCTCTGCGCTAATGCAAAAGTGTGTTGGGCCTATGCTATTATTGGGCCGCTCGTCATTTAACTGGGCCTTAACTATGCTCTTGAGATGAATTAATCAATTACCCCAAAAACGCGAGGTTGGACGATTTATAAGTTTTTACGTTACTTAAATTTGATTTTAGAAGACAGAAATGATCCTATGAATCCAAATAATTTTAATTTTATTAGTCGACACTTGATAAAGAAAAAATTTATTTTATAAGGCTAAATTTCTAGTGATTATCCGGAGAAAAAAAAGTTGTCGATTGAGTATCCTGTATATAGCGCGATGTGAATTGTAATTTGTGGAGGATGTTTTAGTGAAAAATTCACTAAATAAATATGTTGTTATTTCAATCTCCCAAAAAAAAACATCAACAATAGTTATTTACTAGTTTAAGTCTCATGCAATGCACGGTTGTTATTAACTTTTTAAAAAAGGTTATTGTATATTTTTATAAAATAAATTATACTCATAATATTAATTCAAAAATAAATATAACTTTAACTTTTATACCTAACTATATCAATGTCTTAGATTAGCTAGTGACACTTAGAAAAAAGAGGCTTTATTTATTTATTTGAAAAAATCTAAGGTTATATAGTACCTGCACGTTCTGCGTTATTATTAATACAACTTTTAAGAGTAAAAAATAAAGTGTGTATATATGTCTTAAGAAAATTATTTTATTTTTAATTGAATTAAACATTATTGCAAAAGTAAAAAATTGGATGAAAAAAAGTTAATAGTATTATCGAAAATTAAAATAATGTATAGCAATATTGTTTAATAATACTCACCTCATTTTTTTTTTATAAAAATAATACCTAATATAAAACACTACGCATATGTAAAAATATATTAGTTAGGTTTATATGGAGAATTATTATTGTTAAGAATTTTAATTGGAAGAAAGATATTTTAAATTATAATAAAATGATTTCCTTCAATATATAATCTGCATAAAAATAGAAAGTAAAATTGGGCGAGAAAATTTTTAATGATATTGTGACAAATGTCATTTTAGATTCGCTTTTAGTATAGGTTAATTGATATTCATCATTGGCAATTGTTTATTACTAAAATTTCCGGCAAAATTTCTTTCCAAAAATATCATTTTCAGATAAATTAAGGCATACATGAAGATTGATTATGACATTGATTCTATATTATTAAGTCTAAGATCTAAAGTAAGGTTCCTAAAAGATCAATTTGCACTTTATCACTTTTTTTTCATTTTTTTTTACTTGGAAGGAATGAACTTTATCACTATTACATCTTTAAATATCTCCTCCGTATTTTATATGCAACACACCATGTAGCGCGATAATCCAGAAAGGTGCGGTTAACATGATATCACAAACTATATAATTGGATGAGTATTGGATTTGACGACTATATTTTAGGCGGTTTAAAAAAAGGGATATAGTCTAGTTATACGTTAGCTAAATTTGCTTTGACTCTAGTTGCAAGAATTGTGGCATTTCCTTTGTAGGTTAGTGCTACAAAATTGTGACGGGCATTTCCTTTGGGTTTGCCAAAGGTTGTGGGAAGAAAAGTGGGGTTTAGATGATGTATTAAACTCTAAATTAGGATGCGTGTTTGTAAGTATTGTATTTTAGGGGATCATGTGCTATGAAAAGGTATCTAGTATAGTTATTCCTTAAAGTAACTTTCCTTTATGGTGTGTATGCACGTATTGTTAAATTACTCTTTTTGGGGAAGTGTTGCAAGAAAATGATAACCGAGGAAGTATTTTTACGCAATACGAAATGTATCTAATGCGTTTTAATACGTGGTCACTAGATTCACTATATGTTATTTACATTTTTTCGCCTTATTATAATATTTATTTTGCATTTGAATAGTTGTGAGGATAAGTGGATTAGTTTAATTAAAGTATTATTGGGCTGAATATTAGCTGTAGGTATAGATTAAGGAAAGAGTAAAGGATAAACTCTCTTAGGATACCATACAATTACTCTCGTAATAATTAGAGTTATAGAAGTTAGTCATTTAATTACTACATGCCTTGATTAAGATGAAAATGAATTAAAACATTCATATGTATAGTAAAAGATCAAAAGAAGTAACTAATTATTCACCAAGAGTGTTAGTCCTAGGATTTGAACACGCGACATAAATAAAGTAACTAATTATTCACCAAGAGTGTTAGTCCTAGGATTTAAACACGCGACATAAATAAAGTAACTAATTATTCCTAGTTTAAAATGACCCCAACCATAAAATTCATATTTTCAACGTTAGAAATCTCCTTAAGGGGCAACTGGTAAATGATAAAACATAAGCTTTATTATATCTTTAAAAAAAATTAAGAAAAACGATTATATGGACATATGTTATTTGTATATGTGTTCTCATCTTCACTTAAATTTTTAACATCCGGGTCATTGGAACTTTCATAATAAAGCACTAAAAGCTTAATGAAAAATCAATTTAATGTACGAGGAATCATAAAAAGTACGAAAATTAAAATCCTTGTTGTTTGAATGAAATGAGCTATTGACCGAGATTATTAGTTTGATAAATAATTTTAGATTCATGACCCGTATCTAATTTAGTTGGATCTTTTATTTCACATTTTATATCCATAAAGAAATTTTATTTAAATCTCAACCCTGCTTCCCCTAGTCTTGCTATGATTAAATTAGTGTTGAGTGATCAAAGGTATGTGATTGATTCGAACAATTGTGATAAATTAGGGCTTTAATTTAATGTTATTGGATCGACATTATGGTTGCTACTTTTTTTAAGTTCGTACATATTTAAAGAACTATTGACACAAAAAATTAAGTTGAGAGATCAAAGTTATGGGCTTGTTTTGACCTATACCGAATAATCATGCCTTTACTTTTTTTATGTGAACAAGTTTGAACTTGATTGGAAAAAAATTTGTTTGACAAATCATTGCACAGTTATGTGATTTATTTGCACAACTGTGAAAAATTAGGACTTTAGTTTTATTTTTTTGGATCGAATTTAGGATTGATACTAGTTATAAGATTAATACTATAGTAAATCAATATATTTCGCAAGTTTTGTTTACGTGGGGCCTGGTTGAGTGCAATCATTAATCACATTGTTATAAGACAATTAAGGTAGGATAAGAACATTTTTATTTAAAACAAACAACCCTCAACTCTACATACTACCAGCATAAACTAAGTATGAATTAAAAGATAGGATTGTACTGCTAAATAGACAACTCGAAAATAAATCTTTAGGCAGGGGTGATTTAGTCAATAAAACCCAATTTTGATTAACATGCACAGTTGACTTCAAAAAACACCCCTTTCACGTCAAACACATATCACCTCTTAGTACCTCTATTTAAGTGGGGGTCAATTGTCTGAGCTTTACACAAGCCTCTCACTTCTTTATAACAAGCTTTTATTACTGAGTCCTCCCAAAAGCAAACACCATGAGTTCACCACCACCTACTAGGGTTAAACAGTACACGGCTGGTATATCCTCTAGCTTTGTTCCTGTCAAGTGTGCAAGATCAAATGCGCGTAAGAAGACTACTCGCCGCCGTAAGTCCATTAACACTGTTGCGAACAACCTCCTCCGTCAAAGAGGAGCTCGAGGAGGATCTCCAGTCGTGGTTGATGTAGAAGATGGCGAAGCGCCCATGGCTACTCAACCTGAAGCGGTTGCTGCAGCGGAGCGTGAGCAAGCCGTGGTAGCTGCTATCCAACAACCACTTCCTCAAGTTCAGGTTCAACCCTTTCCTAAGGTGCAAGTGCAGCCGTTGCCTGAGGTAAAACACCAGCCCTTTCCACAGCTTCCCGACGGAGGCTATGATTTTTTAGGGATCTCCCAAGCACCTTCCACCACCTTGACTTCTGGTGGTGTTGCTACCCCCCTTCTGAAGCGGTGCGGGGCTGTTTCCGAGTTACCTTCCAACCTGGGTGTGCTGGTGAGAGCTCGGCGGTAGGAGCTCAGCCTACCTTGGTTGCACCTATCCCACGAAACCCTTTCAGGCAGCCATTCTCACGCCCATACTATGGGTTTGAGACACTCCCCGTTGCACCTAGGCGTGGAAGTATCTTGGCGGGTGCAAACAGTGCAAATCTAGTCCGTGTTCCGGTCTATATTGTTCGAGTTTGTAGCCTCAATCCTAAGGATCCTGGTATGTTGTACAACATAAGGGAAGACGAGACTTTTGTGCACATCTATGGCGATTATGCAACTAGGGTTGATCGCAAAAAGGATGAGATCACTATACAGAAGTATAATGGAATGGTGATTTCAAGGTCTAGCACTCCTCTTCTAGCTGGTGTTAGGGACATGAAAATCTTCGTTCGACCTGTGGTATGATTCTTAGCTCTTGAATTTGTTGTTAAATTTAATATTTATTATTCTTATTAATTTAATATTATTGTTAGAGTTATTATTATGTTTAATTATATATTCTATCATTATTATGTTATTTAGGCATTAACGTTGATATGTTTTAGACTTTCATTCCTACATTACGACTTATGTAACGAATTTTTTAATGAACTAGTATATTAGCCTTGCTTATTTGGGTAAATTCTATTTTGAGTACATTAAAAATGGAGGGTTGTCATGCTTAGTGTGTGTATTGTATAAATAAAGCAAAGAGCAACTTCCATTGTTTAAATAAGAGATCCTTAATTTGATCAATTCTAAAAAATATGGTCGTCCATAATTGCATTCAATAAAAAAAAAAGGTACTTGTGCTTGTATGTTTGACTTTGCCAATTATATTAAGTGATGTCACTAATACGTGTGCTTCAATTATAGAAAAGACTATATGTGGGAATGTTTGGTGATGGTAAGTCAACATGTCAAATTAAAAAAAAAAAAAAAATGTTGTTCTTGGTCTTTTCGTGAAATTGCTTTTTAATTGGACCTTTACATATTAATGACATTGAATTAAAAATTAAGGGATATATTTTTAATAATGAACTAATGTACTATGTTTAATTTCAAATTTGGTTGTAGAACCCCGAACACAACGTTGACACACGTGTCAAGCAGTTTTTTCTTCGTGGTGTTGTGTCCTTCCCGATCAAAGTTAAGGTTGTGGTGGATCCAAACGAGCTTCTCGGGGATATTATTGAGGATTGGGGGATAAAGAGGAGCTTGGCACGCGAGCAAATCATTGTCATGTATGAAGACGAGCATCTCAGCTCTGCGCAAACCGTGAAGGGAGCGGGAATTAAGAATGAGTATGACTTATTCTTAATGCCCAACCGCCCCTACACACTGCTCTAAGTTTGGCGTACAAGGAATTAAGTGGCTTGATCATATCCTGATTAAGTCCATTTTGTAATAGCTCTAATTATATGCATGCTTTTGATAATTAAGTCAACAATACTTTTGTAAACATTTTGATCTTAATGTGTGCTACAACTGGGGTACATGTGTTGACATCATTAGGAAATATTAAATATCTAGGTGATGTGTGGCTATAATCATGGGTAGTAGGATTTATTTTATGGTTTGTGGGTTTAATTGGCTAATGGTAACTTGTTCCTAGTAACCTAAGTTAGGCTAATGGACTATGCTTCTTAATGTAACTAACAGCCTTATATGGCCTGTATGATATTAGACTATAAATAAAGGTTGTGTTGTTGTGAATGCTAAGATTTGAATTTTCTTGTGTATGCGAAATTTTAAATTTTAATTTTTGTTGTTATTTTTATATTTGTAGTTATTCCAGTTAGGTTACATTAGGAAACCTTTATTTATGTTTTATGTATTCAATGTATTGATTATAAAAGGCCTTGCAAATAATTGTTTAGGTTGTTAGTACAAATGATTAAACCAAATCTGAAATAGGAACATTTGTGAGTTTGGCTAAACTAAAATTGCTCACCTTGTTAGTTATAAGTTTTTAAGACTTATCTGTATAACATAAAGATATGTTGATTATGGATAGCTATTTTTTTAATTGTAGCCAATTTGTTTATGATGACAATAGGAGTTACTACATTTAATCCATCTAGACACTATTAAAAACCAATGTGCATTGTCCATGTGGAAGGTGATTTGATGAACCTTTATGGGTAGTGACAAAATGGAGGCACAATGCATTAGATGCATTTGAGATGATGTTTACCAAATTCATTTACTAATAAGATAAAGAGTGATAAGTACTCAGCTTTTACCTAGTATAAAATGCAAGCACTAGTTTGCATGCCCTTCCAACATATCCTTGCCTCATAAGTCACATAGTTTGCACAAAACACACATACAGCCTTGCTAGTTATCTTCCAAAACACATCAACGGACAGGTTGCTTGTACCCAACTTGTACAAATATGATCCGCTCAAACCCAGCTGCCCTCTAGGCCCTGCAGCAGGTCCAAACCCCCCTCTCGCTGCACTGCTAGCGCTAGAGTATGGAGGTGAAAATGAAGATGCTGAAGAGTGCCTCATTCACTTCTTTAACTACGACATCGGATCTCCCCCCGATTATTTGTTTAACTACTCTCCAATTTTCACCGAATGCCCTTTTAGGAACCCTCAAGACCCACATGATTCCTTGGTCCAACGAGGAAAGAACCAAGGCTGGTTTTGCTCGTAGACTCAACTTGGGTCGTGTTGGAAAAATCGTTAGGAAGGAAAAGCCAAGAAAGTGGATCAACAAATACTTTGGGATGTGTATCAAGCCTAGCACAAGCAATTAGTGATAATATGTAAGTGAAGGGTGAATCGTGTCCCTTACTAGAGGGATATCCAACTAGTTAGTTAATAGTTAATATTTTTATATTCTATTAGGTCTGTCAAGGGTATTTTACTCATGTTGTTTATTTGTGTGGCTACAACTTCTATCTTAGAGTGGTGCTTACTAAACTAATCAGCACGTACCTAAATATTATTGTTTGTGAAATTAGTATTAGTTATGCAAGTTTTAGTAGGTGTATGTTCGGCCTAGGTAGTGCTCTCAGCCAATGTATGCACTTCGTTGTAATAATGAAAGTTCATGTTGCAATCCTATGATTAGTGTCTTGAGTGCATTTTAAATTTTCAAACATATACGATGCAAACTCGTCCACCTAACAAAAAAGATTGTGGTTTGAGCCGTTTTAAAATTTACAAAATTAAAATAACAACAAAATAAATAAATACAAAGCCTTTAAAATTAAAATAAATAAGAAAAAGCCGTTTTTTTCCTACTTAAATAAAAAGATTTGGGTGCAAAATTAAAATAACAACAAAATAAATAAAAATACAAGGCTTTTAAAATGAAAATAAATAACAAAAAGTCGTTAATTTTTTATTTTTTTATTAATTTTATTATTTTTTGTTTAATTTCAAAATAAATAGGGATTGGGGTGTGACCCATTTTAAAATTTACAAAATTAAAAAAACAAAAAAAAATAAATAAATTCAAGGTTTTAAAATTAAAATAATTAAGAAAATTTTAATAATAAAGTTATTTTCAAATATGTCGTAATTAAAATTCCAGCGCCAATTTAACTAACAATTTGCAAACAAAAGCCATGCAATTGATTATCACGATGTACACTGCATATATATAAGCCCAATAATTTGGTAAATTATATATAAGGCCAATCAAGTATGCCACTAAGGTAGCCCACTTACTACATTAACCCAATTGCATTTTCTAGATTGCCAGCTGCAATGGGCCAGCCCTATTTTATTACAAACCAATGTACCACTATTGAAAATTCAATTTTAACAACTGATGAACAACTATGTATATATACCTATAGCATAATAGTATGTGATCTATTTTTATCATAAATTCCATTTAAAGATATTGATAAGCCATATAAACTGGTAACACACCAACTTAAGCTAAAATGAATTTGACAAGCTACATGTAACAAATTAAAATAAAAATATAAAAATAAATATAAAGTACTTTAATAATTAAAAACATAAATATAATTTAAATAATATTGTAATGAACAAATATGTCGAAAAAAAAGTTCATGACCCAAAATAAACTAACACTTTGCAAACACACAAAAATTCAAAGACATGCAATTGAGTACAATATACAAGGCCAATAAGTATTTGGTCCTATCAAGTATGCCATGAAGTCAGTCAATTACTCCATTAGCCCAATTGCATATTCTACATTGCCAGATGCAAAGGCCTTTCTAGTTTTATTAGAAACCAATGAACCAGTATTGCAAATTCAATTTTTAAGAGCTAAGGAACAACTATGTACATATACCTAGAGCATATAACAATGAATATCAAGCATTACGTAATACTTCAAATTTCAATTCTGAAATTGTATTCATTATGTAATATAAGGTCTTAAGTCTCATTTTCCTCATAAGAAAAAAAATAAAATAAAAAAGAGGCCATAAGTCTAAACTCAATTTATATTAGCTTAAATCAATCATAAGTCATAAACAACCACTCTAATATATAAGTCCAATATCAGCAAGCATGAATGACTTATAGTCAGCATGGTAATGCATAAAAACAACCCAACAAATAGTTTACTCACATGAAGTGAGTCCAAAAAAAAAAATAAAGAAACAGGGTACACAATGGAGTCATACACAATCATCTCACCATATTTCAGCCAACACACAAAATGTAAGTGCTCGATGGAAACTACAAACTTTGTGACATAACTGTTGATGATCCCAACGGGCTGTTTAGCAGTATGTCATCTTCAGGAATATGGTCCAAGCCCACACATTCAGTAGCAGCGGTGGAATTCTTTTTCTTCTTACTTGTCCTACTTCGAGTAACCTGTTACTTAAAAAGATATAATCAAATAGCTGAAGCAGCGCAACAATACCAACATTCATATTCCTGATCTTATTTGGGAACTTACAGGAAGTTTGTTAGAAACTTGCACCATATAATCAGGTTGCAAATCAGAAGCATCGCTATTACACACCTATAAAACAATATAAAAACACACCATCAGTTTAAAGACCAACTGGATCAACACATTTTTTAACCAGTTACTACAAAAATAGTATTTACAAACACAGGTCACAAACCTGATGTCTACCCTTTTTCTTAGGTGGAATCTTGTAGCCAATCTCCTGTTGAGTCTTATTACGACTTCCCTTGGGTCTCCCACGCCCTCTTTTTTTGGGAACTGGATCAACAAATGTCGACTGAGGGGTTGGTGCAACATCCTGAGTGTCGGTGAGCTCTCCGTTCTGGTCTACATAGGCTGAAGCACCCCCATCAGACACTGTCTGTACCGTGGCATTTCCCTCTCCAGGGTAGTTCATGCCAAATGTCTGAGCCAATTTCATTCCCCTCCGCTTTGTTATTTTTGTCTCCAACTCTGCTAAGCCCTTTAACACAATCTCAACACTCTCATCATCTACCATGGCAGCTACATCACATATTGCTTCAAAAGCAGTCATCTTCTTTTTGTATCTTTTCACCTCCACCGTCTCTGCAGGGTCATGGTAGGCCACCTTAACTAGAGTGTGTTTTCGAAGTATGTCCTTACGCCAACGGTCCAAAATGTACTTAGAAGGTATGTCGTAAACATGATTTAGGTCTAACACCCTAATAATATGTTTACACATAATCCCATTGGTCTCAAATTTCCTACATTCACAAGAAACCTCTTTAGTTTCCTTGTTGAACATAGCACAATAGTACCTCTTCCTATCGGTGATAATCTCCTCATTAGATCCCTCCAGCACAATCCAGACTCTATCCTCAAGCACATATTGACTAACATTTTCTGTCATCTTTGTTTCTTCACGAGGGCAGCAATAATTCATCCGAATGCATTCTGTTTGCACTTCCTGGAAAATTCGATCAGTGTACAACTTCTGAAACACCTTCTCCAACTTGTAACCAGTTGCAACACGACGAAGGAACTTGGAGCAATTAGCATCAGCATCTGTCTCATCTGAAACCCTTTTTTTCATTGCCTTTGAATACTTCTCAGGAAACTCGTACAACTTGGTATTCCGGTTCAAAAAACCATCAAAAAAGCTATTTATACTCTCCACACGTTGTGTTGTCTTCATACCAGCCCAGAAATACTCCCTCATGAATGCAGGTACCCACATGTGACGCTCAGCGTACAAGTAAGTTAGCCACTCGTTATGTTGAAGCTTATAGTGTTCAATGAAGGCAATCCAGCGGTTCTCAAATTCCTCTATGTTAAGACTCTCATAGACAATTGACTTAAGCTCCTTCTTCAAATCCTCATACCTAAGGAACAAACACTCAAATCAAACACATTATTGATATGTATAGTTGTAAAGTAAACTAACAACCACACTTAAAGTTTAGAATATTTACACACAAAAGGAATCAGAAACTATGATACTTATATTATCAATATATTCATTAAGATGAAAAAAATTATATCGCAAATTTAAGTGTCATACCTTTCGCATTTCCAGAGTTTCTCTGGTAATTTCTTCATAATATGCCAAATGCACCAGCGATGTCGAGTGTTAGGCATGGTTTCCTCCAAAGGCTTCCTCATTGCTGTTGCCTGATCTGTTAGAATGACTTTTGGAGCACGGTTGTTCATACATGACAACCATTGTTTGAATATCCAACTGAAGGTATCACAATCCTCATGGGAAACTAGAGCGCACCCTAGAAAAATTGTCTGCCCGTGATGGTTAACACCAACGAAGTTCACAAACGGGAGATCATAATCATTAGTTAGGTATGTTGCATCAAAGCACACAACGTCGCCAAACTCCTCATAAGCCATGCGACTTCGAGCATCAACCCAAAACACGTCCTTTAAACGTCCCAAACCATCCAAACGCTGCGCGTGGTAGAAGTTTTGGTTATCAGCTTGCATTTTTTCAAAATATCCCATCATAGCAGTTGAATCTCCCCCTACCATCCTTAACCTCCTAGCCTTGTACACTTCGTGCTGCAGGTCCTTTACAGTCAAATGCAGCCCATTTCACCAACACCATCTAACTCTAGACACCCATAGATTTGGGATATAGGTACACCCTGATCAAAGAAATGCAACAATTTTCTCCATACCGACGACGTTAATTTCTTCATTCGGTACTCCTTCACAAGTTGTGCGTCCTCTGGTTTAGGTGAATGATTTCCAATTCCACTCTCCTAATTACCCAATCACCTTGACTAGAACGTCCTGCATAGATCATAGCTTTACACTCACACTTCTTAGACTTTCTCTTCCGCCTACTTATTTCATCTTCACAAACTCTATCCCATACTTTCCCAACTGAACCTGCAACTTCCATACCTTTTGGCCTTTTTTTGGCTTCCCTTAAAGCCCTCATATTTGGCGCACCATAGCACTCACACCTCCATGTTGTTGCAATCCTATCTCTAACACCACACTTAGATTTCACTCCAGCAACCCTACTAACCCCAAAGCCTTGTTGTTCTGCATACTCTTTGTAATATTGCTCTACATCTAACCAAGTCTTGAACACCATTCCCACCCTAGGTGCCTCCACATAGGGTGTTACTTCACCAATATAATTGCTTCCCACTCCAGTCTGCACAGTCTCAACAGGTATATCGACAACCGGTGTTCGAAACACATCATCAGTCATAGGTTCCTCGTGAACATTTGAACCATTTCCAACAGCATTATCAAACACACCACCACCCCCAACACCTACTTCAACACCACCTACCTCCATTTATTGTCTAAAAATGAGTACACCTACAACACATACATACCCAAAATATAACCATTACAAACATTTCAAGCAAAATTGTAAAACCATCAGCACTACAACAATGGTCAACAGCAACACCCAATTCAAATTCAATCACAAACATTAATATTTCCACACATAAAACATACAAATTCCTTCTTCATTTTGGCATACAAAGAACACAGTTCAATTCTACACCATAACCAGCAATTTTTGAGATTTGTCAGCATCAAAACGGCTTAATGATGCGTATTAATCTAAATTAGGACATTGCATTTTCGTGATAACTTGTAATTTTGCTCAAATACTCATAATTCAACTTATACAACACCCAATTAATTAAGAGGCGATTATATAATCCACAAACACTCAACAATTCACAATTTTAAGCCCACAAATCCACATTTGCTGAATACAATACATCACTTCATCTGTAATCCTACCAATTTACTAAGGACTCGGGATAATAGTTTGGAATATAATTACTCAACTCAATAATTTGATTAACAGACTTACAGCAGATTGGATTTGAACCAGTACGGCGAAGCGCTCCCCTGAACTCGCACTCCGTCACTTCAAGCCCAATTCGAGCATCTCCGGAGCGACTGTAAAGCGTGCCGACAAATTTTCCTTTACAACCAACTGATTAATAACTTCCAACATTGTTATAGTCAACGTTACTTAACGATGTCCTAACGTCCTGTAGATTTACAAGGCCTATAAGGAAGGAGACGTTAATATACGTGGCTTCCACGACAAAACAAATCATCCGTAGAGACAAGTCAGCCGCAAATGTCAGGGACAAGTCAGATGCCAAGTTGATTATATAAACGTTATATGTTTATCAAATATATAAATGGGGGCCTCCTCTTTTATTTTGGCTTTTTTTATTCACAAATATTATTTTTTTTTATTCAGGTATTGGACAGTCCAATACCGGATAACGGACAATACTTTCTTCAGTCTAAGAAACAAGTACTCTAAATAAATTTATTCGAACAATTTTCAATTTTTGATTAAACCAACTCATTCGAGTCAGGTTGACATGTGAGAGATTTTAAACCGAATTGATTAGACAATTCTTCTACCGAGTACCAATGTTACCTATACCAGAACAACACACACACTAAACGATCTCACTACACCAAAGAAGAAGAGGAGAGAGAAGGAGAAGCCTCAAAGGTGGGAGAAGTAAGAAGGATGAACAACAACATTTGAACCAACACCAGCAAAGTTGATGCTTCTTTGCTCCATTTTCCTACTCCCTTAAACACTGAAAACATCTACCATAATTTCAATTCACATTCAATCCAAAACCCTGGATTTTCTTCTTCTTCCTGATTAAATCTTGCGCGATCACCGCATGATTCCTTCTTCTTCATCCTCAGATCAATCATGGCGAATTACTTAGCGCAGTTCCAAGCTATCAAAAACACCTGCGATCATCTCGTCATTGCTGGTACTCTCTTTCTCTCTCTTCTCGTAAACTTCCATTATTGTGTTTTGCTGATTAATTGCACAATTCAGAAGATTGGCATTTTGATTTCATTTATAATTTTTTGATTTGCTGTTTGATTGATCCAATGTCAAACTGCTTGTCGCTTGATTTGCATTGATTTGATTTCGCAATTACATTGTTTGATTTAGTTTTGTGATGTTTGAGAGTGTAAGATTACTACTACAATGCAGAATGTTAGTTCTAGGGTGCAAGCAATGATATGAAACTATTGAGATATCATATAACTTGATTTTCTATAATGTGGGTAATATAGAGTATTTGGTAAACCGATAATTGTGCTGATTCAATCGAGCTATTGGCTCGCTAGTAAGTTAGTAATTTGAGGACTAGGGTATCAATCTTTCACATAGGATTATAGGAATCTACTAAGCAATTGATTTTGGACTATATTAAAAGTTGATGCTCACTTACTAGATGACCTTATCCAAGGTATAGATGATATCATACCTCGTACTTTTTTTTTTTTTATTGAGATAGTCGCTTTAAGTGAGACATAGGGGAGTCTTTTTCCAAATAGGTTGCACTATGAGTTTTAGAAAGCACAAGTCATACTAGGACAAGTAAATATTTGTAGGCAAGGTGTAAGGTTTAGTGAAGCTGTTATCTACTTTTCTATTTTTAAGGAAGAGTGAATTTATGGAGTAGAAGCAAGAAAAAATTGGAGAGGGGGATTCGATGGTAGGATTGATTACAGATAAGGGGGGTGGGGGGTGGGGGGGGGGAGTGGGGAGTGGGGAGAGGGGGTACTTCTTGAGATAAACATAGAAAAGCTCCTCACATTTAACTAACACATAAACTCATTAATTGAAAAATATACAATCAACGTCAGCATACATTAATCCACAAAAAATTAAAAAATGGTTATCGATCATTGGCCATTTGAGTAAACTATGTTCTAGTATTGTGAGATGGATACGTGTAAAGTTGTAATACCATGTCACGACTTCAGCCTGGAAGACATAACAGTTACCAATATTAGAAGCCTCAACAAGGGGAGGTATAGGCAAGGTCTTTTTTTATTTTTTTTAATTATACCTTTTTCTCTATTTGAGCTCTTATGTTCATGCGTATCTATATTGATCCAATTGTTCTTGTTCTTTTATGCTGCATTTACATTTGTTTATTTGTCAACATTGATTGCTAATGCACATATGTTTCAGTCGAAGACGTGAGTGATTTGTGGCCAAATGTCAAAAATTTATTTGAAGAGCGGCTTCCATTCAAAAAGGCTTGTCTAAATAACAAGACTCGAAATCCTGTGTTTCTGGAGAAACTGCCAGCTGAATATATATTGACCACAGATTCAAGGCTTCGCAGCCGCTTCCCACAGGAGCAGTCACTATTTTGGTTTCGGGAGCAGTATGCTACTGTGGTACTTGTTACATGTGAGGTAAAAAATTAAATCTTCTATCACTTTCTACCTTTCTCCTTATTCCTTCAATTTAAAATTACAAGTGTTTCTCATGCATTTTCTGTTAAAATTGATAAAATTCTTCTTGTATAGTTTTTTCCATTTTTAATCATGCACCCTATAAAGTCTCTCCTTTTGTGTTCCCAAAGGCCATGGCTGTTCTGAAATTGATACATATCCTTATTGAATTATTAAGTTCTAGGTTTTACATTTTCTTAATGATTGGTTGCCAAAGTGTTTTGCAGCCTTCTTGGTCATTATTTATTTTACATTTTCATTTGCACGGTCTTCAAGATGTATCTTTGACCATTAGTGTCTAATTACTTAATTACAAATAATTATAAAAAGTTATGCACCGAAAGGATTCCAACAGTATATCACAAGAGTGTTTTTTGTATGTATTTATGATATATTTTGGTCAAAGTCTTTAAAGATTGATCATGAAAAGAGGGCCGAGTGAGTATTAGCAATGGTAATACAAAAGGAGGACAAGGTGTCCTTACAAAGAAACTCTTAAAAACTACAAATTTGTCCAATTTCTCTTCATCTTTCCTAGAGAATAATTTGGGAAAGGCTCAGCTGCTATAGCACCTAAAGAGGCTAGTGAAGTTGCATTGTCCAATATCAAATCACTCAGGATAGACTCATGCTTCAAAGTTCAACTATTTCTTTCTAGCCAAGCACACCACAATATTGCCATGCCATCCCTGAATTGTGCCAAAGCATTGTCTTTTTCACCCTACCTAAACCCAAATTAAAACTGTAACCTCTCTTGAATGTATTTGATTAGAATATATTACTGATATTTTCTTGAGAGCCACATCATTACGTGATTTGGAATAAAGTAACTTGCTTTGCTTCCCTTTCTTACTTTTATACTCTCATTTCTTTGCTGATATGAAATTATGATTAATGTTTCTTGGAATTTGGTGTGGAAGTTATCATTTGTATAGGTTTCCAAAATTTTGGTAGTTATTTTATTTTTTGGTTTGGGGGGGGGGGGGAGAGGTTATTGAGCATAATTATGAGTGAATTACAGGCATACTTAATGTTGTTTTTTAGCCTTACTGTCATTATTTGGTTGCAATTTTCCTTTGCTTTGTGTTTACTTGCTTCTATCCCTTGACATATATGCTGCAGGACCTTGATGAGTTTAAATCCATCCTCAAACCTAGAGTGAAATTGTTAACACAAAATGATGAGAAGGAGTGGTTCATTGTGTTTGTGAATAGAGCTCATCCCACCAATGATCAAGCTACCAAGATGGCGAAAAGGGTATATGCCAAGGTGGAAGTGGAATTCAGCTCAAAAAAGAGAGAAAGGTACTTTTAGTGCAACAAGGAGCATGTGGTTCCTGCATTATGATTCTGCATAGTATACTTATGTCATTCCTAGAGCTTGTGTGACCTACAGAATTGACTTAAGGTGCAGTTTTACACCACATTAAATGAGCTTGTTTGGTCTAGTATACTGATCAACTAACAATTACAGTAAAAAAAAATTCAATAATACTTGTATTGAGTGGATGTATAGAATCACATTACTTGTGTTTTGGATATATTTGTGTTCTGAGATCATTTTTGGATTATTGGCAGACTTTGATAACCTTTAATCATGAGTATTTATAGCAGCTGTTGTTGTATCTGTCTGAATCTGCTCAAATTTATAGCATGAACAACCTTTATGTGATAGCTTCAACACATAATATGCTGAATTATTATTTGAGTGTAACTTCCAAAGTTTAAACTACTCTTTTCCAACAATAGTAAACTGCAATTTAAATTGGAAGAGGGTCGCATCGACTTGTGGCATGATGTTACTACCGTCCTATAATATTTTTTTGCTTACTACTCCCTCCGTTTTTTACTACTGGTTACGCTTTCTACTTCAGTTCGTTACATCCTCTTTAATCCATTTATGGCAAACTATAATTTCCATCTTACGCACATGCAACAGTTTCTTTCCTAATTTTTCTTACACAAAAGCCGCTTACAAGTTACAAGCTTACAACACTCTCTATTCTAATTTAAAACATAAAATCACTTTAAACACTCTCTCCTAGTTTTACTTTTACATGCCCCACTTGCTACTCATTCTCCCACCCTCTTTGGTTTATGTTGCTACAATAATTTTAACCAACAAAAAGAACAAAGGGTGTTTTTATTTTATAACTCTTGGTGTATCTCTTGATACATAGGGTTTTTATTAATGTGTAATACTTAACATTGGGTGGTGTGAGTATTAATCATATAATCATTTTCATTCCTGTCACCAATGAATATGAACCAACTGATGTTTTGGAAGATCAGTTGGTTTTGATTAGGATATCTATACTTGTGTTTGTGCATACATTCTTTATTTCTGTGATTTTTATTACAGCCTTAGATATCTGACAATGATCTAGGCAGTGGTATATCTAAACCGTCATGTCATGTTGCCTTCTAAGAACGGGGACCTCCTCACTTTTAGCTAGGCGTGTTTGTGCTTAACTGTCTACTGTCAAATATCAGGTAAGCTAGGTAATTGGGACCTTTTTGGCTGTTCATGTTGTCTAAAAGCCAGAGGAAGGAGTATACAAGATTTCTGTTAGGTTTCTGGTGGTGTTTGATTGTGTCCTGCGAATTCAATATAACATTTCCTAGTGTTTTTGATTGGTTCCATTCTCATTATCCATGCCTTTTCTCCTTCAAGTGTGGATTATAAAATGGCCTAAAATGTGTTGGATTCAACCCTACAAAAGAAGAAATGTGGCATAAGTTGAGTGGAACACTTCACACCAAAATGAACTCTCTTGGAAATTTTGCTGCATTTTGCTTAAAGCTGGGAATTTCTCTCTCTCAGGTGTTGCAAACTAGACTTACATGGACCAGAAGCAAATTTTTGGGAGGACTTTGAGTCTAAGATCATGGAGTGTATTCGTAATACATTGGATAGGCGAGTTCAGTTTTACGAGGAAGAGATTCGGAAGCTGAGCGAGCAACGATTTATGCCAATCTGGAACTTTTGTAACTTCTTTATACTAAAGGTTTTGAATTTCTGTCTTAATCATAATAGCAGCTGTTGATAGATGCTTCAGCTAGATGTGCCTTATAATTTTTGCTTATTGTTAGTCTACATCTTCATGGTGACCCCTCATTATTAGTGTTTTTTTTTTCCTAGACACTGTATATCCTGAATTTTTAATTATCTAATGCCTATGGTTTGCCTTTTGTTGTGGAGTCACTACATTGAATTAGAATTGGCTTTATAACCTTTTTTCTGTTGTCTTTGGCTCTTTGGTTGGATGTCGGAAGTACTATTATGATATTTATAATCTTGTTTCATCTAATAAATTTGGTATCCATAACTTTATTACTTGTTCTCCTTTTGGCCTGAAAATTTGCTTTAGGAAAGCTTGGCTTTTATGTTTGAGATGGCTCATCTTCATGAAGATTCATTACGCGAGTATGATGAGCTTGAACTTTGTTATTTGGAAACAGGTAATGTGTTCATTGCTTACTTTATGTAATTGGCTTCATCTGCAAATTAGAATTCTTTTAGCTTTCGAGAAGTGAGAACTATAATGTTTTTTTTGTAGCTTGAAATAAACTTTAGGTTTTGGTTAGGCTATAGTTATATAAACTTTAAATTGTCGAACTTCATGACTTTGAAAAGTTTCAGGAATCTTGTTTATTATCAAATTTTGAGTTTTTTAGTGTATCATTTCACTTAGGTTTGGCTACAGTTATATAAACTTTGAGTTGTCGAGCTTCATGACTTTGAAAAGTTTCAGGAATCTTGTTTATTATCAAATTTGCGTTTTTTAGTGTATCGTTTCACTTAGGTTTGGCTATAGTTATATGAACTTTGAATTGTCGAGCTTCATGACTTTGAAAAGTTTCAGGAATCTTGTTTATTATCAAATTTGAGTTTTTTTAGCGTATTGTTTCACTTTTCTTGGGAAGCTCTGCATGGGGAAGGGCAATTTTGTATGAATTGGATAATAGAATGAAGAACCTTACTGCTTCAATGTTAAGAGTTTTTTTTTCTCTGTTGATCAAATTCGTATTACTACTGTATTTGCTAAAGTTTTCCTGCCTGTATGCAGTTTTGTGTTTGTTGACACAACTATTTCCCCATTCTAGGGAATAATGCTCTACATATTTAACAAAAAAAATACTATGCTAACACTAAGTTTTATGCAGTAAATGTGAGTGGAAAGAGAAAGGAGTTTGGTGGAATGGACCAAGGTGATGATCGAGCTGCACTGCTAAATCCTGGAATCAAACCACTGGCACAAATAGTACAGGATGATTCTTTCAGAGAGTTTGAATTCCGTCAGTATCTGTTTGCATGTCAAGCAAAGGTATGAAAGCGATTTATTCATTTTGTTAGTTGTATGAGATGGACACTGTTATAGAGCAAAATTTCCTTGTTGAAAGATGAGTTTGATACTTGGAAACTTGAATTCAGGAAAAAAAAAGGCAAAATTTTTCCTAGGCCTGATATTTAGGTCACACATACCCTGGCTGGATAATCCATGTAACATAATATCTTTGTTTTTGGAACCCTTTGCTTAGTGCTAGGCTGTCCTGATTTCACCGAACAAAGCTGCATATGACAATGCAGCATATATATTGAATTTTTGTTGTTTTTGTTTGTTATCTAAGTTGATGGCTTAATGCTGCCATCTAGACCTTTAGTGATGGACTTCATTTAAGCCAAATGTCTTGAAGCTATTCTGATTGTGGCTGAGATTGTCCAGGTTCTGGTCATAAAATGATTGATATTGCTGGATGTTGTCATTTCTGCATCCTTTTCTATCCTCTTTCCATTGAATCGAATAGGACCATTTTTTTTAAAATTTTTGTTCTGCTGCTCCTAGAAGCCCTACTGCATAAAATTTGGTAAATCTGCTCTGAGAAAGAAAGCATTTTGCCCCTTTCTGTGTTATGAATATGTATTGATGCCTAAAAATCTTCAGGAATGTATTATATTGTAACTTATTACCTATCAAAAATAGAGGGGGTGGAGGGTGGGGGTTAATTTATCAGCTAAGAATCCTAGGCGTTAAACACTATGTTTGAATAATTGAATGGCAATTATAAGGGAAAGCGAGGGGAGAAGAGTATAAATACGGGGAAGGAAAGGAAGAGAGTGATCTTCTATTTTCTTTCCAAATCTTTCATATATTGGAAGAATTTGATTTATCTAAGGAGAAGAAAAATGGAACCTTCAAATCCCCTCCCCCTGCCCTTCTCCATATGCTATCCAAATAAGGGATGACAATTCCCTCACTTTCTCTTCTCTTCCTTTCCTTCCATTTCTCTCTATCCAGTCATTTTGTAAAAGATATAAGCAATACAATTAGTAGTAATACATAAATACATACTCAATCAGCCTTTTATCACTTGTTATTTATTGAGGCTCTTCTTACCCTTACACAATGCGTATCCCTTAAGTTTTGCGTTCATTGTATCATTTCATTTCCTCACTCCACAAGGAGAGGGTTGGGGGCTCTGTTATGATGCATAGAATTCAAAGAGTTGGAGAGTGATGTTAAAAAGTGGGTCAAGAGCTTTTATTTTTCCTGTTTATAAAGTGTGTTTTGGGTGAATTGATAAGTTTTTAGTATCTCAGTAAGCTGGATTTATTCCTTAGACTTGATGTAACTCATGCATGTAATGTGTGTACTTCATATAGAGCACAAACGTTATTTATAATTTTACATGAGAATGAGCACCTTTATGTTTTTAGCCTTATAGATAATGTAAGATAAATGACATAAAAACACCATAAGAAGCATTGAAAGTCGAAGTAGCATTCTCTGACATGATACCAACACATCCAAGACTGACATAAATATAAAATTTACTGAAGTTGACTCAAGATGAACACAGCCCATTTTGACATTTTTGTCATATTACACAGTTATTAGCTTCTGAATTTTTTTTGGTGAACAAGAAACGAACAAGAGACGAAACACAAACATGACCCATATGGAAACATTATCTCCCTCTATAATAAGTTAATGTCATGCACTTGTTTTTCCCCCATATAGTGTTTGTGAATCATAGAGTATCTGTTGACGCAGTGAAATACAACTTTTATAAATATTTAGATGACAGCAACTAATGCTTCTCTTAGAGTTGCCCATTTGATTCCTTGGTATGAGACAACTATTCAATTTTTGTGAAAACCACGTATTCTCTTTAGTTAATTCAATATAAATCCTCCGAGGATTGAGAATTCAAGAGGTGTGAGCTCACAAATTTGAGTTTCTGGATTTGTTGCCGCTGCTTAGTCTCTTGGACGCCCGACTACCAGAGTTTGGCATATTAACCCATTGGGGTGTTTTTTGTAATTCTTTCTACATGCCTGCAAGCTGCATTATTTTAAGAAACAGATAATATATTTCAGCGTAGATTAGTGTACATTAGAGGACAAGCTGTTTTGAAACTTAATCAGAAAATTAAAGCTGTATCGGTCTTAAAATTTTCTGGTTTGCCAATAAGGAGAGGTAGGCTATTTGTGGGTACTCTTAAATTAACGCGTTGTGGACTTGTGTATCATGGCTTGAGGGGATTGAAAGAATATTTAGAAATTGGTGTTGGGCTTCTTTGCGTGGTAGTACTGTATAATTGTTGTCTTTTGAGCGTATGCTTTGGGCTTACTCGTGATTCTCTCATTCTGTTATAGAATGTGACTGGATAGTGTTTATGATACCATGCAACTACTATGCTGAGTGGCATCATCCATATATATTTTGATTCTGTTTAAATTCACATCCTTGAAATTGTTTAACACAAGACCATTCATTCTTTGGCTTTTACTTATTTTCTTTTTGTCATTGTCAAGCAATATTGATAGCTTATGCAGAGATTTATGCTGACTTTTGCAGCTTCTCTTCAAGTTAAGTCGTCCTTTCGAGGTAGCATCTAGGGGCTATTCATTCATCATAAGCTTCTCTAAGGCACTGGCACTCTATGAGGTACAAAGTTTCATCTAGTTTATTGTTAAGCTTTCAAGCAAGTCTTAATATTCTCAATTCATTACTGAACCTTTTATTTTCTTCCAGAGCATGTTGCCATTCTGTTTGCGTGAGGTGTGGGTAATAACTGCTTGCTTGGCTTTGCTCAATGCCACTGCTGCAAACTACAAAGATGGACTAGTAGCCCCTGATGTAGAAAAGGAGTTCTACCGACTTCAGGGTGATCTCTTTTCATTGTGCCGGGTCAAGGTAGACATTCTAAAGTCTTATGGGTATGGTTACTCTATCAGGAAAATTGTTGGGGTTGTATCATCTGATGATCTTAGTATATTTGGTTGAGGATTAAACTCTATTTTCATAAAAGAGTTACTGTTTAATAGATAAGGGAGTTATCAAATCACATCACCTATGTAAAATTGCAAAGTATGTTGGATTTTTTTTTTTTTTTTCATTTGCTTATTCAAATGCATAATTATATGCCTGTGGCTGTATGTATGTCTGTCTGTGGATCTATTCCTCCTTACCAGTTTTTCCCTTTCCAACAGAAATTTCTTCTCTATCTGACATGGGTAAATTATTGTGGCAGTTTATGAGGCTTGCGTACTTAGTAGGATATGGGACAGATATTGAGAGAAGTCCTGCAAATAGGTAAATTGCTAGGTTTTTAAAAGATACTTTGAATTATTTCTGGGTGGCATAGTGCCTTCGAACTGTCTTCTGCTGCTTAACTTATTTTGGTTGCCACCAAATAGTGCTTCCCTCAGCATGCTGCCATGGCCCAAACCAGCAGTTTGGCCTTTGGTTCCACCTGATGCTGCTTCAGAAGTTCTAGAGAAAGAAAAGGTAATATTTCTGTTGCTACTATTGACGGTCAGTTATTATTTTATGACTTATAATTGCTCAGGGGTTTATTAGTGCCTATTTTATTTGTGTGAAGAGCTTCTGCAATCCCATGGTCTACTCCTTTTGAGTTCTAAAGAATGGGTTAATTATTACATATTGGATGAAGTGAAGCACTTCTTCCAACTTTTTGGAAATTAAAATTGCTTTTTGCTGATGATAAAATAAAAAATAAACTATTAATAATGTAGGGGTAGATAGAAAGAAGACTAATATTATGCATTCAAGGTTTAAATCTTAAAAAGCAAGTAAATCTAAAACGTGACCACTTTTTTTTTTTTGAGGAAAATTATTTTAATTTCAATAAGTTGAACTATTGTAAGATAATGTCATAACGACAGGGCTATACAATAACAATTTACGACGTCCAGAGTAACTGAACAAAGTACAATAAAACTAAAATGCAAATGGCCAACTTATAAGATTAGAAACAAGTCAAGGTAATCCTTAGACAGCAGATTCAGGAAATGGCTGAGCTTACTGGAGTTCTTTCCAGGTTGGCTGGGTATCCATGTTCGCGTGATGTCATTATTGTTTCCAGGGAAACAATGAATGGCTCTATATAGCATTTGCCTGTTTATTTGTAGTTGCTGTTTCTTTTTTCCTTATTTTTTTTAAAAAAAATGTTGTTAATGTTCTTTTTGTTATGCTTATAATTTCTATTTGTCTGAATCATTTTTAGTGAATTTTTTTGGTCTATTCTGAAAGAAAATACTTTCTTGAAGGTCTTCTTTGTTATTTGTTGAGATAGAATTGAAAAGAATATTTGACTTATTTTTTGGTGTGTTCAGATGATTCTTCAATCAGGTCAAAAAGTGAAGCATTTTGGTATTCAAAGGAAGCAATTGCCTATTGAGCCCTGTGTTCTTCTCCGTGAAGCTAATAGAAGGAGGGCTTCTCTATCTGCTGGAAATATGTTTGAAATGTTTGGCACACAGCTTAATTTGAATGAAGGGTGGGTAAATGAGTGCAGTTAAATTTTGTCTACCTTACTTGTTACCTTATTGAACTATATGTATAGCTTTAGTTAACGTTCTTATCTATCTGCTGAAGTCTTTTTTATTTTTCTTGTTTCTCTAAGTAAAACCTTACGCATATCTACAGCTTAGATGTTTCAGGAGGTGCAAGCCCTCCTAGCAAAACACCTGCACCATCCATGTCACGTAATTATTTGACTCCAGGAAACTTTGAAGGCTCTATTGATAGACCTATGAGGTTGGCAGAAATCCATGTTGCTGCTGAACATGCCTTGCGAAAAACAATCTCTGATCCCGATCTATGGAAATCTCTATCATCTATTGAGGATTTTGAGGTATCATATTACATACTTCACGTCATTGCAACTGTTATTGGTTTAGTTCTGTTTTATTATTGAAGATAGCAAAATATCCTATCTTGTAGTGTTATGAACTGAATCACTTTCTATTATCATCTGCCCCATCCTTTGTATAGAAAATCCAACTATTTGAGCAAGACTTCAATTAGATATTGCTGACGTTTATGAGTTTCCAATTTTACCCTTATTAATCTATGAGTTCTCTCATTTTTCTCTACTAAAAATTTATTCAACGCGATCTCATTAATTAAAAAATTGACATTAATATTAGAAATGCACAAACATTTTGGGGTTTATAAAAAATAGGGTTTGACCAAAATTAAAAATTATAGGACAGCGAGATTATATACTTGTTTCCTCCGTTGACACAATTTAGTATGGCCCACCCACCCTCTTCCCCCTCCTTAGGTGAGCTCTGACCCGGGTCTTTCTAGGGATTCATCATTTGCCCCGACAACTGGGACATGTGCTGCTGTAATGAGATTAAATTAAATATAAAAAGAAGAGAAAAAAAACATGAAACTCTCTATAGGATTTCTTGGGGTCTTGCTAAAAGTTGGAGAAAATTATGAGGGACTTTTCTTTTTCTTGTTTGCATGAAAAGAATAGAGTACATCCTACTCCGAAGAATTTTTTAGTCCATGGACTTGAAAAGTAGGGGGCCTTTGGTTTCAGGGATTTATTGCCACTGTTGGCCAGAATCATATTCTTGGTGGGAAAAATATTGGTGATTTCCTCTTTGACCTAATTACCCGTGGCAATGAATGATTTTCAGAGAAGGAATCACTATTACAGATGCCCTTTTGTCCCAAATATTGGCTTTGTTCCTGCTTAGGACAATTCTTGGTCCATTTTGGAAATTTTGGCATTTGGAAAAGAACCCTAGTCCCCCCCCCCTCCATATAAGAACCCTAGTATGTTTATGATTAATGGGAATTATGTGGCTTTTAAAATTTGCTTTAAAATGGATACCCAATATTATGGGTTGGAATAGGTAGGGCCTAGGGGTATGGGAATTGTTGAATTGTATACATTTCCAAGTTTTTTAGCTGTATTTTATAATTATTTAAATCATGAATCCTCTAGAGTAATCTTATTCCTCTCCTTCAATTTTTGATATTTTTATTTGGAGATCTTAGGTTTTGGGAAAGTAAAAGGGCCTTTGTGTGTGGATGGCTTGTTTGAAAAGGCTTAATAATCATGAAAAACATTAATTTGGCATTGGAGTTGTTGATTTTTCTTGCTGTGTTTGCTACATACTACCTTCGTTCCAAAAAGTCCTTTATGATTATTATTTGCCCATAAATTAAGACAATTGAAGAGAGTGTTGATGTGGTGAATCGATGTAAGAAAAAGGTAAAAAAGTACAAGAATGAAAGTAGGCTTAATGTGCTGCTGTTAGACAGAAATTTGAAATGTAAGTTTTGCGAAATTAGAAATAGATTGGTACTTGGTAGGATCGGTCACCTTGTATGGGATATTTGTGTAGGGTTCTAATATCTTCTGATTTTAGGATCCATTATTCAAAAGCATGGGAAATTGAATAGAAATGATGCTCATAGAAACAAAGCTGGTTGGTTGAAGTGGAAGAGTGCTACAATGTTTTTATGTGATCCTGCCCCATATTAAAGGGAAAATTCTACTGCCAAGACAATTAGGCTAGCATTATTATATGGTAAGGAATGTTAGGTTATGAAGCATTGTCAAAGTCATAAAATGAATGTGGTGAAGATGCATATAGTGGGTTTGATCTGTGGCTAACTGGCTATACATTACAAGAAAGGATCGATTGGGTAATGAAGTGATTAGGACGAAAGTAGGGGTTACATCTGTTGAGATACTTGAGAACTAGATGAGGGAGAATCGCTTAAGGTGGTTTGACCATTTAAGTTGAAGATTGATTGACACTTTGACAGTAAGGAGGCTTGAAGAGTGACAAATTGATAGGGGCAGTAAGGGTTAGGGGAAGACCTAAGAAAACTTGGAGGGTGATTGAGAGTGATATGAGTCTTTTGGAGATTGAGGAAAATATGGCATTTGATAGAGCGGAGTGGAGAGAAGATATACGTCGAGGACATGTCATGACTTTAAATATGTACTCTTTTTTTTTTTGGTGGTATCAATCCTGTGTTGCAAACTCTTTTTTGCCCTTAATCTCTCAGTTCTCATAATAATCTAGGTAGATTTATAGCAGCATTAGTGGGGAAGAATATAGTGTGACAAACAGGAGAAGAAGAGGGCCTTGACCTCTCCTTTCTAAAATTTTACATTTGGCATAACTCTTGGCATGATGGTTGTCGAATCGTCTGTATGAACAAGTGGTTATTGATGACTATAAGTCATGGTTCAAATCTTAGTAACTTTTTTTGAAAATGATTTTTTATTTTTGTCAGCATTTATTTATGATTTGGGTACATGGAGATTTCCTATTGTTGCCCCCTTCCCTCCAAGAAATAATGTGTGGCTTCGCCTTGGGACTGACAAATTAGAGAAAAGGGTGATGATAGAGAAGAGATAATGGAGAAAGGGAGGGAGGGGCCTTAGAGCTAGTGGGTAATTATTACCCTCCCTTTTGAGGAGTACATTATTACTCCATTAACTTATAGCCTCAATTCAAATTGACAAAAAAAAAAAAATCAGAATTGCTGTTCCTTAAAACTTTCCCACCCATCTCCCATTCCAGGTGACTCCCAAGGCCCCAAGAAACTTTAATTACGGACATTGAGAGAAAGGTCAACTTTAACACATATAACTTATAATAATTGATTACTTTAGTATTTAATACACATTTCATGAAAATCGGTAAGATTAGTTCGTGAGAATCTGCATTTAATTTTTAAAAAGGACTCTAGTTTTGGCTTAATAGAAACCCTAAAGAGTTGAGACTGCCAATTTGAGTATTTCTCTATATACTGAGTACAAATTCATCCATTTTTCATTCATGGCAGCAAAAGTACTTGGAACTAACAAAGGGAGCTGCCGAAAATTACCATCTTTCCTGGTGGAGAAGACATGGAGTTGTCCTTGATGGTGAAATTGCTGCTGTGTGTCATAAACATGGAAAGTATGACCTAGCCGCAAATTCATATGAGAAGGTTTGTGCTCTTTATGCCGGTGAAGGTTGGCAAGATCTTTTGGCTGAAGTGCTTCCAAACTTGGCCGAGTGTCAAAAGATTCTCAAGGATGAAGCTGGTTATTTGCAATCTTGTATAAGGCTATTGTCTCTGGATAAAAGCCTCTTCTCAACCAAAGAAAGACAAGCATTTCAGGCAGAAGTCATTGGCCTTGCACATAGTGAAATGAAGCACCCAGTTCCACTTGATGTGTCATCTTTAATTACGTTTTCTGGGAATGCTGGGAGACCATTGCAGCTATGTGATGGTGATCCTGGTACTTTGTCGGTGACTGTGTGGAGTGGCTTTCCAGATGACATTACCCTAGAATCACTAAATCTTACTCTGATGGAAACTCACAATGCTGATGAAGGTGCTAAGGTAGGCTTGGTCAACTCTTCTTGTAGCACTAAGTGAATTTATATAGTGAAGGATTCACTTGTTAGTTTTATGAATTTTCAGGCTACAAGTATCTCTTCCGAGACAATATTGAAGCCTGGAAGGAACACTATTACACTTACCCTGCCGCCACAAAAACCAGGTTCATATGTCTTAGGAGTCCTTACTGGTCAGATTGGACACTTGAGATTTAGATCTCATAGTTTCTCCAAAGGTGCTCCTGCAGATAGTGATGATTTCATGAGTTATGAAAAGCCAACTAGACCTATCTTAAAGGTATACACCTCAGTTGATATGGGTCTCAAGATAATTCTGCTTCATGCTCCTAACTTATGCTGACCATTGACTCAGCTCTGATCATGAATATATTTGAGCATTCTGACGAGTTCTTTTATCATGTAGGTATTCAAACCCAGAGCTCTGGTTGATCTTACTCCTGCTGTTTCATCACCTCTGCTGATAAATGAAGTACAGTGGGTTGGAATAATAGTAAGACCAATAGATTACCCCCTTAAAGGGGGTGTCTTGCACATTGACACTGGCCCAGGTTTAGAAGTTGAAGAATCTCATGTTATTGAAATGGATAGATACACAACTGCTCATAAAAGTATACCTGACATGGGATACTCTGGGGAACAAAATTCTCCATCCTCTCTTGTCAAAGATGTTACACAATTAAACCTGCAGGATGGCAAGATTCAGTTGCCTGACTGGGCAAGTGATCTAACTTCTGTCTTGTGGATTCCAGTTCGTGCTGTAAGTGATGGAATTACCAGAGGTATGATGTTAACTACTCCTTCTACCGTAATTTACTTGCTCCATTTGACCAATTTTTGTGGAACTTTTGGGCCAAATGGGGAAGTAAAATGAGACTGAGGGAATAAACCCTGCATGTTTAATGCGGAGCCAGAAAATTGAAGTACTGTTGAATACTTTTTTTTCTTATTTCTGCTATATTTAACTTTCCTTCTTAATTAATTGTTCAGCGGCATCGCAGAGGCTGAGCATTGTGGATATGATGAGGACAATGGCTCTTAAACTTGAATTCGGAATGTCCCACAACCAAACGTTTGATAGGTACTGTTGTAGGTGTTGTTGCATCTTTTTGTGATACAATACTTAACAAAATTGTTTTATGTAGGACTCTGGCTGTCCATTTTACTGATCCCTTTCATGTGAGCACACGTGTCATTGACAAATGCAATGATGGTACTCTGCTTCTCCAGGTATTTACTGTTGATATTAATCTATCTCTAGACAAATCGCTAATCTTATTCATGAATTGTTGAAAATGTTGTTGCTGAAAAGTGCATATTGTTTATGTAGTTAAGTGGTTTCGAATAGTTTTGATGCTACATTAGCAATGGGGTACTTTCAATCATTCTAATGACAAGCTACAAATAAATGTATATGAATGTATTGCCATATTGTTGTTATTTGTGCTAAAGTAAATTTTCTATTTTGTTCCGACATTTAAATTTTTACTTTAAATATTGTCAATGACTCAATGTTGACCAATATTATTTTCTATATTTCTAAAAGAGTAAATATGATGTTTCACTCAGAATTGACGAGCGATTTGTCACATTATAACACAACAAAAAATTACAAAGATGAGCTGCCCTGGTGTACCTGAGAGTAAGGAAAGGAGTGTTGTAGTGCATGGTGGATGCCTAACTTTGGTACTTTCGGTTTTTAATTCTTTGATGATAGTGTTTAAACTCAGGTATCAGAATAATGAAGTGAACTTTCATAATTAGTCAATTGAAACTGTGACTATTCCTCTATGCTTTTGTGTTAATGAGTGACTTGTGCTATGTATAAGATGTTGAAAAGTTGGAATGTGCAATTTTTTATTTTTGGTGATGTTGTGATGGAGGGATTCTTGATTAGATGGAAACATCAGATATGCAGGATAGTGTTGATGGTCTCGTGGAGGAGAAGCTGTGGAGGAATGCATAGTGGAAGGTTTTGGAGGTATGGATGTGGTTGGAAAAGGAGTAGGTGATATTGTTTGAGAAAATGAAGGCTGAAGAGTGGAATTTGGTTTTTAAGGTGGTGAATATTAAAAGTTGTATTTATATGTACTAGTGAGAAGGGTCAAAAGCTATAGTCTGTGAGGATCCACCAGGCTATTGCTCTTTAAAATTCTGAATATCTATCAGAAGATCATCCAATAATTTTAGCTTTGATGTGGAGTCATGTATCTCATGCTGATAGTAAGTGTTTAGAGCACCCTTTTAGGGAACAGATTAAGAAAGTAGTGTTTGGTATGGGTATAATTAATAAGTTTTGGATTTCTTTAAAAGATCATCTGAGATTGTTTAAGGGCTTCTTTGAGATTGATAGTTAGAAAGAGTTTGAATTTAACTTCGTCTCTTTTGTTCCTCTGAAGATTGGTCTATTATCACAGGGATTATTGAGTATTTTCTACGTGTTTATTTATGGTATGCTTAGAAGTTGGTTTGTTTGGTTTGGGGCATTGCAGGGCCTTACTCAAGGTACCTTTACATCTCCTTTCTTGTTGACTGTTGACTTTGTTCTTAGTAGAATGCTTTTGCCAAGCAAGGATAGTGCTTTGTAACATGGAAGGTTTGGTAGGGAGGGGTGGGCTGTTTTATCTAATTCTCTTGAGTATATTTTGCTTAAAAAGATAGTGAAATTAATGATAATAGTGCTACATTAGTATCATTGCCTAATGAAACACTGATTGACGGTAGCTTTGAATAAAAAAAATTACTTTTATTATAAAATAGATATTATTGTATCATACAATTTCAGCAAAAATAATGGTCAAAATTTGAGCTGTGGAAAGTTTGGTGTCTTATATTTTTGAAGGGAGGGAGGAGTATCTATTATACTTAATTTTCAAGATATAGATCAACTCTTCTTTTTTTATCCTTCCAACTTATCCATAAGAAGACTATTCGACTTGCATTCAAGGGCCAATGATATTGAGCTCTTTTTTAGGTTATTGTTGTTAAGTTTGACTTGACGGAGAAAAAATTTCCAGGCAATGGAAGACATTCATATTCCACTTCAGTAGCACATTTTGTTTTTTTAATTAAGCTTTGATTAAATTATGCATGTAGTTGACAAATAGATAAATATTTTACACTGCTTCTGTATCTATTCAGGTTACTCTGCACTCACAAGTTAAGGCTACTTTGAGTGTTCATGATGCTTGGCTGGATCTTCAAGATGGATTCGTCCACAACTGTCAGAATAATGGGCGACCAGCTTCAGCTTTCTTTCCTCTCACTGTTTCTCCTTCTTCAAAAGCTAGCATGTTGTTCAGCATATGCTTTGGTTCCGTGAATGTCGAAGGTATTATGAGAATTTTTATGCTTGATATTGATGGTAATGCATGACTTGTTACTTGGCTATACTACACAATCTATATCAAGGGCTTGACTGCTTGAGTTCAAACTCTTCAATTGGTGCTTTTGTCCACTTGTTAGGATGTTTTGATTTATCCTTTTCAAGGAGTAGGTGGAAGTGGTTAAAAAAGGCTAATCTTTGGGTATACGTGTCTATCAAAGGGAAAAAGCTAGCATACAGGTTTTCACAAACAGATACACAAAGTGACTAACAGACTGTTTGACATCCACCTTTTACTTTTCTCAAACTGAGGAGAGTGGATGAAAGAGTTAAAACTAATAATTTGTGCCTACATATGCTGAGAGTTGATGACTACACAGAATAATCACTTTTGGTTCATGTAGCCGACCCCACTTATGTGTTTAAGGCTTTGATTGATTGATTGGAGAATATCGGGATAATCAAAGTTTTAATTTAGGGAAGGGAATCAAGGGATTTCTTTCATTCCATTGTAGTTTGTGTCCTAAGGAGGAAGATTTTTTTAATCATCTTTTACTCTTCTATCCTTGAGTTCTTTTCTTTGGCACTAATCATTAAGCTAGGTCCAGCCTTATTTTGAGAAGAATGTTCTTATGGCTTGGAGAAATAAGGGATGAGAAAGGTAGGCTTGTTGAAGTGTTGAAGATGGTTCCATTGGCCATTTGGCAGTGCTTATGGAAAGGAATAAACCAATAGAGGTTGTAGCTTCCTCTCGTTTAGGTTACAAGTTTAAAAAATAAATAAATTATGTTTCTGTATAACTAGAGTCTTTTATTTGGTTCTAAGTGATACTTGTGTTTGTAGATAAACTGTTTCATGATAGCTTTGGGGCACGTATTTTTTGTTCTTAGCCCTCGTTCTTGGTGTTTTTTTTTCCCTATCACATCTCTTTTTTGTTCATTATAAAAACTTATGTCTGCAATTGGAAATATGCTTCAAAAATGGGCATTGGGCAGTCCCCACCTGGCCTTTTCTGCTTGCATTGAAGAACAGCATTTGCAAACACAGTTAATCACTTAATTGGATTACTTTTTAACCATCGATATACAGTTGACTGCTTTCTTAATATTTCATGTGCTTCATCTAATTCTTCGGTAAATTGTTTGTTATTTTCTCTTGCTGCAGGTGATACTGGGGCATCCGGTGCAGAAAGTATATTAAATATTAGTTATAAAATTAATGGAGATAGAACCATGGGAGCACACATGCCTGTCATAATCAAGTCTTCCGCAACTGACAGTGTAGGACAGGATTTGATCTTTAAAAGTGCTCTTGTTTTACAAAGACCTGTGTTGGACCCATGCCTGGCAGTTGGCTTTCTCCCATTTCCATCAGATAGCCTTAGGGTTGGCCAGCTTGTTACTGTGAATTGGAGGATTGAGAGGTTAAAGGATGCAGAAGACATGGTTCCTAAAAGCAATGTGAGTCATTAAGTGCTTTGTTGGTAATGTTGTATCTTACATAACATAGTAGTAGTATACAATTCAGGATAATACATCACTTTTTCCATATTTCCCTGGATAATACATCACGTTTTCCATATTTTGGAAAGTTTCTCTATGAGAGCCAACTGCACCTGCCATCAACTTTTTATGTCAGCACTATTCTAGTGTCTGCTTCCCCACTGTCACCATGCATGCTTTTGTGACTTATTTTCTCTAGTTCAAACTAGTTTATAGCACTCAATTGTATTCTCTAGCTCTGTGCCAGTAGTGCCCACATCACCACATGAAGTATGGATGGATTGATAGTCACTTTTCTAATTTTTATTTTTTTTTATTTTTTTTTTGTGATAAAAAGTATTGTCCCTTTTGTGATAAAACATACGCCTATTCCTGTGTGATTGGTGTCTTGATCTGCTGATATTTAGTTTTTAGCTTTCTCTAACTAAACTACTGGGAAGTTTTTCCACACAAAGCTTTCCCCTCTGTTTCACTTACTTAGCAACCTTGTTAGTCTAGATCTTTACTAGTTTTACCTAGGTGATTGAAGGGACATTTATACTTATATACAGTTTTCACATTAGAGAAAATGAGATAGATCTAATCATCTTTTGAAGTCCAGGAAGTTACTCCATCTTTTTTAATTTTTACTTATTACTTTTTTCGGGGGGGAGGGGGGGGGGGGTTTGTATTGCAAGTTTCACAACCCTCCTTTTCTAGGGGCAACCCTGGCCCATTTTCTTACCTCTTAATAGCTTTATAATTTCAAGGCTTTGATTGATTAATTAATAGCTTTATAATTTTATATGCACAGAATGCATGCTATAAATTTCAAAAAAAAAATGTACAACCACCTTTTTAAAAGAGTACGCAAATATAAAGGGTGATTTAGATAATCTCAAGTGGACATCAAACTCCTAGAGTTGGCTTGGGTAGTAGAGTTTATCAAAGCTAGTGGCTTGTTTTATTCTAATCCCGTAATCATGCTGTTGAGTGAGAATGTTAGCTGCTAATGGATGTCCAAATGATGAAAGCTATAAACCTTATTAGTTTGTCCAAAGGAAGGGTGTTGTGACCTTATGTAGTAATGAGTTGAAGCGCATGTGAAGAAGAGGAGATAAATAACCACTGTATTTGTGTAGGGAGTAACTGTTATTGCCAAGTGGTATTGCAATAATACCTCCCTTAGACTTTTAAGTTGCTTGAGTCTCCTCTCTGGATTTGCCTAGGCTCATTTTCTCGAATTTAGCTGGCTATGAATAGCTTAGGTAATTGATACTGCAACTGTAATTGTTGGCTTGTCTTTTCTTCGCACATGTTACTGAAATTTGTGTGAATAGAGGCTGTCAAATTTGTTATTTTAGGTTCTGTTTGTTAAATAAGCAGTGTAATCATTCTTGTCTTCAGCAGGAGGAAGTATTATACGAAGTTGATGCGAATTCAGAAAACTGGATGATTGCTGGCAGAAAGCGTGGGCATATCTCTCTCTCTACTAAGCAAGGTAATGGCAGTCAAAAGTTCAAACTCTATGCTTAAGTGAACTCGATATAATTTGGATTCGACATTTTTATTAGGAACTAATATGCTTGTAATATATACAGGCTCAAGAATTATCATCTCAATCTTGTGCATACCCTTAGTGGCTGGGTATGTACGCCCCCCTCATCTTGGGTTGCCAGATATTGACGAGGCAAATATAAGTAGTAATCCACCTGCACCGCATTTGGTCTGTGTCTTCCCTCCTGCTCTAAGCTCCTCATACTGTATCCCAGCGTAACTATTCAAAGGGTGTTTATCTTTGTACTATTGATTGATTTTTGTAGTTTAAATCAGTAGATTGTAATTCTTTCACAGCAGTATTGATCACTAGGCACTAGAAAATTTTCAGCATTGTGAGTACCCTGTCTGTACAATCTGTAATTACCACCACATACTAGGATGAGGAACATTTTTGTAACTTGCATTGTAATCTCTCTTTAAGTCAGTTTTAAAGAAGCAAGGGGATATTTTTATTTTTTTTTACGTATTTCAGTATATATTTTGTTATTGTATGCCTGAAATCTCTTGATGTATAACTTTGCAATTTTTGAATGATTGTGTGACATTCAAAAGGTACTACATAAAGAGTAAAAAATTGCCGTTATTCAATATTGCAGAATGTACGAGTAGAGTATATCAGTATATGCATAAATGACAGATAGGTCCTGAATTAAAAACATATTTTTAAAATACAATGTCTATTTAAATGATGTGAAAACTATACTCTTTAAGTATTTATCAATAATGGAGTCTTGTTACTCTTCTAGATACGAAATACTTGAGATAGGGCCTATTCACATTTACCGAGCTAAAATGAATATTTTATGAGATAAGGAAATTAGGAGTTAAACTAAACTGCATTGAGTTGATTGGAGCTGAATTGAATTGAGCTAAAATGAATGTTTTATAAGAGAAGGAAATTAGGATCTGAACTAAACTGATTGGAGTTGAATTGAACTGAGTTTAAATTAATATTTTATAAGATAAGAAAATCTACACTATATACTAAAGTAATCACGTTATCCCTTAAGTACACATGTCACATTCACAACAAAAATTTTCCCGCCCAAATATTTTTTAGCTTTTTTTTTAAAATTTCTTTTTTTCCCTTATTAAAATATCATGATAAAAAAAATTAATGAAAAAAAACTTACAATAATTTATAAAATATTTTAAATAATGTATCTAACATGAGAATTTTAAGGATAGACATGATATGAATTCAAATTCAAAAATAAAAAATGTTGCATATAAGCCATTTCATTTAAACTAACTCCATTTTAATTGAATTTTATTAATTAATTAATTTATTTTAATTTTTAATTATTATTATAAATCCGTGCATTTGCACGGGGATAAAACTAGTTAGGAGTTGAAGTGAACAGACTCATAGTATATATATTGATATAAGTTGGAGGTGGAAAAATCTTAGTACTTTCATTCTTTTAAAATTGTATCATGTTGACTTTCATGTATGTCAACCCACAACTTTAATCGCTAATATCCCACGCCTTTTTTGCTACAATCACTAATATCCCACAACTTTGATCGATAATATGTTTAACTTTTACTCCCTTCGTTTTTAAATACTTGCTCCATTTTTATTTTTTGCACTATTCATTTGTCATACTTTTAACTAATGTTTGTGATTTATACATAAGAAAAAATATAGTCTTGTGGGTATTTGTTGGAATCATCTCAATAAATAGATTACTAATTTTCAATTGTTAGAATTTATACTTATTGATAATTAAAGATATTAGTGATCAAAAATTAACATCGGCATGCGTGTCCAAGAGAAATGGAGCAAGTATTTAAAAACGGAGGGAGTAATACGTAAAAATTATAATTTAAAAAAAAATTGATTCAAAGACAATTTAAACAAGATTTCACATGATAATAGATTATATTATTAATTACTTATAAATCGCAACTTGTAGTTAAAGGAGAGCATGTAAATAGTGTAAAAGTCAATATGGTTCAATATTAAAAGAATAAATGAAATACTCTTTTTTTTTTTTTTTTGGCGCTCATTGTTATGGTCTTAGGATAAAATCCATCCCCTCTTCTCATCTTCCGGCTTTCCTCAAAGGAGTCTTTTTTTCCATCTATCTATTCTCTTTGTTCCAAACTATCTACATTAAGTCATTAATATATACGGAATACTAGTATATAATTAAATACGAATAAAAAATTAAACTTCATAATAATAGCTATTTAACTTCACACTTTGTATAATATTAAGTTATTAATGTTTGTAATAACTCTAATTTATATACTTTCCATAAAAGATGGATTCCTAATAATTTATTCTTCTTGCCTTCCAAAACAAGAAAACAAAATAGTTTCCCTCCAAAGAATTTGCAACGTAGCAGTCCTAGATTTGATGAATGCATTGGATAGACATTATTTGATGTCCCATGTTCACATGATCGTATTAAAAAAGGAAAATGAAAAGGTCTCTTCAATATTCTATTTTTATTTGTTTTGTTTGATAGAGATTTTTGGAGTTATTTTTTATTTTATTTTTTTGAAACAAGATTTTTGGAGTGATTAAAGCAAAGGGCAGATGGCAAAATTTGGCGGGTTCCCTAGAAATTTTCATGTGAATTCATGCGTGGAATAATTGTGGCTGTATAAAATAGTCACCCATGTTAGCGATGATGGTCCTCATTTATTATAACTTGCTAGACGTTAGGTGTTGTTCTTTTTAAAGCTTCTACCAACGACTTCTATTTATTTGCCTTTACTTCTACATTATTTCGTATGCCTTTGATTCTTTGACGTATACTTTCTTTACATAATTGATAATTAGTATGATGTTTTGTTAACCCATGTATTACACAAAATGATCATTTTGATTAGATGATAAATTAGAAAAGGTTATCCATGTATGAATATAATAACTTTACAAGGCTCCGAGAATCATTATATTTAGTATTTTTAAAAACAAATTAAGAAAATCGTTGTGTTACGTTGCTATTTGTAGACATTGTAAGTTTGTATCATTATAAATCAATGTATCAAGTATTAAGTTTGTGTAATAAGTTGTATTAATAATCGTTAAGTTTATGTATCTAAATAATATATGTAGTTTCTTTATAACCCATGTTGAGTCTTTACAAAAGTTTCATTTATGACAAAATACAGTACTATTTTACTACGGAATATAAGTGTCAAATCTTCAAAAAAAAAAAAAAAAAAAAAAAAAAACTTTCCCATAAAATAAAATATTATTTGAGATTCTATTATATATAGATTATTCTTGGTATAAAACTTAAATTACTTCGTACAAAGAATCTGTTTTTACAAAGTATGCAAGTTATTTTCGTAAAAGTTACTCATATGATTCGATTCATATCTTTCACATTTTCACAATACTATTTTATTGTATTGTGAGGGTTTGTGACAAAACAAATTTGTTTGTAGTGGAATATATAAGACAAATAAAATGGACTAAGGGCCTGTTTTCATACGTTGAAATTCAGTTCAGTTCAGTTCAGCTCATAATTTCCTTCTCTTATAAAATATTCAGTTCAGCTCAGCTCAATTCAGTTCAGTTGAGTTCAGTCAATGAGAACAGACCCTAAAAAGAAAAAGTGAAATTAATTACAGTATAACCTAGCAAGAAATAATTAATATGCTTTTGTATTATTCTGTTTTGTCAAAGTCAGAGAGTATTAACGCATTGATCAATTTAGAAAAATTATTTTTATTTTCTTAATTATTAGTTAATTGATTTTGTTATACATAGCCCTAAGGGCTATGCATAAAAACTAGCAAATTCCTCCAATTAATGGTAAATATCTTATTCCAATGGAATCTATGACAAATTTATTATTGGTAATTAGACCATCATTCAATTCTCATTAAATGTATTTAAATTATTATTTCCTACCCACTTACTATTATTATGCACATTGTTTTAGGAAATAAAATACATTCATTGTACTGCAACTAAGCAATTCAGTAAATCATATTAAAATATATATTTTTTTTTAAGAAAGGGAAAAATAAAAAAAGCACACGATTATTTTAAGGCTTACAAAAGTTTGACAAAGTTTGAATCAACAACAGAGATTGGTCCTCAAAACATAAAAAATAATAAAAAAAAAAAAAAAAAGATAAAAACTGAAGTATTACTAAAACTTCAAAGTAAATACAGGATTTATCCCTAATTCATCTACTGCTTTCCTTGCTCTTATACTTGATGCATCCGTTTCCTTTAAGCCGAAAATATTTTCCTTGTTAGGACAAGTGGGCTTAGTGTGACCAGGTTGTTTGCATATGGAACAACATTTAGTCTTCTTCCCCAATTCTTTTCCACCCTTCTCACGTATCGTTTTCGGTCGCCCTTTCGTTTTGGATTTAGGGGGTAAATACACTACATTATCTTCTAGCTCAATGTCGTCTCTCGGTGCATTATTCATACTATTAGCTTCTTCTTCTAGCTCAATGTATACAAACACATGGACGATATGGTTAGGGTAGAATCACAAGTATTAAAACAACTAGCATGATCGTAATTTACTTCATTAAAAAAAAAAAAAAAAAAAAAAAAAAGAGACAATTCATCAAACCACTATACACACTACTTCATTAACAGGAAAAAAAAAAAAAAAAAAAAAAAGACAATTCATCAAACAGGTTGTGGGCAATAAGATTATCACAATGCAATATCCAATAAACATATTTGTGTGGGTATGTGTTATTTATTGGGTTGTTGTTTTTTATTCTTCCCAATAAATATTAAATCTATAGATTATTATTTTTATTGAAAATATAAGAGAATCTAGACATGTATTAATGGTTTGGGCTATGTTTAACATTTGCCTTAGTTAATTCCATGATGGACTTTTTTTTTTTTTTCTTTGGAGAAATTGATTTTCATGAACTAATTACCTCTTGTCATAAATCATACTTGTAAAAGGCAATCAAAGTTATGTAATAGTGATTAGTGAGTGATCTAAGCATAACATTTTAGCATGACCAATGAATCTTACCATATTTTGAACGTCGAGATATATTGTTTGAGAGTGACTTATGTCACTAGTCTAATAATTAAAGTGTAACACACTTACTTAAGGCAAGTTATTAATGAAAATGACATTGATAAAGTAGGATTAGTTTGTGCCATAATTTACGGGTTTGGATGACCGGTGAAAGACATAACATAGACAAGTAGTTCTTGCTAACAATGACACTCTAGTAACAAGAGAAGAATGGTCACCAGTCTCACCACTAAATATTAAATGCTGAAACCAACAATTTTCTAATTTTATTTTCCACATTCAAATAAACACAGTTTGGATAACGACTTCACTATCAAATTATCAATACCCCACACCAATCAAAATATCATTATATATATATATATATTATTAAGATGAACGACCTTACTAAACCGGCACCTCTCATAGATTTAGTCAACCCAACTCCATTAATGTCATTATATTAAGGCCTCTTAAGTCTTACAGTACTAATTTACATCCATTTAAACCCCCAAAAGTCCAACATTAATATTTGAAATTTATTAAAGGTATTCAAAACAAGCCTCTTTTTTACCATTTATTAATATTATCAAGGGATATTGTTTGTTTATATAATATGGTTGATTCAGAATTTGAAAGTAAAGTGACACTAAAGTATATTACGAGTGCGTGTGAAATATTTCAAATTAAAATTCAAACAAACTCTATAAATATTCTTTAATTCGTATATTGTACGTGATCATTCTTTCAAATAATCTTTAACTCGACCATGTCAAACAATTTATCTAAATCTAGTTTCAAAGTCATCAAAGATATCCCATGAAAAAGTCTATTTTGCAACACATATATTGAAGTATTGAACTGCTCCAAAATTTGGGTCGACAAATCTTTTTTTTTTTTTTTTTTCATTCTATTCCCCCACAAATTAAGGCCAAGACTTCCAACATATATATTGTGCCAACTATTTGGGTTGTATTTTTATTTCCATAATAATTAGAAAATTAGGGCATGTTGTCTTACGTTGAAATTCAGTTCAGTTCAGCTCTGTTCAGTTCAACTCCTAATTACCTTCTCTTATAAAATATTCATTTCAGTTCAGTTCAGTTCAGCTCAGTTCAGTTCAGCTCAGTTCAGTCAATGAGAACAGGCCCTTAGTGTGTTACTTCTGTTTCTTATTATGAGCAACAAAAGAAATATTACCCTTTTGTGACACATAATAAAATAAAATTAAAATAAGGAGTAACTTTTTCATAAAATTTAGAAATGTTTTTTTCATTGTGATTTGTGTTTTTGATTGAAATTCATAGCCAACCTATGAGATCTATAAATTCAATGATAATTGTAATTTTGATTAAAGCAATATAAAAGTCATCAATAAGACATGCTCAATCATGTCAATTTTAATCAGTGTCAATCAAAGAATTCTAAACCAAGGATTGTATGAAGGTGCTATCCAAGTAACAAAACCTATGAATTATTGAAAGGGATAATTATATTATTGACCAATAGTTTTTTTTTTCAAAAAAGACGTGTGTGATAAATATTGTCTTGAGAAATTTAGAGCTAGTCCATTTAGTACTAACTAAACTATAATCCTGATCTTATTATACATATCTCAATTTTTTCCTGATCTTAATACAAAACTATTTTTTCCCGATCTTATACAAGGCTGTTTTTCGTGATCTTAATAGCTTTGTATTTATCATCATCCTTATTAGCCGTGAAATTATTTTATTAGATGTTATTAAACTTTAAACTTGAAATATTAAGTGTGAAAACAAAGATGAACGTTTGTCTATCTCTTTCTTATAACAAATTACATGCATGCTTCGTAGTTTTCATTCTTTTCCAAGTATCTATTATAAGACCAGAGTTGCACACTTTTAAAGAAACAAGTGTTTTTGTACATGTCTAGTGTATTATATATGGTGCTCAAATCGTCTAGCTATGTCACCTTGTAGATGAGTGAAAGATTAAACTAGTTAAACTAACATAAATAAGTAATACTTCCCAAGTTATTGGTACAATTGATTGGAAAGATTATTGGAGCAAAACTAATATTTTTATAGGTGCAACATCATGTGCTATTTTGCTTGATTTGTTTATTATACAATACATGTTCATTGAATCATTGGTCGGAAAACGCAACGAGGTTTTGAAGTTAGCATCCAATCATGCAAAATTGTATAATTGATCTTATAAATTAATGTATTGTGCAAGTTCTAAGAGTAAAATTAACTTATCTAACAAATTTATATTACTCGGAGATTCGAGTGATGATAAATATTTATATACTATTTGTTCAAAGTCGTTGTCGGTGATCTTTCTTAAATAGTTTTAACAATTGATTATGTAGATTGTCAAATAATGTATTTGTCATGAGAAATGATATGACCTTAATGATTTTTATTCTTATTTATACATTAAAAAAAAAGAAATTATATAACAAAAAAAATTAAACAAAAAATAGATAAATAAAAAGTATTCCATATTATAATCACATAAAATTAAATTTTGCAATCCTTTCTCTCTTCAAAACCCTAGCCTCCATTGTTGAATTTTGAAGGGGCTTCCATCGATTTTAATCGGTGGAAAGCCCCAATTCTTGTTTCTTTATTGTTTTTTTAGGTTTATAATAATACTTCCTCCTTTTGGGAGGAACTTTTCTCCCTCGAAAGAAAGGGTTTCCGATCTCCTTCGAAAGACAAGGGTTTTTCGACCTCCTTCGAAAGACAAGGTTTATCTCCTCTTTTTGAGGAAGAAATTTCTTAGTTTGAATCCATGGTAGCAGATCTAATGAATTGTCGAGAAATTATTTCGTTGGTGAAAAAGTTATCAAGTTTTCGAATACGAACAAATGAATCATAAGGAAATCATCCTCACGGCTACAAAGGATCGTTAGATTGTCTCTCCAACAAGGCTGTAATTTTCAGCGATATAAGCGGGAGATGCTCCGCAGTGCAAGATCTACTCGACGATCGTAGTTTTTTATGAAGGAAAATTCTATTTGATTCAATATCTTATGTATTTGTTAACGTCGAATCTCTATTGTAGATGTCGTATGACTTTTAATTAATGAAATATTTTTGCTATTCAAAAAAAAAAAATTAAATTTTGCAAAGAGTTGACTATAAGACTTGTTCAAATTTACAGCACTGAGCTGAAATAAACTGAACTGATAGGAGCTGAACTAATTGGAGCTGAACAGAACTGAGTTGAAATGAATATTTTATGAGAGAAGGAAATTAGGAGCGGAAGTGAACTGATTGAAGCTAGACTGAACTGAAATTAAGCTGAAGTGAATGACGTTATGTAAAGCTTTTTTTAAGTAGATAGAATCATATTGAACCAACACTAAGCTACCTCCTCCATATGTTAAACTAATCTACATATACTAATCAACGTTTGAGATACAAAGGGTGGTAATAACAAAATCCCTCTATTCCTATACAAATATTGTAGATGAGGCTCAATCTCATGATTTCTAAGTTACAAAATGAGTTTTCTACTAAATTTACTTGTATAAAAGCTTGTATCAAAGGATGACCATAAATAATTACATTCTATATTTGGAGTATGGGAACTTCTTCATTTATCCTCATAATTGTAAAACGCAGATCACAACTTTTTACAATAACATTTACTTTCGTTGCAAATAATGTGTAACGGATGTAATAGATTAGTTGAATTACGTGATCATGTTTTTATCCTCAAATTATTCAACATTAAACAGGTTAATAATGCATAAATTAAGTGTGGCAAATAAAATGATACAACAAGTCAAAATATGGGTATTATATCAAAAGTATACATTAACTCAAACGATATGTTACAAATGTAAAAGTCAAAACATTAGTACTGTATCAAAAGTATACATGAGCTCCAGTAATTAAAGACATCCACTCTAGTAGAATTACCATCTTCTCCAAGAGAACTCATCTACACACAAGTAGGACTTATTTTATTTGGGAGATTAATTAGTACTAGACTAATATCAATACTAATACTAATAGTATATATACTTTCAAGTTTCAATATTCACAATCCCTTCTATTGAGAGCATCATAATATATTCTCCCCTATTTCTCACTCACCCTAAATTCTCACTTAATAATCTTGGATTGGCTTCGCCTCCCCAAAATCCTAAAAGAAGTAAAAAAAAAAAAAAAAACTCCGTAATAGTTTCTCATCAAACTGATGCAACTAAAAGTGAATGACGGAAGTACTAATACTTCATTAAGGAAAGATTAACACAAATTGTGGCATCTCCAGTCAAGTCTGACTTCCCCAGCATAAGAATAAACAGGGCCCACCATATTCTGTAATTGCTGATAACAAGGCTTCCGAAACGACACTATATGACTACTAACCATGTATGCAGTGACGCGTTCCGATACCCGAATCTCTTCCATCCGTAATTCTTGCAATTTTCTCACGTACTCTGGCACGTGCTGTAGGTCCCACACTACTCCTACCCCACCTGGCTTCAACACCCTTACCATCTCCCCTACCACCCTCTCACGCTCCTCCTTTCCCCCGGCCCGCCTTATCGCTGCCCCCGAGACGACCACGTCAAAGTAGTCATCTCGGAAGGGCAGTCTCCTTACGTCACCTTCTCGACAGGTGACGTATTCTTGGACCCCTTCTAGACTAGCGGTCCGTAACGTTCGTAACGTTATGGACCGCTTTTGGTCTAGTCCTACTACTCGGCCTGATGATCCTTGCTTCTTTAGTTGTAAAGCGACCGCGTTTAGGAGAATACCTGTAAAAATTTAAACTTTTTTCCGTGACTTTTGTTCTCATTAAAAAAAGTAAAAGGGAATTTGTATGCATTAATTAAATAAATTAATCTCCTTTTGTCCCATAATTATGGTTCTAGCGTAACCCTTTCTACCTAGAATTAATGACTTTTTTTTTTACCTTTATAAATTATAATCACGCCATTTCTATTGTTAAAGTTTAAATTTCACTATTGACAACGAAGTACTTAAAATTAAAAATAAAAGACAAACAAATGATATATTTAATTAGTAGGTAACATCAAAATTCAAAAAAAAAAAAAGTATTTCGGAAATTGAGATTAAATAATCCATTTTTAGTTTTTTACCTTTTGTTTTCATCCGTCACATATTTGACTTTAATACGAAGGTACTATTCATATACTAGTACTACATTTAATGATTGAATAAAGATAAGAAAATAATACAGTAAATGATTTTCTGAATTATTTGAATTTAACATTGTATACTGTTACAAAAGATAAAAGTAAATTTTATTTTTTCTATATTTCAAATAAGATTACTGTAAATAAAAAAAATAAAAAAAATAAAAAAATTCCAGTATTTTCTATTTTTATAGAAAGGCACTCACTAGATTATAGTTAATTTGTTACCATAAACCATACCATTATAAGCAAAAATTATATGATTATGAGTTCCATCACTTTACATATAATCAAAAGTTATATAAACCTTAAATACATTTTAAGACTCCATGACATAACAATTAGCGTCCATAATCTAATTAAGGGACGGAAGGAGTAATAAAAGAGTGACATATAAGAATGAGCCTACCTCTTCCACAACCAACATCAAGAGCAGTCTTAACATTAGACCAATCAGTAACAGCGGAGATCATCCGCTGAGAGATCTCCCACCGCAACGGCACAGCCGAGTACAAGAAATTCGCCGCCGCAAACAGCAAGCACACCGCGATCAAAGCCGTCACCGACCCGATCAAGCCGGCGACAAACCTCGCAGATCCCGGGGGCAGCAGAGCGAACACCCGAAGAGCAGAGAGGACGCTCGTAAATGGAGCGAAGAAGTGAAGGATGAACACGGAGAATGAAGCGAAGATCAAGGCATGGAAGAATAGAAACAAGAATGTTTGCCATTCATCCATGCCGTAGATTGCATAGATCTGTGACCAATCTCTGCTTCCTTTACCCATTGTCGATTGCTACGTAATTTGTTAATTAGTAAATAATTTTATTTTATGGTCCAAGCTATCGGATAAAAAGAGTCCAAAGTTCGGAGCAATAAGTAAGTAAGGAGGTGGGGGTTCAAAATATGATGATTCTGGAAGACAGCTTTTGCGCAGAATTAAAAGCGGGTGATATGGGGAAAGGACGTAAGACGACGCGTTTCGGTTGTTTTTAGGAGGATTGAAGAGAGAGAGAGAGAGAGAGGGAATAATGGAAGTGAGGAAAGGGTGTGTGAAATAGAAGTGATTGATGGGAGGGAAGGATTATATACGTGTTAAAGAGGCTGCAATTTATGAGGGGATTGTTTCCAAGGGTTACCGGGAAAATAGGTTCGGATTTTTTTTGGTTATTTTTTTTTTTTATTTTTTTTATTGGAGTTTTTTTTTAAGTGTTACTCCGTAAGAGTTAAGGGTGGTTTCAACTCTCAAGTACGTGCAAAAGGAGAGATTGCAAAAGGAGGACCTACGAAAATAAGGGTTTCAAAATTTGGAAATTAAACAAAAAAAAATATTGTTGAATGTGGATTAGTGTTTAGATACTGTAGTTGGGTTTATGGTGTACTTTTAATTTTAAATAATAGTTTATCTTTATCGTAAAATAAGTATATTCAAATGTAATCAATATAATTGAATCAAATAAAGATAGTATTATATTTATTTTATTTTCACTTATTTCAAGTGTAATAAATTTAGATAAATTCAGAAAAGTTCAAATAAGTTATCCAAATATAAATTACAACTAAAATAAGTTTTAATAAGGTATAATAAGTTTAGGTAAGTTCAGATACGTGAAAATCGGGGGAATAGAACACACCTATTTGAACTTATTAAACCTTATTTTAGTTGTAATTTATACTAGATAACTCTTATAAGAACTTATTTTCCCTTAACTGAACTTATTTGAATTTATCTTATTTTATTAAAACTTATCTAAACTTATTAAACCTTATTAATTTATCTTTTTTTCATCATAATTAATAATTTACTTTTAGTAATTTCTTTTTGACTAGTTTTTTCAAGCAAGTTAGCTTGGCCAACCCAATTGCATATTCTAGCTCTATGTTCTAGCTCCAATGATCAACCTGTTAGCTAGAGTTATTCGAAATTGCAAGCAAATCTCTAGATACAATCATTAGAGTTGCTCTTATTTAATAAATTAAAGGTATAATTTAAAAATGTTGCACAAAATAATTGTCATTACTGAGTACTCATTGCATTTTCTAACCTTGCCTATGTTATCAGTAATTGAAAAAAATTAGAGGGAAGAGTTTGTTAGAGTGGTGGGGCAGAAAGTCAATTAAAATGAAGTGGAAGTGTGTGGAATAAATCTGAGTTCCGGTAATTTCGCATTATCACTCTCCCAGTAATTACTATACTTGATGCTGCTGCGCCGACAATATGTTGCCCCTAATTGTTTTTTAAATTTAATTTAGGGACTTTATTTTAATATTTTCTTAATATAAATAGTTATATCTAATATCTTCACCTAAATTTATCTAAGATAATTGGCCTAAAATTTAGGGAGTGTTCTAATAATGATTTAGACCTGTAAAATGGATTGTATCAAACTGAAATAGTCTTATAGTATTTGCTTCTAAACCTTCTTAAAAACAGTTTTGAATCAGCCTGAATGGTTGGCTAGTTGTAAAAGACAAAATAATAATGACGCGATAACCTTTGTAGTACTATCGAGTAACTCCTATAATAATATTATGACGTGTGACCAACCACATATAAAAATTTGTAGTTTTTGATATAGGGGAATGGCTTTTAGTTTAAAATTAAGCAAAAACTTTTAATATGATTTATTTGTTGTTTAAAGTTTTGTGTGACTAGCCATATATATATATATATATATATAGGGAGTGGATCATGTAAAAACAAGGCTTAAATTAAAAACTGAAAACATATAATCTCCACCGTCCACAAAAATCAATGGCTGAGATTAGAGGAAAAAAACACGCGATGTTCGTCCTTTTTATTGCCTTTATCCGTAACTTTCTCTATATACTTTATTCCTTTCTCTCTCTTGTTCAAAGCTCCATTACTTCAAATTTCTCGATTCTTCTTCTAATTTCATGCTACTTCAAAATCACAATGATGTAATAGCTTCGATTCTTCATCAAATTCGTTATCATTATCGTCTACGATCTAGTATCAAGTAAGTAAATCGATTTTGATTTCGCTAATTATATCATTTTTACATTATCCGATTAATTTTCTTTATTTTAGCGTGAATTTATTTTTAAATTCAAATTAATTTCTTCATATTGTTGTTTTTTTAGCTATAATGTTATTTTGTGGTTCTATATTATGTTTAATTTTGTATTTTCTAAGTTTTATTAAAATCAAACTAATTTTTCAATTCAAATTTTTTGAGTTTCGATTTTAATTTTAGTTGTGGCTTGTTCCATTTGAATTTCACGATTCTAATTTTGTATTTGTTGACATTATTGTTATGAACTTAAGCGACGAAGAGAAAACGAAGGTTTTGTTGAGGTTGTGGCTTGTTGGATATGAATTCCAGTGTATATTGCATATTGTTTGGGTTTGGGTTAACTGTTGAGTATAGGAGGAGGAGAGAGATTAGCAGGCCTAGGTTTGGGTACTTATGTTCAAATTTAACTTAATTTCTTCGTATAACATTCTTTGAGATTCATTTGTGTAATTTATTGTATTTTGTGTAAATTAGGTTTTAGCTTGATTTTAGTTTGAGATCTTGCTACTATGATGTGTTGCTTTTGCTTTTGTTTTTCGTTTCTGATTTGTGTATTTTTTGAGTTCTTCGTTTCTGAATTTTTTTATTTTTTTTTATCGTAAATTTGCTCGTTTTTATTCTGGTGGAAATTATCGATTTGATTTGTATTTTTGAGTTTCGACTTCAGTACATTTTCATAGGAGTAGATTTGAACGATATTTTGTTTTAGTTGTTAATCGGACTAGGAAAGTGATTGTTGATGTTGCTGAAGGAGATGCCGAAGATGTGAACAGAGCAGTATCTGCTGCTCGGAAAGCATTCGATGAAGGACCATGGCCAAAGATGACTGCTTATGTAACTAAATTTCGAAAAATTCGTGAAATTATACTTCGATTTTAAGTATTATTATTATTATTGTTATTGTTATTGTTAGTAGTTTAATTGTTATTTGGTTGAGTTTTCGTTGCGATTTTTCGTGTATTTTTTACTTTGTTTATCGAATTTGGTTTGCGTTTACTGTTAATCTGAAGTAGTTGGAGAAATGTACACTCAATGGAAGATCTTGAGAGTTGAAATGAAATTTTTGTTTGGATTTTCTGCAAGAATTTGTGTGAATTTGTTTCGATTTTCTTTTACTTTTTGTATTATGCTATATTGTTGCTGTGAATGCTGTTGATTAGGATTATGGTGCTGACGTGCTGTATTATTTCAATGAATTAGGAGAAGGGACAATCAGAGGATAAAGGACAACAGGAGAAAGGTTCAGATGACAAGGAACAGCAGGAGAAAGCATCATTTGTTAATGAGCGCAGAAGTTATCTGATGACAAGGAGGAGCAGGAGAAGTAATCTGATGATAGTTACCTTATTTTTGTAAATAGCGACTTCTATATAAATGTGGTCAATGTTGTCAAAATTGATATAATTACCTTATTATTATATATAGTGACCTTCGTTATTTTTATATATAGTGGCTTTGTATAAATGTGGTCAAAATTGATATAGTTACCTTATTTTTGTATATAGTGACCTTTATGTAAATGTGGTCAAAATTGATATAATTACCCTATTTTTGTATATAGTGACCTCTAAGTAAATATTGTAAAAACTGATATAGTTACCTTATTTCTATATATAGTGGCCTCGGTGTAAATGTCATCAAAATTAATATAACTTGATATAATTACCTTATTTTTATATATAGTGACCTCTGGGTTGTTTCACACCATCAGATCATCTAGTGAACTTTCAATGGCTAAGATTGCTTGTTTTTAGTTTTCACCATAAGCTCTGTTTTTAGCGGAACCTCCCCGTATATATATATATATATATATATATATATATATATATATATATATATATATATATATATAAATTAATTAAAAAAAAACAAAACAAAACTAAACAAAAAAAAACATTGTATGTACAAGAGTTTGAGGGTGCATTTTATTTACCTTTTTGTTATTGAAATCATTTGAACCCATTAGAGCCTATTTTATGAATTTGATTAGTACTTGAGAACGCTAATATGAACTTATCTTTTGTAAACTTAGGGCTTGTTCACATTTACTTTATTTCAGTTTAGTTCAGCTCAGCTCCAATCAGTTCAGTTCAGCTTCTAATTTCCCTCTCTCATAAAATATTCATTTCAGCTCAATTCAGTTCAGTTCAGCTCCAACCAATTCAGTTCAGTTCAATTCAGCTAATTTCAGTAAATGTGAGTAGACCCTTAATTTACTTAATCATGGAAAAATAAGGTGATTAATTAGAACAATGCCTAGATATTCAGCATAAAAGTCAACCAATAAACTTCGAGATCAAACTCACTAAAAATTGAAACGTGTTATTATATTTTAAGCCGATCTAGGCTAGCTAGAAACCGACAAAATACGAATCAAACACATTAAAAGGATGGATGCACATCAATCACCACACATAGAGAAAGGCAGACAAATCAAGGAATTGTATGATACCAGTAAATCACCAATTCTTCAACAAGAAGCCAGATCTAGAATTAACATTTAGCCTAATTATAAAGCTAATTGATGTACGTTCCATTAAAAGAGAACTTTCGCATAATTAGAAATATGCATTATGCTCAAGGAAATGAAGTAGTTAGTACTATAATAAGAGAAGTGTTGAAGAATTCTAGTATAGATCAATTAAGTGTGATTGTTAAGCTCTATTTTATTTTTTGTGAGACAGATACCACAATTAAAGCCTAAGGAATCAAATCACATCTAATAAATAAATATATACACTTTATTATATAAAAATAAATAAAGATTGAGTTATGAGTGTCTTTAATTCAATAGTTACGAGTTTAAATCGGTTGCCTTCAAATAGAAGTGGACGTTTCTCTAACTAAATTAAATACTACGTACTATTCACATATTTGTACAATTGCATGGCCACTTTACTTGATTCCAAAAAAATCTATCGTACATTCACCTAACTACCCTTGACTTTTTTTTAAAGAATGAACAAAACAAACTAGTGGGCTTACTAGTTTACTACGAGTTAGTGTAAGTACATGAGTTTCGACTATGGCATTGTCACCTATTGATGGTTGTTGTATGTTCCATATTAGTTGATTTGATTGATTGATTTGATTAATTATTTAATTGACTGGTTTTTGTTGATGGTTTGTCTTTTGATTTGTATGAGCATGATCGGTGAAAATTATTGATAATGGGATACACGAGTAATTATGAAGTACTCGTAATAGTACAATTTAGGTTTGAAAAGTTATAAGCCAAAAGCTACTCATAAACATTTTTATTTAGCTTTAAAGTCCGCTTTTGAACTGGTTGAAATAGCCAATTATCAAACTAAATTTTCGGATACATAGTGTAATCAAATGAAAAAGTCAAAAGCCAATAAAAAAGTTATTTATTAAATAAGGTTTAGCTAAACTTAAGTGAAAATTGCCATAGCACCAACTATACATGTTTTAGAATGATAAATTTAGTATAGATCAAGTTTGATCAGAGATAAGTATTTAGTCCTAATAAAAACAAAAAAATACTTCGTATTATTTTGATTGATTGGATATGTTGCTGAATAAAATTTTATGATGTATAATCAATTAGTCCTATATAATTTGGTTTAAGTCTAATCATATTAAATCAGGTTGGATAGTTGTTAGGAAAAGAACAAATATGTGAGTTAAGCTTAGTCTTCTCATACTAAATAAACCGAAAAAAGAACGGCCAAGTAATAAGACTAGCCAGAAAAAAGGATGACTAACATATAAGACTGGTGATCGAGGTACTACTTTTATTATTATTATTAGAATTGGTTTTAGAATGGATATCCTACTTATTGGACCAGTATAGTTGAGTAATAATTTTATTGCAAAAGCTAACAAACGCCCTTGGGAGCATTGGATAAGCTAGCTAAAAGTAGAAAGATTAAATTAAAATGAACATCAATTACACCGATCGACGCGTGATTTTGTCATGCTTTCCCAAATTAATATCATTTTAGGCAATATTTTAAATGCTTATTCAATGCCCCGAGGGTGTTTGTTAGCAAGATCCTAATTTTATTTATAGACTGATTAACTGATTGATGAGGTTACTAATTGTTGGTGCTTAGTCATCGTCACTGCTGTTAAGTCGCTTGTGTCTAAAGATTTAGATGCCCCTACCATGTAGCAAGGTTGATGACTTAAGTACTTGCAATAATGATCGTGACTTCGTGAGGATATAAATATGTGGTTCAATTCGATTTAATTAATATCTTGTTATTAATCACTAAAATTTTCAAATCAGTGTTACACCTAGTCCAATCATCATGTGAAACTATATGGAAGCCACATTTTCTCCTATACGAAGTATAAGCATTGTGCCTCAATGTCTATGCCAATAATACCCCTTGTAGTCTATCCTTCAATATTAGATAAAGTACAAAGTAGATTATTTTCATTTTGGTAGGTAAGAAGAGCTGCCATATCGATCATTCATGAGTCGATCTAACCCACAGGCAAGGCCATTTGGGGTAAAAGATTTAAGAGAAGGTATTGGTGAGCCTGAACTCACGGTGAGACAATATATAAGCTATTGGACATTTTATATAGGTTTTTACACATCTCAAATTATAAAATTTAGATACAAGTTTTTGGACATTTTGTATAAATTACCAGACATATTACAAATGTAATATGCCACGTAGATGAGTGGACTTATGGTGAAGCAAACTCAGTCAATACTTTGTGAAGGTTTATATCCTTCAAGTGAGTTTAGTGAAACTCGGTCTTTTGGCCTGTAGGTTAGGAGATGTATGTAAACCTTATTACTTCTAGCTAGGGTACTAGATTAGGCCAAGTTTAACATGGCATTTGAGTACAATTAATGCAATAATTTAGATAATCTTTTAATCTAAGTATATACTTCATATGTGTCAACTTAATGCATTTGTAAATTGTAATACATAAATTTGATATCTCCTATACAAACCTTGTGCAATTTAAGCACTTTAATTGTGAAGCATAAAGATTTAACTTCAATCTACTACGCTACATATGTAGCAGTAAAAGCTCATGACATTCCCAATTTAGTGATTAAATAGCTAGCTAGCTTAGTGCCTCTAATTATATTGTTCGGCCTTTAGGAGGCACTAAATAATTAATTCAACTGCTCTTCAAATCTAGATAAGTAGTGCATTGATATTTTAAGATTTTGTTAAATGATTATATGATATAAATGGGGGATTATTGCTTCTCAATCTAAATTAAACTAGATTACTAGATAGCCACGAATTCATGACCCAACCAATCGATAAAGATCAACATCTATTTAATTTGTACCAATCCTACTACATAACCATCATCGATAAAGATCAATTTTTATTTTTATACCAATCCCACTACTATATCCATCTGAGAAAGATCAACGTTTCATACAACCTTAGCTAAATTGAACTCAATCAACATTTGTTTAATTTCTTTTGCTTCTTCATTTTATAAACACCACTTTTTTTTTCTTTTTTTCTTTTTTTTTTTTTAAAAAAAAAACGCAAATAAAGAAATAATATGGATAATCAACGTCAATGGACCGTTATTAGTTAAAAGCCTTTTGGAAATAGTGTTGCATTCACATTAATCACATACATATAAAAGGTGGGTCATATAAATGGCCAAAAAACGCGGTAATAGGCTTTAAAGTTTGCAACTTAAGGGTGAGTAAAGGGAAGCAGGTTGTAAATAATTTACCAAAAGTAAATAAAATTATCTGGCACCAAAAAAAAAGGAAGATATTTATCAACTGTTTAGATAATAGAGTACATTTATATTATTCTTGCTTTTAAATTGTTAGTTGGATTCTAAAAAGTACACTAATATAGTAACAATTCACTAGTGTATTTGCTGCTTTTAGTTTTGCCTCCATTATCTTTGATTCTTTTCATACTGTTTGGAGTACTTTCATTGTAGTATCTTTTAATCCTCAACTTTGAGTGTATGTATGTTCAGCTCCACCATTTTTAATTTTCATTTACGACGGGATATTTTCAATTTCATCTACGACGGAATAATGTATAACTAATTCGTATTATTACTCTATTTTTTGCATTATAGTAAGAACTTTTAGAAGAATGTATTGTGCTAGAACTTCTCTTCTCCCTATATTTATTCTCTCATTAGGGTTAGTTTAATTTCTTGAATTGGACAATCTTAGGTTAGCTATTAATTGACTTTCTCTAATTTGTTTAGATTTTCATTAAACTACATTTATTATTATTTTTTTATTGAATCTACATATTATAACGTATTTAATTTGTTGTTTGTTCTTTTATATGCGCCTATTAGGTACTGATCTGATAAGTTGTTATTGGACTCTATTACATGTGTTCTTTTTGTTATTCCGATATATAACGTATCAATAATGTAAACTATTTAATGCTAATAAACGCAGCAAGAATGAATTGTTATTGCCATTATTGTATTGCAATAATAAAAATGTTACTCGTATTAAGTAGTACAGTAATAATTAAAATGATGGTATGTTTACATCAATATTTCTGTGCCTCATACATCAACACAATTGAACAGCGAGGAAACTATATTATATCTAACTTTTTTTTTAATAGATATTATATCTAACTTATCTATGATAAACGTTCGTAAGTATATTTGTCACATAACACCCTTCTCATATATGTACTATAAACATGTCACACTTTCCTCTCAAGTACATACATTTTTTATGAGATAAAAAAGCTTATTATAGAGTTTAAACTCATAAACATACTAAGTTACATGTAGAAAAATCTTACCATCTTATCTATTATATTTCAATTATATTATGCTTGGAATAATCCTAACTCAACTATGTTTACTTTTATCGAAATTCCTCTATTTTGTGTTCAAAGTTATTAACAAACTGGAGCATCACCCGAGCAACAAATTAGTTATCATAGTTATTCTAACGGTAACTTACAACCAATTAGTTTGGGATGTAGTCTTATGATGTAAGTTTTTCAGTATGATTAGCATAATTCATCTCCTCCTTCTGGCGGCATGAACATAATTAAACCAAACCTGTATTACTTCGTACAAAAATTGAACTTTATCTTTTTTTTTTTCTTTATTCAAAGTCAACATTTGACTGTAAATTGTAATTTCCTGCTGGTTTGCCTAACTTTGATTGAATAATAATAATAATAAATCAATCATCCGTTGTATTCTAATTCTTAAGGCTTAAAAGTATTGAAAGTGTACCTACTTGGTGTATACCTAACTCACAAAATTCCAAGCTTAAAGCATTATTTAGATTACTAATACATTTCATTAGCCGTTCTTCAATCTATTTTAGTTATAATAAAATTGAGCTCTAAAGTACTAATCTATAATTCTATATATACAGCCAATAGATTATAATATCACAACAGAATTGAAATTAATAATCTACTAAATATTATTTTTCATGGTCAGGTTCAAATGCCTTAGAAAATAAATTTCTTACTTATGATATTTATTTAATTAAGTAAATAATGTTAAAAGTCAAAATACTTTATTAAAAAAAAGCGGAAGATGAAGTACATTTAAAAAATAATAGTTTAAATGTAAGTTGATTTATTCAATTTCAAAATAAGATTAGTGGAATGGGGTGTTATTTTTTATTTTTATATAGTTTCATTCATCTTCAGGTTTGACTTTTTTTTGAAATTATACAAGTACTCGGTACATGTTGTCACTAAGTTCCAAAAGTTTGAATAGATTCATGAGACTAAAAATGTAGCGACAAATTTAACAAATTGGCAACCAAGTCACCTATAGAAACATAGAAAGTCCTAACAAAAGATAAAACACTAAATTACCAAAGCCTATCCCATTTGTTGATGGAAAACTTTAGGACATTATTGCTATATTTGTCACTACTGTGAAATTTTCTTTTTGGCCAACTTATGTTACAACTTGCTTATATGATTTAACCTTTAAAATCATTATGGAAAACTTTATACATGGAGTAGGTAGCAAGAATTAGACATTGTTCTTTTCCCTCATTAATTGAACCATTCAATTTGCTTAATTGGCCAACCTAATTGTATTTTTTTTAGTTCAAATGGTCAGGCTAATACCTAGAGACTTGAAAATTGCAAGCGAGTCCCTACCTACAACCATTGAAATAATTACAACCATTATATTATGTCTTCCATGTTACAATGATGTTCTCATTTGGAATCTTTTAACTATTTAATAGTGTGCGATTAAAGATATTTTCAATCAACAATTTGCTTAAATTTACGTAAATATGAACATCCTTATAAAACGGAAGAATAATTTTTGAACTTATTATACGAAGAAAGATAAAAGCCCATTTCTTTTTCAAAATATAATACACCCTCTGTTGTAAATAAAGGAGTAGTCTATTACAAATAGTATAAAAATATTAAGCAAGACCGAAAAATTGATCTCACAAAAGTAGGAAGAGTACGGGGGTAATTCCCAGTTTCTCTTCTTGAGAAACAAGGAGCGTTTCTCAAGGGGGTAAATTGGTCTATTTTTGCAGGAATATGAGGGTATAAGTGACTTTTTCTTATGACTGCATATTATCCCTGGCAACTGTTGTTATGACGGAAAGTAAACTGTTTTAACTTGGAATAGAGAATAGAGATCCAGTTTTGTTTTTCTCAAAACAAAGACAACCCAGAGCAGTACTGTTTGCGGCGGTTGTGGTGTATATAGCAGCTTCAATGGAGGAGAGAGGTTCACAAGCGTCAAACACCTATCCATTAGGGGTTAAACATACCCTTAATTTCACTATTTTCTTTAGGGGTTTTCGTTAAACTCCGGCGGCGAAGCCGCCATTCAATGGAGGCATTCAAGTTTGAATGGAGGAATTCGAGCTTTGGTGGCGAAGCTTCAATGGAGGATGGTCACCTTTACCCTTTGGGTTGACCATGCCATAAATTTTACCCTTTCTTATAGGGTTTTTAATTTGATTTTGAATTGGCGGCGAAGCCGCCTGTGTTCGCCACCTATAGTGGTGGTTGTCGTAGGTGGAGACGATTTAGACGATAGAGGAAGAAGATGGTGTCGGTGGTTGTTGCCGGTGCCGAAAGAGGAAGGTGTTGGTGTTTGTTGTCGGTGGAGGTGGAGGTGGAGGTGGAGGTGAAAGATGAAAGAGGAAGGTTGAACAACATGGTTAACTTCTTAAAATACCAATTGTTTACAATTACCAAATCATTTTTATTACACAATTGCCACTAGAGAAACTTTCTTGTTTCTCAAGAAGAGCAATTGGGGCGCCCCCGTGTGTCGTGAAACAAATTCACTGGCTTGAAAACGAAATTCCGACGCAACCGGGGTGCTCAATTGTATTCGTCGGCACGTTCCCTAAGGTTAACACACCACTTCCACTCAAAGGCACTTTTGGGTGGAAGGTTGGAGACAAGTAACTTATGCCCAATATAGAGTATGTGTTTAGCTTGTGTTTTATATGTATTTTTTAATATATGTAACATAATAAAGACTTCTTCTATTTATAGAAAAACATAGAAGAAGAATCCCATCAAACGTCAAGGGAGATGAATAATCAAATTGATGGTGGTAATTAATCTCCTTTAACATTCTCATAAAAGGGAGGGGTTATAAGAGTTACAAAAAGAGTATAACAGAGGTGATTAATCTCCTTAAACTTCCACATAAAAGAGGTGTTATGAAAATTATTCAAGAAATTAAGAATGGGAAGTAACGCCTTGAATTCCCTTTCTTTATTCCAACAATCCCCCACTAAAAGAAGGGAAGAAAAACCAAAGAAGAAGATAAGCAATATATTGGGCATAAGATGAGATCAATACTTAACACTTAGATATTACATGAGTAATTTGAAATCTAGTGCTTAGTGAGATGAGGCAATGGATTACAAGTATAAGGGTGGACTAACCTTGAAACCCTTAGACTCTTAATCAAAGAGTGGACTATCCTTGAAACTCTAAGATTTAATCCAAGACCCTCACATCACATACATCACTCCAAAATTTACTTGAACTCCGCAAAGAGATGTGCTTATTTATAGCCAAGCACATTCACCTTAGGTATAGTGGAGGCTCTAGAAAACCGGCCAAAGTTTTCATGGAAGATGGCTAATCTTCACAACCACATAGGTGAGTTCTTTAGTGTGCGTCTCAATAGCACAAGAACCCATTAAGAGTTAAACAACTCAACCTCACAAACAAAGTCAAACATTACAAGCATTATCACCATAGGAATTAGGACAAATGTAATGTATCATGTGGCTTAAGTCCTATTCCCCTCAATGATTCACCAACTTGTTTTCTTGCTAATCCTTTCGTCAAAGGATCCGCCAAGTTCTTTTCGAACCTCACATAGTCCAATGCAATCACTCCATTCTTGAGAAATTTCTTCAACACTTTGTGTCTCATACGAATATGTCTCTTTTTGCCATTGTAGTTGCTATTATTGGCCACTCCAATTGCCGCTTGAGAGTCACAATGTATAGACACCGGTGATGAACTCTTCTCCCACAATGGTATGTCAGCTAGGAGGTTCCTAAGCCATTTCGCTTCATGACCTGCCAACTCAAGAGCAATAAGCTCAGATTCCATGGTGGAGCGAGCTAAACATGGTTGTTTTGAGGACTTCCATGAAATAGCACCTCCACCCAAAATAAAAACATAACCACTAGTTGAGGATATTTCATCATTATCGGTTACCCAATTTGCATCACAATGTCCTTCTAAAACATTAGGAAAGCGATAAAAATGCAAACATTCATTCATAGTACCCTTAAGGTACCTTAGTAACCGACGAAGTGCAACCCAATGACTTTCACTTGGATTGTGAGTATATCTACTAAGTCTACTTACCGCATAAGCAATGTCAGGTCGTTTGTAATTCATTAGAAACATCACACAACCAATTACCTTTGCATAGAGCTCTTGAGATACACTAGGACCCTTGTTTTTCTAAAGCTTCATGTTGGGATCATATGGGGTATTGCAAGGCACCACATCAAAAGAATCAAATTTCTTGAGAATTTTTTCCACATAGAGAGATTGGCTCATGGCAAAACCATTTCCTGTTTTCCTTAGACGTATTCCAAGGATTACATCGGCTTCTCCCATGTCCTTCATTTCAAACTTAGTAGAAAGCATAGCCTTAGAATTATTCACCACATCAAGGTTAGTACCAACAATAAGCATATCATCAACATATAAACATATTATAACACAAGATGTTTCAAACTCCTTAGAGTATAAACAAGAATCTGAAGAATTAGCCACATAGCCACAACTCCTAAGAGTACTATCAAACTTTTCAAACCATTGCTTAGGAGCTTTCTTAAGACCATAAAGAGACTTTCTAAGCTTACACACTTTGTGTTCTTGTCCCTTCACCACAAAACCCTCCGGTTGAGTCATATAAATTTCTTTATCAAGGTCTCCATTAAGAAAAGCCGTTTTGACATCCATTTGATGAACCACTAAGTCATGAATTGCCGCAAGGGCTACCAAGGTTCTAATGGTGGCAATCTTAGTCACGGGTGAATAGGTGTCAAAGAAATCTATACCTTCCTTTTGGGTGAAACCTCTAATGGCAAGTCTAGCCTTGAATTTTTCTATGGTCCCATCCGGTCTAAGTTTCTTCTTGAAAATCCACTTACAACTTATAGGTTTAGAACCCTTAGGCAAGTCACAAAGATCCCAAGTATGATTGGTCATGATTGAATCAAGTTCACTTTTAATGGCCTCTTTCCAAAAACTAGCATCTAAGGACCTCATTGCCTCATCATAAGTCTTAGGGTCTTCTTCTAAAAGAAACAAAGATACAACATGTTCACTTAAAGAATCCACATCAAAGTCTTCTACAACAAAAGAAGTCAAGAAATCCGGTCCAAAGGAAGACTCTACTCTAGGTCTCTTACTTCTCCTAGGTTCAACTTCTACCACTTTGGTAGAGGAAGAGGGGAGACTAGAAATAGACATAGAATCAACAAGGGGCACATTCATACTTGACTTACTAGCATGCATATTAACATTAGAAGACAAGGACTTATTCATAGGAAAAATATGCTAAAAAAATACCGCATCTCTAGCTTCACAAATTGTTCTATCACTTAATAACATGAACCTATAGGCTGCACTATTATGAGCATATCCAATGAACACACAATCAATAGTTTTAGACCCGATAGTGGATTTTTTAAAATCCGGAAAAGGCACCTTAGCCAAACACCCCCACACTTTTAAAATTTTAAAATTTGGACTATATCCCTTCCAAAGTTCATAGGGGGTTTTATCCAACTTCTTATGGGGCACTCTATTGAGTACATAACAAGCGGAAATAACCGCCTCTCCCCATAAGTTATCGGATAAACCTGAACTAAGAAGCATGACATTCATAGTCTCTTTCAAAGATTTGTTTTTCCTTTTGGCAATACCATTTGATTGGGGTGTGTAAGGTGAACTAGTTTCATGTATGATGCCATTGGCCTCACAAAAATCTTTTAAAGAATCTTTTCCATATTCACCACCTCTATCGGTTCTAACTCTTTTGATTTTAAGGTCCAATTGATTTTCAACTTCGGCTTTATACTTTAAAAATGCACTTTCGGCTTCATCCTTTGTTTTAAGCAAATACACCTTAGTATAACGAGAAAAATCATCAACAAAAGTAATATAATAATTTTTTCCACCCCTACTAGTGCATTTTTTAAAGTCCTTTAAATCCGAATGAATCAATTCAAGTAATGTTGTACTTCTTGAGACTACTTGCTTAAATGGTTTCTTAGTATGTTTGGCCTCAACACAAATTTGGCATTTGTCAAGTTCGTCATCCGTTGAAAAATTAATCAAATTCATGTCCTTTAACATTTTCAAATAAGAGGAATTTAGGTGACCCAAACAATTATGCCAAACATCCAAAGACTCAACAATATAAGCAAAAGAAGTACTCTCATTCTCATTCATAACATTCAAAACAAACAAGCCATTATTGAGGTAACGTTTCCCAATAAAGTCTCCATTCTTAGTCAATATAATCTTGTCGGCCTCAAAGACAAGTTTTAGGCCGGCTTTGTTAAGAAGGCCTCCCGAAATAAGATTCCTCCTAAGAGAAGGGACATACAACACATTATTTAAAAATAAAGTTTTTCCGGAGGTAAGTTTGAGATGGACCTTTCCTTTGCCAAGGACTCCGGCGGTACTACTATTTCCCATGTAGACATGATCACCGTCAGTAACATCTTCAAACTCGGTCATCAAGGCCTTATTAGCACAAAAGTGCCTAGATGCTCCGGTGTCCAAAATCCACTCCACTTTGTTCTCTATCAAGTTGGATTCCACCACCACCGCCGCAATGATTTCTTCCTTTTCAACAACATTGACTTGGGAGGTGTGGTCATTTTTCTTTGCTCCATGCCTTCGGTTGCATTGGTATGCTTTGTTTCCAATGATTCCACATACATAGCAAGCACCTTTTGGCTTTTGGATGTTATTGTTTGGAGTCAAGTTGTTTTTGGATTTGTTGTTTCCCTTCTTCTTAGAATTTTTCCTGTTTTTAGACACATTCAAAGAAGACTCAACAAGATTAGCTTTAGAAGAATTAAGAGATAAATTCTCAAACTTATCCTTAAGGCGATTAGCCTCTTCGGTTCTCATGTGACTAATAAGCTCTTGAAGAGTCATATCCTTCTTCTTATGCTTTAAAGAATTCCGGTAGTCATTCCAAGAGGGAGGGAATTTCTCCAAGAGGACATTGGCTTGAAGAGTCTCACACATCTTCATGCCTTCACCAAGAATTTTGGTCACCATGTTCTCATATTCATGGACTTGAGACATGATAGGTTTCTCATCATCCATCTTGAAATTGAGCCATTTTCCCACTGCGTACTTCTTTTTCTCGGCATCATCTGCTCCATATTTTTTCTCCAAAGAGTCCCAAATGGCCTTGCTTGACCTGAAATTGACAAACAAATCAAACAAAGTATTGTTCATATGGTTGAGGAGATGACCACGAACAAGCTTGTTGTCCTTTTCCTTTTTCTTTAAAGCTTCCGTGATGGCCGCCGGAATGGGATCCGTTGCGGTTATGGCAGCTTCTTCCGCCTTCTCCAATATTTCAATGACATCTTCATTCAAGACATAATATATTTCCACTTGTTCAAAAAAGATTAGTAGCTTTTGTGACCACCTCTTGCAGTTGTTACCATCAAGAGGTTCCAACTTAGAGAGGTCGGGAAGAGACTTTACAATACTATTAGCAATAGACATAATTTCGTTTTCAAATTGTTGTAAATAAAGGAGTAGTCTATTACAAATAGTATAAAAATATTAAGCAAGACCGAAAAATTGATCTCACAAAAGTAGGAAGAGTACGGTGTGTTGTGAAGCAAATTCACTGGCTTGAAAACGAAATTCCGACGCAACCGGGGTGCTTTATTGTATTCGTCGGCACGTTCCCTAAGGTTAACACACCACTTCCACTCAAAGGCACTTTTGGGTGGAAGGTTGGAGACAAGTAACTTATGCCCAATATAGAGTATGTGTTTAGCTTGTGTTTTATATGTATTTTTTAATATATGTAACATAATAAAGACTTCTTCTATTTATAGAAAAACATAGAAGAAGAATCCCATCAAACGTCAAGGGAGATGAATAATCAAATTGATGGTGATAATTAATCTCCTTTAACATTCTCATAAAAGGGAGGGGTTATAAGAGTTACAAAAAGAGTATAACGGAGGTGATTAATCTCCTTAAACTTCCACATAAAAGAGGTGTTATGAAAATTATTCAAGAAATTAAGAATGGGAAGTAACGCCTTGAATTCCCTTTCTTTATTCCAACACCCTCTACCATTTCCTGTCAATTGATTTTTTTTCTTCCCTTTCTTTTTGACAAACAATTCCTATCATTGTTCGATGATTGTTTGTAAGCTATTGTCTAGAGACTAGAGGTGATCAAATTAATTACAACCCGGGCCTTAAGACATTTTCTCATGCCCAACCCACAAAAAATAGCAGGCTTTTCGAGCCGATTTCGAGCTTTTTAATTTAGAAGCGCTTTAAAGCTTGCTCAAACCCGTTCTATTTCGGGCCAAATCGGGCCCAAACCAATTTTGATCACCTCTACTATTGTCCTTCTAATCAGCCATAATGGATCCAAAGAATTGACAACCCAGTTCAACTTATAATCTTCTGGGCCGCAATCTTTATAAGCCCAGCTACCCACACAAACATACGCTATTTTATATGGACCGTCCTCATCAGCCCACGATACAACACAATTCACTCCTCACCAACACAATTTACTCCCTACCTGAAATTACTTACCTTGTTCTGGACTTTCGGTCCTTCTAGATGGTATAACATTACTAATTTGCGATAATATCACTAATAATTAGTCACTCAACATTTACAAACTTACAATGATAATAGGATTTTGGTAACGAATGTCCCCGGAATGTTGGATAAACATTTAAAATATTATTTAAAATGGTATTAATTTGGGAAAGTATGACAAAATCATGCGTCGATCGTTGTAATTAATGTTCATTTTAATCCAATATTTCTTCTTTTAGCTAGCTTATCCATCCAACGCCCTCGGAGCCTTCGTTAGCTTTTGCCATGATAATATGACTATAGATTTGTTTTCTCCAAAAAAAATTAAAAAAAAATATAGATTTGAAAACTTTGATTATAAATTACCGTTAATATATAAGAAATAATATAATCATGTGCGATCTTGTTTAATTTGTATTATTGAATATTATATTAAAATCACATTTTTTTTAATTTTTATAATTTCGTATTAATCGCAACACTTTCTTATTACACGCGTTTCATATTAATTGCAACACTTTGACATTAGGAAAAGGACCCAATAATATTTTATAATTTCTCTCTCCCACTAAATTTTCTGTCAATTTTATGGAGGGTACCGACTTTCTCCCGAAAAAGAAAGACGCGAAAACAGAATCGAAGTGTGAAGGTGCATGTTGAATGAGCTTAGTCAAATGTCATTTGATACTATCTCTCAAAGTGCAAGGATTAACCCATCCTAGGCTATCTCAACTGTTGACTCAATGATGAAAGCATTTGGGTAACTTAGGCACGGAGGCTAAGCACTTCATACTTCTATGTAATGACAATTATGAGTGATGAGTGATGTGACAAGGCATGCTTCAGCGTTGTATTAAGATTTCATGACAAAGGGGTTCCTAAAGGAAATATATTTGGTCATGTATCTGTGATGTGTGATAGTGACACTAAAGCTAGGCCGCAAGAGCTAAATGTGTGGAAAGAATATTATTTGTAGAAGAGTTACATGATGGTGACTCTTAGGCTAGGTAAGCTAATGATGTAGGGATCAAGCCCCCAAGTCTAGCTCTAAATGAATAGGGATGAGCATTGGAGATTCCTTGATATGATCATGGTGCAAGTGTGTGAATGTGAATATGAATGCATGTTTATTATGGCCGCACCTCGATGTGAGGTTGCCTACGTATCCATTAGGAATCAGGCCGAACGTAGCTCTAGCCGAACCTCGCACAAGTGTGTATACCTCAAAAAGGTCTTTTTAAGGGTTGTAACGTGGTTAGGCTAAAGGTTTAAAGAAAAAGGGGATAAAGGCTCAAGACCCTAGATAAGCCCCCAAGGTGTGCAACCTCGCTTTTGAATCTTTATAATTTTATGCTTGAGTTTCTACTCTTTTTTTTAGCTCTTTCTTTTGCTTTAGCATTTATTTCATTTTTATAAGTGTGAGCAATCTCGATCATGCGGTCTATCACTCACTTGGCATTCATGTTTCTCAGGCACGGTACCGAGCACTCGATAAGAGACGCAATATGAGACGTGTTCTTATCGAAGATATTTTCATATCAAAGACATTGGAACACTTGCCCTTTTGTACACTTTTATTTATATTTGCTTTTGCTTATATTTAATTTTTTTGAATTCACTCAAGCTTAGAATTGCATAAGTTACACACCATCCCATCCCAAGGTTAGGTAAATGTAGGTTGAAAAAAAGAAAGGTCTATCGTTAGACGAGGCTCAAAGTGGTTTATGAAGAAAGGATTTGTAAATTAGAAAGGCGAAAGGAGATATGATGTGGCTACAAGGGGTGCCTCAAATCATTGGTATACCTTGTGTTTAGCTCGACATGGATTTTTTTTTTTTTATTTTTTTTATTTATTTTTTTTATTGATGCAATGCAATGTGATGATCATGTGCAAGGAAATAGATGCTCATTTTATTAGAAGAAAATAAAGAATCTACAAAATTAACCTAAGGGAAAAGAAAGGTGCCTATGCTAGACTTATTGGGGAAAGGAAAAAATGAAAAAGAAATAGAAAAAAGAGGCCATGAAATCTTGTCGTTGCAACTCGCCTCTTGTCTTGTGTCATTCGCTTCATCATCACCCTCATTTTTTGTTTGTCAATCATATGACTCAAACTCGATTCAACACAAATGGATGGAAGAAGTGAAGAAAGATTGGAATAGAATGTGAAAGAAGATTTAGATGGAGGGATATGAAGAATTAGGAATAGAATGTACCCCCAACTCAAATGACAGAAAAAGACCGACTCATGCATGAACCTAGGACATGGTCATGGTGATGTGTACTCAAAGTGTGTGCTAAGACTAGTGAGTGTAGGTGACATGTTGAGACTCGTGTCATGACCATGTGGCTAGACTATGTGACTAAGACTCGATTAATGACTCAACAAGGTGTTATTGACAGCGAAAATTAACCGAATTAATTAGCAAACTGGTTAATTAGACCCTAGGTGATGACTCGACCAAAAATCCGAACTGTCGGCCAAGCGACAGGACTGGTGTCGCATTATGGTGATTGGCGCCAGAAAATTTAGTAAATATCTGGCGCTACACACTATAATGTGGCGCTGCAGCTCAGACTTTGGCGCCAATATTGGAGCTTCGGCCTGGGACTGTTTTCGGTATTATTAGTCAACTGGGGTATGCCTAAAGTCGTACTAGGTCAATTCCGATTAAAAAAAAAAAACTTTATTGACTCAAATTAATTAATTAAATAGGCAAAGTTCTTTAAGTCATTAATTTTAGTCTCAACACAAATCAACAAATGGTTAAGAGAAACATAGAATGTATATGCACAACAAATAATGCACAATTAGTCAAGTAGGCACAATATGATGCAATGAGTTTGTAACCTAACCATGGCTCTAGCTCTCTAAAGTTCGGGATATGGTTTAGTCAATAGAGGGTCCATGGTTAATTGTCCGGATGCACCGCGCGGAAGCCTAACCGTGAAGGGTTGGCGCAAGTGGATGGGACACCGCGAGTTTTAGAAAAAACTCACTTCCATGGTTTGGTGAATTCAACATCTCGGATGTACCCTTTGTTGCCAGGAGCGTTCAATCGGGTAGATGGAGCATGAATTCCCAGAGGGTTATGTCCATATGTAGAACACATATGGGTTTCAGAAAAGTGAGAAAAAATTCAATCAGGAAGTAGGATCGAGCAAACAATACGAAAAACCGGTCGAAATTAGAACGCATATTTCTGGCTCGGTATTGGGGGAAATTGGCGCCAGCAAACAGAGACTGGCGCCAACTTTTAACTGTAGCACCTGGCGCCAATACTGGCGTCTGGCACTACGGCTAAAAGTTTGGCGCCAAGCTCTAGCCCCTGACGCTACTTCCCACATGCCTCAGCAGCTTTCTGTGCTCGATAAAATCTTCCAGTTTCGCGCGGTGTTATTTCAGTCCTAGTTGTGAAAGACATTCCTCAAATTTCCTACGTGTAAAATCCTATATTTTTGACTCATTACGGATGGTCTTTCCAATGAGAACCTTTTTATGCATATGACAATAATGTTAATCAAAATTACGCACATGAAATACTTAGAACTTTTCAAGTCTCATACACTCATTCTAAATCATTGTCGAAACAAATTCAGGAATTAAAATAGAAATCCTCCCCAGTGGAGTCGCCAAAAACTGTAGGGAATAATTTCAATCCTTTAAATCCCACTAGCTCGAACCCCGCTGTGATCATACACTAAAGTACGGTGGCGTCCAAAAGGGAAGAAAATAGAGAAAAGAGTCGCCAACAAGTTTTTTTAGGAACTTGTAAACCATTCACGAGGTGAAGGTTACACCCCTAAACGATCCAAGAGATCGTCAACTCCATAAGGTCATGAACCAAATAAGGGTTCGGGGATGAAGGTACAAATCCAACCTAAAAGAGATTGAACCTGCCCTAATAATAGACCTCTACTTTATTCTGCTCGTATTCATGTGCGCTTTCTGATTAACATGCAATCAATAGGATAACCCTAAACCTGTTTAATCTATGTTGGTTGAATATTAATGCACAAATATACTATTATTGGCGATCACTTGAATTATAATCACATTAACCCTAAACAAGATTATCAATTATCTTATTAAGCGTGATTACAAGTACCAAATTCCCTTTAAACATGCAATAAAAGGCGTGATCAAGCAATAAAGAATAAATAATGTATCAAGCAACATAATCAATAATAATAATTATTATAATAATCATAATAATAATCATAAATAAAATAATCATTATCAAAATAATAATAATAATAATAATAATAATAATAATAATAATAATAATATTCATAATCATCATAAATTATAACAATTATAATCATAATCATGTTCATGTTAATATTAAAGCATAATAGTAGCAAGATCCTAGGCATGATACTAACAAGATTAATAACAAACCCTAACATGTTACTAAGCAATAAAAATCAAAGCTTTAACCCTAACATGATACTAACAATCATAAATATTAGGAAGAACATAAAAGGCATCATAGCAATCATATTTAATATTAAAAATATCCTAGACATGATACTAGGAATATCATAATAACAATGTAAACATGATATCTACATCATATTATCAATAAATCAATTGAAGTACTTACTTTGATGCCTCGTACCTCTTTCTAATAACAAAATACACACGTTAGTAACTTCAAGGTAAATAATAAACAAAACAATTAAATTAACTAATTGAAATAGAGATTTGGGACCAAACCCTCAGAAATTAAAACGTTTCACGCCTAGGGCGAAGGCAACTTCGAATATGGCTAGGTGTTTCTAGATCTTGTGAATGCGGAATTTTGTATGAAAAAACAAGAAAGAATTGAATTCTAAAGAACTAATGTTTGTTGAGAATTGATGAATTGGTAGATGTAGATGATGAATGATGAATGAAAACGGAGTTTTTAATACGATATTTATAGAGAAAATCAGCCAAAAAAGATAATTTAACAAAACAGAGTCTGACGATTGCAAAACAGGATTGGCGCCAACCCTGGCTAGCTGGCGCCAGGCACAAGTGGCTAGCGCCTGGCGCCAAGGCCTGGGGTTGGACGCCAAACTGGATTTCAACGCGTTTTCAAAAATCTGATAAATTTACCGTACTAGAAGATAAAATAATATGATTTCTTCGAAAATGCTATTTGATCTTGATTAAAACTCTGAAAAGTCAACAAAGTCAATTTATCAATGCTAATTGAATTAGGAATGAAAAGAACCTTCTAGAAGATTCTAGAAGACTAAAACCATTCCTAATTGCATTAGGAATGATAAATCATATTAGGCCCTCCCCTAGATCATTGAGCCGTACATAAAGCTCAAACCGGGCCCAGTTTAGTAAATTGGCCATAACTTCCTCAATATTCATCGGAATTGGGCTTATAATATATCGTTGGAAAGGTCTTTGCAAGCCCCTTCCAACTACATCACTATTGGACCCATATCATGGACCAACCAAATTGGATTGGCTATTTTCTTAAAATAAAGTTTTCCAAAACAGGGAGAAGAGAAAAGAAATAAAACTTTCCGCAACACTAGAGCTTTCCACACTTTCGTTTCATTCGACTATGTTTCGACGTGAAAGGTACTCATCACCGGGTTTGGTTTTGGGGAGACACAAATGGGTATCTACACATACCCTATATAATTTCTTAAACTTTGTGAACAACCTACTGTTGCGATTAATATTTAACGAATGGAGTATATTTAAAATTGTGTTTGAGAAACGGTAAAAAATCAAATAATAGGCCAAATCATAAGTATTTGTAAGAAAGGAATTCTAAGTCACATATCATAATGGGCCATTAGCCCACATTAAATCCATTACCGTTACAATCAACGCTAGTACTTGTATTTTTTTTTTTTTTTTGAAACTCAAACTGTTAAACTTAAACCCCTCATTTCATTCAGTTCTTGGCTACCCAGTTTCCATTTCTACAACTCTGCCGTTTTCTTTTCTTGCTTATTCTTCTCAAATCAAAGGTACCATTTTCTCTCTCCTCCATTTTCCTTCTTCCTTTCTAAACTCATCTCTCATTTCATCATTTCCCACCATTTTTATAGCTCTTCATCAATGGCGACTTTGAGGACAATCGGAGGCAAATGCAGAGCTTTAATGGCGGCCGCAAAGGCCTCCACTGCTGCTTCCGTTGAATCTTCAGCTACCAAGACTACTGCTGCTAAAAAATCGAAGCCCGTTTCTGCTGCTAACGCTACTAGGGGTATTTTGAAGCCTGTTCCTGTTTCTCCTACTCTCAGTCAATTCATTGGTTCTAACGAAGCTTCTAGAACTGAAGTTGTTAAGAAGATTTGGGATTACATCAAGCTTCACAATCTTCAGGTATTTTCATTTTTTTTGATTAAGTTTTGTTTAGGGTTTAGGGTTTAAGGATTAGGGTTTTAGGGCTGCTTGTCTTAAAATTAGTCACATTTTGATTAATTTGTTTGATCTTTGATGATTAATTGGTTTTAGGGTTTTCTTTTGATGGTTAAATATGTTGATTAGGAAGATTATGCATTATGTCTTGTTTATGATTACATAATGGATGCCATTTGTTGTTCTGGTCGTGATGTTTGATAATTAGGGTTTTTGGATGTTACTTTGAAATTGTTTGTTGGTATATTTAAGTATTAATTTGTTAATTGAGGAGAATGTGAGGGTTTATAGTTTAGTTTAGTGGGAGAAGTGTGGAGGTGTTTTTTAGCTGCTTTTGATTGTGTTTTGTGATATTCTTCATTAGATATGTATATATAGTACTCCATTCAAAGATGAATGGATTTAAGGCTGTCATCCTCATGAATACTAGCAGTTGCGTCGATGTTGAAAACTGGCGAGTAATATCGAATTATTACTTCATCATCATGTACATAATATGAAAATATAGTAGCTGACTGGATTGATAATGTGAGTAGCAAACAGCATGGGCATAATTCAGTATATTTGCTTATTTAAAGCCTAAGCTTGTTGTGAAACAGAACCTTCCTATACATAGAATGCCTTTAATCGCTCGTTTCCTCTTAAATTACATAAGATTTACTACGTATATGCAACCATATGATAGTTGATTGGAAGGTTGATGGGAAAGAGAGCTGTGTCTCACATCGGTAGATTTTCAACCAAACAAACAATGTTGTAGGCATTTTAGATAATCTCTATGTATTTCATTATTTCAATTTTGAATTAATGTCGATGGAAATGGTGACTGTAGAGTTATTTGAGGGATTGGCTGATTGACATGCTTTGTGTGGATGTATTTTCATGATAACCATTAGGAAATTTATTGGAATCATACAATTTATTTGACAATCTGGTGTAACTTCCTCTTATCCCTGTTGGAAGTATCAGGTGTATCAGCATATTGAAATTATTTGAATATAAGTTTTTTTTTTTTTTTTTTTTTTTTTTTTTTTTTTTTTTTTTTAAATATGGCCTATGCTTATAGCGTCAATATAGCTCTCTGAAGGATTGAAACACTCTCTGCTGTTTGTGATTGCTGATTGAAAATTCATTCAAACAAATTCATGTTGAATCAATTAGTAGTATATATTTTACTTTTACATGATCTATGTGCGTATGATACAATTAGCTAAGTTAATTGTTGATGGAGGACGTAGCTTGGTTCTTCAAATTTAGGATTCTGATGCAAATATAGTTCAATTAACAATAGTAATTTTAGGCTTGAAGTTGTTTTGTTGTCTACCATTGCTATTTTCTGCCATGTGAAAATGTTTATCAAGATTTTGTGTGGATATAATTTCATATAGCTGACCAATTTGATGCATTCTTAAGTTTGAACATGTACAGATTTGGAACTTGACTTCTCTTTTCAGCCTTCTCTTTTGCATTTCAGTCTGGCTTGTGAATGTGTTTTTCTGATAATATGTATCAATTATCATTTATGTATTACTAAAGTCTGAAAATAAAGTTGTCTTCTTTTAGACATATTATAATCTTCAGAATAATCCATGTAGTTACTTGTTTGGAATGTATTGAGGCTTGTGTTTCCCTTTGACTTCTTGTGCCCTGTTTGCTTGATCGTCATCTGCTTTTGCATTTTCTCTGATTAGTAGGTTAATGATATCACTTGAAATGCATGTTATTTTGCTGCTATTGATTGATTGTAGGAGGTGAATGTCTGTCTTAGGAACTCTCCTTGTCATTGTCAGCGAAAATTGATGTTTATTTTCTTCAATGTTACTGCCACAGGGCAACCCTCTTTCTTTATGATTATTGGTTTCAGAAAGGTTTATTAAAATTAAGATTTGAGTATCTCGTAGTCTGTACTTGATCTTTTCATGGCCTTTGCTTTACACGGGCTTATATTGTTAAATTGCTTTTTCGCAGAATCCTGAGAATAAGAAGGAAATAATATGTGATGAGAAGCTGAAAGTGTTGTTTAGCGGGAAGGATAGAGTCGGTTTCCTGGAGATTGCAAAATTGCTGTCTGTGCACTTTGTTAAGACCGCTTGACTGCTTGACCATGCCTACGGATGGAGGAAAGACATTGATGAAATATGCTAGGTTTTTAAGTTTTAGGGGGTTGATAATGGAGCCTGTAATGTAGGTTTTTGTGCATCGCTTTAGTTGTCCAGTTTGATGTACTAGATTGCGCTTTTATTCCACATTTCAATCCAAATGGCTTAACTTTTGAATGAATTGTGTAATATGCAAGCTTAAGCAACTTGATCGCCTTTGGAAATCCTCTTGAATGTATGCAAGTCTGGGTGTATATTAAATACTACTATGTGTTTGCTAAATCTAGATCAAATTATTTGACAATGAGTTTAGCATAAAGTAGATGTATGGCTTTACAAGAGTTACTTAACAAACTAAAGCTCATTAACAAAAATCATGGTACGTCTTGTATGCAACGGGTGTATTGTATACAATAAGTTTAGTCATTCCAAATCTTGTAAAGACTTGTCTTTTGTCTTTTATGAAATTGACTTTATATGGTATACTATATAAAATGAAACGAATAAATTTTTTGTATACAAAACACGTGTTCAATATACATTTTTATAAAATCCGCTCAAACGTTTTTCTTTTTCCCCTCCCCCCACCCCACCCCCCAAATTGTAGGCATGGGATAAACTAAAAAGTAACACTACTTGAAATTTCTAAGTGGCTGGGGAAGCCCACTAGTAATTGGGACGAAATTTCCACCCAACACAAAGAATAGCTTCGAAGACTTTCAAGTCAACTTCAACAAGAGAAAACTTCATTACTTCTGAATCTTACCCAGAAATGGTTTTTGTTCTTTTGCCAAGCTACTTCCCTTCTTAACTTCAACACTAGATCTTGTTTTTTTTGGTGTTTAGAGAGCCACAAGGGCGGGGGGGTGAGAATCGATCCCAAGACCTCCTAGAATCGGGAGGGAAGCTCTAACCACTTGAGCTATCCCTCACTCTCAACACTAGATCTTGTAAGCATATTATATTTACTTTGATTGTATTTTAATTTTATCTTCTGCTCATTTATCATTTTCTAATGTAATAAATATAATCTATGGCTTTTACTTTACATTTTAATGCTTATACTTGATGAATTTTTGTTTCTGTTAATTATTTAATAACATTTAAGTATTGGAAATTATTACAGAGGACTTTCTTTATTTTTATATTTTGTGGATTGAATTTCTCTAAGATTTGGTTGTTCTTGTAAAAATGATGTATTTTTGCTTAACTAATAATTATGCTAAAAAAAATTTATGTGATCTTCTACAGTTGCTTTCTTCATTTAGCAAAGGCTTTTGGGAATTCTCTTCATCAAATTATTTGGTTAATCTGGTAATTTAATAAGTTATATTTCTTGCTTTTACACTTTATTATCATTTTGTGTAGTTCATTACATACATAAACTAGTTAATAGGTTCATCTTTATGAAATAAGAACCAAATTTGATTGTATCAGCTTGTGTATTTCTAATCCCCAATTATATTGGTAAAAAAAGTTGTGAATATTTATTTGATAAACAACCTAGAATATAGATGACTGAGGATATGGTCTGATTGGTCTCTGAGAGATCGAGACTGCTGTTGCTGTAGTATAGCTGAGTTAATTGGTTGTTATATACTGGTTTTCGATAATGAAGGGTTTGAGACTTTGAGGCATGGAGTTAAGAGGAAATTATACTTGGATTTTTGTCTAAAATAATATCAGTCGATATTCTATACTTAATGTAATCTTCAATGATTATTAAGGAAGGAAGAAGTATAGAAATTTCTGTAATGCTATGTCTTAAATTTCTGTAGTTGGGCCAAATTTTAGGTTTTGAATTTACTTCAAGTCATTCCACAAGTTGTTTGCTTGAATATGGATAACTATAGTGTAAAGTTTACATGATTATAAGAACAAAAAATTCGATGAATATCAAAATTTAGTCCATGTAGACTTATCGTCCTGAATTTTGACAGACTGACTTGTAGGTGCTGCAATGGTAAGAGAGTTGTCCACATTGTTATTAGCAGGAACTGCTACTGGGACAATACAGCCTGTGACTGTATGGAACGGAATCAAAGCTGGGAAGAAAATAATAGAATTTATTGGTGAAGTTCCGGAGTGGATTAACTATAATCAGAACCTTGAAAATCATCTCCGACTTCTTAAGAGGAAAACGGATTGCTTAGAGAGTAGAGAAGCTGATGTTGTAATAGAGCTTGAAAACACTGAGCATCAGAGTGGCAGGAAGCGAAAAGGGGAAGTTAACCATTGGTTGAGGAGGGTAAGGACTAAAGTTACTGATGTAAAAAAAGTTGAAGATGATATTAACACGGTGAGTTATTTGCCAAGATTTCTCTTTCGTGCATGGTTAGGGAGTTGTATAGGAAAGGAAATCGATCAAGTAAACGATCTTGTACAGCAAGGTTCATTTACTACGGGACTTCTACTTGATGCACCCCGAGATTGTGGAGGACCTTTAGTCACAAGTGACTTAAAGGGGGTAGTTGTGGCTCAAAAGTTGGATGAAATTTGGGAGCATCTCATCAGCCCTTTAACTGTAAGGATTGGTGTTCAGGGACCTGCAGGAATTGGGAAAACTGCTGTCATGGCTCATATCTTTAACCGATTATGCTCATCTTGTCGTGTTTTTTATGTTAATGTACCTCAAGACTTCAGTATTTATAGCCTTCAAGCTAGCATTGCGGAAGAATTGAAGGTTGACCACCTACCACAAACAGAAGGAAGTGAAATCAGGAGGGCAGCTAGGCTATGCCAAGCATTCAAATCAATGAAAGAATTTGTTCTTATATTAGACGGTTTACCCAAAGACTTTGCTATCGAGGATGTAGGCATCCCTTTGGAAGGAAACAAAGGGAAAATAATTGTGACATCTCAATGTCTCAATGTCTGTAAAAGAATGTTGTGTCAAGAAACTGTTGTGTTGGAATCCCTGTCTCAAGAGGACTCAGAGAATTTGTTCATGGAGAAATTAGCATCAGATATTCCTATTTCTGAAGATATTAGGAATATTGCTCGCGATATAATTCAGAAATGTAATGGCATACCATCGAAAATTATCGATATGGCTGTCCGACTAAGAGGAGCTCCTGATGTGAATGAATGGCTGGACACATCATCTGATATGTGAATTCACTCTTGCCATAAAGATGTATTAGCCCTATAAACACGCGATGTGTTTGTCTAACATATGGATATCAACTCTAATACAAGTGTGTCTTATTGTACTACGTATTAAAACTACTAATATTGGTTGATTATAGTTCAAATAATAACTTTTTTGACAGTATTGTATTTGTTAATATACTATCTCCTATGCTGCTAATCTGCTATACCTTCCTCTTTAAAATTTAATGTATGATATACTTTGAATTTGTAATTCTTTATTGTTATAAATGCAGGATTGGTAATTCATTCAAAATTTCGATTGCATAAGACAGAATTCCCTCTTGAAATTGATTAATTGAATATTGATTTTGTTCTATACAATTTTTTTTTTCCTTATAATTTTTTCATTCTAGTGTTGGTAACCATAATTAAGCTTTGGAAGACATCTTAAATTCCCTTTTTCGTTTTTGGAAGACTGCAATCAAGATTTGAACGAATTGGTAGTTTTCTTTTTTCTCATGATTTCTTACCAATTCTTTCAAATCAAAACAGTCTTAGTTTGTCCTTACTACTAGGCCAACACTTGTTTGTTAAAGCATGAAACTTTGATGCTATAGAATACACTTCAGTGTTGGTACAACACAAAAATTTCAGACATTATTTTATAAAAATCCGGCTAGCTGAACCCACCCCGAATACTCGAGTACCTGATGAAGAATGGCTAGGTAGTGAAAGGGAAATAGAGGGTGCACTACGTACACGAGTCCGGTCAAGGGACATCCTAATCACTTGCTGGTTCCTGGTCATTCCTGTGAGGTCTGAGTTGGGTATCCTGCAACGAACAGCGTCTATCATGTCATTGAGATTTTCCTTCCAGACCCTAATGTCATCATCTACTCCTCTCAGTTCTCTGGCCTTATCAACAATTTTGCCAGGCACGCCCCAACATCGACGAACAATTTCCCCAGCTACATCTTGCACTGGGGGCTCAAGCTCTGATGCAAGTTTAAGTTTTTGCTTAAACAACTCTAATGCTTCATTTTCTTGAAGTCGGTCCATTTCTATAATGGCTCGACAACCTGATCTTCTACACACACTTAGAGATCGCGAAGTGATAATCAGCTGCCCTCTAATCCAATCAAGTGGTATCCCTACCTCCTCCTCCCACAAAGGCTGACTCAAACCATCTAAAATCAGCACAATGTTCCTTTTGTGTTTCATTAATGCATCATACAACAAAGCTGTCCGTTTCAATTTGTTTTCTTCCTGAAAATTGATATCTAGAGCTTTCGCAATTTCACCCTGCAGATCAAATTCTGTGTCATCCTCATGTACTTGAATCATGTATACATTTGCTTCGCCTCTTAAAAGCTCATTATATATATGCATCATAACAGCAGTTTTTCCTATTCCTTTGATACCATACAACCCGATATGAGAGGATCCCCTTGCTAACCATTCCAAAACTGTATTGATATGTAAGTTTACTGCAATACCAACCAATGGTGTTGTTGCATATTCCACTTTTTTGCTAACACGAACCAGCACCTCTTTGAAATCTCCTCTATCGTGAAGCTCTTCCACCTCTTGATTCTTTAGCTCAAGAAGATTTCCTAACCACGCGTGATACAGAAACTTCCAGTACTTATAACGCGTAGTTTCTCTCTTTATGTGTTCTAGCCACTGATCCAAATCAGTAATTTTAAGGTCAGCATGATTTAACCAAGCATCAACTTCTTCCTTTCGAGTCCTTCCAGTCTTAGACTCTTCATGTTCAACTCGATTTATCAGATCATTCCGTCTTCCCCACAACATATTCCTTTTGTATTTAAGTTCTTGCACGTTGGCATTGTGGTTTTTGTAGAAGTAAAACCACCGCGATAAATTGATTAGGAACTCCCATACATCCTTCAAAGACTCTGTCTCGTCTGTGATACTTGGCAACTCAATGCAGTACCTTCTGAATAAACTTGATGTAGCTAGCAACAGCGGCACTAAAAAACCGCAGCCCATTAAATTGATTAGGAACTCGAATTCATCTTTCAAAGACTCTGTCTCGTCTGTGATACTTGGCGACTCAAAGCAGTACCTTCTGAATAACCTTGATGTAACTAGCAACAGCGGCACTAAAAATACCATCAAAAAAAGCACTGCAGAAGAAGCTCAATAGTTAAACAGAAGAAGATCATATAATCATTTCATAAATGTTAACTAACAAAACAATGAGATCACAAAATTAAATTTTCTAGGAAATTTGTTAATGACTAGCTTGTATGCTAGCTGCAGGTTTAAATGTCTTTAGCATGAAGAATCAAATTTAGCATCGTAATTAAGATGTACTTCCTCTATCCCATAGATTTTATTTGGCACGTTTGCGATTTCAAAAAATTTTGATCTTAATGAATAGAAGAAATATTGTGAGATCTTGTCAAATCCGTTTCAATGAGAACTTTATTTCAAAACAATAATTTTGTTTATGCGTAACTAAATATATTAATAGTCAAAGTGTATATTGAATACGTTGCACAAATGCAAACACGAAGATCCTTAATCAAAAAATGAAGGAGATAATACAATTAGTTTTTACAAATCATAGTTCATAATAGTTAGATCATTCGTCACAAAATCAAACACCCCCATTAGTCAAATTTGGCAATAATCCAATTACAAACTCCTAATCAACACATACACGGGTGGCTTAGCTAGCAGATTAGTTGCAAATGATATAATCAAACTATCTATCACATAAATTAAATTAAGTAAGCTAAATAAGGAGCAAAGAATAAGGCAAATTATTTGAAGTCAAATCCAAAACTGAAGAACTACTTACCAAAAAAAATGCAAATAAATGCAAGGAAAACAAAGGTGAAGTGAATCATTGGAATCATTGGACAATCTGAATCCAAATTTATGAAGTTTGATGGGGAGGAGTAGGAGATTTAAGCGAGAAATTGGTCAAAAGAAGTTGATGTACAAGTGTACAACTCATAAAAACCAAGTTTACTTGGGTTGAATAGAGAAATGGGAGTAGTCAACTTTTTAAGTCTCAATCTTTTTTTCTTTTTTTTATTTGTTATTTATTATCACCCCCTTTGACTATATTTTCCTTTTTTTTTGTTTTTGAAACCGACCATATTCGTTTCCTGGAGATAATGACATGAAATTTTTTATGAAAAAACCCAAATAGAGGAGCAAGCGCCTAAGCCCCTAAATACATACTACTCCCTCCATTTTGTGATTATTTCAACAATTTTCTTTTACGTTGTTTTCTAACCTTCTGTTGTTCATTTTTTTTAAGTTGGTTTCTAACCTTATGTTTTACCAATTTTCTTTTACGTTGGTTTCTAACCTTCTGTTGGTAAAGTGAGTTTTTTTTTTTTAGAGAGTCACAAGGGCGAGGGAAGAGAATCGATCCCAGAATCTCAAAGAGGTTTGCAGAAGAATGTCATGACAAACTCTTGTTGAGTTGGCATAAGTTTGTTAGAATCAAGTTGAGGTGGACAAAGTATGTTCGAAGATATTTTGTAGTAACAGAATATAAATACTTGTAATAGTTTCCCTTTTCATTTTAATTATCAGAAAAATAGAAACACAAGTTTAGCATGCTCTTCTTCTTCTAGATTTTCTCTCTCAAAATCCTTTGTAAAAATCTATCATAAGATTGTATGATGAAGTTTTTTATAAAATGAAATTTCTTTTGATTTCTTCGCTATTGATTTGTGCTATTTCACTGTTTGATTGATGTTGATCATCAATTTTATCATGGTATCAAAGTGGGATATATAGATCCTCCTGAATTGTTCCTCATTTGGTGAGTTGTTGATTTGATTTCGTTTGATTCCGAAGATTATTGTTGCATTTTCAATCAGTTTCTGGTGTTCTTTGTTGTTTAAATTTTATAATTCTTGAGTTTTTTCTTTAAAATCTTGAGAAATGGCTACTGTTACCTTAACAAATGATCCTTCTAGTATGTATTTCATACATCTTTCTGAGAATCCTGCTAATTCTCTGACAACTGAGAAATTTAATGGAGAAAGTTACAATGAATGGAAGAGAAGTATGATGATATAGCTCTTTCTGCTAAGAATTAAATTATTTTTGTGGATGGAAGTTTACCTAGACCAGCAACTGGTTCTGAGGTTCAAGCATGGGATCGTTACAATGATTACTAGTTATATTATGCATTCTGTTGATGTATATACTTTACATCAGCTAGGGAGATCTGGAAGGATTTGGAGGATATATACTCTCAAAGTTCAGGACCTTAGCTATATATATTACAATAATATTTGAATGAATAGTCTCAAGGTTCAACTTCTGTGGCTGAATTTTTCACAAAGATTAAAGCACTTTGGGATGAGATTAATGGATTTAATCCTATTCTAGTATGCATTTGTGCTGGATGCACTAGTAATATCAGTTAGAAATTCTTACAGCACCAATATTTTGATGATGCAACCTCTTCCTACTGCTTCTTTGGCCTATAGACTGTTGAAGCAAAGGCAAGCAAGCAAGCATGGTTGATGCAAGCAACACCATGGCATTTGCAGCAAGTGAATTAAGGAAACCAGTTGTATATTATGCTGGATTCAACAAATTTCGGCCACCTGAGGCAGTACCAGAAGAACAATTTTGCACTAGAAGTTCAAAGAAACTCTAACTTTTTTTGTGATCATTGTAGGTGTCTGGTCACACAGTTGAAAAGTGCTTTAAGATTCATGGATTTCCATCTAGATTTGGTCAAAACAAATTTAAAGGCCAAAAGATTGCATCCATTGTCTATGGTGATGATGATATAGTGGAGATCTAGGAAATGAATATGAACCTGCACATATTCCAGTGGGGTAATACAACCAGTTTATGCAGATAATGAATCAAGATGGAACAGCAGCAAACTCAGGTTCAAAAATCTCAACACAGTCATCACAGAATCAGATGATCTCAGGATCTTCTTAGCACATGTGACAGGTACTTGCCTTCTGCTCCAATACCAAGTGGATTATTGATAGTGGAGCCACTGATCAAATGTGTTCATCTCTTAATTATTTTTATTCTTATCACAAATACATAAAGTATCCTAACTCCATTACAGACTTACAGTAGCTGATGGAAAGCAATTAGTGACGGTTGAGTATATAGGAACTATTTTCAAAATGAAATTAAATTGAGAAATGTCTTACATGTGCTTGGATTTCAATTTAATTTAATATCCACTCACAAGCTATGCAGAGATCTTGGTTGTGATATCAAGTTCACTCATGACACATGCATAATCCAGGATCCTATCATGAACACTTCCTTGGTTCTTGGTCAGCTAGAGTCAGGACTATATGTTATGGCAGATTCACAAGCATTTAAGTAGCAGGCTAGGACAAGACTGACAATATGGGAGTTGTATGCTTGTCTAGTTCAGAGGAAGCTAAGTTGTGGCACTTGAGAATGGGCCATATGCCTTTCAATAAGCTGCATCATGTCATCAATAGTATGTTCTTTTCTAAAATTGATTGTGATAGCATTTGTCAGATTTGTCCTAAGGCAAGGCATACTAGATTACCTTTTCAAAAGAGTAATAGCAAAACTTCTGCTTGTTTTGAATTACTTCATATAGATACTTGGGGACCATTCAGGTTGGTCACTCATGATGGTTACAGTATGTTCTTAACTGTAGTTGATGATTTCTCAAGGAACACTTGGACTTTTTTTTATAAAAAATAAGTCTGATGCTATTAAAATAATGCAAAACTTTGCTTTATTTATTCAGAATCAGTTTCATACTAGCATTATGTGTATCAGATCAAATAATGCTAAGGAATTTAATGAGGGTAACATGCTTTTGTTTTATAATTCTCATGGCATTATAAACCAAAAGAACTGCACAAATACCCCTCAACAGAATGGTATAGTTGAGAGAAACACATGGACACTTGTTGGAAACAACAAGGGCCTATATTTTCAGTCTAGATTTCCTTGTAGTTGAGAGAAGCTTTTCAAGATCCAGCATGGGTTAAATCTATGAGAAAAGAGATTGATGCTTCAGTTTCCAATGGCACATGGGAATTAGTCAAGCACGTTACCAAAGGATAAGAAGGCCATTGGGTGTAAATGGGTGTTTAAGGTGAAATTAAAGGCTGATGGAAGTGTTGAAAGGTTCAAGGCAAGGCCAGTTGCCAAGGTTTAAACTTAGAGGTATGGGATAGTTTTTGAGCAAACTTTTTCTCCTATTGTGAAAATGACAACTGCTAGGTGTCTTTTGGCTCTTACTGTCAGCAAAGGACGGGCATTGCACTAGTTGGATATCAATAATGCTTTCTTACATGGAAACCTATAAGAAGAAGTGTCCATGAAAGTACCTGAATGAATCCCAAATCCTGATAACCTTGTCTGTAAAATTAAAAGGTAGCTTTATGGTCTTAAACAGGCATCTAGACAGTGGTTTTCTTGACTGAATGTTGAACTGCTTTCAAAAGGATTCATACAATATAAGAATGACTATTCCTTGTTCATCAACAAGTCTGGTTATGAGATTACAATTGCTGCAATATATGTTGATGACATTATCTTGACTAGTTCTAATATTGCCGTCATTTTGGACCTCAAATTTCATCTGCATCATGTTTTCAGCATCAAAGATTTAAGGCAACTTCACTTTTTTCTTGGCATTGTGGTTTGCTATGTTTCTCAAGGAATTATCCTCACTTGGAGAAAATTCACTAAAGAGCTTCTACGGGCGGGATTCTAGTTTGGATCTCTCAAAAAAAGCCAAAACTCCACTTCCTGCTCATCTCAAGCTATTGACAGATGATAGTGATTCTTATCATGATCATTCTCTTTACAAGTGCTTAGTTGAGAAGTTAAACTTCCTTACACATACCAGGCCTGATATTTCATATGTTCTTTAAACTTTAAGTCAGTTCCCATAGCAGCCCGGGGTGCCTTATCTCTCGGCTTTACATCATGTTCTAAGGTTTGTTGCTGGAACTATTGGTCAAGGCATTCTGCTACATGCCACTCAACATCTCACCCTCTAGGGCAATTATGCTTTAAATTGGGCTTCTTGTCCCAACTCCAGAAGATCTATCACTAGCTACATCATGCTGCTAGGCCAGTCACCCGACCTATTTCATGGAAGTCTAAGAAGTAGGGCACCACATCTAAATCATATTATGAGGCTGAATATAGGGCCATGGCAGCTGCACCTTCTGAAATCACTTAGCTAGTAAGGCTATTATAAGAACTTGGGGTTGATAATTTGAAGCCTGTAAAGCTTAATTGTGACAATCAGGCTGCTACTCACATAGCTAAAAATCCTGTTTTTCATGAGACGACCAAGCATATAATGATTGAATGTCACTTTACAAGGGAGAAGGTCCTAGATGGTCTTCTTAATCTTAGCTATGTTCAGAGTTATGATCAATTGGTTGATCTCCTTACTAAGCCCCTTATGTCAACCTCAACATCATGATTTAAGCAACAAGCTAAGCATGATTGATTCTCAATCACCCTCTAGCTTGGAGGGGGTAATGAAGGTAGTTGTGCTTAGCTAGCTGATCAGCAGAAGTTAAATTAGAGCAGCAGAGAAGTTTCCAGAAGAATGTCATAACAAACTCTTGCTGAGTTGGCATAAGTTTGTTAGAGTCAAGCTGAGGTGGACGAATTTTGTTAGAAAATATTTTGTAGTAATTCTCAGAAAAATAGAAACACAAGTTTAGCATGTTCTTCTTCTTCTTGATTTTCTCTCTCAAAATCCTCCGTAAAAATCTATCCTAAGATTGTATGATGAAGTTTTTGATTCAATGAAATTTCTTTCGATTTCTTTAGTATTGATTTGCTGCTATTTATTGTTTGATTGACGTTGATCATCAATTTTATCACGAAGTTTTATATAAGTTTGTTAGGCATTCTATTAGAAATTCCAAAGTTTGCTACAAGTTGTAATAATTTCTAATACACTGTTGTATTGCCCAATTGTATGATTAATTGATGAGCTAATACAATTTTATGATACCCCCAAATTATCTTATCTCTCTTCCTTCTTTTTTTACTGTTTCTTCAGTTTCATAATAATTTCAATACTTCTTTATTTCATAATAAAAATTCGGGGCGACTAAAGCCTTAACATGAAATATTATACCTGAATCAGCAAAAAAACGTCAATCTTGTTGTGACAAAGAGGACTATATATATATAACATGTTTGATAATTAGCTTAGATGGCTAAATAGTCAATTTTGCTGTAAGTGGTTTGAGGTTTGAATCCTCTTATCAAGTGTTTGTGAATTACGTGGCATCATGAATTGTTAGTGAAGTGAAGTGACGTGGCGTAATTGGGAAGAGTCTACGCATGGACGTTTTTATAAACGCCTTTTAAAAGATTAGTATAGATGTTTTTAAGCCGAGAAATTGATTCTTTCACACAACATTTTGCGGACCGATGCCTGTTGCTTCATCTGAGAGAAAAGACCCAAGAGTAAAGGATGAGACTTTTGGTAATTAGCCTTATCCTAACCACCATCATCAATTCAATGAGATTCCGGATTCATCCCATCCAAGCTCGCACTTTTTCTGGCTGCGTCGATCGGGCGGGACATTTGATGATTCACTCCACTAGCTATAATTATAAAATTTCCCCTTTAAAGCATTATTGAGATTATTACAAAATAAAAAAAGTGTTTTATTATTATTTTTTCTTTCACAAGCTCTACTTGTATCATTATTTTATTGTAATTTGACTCCCCCTACCAAACCAACTTAAAAAATATTTTTCTCACTAACTATTCCATATTAAATATTTTTGAAACATAAAAAATTAAAACAATTATCCTAAAGTTTATTTATTTTTTATTTTAAAGTTCATACTACCTCTTCCTCAAAAAAAAAATTTTAAAAAAATTATACATAGTACTCTGTATTAGATTGATTCGGGGTATTTCAAAAAAAAAAAAATTGATTCGGATCAGCCTAATTGGATATTTTGCTGCCCACCCTACAGCCTCACTGGGTCTAACCGGGGTTATTTTAACACTTTTTTTTTACACTTACTACCAAAATAAAAAAAAAAAAAAAAAATCTTAACAGTTGTTCATTTGTTCATATAATGAGCAGCAAAAATAATACAGATGTCTTCAAACTTGAGTCAACTAAAACCAAGCTAGTCAAAATCAAGCTTCCATGAAACTGAAATTCTGAATTCTCTTACACTTATGAAGATAAAATTTATTTCCAATGATTGATTATCGTAAGTTCTTTTCTCCTCTTTTTCTTGCATCTAAACTTCTCTTTCCTTTTAATTACAATGTTTATCTAGCTAGGTTCTGGAGTTTTGATTTGGATTTTGCTTTTGCTTCAATTATATTTGTTAAAATTACCCTTTAATTACTCACAAACAAACTCGTTAAAAGGTTGGATCTTTGATTTATCTTAATTTCTATAACAAAAAGTAATTAAATTTCTATGATTATAAGGAATAATCAGGTGTCCAACGTTCACTTAATTTTTGAGTTTTTTTTTTTTTTTTTCACAAAGTCCAGAACTTTAGTGCTTGTGTATAAAATCTAAGGTAAAATTTAATCCCTTAGTTTGAAATTGACAAGTCACTTATGTTATTTTTGGATATTCAAAAAGAAGTAATTACATTCTCTAATACTACTCCATAGATTATTAATACATCCGTTTCATATTATTTGCAACATTTGAATATTTTATACAAGTATCTCACATAGTTGCAAATAATATGAAATGGAGGTCGTATTTGGTTTCTCAATATACTTTGTATTATATACAATAGAATTGGCTCAAGCTGCTGGAGTATGTTAATTGATCTGAGGGCTTATAAGTATAACCTGATCGGTTGTGAACGGAATTATTATGTTGTAGTAAATTGTTCCTATCGTTTGCAGTTAGTGTCATAGCCTCAGTGCTGCTGGTGATGATTGTAGCCCGTTTGCTAATAAGGGAACGGGTGGACTGGAAAAGGATTACAAATGGGATGAAGCCATTTACGGATGAATTGAATTTCATTTACAATGTACCAGGGTGGATTCTCTTCTACTATAATCTCAATGCCAGTATGCAAACACTTGAAGAAAAAAGGGACCGGTTGCAGGAAAGATTGAGTGATCAGAAAATGTGGATTGAAGACCAAGAGTTTCAGACAGGTAGGCGGAGAACCAGAGAAGCTGATGATTGGTTAGCTTCTGCAGGAATCAAATGCGCCGAGGTACAGAAGTTACTGCAAGAAATGAAAAGAGAAACTTGTCATTTGAAATTTCTATATGAAGTATGGTCAGAAAATCTTGTCAAGAGATTGATTCAAGAGATGGATGATCTTCACAGTTCAGGAGTATTTGAAGAGGCACTATCTCCTGTTAGAGAAAGAGCAGAATTTGTGACTACACAATTGGTGGGTGATGCTGCAAAAGAGAATATCAAGAAAATTATGACATTGTTACAAAATGGAGTTACTAATATTGGGGTGTATGGAATTGAAGGAGTAGGAAAAACTGCAGTTATGATGAACATTTATAATCAGCTTTTAAGGTCTTATGATCATGTTTACTTCATTGAAGTGCCTAAGGATCATAGGGAATGTACTCTGCAGGGTGCTATTGCGAAAGTTCTAGGAATTGACTTGCAGGAAAAAGACGTGCCAAAAAGGGCAGCTTTGTTGCTGGGAGCATTGCGACAAAGAAATTTTGTTTTGATATTAGATGATTTGAGGGAACCTCTCTCAGAGGATAAGATAGGGATTCCGCTTGGTGTTGGGATAGGGAGAATGATTATCACTTCACGATCTCTTGATGTGTGTCGAAGATCTGGGTGCCAGGAGGTAGTACAAATGGGTCTGCTTTCATATGATGATGGTTTGAATCTATTTAAGCAGGTTCAACAAGCATTCAAGCTAAAGCCTCCAATAGAAAATGTAGCACAAAGAATTGTTGAGCAATGTAGGGGTTTGCCTCTTAAGATTGTCGACAAGGCAACAGATCTAAGAGGGGAGGCTGACATTAGCATCTGGGAAAATAATCTCAAAGAGATGTTAAAAGGGTAACACTAGAAACAATTTTTCTATATTGTACCTTAATGATAACAATATTAACTAAGTCGTGTGTAATGTTTTCATGAAAGTTTGTGTTAATGTTGACAGCAATAGCGCAATACTGTGAAGTATGTGATTTAAATGTTCATAGCCAATTTTTACATCAGTTATTGTGTGACTGAGAATACATGAAATACTTTGGGGGGGGGGGGGGTGAGGTTGCATTGCAGATTACTATAATTTGTTTTGCCAACTAAACACGCAGTTAGTGGTGTTCTTCAACTTCACTATCTCATGTTGCCAGGTACCTCTAGTCACAATTGAGTTGAAGGGAGTTGAAGGGTGCAATTGTATCAAAAATAGGATGAAATCTGGTGGAATCTTATGTCGTGTTTTTTATGTTAATGTACCTAATTAAGACTTCAGTATTTATGGACTTGAAGGTTGCATTGCAGAAGAAATGAAGGCGAACCACCTACCACGACCAGAAGGAAGTGAAATCAGAAGGGCAGCTGCCAAGCATACAGTTCAATGAAAGAATTTGTTCTTATTTTAGACGGATTACCCAAAGACTTTGCTCTCGAGGATGTAAGCATCCCTTTGGAAGGAAACAAAGGGAAATTAATAATGACTTCTCAATGTTTGTAAAAGAATGTTGTGTCAAGAAACTGTTGTGTTGGAACCCCTGTCTCAAGAGGACTCAGAGAATTTGTTCATGGAGAAACTAGCAGCAGATATTCCTATTTCTGAAGACATTAGGAATGTTGCTCGCGATATAATTCAGGAATGTAATGGCATACCATCGAAAATCATCGGTATGGCTGTCCGACTAAGAGGAGCTCCTGATGTAAATGAGTGGCTGGACACATCGTCTGATATGTGAATTCACTCTTGACAATGTAGATGAATAATGGAATGTAATTGATACATAATTGTATTGTAAGTCTAAGAGGATTCATTTTGATGAGTAACATTTATTATTTTAATAAAATCAGAGCTAAATCATCTAGAACATGCAAAACTCAACCATATCTAAACGACTAGATTGTCACCATTAATCGCTGGCCACCCATCTCCCTAAAGTTAAATTGTTGATGTAACTTCCAGGAAATACGTACTAGTAAATAGTATAGGCAAGTTTGGACAGGAGACTTTAAAGGTTGACTCTCCCAACAAAGTTAATAATTTAAACTCATGTCTTCTACCAAAAGTGTACGACTTCACTTGACCTTTATTTTTTTAACTCCAAACTCAATTTTTTTGCTTCTCTTCTTTCTCTCTCTTCCTCATCAACCCTTTGGGAAGATACAGGTAACAGATTCCTTCCAATGATTGGATATCGTAAGTACTTTACCAATTTATTTTTCTTGCATTTTATTTTCTTATTTAAAGTTTTAGTTAATTGATAGTTATTTATTGTATTATTGATTTTGTTCATTTTATATTTCTGGAGTTGAGATTTGGTTCAATTGATTTCCCATTTAAATTCTCTGCTTTTTATGTCTTGTAAGGAGTAACAGGCAATTGTTAGAAGATAAATATAAATGTCTATAATTATTTGATTTGATTTCACAATGTTCACACAAATCCAAAGACTTGTGAACTTGTGTGGCATTATATGTAAAACTCTTGGCTATATAAGCCATGTTACCGGAGCAATATACATAATTAATTTCTCCATCTTCTTTTACTCCTTTATAAAACTTTCTATCGGTAAAACTTTAACACGTTATCAGCACGAGTTTTCAGTCAGGTATATTTATACCTACTTATAAAAATTTATAACAAAATAATACTATCTACTTTCAACTGTTTCGAGGAGTATGCTCTATAGTTGCCCATATTTGGGATCCTCTATAACAGAAACTCAAACATTTACTATATATACCTCAAAAAACAACGGTGAAAGTTCTCTTACTTGTGAATTTACTACTATCATCTTTTGTTTATTCATGTTGATGTTTCTTTGTTTGATCCATGTTGATATTACATACTCATTTTACGTAAATTTTTATCTTAGTTATTATAATTGCTAAGTAGTAGCTTTGCATGCATATTATTATTAACTAGATTAACAAAAAGATGCAGCTTTTTTATACTTATTATTTTTCTTACTTTTACATACTTTTTTGTGTTTCTTTCCGTTTTCGAACCCATGATATTTTATAGATATTAGGGCTCTCGGACCACTATGGCTTGCATTCCCAGTGTGATAACCTTTTACAATTATAAATATATGGACCATAATTTTATGCCACTACGTTAGACTATTATATGATATTTTTACAGTTGTACAGAACAGCAACGGATAAACCTACCTCTATAAAAGACGGATTTTTCCCCCAATTTCACCACAAATCCTTTATCTCTTCCCACTTTTTATCCAAAAATTACCTAATTTTTTTTTTCACCCCCTTCTTCTCCGATATGTTCCCCGACGACGGCAACCAAAACACCCACAACTTCACTTTTGAAGAAGATTTAAGGAAAATAAAACAATATTTCCTTCTAATTACGACACTTGTAGTTCTATTAGTAGCAATATTAATTTTTGTCATTATGTATAAGTAAAACTCACTTATTTTGTCGTTTTAGTATATTAAAAGCTTGTTTTTGTTTTATTATGTTGTTTGTTGTTATTAATCATCATTGTATAATATTACCGTTATCATTATAATTATTGTTACTACTGTCATTGTTGTCGTTTTGCTGTTTTTTTTGCAACTAACATGATTAATTTTTGTCTAATCATATAATTACTCACAATAATAAACCAAGGGGGAGAAAAGACTATATTATTTATGGTTTATTATTATTAAATTTAATTATCACGTGTCTTATTAACTTAATTATAAATATGGAAGAACTAAACATGTGAGTTGTACATATAATTTGTTATTATAATCTAATTATCACGAAATTTGTTGTAGCTAAAATGGGAGACCTTATGAAAAGACAGTTCAGCATCTTAGATTTATCTAGAAAGAAATTTCTGGAATGGAAAGTGGATGCAATGATGAATTTGAAAGCTCAAGGTTTGGAGCACACTGTTAAAGAAAATAAAAGTCCCTCTGGTCAAACAACTGATGCTACCTCTTCTGCAATGACGGTTGAAAAACCTATCACTGAACAAGATAAGGCAAAAGCCTTAGTGTTGTTAAGGCATCATTTACATGAAGACCTTAAAACTGAGTACATGATGGTTGAAGATCCCAAAAAATTATGGGATTGCCTTAATGAAAGATTTGGACACCACAAAAGGGTGCTCCTGCCTAAGGCATTATTTGATTGGACAAATTTACGGTTCCAGGATTTCAAATCTGTAATTGATTATAATTCAACCATACATGAGATAGTGTCTATATTGAGATACTGTGATCATCCGGTTACAGATGAACAGATGATTGAAAAAACACTCACTACCTTTCATGCAAGTAACATACTGTTGCAAGAACAGTATCGTGAAAGAGGTTTTAAAAAGTTCAATGAATTAATGAGTATATTGCTTGTTGCGGAACAAAATAGTGAACTTTTGTTGAAAAATCATAACCTGAGACCAACTGGGTCTTTGGCCACTCATCATGAGGCAAATGCAACAAATTCCTATCCACCCGAGTCAAATGCTACAAGAAGAGGTGGACGTAGAAATTACAATGGTCGTGGAAGATGCCGTGGAAATTATCGCGGACGCGGCCGTGGTCGTGGTAGAAATAATTATCAAAGAAATAGTAATTTCAAAAATTTTGAAAAACAGAAGGGGCAGTCATCTGGAAGCCACAAACAAACTCCTTCGAAAGGAAAAGACACATGTTACAGATGTGGCATGACAGGACATTGGGGACGTACTTATCGAACGGCCAAACATTTGGTAGACCTTTACCATGCTTCTGTAAAAGGCAAAGAGAAAAATGCAGAAGCAAATTATGTTAATGAGGAAAATGCTCCTTGTCCCAGCCTTGATGTGTCTGATTATTTCATGGATAATGCTGAAATTGGAAATGATTTCATTCTTGGAGAAAACAACAATACTTAGGTTTCTCATTTACTAATGTAACATATGCTATATTTTAATGTATTTTCTTAGTTCCCTGTATTTTAAATTTCTAGTCATGTACTTTAAATCTCTATCATCAATAAAAGTTTGTATGATATTATTCTAAACTAATCTCAAATTTATTTTATGAAGATATGGATCTACCTGAAGTTAGTTCCGAATATCAATGCCTTTTGGACAGTGGAACAACACATACTATCTTAAAAGATAGAAAATATTTTTCACATTTCAAGCAAATGTAAACACCATTTCCGGGTCAGCTAAATTAATTGAAGGATCTGGAAAGGCTTGTATAATGCTTCCAAATGGAACAAAATTAATAATCAATAATGCTTTATATTCGAGTAAATCTCGAAGAAATCTCATAAGCTTTAAAGATGTACGCCAAAATGGCTATCATCTAGAAACAATGACAACAGGTCAAAAAGAGTATATATGCCTCACGGCAGAAAAACATGGCAAGAAACATATATATGAGAAATTGCCAGCATACTCTTCGGGGTTATATCGTATAAACATACGACCCGTGGAAATCAATATGGTATCTAACCAGAAGTTAGATGACAAACATTTGATTATTTTATGGCATGATCGTTTAGGACATCCAACAACTGGGATGATGCAAAGAATAATAGCACATTCAGTTGGACATTCAATAAGAAATGTCAAAATTCCCCGATCAGATGAATTAACATGCTCTGCATGTTCACTTGGAAAATTAATAATAAGGCCATCTATGAACAAAATTGCTACTGAATCTCCCAAATTCTTGGAAAGAATTCAGGGAGACATATGTGGGCCAATTAATCCAGCATGTGGACCATTTCGATATTTCATGGTTTTAATTGATGCCTCTACACGATGGTCACATGTTAGTCTACTTTCAAGTAGAAATGTTGCCTTAGCAAAATTACTTGCCCAAATCATCAAATTAAGAGCACAATTCCCAGATCATACAATAAAGAAAATAAGACTTGACAATGCTGGGGAATTTACATCCCAAACATTTAATGATTATTGTATGTCAATTGGAATTGATGTTGAACACCCAGTAGCTCATGTTCATACACAAAATGGTCTAGCTGAATCACTAATTAAGAGATTACAATTGATTGCAAGACCATTATTAATGAGGTCAAGATTTCCATCATCTGCTTGGGGACATGTTATAATACATGCAGCAGCGCTAATTAGATTGAGACCTACAGCTTATCATAAATTCTCACCACTACAACTTGTTTGTGGTCGAGAAACCAAGTATCTCACATCTAAAAATCTTTGGTTGTGCTGTATATGTTCCCATTGCTCCACCCCAACGAACAAAAATGGGTCCACAAAGAAGGCTGGGAATTTATGTCGGGTTTGAATCCCCCTCTATAATTAAATACCTTGAACCATTGACTGGTGACTTATTTACGGCTAGATTTGCGGACTGTCACTTTAATGAAACAGTATTCCCAGCCTTAGGGGGAGAGAAAGTGGACCCACATAAGAAAGAAATTGAACTCATTTGGAATGCAACACAACTGTTGATGTTAGACCCACGAACAAATATGTGTGAACAAGAAGTTAAGAAAATTTTTCATTTACAAAGTGTTGCAAATCAATTGCCTGATGCATTTGTAGACACAAAGAAGGTGACAAAATCACATATACCAGCAGAAAATGCCCCTGCACGTATTGAAATCCCAACTGGTAATAAGGCCATAGAAAATGAATCTCAGGCACGCAGAAAGCGTGGAAGACCACTTGGTTCAAAAGATTCTAAGCTAAGAAAATTGAAAAGATTGGATGGAATAGAAAATGAGACTAATGATGTTCCCCCGTCAGAAGGTCAAGAAAAACCAAATGTGGATGAAAGTAAAGAAAATGATGATAATCCAAAAGGGGACGAACAAGAAGACAACCCTACGGGGAATGAACAAGATGTTCAAAACATCGATAACAATGAAATCTCAATGAATTATGTCTCTACAAAGACTCAGTGGAATAGGAAAGATGTTATCGTTAATGAAACATTTGCAAATTCCATCGCAATCGACATCGTGTCTGATGAAAATGATGTTGAACCAAGAACTGTAGAAGAATGTCGACGTAGGAGTGATTGGCCAAAGTGGAAGGAGGCAATGCTGGCTGAGTTAAAGTCACTTGAAAAACGAGAAGTTTTTGGGAAAATAACCCTTACACCAGCAGGTGTAAAACCCGTTGGATACAAATGGGTATTTGTAAGAAAACGTAATGAGAAAAATGAAATAGTTAGATACAAGGCAAGACTTGTAGCCCAAGGATTTTCTCAAATTCCAGGGATTGATTATGAAGAAACATATTCTCCACTGGTTGATGCAACTACATTAAGATTTCTGGTAAGTTTGACAGTCACAAAAGGACTGTAAATGCGATTAATGGATGTAGTGACTGCGTATTTGTATGGGTCACTCGATACGGACATTTACATGAAAGTCCCTGAAGGACTAAAACTACTAGAAAACCACAAGCCTAGACAACTGCTTTCCATAAAACTAAAAAGGTCACTTTATGGATTGAAACAATCTGGAAGGATGTGGTACAACCGTCAGAGTGAATATCTTATGAGAGAAGGATTCAAAAACAACCAAGTTAGTCCATGTGTTTTCATAAAGCGATCACAATCAGGATTCGCTATCATTGCAGTTTATGTTGATAATTTAAATATCATCGGAACCCCAAATGAACTCGAGAAAACTGCAAAATACTTGATGAAAGAATTTGAGATGAAAGACCTTGGGAAAACTAAATTTTGCCTTGGACTACAAATTGAGCACTTGAGTCATGGCATTTTTGTCCATCAATCAAACTATACAGAAAGAGTTTTGAAACGTTTCTTCATGGACAAAGCAACCCCAACCAACTTCCCAATGGTTGTTCGTTCTTTGAATATGAAAAATGATCCATTCAGACCCCGAGAAGAAAATGAAGAGGTTCTGGGTCCAGAAGTACCATACTTAAGTGCAATTGGAGCCTTAATGTACTTAGCTAACAATACTAGACCCGACATAGCTTTCTCTGTGAATTTGTTAGCCAGGCACAACAATGCACCAACATATAGGCATTGGAAGGGAGTTCGACACTTACTCCGGTACCTACGAGGGACACAAGACCTTGGTTTATATTACCAACCAAAACAAGATGCTGCTCTCATTGGGTATGCAGACGCTGGATACTTATCAGATCCTCAAAATGCCAAGTCACAAAATGGATATGTATTCACTTATGGCGGCACTGCAATATCATGGAAATCAACAAAGCAGACATTGACCGCGACATCATCAAATCATGCAGAGTTGATAGCCCTCTATGAAGCAGGACGGGAATGTGTGTGGCTGAGGTCGATGATCAGTAATATCCAAAAGGAGTGTGGGATGAACGCAATAACAGAAGACCCAACCATCATCTTTGAAGACAATACAACATGTATCGCCCAAGTAACTGAAGGATATATTAAGGGAGATAATACGAAACATATTGCCCCAAAACTGTTCTTCACACAAGATCTGCAAAAGGACGAGGAAATAAATATCCAGCAAATTCAGTCTTGTGAAAATCTTGCCGACCTTTTCACCAAATCACTTCCTTCGAAGAAATTTGAACAGTTAGTTCACAAAATCGGAATGCGACATCTTCGTGAACTATGCTGAGATCAGGGGGAGTATTATATGTACTGCACTCTTTTTCCCTTCGATCAGGTTTTTATCCCACCGGGTTTTTCCTGACAAGGTTTTTAACGAGGCAGTATACCAAAGCATATAATACTATATCGTTGTACTCTTTTTCCCTAGCTATGGTATTTACCCCATAAGAGTTTTACCTAGCAAGGTTTTTAATGAGGCAACAAATACCTTTCTGTATAATAAGTATGGGCATTCAAGGGGGAGTGTTAGAAGATAAATATGAATGCCTATAATTATTTGATTTGATTTCACAATGTTCACACAAGTCCAAAGACTTGTGAACTTGTGTGGCATTATATGTAAAACTCTTGGCTATATAAGCCATGTTACCGGAGCAATATACATAATCAATTTCTCCATCTTCTCTTACTCCTTTATAAAACTTTCTATCGGTAAAACTTTAACAGCAATAAATTTTGCAACTTGACCAAATGTTGATTGTTGCAACAGTTGTAGTGAAAGCAAAATGTTATGAGATAGCCGATATAGCTAGTTTAGTTGGTAAAGTTTTCGGAGATTTTCTCATAATATTAGTACGGAGTAATAAATTACCCGAGTCTTACAGAAATATATCTGATGAGGCTAAACCTATCTAGATTTATAGTTTACAAGATGCTGGTTTTTGGAAGTTAATACATTGATTGTCTTTAATTTAGTTGATTGTGAAATATGAAATTAAAATTCAATAAAAGTAACTGCAATTTAAAACATTAGGGGGTGGTCACTTATCTAAACACAAGTATTAGTCACGTATACTATCAAATTTCCGGGATAGTTGTAAATTTGTAACGTTTATAGTTGTCACATCTCCTAAGATAGTATTTGGATTTCTCTATACGCCATTATATGAAAAGAATCGTGAGGATTTCTCTAATTTTGGGATTATGAAATCTGATCGATTCTGGATGAAGTAATTATGAACAGGCAAATTCAGAGAATAGACTAGGGAATTTTTAATGTGTGCTCCTTTCTTCTGCAGTGAATGTAGTATATACGGCGCTGCTGCTGTTAATTACAGTAGTCTGTTTGCTAAGAACAGAACGCTTGGACTTGACAAAGATCTTAGATGGGATTGATTCGTTTAAGGATGCATTGGACTTCATTGGCAGTTTACCACGGTGGATCCACTTCTACAACAATCTCAACGTCAACGTGCAAACACTCCATGAAAGAAGGGACAGGTTGCATGTAAGACTAGATGATATGATAATGCAGGTTGAAGATCAAGAGTTTCAGACAGGAAGGCGGAGAAAAAGAGAAGTTGATAATTGGATATCTTCTGCTGGAACCAAATGCAATGAGTTAGAAACGTTGTTGCTACAAGATATGTTGAGAGAAACTAGTTATTTCTGGAAATTCTTATATCGAGCTTGGTTAGGTAATCTTGTTGAGAGACTGATTCGAGAGGTGGATGATCTTTACTGTTCGGGAGTCTTTGAAGAGGTACTGTCTCCTGTTAGAGAACGAGTGGAATTCGTGGAAACACAGCTGGTGGGCAAGGCTGCGAATGAGAATAGCAGGAGAATTATTACGTGGTTACGACGAAATGGAGCTACTAGAATTGGGGTGCATGGAATCAAAGGAATAGGAAAAACTGTTGTAATGAAAAACATTCATAATCAGCTGTTAAGATATTATGAACATGTTTACTTCATTACAGTAACTGAAGACCAAAATGAATATGATTTGCAGGGTGCTATAGCAAAAGATTTAGGAATTGATTTGAAGGAAGAGGACTTGCCAAAAAGGGCAGCTTTTTTGCATCGAGCATTGCGACAAAGGAACTTTGTGCTGATATTAGACGGCTTGAAGAAATATTTCTCGGAAGATAAGGTAGGAATTCCTCTTGGTGCAGGAACAGGGAAAATGATCATCACTTCACGGTCTCCTGATGTGTGTCGAAAAATTGGGTGCCAGAACAATATAATAGCAATAGATCCACTTCCGGATGATGAAGCTTTGTATCTATTTAAGCAGGTGCAACAAGCACTCGAGCTTAAGCCTCCAATAGAAAAAGTAGCCCATAGAATTGTCAAGCAATGTATGGGTGTGCCTCTCAAAATTGTCGAACAGGCAACAAATTTGAGAGGAGAAGATGACATTGGCGCCTGGGAGAATAGTCTCAATGAGATGTTAAAAGGATAATGTATCGAAGATTTGTTCTAGTTTATACCCTAACAACCCCTTTGGTATGCAGTAACATATGAAGAATGACGATAAGTTAATGAAATTGTATGTTAAGTTGAAAGGAAAGTTCATGCTTATGTTGATAGTAAAAACACTGAACTCTGATTCTCTGAAGTAGGTGTTTTACACGTTCATATCTAATTTAAGAGCCTGACAAAGTTTATGAAATATAAAGGGGCTGAGGTTGCAGTTATATTGAGTATCTCTATCTCATGTTCACTTCTTTGTCTATGTTCGCTCCGTTGCAGTAAAAATCCCAACTAGAAATTAGTCGTGAAGGAATTTCTCAAACTTTCTTTGAAATTGAGTTTTCTTATTCAATGTATGCCATCTTAATACATCCCCAATTAGAACATTGGTCTAGAACAGGTAACAACAGCAAAGAGAATTAATGTATTAACTGTAATAAATCTGTTCTTTTAGCCAACAAAATTCAACAGGTGCAACTCGATGCCAAGGAAAAAATATAGAGCAGTTCCACAAATATAGACGCCTGTTTGAAGCGAAAAAATGGAAAAGCAAGTGCACTAGTTGCTGGGCCGGTCTTTGCAGGAAGTTTTTTTTTTTTTTTTTTTCTTCATGGGCATCCTTCCTGAGTTCACTGGAAGAAGCAGCGGCAGAAACTTCAAAATTGCAGTTCAGCTGTAAGAAAGGCATTGAAAGATGGTCTCAGCTGCTAACACCCATTACAATAGAAACTATAGGAACTGAAATGTGCATGAATAATTCTAGGAGGCGATAATCAAGCAAAGGAAGTGGAATTGAAGCCTATCTACACCATTGCCTTGGTATCCAGCCTCAACAGTGACCAAACTACCGACTCATAGGCATTAGGGCAGACTCAATTAATACACTATCCAACCTCTAGGGCAGACTCAATGAATACACTATCCATAAAAGAAGCAACTCATTCCCCCCTCCAAATCCTTGCCAAGAAGATTGCTGACAATATATAGACAAATGAACTATAAAATTGTGCTTAATAAGAATGAACAAAGTACAATGTAATGTATTATTACATCAATGTTAAAACTATGATTAGTCACAAGTGTGCTAAGAATTTATTTTGTAGTTTCTCTTTTTTACCCACTCACAAGGGTTGGTAATTCTTATGGTCAATACGAAAGGTAAGGGACTATCACATTCTCAACACTCCAACATATAGTAAAATGAATGCCTCGGCCTCACTGACATAAAATCCCTGATTATATAAAAAATAGCCATAATCCACTTGCTGAGGCTAAAAGATGAACCAAAGTAGCAAGAAATCAAAGAGAAGGATTTAACTACGACATATTACCTTCTTAAATGATGATACTCCCACAGGCTTCAGAGGAGAGAGCATTCCCAACTAGTATCAACAGCACCTATAATTTTCTCATGTAATACAGCTCCAGAACAAGCAATTATTCCACGATCAAGACCTTCCAAATACACTCCCCTTGAAAAGTCCAGTGGGCGTCCTCCGGCATCAGTTACCACACCACCAGCCTCTTGTACGATAAGCACACCAGCAGCATGATCCCATATCTTCTCTTTATAACCAGCTGTAGCAAACCTCATATAAATTTCGGCATCTCCTCTAGCTATGGCTGCATACTTCACCATACTATATACACGCAAAGGCTTCTTCCTGAAAACAATTTATTTAAATTGGAGCTGTAAGGTTCAAATACAAACTGTAGAACTTGAAGAATAAACAATGATGACATTAGTCACATTACAGTTATCAGAGAGGTATCAAGCCTTTCATGTATGAGCCAAGTTAAGATTTTACATGTGTATGATTTAACTGCATTGATAACATTGCCACTAAAGCCAAACTGACACTTTACAGCATCAAGTTTTGGAAAATTATTCTCATATCTAGCAGAAGAAAGGAGGTGCATATAACCACAGGACAAACGAGATAACACAAAAGAGAATACAAACCAATCCTTGAAATACTAAGTTAAATGTGCGAGCAGGTTGAGAACATGCCTAATTGCATACTTCATATTATATATGGACATGCAATCTAGAAAGAGGTCTTACTATATTCATGACTTCACATTTCATGATTGATATGAGATAAACTTCACCTCAAGGCTTAAACAATGAGAACATCAGTGAAAATAGAATGTTATTTTGGTAGTCAAACACACACAAACACTCAAATACACCCACCTAAGTCCAGCACTGTGAGCAACCCCTTCTGTGAAAGAATGACTGGTATTGGTTTTTTCCACTGGTTCACAAAATGTTGCAAGAGCTGGATCCTTAACAGAGGAAACTTTAATTTTTCTCGCAGAGTCAAACAAGTTAAGCTTCAATTCTCCATGAATTAATGGCTGCATCCATGCTTTACCAGTGCCTCTCTTTGCATACATTACACAGCCTTTCTCCCACATATCAGGAGAGGCGGAGGACATTTCTGGTGTGAGTTGATGATGGTGGTTCACTAGACCCTTCTTCACAGGGTAGTTGGGGCACCCCAGGACTCCAAGTATTACTCTTCCCTCCTCGATCAATGCTAGGGCAACAGCATACTGATTGCCACGTACAAAACCCAGGGTTCCATCAACAGGGTCCAAAACCCAATGTCTTCCTTTAGGACCACCAGAAGAGTTGCATCGACCAATGGCTTCAAGCACTTGGTTGGGGGCAAGAGGAATGTTTGACACTTTAAGACCAAATCTAGGAGCTTCTGAGAAACTTTCGTTCACCGTATTCACCACTGCTTGCAATAAGTCAGACTTTGAGAGAGTCTGTGCATCTTCCTCAGCAACAATGGACAAATTTTGGCTTCCGAAAGATTCTGACAGTATTTGGCTAACAACAGCTTGTACACTATAATCTGTTCATGCAGTAATGCCGATCTGTCATCAAATTCATGTGCCCAAAGCATAACACGAATATAAAGTCAAATTTGAATGAATACACAAGTGTGAAGGTTATCCATTAATTTACAAAACCAAACTAACTTCATAGTTGATTGCAAAAACATAACCAAAAAAAAAAAAAAAAAAAGAAACTACTGACATTGATACACCAATGCTGTTCAAGCAAAGGTAAGACAATCTTCAAAAAAATAAATAAATAAAACTCCTACTACGTATGATTTAGTGTTTAAAAAAGCTAGTGGCAGAACATCTTTCTAATTCACTAAGGAACACCTTTTATATACATCCATGCGCACATAGAGCCATAGAGGTAGGTGTACCGAGGGGTGGTTTTTTTGCTCATTTGATATTATATTTTTCTCATTTCAAGATTTTAATGAGCAAAAAAAATCCCTTAGGTGCACCTTGCACTATAATTTATGTTTTTTTTTACCAAGCTATAATTAGACCAGAAAACTTCTAATTCTGATTCACAACTTGATACGACTGCACGACAGGGCATACACAGCATCAACCATAGTCATTTTATGAGTTGCCATTCTGTTCTTTTCGTTAGAAAGTAACCTCCAGAGACATATATAGGACTTCTCTGAAAAGCCCTCTAGAGATACTTCAATAACAATTGTGAGTCTTACACTCCATTACATCACTTTCTTCGGCAGATTGAATTTCACTAATTGGCTAATCATGCAAAATTTATCATGGAAAGAATACTTTACTTCTTTACATTGGTGAATTTGAAAGAAATTCATAACAGCCTTCAAAGTATAAACCTTTATAAAATTAACACTTCAAACCATAATCATTTCTTAAGTACACTCAGATTGTATGTATAATGTACAACAGACATTCAATCTAACGGTATTCTCATTGAAACACCATTATCAAATAATCAATACTAAATGCAAGATTATCAAAGTTGTAAGAAAAATCTAACCAAATTCTCCACTAAAGAAGTGTAAAGGTATCCACATTTAATCATTTATACACCATTATCAAACAATCAATACTAATGCAACATTATCAAAATTATTTAATCAAACACTCCATTAAAGGGGACCCAGAATTATCAAAAATGTAAATTATTAAAACATAACAGCATCATACAAAAATTCATAATCAACCCACATTGCCATTAAAATCATTAAACCAAAACAATACAAAAATCCCCAGAAAACATTCATACAATTGAAGCATACCCATCAAACAAAACACCAAATTCATGCCAAAATTCATGAAACCCAAATCATAAAAACCAAAAAAATACAAATATGAATAAGAAAAGAGAATTACCCGCAACGGTGACAAGAGAATCATCATCTTTAGAATTGACCTGGGAAGCATTAGCAGAAAGCAAGCTATTCTGAACTCTCTGACATAAAGCGCAAGCCAAATGAACAACTCGAACAGCAACATCCAATTCCTTGGAAAACAAAAACTCACCTTCCGCCATTTTTTGTCCAGGTTCATTCAAAATCGAGGAGAGAGAAAATGAGGGAAATTGGGAGATGGGAATTGGAATTACATGGTATAATTATAATAATAATAAAAAAAATAAAATTGAAGGGATTTTAGAGCTTTTGAGAGGGTGGAAGTTCCTGGTCCATTAATCTCTCTTCCATAAGAAAGGAATTTGTAACAGAGTTTTTGCGTTTTTTGGTTGGTTTTTCATTCGTAAATTATACAGTATTATTGAAAATTGAAAAGAATGATTTCATATGCACCTTCCGTTTGTTTGTGAGTGTGGCAAAGTGGCCTAACTCTTTTGGCATAAGATTGTAATACTCCGTTCTTTTTTACTTGATCCGCTTTAGGGGTTGTTATTCGTCGCTCCCATTTTACCGGGTAACGCTCCCATTTTGACTTGAATTTTCAATTTAACCCCTAACATTTAAATACGGTTTTTTCCACTTCCCGACCAACATTTCTCACTTTCTTACTTCTCTCTCTAACTCTCTAAAACACTCTAATTCTGAAAAAAAAATTCTTCCAAATTTTTTTGTTCATTTTTAAAAAAAACAACAATCATCAAAAACACAAAAAAGATGGGTGATTCGAGGAGAATAAGGCTGACATTCGGAGGGAGGAGTTTTGGCGGCGGTGGAGGCAGCGGCGGAGGTGGCGGCGACGGAGGCGAGCAGGTGATTTTTTTTAATTACGGAACCTGGAACTTCCGTCCAAAAAATCCGGAAGTTCCAAGGAGGATCCGCCTGGAATTTCCGAATCCTCCTTGGAACTTCCGGAAATTCTGGGCGGAAGTTCCAAATTTTTTTTTCCCCGTTAATAATATGGTTTTTTAATTTTTTTATTGTTAATTTATTTTTTTTTTTTTTATGGATTTTGTTATCTTTGTTGTTATTTTGAAGTGTTATTGTTAGTATTATTATTATTGTTGTTGTTGTTATTATGGTTAGTATATTTTGTAGTGTTGTTATTTTTAAAAATATGATTAGTATTATTATTTTGTTGATATTAGGATTTTTATTATTATTGTTATTATGGTTATTGTTGTTGTTGTTAATTTTTTTTTTTTTTTGGATTTTGTTATTTTTGTTGTTATTTTGAAGTGTTATGGTTAGTATTATTATTATTATTATTGTTATTATTATTGTTGATATTATTATTATTATTGTTATTATTATGGTTAGCATATTTTGTAGTGTTATTATTTTTAAAAATATGATTAGTATTATTATTATTGTTGTTGATATTAGGGTTTTTATTATTATTGTTATTATGGTTATTGTTGTTGTTAAATTTATTTTTTTTTGTTGTTGTTGTTATAATAATATTATTATTGTTATTAGTAGTACTATTATTAATATTTTTAATTATGATTAGTATTATTGTTGTTGATATTAGTGTTATTATTATTGTTATTATGGTTATTGTTGTTGTTGTTGTTGTTGTTGTTGTTGTTGTTGTTGTTGTTATTGTTATTATGGTTATTGTTGTTGTTGTTAATTTTATTTGTTGTTGTTGTTGTTGTTGTTGTTGTTGTTGTTATTCTTGGCCTTCTATGGTTATTGTTGTTGTTGTTGTTAATTTTAATTTTTTTTGTTATTATTATTATTATTATTATTACTAAGATCGGATTTTGTATTTATTTTATGTAGATCGAGGGTTCTGGTGCTCGACATGCAATATCACGACGTCTGAATGCGTCTGTTAGGAGACAGACATCTCGTTCAGCACCGCTTCAGCCCGAGCAGCAGCAATACGGGTCTACTAGTGGTTGGTCGGGAGGCCAACAGTCTGGTACGTAGTAGTCGGCCCTTGTACTCTACAAGTGGAGCACCCATATCTGACGAGGAAGACGAATGCTCGGCTAGTCATGCTGGTGAACGGGATGAAGAACAGGACCCTCAAGATTACCATATGGTATATAGGGGTCAGTTTGGGAGATTTGTTGGTAGTGGATCGAGTCAGCCTACTACCAGCTCTGCAAAGGCATGGTTAGTGCAGTAACCGATGTCGGGTGGGCCTGAGGATGGGTCTGTTATCCCTAGTTTTGGCGGTCACGTGGCACGATATATCTGGATCGAGCAGGAGCATAGTGTTTTGCGCTGTTTGAGTAGGACAAAGTTATGTTCTGACTTGTTCACTTGGCGAGGTCGTCAATCTGTGAAGGACCTCGCGGCAATTGATGCTAGCTGGTTGTCTCACTTGCCCGGCCTGATGTTTAAAAGACTTGATTGGCCGTTGATTTCTGCTTTTGTTGAGAGGTGGCAGCCAGATACGAACACCTTTCACATGCCATTTGGGGAGATTACGATCTTGTTGCACGACGTGTACAACATACTTGGGTTACGTGTCGCAGGCAATATGGTCACCATTACTCCTAGCACGGACGTGTTACGGGACGCGTGCTCGATCACCATGGATATGACTCCAGATGATTTGTCTGAGATTTGCGGCACAAAGACCATTTGGCAGGGTAGTGGGGTGTTGACTGATAAGATTTTTGAGTCGACATTGGCGGTTGACCGGGAGTTTAGTGATCAGCTTAATGGATACTTGTGGTTAGTGCTTGGAGGTAGACTGTTTGTAGACAAGAGTGGTAACCGTACGCATCCTTCCTTCCTCCACGAGCTATGTTACATGGATGTCCCTATTAACGAGTATGTTTGGGGAACAGCTGCACTGGCCTACTTGTATCGGCAATTGGGCACGACATCACGGAAAGGTGTTGATTCGATTGCTGGTTGTCTCACGCTTCTACAAGCGTGGATTTACGAGTATTTTCCGTGCTTTCGGCCACAGCAGGGTACCTTGACCCGGGACCTTCAAATGCCTCGTGCGTCTACTTGGGATGTTGGAGCGGGATGTCATAGCAAGAACCTGGAGCGCCTGTTATCTTTTCGTACTAGAATTGATGCGCTTACTGACCGTGAGGTGAACTGGCTACCGTACGGAGCTGATCCTGCATTACGAGTGCCCCCCACTTTATTCATTGGCTGCATCCAGTACCGTAACATCATTGAACCGTACATGCCTGATAGAGTGGTGCGCCAGCTTGGTTTCGTGCAAGGCATTCCCCGCGAGATCATCAGGCCAGAGAAGGCCAAGAGGCCGACTAACTTGAAGATGTATCGGGTAGACTTCCCGACCGAGATGACAGATGTGATGTGGAAGAGGTTTGTCCCTGGGGTATCTCAGAGTGTAGTTTTAGGTGCCCTCACCAGGCTTAGTGCTGCAGCTCCTTCGGTTGCGCCTGGTTACATGCAGTATCCTGAAATGTCGAGTGAGACTCGAACAATGACTGAGCAGCTTGTATTTGATTGGAAGTCAAAAATGGGACTTTAGATTATTTTTATTAGAAGTTGTGTTAGTGGTTTTAATTATGTTATGAACTTTTTTTTTTTTTAAATGTAATGTATAAACTAGACACTTATTTATTTTTATATTTTATGTTTTGTTGCATATCATGTTAGATTAAAAGCAAATACATTTAAAATTAATTTCATAATTCTAATTTTCTTACAAATGTTCAAAGTTAGTGAATGTACAATACAAACTACCTAACTAATGCATCCCACATGTCCCTTCTCAATTGATATTGTTGATCCCATCCATTAACACTATCCTCGTGGTGTTCAGTCCACCAAACGACGATCGGTGGAAGAGGTGAATCAGGTACAAGGTCAAGACGGATGAAATGTGATCCACCAACTGTAGCAATCACAAACTCTCGAGTCGGTGACCGAACCCCGTTGTGTGCCCTCAGCGATAAGACTGTGATGCATGGGTAGTAGCAAGTTGGTACTAGGCCTACCCTTAGACAAATCACCCTTGCGTTGAACCACGTAGCAATAGGAAATAAATCTTGAATTGTAACCATCCAATGCCGCTCCCCGACAGCCCCACCATCCCATCGAATACGCTCTACGTTCATCCAAAGTCGCCCAAGCCCGTAAATCCGTTCGTACAAATCAGGATAACCAGCGATCTCGTTTGCTATTGTTTCCCGAGCGTCAAACCACAGCGCCTGATCGCCAAAGAAGAAGTCGGCAACACAACGAAAGCCACAGTTCCCATCACCAATGACATCCTTCCAAGACGAAATGTACGACAACATTGGGCCTGGAAGCAAGTTCAAATACCTGCATTGACTAATGTCACTCAGATCTACAACACAAAATTAAAAGATAAATTATTAGTAAAGCTACAAGTATTAAGTTTACATATTTTAATATTACATATAGAAATTTTAATATTACATATAGAAATTTTATATTACCTGGTTCTGGGTCACCACCACGTTGAGTGTGTTGACGGTCCACATGCTCAAAATAACTACGATCACGCATGGTGTCATTGTTCCTCGGTCGACCACGAGTGTTAAGGTTGACATGTGGTTCTTCAAGGTGTGTATGATCCGGATGTAGCTCCTCTTCAATGATTCGCGTTACATTTCGACGTACGGCCGGGTCACTTTCCATGACTTCATCAATTAGGGACCGAAAATGTGTAGCCTCCTCGGTCGAATCATTAACAACTTCAGGAATGTTAACACCATCACCAATAACCAGTGTCTTCCAGAAAGAATGAATTTGGTTGCTATACAATCCTGTCTGTGCAATTATCGAATCATGTATCTGGCAAGCACATGGAAGAATATGGGTCACACGCATAGCACATCCACACCGTTCATGGACCTGGTAACTCAAATCCCGCATCCTTTTCGTCTCGTTGTCCAGTTCTTTCAAGCAATGTTGAGACACTTTGCCATTTATACGTGACAGTGGCAACTGTCTGTACATCTGACCAATTTTAGACCTTGATGCCTCCAAGTCATTACGAATTTGTATGATGTGATTACCGATATCAAAATGGACTCGGGCCCATACGTTATCCAAAGAAGCTGCCAATGATTCAAATTAGTAAATACATTTAAATTTTTTATTATAATTACAATTATGTAACAACGAGAACAACTAATAAAATAATACAACTAACCTGTGGATGATTCAAACCAACTTTTCACTGCTGAATGTTGGCTCTCAACTCTTCAGTTGGTGGTGTTACCAAAGTGAAGAACCTGGTTCGTCCAAAATTTCACAAATTTCTCCTTATGACAAAGCCATGTTCTCTGAACATACTGAATGACTGCCGGATATTTTCCACACCTCACTTGCATGGCAGCTAGAGCATGATCATACTCCGCCTGTGTTGTTGCATTCACGGTTTTGAACCATTTGCCAGCTCTAAAACTAACACCAACCTTCTTGTTTCCGAACATCTTCGTCACCTTATCCTGCACATATCTGTTGATGTGCCATAGACAGAGTAAATGTGACATCCTTGGAAAGACTTCTCTCAAAGACGCACATAGCCCAAGATCACGGTCTGAAATAAATTCAGATGGCTCTTTATCAAACCCAATCAACTCCCTTAATCTCTGCAACACCCACCGATAGCTAGCCGTGCACTCGTCGCGCATGAAAACATATCCAACTAGAAAATTTTGGTTTGTCGGTGTCACACCTACTACCTCAAAGAAAGGCATGTTATATGGATTGGTCTTGTAAGTAGAATCCATACCTATGACATGTGGGTATGTGCGGAGTATGTTGACCATGATCGGGTGCACCATAAATGCATGTTGCAAAACGTTGTGATCATCGTTCGTGACCCAGTAAATGTATTTACTCTCTCTCGCCAGATGAAGAAATTGTTGAACAACTCCTCTTACCTTCGGACATCTCCATCCTGAAGTCATTTCGACAATTGTAAATGTGTTGGATGTTTGGATGATCATCAGGAAATTGCTCGGCAATAGTGGACATGATGTTACGGGGAGCAACCTTGGACTTTGTCATGTCCCGCACAACCTGTTTTGCACCCAGACTCAATCCGCTCACTTTACGGTGACCCTCTTGGTACACAATCAATGGGTGGTTACGTGTCCCGGTGTGATCATTTTTCGCAATGATCTTCCAACTGTCGGTGTTGACTTCATAATATATCTTGATGTAGAATGGACAACCATTAGCTTTGGTTTTGGTGTCCTTCCGTATCGCGTTCTCCAAATCTCTCGGCTTGCTCCTTCGTGACCGATCACATCGCAAATACCAAAACGGCCGACCATCTCTGGTTTTGTTATAAGACGATTTCACCAATATAAATCCCAATTTTATGGAAACACCATCAGCCCATGTAACTGCATCGTCAAATGTAAGGAAAAACGTATCCGTGACAAAATTCCCACTATAATTCACACCGTCACCGCCTTCCTCAGATTCCATATCCTATACAAATTAAACAAAACATGGTTTATGTCAAAATAATAATAATAATAATAATAATAATAATAATAATAATAATAATAATAACAAAACAATAACAATATTAATAATAATATTAAAAATAATAATAAACAATTATAACAACAAATACAAAACAATAATACCATAACATAATTACTAAATAATAATAATAATAATATAATAATAATAATAATAGTATTAAAATTATATTTCTACTAATTAATAATAACAATATCAACAACAACAACAACAACAACAACAACAACAACAACAACAACAATAACAACAACAACAACAACAATAATAATAATAATAACAACTACAACAACAACAATAATAATAACAACAACAACAACTATAATAATAATAATAATAATAATATTTTAAATAATAATAATAATAATATAAATAATAATAATAATAATGTTACAAAAAATAATCATATTATTAATAATAATCATATTAATACAAAAAAATTACATTAATTATCAAATACTAAATCACAACAATAATCACAAGACCACGAAAAAAAACAAAAAAAAACAAACTTAATTAACATTAAAAAAAAATTAAACGTACTTAACATTTTTTAAAAAAATAAAAATAAAAAGGGACATCCGCCTAAAATATCCGGATGTCCCTAGGTAGATCCGCCTTAAATTTCCGGATCTACCATGGAAGATCCGGATTTTTCAGGCGGATCTCTACTTCCGCTTGAAATTTCCGGATGTTCCATGGTACATCCGGAAATTTTAGGCGCATGTACCTAGGACATTCGGAAATTTTAGGCGGATATCCTATTTGCAGAAAATAAAAAAAAACAGAAAACTTACAGAATGTTCCGACGCATTCTCCGGCGTACGAATGTTCCACTTGCCGTTCATGACCCAAGACCCGTCGAAAAATTTTACGACTAATTATTTTTTTTAAATAAAAGAAATTAAGGAGGTCGTGGGGACCGATTCGGTTTTAAGGTCGTGGGGACCGATTTTGGGAGGCTCGGGATAGCAAGGTCGTAATGTGAGGGGACCGTTTCATGTAATGTGTCCAAATGGGGAACAAGGTCCTTTTTATAACACAAATTGCATAAAGGGCATAATTGTCCATTCAAGTCAAAATGGGAGCGTTACCCCGTAAAATGGGAGCGACGAATAGCAGTTCAGTTCTATATCCCACCGTATTTTGTGAATAATGCGGAGTATGCAAGGAAAACATATATGTGTAGGGTTTATTAGAATCGTCTCAATAAGTATTATCACAATATGCAAATTTTATAATTTTTACTTATAAAAATAAAGTTATTGATGGTTAAAGTTGTGTATTGGCTATTGTGATAAAAGAAACAGGACAAGTGAAAAAAACAGAGGAAGTAGTATTTATTCTCCCATAACTTGAGTTATGTATGATTTTAATAACACGATATTGGTATTCCGATAGTATCTTCTATCGATACCAACAAAAACATTTTTACATCTATTGATATTAAAGAAAAAGTATTTTGGTATAATGATGATACCATCTAAAGTATAATTTAATACTAATGCGTGTTATTAGAGTTCTTTATAGCTCAAATTATTATAAATAATAACATAAATAAGTGTTTCTCTAATAATAAGCTACGAGTATACTACTATTTAGGATGCATATACTCCCTCCGTATTTAAATAAGTGAAACGTTTTACCTTTTTGCATTATTCATCTAATTGACTTTGACTAATGTTTGTGATTTAGGGCATGTTCTGATTGACTAAACTGGGCCGAATTAAACTAAACTGAACTGAATATTTATGAGAGAAGGAATTAAGAACTGAACTGAACTTATTAGAGCTGAACTACTGAACTGAAAATAATCTAAAGAGAATAGGCCCTTATACATACATAAGAATAAATATAGTCTTGTGAGTACTTGTTGGAATCGTCTCATTTAATATTTTATTAATATTAAATTGTTATAAGTTTTATTTATTGATAATTAAATATATTATCAATCAATATTTTTCATTAACATACTTTACAAGAGAAATATTTCACTTATTTAAATATATAAAGGGAGTAATAAATAGTTAGTTACTCCCTTCGTCATCTCATTTCTTATTTTTCACTGGAATTAAGGTTTTTGTAGCTAGTTTTCTTAAACCATGTGATTGGAAGTATCAAAGTACATTAAGGCCCCTTTCTTTAAAGCTGCTCTGCTCTGCTGAGCCCTGCTTTGCTCTGCTCTGCTCAAAAGAAATCTGCTCTGTTCGGTTCTGCTATGCTCTCTATTTTCAAATAATAATTAATAATAACAACAAAAATAATTTATATTTAATAATAATAATTAATATTGTATTGATGATAATAATTTATTATTTTGAATAATTATAATAATTATTAATATTAAAAATAATTTTAATAATTAATAATAATAATAATAATTATTAATAATAATTATCAATAATAATATTTAATAATTCAAACTATTAAGAATTAATATTTAATAATATTATTAATTAATAATTTCTAATAATTATAACAATTCTTTCAAAAAAATAAATAAATAAATAAATAAATAAATAAATAATAATAATAATAATAATAATAATAATGTTGAAATCTGCTTTGTTTTGCTCTGCTATCCTGAAATCCGCTCTGCTCTGTTTTGCTGAAATTTAATTTGCTTTGCTCTGCTGACCCCTGCTCTGCTCTGCCTATAAGCTCAAAAGAACAAGGCCTAAGTGCAATTAAATAACAAGTGAGAGAAAGAAAAAAAAAAAGAGGTTAATAATTGCCAAAAAGAAGAAGAAAAAGTACCAAGAAAGAAGAAGAAGAAGAAGAAGAAGAAGAAGAAGAAGAAGAAGAAGAAGAAGAAGAAGAAGAAGAAGAATGAGGAGGGAGAACATATGTTGGTGGATTAATAAATGCCAAAAATATTTGGCACAAAAAAATAGTAAAAATTGAGGATAATTTGGGGATTAAATTAGGATAATGAGGTTAAAATTGTAAAAAAAAAAAAAAAAAAAAGCACTTACTAAAAAAGGAAAGATTCTAACAATGGGAAAAGGACTAGTGGACTCTAATAAAAAGGGCGGAGGGAATATATCCTAATGTGTGATTGTATTAGAGGTATACATGCATAAGTGAACATTAAATATTTAAAATTCATGGTTAACTCTTTTTAATATGACTTAATTTTATATATATATATATATATATATATATATATATATATATATATATATATATATATATATATATAATGTAACTTTACAATTAATAATTATAACCTATATGAAAGATTCAAAATTTTTCCATAAAGTTAATATTAGACTATTTTGAAAATTTTATATGTAATCTTTGTTGCGACAATAGTCTTCGGAGCCTTGTTGGTGGGTTTTGAGGGTTGTAAGATTAAACAATCCCTTATTAGTTGGGTTGGTGGTCCGGGTTGTAGCCTTGTTTTGGGTGTGGATGTGTTCCCCTGGTAGTTAAAACAGATTTCCAGGGGGAAAGTTATTTGCGCAGGTGGATGGTTTTCCCTGCATATGGAGTTTGCAGGAGGAGTGTGGTTTTAAGGGAAGAGTTTGGTTTGCAGGTCTTGTTGCTAGGTTGTGGGATGATATGGGCATTCAGGCAATTTCAATCATCCCTTTGTTAGTTTGGGTGATGACAAGGTCGGTTATCGTTGTTAATCAATATCTTGAAGGAGGCTACCCATCTTTGATGTTTGGGTTAAGCAAAGTCCTCCATTTTCTTGCATTCTCTGTTGGTGGAGTTGCAAGAGGAGAACCTGCATTTGGATGCACGGTTTCTCATAGAGTCGTTACATTATATGACTCTTTAGGTTTTATTACCAGACTCCTAGGATGCAGTTATGCTTTTCGATCCCTAGGAGTGGAATGGTGTCACACAGCAAAAGGGTGTATATTTCAGGGTCTTTCGTCTCCTAACAGTTTCTATCTACCACTTTGGGTTCTTTTCAATGTTTGTGATTTGCGCTCTTAGTCCATCTCGATTGTTTCAGTTCATTTGGCTTCTCTTGGTCCACAGTTTGGAAGTGATTCGGTTTTCTTGGTTGTTCGGGCTCCGCAGTTATTGGCACTACAACAAAATAAAGCAAAGGTAACAGTGTAAAACCATTGCCTAATATAAAAAAAGTGTTGCCATGTAGCTAAGGCTACATTTTTATTCAAAGGTAACAATTTTGAAAGCCAAGGTAAAATGATATGTAAGGCAACACTTTTACAAAGACAACAAATACACACACACACACACGCACGCGCGCACACACACACACATATACATCTTAAATTATGTTGTCTTTTTAATATAAATGTTGCAATAGATGGAAACATAGATATTAATGTTACATTTTCAAACAATAGGTTTGTTACTGTTACCTTTTCATGCAACAATTATTATGTTTGTTGTCTTAGACAAGAAAAAGGTAACACTTTAAGTGATTGTTGCCTTATATAGTCTAGAGCAACACTTTTTTTTTCTGTTACTTTAGTTTAAGGTAACAAATAAATATTGTTGCGTTAGATTATTAAAAGTAACATTTCTGTAAGTGTTGCAATCTCAAGGGTTGCGTATTCTCATTTATTTTTTTGTAGTGTGGTTTGCTGCAAGATCATGCCAGTATTTTGTTCTCATCGTTCTTCCTGTAATAGTACTTGGTGTGTGTCTTTTAGTGTTTAGGTTGCAATACTGCTTTTCTTTAATAGCATCTTTTGTCTCAAAAAAAAATATACCTTGTTAAAGATTTGCAATTGAACTTTTACTTTTTCATGATATCTTGGAAGGAAAGATACTAGACTATATCATACTCCTAGCTTATTGCTCATCTTTCGTTTTGTAGTGTAAAAAAAAAAAAAAAAAAAAAAAAACTGAAATTTACGAAGTATTCTTTTATGAAATCTTTAATAACTTTGTGATTTCCTTAAAAAAAAAAGAGAGAGAGAGAAAGAACTCTGTTGTAACTACTCCCTTCGTCCCATAACAGTGGCGGATCCACTAAGGCACAAGGGGTAGCACATGCTACCCATAAAAATTTTGGGAAAAAAAAAAGAGTTCAAAGAGACCTGTTATCGTAAATAACTGGTCTCTTTGAGGCTGCTATAAAAAGTAGCAACAAACCCGCCTGTTTTCCATACTAAAACAAAAGAGATATGTTATATATAAACAGGTCTCTTAGATTCTTCCTTTAACATACTTTCTATTTTAAAAGAAAAGAGACCAGTTATACATAAAACAGGTCTCTTATCTTAATTTTATTTTCTTACTTATTTAATTTTTTTTTATTATTGATTACTTTTACTTATATTTGTACATAAGTTTTCGTTTTTGAAGGACTCTCATTTATAAAAATTATAAAGTAATAGAATCTATCGACCAAAATGAATTTTTAAAATTTAAAGGCTAATTATTAAACGATAATACTAATATATAATATAGAACTTTTTTCTAATTTTTTTCCCCTTACTATTCTATGCTACCCCTATTTAGAATTCTTGAATCCGCCACTGTCCCATAATATAGTTCATGTTTAAGAAAGAGGAGAGAAAGTGGATAAAGTACATCAATAAAAGCGAAAAGTACAATAATAAACAAAAGTTAGAGAAAGAAAGTGGAAAAAAAGTAGTACAAAATATGTGCACAATTAAAGGGTAAAATAGGAAGTATAATAAATAAAGTCAAAAAAGTGAGGGCCAAGTATAATGGTCTTTCTATGCTATCCAAAAATAAAAACAATGAATAATATTTTGGTTTTCCAAAATAGAAAAACAAAAACTATATTATGGGACTAAGGGAGTATATGATCTCTTTAGGTGTTGAGTAGTCAAATTTCCAATTTTAACCGCACATATGCCTCCAATTTCTCCAAACCTTGAATACTCGATCAGCTTTTATTAACTCTTAAACATGTTTTAGTATTCAATAACATCCATAGTTTCCAGTTTTCCACTATGAGAAATTTTTTATTAATAACAAAAATCGAAAATGTACCAAATTAATATACCTTGTCGTCCTTGGATATTATCACAGATATGTTCTAGTCGTGATCAAACTTAGAGGAGAAGACTATGCTAGGATTAATTCCTACAATAAACTTAAATCTTCATATCAAATTAATCGGTAAATCTTAATTGCGGAAGCATACCTGATTCCATGACAATTGATCGAACTCCTTCTTGAATTGTCAATAATAGAGAGTTTAGAGAGAATAGAGTAGTATGTATTGTATTAGCGTATAAACACACATATATATACAACCTATCAAGTTAGGGCTCGGAATATGTACACGGCCCAATAGCTATACACACATTATGGCTTAACACCCCCCCTCAAGTTGGAGCATGCAAATCACAAAAGTCCAACTTGCCAAGTAAATACAAGAACTGTATTTTGCTCAAAGCCTTAGTGAAAATATCCGCTAGTTGATCCGTCGTTTTGACATACGACGGACTAATAATACCATCCTAAATCGCATCGCGGACATAATAGCAATCAACCTCAATGTGTTTAGTACGCTCATGAAAGACCGGATTCCGCGCAATATATAACGCAGATTGACTATCACAAAACAAACTCATTGCGCGGGGATGTGCGACTCCCAGACTCAGAAGTAGAGCTTTCAACCACTTCAACTCATCCGTGGTTTTAGACATTGAACAAAATTCGGCCTCAGAAGACTTAGCCACAATGTCTTGTTTCTTAGTCTTCCAAGATATAGGGGAAGCACCAAGGAACACCAACCAACCAGAGATAGAACGTCTCGTCAAAGGACAACTATCCCAATCCGAGTCACACCAACCTGTAATATGTAGATCACAATCAGAGCTCAAAAGGATTCCCTGACCCGGACATCCTTTCAAGTAACGCACCGTACGAAGAGCGGCCTCCCAATGATCCTGACGCGGTTGTTGCATAAATTGAGACAAGATATGAACCGCATAAGCCAAATAAGGTCTCGTGAAAGATAAATAGATCAAACGACCCACAAGACGACGATATATTTCAGGATCAGAAATAAGAGGAGACTCCAATTTAGCCAGAGTATGATTATGCTCAATAGGGTTACCTGCAGGACGTGCCCCTAGCAAACCGGACTGTTGGACTTAATGATTTTGATGATGACACAACCTCACTTACTTACAAACTAATAAGTGCTTGACTGTTTAAGTGTGTACTCAGTTGCAAAGACCAGGAGAATTAAATGCCTTACAAAAATACCATGAGGAACAAGAAGGCTAAAAGCAGAGCTATCCATAAAGAAGAGTTCCTTTGAAGGAACTGGTGCTTCAGAAATGAAGAGTGGAGAAGAGAAGGTTCCCTCAGGGAACAGAAGCTTGAGAGAAGAAGCCTCATCAAAGAAGAGAAGTTCCTTCCAAGGAACAGGAAGCCTCGGAGTAGAAGCTTCATCAAAGACATGAAGACTAAAATATATTTTGTATTCTAGGATTTATGTAAGTATAAGATATTAATTTGCACTCGAAAAATCTGTGTGGAATTGGTCTAAAAGATAAAATATGTGCATGCTAGTTTTTAGGAAAACTGTTGCTTTCTAAAAACGTTTATCCTTTTGAAAGGGATTTTATTTTATTCTGAATTTCAAAAATATCTTATGCAAAAAGATTTTATTTTATTTTCTTATTTTTGAAAATATCTTTTGGAAAAATAAAATCACCATGTTTTCCAAAACTTGCGGCCTACTCTCCCATGTTCTTCTTCAGTCATGGTTTTGCACATTGAGGAGTTCATGGTTCCTTAATTCAAGGGACATGATCTTCTTAGTGGGTATGAGTAGTGGCGTGATGGATTTGCTGCACAAAGAGGTTTTTCCAATATGTTTATTGCTCTATAAATAGTCTTTGAAATATGATGGAAAAACTCACCCTTGCTCACATAAGTTTTCAAGCTTTTAATTCGAGTTAAGTGTCAATTCCACACAAGTTCATTAGAGTGTTCTTAATGTACTTATACTAGAGTTTATTTATCTTTCGAGTTGTAATTTGGGGAATGGGAATTTTTGAGTGAACTTTTGTGTATGAGAAAGAGAAGTGAGAAAGAGAAGAGAAAGAAAAAAGAGAACAGAGAACTGAGAAGAGAGAAAGAGAAAAGAAGAGTAACAAGTTGGGTGACTTGTTCCTCGGGGTTTCAAGTTCGTAGAGGAACTTGAGTTTGAGTCTTTAGGTTGTAATAGGACCATTTGCCCTATTCTAGTGAAGATTCTTTTCCCAAAATCCCAAGTGGTCGTGGTTTTTCTCCTTGTTAGGGCCAAGGAGTTTTCCACGTAAAATCTCTCTTGCATTCTTTAGTTCCTTTAGTTAAACTTTCAATTCCTTTAGCTAAATTAATTTTAATTCCGCAAAAAGTTTGGCTAAACTCTCGTACTACAATTCAACCCCCCTTCTTGTAGTATTCTTTAAAACAACAATTGGTATCAGAGCCTAACTTCTAGGAAAATCAGGAAACCCTGAAGAAGAAAGGTCTTGGAGAAAATGAATACTCATGAAAAGCTCGAGGAAGGATACTCAACTCAGAGGCCTCCTATGTTCAACGACAAGTTCTATACTTACTGGAAGAACCACATGGAGATCTTTATCAAGGCAGAGAACTACCAAGTCTGGAGGGTCATCGAGGTTGGTGATTTCGAAGTCACCAAAACAAATGCTCAGAACGGGTAATCCCTAAGCCTATGTCTGAATATGAAAAAGAGGACTTTGATAAAATGGAAATAAATGTTATGGCTGTGAAATTGCTCCACTGTGGACTTGGACCTCACGAACACAATCGTGTTATGGGGTGCAAGAACGCTAAGGAAATATGGGATTTGCTGCAGATTACTCATGAAGGAACTAATGAGGTTAAACGCTCAAAAATCGATCTACTTATGTCTAAGTATAAAAGATTTGAAATGCAGCCTAAGGAAACCATTCAAGAGATGCTAACACATTTTACTAACATCATAAATGAGTTGGTTTCCCTTGGTAGACAGATTCCTACAGATGAGCAGGTTAGGAAGGTTCTTAGAAGTCTTCCACAAGATGAGAGATGGAGATCACTACTACAAAAAAGGCCAAAGAGACCCGTTGAAAAAGGCCAAAGAGACTGCTTTAGAGGCGGTCTCTAGCTCAGCGGTCTCTTTGGCAAAGAGACTGCTTTATTAGAAGTGGTCTCTACAACGAAAAAACTGAGACCGCCTATCTAAGATAAGTGGTCTCATTTTTTTGAAAATTGGGACCGCCTATCTAACATAGGCAGTCTCTTTTTTCAGAAATTTGAGACCACCTATTTAAGGTAGGTGGTCTCTTTTTTTCAAAAACTAAGACTATTTATTTAACTCAACCGGTCTCTTTGGTCTCATTTAAAATAAATAAAAAATTAAGCATTTAATTATTCTTATATATTCGGAGTACTATGTTGAAATTACTGGAATATTGCAAGTTACACCTTCACATTAAAAGAATCAAAATTGCATAATTAAATGTTTCATATTTAGATACAAACTATTTTGTCAAACTTGAAATCCATTACAAAATTATATTGAAATTATATAGTTATATACAAAGTGGAAGAGATGGAAACGAATTCTTCAACTGCAAAATCTCGAACTCTCAATTGTCCAATACCTTCAATGTTCTTACAAAATCCCATAAACCTAATTCAGAAAAAATCATTTTCCAAAATAATCAAAATAACTTATAAATTACATAATTTTCATTAAATAAATTGTAAAAAGAACTAAAAATAAACAATTACCTCACATTTCATCTAGTATACCAATGAGTTGACAGTAGATAAAGGCAGAAGAAAAGTAACTGAATAACCACTACCTTTAATTTTATATTTTGCATATTGTCCGACGTTTCCCTTCCTTTTCGTATAATTCATGAAATTGGGCTTTAATTTCCACCAGATTGCAAGCATTTTACTCTGTTCAAATTCAAACCCAGATCTGGTCAACTAAGATTGTAAGAGAACAATACTCATAAAGAAAAGAAAGTACAAAAAAAATTGGGATAAATTGACGAGTAATTTTCACAGATTATACACTACTACATTTTTGATCTATTGCAACCCCTAAATCCGTTGCATTAGGCATCAAAATCCGTGGCATTAGGCCTAATGCAACGGCCATGTACCGTGGCATCTGCTGGCATTGCAGTAGGTCTAATGCAACGACTTATGACACCTAATGCCACGGCACCATTGATCTGTGGCAATAGACCAATACCTATTGCAACGGCATAACTTATCCGTGGCAATAGAGTACTGACTAATAATTATGATGAAATTGAACCTATTGCAACGACATAACTTATCCGTGGCAATAGAGTATTGACTAATAATTATGATGAAATTGAACCTATTGCAACGGATGAAGCTAATTAATACAAAGGTAAGAGTACGTATCTACTGCAACGGATTGATCATTGGGTTATTTTTTTTTTGTTGGGATGGAATGGTAATATAATATTAATTAGTCGGTACAAATCTAAATATACTAACATAAACAAATTAATGTATCATTTATATATAATAATTATAATGCAAAATACGTACATTACAAAACATTACTTGCCTATTTTTGATATGACATACCGTACTAATAATAAATAAAAGTTAGATAATTAATTTGATCGTCCAAAATACAAATTGTCAACATATATATAAGCCGAAATATCCAAATCTTCACAAAGCCGGAACTTGAATAAGAGTCGCCAACATATATGCACCATTTGTTAGATGGATAGTCACTATACTTCCGCTCCATTTGACTCCCCATGCACCTACACGTAAAATTGAAAAAAATAAAAGAAATATAATTAAACTAAATTATAAATTATAATAGACCAAGGCCACAATCAACATAGCTCAGATTATGGTTGTTTAAAAGATGGCAGCAAAGAAATTTTTTTTTTTACACAGAAAGGAAAATATTATTAATTTATAGTGGCAGTAGCCACATTAATTACCAAAAGATAAGCATTCCAAGTCTGAAAAACAAAATAGCACCCTCGGAATATAACAAAGTACTAGCTAAATAACCAACAAGAAATAGAACTAAGTAGTAGTCAAAGGTATTCTGGAATCAAAAGCACCAGATTCATGCACTGTAGGTGAACTAATTAAGTTGCCACCATTATTTCTGGAAGGGGCACATTAGGAAAATTGTTAGAAGTGTGCACCTAAGAGAAGCTAAAAACTGTAAGTCTGTAAAGATGCCAAAATTTATACCAAGAATTTCCTTATCATTCTTCTCCCCTAAAAAAAAAAGAAAAAAAAAATCAAAACGGTGCAGAAAATTAATGCCCCCGTACATTGCTTAAATTTTTTTTATATTGCGCCTGATTATGACCAAAAACAGTAACAGGGTCAACCCCACTAACCCCCCTCCCCCCAAATAGCCTATGTCTGAGACTCTGAGGAACACCGTCCATGAAAACGAGTCTAGTGTCTCTCCATTAGCACAGCACAAGGATACACATAAGGAGATAACACGTAGCCTTCAAGCTAAAAAATTCTCACAAGTATTAAGTTTCTTCAAACATGCGTATACAGTATACACATACCATGGCATGCTATAAAATTCTCACAAGAATTATGTTTCTAGTGCCTCTGAGAAATGATGTAGTGTGTAGTTACATTCTTGTTAATCCTAAACTTAAAACTGCAATTCTGATTCCCCAAAAAAAAAAAAAAAAAAAAGGCACATGAAAAAGGCGATGTTTATAGCTTTGGGGTTGTTTTGTTGGAGCTAATGACAGGGAAAACAACTATAGTAAACAGAGATGATGAGCGCAGCTATTTCAAGTAGTACGATTTCAAGTAGTATGATGAAAACAGAAAGTACGAGTAGTAACTCAAGAATCTAACTCAAGAATCTTGTCCTTATTGATTGATAATATAGAAATGCAGCAGGCTATAAAAAGAAATCAACAGCAGCAACATTTCAACAGTAGGTTCCCAGGTCACCAGCAAACAAAAAAAAGCTAGAGAGAAGCAATAGAAAATATTTTATGTTACCTGATTGATTGTGGCACCAGATTTAGAAGATTGCCCATTTTGGTCAACAAGAAGATGTGGCGCACTAGATGCATCCTTTGGAGCCGATGGAATTGCAAAATCAGGAATAAAAAGATTGATCCCAGGGTTAGCATCCCGAAGTTGAGTCAAAATTGCAGTTGTTACGCTTGGTGCAAGTTGTTGTACTAATTGAGATTGCATACTTTCTAAAAATTCTGTCGGGAATATGAAATCTGACTTTTTATCTTTTTTTTTCAAATCCGACTTTTTTACACCTTTTCCTTGTAAGCGTACACGACTTTTGCGCTTAGGATCTGGAATCACTTCAGAGTAAGGGTCCTTCGAGTTACTACCATCTCGATCTTCATGTTGGGAAGACTCCAAAGCATCCATTTTAGCCTATTTAGGGAAATAAAGCCACCTACTTATTATTTATCAAAATTAAAAAAATATAACATACATCTAAAATGTTAACTCACAATATTCTCTTCTATTTTTTCATGGTTGGTAAGGTATTTCCTTCCCACCGTCCTTTTTCTTGACTCCTTATAAACCCTTGCTTGAGAAGGTTCTTGCTTATTAGGATCCTGTTGTTTCTGTGGAAACATAAATACATAAAATTGAAGTGATTATTACAAATAATTAAAGGACAGGGGTGAAAGTCTCATGTAGTACATATAGTGATTGTAAAATAAAGATTATAAAGTTAATAAAATTGCCTAGAAATGAGATGAATTATTTACCAACTTATGGCGTAAAATTGCGTAAGAGTTACGGCCCATAGTGTGCATATCATCTAACAGTTGGCGATTGTCTTTGTTGATTTTACTGATTTCCTATGTGAAAACACAATCAAGATTTATAAATTTGAACCACGTAAAATATCGAATAAGTATCTACTTTCTAATATTAATACAATAGGAAAGATGGTACCAAAAATCATGTAAATAGTCTATATCAGGCCTCATAACCCAAGCAAGACATAATCTATATCAGGCTATGAAAGTAAATAGTAGCTTGCAAAGTAAAAACAACTCCGGAAACAAAGGCGATCATAAAAACAGTAAACTGAAAGAGTGACTTTTTTTGTCATGAAACTATGTCAATATTGCACAAAACCAGCTCAAAACCATATACATAATACCTCAGCCTCTTTAGAATGCCAGTATTGCAAAAGCTCTCTAAATTGAGGTTCTGAAATTGTGTCTGGCTTATGAAACCATAGTAAAGCATCAGTGGGATATGCAGAGAAGTAGTTCCTCTTAGTAAAGCATTTATGAGCTTTCCAGCTTCCATTGATAGCCTGCATCACCCATTCTCTTCCAGCTTCAGGAACCATATATTTTTCCTAAACAAATCATGAATATAAAACATTAGTATGTAACATGTATGTAGCATATGGAGGTCCAATTATTAACGAGGAATTAATTATGTAGAATAGAAAATGAAATCCAACAAAATGAATTATAATACTACGTACTTGGACATACTCCCACATTTTGTCAAGTGTGGGTAGACTTGGAAAGTTAATATAATTTAGTGGTGCAAGTTCAGAATCCCTTGCCACAGTACCCAAGAATTGCTTGAAATCCTGAACAATTTCCCGTGTAGGTCCAACTGGTTGGCCAAGTGAGTTTAAAATAATAACTTCACGCTCGTCTCTTGTTCGTGCATGAACCTTGGGTAGCATTGTTGGACCTCGATGCCTTTTTCTGTTAGGAGCTTTTTCAGGTTCTTTTTCTGGTTCTGTTTCTGTGCACATTTGTAAGAAACATGTCACAAGATGGAGGTCTGTTTTTTTCATTGAGAAGGTGCCTGGGTTGCCTGTTTTGTGTTTTTGAAAATCTATTTTGTGGAACAGGCTCCTACTCAGTCTATACACATAATAGAATACAACTATACACAAAAATGATGAATTCCTCTGCTCAACAGACCCTGGTTCAGCGCCTGTAGACCCAAACAGTCCATAGATGTATGTCCAACATACAAAAACTTATGATTATTTGAATCTTAGAAGTTGTAAGATGCACTGTGGCAGGCTGGAAACATATGCTTTTTCCACCACAACATACAATAACTTATCGTCAAAATTATTCCCGGCAATTTTTTACTTAAAAGGTTTTTACTAAAGCTGAAAAGACCAACATGAACACGCACTGAGCATTGAATGTTCAGTCAAATCAAGAAAAAAACTTCAAGATACTTCACAAAAATTACAATAAAAATCACATCATAAGAAGACAGAAAAGCGGATGGAGAGGATTTTCCATCTATCATGAATTGCTTGAGGGCGATGTGTTGGTCTTTCATCTAATTGAACGTACAAAATTTAAGGCAAGCTTCTCAGATTAGTACTCAGTTACTCACTACATAGTACAGAAATATTTGAGTCATGACGGAAAAATGCAGGTTTACCTCCTACATATGCATGTCACTCTCAGTAATTTTTTATCCGAATTTCCAAAATTTACGCTAAGACAGAAGAAATCCAAAAGTTAATGAGAGTGATGTGCATATCTAGGAGTTTAACTGGGAATCCCCTGAGTCTTCGCTGATAATTATAGTTCATGCTCGAATATTCTGTTTCTTGTGTCTAACATAGTTATGACATGAAAGCACATGGGCAACTATATAAATGAACTAAACACAAACAAGAGAGTGGTTTGATGGTAATTAGAATCCTGAAGTCCATGCCCTTCGTAGTTTTGTTGTACTACTAATAACGGACTCTGAGTTTTCTTTAGGCTTATTTATGCTTGCCTTTGACTGGTCTAGCTATGCCCAACAGACTGTTAATTTTCTGGTTACACATAAGTAGTTACATATCTCAGGAATTTGCAAATTGCAATATCACACTTATATCGGGGAAACTGGGTAAGCATCCCCTTGTCTTTTGCCAACCAAGTAATCTCTGAAAATTCTCTACAATTTGTGTCATAGTATAATAACAATACACTCACAAACTATAATTAAGTATTATAAGTATACAAAGATAAAGAGTAGTCATCCATCACACTCAATATACTTGCATGTATGCATAGGTTAGGTCATTTCATAATATGTACAGAGAATTATTTAATTTGACCGAGTTTTGATGACTGAGCTCAATAACATTAAACCTGAAAAAGAGGTCTGTAAAACCCCCTAGTAGCTCTCCTGTAATACAAATTTGTGAATTATTATTTAACAGGCACCAATTCATTCAGTTTGTGATATGTCATCAGATTATTTCTAATTTACGCAAATAACAGTAAAACCATAGTATGTTAAGAAGAAATTTAAGATTTTCAGTGGGCATCCAAATAACCAAATCTTTGGCATAAAATAAAAAAAAATCCCCATGTAGATGGAAAACACATAAAACAGGAGAAAAAAAGAAAGGAAAAACAAGAGGAAAAAAGAAAGGAAAAACAGGAGGAAAAAAGAAAGGGAAAAAAAGCTAAGGGACTGAACAAGAAGGAGAGGTAGCTGGGAAGGAAGTAAGAGAAAAACAATACCTTGTGTTCCTTCCCTTCCATAGTTAGATAGAAGGTCATCTTCTAATTCTTGATCACCTTCATGTTCATTACCAACATCATCATCATTCTCATTCAGTGCATCCGCTTCATCAAGCCACCTACTTAGTGCATCCGCATCATCATTGTCATTCTCATAAAATGCAGCGCCACAAATCCTTGTGTTTCTTGTAAGAGAATCATTCAATGACTGATTACTAGCTACAAACGCTTCATTATTTTCTTTTTGCTTTTTCCGAAACTCGAGGTACGCTGACATGGAACCAGGAGAACAGAACGCTCGTTTTGATCCCTTCTTTTCTGAGATAACTTGCTCCTTCTTTTGGATGCATTGATCTTGAACTCTAGCAACCTTAAGTGAGTGAATGTTCTGAACTTCATCAACAGCATGCTTCTTACGGCTATTCACTTCCACAACATCAGCCATAGTTTTGGGGCGAAGTGATGATTTATTTACTTGCTTTGAAACCTATAAAACAAAGGGAAAATAAAGCATTACTAATTACATGTAAACCATGATAAACAATAAAAACAGCCTGTATAAATGAAAAAATAGAAGTACACACCTGTTTACTGGCTTTTCTTTTTCCAGAAGTGAGATTGTCAGTTTCAACCTCATTTTCACCATCATATTCCGACGTAGAGGCATCATCCTCATTTTCTGGTGTACTATTCAGCATTGCACTTGGACAAAATAAGGCTTTTGTTTTGTCTTCAAGTATCTTATTAGCAAGTGATGCCGATCCTAGGGCTTCCATTCTTTCTGCATTGACTTTTAGTTTTTGAAGCCGTTGCAGCTCATATTCCGTAAGCTGATTTTTGGAAGCAGCAACTTTGGGTCTACTCCGTTTCATCTAGGAAAAAAAATGGAAGTATGTTAATTTTGAATGTAAATACAATAAACTGAAATGAATTACAATGTAAAATAAGCTCATTTATAACATATAGTGAAGTACTAAAAAAATGTATGTTAATACCATCTGAAAACTCTCTAGGAGGGATTTGAATAGCATAATGCCACCCTTCTCTATTCAAATCTTCTACATAAAACACTTGATGTGCTTGATTTGCTAAGATAAAAGGTTCTTCTTTAGAAACGGTCTTATTCATATTAACCGTAATGAGCTCATCATCAGCCTTTTCTGAGTGAAACCATTGACATCTAAATAAGACAACACTGAAATGACCATGATAGGATATCTCAATGATTTCTGTTACTGAACCAAAATAATTAACATTTCCCACAATAGGATTTTGATATTTGGAGCTTGCAAAGCTATGTGTAGTGGCTATTAGAGTGACGCCACTGTTTTGAGTTACGCAATTTGCATCTCGCTTCATGGTATGAAACCTATAGTCGTTAACTGAGTACCCTGTGTGCTTTTTGGCAACATGAGAGGGACCAAAAAATTTCATACTATGCTGCATAAATGAACCAAAAAACTCTTAGAAAGAAATTCTTACTATAAAAACATATTATGTTTACAAATATGGTTGACTTGTTTTTTTTTTTTTTTTTTGAGTAAAACGCTGAGTAACATATTAAAGAAGATCAAGTTCCGCCAAGGTCATGAGACTTTGCGAAAACGGACCAAAACAAACAAACTCATTACAGTTTCTAGTGTCCCATCTTGCTACTAAGTGGGCTACTGTATTTCCCGGCCTTTTAACATGCGAAATAGAAAAGCAAACAAACAATAAAGAAAGAGCTAGAATGTCATCTATCATAAGAGAAAAAGGAGAGCAGCCTCTGGATTTCTGCTTGACCTTATTTACCACCTCCAACGCATCACTTTCCATTTCCACCCTTTCGTACCCCATTCTTCTGGCCAACTTCAGCCCATATACCACTGCTGCAGCCTCCGCAATATCCACTGGCCAGCCATCTCCTCCTTTGCTCACAGCAGCAACCAAGATCCTACCCTCCTCATCTCTCGCAACCACTCCAAGCTGAGTAATATCCCTGACATGCGCATCACAGTTGATTTTAACCACTCCACTCAACGGTTTTCTCCAATAATTGGCAGCATGGGGGGTTACGTTGGACAGCTGGGTGGACCCTTATAGCATAGCTATTGTAATCCCGAACCAAATGAGACAAACATGTTGCAACGGCTATTAGAGTTGCCCAACTTGTCAGTTCATCCTTTGACAATCTGTCCTTCAACCACAACAGCCTTGTGGTGATGATATCTCTCGGAGCTTGCATAAGAATCTCCACGAAGGGACTTACATCCCATATGCTCCAAGTTGCAGAGCATTCAAACAGGGCATGAATAATAGACTCCTCACCACCCCTACACAAAAAGCAAGTTTTATCCTCTAAAATATGGCGATATACTAGTCTTTCCCGAACAGCAAGAAAGCCTTTACAAGCCCTCCACATGAAACGATGGAGTTTTGGAGGGGCTCTCATACTCCATATCAGCTTCCATACCACGTCCCATGTACTATCAGCCTCCAAGAGTCCTTCATATTTCCCAAACCAGTAGCCCGAACGAACACTGTACTCCCCATTCTTATTCGGCCACCAGTACATCACATCACCAGGACCACGGTTTGAGAGAGGAATTGACAGGACTGCAGCCCGTTCACCATCAATGAATGTATTATTCACCATCTCCACATCCCACGTATTATTCTCATGGTTAATTAAGTCACAGACCCTTAAATTCCAGTCACTATCCACAGAGGGTGTAGGGACCCATACGGATGTATTACCAGGAAACCAAGCATCACTCCATACACTGATTTTACTCCCAGTACCAACTCTCCATTTCAAACCCTCTAACAGCAGTGATTTCGCCCCCCACACACTCCTCCAAACGAAACTAGGGTCAAAACCCACGCAAGAATCCAACACATCACAATTTTTAAAATATTTTTTGTATCAGTATTGTGGTGTAACCGCCAGAATTGCTTGAATATAACTATATCAGTATTCACAACATTTTCTCTTTTCATTATTTAAATGCAAGCACACAATAAATATATTATACCAATTTTTTCATGACTTGAATATAACTATATAAGTATATAGTATAGTTGTGAACATGTGACCCAAGAAACGTCATTGATATATCAAAACAATTTCAGGTGAATTTTTCAGTAGTTGACCCCTCATTAGGCATGCTAAAGATATAGAGATGGCAAACAAGTTATTTGAAATTGCTCGGATTAGTTCAATCATTCTGAATTTTAATAGGTTTGCGACAAAAAACAAGCACTAATTTGGTTAATTTGAAGTACATAATGGGATTTAGTTTTGGTTAATTGAAGCTTCATAAGGGATCTCTTTCCTGCATTATCTGTCTTTCCTCTGATGTTGCCAGATAATCAGGGCAAGAATCAGGGATAAGTATTGAAGCTTTGGTAGTATTCGTATTCTTTGAGAAAAGTTACTTGAGATTTTAGGCCAGAAAGTGGTTATATAGCTAGGACTCAAGGTCTTAATAGCGGCTTGTTTGGATAATATTTTAGGAAGGGAACGAAGAAAACTGGGAGGGGAGAGGAAGGAAGAAAATCTGAGGGGAAACGAACTTTTTTGTCTTATTATAGAGAATAGTTGATCCATTTGAACTTGCTTTTCTTCATCAACAGAAGAAGAAAACCCACCAAATTGGAGCCCCAAAAAATGCGATTCTTTATCATTTACTGCTGCCTACAACACCAAAGATCCTTTGCCACTTCCACAAAGACATTCACCTGAAGGTGAAGTTCATCATCCAACAACACCACAAAATACTACCATTGCTGATGGCTGGGTGTGATAAAAAGTTTTCTTCACTCCTGAAATATTTGTTAATCTCTTAACTGAGGTTTAATATATGTAGGTAATTTCATCTTCAAAATTCTTGATTTGAAATTGGGGAAGTCATGACAATTTAGAATGTCAATTGTGAATCTAGGTTTCTTATCTAAGAGAGAGACAAAGACAAAGAAAATGAAAAAGGAGTTATTCTTTTTGGAAGAACTCAAGTGTTAATGGGAGAAAATTAAGATGTTGGTAAAGGTAATATTGTCGTTTCATGTTAATCGAATGTCTTATTCCCATTTTCTTTCCACATCTTCCCAATTTTGGAGAATTTTGTTTCTCAAAGAATATATAAACAAATTTCCTCCCTTTCATTTCTCTCACCTACATAATATACCATCCAAATTAGGGAAATTACATCCCTTATCCCTCTATCCAAACAATGTTCCCGTAAAGGTGATCATGTGAATTGACTTTAGATCCATAATCGGGGTACCTTCTGTCTGGTCTCAACTCTTATTAGACTTTCCTTGATCCTGATGTATGATATTCTCCAAAATGAGACTGATGCTATGGATGGTGATAATTATTGTTTACTTACTCCCCTTTCCTGTTAAAGGATAAATTCTATTTTATTCCATTCTTATCTTCAATAATATATTTAGCCTAGATATTAGGTTTACGCTTAGTCTTATGTAAGTTGTTAGTCTTTGATTACTACGCTAGTTTGTAGGAGTATAATATAGCAGTGGTTATGCTAACAACCGCATGCAAACTTGTATATATATCTCTGTACTTTGCCTTTTGTAAATCAAGCAATCAAATACACAAATCTAATAACAATTATTCAAAACCTTATATTTCCCTCCCTGATCTTTTGTCAAAGTGTCTAGGCCTCTAGGATAAGCATTGAGAACTGCAAATTAAAAACACCTTCTCTCTGACATATACCTATTTGGCTATTTACTTGCTGCATGATGCCATGAACGGATGAATACTCTTGTACATTATTGTAGGTGCAACTAGGAGCATTGGCTGTTTGACATTTGTGCTGGAATGGCTTATATTCTGAATATTTTATTGATGTTGTTTAACAACTATATGAAAGTGATGAAACTGAAAGAAAGCTGTTTTGTTTATTCATCTATTTCATCCCCTAACTTTCCCCGGTTTCATGCTAGCAGCCTATTCCAATTAGCTAACCAGAGAAAAAAGATGCTTCCAGGAGAAGCAAGGTTATTGCACACAACTCGTCTCCATTGAACTTTGACTCCCTGCTGTCTTAACTTGTTTGACTTGTTTGATATTGCAAAACGAAATCAGCCAAAAAAAAAAGAACAAGTCTTACCCCATTAACCAAATCAGCCACCCCAAATCATTATATCTTCTTAATATCCATTTATATGAAATTCCCCCAAAAAACCCCATTAGACTACTTCAATACAATCAATATTCAGTACTTCTAGGTTTCAAAAAAAATAAAATAAAAAAATCAAATTTGCTATACAAAATCCATTAGCCGTTTAATTCTAAGAGTTAATAGAGCAGAAACTTCATCTTCCATGGCATCAAATACAAATTTCCAAACACAAAAGCAAAAACTTTAAATTTAATTAACCCAAAACGATAATTCGTTGAATACCTTGAAGAGAATTTCGAGCAATCAGCTCAAGGAAGGGACATGCAAGATGAAATTGAGGCCGCCTGTGCCGCTATCAGCCACCACCGCCTTCAGCCACCACCGCCGGAGTGCCGCCTTCGTGATTTCTTTGCTTATTTTCCTCTTACAATTTTGGAGTATTTTTTTCGTTATTTTCGTCTCAAAATTTGAAGTATTTTTGGAGAATTGAAGTTATGAGATCTGAGAAGATGGGGAAAATGGTGAGAAATTGACAATGGGGAAAATGGAGAAAAAGGGGTATTGAAAGGTACTGTATGTCACTCTGTAAGTGAGAATTGAGAATAGAGGGACGAACGTGTTCAAACTATTTGGTGAAAAAAATAGAGGGAAGAAATGCGCGCTTATTCTATATTTTCATGATACAACACATGTCGTTGCAATAGCTCTCATTTATGTTAAAACAGCTAGGCTATTGCAACGGTTCTTTACAGCCGTGGCAATAGCTATACCTCTAAGAACATTAGTGTTAAATCCGTGGCAATAGCCTACTCTATTGCAACGGCAATTAGAATATCGTTGCATTAGCCTTTATTAGGCCGTTGCATTTGGTCAAAAATGTAGTAGTGATAGTTTGTAAATCTTAAAATTTTGATTTTCCTCTTATTCATACCTCATACAAACTATTCATAAAATCACCGAAAATTGATAAACCATAGATTCAAAAAAACAATAATTAAAATAATAATTAAAAAAAACAAACATTGGAATTAGAAGAAATACGAGACATCATAAAATGGCAATAATTTCTTTCACTGCTTCCTAGCTGCACCCATTTGCACCTGTCGACATTTTCACAACAAATTCAAAAAATTAAAATAGATTTGACGAATTGCAATGGTAGCCTACTTGGATTTGACAAATTTCGAAAGTTATTAGGGATCTAGGGTTTTCGTTCATGCTTACCATCGGATCGACGAAGTTTCCCATGGATTGAGAAACTGTTCGTTGACACCGTAGTTTCCCATGATAGGAAGATTTGAAGAAAAAGATAGGGACTAAATAGAGACAGAAGAGAGAGATAGCTAAGAGAAGAGGAAGAAGATGGAGGCGGGTTGAAGATACGAGAAGTTCTAGGGTTTAATTAGAGCTAGTGTATGAGAGACCATTTTAGTGATGTAACAGGTCTCTCCAAATATTTTTTTTTTTTTTTGGGAAAAATAAGGTGAGACCGGTTATCTTAAACACAGGTCTTTCTCTTTTAAAGTTTCATAAAAAAAATATCGAGAGAGACCTGTTACCTTTAATAAAGGGTCTCCTTTTTTTAAATTATAAATTTAAAAACTAAGAGAGACCCGTGATTTGTAAAACTCGGTCTCTTGAAACAAAGAGACCGGTTATCTAATTAAAAGGTCTCTTATTTACGGTCTCTTTGACCAATTTTGTAGTAGTGGAGCTAAGGTGACAGCCCTTCAGGAAACGAAGGACTTTACAAAGTTCAATATTGAACAACTAGCAGGTTCTCTCATGACTCATGAGCTACACCTTGGAGTCAACAATGAACCCATGAGGAACAAGGGATTGGCTCTGAAGGCTGATGAGGAGGAGGACTCAGAAGTGGACGAGGATGAGGCTGCCCTAATTGTGCGAAGATTCAAGAAAATATTTAAGAAAGGCCGAACCTCAAGGAACTTCGGGAAAAAGACCTCAAATCCAAAACCTGACTATAGCTGCCACAAGTGTGGATCCCCAGATCACTTTATCAGAGACTGTCCCCTTTGGGAAAATGATAAAGGGAAAGGAAAGGCTAAGGAACAGGGAAGAGAAAAATTCAGCAAAGCAAATTATCAAAAGTCAGACATGAGGAAAGCCATGATAGCAGCCTGGGGAGACTCAGAAAGTGAAGAAGAAGATGATGACCAACCAGAGGAGGAGACGACCAATCTCTGTTTGATGACCAAAGCAGATGATGAAAAGGCTTACCTTGAGGAACTCCAGAAAGAGGTATTTCTTGATCCTAAACAGCTTAAAACTCTCTCTAAAGATGTCTTAATAGATATATGTCTAGAAGAAGAAGAATTCTTTAGAGATACTTGTGTAAAGTTGAACAAATGTGAAAAAGCTCTTAAGGTTTGCAAAGAACATGGTGCTTGGTTGGAAACAGCCTATGCCAAGTCTCAAAGCAAATTAAGAGAGCTTGATTTTAAATACAAACACATAACTGAGATAGCTGATAGAATCAAGAATGAAAGTATTCTTCTGAATGTTGAATTAACTCAGTATAAGCTCATAAATTCTGATATCAGTTCTAGCAGTTCCTCAAGCGATCAGTTGCTTAAATTCAATGTTGATTTTGAAAATTTGAAAAATGAGATTTCTACCTTAAAAACTCAAAAGGATCAACTTGAATCGGAACTGAATGCTAGAAAGGATAGAAGTATTGACCCAAAAGTCATACCTAAGTGGATAGCTGAAGCTGAAGGAAAAAGAACTGAAGGCCTTGGTTATATGACCAAGAGGAAAGGTAAGCAAAAGAAATATGTTGAGCTTCCTAGCATGAAGGTATGTACTTTTTGTGGTAAGACTGGACATCTCTATGGACAGTGTAGGATAAGAGCTGATAAAAGAAATGTAAAACAAGTGTGGGTCAAGAAAACTGATATTGCATCCACGTCTAAGGAACCCAAGGAAACCTGGGTTCCTGATCCTAATGCTTAGTTTTCTTGCAGGTCCTAGTGAGGGGGAAAAACTCGTGGTATCTCAATAGCGGTTGTTCAAAGCATATGACATGTGATAAATCAAAATTCTTCTCACTGGAAGACTACCCTAGAGGAACAGTAACCTTTGGGGATAACAAGAAGGGCGAGATCATTGGAAAAGGAAAAATTGGAAGATCTAAATCTCATTCCATTGATAATGTGTTCCTGGTCGAGGGCTTAATGCACAATTTGCTCAGTATATCACAATTCTGTGATAAAGGAAACTCTGTAAGTTTTACTTCTGATTCTTGCAACATCATCAACAACAAGTCAGGAAAGGTTGTTCTAGAAGGAACAAGAAGAGGGAACACTTATACAGTTAACCTCAACTTAATACCAAGGAACAACCTTACATGTCTGAGTGTTGTTGAAGATGATCCCCTGCTATGGCATAAACGTTTTGGACATGCTAGCTTTTCATTACTGGACAAACTGAGGTCGAGGAACTTGGTTGTGGGACTTCCTATTATCAAGTTCCTACAGAACAAAGTTTGTTATGCATGTGTGAAAGGCAAGCATGTTCGTTCATATTTTAAATTGAAGAAAATGGTAAGCACTACAAAGCCTTTGGAATTAATCCATATGGATTTGTGTGGTCCCATGAGAATTTAAAGCAGGAGTGGCAAGAAGTATGTGTTGGTTATTGTTGATGATTATTCTAGATTCACTTGGGTTATTTTTCTTGCTAGTAAAGATGAAACTTTTAACGAGTTTGTTGCTTTTGCCAAGAAAATACAGAAAATCAGTGGTCACTCTATAGTCCATCTCAGATCAAATCACGTAACTGAATTTGAGAACTTAAGATTCGATGAGTTTTGCAGGGAAAATGGCATGAATCATAACTTCTCAGCTCCAAGGACTCCCCAACAGAATGGAGTTGTAGAAAGGAAGAATCGAACCCTTGAGGAAATGGCTAGAACGATGTTGATTGCAAGTGGATTGCCAAGGAACTTCTGGGCTGAAGCCGTGAATACAACATGTTACATCCTTAATCGGGTAACAATCAGAAGTATCATCAACAAGACTCCCTATGAACTATTCAGGGGAAGGAAGCCAAACATATCTCATCTTAGAGCCTTTGGTTGTAAGTGATTTGTACATAATAATGGTAAGAAAAACCTTAGAAAATTTGGTGAAAGAAGTGAAGAGGCTATATTTCTAGGATATGCCTCTGATAGCAAAGCTTATAGAGTTTACAATAAAAGCTCAATGTGTGTTGAGGAAAGCATTCATATAATCTTTGATGAAGTTAACCAATTTGTGTGTGTACAGGAACAAGAAGATGATAATGATTTTGAAATTGGATTAATAAGAGACAAGGATGAAGAAGAGACTCAAAAGCAAACCAAGGAAAAGCAGTCTGCTCCAAAAGAGGATCACCAAGAAAATGGAGAGGTTCCTCAACCAGATGAACAGGTGAATGAGGAACAAGTAGAAGAAGCAGGAGGAATAGAACCAGAAGCTCCTCAAATTGGAGTTCCAGTAAGGGAATTTCAACCCAGGCCATTCAAGTATCAAGGTTCCCATCCAACTGATCTCATTAACAGTGATATAGGAAAAGGAACTCAAACAACATCACAAATGAGGAACTACTGTGCATTCCATGCTTTTTTGTCCATCCTAGAGCCAATAAATCATCAAGAAGCCTTGGGAGATGCTGATTGGATAGTGGCCATGCAAGAGGAACTAAATGAGTTCAAAAGGAACAAAGTCTGACACCTTGAGCCAAAGCCTAAGGGAAAGAAAGTTATTGGGCTCAAATGGGTGTTTAGGAACAAGCTTGATGAACATGGAACCATAGTAAGGAACAAGGCTAGATTGGTTGTGAAGGGCTACAACCAACAGGAAGGTATTGATTTCGATGAAACCTTTGCTCCTGTAGCTAGATTAGAAGCTATTAGAATCCTAGTAGCTTTTGCTTCCTTTATGGGTTTCAAACTCTATCAAATGGATGTGAAATGTGCTTTTCTTAATGGTTTCTTAAATGAGGAGGTGTTTGTTGAACAACCTCCAGGTTTCGAAAATCCTAAATTTCCAAATCATGTTTTTAAGCTTGATAAAGCTCTCTATGGGCTTAAACAAGCTCCAAGAGCCTGGTATGAAAGGCTTTCAAAGTTCCTAATGAAAAATGATTTCAAAAGAGGAAAAGTAGACAAAACTCTTTTTCTTAAATCTCGAGGAACTGATTTGTTAGTTGTACATATCTATGTAGATGATATTATATTTGGTGCTACTAACAATGGTTTGTGCAAGTACTTTGCTGAGCTAATGGGTGGTGAATTTGAGATGAGCATGATGGGTGAATTTAAATTCTTCCTTGGACTTCAAATAAAGCAAACAACTGAAGGAATAATGATTCACTAACAGAAGTATATCAAGGAACTTCTGAAGAAGTACAACATGGAGAATGCTAAGACAAATCACACACCTATAGGAACAGCAACAAGACTTGATGAGGATCCACAAGGAACAAGTGTGGATCAAACCACTTACAGAGGTATGATTGGTTCATTACTATATTTAACAGCCAGTAGGCTTGAAATTTCTTTTAGTGTTGGATTGTGTGCTAGATTTCAGTCTAATCCTAAAGAATCTCATCTAACGGCTCTTAAGAGAATTTTGAGATACCTCAAAGGAACAGATGACCTGTGTCTGTTCTATCCTAGAAGTGATGACTTTATGCTTAGAGGATTCACAGATACCGACTATGCAGGTGACTTAGTCAACAGGAAAAGCACCTCAGGTATGGTTCAGTTCCTTGGCTCTTGTCTGGTTTCTTGGGGTTCCAAGAAACAAAATACTGTTGCATTATCTACTACAGAGGCTGAGTATGTAGCAGCAGCTACTTGTTGCTCTCAAGTCCTCTAGATCAAACAACAGTTGCGTGACTTTGGTATTAAATTTAATTGCATTATTATCTATTGTGATAACACTAGTGAAATTTGCATATTTAAAGATCCAGCCCATCATTCAAGAGTTAAGCATATTCATATAAGGCATCATTTCCTTAAGGATAATGTTGAAAAGGGTTTAATAAAATTAGATTTCTGCAAACTGACAATCAAATTGCAGATATATTGACTAAACCCTTTAATAGAGAAAGGCATGAGAAGATGAGAATGGAACTTGGGATGATTAAGTTATACTAAGAAAAATGCATCAAGTTCCTTCAGGTATGAAACTCAAACTGACGTGCTTAAACTATTGTATACTGTGCACAAGTGTTATATGTTTAATTACATAGTTAAGACAAGTTGTGAGCAGGAGTAATATTTACTAAGGGCATGTAAATTTGAAAATCATAGAATATGAAAAGTCCAAAATTGGTTGCATGAGCCTTGTTGATTTGTTCCGTGTATCAAGTTGTATTTGCAAGTGTTCTTTACTGATAAAATTCAAGAGATAAAGTTTTTGTGTTTATCCAATTTTCAAAATTCCAAATTCTTTTTTATCTAAACACAAAATTCAGATGAATACATCTAATATTCATCATTATCCTTTGTTCAAAAGTAGCCCAAGTGCAATACTCTCATAAAACACGGTTTGTGTTTCCCTAAGCAATAAATAAGAGTGTCAAATCAACTAAATTCACTTCACCTCCCAAACGACACCTCACTTCACCAATTTACCTCCACCATAAAAGATGTCAGCCTCACAAAAATCTACACCACACAAAAATTACCTTCTCTTTCATCACTCCGATCAAAATTATTCTCCAATGTCTACCTCTCCAAAAACCCAAATTGAAGCCGACTTAAACACAAACCCAATTCCAGACATTACCATGGAAATCCCACCGGAAATTGCTCATATTGAAGATCAAGAGCCTCCAAAAGTGGATTCAACTACCGAATCCTAGTCTTCTCGGAAGAGGAAGTCCGGCGACATGCAAGATGAAGAAGAGAGTGCTCCGGAACTAGGAGTCAATTACCGGGACAAGCCAACAGCTATGAAAAGGCAAGAGAAGATTAGTGATCACTTTGTGACTGGTTTGGCTATTAATCTTCCTTGGTGTAAGTCTGTTAAGTTGTATGAACTGCTTGATTTAATTGAGGCTCAAATTTGGGTGAATTTGTTAAGTGAATGCTTTAATCGGAGTATGTATGTTGATGCTATGAGGGATTTTTGCAAAAGTTTCAAATACTCTAAAGGTGTTATTCGTTGCTGTGTGTATGAAAAAGAAATTGAGTTTGATGCGATGTACTTGGCTGAGTTGTTTGATGTTCCTAAAACTGGATATGATTTATATTTCAAAAGTAATGTGATAAGGAACCCTCTTCCTGATGCGAATATTGATGAAATAGTGGAGTTTCTAGGTGGTGACCCAGAGGAAACCTACATAAATCACAATGACCTAACCCCTGTTGACAAAATCCTGCTAAAGTTTGTCTTCAATGATATTATCCCTCGTACCCAAAAGAGAGATAGTGCCAACAAGCTTGACTATGTTCTCATTTACTGCCTAGCCAAAAAGATTCAAATCAACTTTCCCTCTATCATGGTCCAACACCTCTCCCACTGTGTTCCAAAAGGACGGAAGGTGGGATATGGTAACCTACTTACCTATGTCTTTGAAATCTTTGGCATCTCCTTTACTGATAAAGAACCCCTGCCCCTCAAAAACACCGAGTACATGCAGCCTATTTTCCTTGAAAATCATAAGATGAAGGTTGTAGATGGATGTTTTGAAGTTGTGCTGGAGGAAAAGGATAAAAGGCCAAAGGAAGTTGGTGCCATAGCTGAGGGGGAAGAAGAGAGAGCTACTGGGATAATAGAGGGAGTGGTGCAGGACATTCAGGAGGAGGAAGAGGAAAAGGTGGTTGAGGAAGTGACTGAGACGGGGGGAAGGAAGAAAAGGAAGAGCTTGAGGTTGATGAAGAAAAAGGAGACCTCTGCCCCCATTTGCATTGATATCACAGGGGTGCAAGAGGATTTGCAGAAAGTCACAAGCTCTCCAATTTTGGGCAAGTATGCATCTGCAGGTACAGGGTTTGCAGCATTCAGTTCCCCACCTAAGGTTCCCATCCAGCGAAGATGTGAAGGAGATGAAGGAGATGATCCAACAATTGCTGAAGGAACAAGAGCAGTCAAAGGCGAAGATGGAGGAACTGAAGAAGAGTGTTCTCACTCTAGATGCTGATGTGAAGGAACTAGTCATGAGCTCAGAACAGGGGAGACAGTCCACTGTCAAGGAAATAGTGTCTCAAATCAGCACGAAGCTGGAGGATCTTGTTGCTGATGATGACCAGAGCACTGCTTCATAACCTACCTTTCTCTGCAACCTTTTTATGTTGATGAAACTTATATTTTATCTGCTTTTGGGAACAATTTTTATTTCGGTCTGTAATATTTTGGGCACTTTTTAATTTCTTTTGGCAAACTTGCAAATTTGGTACATTTGGCCGATGTTTTAAATCGGTTTTGGATGATTATAATCTATGTTTCTTTTGCCTATATGCTTTGTGAATGTTTTCTCTCTATGCATGCTTCTTGTCTTAACACTAAACCACTAGATGGTGCTGTGTTATGGTATACTATATGCGTGTATGTCAGTTTTTGATAATGCCAAAAGGGGGAAAAGGATGCAAACTATCAAGGAAACTTAATCATTCTATGGTCTCTGTTCGAAATCTTCACAAGCTGCCTAATCTCTACAAGCAGGTATAATGTATATACAAGTTTTTCAGTTTTTCCCTAAAGTTATTTATTTAAAAGTTATTTATTTATGCATTGTTTTTATTTCCTTAACATTAGTTTCCTTTCTGCATTGTATTTTGTTTTTGCATTTTCTTTTCTTTAGGAATAAAATGGATTACTGTTTCCTTGTAAGTAAGTTTGGTTTGTTTGTCATCATCAAAAAGGGGGAATATTGTTGGACTTAATGATTTTGATGATGACACAACCTCACTTACTTACAAACTAATAAGTGCTTGATTGTTTAAGTGTGTACTCAGTTGCAAAGACCAGGAGAATTAAATGTCTTGCAAAAATACCATGAGGAACAAGAAGGCCAGAAGCAGAGCTATCCATAAAGAAGAGTTCCTTTGAAGGAACTGGTGCTTCAGAAATGAAGAGTGGAGAAGAGAAGGTTCCCTCAGGAAACAGAAGCTTGAGAGAAGAAGCCTCATCAGAGAAGAGAAGTTCCTTCCAAGGAACAGGAAGCCTCAGAGTAGAAGCTTCATCAAAGACATGAAGACTAAAATATATTTTATATTCTAGGATTTATGTAAGTATAAGATATTAATTTGCACTCGAAAAATCTGTGTGGAATTGGTCTAAAAGATAAAATATGTGCATGCTAGTTTTTAAGAAAACTGTTGCTTTCTAAAAACGTTTATCCTTTTGAAAGGGATTTTATTTTATTCTGAATTTCAAAAATATCTTATGCAAAAAGATTTTATTTTATTTTCTTATTTTTGAAAATATCTTTTGGAAAAATAAAATCACCATATTTTCCAAAACTTGCGGCCTACTCTCCCATGTTCTTCTTCAGTCATGGTTTTGCACATTGAGGAGTTCATGGTTCCTTAATTCAAGGGACATGATCTTCTTAGTGGGTATGAGTAGTGGCGTGATGGATTTGCTGCACAAAGAGGTTTTTCCAATATGTTTATTGCTCTATAAATAGTCTTTGAAATATGATGGAAAAACTCACCCTTGCTCACATAAGTTTTCAAGCTTTTAATTCGAGTTAAGTGTCAATTCCACACAAGTTCATTAGAGTGTTCTTAATGTTCTTATACTAGAGCTTATTTATCTTTCGAGTTGTAATTTGGGGAATGGGAATTTTTGAGTGAACTTATGTGTATGAGAAAGAGAAAAGAAAGAAAAAAGAGAACAGAGAACTGAGAAGAGAGAAAGAGAAAAGAAGAGTAACAAGTTGGGTGACTTGTTCCTCGGGGTTTCAAGTTCGTAGAGGAACTTGAGTTTGAGTCTTTAGGTTGTAATAGGACCATTTGCCCTATTCTAGTGAAGATTCTTTTCCCAAAATCCCAAGTGGTCGTGGTTTTCTCCTTGTTAGGGCCAAGGAGTTTTCCACGTAAAATCTCTCTTGCATTCTTTAGTTCCTTTAGTTAAACTTTCAATTCCTTTAGCTAACTTAATTTTAATTCCGCAAAAAGTTTGGCTAAACTCTCATACTACAATTCAACCCCCCTTCTTGTAGTATTCTTTAAAACAACACGGACTCTGCAATAATATCAAGAGTATATTTCCGTTGACATAAAAATATACCCTCCGGACTACGGGCAACCTCAATGCCAAGAAAATATTTCAACACACCCAAATCTTTCATATGAAAACAGTCACTCAGATATGATTTGAATGATGAAATTGCAGAGGAATCTTTACCAGATACAATCAAATCATCAACATACACCAGAACACTTAGTTGAATAGACCCAGATTGCAGAGTAAAAAGAGAGTAATCAGAGTACGATTGTATAAAACCGTACCTTTTCAGAGAAGAGGCCAATTTAGAGAACCAACAACGAGGTGCTTGACGTAACCCATACAAGGACTTTCGAAGTCGAAAAACCAACCCTGGTTGAGAACCATGAAAACCAAGGGGAGGCTTCATATAAACCTCCTCATCAAGATCACCGTGGAGAAAGGCATTGTGGACATCCATTTGGTGCAATTCCCAATTTTTCGTAGAAGCCACCGCAAGAAAAGCACGAACAGTTACCATTTTCGCCACGGGAGCAAAAGTCTCGTTATAATCGATACCCTCAACCTGATGATTACCAAATATAACGAGATTGGCCTTCAATCTCTCAAGAGTGTCATCAGAATTAAGCTTGACCTTGTACACCCATCGGCATCCCAAGGCTTTCTTTCCCGGAGGCAATTTGGCCATCACCCAAGTTTCATTATTTTCAAGAGCAGTAATTTCTTTTTGCATGGCCTCTCTCCAACCCTCATGTTTCATCGCCTCAGTAAAATTCCGGGGCTCAGTGATAGTATCCACAACTGCAATAAAAACACGGTGTCGCACAGAAAATTTATCACAATTCACAAAATGTGCTGAAGGATAGGGAGTACCTGAGGAGCATGGAGTAGACGATGAACGAGATGAGATAGATGGACTAGAGATAGAATGTGCGACATAATCCTTATGCCAACCCGGGGGATGACGAGGGCGTTGAGCATGGCCCAAGGCAGAAGAAGAGGAGTCCGGAGTGGCCTCCGTGCAACCATCCGGACTGTCAACAGTGGCAGCGGCAGAAGGCACCACAGGGGGGCAGCCGCGGCAGGGTTGCGGATCCTGCTGCCAGCAGAAGTAGTGCTCGGGGCAGCAGCAGCAGGGTGTGAGGGATGCTGCAGGCTGCTGCCGTAAGGGGGGTGATCCGGGGCAAGCTCACCAATTTCGAGCACTTGCTCTAGATCATTCAAGAAGTCATCATCGACCACATTATCAATATGAGACAACCTATCGGCATTCTCATGAGAATCATTCGACTCAACATTATCCATAAATGGGAACTCATTTTCATGAAATTTAACATCACGTGACACAAAAATATCACCCGTCTCCAAGTCATACACCTTCCAACCCTTTTTTCCATGAGGATAACCCACAAATACACACTTACGACTTCGAGGTGCAAATTTGTCACCCCTAGCCTTTTGGTTATGAGAAAAGCAAAGACAACCAAACACCCTTAACTCATCAAAATTGGGTTCTTTATTAAAAAGGATTTCATAAGGGGTTTTATTAGCAAGTAAGAGGGATGGAGTGCGTTTAATCAAATAAACCGCCCCAAGGACACATTCTCCCCAAAAAGAAATCGGCAAATTGCCTTGAAACATTAAAGCACGACTCACATTTAGGATATGTTGGTGTTTACGCTCTACCCTCCCATTTTTTTGTGGTGTACCAACACAAGAAGTTTGAAAGAGTATGCCCTGTGTATCAAAATATGGAAGCATGGGTTTGAATTCTGTACCATTATCACTCCGCACACATTTCACAGAAACATCAAATTGACATTTAATCATAGCAAAAAAAGAGCAAAAGGAAGAATAAACTTCGGTTTTGTCATTAAATAAATAAACCCAAAAACCTCTAGAATAATGAGCACCACAAGTTGAAGGTGTCTGATACGGCCCCCACAAATCAGAATGAATCATTTCAAAAATACGACTAGCTCTACTATCACTATCAGGAAAACTATCACGTGATTGTTTAGCTTGCGGACAAACAGTACAAGCTTTATTTAATGATTTACTACTAGAACTACTACTAATAGCAGGCACTAAGTTGACTATTTTGTCCGACGGATGCCCCATACGACGATGCCACAACTCGAAAGAACCCTTGTCCGTCACCGCACATACTTTAGGAACACGCCGGAAATAGTATAGTCCATCTATCCGTTCACCGGCTCCAATCAGGCTCCCCGAGAGTTGGTCCTATATAGCACATAAAGAGTCAGTGAATTGGACAAAACAATGTGAGTCATCAATCATTTTAGACACCGATATTAAATTGCAAGTTAATTTGGGAACAAATAAAACATGCTCAAGAATGATTCCATCAGCTAAAAATACACGGCCCTCTGTCATAGCCGTAGCATGAGAACCATTCGGGAGACCCACGGGACAAGGAGAAATAGAATGTACATCCATCAAACAAGAGGCGTCACCGGTAACATGATGAGAAGCTCCGGTATCCACTATCCAAGACAAAGAAAAAGGCTCGCTGGTCATTTTGTCTTGTTGTTGTTTATTAACCATGTTTAATAACTTTCGAACATGCTCATGTTGTAGCTCGGAAAGCGCCGCAAGAGTATCATTAGGAGGCATAGCAGGGCTGCCCACGGTATTAGCAACAACCAGGGAGTTGCTGAAATCTGTGGCAGCAACAGGGGAAACGCATAGAGCAGAAGAGGCAGAGGAGGACACCACTGCATTGGCTCGAGCAGGGGAAAAAGTGGCAGAAGAAGAGGTACGAGCAACAGCAGTAGAAGGGGCTTGAGCAGCAGCAGGAACAGACGAGGACCCTTGCTGACCCCCCCTTTCTTACCATATCTTTCGACTCACCACTCGGGGTAACCATGAAGCATAAAACACCCCGAGTTGTCATGACCGTTACGTTTACAATGGGAGCAAAAGAGCTTTGATTTGTCTACACGAAACGGTGATTGGGAAGGCCTTCGATCAGGTGGTAGAGCAACGACATGAGCATCGCTCGTGTTAGTTTTGGTGGCAGCAATAGCGCGAGAACGCTCCTCCTGAAGCAAGGACTGATAAGCACGGTCAAGAGAGGTAGGGGGCTGCTGGGAGAGAAGATTGGTGCGCACCAGAGCATACTTGTCATCATCGATGCCGATTAAAAATTGGTGCAAGCGTTCTTCCTCCCTATCCAATTCAAATTGGGCAGTCAAATTGCATTCACACTTACCACATTCACAACCATGTGGTGGCTTCAAGCGATTAAGATCATCATACAAACCCATGAGAGTAGTATAATACTCCTCAACAGACATCGATTTCGATTGTTTACAATCAATTATTGCGGCACGTAATTTTTGAAGCCTAAGACCACTCGCCTCACAAAATCGTTTCTCCAAGTAATCCCAAAACTTCTTTGCTTCTTCAAAATAAGGAATCGATGCATCAAGTTTTGGCTCTGTAGCACGCAAAACCCACGACACCAACATTGAATTCACGGTTTCCCAGTCAAGCAATTTTTTCTTCTCACTCGGCTTGGAGATGGTGCCATCAACAAAGCCAAACTTTCTTCTAGATTTCAAGGATAGAGTAATCGCACGAGACCATGCTAAATAATTGTCACCCTTCAAGATGACATGAGAAATCAGATTTCCGGGTTGATCACCCGTACCTAGGTAAAAGTGGGATGAAGGATCAATCTTTGATTCGTCCACCATTGTTCAACAGAAATCAGAGATTAGAGTAGTTCAATAGAGATGATTAGAGATGAGTAGAGATTAGAGTAGATTAAAATTTTTTTTAGGGTTTTTAGGGTTTAGATTGAGTTTAGCTCCGATACCATGTCAATAATAGAGAGTTTCGAGAGAATAGAGTAGTATGTATTGTATTAGCGTATAAACACACATATATATACAACCTATCAAGTTAGGGCTCGGAATATGTACACGGCCCAATCAGTGGCGGAGCCAGGATTTTCAACTTGGGGGGACAAAATGCTTAACTTACGAAAAGCTTAACAAAAAAAAAAAAACAAAAAAAAAACTCACACACAAATTGGTTAATACTTAATATTAAAATTTCAAAATACAAATATATACTTAGTCATACAATTTGTTGAACCAATGAACACTAAAGCGACGCAAACCAGACACTTGTCTTGTAGGGAAGTCATGAGTTTTTGGTTGGCAAGGTTTTTTAAGAATATAACCCCTCCTAACAGCATTTCGTTCATTTGCGGGGTAATCCATAATGTTTATTCTTTTTCCCGGATCATGAGGAAGAAGTTCAACATCATACACCAAATCTTCCTCTAATGGTACATTACTATTACTTGAACCACCCATTTCCATACTATTTTCTTGACTTTGAGGGGAGCTAAATGAAGGTGAGTTATTGGACTCATTTTCATTGGACTCATTTTCATTGAGTTTCGTTCTTTTAAACAAGAATTGTCGAAGATCGGGTTGTTTAGTTGCCTTTGATTTGTTTGAATTTGGTGAATCGTTTGTCATTTCCTAATTAAATCGAAAATTATATATCAATTTCCACAAGACCACAATCCACATCATTACATAATAACAAAACCTAAGAGGCTAAGATTTTAAATTTCTAATTCAACTACACATTTCAATAATTTACAATAATTAATAAATTTAAATTCACATTTCACAAAAACAACCAAAAACTCTAACAGGGGAAACAATCAAACATTCAAACAAATATAAATCAATAATCATTTATCAATTCAAATTATTCAATAATCAATACCCACAAGGCCACAAATGACAAATTCACAATAAAAATATAAACAATTAAACATTTAAACAAGTAATAAAAATATGAAATTCAGAATTAAACATTCATTGATTCATACCTCCATTGAAATGCATATGACGAACAGACGAAGTGTCGATCGAAGACTCGAAGTCACGCTGTCACGCTGTCACGAACTCACGAAGACACGAACAGACGAACTCACGAAGTCACGGGCTCACGGCTGTCACGAACTCACGAAGACACGAACAGACGAACTCACGAAGTCACGGGCTCACGGCTGTCACGATTCACGAAGGACGAAGGCTCAAGGGCTGAAGGGCGGCTGTTGAACCTCGTCACCAGGGGGGAACTGCCGGCGAACGGTGGACGAACAGACGACTAGGCGAGTAGGCGAACAGACGAAGTCACGATTTCACGAACACACGAAGTCACGAAGGAGGAAGGACGAAGGCTCAAGGGCGAACAGACTGCCGGCGAAGTGGACGAACCTCGTCACTGCTGCGAACGGTGGACGAACAGACTGCCGGCGAAGTGGCGAACGGACGAAGGCGAGGGCGATTGGGCGAATCGAAGACGAAGAGAGAGAAATTGAAAATTGAAAAACTTAGGGTTTGGCTTTGGCTGGCTGGAAAGTAATTGCATTTTTTTTTTTTTTTTTTTTTTATTTTTTAATTTTTTTTTTTTTAATTTTTTTTTTTGAAAATGGGGGGACAAGTGTCCCCACTCGTCCCCTTCTAGCTCCGCCCCTGGGCCCAATAGCTATACACACATTATGGCTTAACATGATTATTCGTCTTCTTGTAAATACACACTCTAGGGTTTTTTCTCTATTGATGAGATATTATTGAGAGTCTATTGTATGTACTAATGGGGACCATAACCATGTCTATTTATAGAGACCCCCTTCCCTAATTCATCCATCATGCATTAGATTAGGTTCAATGGTTTATACACATAAAACTAAACTCATACTCTATAAAAGACGTAACAAGTCTAATAATAATAATTTATTTTTGGGCTAAACTATATGATAGCGTATAATTAAATATAATCATAGCTGTATAGTCCACATACAGTGGCGGATCCAGGATTTCCAAGTAGGGGTTGCGAGCACGTAGTGAAGAAAATTTAAAAATAAAATTAAAACCGTACTTTATTTTAGCTATTCATATTAAAAAAAATTCCCACAAAAACGATTAGCAAAATAATAAACTGAGTGGTGTTATTGATGCAATGCAATGTGTTAGTACATTGTTGTGCTACTTATTAATTGACAATGTGATTTTGGACATGCATACATTTGACCGAGAACTTAAAATAATTATTAAGATATATTATACTTATAAAAAATAATTACGATTAAAAAAAACACTACGGTATGAGGTATCAAATTAATTATTTTTAGAAATTAATACTAGTGATTTTTACCCGTACTTTTATTTTAACAAACAATTCGTATATAATTTATCATTATAGTTCATAAAATACTCCATACATCATAGATAATTTGTGAAAATGAAATAAAATCTTTATTAATAAGAGTAATGGAGAATTTTAAATTACTATTAATATTATTAATGCTTTACTTTTTATATGTACATAATGGTATAAGAAATAAAGACTGGGGGGAAATTGATTTGGAACAAAGAGTTAGAATAAGGCCCCGTTCTTTAGAGCTGATCTGCTTTGCTTTGCTCTGCTCTGTCGCGCCCTTGCTCCACTCAAATCAAATCTGCTCTGCTCTGCTTAATTTTCAAATAATAATTAATAATAACAACAATAATAATTAATATTCAATAGTATTAATTAATATTATATTGATGATAATAATTTTTTATTTTGAATAATTATAATAGTTATTAATATTAAAAATAATTATAAAATAAGGGGAAAGGGAGAATATAAGAGAGAGATATAGATAGGAAATTGTATTATATTGATGATAATAATTTTTTATTTTGAATAATTATAATAGCTATTAATATTAAAAATAGTTATAAAAAAAGGGGAAAGGGAGAATATAAGAGAGAGATATAGATAGGCAATTGTGTTTATGCATCCATTTTATGACCATCTATATATATACATGTATGATGTGAACATTGTAACCTATATATACAATGAAGAGTCCATTCATGAGAGGGTTAATGAGAACTAATGTCATATGCAGAGTTACAAGGATGATATTAAAGCCATAATTAAGATAGTCATAAAAGAGAAAATTACAAGCTAAGCTATAATAGGCATACATTATTATTTGTAACAATAATAATAAAAGTAATAATACTAATAATAATTATAATAAATAATAATAATAATAGTAATAATAATAATAGTAATAGTAATAGTAATAGTAATAGTAATAGTAGTAATAGTAGTAATAGTAATAGTAATAGTAATAGTAATAATAAAAAAAATTAAACAACAACAACAACAACAACAACAACAACAACAACAACAACAATAATAATAATAATAATAATAACAACAACATTAAGTTCTTTCAAAAAAAAAATAACATTAATAATAGTATTAATAATAACTAGATTTTTGGCCCGTTCAATGCACGGGTTGTTACTTGGGTTAATTATTTTCATATGTAGGAAAATCGTTTCATTTCTAAATTTAGAAAAAAGAGAGAGGGTAGAACCGTTGATAACTTGTTATTTGATACGATTTTAGAGTGATTTCGAACCTTGTTTACTTGGTATATTGGCATTTTGGTACACTTTTACTCTATTTTTGTTCAACTTTTGTGTATCCCTTGCTTCAAGGGTTGTTAGTGTTTTTGTTGGGTTTTTAGGTTCAAAGACAACCATTTGAGGCATTTGGATATTAAACCGAGGTTAGAAGCCGAAACAATGGAGCAAAACCGAAGAAAAGTGAAGATAAAGACCTTAGAGAGTCTGCACAGAAGATAAAGTGTTCCAGCACGACCAGAAGCTAGCTACTGCCTACTGCTTTAAAGGCCTGCACGTCCGTGTAGAGCTCAGCACGTCCGTGCAGGATATTCAGCACGTCTGTGCCTGATCCTGCACGTCCGTGCAGTTTGCTCAGCCCAAATCAGTTTCAAAACTGATTCTACTGAACAAGGCCAGCACGTCCGTGCCATATTTGGCACGTCCGTGCAGGATGCCCTGGCCAAAACATTACCTTCTGCCTCCCAGGTGCACGTCCGTGCCATATTTGGCACGTCCATGCAGGATGCCCTGGCCAAAACAGTACCTTCTGCCTCCCAGGTGCACGTCCGTGCCAACCTCTGCACGTCCGTGCCAACCTCAGCACGTCCGTGCTGACCTGTAGCCGTACCCGACTCTTGTTTTCTCCGTCCTTTTTATTTGGGGGTCTTTATAAATAACCCCTTGAGCTCATTTGTACGGGATCCAAGTTTTTAGTGCTTCCTCTTAGTTTGCAATTGTAGAAACACAAATATTCTCAAATCATTAGTTAGACTATAATTATTAGCTTGGAAATTTCATTCTCAATCATTGTAGAAGACAAGTTCCACCATTGATATTCAAGTTGAAGCTTCTAGTAACATTTCCTCACTCTTCTCTTCCATTTTAATTGCTTTGATTGTTAATTATCTCGCTTAATTCTTGTGTGCTTAGATTGTTATTTAGCTTAATCTTTAGTTGATTCTTGTTCATGAGTTACTTGAAATCCTTAATTGCTTTAATCTCCATGGATTGTGAGTAGTCTAATTTTCTAGGGTTTGGGTAAAACCCTCAATGTAATCACTAATTACTTGTTGCATGTGTTAATTTGGTAATTGTTGGGTGTTAATTAGTTGAGCTTAAGTGGTTTAATTGCTTAGTTCTTGTATATGGCCATTTCTAGAACTATTATCTAAGCTTTCTCAAAGAAGGATCGAGAGATGAACTTGAGTTAGCTCCCTTATGCTTAATTGACTTGAAATGCCATGAGAATAGGAATTTACAGTCAAGGGAATGTTTTTGTCATCGTGATTATGCTTTAATACTTGTTTTATGCTTTGTAACCACGAGAGTAGGTTGTATTCATAATTCGAGTAATCCCTCTAGCTTGAGAGAGTAGTTGAGTGCTTTAGATGACTTCCCCTATATTATCCCCTCAAATTACCATTGTTTGCTACTTGCTAATTGTGATTTGTGACGAAATTGAGTGGTGTATCCCAAGCCCTAGAACTCTCTAAATATTGTTAATCTCCCTCTAGCTTTAGTTGACTTGAACTAGCACTTGTTACATAAAACCAAACCTATTTTGACTTCATTTAGCTTATTTATGCGGTAGTATTTCGGTGGTTGATTCAACGCCTCTCTTGGGTTCGACCCTTTCTTACCCTTGCTATTAGCTAGTGAGACCAAGATAGGAGTTTATCTTTGGTAGGCTCGACGACGGCCTATCAACCGTGAAAGAAGATGAATTAATTTAGTTAAATATATATATACGTGAAGACTGTGGGATATAAAATAACATATTATTTTAAATTATATTTAAAGTCTAGGAGATGAAAATACAGTTTTTATTATAATTTATATGTTTATGTAATGTGTATTAATTAAATCATTATTTTATTATGGTGAAAATGAAACACTTCATTTTCTTACTTGAATTTGCACGTTGTATAATGCATAAAGACTTAAACATAAATATTAAGGGAGATAACATGTGTCATATGGTGTGATGAGTGACTTGTGATGCCATATGTCATATAAAAATTTGTGGTTTGTGTTTTTAAATACTAAGTATAGATAGGTAGATGTTGAAATCTGCTCTGTTCGGCTCGGCTATCCTGAAATCAGGGGAAAATTAGGGGGAAGTGGGGCTCGAACTGCTGGTGACCTTGCTTCAAAACATCAAACTTGGGAAATTCTCTTTTACCACTGCAGCATTGATAAGCATCTAGTATAACTGTTCGGTATTAAAAAATTTATACCGAAATATGCTACCCCTTGTTACTAGGTGGATTCGCCACTGTCCACATACATTATAATATTTGGGTTCATAAATTTTTTACTGACTAGAATTCCATACAATTGTTACAAACCGCAATACCACTTAGCTTTATACAGTTGTAAGTTGAAAGGGTGACATTCATGTCTAAGTTGTTGAATTAATTGCTTCAAGTTTTGTTTTGTTTTGTTTTTTTGTTATTTTTTTTTTTTGTTTTTTTGTTATTTTTTTTTGAAGAGCCGTACGATAAACTAGCTACAGTACAGAGATAGAGCTCCAAAGTGTTGAGGTCACGTGCCAGTTCCCGAGAGAGGAAACTGTTAACTGCAAACCCCAAACTAAATTTGCCGCCAACAAGTTTTGTGCAGTTGCATCGACCTTCCTTCACTGTTAATTAATGAAATGAAATGCCCAACTTGGCTAGGAGTACCTAGTATTTCATTATTTCACTCCCTTTTTGTAATAAATAATTTTCATGTAATACACAAGTAATTTTTAAGTGGTTACGTATATCTTTCTTTGTATGTCATCTTAACAAGACTATATGCAACGATTAATTAAAGTTTATATATAAGATTCTAATATTTTATCATCTGTTATATGAGACGGATTTACAATAATTTATTATAATTCATTTAAATTTGAGGATAAGAAGTTTACAATTGAGAGTGTTATGGGAGATCTCGATGCACATTTTGACCTACTAAACCTATGTTGTTTCTAAGATTTGACCATAACAATCATACCTTCTAATGTTTAAGTGTTTAACACGATATAACGTACATATGTAAACTCAATTACCCTACAAGACAATGAAGTAGACAAATTCGTAGTTGCTCTATATTCTACTCCTTGTGATTTTACTTTGTTGCCTATCCAATAAAATCACCCGAAAATATTGAAAGTTTTAACGAGTTATGATGGTTAAATAAAGTCATTCAAATTAAAATAGGTCACTACAAAACTACAAAAGTACTTGTCATTTGTATTATACATACAAAAAAATGGTTGTATGAACATAATATATACTTCATATTACTGAGAAGTTTGTACTTTGAGACAAGTATATAATTAAAAGTTAAATTGGCTTACAATAATACAAAGAAATCTTACATGTTCATGATAATAATGAGGAAATTTGCATAATTCATACTTCCTCTTAGGTTAAGAAAACTTTCTAGATCATTTTTTTGGGTTGTCTTTTCTCAAGGACCACCAAGAGGCCCAATAACATCATCAAACACCTTTGGATTCAACCCTTTTTTTTAACATAAGGATTTAAACTCAAAGGTTAAAACTTTATAAAGTTATATAATTATATTCGGTAAAAATAATTTTTTTAATAATAATAAAATAAAAATTACATTAAGAATTTATTAATAAGTTAAACTGAGCTCAAATAATGCTAAAAAAAAAACCAACAAAAATAAGTTAAATTTAGTAAAAAAAAAAAAAAAAAAAAGCTTTGAGAACAAAATCCATCAACCTTCTAGAAGGTGTCATCATAGACTCATAGTTATCACAATCTATACCACTAGCTAGACTACAAATCTACAATACCTCCTTAATATATACTTATCTCCTCAAAATTCAAAACTAGATAAAGCTTACAAATTCTAATGGAAACTAGCCTTGAATAGATGATACATCTCATCAAACAAACATTTACCTAAAAGTATCATACATTATACCCCACGTCCCCACCCCCAAGGTGGTAAGGTGATAATAACTCCTATAATTAAATGCTTTTTACTAGGACACTCCAAATATACAACCAAATTTTACAGTAGTATAATAAGCTAAAACAAAATACTAGTACAATATAAAAGAGAGTTGCAAAAGAAGTTGTACTTTACTTAACAAGTGATAAGAAAAATGGAGTTTTCATGTTTTTTAGTGGATCAAAAGAGGGAAATGCAAAGCCAAAGGCCGGTTGCAGGGATGTGTTCGCGGTGTGGTGCGGCGGCGAGAGTGGCGGATATGAAGACGGCCACCCGATTTTGTTTCGTCCCTTTCTACTTTAAGTATTGGAAAGCTATCATTTGCTCATTTTGTGGTGCCACCCTTAAATCTTATGGTAATTAACTTATAATACTTGTATGTAATATTCTCATGCATTTTATTTGGACTATTTAATACTACGTTACGTAGTTATTTTTTTCTTTTATTTTTGTATAATTAATATCCTAATGAATTTGTTCTCTTTGTAATTTTAGAATATATATATATATATATATATATATATATATATATATATATATATATATATATATATACGGGATATATATATATATATATATATATATATATATATATATATATATATATATAATAATCCTCATTTTGTAGTTTTAAGTGTGAATTTTACGTTGATTGCAAAAATATTACTTTGTATTAGTGGTAGTCTGGTAGAGAAGAAATAAAATCATGAATTTAGATACTTTGTATCATTAGCGTATTGATTTAATTTACATTGTTGTGTTATTAAATTGATAGAGAATGTACAACTCGATTAAAAGTTTAAATTGATGGTTGAAGCATTTAAAATATTTTTATATTTAATCATCTTATTTTTCAAGCCCTTGTTGTTCTCATTTTTGTTTTTTCCTTTTGGTTGGGGCCGGGGTAAGAGGCCGAATGATAAAATTAAAATGAGAAAAGAGAAATGTAGCCATCAATTGATTAAAAATGTCCATTCCCGTAACAAAAGGTCACAAAATGTAAGTAGGAATTGAAGTATATTCTGCATAGGTTCAAATTCAAATAGCATATCATTTATATCAACAAATCAAACTTACATTAGTCAATTTGTTGTAGAGTTGTAGTGGCGAAGAATATACTTGTATGCTTCGTAATTTCGTACTTGTATAAGCACAAATTTTTAGCTAGGCGAACTTGTTTAAGCGAGCCAGGTTAGCGGAGGAAAGTACATAGGCCCACCTACCACGGTAGTAAGATGTAGGCACGGTCCAGAAAGAGGTTAAAGTCACTTCCAAAATAAAAAAATAAAAAAAACCCTTAATATAAAACGCGTAAGGAATGACATATCCATTTAACAAGACACAAGTCATGACACAACACAACACGAATCATGCCACGACTGAAAGGCCATGGCAATATGGCATGGTCCTAGAGCGGCCCACTGCCAATCTGCCGTGCATGTGGTGAGTACCTCCTTCAAGTAAATAATAAAGCGTACAATTCATGTTCATAAATAAAAAATCCTAGGGATGAATTATTTATCCCTTTTATGTAGCCTAATTTTAGAGCTTATGAAATTTTTAGTAATGTATACAACATGATGCAATTCATAGTGCAGAACAAAGTATACTTGAAACTCCAAAATTTAGCATCCATACCAAAACTGTTAAGTTACCTTTATAGCATAATAAATGACACAATCCTCTCCTTTTAGGAAGGATTGCCAACAACCATCATAACTTCTACTACCAGAAAAGGGTTGTACATTTATTTTCAACAGAATGCTTATTTTCAAGAGAAAATTATTTCACGAAATATATTAAAATTCTCTCTATGATTGTTGCTTTGTTGGAAAATATTTCCTAGTATAATTTATTAATTTCAAAGTACTCGTAGTAGTGTTTCTAATATGATTGATTGATTGTTACTCCGTATGTGGTACGCTATGTGTCTTTGAAAGAATGACCCAGTTTTCCTTTTTATTCGCATCTTTAAATATTACTCCCTCCGTTTTTAAATACTTGCTACTTTTACTTTTTACAATTTTATATTCTTCCACCTAACCCACTACTTTCATATTTTATTACTTTCTTCAATTTCTCCAAAAACTCCGCGCATGGAGAATTAGAGCAAGTATTTAAAAACGGAGGGGGTAATATTATTCCATTTCATTTTTATTGATATGATTTTGATAATTTTTCTCTAACTTGTTGCTAATTCAACGTGTTAATCTCCATAAATATGTGTTCTCTTAATACAACTAAACTTGAAACAATATTAAAAGTGAGATGTAGGGACCTAATGATAATCTCTCCTAGGCATAGAAGAGGACAAGGGATTTATTAGTAATGGAGCAATTGTTTAGATTCTACTCCGTATATAACTTTAATTCCATTCTCTATAAATTAGAATATCATCAAAGTTGAACTTGTAAATTATATAAAAGTCTAATGATGCAAGTAAAAAAGAACGAAATGACCATATTTTCAAAGCTATAGTCATTGAAGGATTCTGATTAACCTTAACCGTCACAATGGTACAAAATATATGGCCGTATAATATATAGGAATATAATATACTACCTCTGGTTCTTATTACTCTCAACAAAGAAGTATTATTTATGAGATATAAGATATTTCTTTGAGATATAAGATATTTCTTTGTTGCGAGTAATAAGAATCGGAGGTAGTAATTGACAAACAATAAGGAAATCTAACCTTGTCAAAAAGCTTAGTGGCCCAACCATGCATAACAATTCTGCTTAAGAATCAACAATGCACTCTTGAATTGTTTGCTTCATTTTCTTATCTAGCAGGTACATTAATACATTATTGTAATCGGACCCAAATTTGGCCCAACTCTGACTCAACCCCTTTGTCCATATGTGTATTTAAAAAAAAAAAAAAAAAAAAAAAAAACATACCAAAAATCTTTTGTATATAATGGCTATTTTCTTGCATAGATTGCAAAAGAATTTCGATAGAATGACTCTCTTGATTTATCAATTTCTAATCCCCCACCTTCATTCTCCATAGCTCCATTGTTATATAATTAGGGTATGTTCTCATACGTTTATTTTCAATTCAGTTCAGTTCAGCTCAACTCAGCTCAGCTCAGCTCATAGCTAAACTGAAATGAACTGAACTGAAATGAATATTTTATGAGAGAAGAAAATTAGGAACTGAATTGAACTGAACTGAACTGATTGGAACTGAACTGAATTGAAATTAAGCCGAAAAGAACAGGCCCTAAGTGTATCGAAGACTATATATTAGACTTTTTTTTTCATTTACTTTTTTTTTTTGGTGTTCCACCCGGTTAACCCTTTGGGCTAATTCAGATTCGTGGATCATTTTTGGGTAGTTAGGTTCCACTCTTCTCCCGATTGTTGTTGCGGGGTATTGAACACGAGTCCTCCCTATCAAGTGTAGTCTCAATCACCACTACACCAACAACCAATTGGTTTTCATTTACTTGTATGGTCATGTGAAAATTAATCAATTGAGAAATGAGGAAAAAAAATACTTTTGATTCTCCGATACACCAAAGTGATCTAAATCATGCATTCAAAGCACATGCACAAATAATACTTAACATATATTAAGTGATCATGTTGAAATTTATTTGTGACAATATGCAAATATATATTAGCAACCCATAATACCTTCATATATGTCCCCAAAGGCCCAAAGTAGTAAAGTACCACGGAATCCGGCCACAATAATATGCGTAAAAGGAAACATTCTAATATAGTGATAATATATTAGCAAGTCTCGTCAAAGTCCAATTTAATATTGTAATAATAATCCTCTTAACATTAATAGCAAAACTCACTCAATCCTCTTAAATTTAGTGAGTCGTCTTAAAGTAGTTGTAGCGTTGTAGGTAGTTGCATGTATTGTCAAGCACTCAAGCGCATTTAAATTCAAACTGATTGCCCACATTAGAAGAAATACTTACACGAAAGAGGAACATAAGGAATCATAACAATCCTTTGGAAACGACACTTACTTTAGGTAGAGAACCAATTAAGCAAGGTACCTGGTGATAAGCTTAGCTTGTTCTTAGGGTCTGTTCTCTTCATATTATTTTCAGTTCAGTTTAGTTCAGTTCAACTTCACTAAGTTCAATTCAGTTTTTAACTTTCTTCTCTCATAAAATATTCAATTCAGTTCACTTCATTTCAGTCAGTCAGAACATGGTGGAAGATATTAAAGTACTTTATGAAGTTTTTACATGATATTTCCTCTGTCCCTTATTGTTTACCTCATTTGTCTTATCACATTTTCCTAGACACATATTAAAATACATATATCTTTATAATTTTATTTCTATGTGCTTAATAAAAATATTAATAAAATATATGACAATCTGAATTTAACAAAACCACACATGACTATATAAACTCTTATACATTAACAAGAATTTATGGTCAAAGTTTTCTAAATTTGGCCCAAATCTTATCAACGGGAAAAAAAAATAGAAATGGAAGAAATACATAACATTGTGGGCCCATGAAATATTTTGATTAAAAAATAAACATACATATACGAGTAGTCATTATCTAATTGATTAAACTTGTGTCATGTTTCATGAACAAGCCATGAATTCCATGAGGAATCTTATTGTGATTACTGTAAGGGCATTATTGGAAGAAAGTCTACAAGTTGGAGAAACAAAATTCTTTTGTTTTAATATTTAAAAGATATACAAACATATTTATGTGATAAATTGGAACTTATAATCAAAGGTTTTAAAGTTTGATCTAACTATTTGAAATGAGTACATTGTAAAAAGGATGAAGGGAGTTAAAAAAAAGGGGGGGGGGGAATTAGGGTTTGTTCTCATACGATTATTTTCAGTTTAGTTTAGCTCAGTTCATTTTAGCTCCTAATTTCCTTTTCTTATAAAATATTCATTTCAATTCAGTTCAGCTCTAATAAGTTCAGTTCAGTTCACCTGATTTTAATCGGTGAGAACAGGCTCAATGTGTTACTAATTGGGTACCAACAAAAGTTGTTAACAAATACAAAGAGTATCCTAATAGACTAGTAACGTACCACATGCATGCATGTTTGACTTAAAAAAAATTATGATTAACAACATTATTTGTAAGGGAGATCCGAAATTAGCTAAAAGATTAGACAATAAAACATTATATTCATGTTTAAGCCAAATCACATCGCACCGTTCGCCTTCATTCACGCTGTCTTGTCCTTATGTTTATTTTTTCACACTTTTGTCATACAGTACATACAGTAGTACTTCACAACTTCATAGTCTTCGTTCACATTAATGCTAATAAATATCATTATTCTTTCTCAAAAAAAAATAAATATATTATAGATAGAAATTGAAAAGGATATTAAACAAACACATTGAAAAGGATTTTAAGTGTTGATTTGTAGAATTTGGACATTTATTCGTGAGAAGGGTATCATACTAGACATACACATACTATAATTGTTCATTAGTTTATTGCATAATTTGCGTTTAATGTCTGGCTTTTTATAATTAGTGAAATGCAGAAATCTTATCCTAGTGATTAATGTAATTGTCCCTATTATTGCATGAGATGATTTAAATAATAAAAGGAAAATGTTATACATAGCCTTTAGGGTTACATATAAGTATTAAATTTACACTTGAAAATCTTAAGAAGTTAAGAAATCATAAATATATAAACACTAATTACACTGCTTTACGCATATTTTTGTCCTGAATTCCTACTTATATACAATTTTCAAGAGTGTACTTAATGCTTATATATAGCTCTTAGGACTACATATAACATTACCCATTATAAAAAGGGGTGCTCCGTTAATTAATTTGGACCTCAACAAAGATTAGCTTCTCATTATATATGGGGTAAAAAATATGTTATATCCTTAATTATGACTTTTCAAGAGCTAGGTAGAACTAAATGTTTTTTTTTTTTTTTTTGGTGTTCCATCCGATTCACCCTTTGAGCTAATCAAGATTCGGGGATCAGTTTTGGGTGGTTAGGTTCTAGTCCCCTCCGATTGTTGTTGCGGGGGATCGAACACGGGTCCTCCATATCAAGTGTAGTCTCAATTACCACTACACCAACAACCAATTGGTAGAACTAAATGATTTTGTTGGCCAAGATCACAACTTGCAAATTTGTACATGTTTTTTGTTTGTAACTTTAGAATATGCCTTGAATGTGTTTGCTTCTTTAAATGGCTATTATAGAATCTTATTATACGTTATGTGAGTATGTGAGCTACGATTTTTATGCTATTGGGCTCATTTTTGGCGTATTTCATTTTACGTGATTATAAATTATTCTGTGTATAAACTCCGTAAGGGTAGGTTTTTTAATATACAACTATAGGATAATTTATAAATTGTATTGGTCTCAAATTGGTATTATATATCTCTATGTAATAAAGAAATTGAATTAATCAATCTCTATCTATTCTAATATGTCTAATTGAATTGTTAACAATATGTTTATGTTTTTAATTATAAATTTGATGATTGATTTTGGATTATTCCTCACAACAACTGATAGAGATAAACAATTCTCATTAGGGTATGCAATCACATACAAGTACATAGTATGTACTCTGTACTTTGTATCATTTTTGACTTGATTGTGTATAATTATTTCAACTTGACTTGATTGTATTTTCCGTTGACTTAGAAGAAATCAAAGAATAAATTTCATAAAATTTGGAAAAGTAAGTTTCTAGTATGGCAAAAGTATACTAAAATATTTTCTATGATAAAAAGATTTGAAATTGTTTTTTTTTTCCAACCTTCGAAATCTTTTTTTTTTTTTAATATTGATCTTTTTATCTCATCTTATTTGTATCACTTGAACTATTCTACATTACTCCGTAAATTATAAAATTCTACAGAGTTTTGTTTTGTTTTGAAGTAATACAGAGTATCTTCTTAAGCCACATTATTCATTGGTCAATCATAATAAAGAGTACCAACATGTAATAAAATGCCGTAGTATAATCTATAAGAGGTGGGTACTAGTGGGATGAAGTACTTAATTATTATTTTTTTTTTTTAAAAAAAAGATATACTACTTTGTATCTTACAGATGATCATTTTATTATACACCGCTAAATATTTTTTTCAAGATCTGATACATTATATTTTTTTTTAAAAAAAGGAAAATTATAAACATATGGAGTAGTGTATAAAAAGTCAAAAAAAAAAAAAAAAAAAATTAAGGATAAATTAACGAGGTGTTGAGTGAAAATGAGAAATGGGGTGGAGTGCCAAGGAGCGAGAGGTGTATGGATGGGTCTAGGGAGGCTATTGATGTTACCCGAATGCGTGACTTGGGGTATAGAGGAAGTATTTATACATGGCAGCGAGGTGTTTCCCAATCCACTATCATTCGTGAAAGGTTGGATCGGTTCTTAGCCTCGGATCTGATCATGCTCCTCTTATTTTGCAAGCTGGCCAAAAGGTGGAGGAAAAAAAGGAAAAAGAAAATTTTCAGATTTGAGGCACTTTGGTTATCAAAACCGGAGTGTGAGGAGGTGATTAAGGGGACATGGAAGGATAATGTTGCTGCCCATGTAAAAATTGCTTTATGTGCAAATGCTTTGAGTAAATGGGTGGTGGTATTAAGAAGAAGATAAGAAATGCTGAAGAGAGTTTAAAGGCTGCCCAGATTGGTGTGATGGATAGTGTAGCACTAGAGCAATGTCGAGCAGCATCGGATGAGTTGGATGAGCTTCATATGATGGAAGAGTCGTATTGGTTTGCTAGAGCACGAACAAATGCACTGAGGGATGGAGATAAAAACACGTCATATTGCCACCATAAAGCAAGTCAACGTCAGAAACGCAATACTATTGCTGGGTTAGAGAATGAGGCAGGGGAATGGGTTTGTGATCCAAAGGGTGTACAGGAGTTAATCACAAATTATTTCACCAATTTGTTTTCATCAAATGCACCATCAGATTTTGAGGAAGCATTAAGTGAGGTGAGTAATGTGGTTACTGAAGAAATGAATGATGAGCTCCGGAAGAATCCAACTTCGGATGAAATTCGAGAAGCGCTATTTGATATGCACCCAAATAAAGCTCCCGGTACGGTATGCATGCTTTATTTTATCAAAAATTCTGGCATGTGATTGGGGATGACATTGTCAATTTTATTATGAACTGGTGGAATGGAAATGTTGATATCTCTGAAATTTGTAAGACTTGCATTGTTCTTATCCCAAAATGTGACGCCCCTCGGAAGATTACCGAGTTCCGGCCTATTAGTCTGTGCAATGTGATATATAAGATCATATCAAAAACCCTTGCAAATCGTTTGAAGCCGATGTTGAAACAAATTATCTCTCCGGAACAAATTATCGGGCGACTTATCACTGACAACGCGTTGGTGGCTTTTGAGGTTTTCCATTCAATGAAGAGAAGAGGTGAAGGGAAGGATGGTACGATTGCTTTAAAGTTGGATATGATGAAAGCCTACGATCGAGTTGAGTGGGAATTTCTAGAAAGGGTGATGCACAAGTTAGGATTTTGTGATGAATGGACACAAAAAATTATGGGGTGCCTTTCTTGCTTTTCTTTTTCTTTCAAGCTCAATGGTGAGATAGTTGGGAAGGTGGTACCGCATAGGGGCCTTCGACAGGGAGACCCAATCTCCCCGTACTTGTTCCTTCTAGTGGCGGATGCTTTTTCAGGACTACTTTCGAAAGCTGCAAAGGATAACATTATTCATGGTGCGAGGGTTTGTCAAGGAGCTCCTCGGATTTCACATCTTTTTTTCGCTGATGACAGCATTTTATTTGCTAGAGCAAATGCTACGGAGTGCTCAAAAATTGCGGATATTCTCCGTATTTATGAAAGAGCTTCAGGGCAAAAAATTAATTTTAGCAAATCGGAAGCAACTTTTAGTAAGATTGTCTCAGCGGATAGAAGGAAAAGCATTTGTGAGTCTCTTGGTGTTGAGGAGGTAAATCGTCATAAAAATATTTGGGGCTTCCTACAATAATTAGCAGATCAAAGAAGGCTACTTTTGCTGGACTTAAAGAGCGAATATGGAAGAAGCTCCAAGGTTGGAAGGAGAAGCTTCTTTCAAAACCGGGTAAAGAGGTATTGATCAAAGCGGTCACTCAAGCTATTCCACCCTCTTGTGTCTGACAGAATGTATTGGGGACACACTACGGATGGTATTTTTTCTGTAAAATCGGCTTGTTGGTTGGGCATTTTTGGTGTGAACAATGCTGCTAATAATATTGATGATGATTTGTGGAAATTAGTATGGAATATTGAGGGACCACCGAAGCTTTGTCATTTTCTTTGGAGAGTTTGTAGTGGGGCAATTGGAGTTAATGATGTACTGAGGCGCAGACATATAAGAGGGGATGGAATTTGTCCTGTTTGTGGGAATGCAGAGGAAACAATTATGCATGCCTTATTTAGATGCATATCACCGCTTTTGATCTGGAATTTAAGCTCATTTAAGAATTTTCTGGATGAGTGTGATGACTTGTCCTTCCAAGATTGTTTGAAAAGAATGGCTGGGAAACTAACAAAGCAAGAATTATCTACCTTTGTTGCGTTAGCGTGGGCTGCGTGGACAAGCAGAAACAAGCATATTCACGAGCAGGGGTCGCATGATGCTCGAATGCTGGCAGCTGGTTTCGTGAGGTATGTACATGACTATAATGTGTATTCTGCTAGAGTTTTTGGGAGGGTGGCCTGTGGTGGGTTAGGCTCTGCTGCAACGTGGATTAAACCCCCTGAAGGAGTGATAAAAATTAATGTTGATGCTGCCATCTTTAATGGAGTAGATGTGGGTTTAGGAGTGGTGGTGCGAGACTCAAATGGGAAGCTACTTGCCACTGCTGCTCGAAGACGCAAGGGTGGGTGGGACCCAAGCATTGCTGAAGCTGCTGCTATGAGTTTTGGGATCGAGATTGCTCATCGTCTTGGCTATACGAATATCTGGTTGGAGAGTGACGCTCTTGGAGTATTCCAGAAAATTAATAGGAAGCATGAAGGGTTAAGTCATATATACTTGTTCATTGATAAAGTCTGTAGTTCTATTTCTTCTAATTTCTTTCATATTAGTCATGTTAAAAGGGGAGGGAACACTGTGGCACATTCTGTAGCTAGATCGTGCCCCCACAATGTGGTGGAGCTTGTATCTTTTGAGCCATTCTCGCAAGTTGTCAGCACCCTTGCTGAGATGGATGTTTCTTGATCTTAATAAAAGTTCCTTCCTTCTTTCAAAAAAAAATTAATATTAATCACACTAATTTTTTTTTTTTTAGTTCATTACTTCCTTAGTCCTAATGAGTTCAGTCGCAGCTGAAACAAATCAATTCATTAATAAAAAGTCATCCGATATCTACAAATGAAATCTAAATTAACAAATACATAAAATTGAATCAAATTAGGTTTTCCTTCATTAGAGCTACGATCGTTGAAAAGATCTTGCACTGTGGTACATCTCACACATCGCTGGAATATACAGCCTTTTCGGAGAGATTGTCTAACAATTTGTTGTAGCTGTAAGGATGATTCTCATTTGATTCACCTGAACGCATTTGAAAATTTGACAACCATTGCGATCCCGAACAAATCTTTACCAAAGAACTGACAATAGGGCAAAAGATGATTACTTTTTTTATGAACCCTAACACACAAACAAACCCTAAACAAAAACAAACAACTAAACTAACGAAACTAACAACTCCACCATAGGGAGACACTCCACCATAGAGAGACGGACGAATATCTACTTGTGTAGATTTATTGAAATTCAAATTGCAAAACTAAATAAAATTGAAGGAAAAGGGTCGGAAATAATTAATTTCCGAAAAAATTAGACTATTTCCGACCTAAACGGTCAAGATTTTATTAATCACACTAATTTATGCATAATTTTATCATGAATTATCAACTTAATTTTATTTTAGAATGTATACTTAATGCGTATACATATCTCTGAGCACTAACATATATATTACCCTTAAAAAAAATGAAAATTTGTGCGGAGTAGGAAATTTATGGGAAACGCAAGGCTGAAGTAAGAGGACGTGAGCCCCAAGCCATGTGCTGAAATGCGGCGTAGGGATTCTACGACAATGCCAAATATTGTTAGAGAATAAAATGAGCTAATGAACGTCATCTTTAACGGTTTGTTTGGTAAACCATTGATAGCAAGTTATAACAAATTAAAGTAATGGTCTCTATTGACTTGATGACTAATGGGGATTGAGATGAGATTGGCTTACTAATTTCCTATTATTGCACTACAGTATTACTTCAGTGCTAATTTAGGGACTTCAATCAATTATCAACGACTAAAACTTTTAATTGAATTGATCATTTGATTGAGTTAAGGTTTTGACATAATGTATTGATATTAAGAGTCATAACATCACGCTAATCTAACACACAACCTTCACTACAATTGAGGTTTTTATTTTCACCAACAAACGATTGAGGTTTTTATTAAAATCATTAAACTAAAGTATCAATCAATTGGTTGTTGGTGTAGTTTGATCGGGGTTGCACTTGGTAGGGATGATTACATATTTGATCCACTACAACAATAATTGGGAGGGGCTGAAATCTAACCACCTATAAATAATCCCCAACCCTGATTAGCCTCAAAAGGCGAATTGGGTGGAACACCAAAAAAAAAAAAAATAACATTACTTCTTTCTATTCAGCACAACATATTTAGTATACTACGTCAAAGGGTTATTTGTGTGAGGCCCCCAAACAATGCAACTTTGAATAACTTTGGACTATGTGCGATTTCACAGTCGTTTGCATCGCCTAAAGGTCGGGCATGCAAACAAGTTGAGCCGTGCTATGGGTGGAAACAAGTTGAATCATGTATTATGAAAGCTTATGTGTTGAGCTAGAGATATTGCTTGAAACAAACTAAGAAAAATCTTTGTCATGTCAGGTTGAGCTCGTGTTGATAATTTATCAACAAAGCTCATGCACAACCCAATTCACATGTTGTTTTGACTCAAGTTCGTTTTACCATGCTAAGAAGCCTTTACAATAATGTTTCATACTTTTCCTTCTAGTATATTGCAATAAGGATGAACTTATGCATCCCAAAACATATTTTATATGTTAAACGTCTATAATTATATAAGAGCAAAGTTTATAAAAAGTTGACATGAACTATTCTGGCAATAATATACTTCGTATTACTGGCAATTCACACTCAAGTTCTGGCAATTATATAATTTGGTTGACATGAACCCAATTCACACTCAAGTTCGTTTTTTTTTTCCCTTCTTCTGGCAATAATATACTTCGTATATAATTTTTTTCTTATTACTGTTACACATTTATTAATCAGACTTTCTTTAATATACGGCTAGAAATATGATAGGCCTAGGTTTAAAGATTTTCTAGTTGTGAACTTATTTATTTAAATTTTTTCCAACTTGCCTGTTTCTTGATCTGTATTCAATATATTAAACTCATAAATTTTGTTCATACATTTATTGTTATGAAATTTTGCAATTAGATCTTATTTTAAACTGTTCAAAATATCTTTTATATCTATGTAAAATTAATTTATAAATAGAAGAATCTTATGACAACTAAACTAAAAATCAAAACTAGCAAATACAAAATAAATTGGATCAAAATAAGATTTTAATTGAGCAAAATCAAGATAATTGCTCAATATTGTATTTCACATCGCGGTTTAATATAACCTTTTACAAGGAAGTCTTTTGATCAATTGTAGTTTTAAAATTTAATGTAATTAATTCTAAATGTAGAATTGACCTCTTATACCTAGTTATGAATCTTATTATTATCTTATGAACAAATATACTACGGAGTAGTAATTAGAATTAATTAGACACAATTTATTGACATAGAAATATGGTCCAAATGTAACTAATGACATGAACTATTCTATACATAAGTAAATAGTTTAACATAAACTTTGTCACTAGATTACATAGTGAAGTGATATCAACTCAAACTTAGCATGCATGCACTTAAATGACCACGATCATGCCATAAGTGTTTTTAATGACCAAGTTCATGTTACATATATTTTAGTGATCAATTTATATTATTGAGTGTATCTAACCAGAAAGCTCTATCAGATTAATTATAAAGTCAAGTTCATGTCAATAGTTGTAATCGAAACATAGTTTCAATTCAGTAAGTAAAATTTCTTCTTAACACCGCGAAATCACATTAATGGACAAAAGATGGTTATGAACGGAGCATCCCTCGTACTAACCTCGCTCAACTTATCTAATCAATGGGGGCATCAAATCTTCTAATCACACCTAAATCCCAAAACATAAACAGCTGGTTTTGGTTCAAATAATGTCAATGTGATTTGGGTTTTGTAGTTTCACATCTTTTTCCTAAAATAAAGTGGGTCCTTTGCTCCTTTCTCTCTCTTCTTCTCTTCCTGAATAATGACAGCCTAATCAACAGCCTGGAAAGGGCTGGTAATTCTGGTTAGCTCAATTTCAGCTCACTTTACCTGAGTTTTCATGGTAGTTGGTACTTCTACTACTTGGTATTAGTATCCTTTCTTTCTTTCTTACTTGCTGCCATTGATGCTCTCTCTCTCACACTCTTTCTCTCTCCTCCATTGTTGGCTCAACTGAAACACAAAAAGAGGTAAAAGTTTTGTACTTCAATTGCATCAACTTTAGCTTAATTTAAATACCCATCTTTCTTATTCAATTTATACCTTGTTTTACCAATTTGGGTTGCTATCAATTTGTACATTCTTTGCTGTAAGCTCAGTAAGTTGGAACATTGTTTGATAGATCTGAAGGGTGTTCGACGAAATGCCTCAGTGAGTGTAAAAGTGCTGCCAGCTTGGGTTTGCACTATTTGGGTGTTATTGGGTATATTTTGTTTCTGGGTTTTGAATTGTTTTAGGCAATTGATTGATTAGTCCATTTTTTGGGGTTAAAAAGATGAAGATTATGAAATGGGTGCCTTTGTTTATGACTTTGATTTTATATGGGATGTTTGTTTGTAGCTCAAATGCAGCCTTTAAACCTGTTGATTCTTACTTATTAGCTTGTGGTTCTTCTAATAATGTCACTTTTCAAGGCCAAACTTATATTCCTGATTTAGAGCATTCCTCAGTTAAACTCAGTAGTCAAGCCAATTCTCTTGTTGCTACCACCAATTCTAGTGCTCCCTTCCCTATTTATCAATCTGCCCGAATATTCACCCGTAGTGTGTCTTACGAATTTGATATCAAACAGAAAGGCCATCATTGGGTTCGGCTTTATTTCTATCCGGTTTCGAGTGCAGGGCATGACTTGAAATCGGCTTCCCTTACTGTTGTTACTGAAAACTTTGTGCTCCTAAACAACTTCACATTTGAGAACTTTAAGGGTTCTTATATGTGGAGGGAGTTTGCCATCAATGTAGACTCGAAATCCTTGAGCCTTACTTTTATTCCTTCGAACAATTCAATTGCGTTTGTGAACGCGATTGAAGTTGTCTCAATCCCAGATGACTTGGTCCCTGACCAGGCTTTGTTCTTGCCATCAACCTCTATTAGTGGGATATCAGAGCTAGCACTTGAGACTGTGTACCGAGTAAATATGGGCGGTCCATTGCTTACTGCTCAAAATGATACTCTAGGAAGAATGTGGCAGAATGATGTGCAATATCTTCATGTGAATAGCTCTGCTACAAATGTTTCTGTTAGCCCTTCAACTATCAAGTATCCAGCTACAGTTACTCCTGATATAGCACCAAATTGGGTGTATGCCACTGCTGAAACTATGGGAGATCCGAATGTGGCCAATAGTAACTTCAACATGACCTGGGTTTTCAATGTTGATCCAGATTTCACCTACTTTTTAAGGGTTCATTTTTGTGATGTTGTCAGCCAGTCGCTGAATTCTCTTGTTTTCAACCTGTACATCAATTCCGATGTTTGGGCAAGTGTAGACCTTTCATCCTTAACTGGCGGTCTTGACGTGCCTTACTACAAGGATTTTGTTGCAAATTCTTCAGACTCAGGTGAGTTGACCATAAGTGTTGGTCCAGATCCTGTAGCTGATGATAGTAATGGTATTATGAATGGCCTGGAGATCATTAAGATGAGCAATGAAGCAAGAAGCTTGGATGGAGTTTCTCCTGTTGAACATCTTCTTCCTCCTTCAGCATCGAAAAAGAAACACTCTGCAATTATCATTGGTTCATCTGTAGGTGCAGTGGCTGCAGTAATGATGATTGCTCTCTTTTATTGCTGCTTTGTTTCTCACAAGTCGAAGACTCCTCAACAAGGAAATTCATGGTTGCCTTTGCCATTGTATGGTAACTCCTTGACGTTGACAAAAATGTCCACTGTTTCTCAAAAGAGTGGTACTGCTAGCTGCATTTCATTGACTTCCACCAATCTTGGTCGGTTCTTCTCTTTCCAAGAAATCATGGAAGCGACTAATAAGTTTGATGAGACCATGCTTCTTGGAGTTGGTGGTTTTGGAAGAGTTTACAAGGGAACACTTGAAGATGGGACTAATGTTGCTGTCAAAAGAGGAAATCCAAGGTCTGAACAAGGTATAGCTGAGTTTAGAACTGAAATTGAGATGTTGTCTAAGCTAAGACATCGTCATCTTGTCTCTCTCATTGGCTACTGTGATGAGAGATCTGAGATGATATTGGTCTATGAATACATGGCCAATGGACCACTTAGGAGCCATCTTTATGGTGCAGATCTTCCATCTCTGTCTTGGAAACAACGGCTTGAAATATGTATTGGGGCTGCGAGGGGATTGCATTATCTCCACACAGGTGCAACTCAGAGCATTATTCACCGAGATGTCAAGACAACAAATATTCTCTTGGATGAGAATTTTGTGGCTAAGGTAGCTGACTTTGGCCTCTCTAAAACCGGACCTTCTCTTGATCAGACCCATGTTAGCACTGCTGTTAAGGGAAGTTTTGGGTATCTTGATCCTGAGTACTTTAGGAGGCAACAATTGACTGAAAAGTCAGATGTATACTCATTTGGGGTAGTTTTGATGGAGGTTCTCTGCACTAGACCAGCTTTGAACCCTGTGCTCCCGAGGGAGCAAGTCAATATTGCAGAATGGGCAATGACTTGGCAAAAGAAAGGCATGCTTGATCAAATTATGGACTCAAACCTTGTGGGGAAGGTAAATTCTGCTTCACTAAAGAAATTTGGGGAGACTGCGGAGAAGTGCTTGGCAGAGTATGGGGTTGATAGGCCATCAATGGGAGATGTATTATGGAATCTTGAATATGCTCTTCAGCTGGAGGAGATGTCATCTGCTCTTGCGGAGCCTGAAGATAACAGCACAAATCATATTCAAGGTTTACCATTAACCTCTCTTGAGCAATTTGACAATAGTGTTAACATGATGAATGGAGCTAACTCTGGTACTGATGATGACGCGGAAGATGCTACAACAAGCGCCGTGTTTTCTCAATTAGTAAATCCCCGTGGAAGATGAGGGTGATGGTTTCTATTTAATACTGGTGAACATTGTTTGGGTGCCCCATCCAGAGATGTATCAGAAGGTTAAGTTAAGTTTGATTGCTTGTTGGCCTCATTGCTTGCTTATTTTGATTTGTAATATAGAGAAGAATGAATATAATGAAGTTCGTCCGATACTGTCCCCAAGATCGTTATAGGAAGCCCATTGTTTCCTTTTTGTTCTTATATAATTGGATTTTGCTTCCCATTTTGTATTACACTTCTTTAGGATAGTGATATATGTAATGGATTCACAAAACAATTGTTCAACAATGCAGAAAATAATGCACAGGTTCTGCAATTATTATCTTGCATATTGGTGTCCTTTTAAGATCACATTGATGTATTTTGCTTCCTATCCTATTTTTTCTGTTGACTTATGAAACCAAATACAAGAGAAAAGCATCTCTGTGCTAAAATTGGTTGCTAATATTAAAATACAAAGGCATAAATTTCTTATTCTACTCCTGGATAAAAAAAAATAAAAATTGTGAAAGCGATGAAAGAATGACAAAGAAGAAAGAGATTTCATGCATGAAATCTGCTAATGGATACAAATTCAATCTTTGTGCTGCCCCTGCAGTCTACAATGCCCAGATCCTTCATAAAAGCGAAATTCTGATGTAGTACTCCAATTGGAGAGAACAGGCAGGATTTGCAGTCTGTTGATAAAAGGGTTGAGGTTCTATATCTGTCTTCTCCGCCTACAACGGGCATAGCAACACCTGGCTTTGCCGGGTTCTTAAAGTCCGGCTGGTATGTCCTTCCGAGCACACCTTCAACTTTTGGTGAAAGTCCGAAAAATCGGAATTGCACTTCCAAGTGAGCAAAACAGTCATCTGGAGGTATTTGATAATTATGTATCCTGTTGTCTTTCTTTGTAACTGGAACCACATTGACTGATATCTCTGCGATTTCTTGTACAGTCACAATAACACTGTTTTTGCTTTCTGTTCTTTCTATTTTCAGGTCTTCATTAGCTGATGTCCAGCTTGATGAGTATCCTGTGGGTACATTTAGTTCCTGTCCATCATAAGAAAACTTCAAGTGCTCAACTTCTTCATCCCATGCTGCAGCAGGTGTGGCCTCAAGAGAGAGAGTGTGGGAGTCGAACATGATCCCTAGGGCTTGTATCCACGTGTAATCTCGCTTTCTTCCAGAAGGTCGGAGTCCAATGAAGCGGGCATTGACTTGGAGCTTAGGATCTGATACTAAACTAAAGTGCTCATTGCTCTTACCATGGAAGTAAAAAACTATTCCATCTCCACCAATGAAGCGAGGGTCCAAGCATGCTGCTCCCCGGCCACTGCAATTTGGCTTGCGATCTATGATTGTCACCAAACATATTTTGTGAGTATGCATAATATGATAATCTCATAATCAATACTTTGCATGTTATATAGCATAAGACAATTTGTTGTTCTTTAGAGTAAACTATAACATAGTGTTAGAAGATCTCTGCTGGTTCATCTTTTATAGTTTATAAAACCTTCAAAGGAGCATGTTTAACCATCTTACACTAAGTGTGAGACATTAAAAGTCTTTCCCAAAAGAAGTATGAGGTCACCCCTACGGTAAAAGAGTCAATTTAGCTTCACATAAAGTTATTAAGCCCATCTTTAACAAGACATTGCCTAGTGTAAGACAACCTAAGTTATGATTAAAGACGTAAATAAATGAGAGGAAAAAAAAATGTGGATGTGTAACTGTGCTATACATGGAGGATAAAATACACTCACTTCTGCATTCAGCCTTGCATATTGGTGAGTAGCAGTCTATATAGCAAACTTTAGCTTTAGGATCTTTCGGGTGTGATGTTGGGCACTGCCTTGGGCAGGTAATTCGCTTGAGGAAGCAAGGGCTTCTGCGACTGAAGCAAGTCCTGGTCTCTGTGTGTACTGGTATCACTTTTGTCGATGATTTTGAATGTGCTTGTGTTGAACTGGAGATAAAAACCAGAAAAAGGATCTGTAAGCAGTTGATTATAGACACCTTCATGGCTTACTCTCTATTATAAAGATCATACAATGACCCCTTAATTCCGAGTTTTGTTGTCTTAGGGTAATAAGCAATCGAGTCTTGGTTAATATAGTGTTTATCTCTGTTGATTCTGCACCCAATTTTTGTGAGTTTCAGGTATAATTCAACTCGAAGTGGAGTTCTAACTGTATAGAACATACAACTTTGGCATTTTAGCAAAATAAATGTTATATTAGGTCCACAAATTACAGGTGTTCTATGAAGTATTTGACTCTCAGAAGTCTTTTTGGCTATGCTGTGATCCAACCCAGTTGGCCCTTTTGCACTGCTGGAACGGAGACCTGCAGAGTAAACTATGTGGACAGTTGTGATGCCTAATGAATGTTTATATTACCGTCTTTTGGAGTAGCATGCTCAATGCCCAGTTACCTGACCCAATATCAAAAGTGTACTCGTAATTGCATGATTCAAATCAAAATTAACCCGACTTGAAAGTTAATTAAGATTAACAACTTTTATTTCTTCTCATGATTAAGTAACATGATAACAATTCTTTCAAAAAAAAAAAAAAAAAAGTAACATGATAACAATTATCACGGAGTTATGATAATATATCTCAAACAAAACTGATTAATACAAATCCGATTCGAATGACCTGATTTCCACCTACAACTCTACAAGTAAGAATAGCCACCATACACAATCAATATTATCTTAGATTCTTTGTTACTCCCATAATATGTTAGGCCTTTTGGTATTTCTTTTTTTTGACATTCATGTAAAATGGTTGACTTCCTAAATAAGAGAAGTCTAAGTGAACATGTAACTTTTGAGATGGAAAGTGTTGAGCAATTAGGTTTTGATGATTATAAACTAATGATGATTATCTATCTAACGTGTATGTTAAGTTGTGCATAGAAAAAGCAAATTATGCTTGGAACAGGATACAAGGAACCTGAGTAATGACAGGTATATATGTAAGGAACTTGAGCAATATAGGATAAGCAATAGAGGAACAAGAACAACGATAAGTGTTATGGTTGATAAGCATGATGATGGCTAAGGGACCATGAAGGTAACTATGTAAACATGTGTTTACATATGTTAGCTTCATAAGGTAAGTATCCTATACATATATAGGTTATGTATGTGTAGGAGTCTTTTAATTTAGTTTAGTTTTCTTTATTGTTTTTATAAATAAAAAACTAACCTTCTGTTTTACTTTGTTATTCTCAGAAGTTTGCTCAGTTCGTCATCATAAAAAAGGGACAACTTGTTGATCCTTATGAGGTTTTGATGATGATGTTAAGAATTGAGCAAACTTCCATTTAATAAGGATTTTCTAGTGTTGTGATGTTTGCAGGTTCAGTAAGCGTTGAGGGCTGAAGTAGGAATTGAAACAGAGGAACTTTAGAGGATCCATGAGGATACAAGTAAATTTAGAAGAAGAGTTCCAGAAATGGAACTTCCAGAAGTTTCTTAACAGGAACTTCAAAACGGGTTGTAACGACCTGGTTTCGGTGTAATGCTGGGGAAAACCCTAAGATCCAGAATATATCAAGACTACAGGATTCCAGAACAAGAGTTTCAGAGAAGCAACATGAAGACAGAGAAATAGAAGTATATTGCTCTAGGATTCATGTAAGTATGTTGGACATAAAAGTCGGTCTGGAACAAGTCTATATAGAACCAAGGTGAATTCCAAACAGTCAATGAAATTAGAGTAACTGACTTGTCAGGAACTCAGAGACTGTCAGAGTTCAGGAACCTAATAGGAACTTAAGTATGAACGTCGTTAAAAGTCGGTTTTAATGATATATATATTTACCTTATACGTGCATATCTTTTAGGGATTTGGTTTTACTGAATAAAGATATTTATCTTCTAATAAATCCCTTTTGGAAAAAGATAAGATTGTTTAAAAAGTATTTTAAACAAAAAGATAAGTTTTGAATAAAATCTGATTTTATGCTAAGTTTATCTTATTATTATTGACAGTTTTTATTCTTAACAAAAAGATATATTTTCGGAAAACTGATTTTTAGAAAATATCTTTTAAACTTATCTTTTCAGAAAATCTATCTTTTTCAAGATGAAATGAATAATTCGAGTGTACTATAAATATGCTCATATGCATTCATTCAAAGTTGAGGCTGACGAAGTGTAGTGGTCGTGCTTAATGGTTTTATCCTTCACCACGAAGCTAAGTCAGTCCTCCTGGTCAAAGTTCCTATCAGGTTTTTGGTTACAGTACGTCTAGTGAGTTCCAGACAGATCTTGAGTGTTCAACATATTAGTTTTATCTCTTTATTCATAGATATGTATTTAGGGATATTCGATGAGATCTTGTAATGGGAAAAAGGGTTTTGAGTGTTTTGTATTTTGGGGTGAGATTGTGAATTCTCTTAAATTCACGCTTGTGTATGAGTTTGAAATCTGGTAAAATTCGAGTGGTAGCTGTGAGTGCACAGTGAGTGAAAGGAACCTGAGAAGTGTCTTGGGTCACCTAGGAAGTTTCCTGGGTAAAGGGAGAAAAAGGGTCCTGAGAAGTGTCTTAGGTCTGGTAGGAAGTGTCCTATCATAGAGTCAAGTGTCCGTGGCGGAACTTGCAAAGCAAAGGTCTGTGTAATAGGTTGTACTAGGAGAGTTGCCTATTATAGTGGAATTTGTTTATAAGTCCCAATAGGGCCGAGGTTTTACTTCCAGTTAGGCACTGGATGGTTTCCTCGTAAAACTTGCTTTGTGCTTTAAGTTCCTTTACGTTTTGTTTTTAATTTCCGCATAAGTTTCGCGATTGGAACCTACTACCATTCACCCCCCCTCTTGTAGTAGTTCATCTAAAATAACAGAAAGATATGAATAAATGCATGAAGATCTAACTTTTACTTTATGGACTTTAAAAGTCATAACTCTTCCTGGCTTGCACATTATTGTGGACTGTGTTGGTTGGAATGGCGCGTAAATGATGTACAAATAATTGTATAGTCAAGTCAATTCTAAGTCTAATATTTTTTTTTTTTTTTGAAGAATTCAATTCTAAGTCTAATACGGAGTATTTATTCATCATCTTTGACTAATTTTGATTATTTTATTCTATACATTTCCATGCATAATGCACAAATTAAAGCTAATGATACTGATGAGTTTTTACCAAATTATTTGGTTCAATTTGTATCTACTTAATATATTCGTGACGTAATTGACAAATTTGAAATGGTGGCTTTAAAACGGCAAAAGAAGTAGTGCAAAAACATAAAGGTTACAAATTTACTACTTGTAAAACTCTAAAACGACTTATTTTCAACTTTTTAGCATTTTTGATATTGCAGAAAGGCAAATAGGAAAATGTAGTAAAAGGGAAAGGTTAAAAAAAAAATGTGTATCAAAACTTTAACTTCAGGAGTAACCGAGTAATATTTATTACATAGTATTATTTTGGTGATGAGTTGATTAGCTAGTTCATTCTATTAAATCAGTAGCCTTTTGGTATGTGAGGCGAGTTGTTAACAGTAAAATTAGAAAAATAAACTAAATAAGTAACGACCTTAATGTTATACAATTTTATTTTTTTTATTTTATTTTATTTTTTTAAGTAAACGATTTTTTTTTTTTTTTTTACAATAGCAAAACCAAACCAAACATCTATACTACGGGTAATCTGACAATGTCATCCGGCATTGCCTCCATGAGCCTTTTGAACCTGTTCTCTTTGAACTTTGATGATTGCACATTTCTTGAAGGTTGCCCCAACATTCTTGATTTCCTTTAGTGTCCAAATTGCCTACACTTTCTTGTAGGTTGTTGAGAAGCACCACCGAGTCGATCAATATAAGGACTCCTTCTTTTCCTTTTGACTTTGCCCAAGTAAGAGCTTCTAAACACGCCCATGCTTCACACTGCAAAGCTGAGCATGCAGCTCCATGTTCCCCCCCCCCCCCCCCCCCATCGAACATCTCAGATTGATCGTTGCTATTTACCATCCAACCGATCCCAGCCCTAGTAGACTTCTTTTCCCATGCTCCATCCACCTGTATAGTAAAAGCATCGCACCCATTCTTTTCTTTTCCTAGTTGTACATGATGGAAACCTGGGGGAAGAATGGGGTCTTCTCCAGTTTCATTTTCCATTCTCATTGCCTCCCTTGTTTGGTCCGCAAAAATTTCATGATCCTTCATTGCTATGCCCATGAATTCCTTCACTAAGTTTATAGTGCCACTAGCCCCATTGAAGCTTCTTTCATTTCTAGCCTTCCATAAACCCCATAAACAAGCTATGAAATTAACAATGCGGCCGCTCCTCTTACCATCCTCGCTATAAAAGAGCAGGATATAGTGTTGGATCCAATTGCTCAAAGAGCTGAACCCAGGAGAGTCAGAGCAAATCGATAGGGAGCCATCTTCCCATACCTCCTTTGCTAGATTACAGAACCGGAAGAGGTGTTGGCTGTCTTCCGTGTTCCCTCTACATAAATCACATGAGTCATCAATTTGAATTCCCCTCTTAGTTAAGTTTCCCTTAACTGCAATGCCATCATGGAAGAGTTTCCATAAAAATATCTTCCATTTGGGTTGGACATTCAACCTCCAAACAAGCTTCACAAATTCTTGTTCTCTGCTGCTCAGAGTAGACTTCTCTAGACTCTTTTCCTTCGACAGGAAATAATATCCTGTTTTAACTGTGTATCTTCCCGAGGGGTGTTGTTTCCAGTATAGATAGTCATCCTCTGACCTCGGGGGAAGCTCCATAGCCAAGATTGCTTTCGCACTATCCCAATCAAAGCAATCCCTTACCTTTCCTGCTTTCCACATAGAAGTCCCATTATCAATGAAATCACTAACCTTCCATTTTGTAGCCGCCCACAGAGTTTGTTGTGAATTAGCAACCGGAATCTCCCCTCGTACCCATGGCATGCTAATGGCAAAACCTTTTTTGAAGGTTGCAATGGTCTTCTGTAGACTGGTCTTTCCCATCGATGGGTTCCCTTTCCTCTTGTATGGCTTATCCATATTACAGATGCCGCAAGGTTGAAACCCCTTAAGCACCCTAGAAAGTAACAGCTGTGGATTAAGGTGCATCCGTGTTGCTTGTTTGAACAGTAAAGCATCATTTAGCATGGAGGTCCCTCGAATACCTAAACCTCCCATGCTTTTAGGAAGCTGGATGTTATTACGATTTACCCAGTGCATCCCATTTTTCCCATTGTTGGACCACCAAAATCTTGTGATCAATGAATCAATTTTATTTGCTATACTCTAGGGCAGCTTTAGACATTTCATGACATGTGCTGAAGTTTTGAAGAAGGGGAGGGATTGAACATTGAAACAAATAAATATATAAATGATATTAAGGGTATGTTCACTTTAGCTTAATTTCAATTCAGTTCAGCTCCAATCAGTTCAGTTCAGTTCAGTTCAATCCAGCTTCTAATTTCCTTCTCTTATAAAATATTCATTTCATCTCCGTTGAGTTTAATTCAGTTCAGTAAATGTGAACAGACTTTAAGTCAATAGGAATATAAAAAGATATAAATAGACATATTATTATTGAAGATAATCTATGGTCTTGCCAATGGTTTAACAGAGATATTAATAAAATACTTGAAAGTGGGAAAAAAAAAAAGTGAAAGATCAAAATGGGTAGGTAAATTGATAAGGGACTAAGGGTAGGTCTCACTAATGATTTCAGTTTATATATGTTTCGTAATAGATACGTATAGATAAATTAGATTAAGCATAAATATGGTAAATTTCTCTTTAACATTGAGATGAAATTTTAAAAAAGAAAAGTTAAATGAAACATGTTAATATGAATAGATTAATCGATAACAAATGATTAGTTTTGAATAAGATCACAAGAGCCAACTTGTGGTAAGCAAAAAGATTTTACTAATTTAGAGCCAACTTGTGGTAAGCAAAGAGATTTTACTAGTTTAGATATATAGAGCTATAGGGACTAATGTACAAAGTTTTTAAAGATATTCTTTTGTTTGAATTACAAAGTTAGTTCTTGCAATTCAAGTTAAGAACTTATTCATGTATGCATACTATGCCACAAAAACTTGCAAACATTAGGGGCAAATTTTAGAGAGCCAAAATTTGCAAGACCACCCCAACTAATTTGGACTAGCCCCATAAATATGGGAACCTTCATACCAAAGTCCAAATATATGATCCAATTAATTAAATTGGACCCACTTCAATTATTCACACTTCCCTCCAATCAAATTTTCTAATTTTTACTCTCACTTCCCACACACTTCGAGGTTCCCACTTACATCATCGTCATCATCACCATCACAATTGCAAGAACCCTAATTTCAAAATTAAAATCTTTCAACCGCTCCATCACTAAAAATTCAAATTACCCACCACCCCTTTTCAACTTCTCTTAACTACAGTTGGATTTAATTTCTAATTTTTTGATTCAAAATCATTTCAGTTCTTCCGAATTTTTTTTTTTTTACCCTTTTATTAATCCCTGTTTTCTCTCTCTTCACCCCTATTTCAATTTTCTCTAATTAAGGTATGCCCATGTTTTCCCTTTTCAATTAAAGGTTGAATTTACCCTTTTTTGAGCCATTTTGCATGGGGCGTTTTGGCCATTGTTGTAGGAAAGAATTGCGTTTTAAAATATTGGCTAGTGTTAATTTACTTTTGCTGTTTATAGTGTAGAAATGAATAAGATTAATGTGGGTATTATGTGATTTGATACGTTTATGACATTGGTTTAGTTTGATATGCATCTTGGTGTGATTGATGAAACATTTAGTTTTGTATAGTTGTTGTATTTAGCTTGTTATTGTGGTTAGTTTTCTGGGTTTTGTTTGTGGGGTTGAACATGGAAACCCCGGTTTCGGATGGGGTTGTTCCGAAAAGGTCTTTGAGGAGGAAAGTTAGTACCAAAAATTATGATGAGAAGTTGATGGATGATCTAATAGAGGAGCATTTAGGTGGCCCTTTAAAGAAAAGGAATAGAACTAGGGATGACTTGGAGAAAGAAACTGAAACTGAGGCTATGATAGCTATATCGCTCGGTTTCCCCATCGATGCGTTGCTCGATGAGGAGATTAGGGCGGGTGTGGTGGGGGACCTAGGTGGGAAAGAACAGAATGACTACATTGTTGTAAGGAACCATATTCTTGCAAGGTGGAGAGGCAATGTTCGAGTTTGGCTGTCTAAGGGGCAGGTTAGGGAAACCGTTAGTAGTGAGTGTGAGCATTTGATCTCCTCTGCTTATGATTTTCTTTTGTACAATGGGTACATTAATTTCGGTGTATCACCGGCTTTTACTTCTCAGATACCAGAGGAGGCATCTGAGGGGTCAGTTATTATAATTGGGGCAGGACTTGCCGGTCTTGCTGCAGCAAGGCAGTTGTTGTCGTTTGGCTTTAAGGTCATTGTCCTTGAAGGAAGAAACCGTCCTGGGGGTAGAGTCTATACGCAGAAGATGGGTAAAAAGGGTGAGTCTGCTGCAGTTGAATTAGGTGGAAGTGTTATAACCGGCATTCATGCTAATCCTTTGGGGGTTTTGGCTAGACAATTATCAATACCGTTGCATAAAGTGAGAGATAAATGTCCTTTGTACAAGCCAGATGGAACGCCAGTTGATCATAAGATAGATTCCAGTGTTGAATTTATTTTTAATCGTTTGTTGGATAAAGTAACTGAGCTGAGAAAAATCATGGGTGGATTTGCTAATGATATTTCTCTGGGTTCTGTGTTGGATACTCTTCAAGATCTTTATTCGGTGGTCAAAAGTAAAGATGAAATTCAACTCCTTGATTGGCACTATGCGAATTTGGAATATGCTAATGCCGGATGTTTATCAGAGCTTTCAGCCTCATATTGGGATCAGGATGATCCCTATGAGATGGGGGGTGATCATTGTTTCCTTGCCGGTGGTAACTGGAGGTTGATCAAGTCCTTGTGTGAAGGAGTTCCTATATTGTACGGGAAGACTGTTAACACTATTAGATATGGAAATAACGGTGCTGAGGTGATAGCCGGGGATCAAATCTTTCAAGCAGATGTTGTCTTGTGTACTGTGCCTCTTGGGGTGCTGAAGCGAAAGGCAATCACATTTGAGCCTGAGTTGCCCCAAAACAAGCTAGCGGCTATTAATCGATTGGGTTTTGGGTTGCTGAATAAAGTTGCAATGGTTTTTCCTCATGTATTTTGGGGAGAAGAACTTGACACATTTGGTTCTCTTAGAAATCATACACATGAACGAGGAGAGTATTTTCTATTCTATGGTTACCATACTGTTTCTGGTGGTGCAGTACTTGTAGCCTTAGTTGCAGGAGAAGCTGCCAAGGACTTTGAACGTACTGACCCATCCACTTTGTTGCATCGAGTTTTGAATCTGCTCAGAGGTATGTTTGCAGTTTCAATTACTATGCGCAGTATAAAAAGCTAACCTGAAGGTACCCTAGTTTTTAGTACTTCCCACATAATGACAAAACATGCTCTTTATGTTTGGGTGTGTGTGTGCATTTGAAAAGGACCATCCATGGTTTTTCTATTTCCAGATCGTAAGATTTTGCTGGAGGTTGTCCTTGATTTTTATTGAAATTATAATTTTTTTTATACCTTTTTTTTATACCATCGTCCGTTTGTTTGAATAATAACTATGAAATGTTAGGTTATTAATATGATTCTATCTTATTGCAATAATATAATATGATCCAACTTGTCTGGAAGTTAAAGGGTGTTATGTTTACTGGCCTACTGTTAATGATGTATTGATGATGAAGAATCTAAAAGATATTTTATATCTATAGTTGTAGACATCAAGATTGTAATGCTACTCGTATGAATACATAACCTCCTTTCATTGGATTATTGCCACCAGCTCCCATTTCTTTCTGTAAGAATCAATTGTATGATCCAAATTCCTTCTAGTTCTAAACATATATAATATTATAATCTGCTCGAGATCATTTTCTCCGGAGCACTGTAGTAGGATTGTGCTCCTTATAAAATTTTTAATGGGTCATTCAAGATCATATATGATTGTACTATGGGTGCATCACGTATGACAGTTCACAGATTTGTGTAGCTGTTGGTATCATTGAGATTTCACCCTTTTGGATGTCAATTCTCTCAAAAATCCTGACCATAACTATTTATCTAATCATTAATTGTGTGATGCAGAATCCGTAATCCTTTGTTTCCAAAATTTCAAACTACCCATTTATTCTAGGAAATTATTTACTACTTCCTCTGTTCTTTTTTACTTGACCTGTTTCTTTTATCACGCTTGCCAATGCAAAACTTTAACGATAAATAACTTTAATTCTCGATAAGCAAAAATTATAAAAGTTATATATTATGATAGTACTTGTTGAGACGAATTTAAAAATATCTTTCATGAATATGTTTTTCTTTAAATATTATTCACAAAAGGCGGTCAAAGGAGGAGTGGCGAATAGTGTAAAAGTCAAAGCGGGTCAAGTAAAAAAAAACGGAGGAAGTATGAAATAGTGTATATCGGTTGCAAAGTTATCAAAGGGTATTTAGAAACAGTATTTACTATTATTGCAATGGCAAGGCTGCTTGCATTTGGCCCCTTCTCCTTTGGTACCCCAGATTAGCTAGATCGATTTTTAGGCATTGTGGAAAAGTTGCTAATTGATGTCGATGTAACCTTTTTGCGAGAATTTTAATGCCTGATTAATTGATGAAAGACTCTAAATGACTGTAAATTCTTAGCCAATAAAACATGGGATTTACAACTGAGATTTTGAAAATAGGGGTGACTTGGTGCAAGTTGACACATATAAGAGGGGATTCGGACATATTTTCCTATTGTATATCCCTGTTACATCACAATTTCCTTTAATCGTTTCCATTCTCATTAACAGGCTTCTGATTCATATTGATCTTGTTTGTTTTACTTTTGTGGGTGGCTTAATAGGTATATACAATCCAAAAGGTGTTCAAGTGCCTGATCCTATACAGACAGTTTGCACAAGGTGGGGCACTGATCCTCTTTCCTATGGCTCATATTCTCACGTCCGAGTAGGTTCAACTGGTATAGACTATGATATCTTATCTGAAAGTGTTGAAAACCGATTGTTCTTTGCTGGTGAGGCTACAAGTAGGAAGTACCCAGCCACTATGCATGGTGCATTTTTGAGTGGCCTAAGAGAAGCTGGCCGCATTTATCGAGGCACTAGGAGTTTACAGTTGCATGGAAGGAAAAATGGGCAAAAAAATCTTGGACCGAGCTTTGATACCCTTCTTGATCTTTTTAGGAGGCCTGACTTAGAGGTTGGAAGGTTCTTATTTATTCTCGATCCGTTGACAGAAATTGGGAGCTCCCTCGGGCTTTTGAGGGTTGCTTTTGAGGACTTCAGCAGTGAACTATGTGATAATTGTAGTTGTTTAGTTGACCAGGGGACAAAATGTGCAAAACACAGTAGCCTTCCTTTGCAGCTTTACGCAGTAGTATCTCGTGAACAAGTAGAACAGCTGCAACAAGTAAATGGAGGAGACCGAGATAGGTTGTTGTATTTTTTCAACAATCTTGGGCTAAAGCTCACGGGACCGAGTGCTTTGGGTGCTCTAGGTAACACTGTGATCACTGCCATTCAAAATGCACGAAGAGGTAGAGGCAGGTACCGTTTTGGAAGTGGAACTCCTCAAGGAGTCATATAAATGCTGCTGGTCAGCATTGTCTGGTCGTGGTAGTGTTTGTAGATTACAAACTCAAGCTTAGAAGGTTGCTGTTTACTCTTGTTTCCAGCTAGTGGTAGATGTTGCAATGATGAAGTCGTGAAGCAGTCAATGTAATTTTTTTGTTTGGTGCTGTTTCCCACTGGTAAGAGCAACTAAAGCGAGTATGTATTTGTCAGGGAATAGGTTAAGTGTAGTCTGCGGTGGTAGCAACTAGCAAATGGGAGTGAGGAAATTGGGTGGTAGATGAGTAGACGACTAGTTGCTGCTGCTATAACATCTTTTGACTTCACAGTTACAGTTATGCTGGTATTCTTGGGCCCTTGCTCACTTAATGTAAATTTTGTGTACACTAAAATTTTTGATGCTTTGAAAATGCAACACTTCTGACCTTGTGACATACCAGTAGCAAGAAAAAAACCTTTTGTTCATGTTCTTTGCTAGTGAAAGTAGGAATGGCTGATAAATTAATGTGGCATTGTGGCATCAAATAGCAACACACAATCTTGGCACACCATTTGAGAAAGTCATTAGAATATTATCCATGGTAAAATTAATTCAAATAATTTTATAAGAGAAGGAAATTAGGAGTTGAAGCTAAAAAATTTTATAATTTTATATAGACGGATTAAAGCTAAAAAATTAAAAAATTTAAACATTAACAACTTAACAATAGTTTATTATCCATGGTAAAATTAATTCAAATAATTTATCCTGTTTACCTAGCTAGTCTGTAATATATATCTTCCTTGAAATGCATGTTAAAATGACGTGTTATAAGTAAATAAAAACAAAGAGAGTATGATCTAATATACGGAGTAAATATAGATGAAAAGAAACCCATTTTTATACTAAGGGTCTGTTCTCATTGACTGAACTGAACTGAGCCGAACTGAACTGAACTGAAATGAATATTTTATAAGAGAAGGAAATTAGGAGTTGAGTTGAACTGAGCTGAACTGAACTGAATTGAACTGAGCTGAGCTGAACTGAACTGAATTTCAACGTAAGAGAACAGGCCCTAACTCCGATTTTTATTATTTGGAACTTTAGAATATTTAATATCTCACAAATAATACCCCAAAGTTGCAATTAATAAAATTCGGAGGTAGTATTATTTACTTATTACGCATTAATACACATATATTGTGGTAGAAAGGAAGGAAATCTTTTATATAATTGCAGAGTCAGTTAACTACAATCCTCCAAAAGCCAAATTCTCAAATCTCATGCATTTTTTTTTTGCTATTTCCTTCGATATAATAACTTCCACTTCTCCAATTTTTTTAATAACATCCACTTCTCCATTATTTCTAATAACTTTCACATCTCCTATTGTTTTTCTTTCTAAATACACATGTTATGTATAAACCGTTCGTTAGCACGGATACACTCTAGCTACTAATAATGGTAGAGGTTACTTGTATCATTTGGAAAAACCAACCATTTTAAAAAAAAAAATTAAAAAAACTAAAATGTTACTATATTCTATTAATGTTTTGTTTAGCAATAGCGTTTATGATAGTGAGTAGCGTTTTGACCAAGTTAAAACACTAGTGGGTAAATAATAATTAAAAATTTAAATCGATTGAGGGAGACATGGAGTAATACAAATATACAATTACGCCTTGTTATTTCAGAATAAATAAGTTCAGATCACATCAGATCAGATCTGAAAAAATAATTTCAGATTAGATCAGAAAAAATAAGTTCAGATAAGAACATCATTTTATTTGCGGTTTTTTATCGCTAAATATCTTTGATTTCGTAATGAAAAAAATTGTGAAAATTACATATTAATAAAATACACATTATTACGAATCTAACAAGATTCCACTTGATATAATTTTACCTTATATATTATTGTACACTTAAGGTCAAAGTTTGATCAAATTAGACAATCATATCAGACTAAACCAGATTTGATCAGACCAAGTTTGATCTAATCAGCAAAAATAAGGTGAACCAAACAAGACCTTACTGTTACATACAAAAACTATTAAGCATGCATGCCATATTACTTATACTTAGGGCCCGTTCACATTTACTGAGTTGAATTGAACTGAATTGATTGGAGCTGAAATGAACTAAAATTAAACATAAGTGAACAAACCCTTAGTATATAGAGGGGGCCAGTGGGCCGGGTTGGACCCAGCCCACCCTAACTCGCACGGCTGGTGGGTCACGTGGGTCCGACCCGGTTTCAATCCGGCACAGCTCGGATTTAATCCGGGTTGTGTCGTGGGTCCAAAATTTTCGACACAACCCATTTCAACCCAGCTCAGTTTAACCCGTTTGATTCGACCCAAATCGCACAACCCGTTTTGACTCATTTAATTCGACACACCTAGCCCGTGAACCCACCTAACCCGACCCACCTGGCACAACCCAGCCCGCACGGCCCACCCGCACGAATGACCCACCCAACCCGCACGAGCCAACCCACCTAACCCGCACGCATGACCCACCCAACCCGCACGCATGACCCACCCAACCCGCACGCATGACCCACCCAACCCGCACGGCCCGCACAACCCGCACGGCCCGCACAGCCCGCACAATTCGCACGACCCGCACGGCCCGCACGGCCCGCACAACCCGCACAGCCCGCACAATTCGCACGACCCGCACGGCCTAACATCCATTTTTAAAAAAAAACGGCTAGTTTTTTGTATCTAACGGCTAGTTTTTTGTATCTAACGGCTAGTTTTTTAAGTGTATGATCATCCATTCTATTTTTCCTATAAATACCAATTCCATTTCACTCAAATTTCCACACAAATTCAAGCTTTCTTTCTCTCTTACTTAAAAATTCTTATTGTTCTCAAATTCTCAAGTGTTATATAGAGTTATATTTTTGTTAAAAAAAATCTCCTTAATATTATTATTAGTATTCTTAAGATTCTAAAAAAAAAAAAGTTCTTCTCCATATTATAATTAGTAATCATACAAAAAAAAAATGAGCTCAAGAGGAGGAATGGGAAGGAGTCAAAGTGGTGGTCGAAGTGGTAGCCAAAGGAGTGGTGGTGCAAATTTTTCGTATGAAATTAATACGGAAAATTTAAACCAATTTGTCAATGAATATGGAGATTATGGTTTAGGAGATAGGCAAAATATTCAAACGTCTCCACCACAACATTTCTCCCACGAGTCCCACCAATCATCAAGTTCAACTATGCCACCTCCATCGCAACCAACATCTCAACCTTCATCTCAAGGTAATTTCTAATTAAATTTTTATTGTTATGAATATTTAAAAAAACTATTATTAATGATTATAAAGTTAGTTTAGTTTCCAATTTTCTATGATTTACAATTAGTTAATTACCATGAAAAATGCGTTTAAATAAGTATAATTAAAATATTTAAAATTTAAAAGCTTATTTTCATGAATAGCATTTAAAAATTAATTTTAATAATTTGATTTATGAAAGGTGGTGGCGGTGAAAGTAGAGGTCGAGCACATTTTTCTTGGGTGTGGAAACATTTTGAACGAGTTGAGGTCACACCCCCGGGATGGCAACCTGGTCAACCAAAGAGGTTCACGTGTACATGCCTAGTTTGCAAGGCGCTAGGTGCAAATGTCAAGTCATATAATTGGAAAACGGGAGATGGAACCGGAACCTTGAGTCGGCATTTGCAAAATAAACACGACTTGTTCGAAAATGGCCCCCGTCCTTCGGGGGGTGGCGTCCAAACACAATTGGGTGGATACATGAACCAACCCGGCGGAGGTACACCTTTCATTTATAATAAAGATAGAATGATTGATGAAATGAGTACTTTAGTTATTGCTAATGAATACCCTTTTAGTTACGGTGAAAATGCAAACGTTGAGCATTTTAATAAAGTTGCATTACAACTTGCATTTACTCGTGTCCCCCGAAATACCCTAAGACGTTATACACAAACTTCTTATTATAAGTATAGGAGTGGTTTGATTGAATTATTTCGTACTTTTGATGGTCGTGTTAGTTTTACAAGTGATACATGGACTTCTAGTTTTGGCGAACCTTTTCTTTGCATTACTGCTCATTGGGTGGATGATGATTGGTTTATTCAAAAACGTATACTATGTTTTCAAGCTATGGAAGAAAGGCATACCGGTTTTAACATCAAAGTTCGTATTTTGGATTGTTTAAAAGAATTTCACTTGAATAATAAAGTTTTTTCTTTGTCTCTTGATAATGCAACTGCAAACACAAAGTGTATTGACTATTTGAAAAATGACTCCGAGTTGAATTTGTTGTTGGGTGGTAGTCTCTTGCATGTTAGATGTTGTGCTCATATTTTGAATTTGTCTGTTCAAGAGGGTCTCGCTGAGTTGCAACCATTGCTAAACCCAATTAGAACAGTTATAAAATAGATTAGGATTACTCAGTCAGTTAGAAGAAAGTACATAGCTATGTGTAAAGAGAGAGGTCTTAAGAAAAGACAATGGTCAATTGATACCCCTACCCGTTGGAATTCTACTTTCAAGTTGTTGAGTGATGCTATAAAGTATCGTGATATTTTGACCCAACTTTACAATGAGACTCGTGTTGATCCTACTGAGTTAATAACCGAAAGTCATTGGACTAATGCTTCTTTTGTTCGTGATGTTTTAAATGCTTTTGATAGTGCAACTCATATTTTCTCTTATATTTATGAGCCTAACGTTCATTTAGTCATAATTGAGTGTGTTAAAGTTGTTCACACCATTGAAGAGCATATGAAGATTGATGGACTTCGTCCCGTTCTTGATAGCATGAAACGTAAGTGGCATACTTATTTTAGTGAATTTCCAATCATTTATGGAATTGCTGCTATTCTTGACCCCGGTGTCAAAGCTGAAGGTTTGGAAAATCTTTTAGAATTTTATTATACAAGTTTAAGTATCGATTATGATGTTAGTGAATATATTAACAAATGCAAATCTGTTTTGGGAGACCTTTATGATCATTATGCATCTATTTATGGTTTTGATTTGGCAACACCAACTACTACTAGCACTTCCGATTCTAGATTTGGTTTTCTTGATAAAGTTATGAAAAAAAAACACAAAGCATCTACATCATTCTCATCATCATCTTCTTCAACACTTGCTATTAATGATTATTTGTCATATCAACATGAGACCAACAACAACTTTCAAATTATAAAATGGTGGCAAGAACATAAAAAAAGTTTTCCTATATTGGCGAGAATTGCAAAAGATATACTTGCAGTTCCCGCTTCATCTGTTGCTTCCGAGTCTGCTTTTAGTGCAGGTAGAAGAGTGTTAGATGAAAAAAGATCTCGCTTAACTCCGGAAAGCATTCAAATTTGTGTTTGTAAGAAAGATTGGGATCAAGCTGAAAGAAGAACTCAAGGTTTAAAGGAAGACGAAGACGATGAAGATGATCCTGTGATGATATTGGAGTCGTCAACGGATGATGCAGCTTCCGGGGATGATGATGCAACAAACATGGGTGGCTAGAAAAGTCTAAATCAGGTACGCTAAGAACTACGTGGGCTTTGATTCTTTCGGGATACGTAGGCAACTTATTTTTCGAAAATTACAATTTAATTGCAAAATTAAATTTTAGTTTTCTAAAGATAGGTCCAAGCCCCCCCCCCAAATTTCAAAAGAAGTACAATATAAGAACTACGCTGGCTTTGATTCCTTATTTTATAATATAAGGATACGTAGGCATCTTAATTAAGAGCAAGCCATCAAATTGTTAATTTTGTAAAAATTAAAACACCACACAACCCACCCGACCCTAACCCACGAACCCACCCGACCCTAACCCACAAACCCACCCGACCCTAACCCACCTAACCCACAAACCCACCCGACCCTAACCCACTAACCCACCCGACCCTAACCCACCTAACCCACAAACCCACCCGACCCTAACCCACTAACCCACCCTTCGACCCACCCTAACTCACTAACCCACCTTGACCCGTCTAACCCACGAACCTAGCTCGACCCACCCATGACCCGTCTAACCCACAAACCCAGCTCGACCCACCCACGATCCGTCTAACCCACAAACCCAGCTCGACCCACCCACGACTCGTCTAACCCACGAACCTAACCCTGGTGTGTCCAACTTCTCCGACCCAACCCACGACCCGGCCCACCCTACCCTACGTGTGTCGTGCCGTGTGTCATGAAACCCCAACCCGCGACCCACCTAACCCTAACCCAGCTCGCTCGACTCGCACGGTGGACACCTCTATTAGTATATAAGGATTTGTGATTAAAAAAAAGGATTTGTGATAATGGCACAAGTAAAGTCAGATGCATGAAATAATATTATATAAACTATAGGTAAGAGCACCTCCAATGGCAAGCTAATTTGACAATTAGCTTGCCATAAGAGCAACTCCAATGGTTGTTGTTTAGGGTAATTTTACCCCGCCACGTGGTCCAATCAGAGGATGACACGTGTCAGCCCCATGATGGTCCAAAGTGGACTTATCCCTGCTTGACACGTGTCACTCCAGAAACCAGGGGGAAAATGGCGGCCTTCAGGCCCAAATCCCGAGAAAGCCGCAATGCGGCGCAGCCCACCAATGATTAGGGTTCAGTGACCTAATTAGGGGCACAAATCCCGAGGACCCTATAAATAGGGAGATTCCCCTCTTTTGGAGGGCACGTTTTACCATTTATTACAAATTGTCCCTGTGATAGAGACATCTGAGCTTGGAATCCAAGCAGATACCCACCTAGATTTCCGCACCTTTTTCTCTCCCTTCAAGCTACTAACTTGTTCGTCGGAGGCGGAGCACCACCCAACCGTGTCTCCGTTTGTTTTGCAGGTACAGGCCGCACCGGACCAGTCTTTGTGTTGTAACTCTCCCGAGGGACAAAAATACCCAAAACATTTGGCGCCGTCTGTGGGGAGAGTACCTCGAAGATGGTTCAAGAGTCTGTACCACCTCCTAACCGTCTGGGCGATGACCTAGAAGTTTTTACAGACCAGGAGGATGAAGATCCTCAGGTCGAAACCTATATAGCCGACGATGGCTCTCTGATAACCAAGCGCATCCGGCGCAGAGAGACTCTGGAGCGGGGTGCCTCCCAGGCGGGTGCAAATCGACCCCCTGGGCAGCCGGAAGGGGAAACCCATACGGCAGCTGGATCAGCACCTGTCACCAAAGACGAATTCATGAGATTCATGACAAGTTTCAACGGTGAAATTAAAGACTTGATCACTAAGAGCCGGGCTGGCCCAAGTAGGGGTCAGACGGTCAAGAAGACTCCTCTGGATAGGGGGAAGTCAGTCAGAGATCGGCAGCCTACTCCTCATTCAAAGGAGAAGGCAGCCGGGACCATTGATTGGTCCAAAATTCTTCTACCTAAGAGGAATACCAACAATACCCGCCGGACCCAACAACCGGTAAGAAGTTCTAAAAAATCAACTCTTGATGCCCGGGAGATCATCAACCGGAAGAGAAACCAACAGTTGTCTGAGTCGGCTTCTACGTCGAATTTTCCAGACAACTTCAACAATACCTCTGCAGGGAATGCACTTTCCTTGCATGAGAGTCAGACAGGCGGTAATACCGTCCACTCTGGCCCTCAGATGATCGGGACTGCACCATATGTACCTTCTCAGGTCTACGGTTAGTACCCACCTTACTATATGCAGACGACTCTCTTCGGAGGTCAGGCGGCATATCACAATGTCCACCCACTGGACTGGCAGCTCCATCTGCTCCGCCTGGGTGAACAACCTTCTGCGTTCACCCGGGAAATAACCAAGGCGGCACAGTCGGCCAAGGTTAAGAATGTATTGGTCAGTACCTATGATGGTACCACCAACCCGGAAGATCACCTCATGGCTTACACCAACCTCATGTACTTACAGGGGTTGGATGATGCCACTTGGTGTCGATGCTTCCCGGCTACGTTGAAGGGCATTGCCCAAAAATGGTTTGGAAATTTGCCAGCCGGGTCCATTGATAGTTTCAGGAAGCTTGCCTTCCTGTTTGCTTCCAATTTCTCAATGAACATCCTTGCTAAGAAAACAAGCCTGGACTTGAGTACCATTAAGCAGGGGGAGAGAGAAGGATTGTGCTCCTATGTCAGGCAGTTCAATCTGATTAGAATTCAGATTCAAGGACTTTCTGATGAGGTAGCTTTTACAGACTTTTTCAAGGGTCTGAGAGACGGGTCAACTTTTAAGTTTGACCTAGTCAGAAAAGGGGCTTTCACTTTACAGGCGGGCCTGAGGGAGGCGGAAAGCTATATTCAAGCAACCGACCTCTACTCGCCTGGTAATCAGTCGGACTCCAAGAAGTCTGACAAACAGAAAGACAGCCGGCCTGCTTAGTCGGCCAAAAATAAAGAAGAGAGCAAGAAAAGAAAAGAAGTTTGGGCAGTTAGTGACTCTGACTAGAGAAGCTGAATCCAATGAAAAGTTCCATTCAATCAAGGAACAAAAACAAATTCTGCCAATACCATGAGGAAGTTGGCCATGACACCAACGACTACTTCAGCCTTCAACGGGCGTTGGACCGTCTGACTGACAAGGGGATGTTAAAGTCCTACATTTCTAAGTCCCCAGCCGGGGCAAAGAAGAAGAACAAGGGTCAATCCTCCAAGACTACCCCCAGCCTGCTAGTAGCTCGGATACCGACAAGGAGCCGGTCTACACAATAGCAGGCGGGTTCTCATGTGGTGGCCCTACCATCCGGGGCACCAAGAGCCATCTTCGAAAGATGGACAAAGATGATGATGAGCAGGCGTCTGCAAGCTCCTCCTTCCCAGACGTTCTGATCACTGAGAAGGACAGGGGCATCGTCCGCCGTCCGCATGATGACCCGGTCGTCATTGAATATAAGGTTGCCAACCAGCTGGTTGCACGGATCCTTATTGACACCGGCAGCTCATCAGACATCATCAGCCTCCGATGCCTGCAAAAGCTGAAATACGGTGTCAACAACATGCATCCGGTCACCCACCCCTTGGTTGGTTTTGGGGGTGGGATGGTCTACCTAGCCGGAAGGATTGATTTACCCATCCGGCTGGGAGAGAAAGGCCAAGGACGACATATTGTCGTCAGATTCTTGGTCGTTGAGGAGTTGACCACCTACAACATTATCCTTGGTTGGCCAACTCTCAACGAAGCCAAGGCGGTAATCATCCCGTCTCTCATGCTCATCAAGTATGAAAGGAATGAAGGCTATGTTGGTTCCTTGAATGGGGATCAGAAGACGGCCGAGAGTGCTATCTCTCAGCCGTTAAAGATACTGTGGCCCCAGGCAGTCAGGAACCAATAGACCTTGACAATGTCAAGGATGCCGACCCAGTACCTGTCCCACCAGCAGTCGGGAAGAAAAGAAAGGCACCTCTGCTGGTGGAGGTGAAGAAAGAGAAAAAATAGCAATCACTGACCGGTGAACGGTCAGACGAGCTCCGTCCCCAACTGGCTGGTGAAAACATTGATCTCGTTCTGGATGACAGTCGTCCAGAGCATACTGTAAAGGTTGGGACGGTTGCTCATGCTACTCTGGGTGCAAGCTTGCACCTTCTGCTGAAGGAATTCAAAGAAATTTTTGCCTTTGAAGTGGAAGAGATGCCAGGCGTCAGACCGGATCTCGCTGTCCACAAACTCACCGTGGACCCCAAAAAGAATCCCATCCGGCAAAAGAAAAGAAACCACGGCGAGGAAAGAAGTCAGGCGGCAGCTGCCGAAGTCAAAAAGCTGCTAGACGCCAGGTTCATTCGGCCTTGTAATTTCCCCGACTGGGTGGCCAATGTGGTCCTTGTTAAGAAACCGAATGGGACCTGGCACATGTGTGTTGATTACACAGACCTCAACAAGGCGTGTCCTAAGGACACTTACCCGCTTCCAAAGATCGACAGTCTGGTCGACTCTACAACCGATCACTCCTTGATGGGCTTTATGGATGCCTATTCTGGCTTTCATCAGATACCCCTCTGGAAGAAAGATCAAGAGAAGACGGCCTTCGTCACTGATTTGGGGTTATTATGTTATACTGTGATGCCATTTGCCTTGAAAAATGCGTCTGCCACTTTCCAACGGATGATTAATACGGTCTTCATTAGTCAAATTGGGAGGAATGTGGAGGTGTACATTGATGACATGATAGTCAAATCCAAGCAACAGGCGGATCACCTTGCTGATCTCCGAGAAACGTTCACCACCCTCAGGCGGCATAAAGTCATGTTAAACCCCAAGAAATGCGTCTTTGGTGTTGAGTCTGGGAAGTTTCTCGGATTCCTGATTGATCAAAGGGGGATAGAGGCTAACCCCGAAAAGATACAGGCGGTGATTGACATGAAGTCACCCCGTTCTGTCAAGGAATTTCAGAGACTCACTGGTTGCCTGGCCGCCTTGGGGAGGTTCCTCAGCCGGTTAGGCGACAAATGCCTTTACTTCTTCCAAACAATCAGGAAGAAGACCAGGTTTGAATGGGGAGACGATGCTGAGACGACATTCCAGATTTTAAAAGAGCACTTGCATTCTCTACCTAGGCTGGTCAGTCCTTTGAACTAAACTGAACTGAACTGAATTGAACTGAGCTGAGCTGAGCTGAGCTGAACTGAAATGAACTGAATTTCAACGTAAGAGAACAGACCCTAACTCCAATTTTTATTATTTAGAACTTTATAACATTTAATATCTCACAAATAATACCCCAAAGTTGCAATTAATAAAAATCGGAGGTAGTATTATTTACTTATTACGCATTAATAGACACATATATTGTGGTAGAAAGGAAGGAAATCTTTTATATAATTGCAGAGTCAGTTAACTACAATCCTCCAAAAGCCAAATTCTCAAATCTCATGCATTTTTTTTTTTGCTATTTCCTTCAATATAATAACTTCCACTTCTCCATTTTTTTTAATAACATCCACTTCTCCATTATTTCTAATAACTTTCACATCTCCTATTGTTTTTCTTTCTAAATACACATGTTATGTATAAACCGTTCGTTAGCACGGATACACTCTAGCTACTAATAATGGTAGAGGTTACTTGTATCATTTGGAAAAACCAACCTTTTTTAAAAAAAAAAAATTGAAAAAACTAAAATGTTACTATATTCTATTAATATTTTGTTTAGCAATAGCGTTTTGACCAAGTTAAAACACTAGTGGGTAAATAATAATTAAAAATTTAAATCGATTGAGGGAGACATGGAGTAATACAAATATACAATTAGGCCTTGTTATTTCAGAATAAATAAGTTCAGATCACATCAGATCAGATCTGAAAAAATAATTTCAGATTAGATCAGAAAAAATAAGTTCAGATAAGAACATCGTTTTATTTGCGGTTTTTTATCGCTAAATATCTTTGATTTCGTAATGAAAAAAATTGTGAAAATTACATATTAATAAAATACACATTATTACGAATCTAATAAGATTCCACTTGATATATTTTTACCTTATATATTATTGTACACTTAAGGTCAAAGTTTGATCAAATTAGACAATCATATCAGACTAAACCAGATTTGATCAGACCAAGTTTGATCTAATCAGCAAAAATAAGGTGAACCAAACAAGACCTTACTGTTACATACAAAAAATATTAAGCATGCATGCCATATTACTTATACTTAGGGCATGTTCACATTTACTGAGTTGAATTGAACTGAATTGATTGGATCTGAACTGAACTAAAATTAAACATAAGTGAACAGACCCTTAGTATATAAGGATTTGTGATTCAAAAAAAAAAGGATTTGTGATAATGGCACAAGTAAAGTCAGACGCATGAAATAATATTATATAAACTATAGGTAAGAGCACCTCCAATGGCAAGCTAATTTGTCAATTAGCTTGCCATAAGAGCAACTCCAATGGTTGTAGCTAGAGACTCGCTTGCAATTTTATTAATTCCCTAGCTACTAGATTGACCATTGGAGCTATAAAACTCAATTAGTTGGGCTAAGCAAATTAGGTTGGCCAAGCTAATTTGCTTGGGAATTAAACTTGCCAAAAGAAAAATGCTCATTGCACCAATTAAGCTCTTTCAATTCCATGTATTTTCTATCCAACAACTACTACTAAGCTAATAGCTAGCCATTGGAGCAAAAAGTAGCGAAAATGATAATTAGCTTAAAAGCTTATGTTGCATGGCAAGCTAATTGTCAAATTAGCTTGCCAATGGAGTTGCTCTAACACATAAGCTTTTAAGCTAATCATCATTTTAACTACTTTTTACTCTAATTGATACAATGAACATTTTATTTTGGCAAGTTTATTCCCAAGCAAATTAGCTTGGGTTAGCCAAACTAATTGAGTTTTGTAGCTCTAATGATTAAGCTAATAGCTAGGATTTTATTGAAATTATAAGCTAGTCCCTAGCTACAACCATTGGAGTTGCTCTTAGAATAATAAGAAAATTCTGTAGAATTTAATTTCAGCTCTTAAAAATAACAGAAAATGGACTTAAATAGTTTAGTACAGAAAATGGACTAAAATAGTTTTAGAATAAAACTTGAAAATAAAATCCAACCATGTAGATCAATTCTACGATTATTACATGGGTAAAGTTTGATCTTGATTCCTCAATAATCTCCAATTCAAATTAAACTTCAATATTGAGAATGTAATCCAGGCAAGTACGACAGTCGCAATCGTCGAATCGGCACATATCGCAACCAAAGCATACACATGATGAACAACCCTCGCATGTTGGTTTTAAAGGACATCCCCTTACTAGATTTTTAGCTCCCCTTCTTTCATCATCCTCACACCTTAAGCTACACATTACAATAAATCGATCTCATATTAGTTCGTATACATGTTACATGGATTACACTTCAAACAATCGATCATATATTATTAGTAAGACACAGCACTGGTCTCCAGGATGGTAATAATTAGCTGGTAGCAGATTAATTTAGATGGTTGTATTAGCTTATTTAACTAGCTGATTATATTGGCCCTGTTTGGGAGAAAGCTGAAAACTGAAGCTGATTGAGTTAGCTGATTTTGACTAGCTGATTTTATTAACTGATTTGACTAACTTATTGTATTAACTGATTATATAAAAGTGTTTGGTAAATAACTGATAGCTTAAAGGTGATTGAGTATGTGAAATGACCAATAAGCTAATTGTGGGGTAGGTAGTTTAGATAGGATTTTAAATTAAATGAGATTATAAGTGTCATTTCACAATAATTAATGAATAAGCTAATTGAAAAAGCTCCTTTTATGAGCTTTTTCAAAAATAGCTTATTTAGTGGAATAAGCTTACTACCAAACACTTGTATTAGCTTGTTTGACTAGTCAATCAACTAAAGTTAGTCAAATAAGCTAATATACCCCCAATAAGCTAACTACCAAACAGGGCCATTATTTAGTTTGACTAACTGGTTGTAAATAGCTGATTGTATAAATATTTAATAAATAGTTGTTTATTTTTAGCTATTTTAGTATATTTAATATTTAGACGGTCAAACTTCTAATAAGACAAAATAAGCTAAAAGCTCTCCAAAAATCTCTTTACTAAACAAGGTCAGAACGTATCTTTGATAGTGCTGTATTTTATCCAAAAGCATATAGAAATGTAGCATGTGTAAATATGCATGTATCGTGACATGTTGTACGCAAATATAATTTAGATTTAAGAACGTATGGAAGTGACGAGACATATGAAGATAGACTTACAATTTGTAAGGAAAGTCAGAGCAAGTCCAAGTAGCACTGTTTTTGGTAGCTTGGTGGTAGGCCTTACACTGGTCTTTGTTTCGACACATAAAGAGCCGGCGCTTGCCGCAAGCAGTGCATTTCATGAACTCATCACGGTGGACGGTTCGACTTCGAACCGGCTTAACTGGATCACAGCGGTCTTTAATTGATCCTTTGTAATACTTGAGCAGTTTTGTATCCCTTAGAGACTTTTTATGTACATCAACAAAAACCCATATATGTCCCCTCCAATTGCTCGCTCCAGTAAACCCTGCTTCCTTCTCGAATTCACTTGGACATATTTTGTCTGTGCACCAAGTAACGTAGGGCATCACTTGTTAGATTTTACACTACAGAGCATGATGTAAAAACATGTTCTAACATTACGGGTTAAACAGTCTGTCTACATAGGTTAACATTTGAGAGTAGAGGGGAAGATCATGTGATGTAACAGTACATTATTCTCAGGGATAATAAATTTACTACTTCTCCCGTGTTTTAATAAGTGTTATATTTTAACCGACACATAAGTTTAGACAATTTAATTGACTCAGATAAAATAAGAGTTAAATGGGGTAGTTAGAGTATTTAAAAATTATAAAAGAAAAATAGCGGGGTTAATAGTTTAAGTAATGAATGTGAGGTATATTACTTTTATATAAAAAAAAAGTAGTAGTGGCCTGGGTTTAGGTGGGGACTATAAGAGGAGAGAAATAATATCTAAATGTAATTTTTTTGGCAAAAAATAAAGTGTAATACTTATTATAATATGACCGAATTTAATTAGTGTAACACTTATTAAAACACAGAAGAAGTAATTAAGGTCAAATAGTTTCAAACAACTATACAATGAACTTGTTGTACAAAAACTATACAATGAACTTATAAATACATGCATATAGATTAATTACAAGAGATCCTGTTATCAATTAAAGAGAATTATTGGTGTCTACAATTAATGTCACACATCTAAGATAATTTCATAAATTATTGTTGGCTATTTATAGTATGAGTAATGATTTTCTTTTTCTTTCTTTTTTTTTTTTTATGAGTAATGATTTAGATTAAAATTTCAATATACATAACTAAAATTGATTGATTGAGAAAGTGCAAGAATGATCAAACTCTTACAAAAAAAAAAAATCATTCAGTACATCTGTATCATATCCATAACTATAAAGGGTTAGAAAAATGTGACAATTACAAATTGCGCAAATTCATGAAACGTCACATGTAACTTAATAGTAATGAAAATAACAAATGGCTTTAGGAAAAATAAAAATAAAATAAAATAAAATTGTATGTACCTTTTTTGCAGCCAGGATAGCAATCACAATCTATTTCAATTCTACCATCACGATAAATTGAAATCTTGCCAATAGAATCACCATACTTAGGATGGGTAATACCACATAGAAGTTTAATGACTTCGTTATTACTTTCTATCAAAGTCATTCCCTTCAATTCTTCAGGTTTCCAAAAGACATTAGATGAAATAATCTCAACTTCATCATCATTGTTAACATCATTCTTGCCATCATTATTAACATCATTCTTGCCATCATTATTAACATCATCATCATCATTGTTAACATCATCATTACTATCACCAATCACAATTACATCACGTTCGGGTTCTCTGTTTCTCTTCTTTCCCTTTGACGTCTCAATATCTTGCATCGTATTAATTTATATTAAAATAAAATATAAGCGGGTCAAACTCTTTGAAAGTGATTCGAGAATGACCGATTATTTAATAGTAAATCAACACAACAAAATTAAACTAGAAAGACTGGTACTTTTGTTCATATAAAATTATTATTGTGAATAAAATAGTGATTTTATTCACTTGAGCTGTGTAATAAAAAAAAATCTATAGGCTTAATATATAAGAGTACATATTTAAAAAGCAAAAAGTGAAAAAAGGTATTGAGATATGAAGAAAGCCTAAAACCTCAATTTTATCTCTTTTCTAATCAAGATTTGAAAGCAATTAAGAAACATAAAAGCAAGAGTTTTTTTAAAAAAAATACAAATAAAAAGAAATAAATGTATCATTTTCAAGAATATAACTTTATTTTTTAAAAAAATTAATCTATTACTTTGTAAAATTGTATAAAAGACGAAATTAATATTCAGGATTACGGAGAATGCCACATGTCGTATTATAACTTCCAATTTGAATTGAATTCAAACGAGTACAACTAATTGAGTTGTTTGAATAAATTTTACACACAAGAGTTATAGTGAATTAGTTAATGTTACACTCATGAAATGCATTTCTCACATTCATCAATAATGTTGTACAAAAATGAATAAAGAAACACTTAATAACTAATACAAAATGGCATGAACTTATCAAAGGATTAAATAAAATATAGAAGTGAAAATTTATCCTCATTCTTTTGTTTTTACCTCTGAATCTTACTTTGTTGGCATTCATTATCGATATCAAGTCTGGATAAAGGAGGAGAGTTGCGATAGGTATTTGGCAGCCAGCGTGCAAACCTAATCACATCTTATGAACATGAATCGAAAAGCCTCTATTTATTTTCTCCCTATGAATGTTACTTTGTGGGAGTTCACTCTTTTTTTTCCCCCTGTGATTTCAACAATTATTTCAGAACTTAAATAGGAGAGAAAAGGTGAAATAAAAATAATTGGTTGTTACAATAACCAAGATCATTATTATCCAGGCGCCTTTTTCAATTTTTAAATAAAATTGGATTTAATACGTCACTTAACATATGAAATGGGAGATCCGTTATGATTTATTACTTTCTTACAATATACTTACCTAAAAATTGAAATTGTCTCCTTATTTGTTTGGATTCTATGTCCAATATCTTACATGAATGATGAATGTATGTGATGAAATACATGATATATTTAACTTTTGAGAAGGACGCACAAGTTGTTTGGTGCGAGAGGCTTGGCTGATATATTTTACTTGTTGGCTGATATGTTTCATGTGTTGTCTGATATATTTCAGTTGTTGGTTGATATGGTTTTTGGGTTGGCTAATATATTCCTATCGTTGGCTAATATGTTTTTTTCCCTCTTTTGTTGGCTACTATTAGACATCATTTGGTTTATTATTTTTTTAGTTGGTTGGATATATTTATTTTGTCGACTGGTAAGTATATTTTAGGGAAATTCTCATTGGTAGCCTCGTACTTTTGCTTATTTCCATTGGTAGCCACTTTTTATATGAATTATCTTTGGTAGCCTCAAACTTTTAAAATTTTACTTCCGTAGCCATATTTAGCTGAAACTGTTAACTGACTGTTAACTTTAACTGAGATTAGTTTTATAACAATTAAAAAAATACTTAACTAAGGTTAGTTATATCTTAATTGAATTAATCTTACAAAAATAAAAATTAAAAACAACTTTCCCCTAACCAGCCCATCCGCCCCCTCCCGTCTCCACCTCCACTACCGACGACGGCGTCGGTGCCCAAGCTTCCCCTCTAGGGATGGCAATGGATCTTGACCCGACCCGGATCCGTGGATCCAGATCTGTTTTTCACGGATCTGGGTCTTCAAATTTTGGACCCGACGGATCCGGGTCGGATCCGGGTCCTGCTGACAAAAACGGATTTGGATCTAGGTCTGGGCCCTAGACCCGGATCAAGATCCGTGGACCCGTTTTTTTATTTTTCCTATTTAAAAAAACTAAAATTGTATGTTTCTTTATTAAAAATGTTGATAATGTTAGTAATGATAAAGATTAACCCTTTCAATAAATGTATTTTGGATGCTCATATTATATACATCATCGTTGTTTTTTCACTAGTTCATATGTAACATCGTATTTTTTTTTTGTTTATAATTTTAATTCAAAATATGAGTGTATAAGTTGGTTAATTTGGGGTTGAACTTAATAACCAACAACGTAAGTTTGAAATAAATTTTTTGACCCGAACATTACATATATTGCAAAAAATTAGGCAAAATATATTGGACCCGTTTTGGACCCGGATCCGGACCCGGATTCATTGGACCCGACGGATCCGGATCCGGGTCTTCATTTTCTAGACTCGAGGGATCCGGGTCGGATCTGGATCCTATATACAAAAACGGATCTGGATCCGGGTCCATCCGGACCCGGTCCAGATCCGACCCGTTGCCATCCCTATTCCACTCCCACCGGCGCCCAATTCACGACGAACCAACCCCAATTCCCGATACCCCAGCCCAAATTCTCGAAAACCCCATCCCCAATTCCCGAACACCTCAGCCCCTGCTCCCTCGCACAGTCGCACACGAAACCGGCAAACCCCTCAACACTAGCCGACAAGTAAACAACGAAGGTTTTTGATTTTTTTTTATGATAATGTTGACTGAGTGACTGATGGAGATGGTTGGTGAGGACAAATGGTGATGGTTGAATGGGGTAAGATCGTGAGTAGCAAAAGAAAGGAAAGAGGAACATGGTTGGTTGGTTTTAAGGGTTTTCATAGTAAGTGGGAAAGAGAAAAGATGTGATTTTGTGGTGTATTGGTGGTTGTGGTGGATTAAGGGGGACGGGAGGGACGACTGAGGGTGGGGAGGGTAGCGGCAGCGCTGGCAGAGGAGGATGGAGATGGGACCAGGTAAGGGAGGTGGATGGGGGCCTAGTGCGTGACTGCGTGGGGGAAAAGAGATGATTAAAAAAAATATTTTTTTAAAACAAAAAAAAAAATTAAAAGGGAAATTCTCAATGATGCTCATCAACTTTTTATTTTTCTCAATGGTAAACACTAGAATTTTCAATTATCTTTGGTAATCATAAATTCTTAATATATATTAAAAATAGCATTAATGATATATTTTAGGATATAATCTTTAACTAGGGTTAGTTTTATATTAATAGTTAAATAACTTTTTTTTTAAAAAAAAAACACCACCCATCCCCCACCAACCCAGCAGGCAGCCACCCCTCACGCCATCCGTCGACCCACCACCCAATACTTCACCGGCGCACCAAAACCCCTTTTCCTCAGCACCATCGCCGTGTTAAACCCCCTCCCCAATCGTATCTCCCTTCCAGAAACCCCCCTCCCTCTCCACGTATTCCCCTAAAACCATCACACCATCCCTTAAAAACCTTAACCGGACCTTCCCAGCCATGGCTAGGGTTCCGATTGGGGTTTTTTCGAGGGTTGGAGATGGTTTTTGGAGTATTTCGCGGGGATGGGAGGCCGCGCTGATGGGCTTCAAGATCCGGACCGACCGGCGTTGGGGTCTAGCGCGATAGACGCTGAGTGAGCCGCATCGGGGCTGGCCGTTTGGGCGTAGGTGGAGGCGGCGGGTTGGGGCGGTTGGGGTTATGAATTGGGGGAAGGGTTTCAATGGGGTTTCGGTGAGAGAAAGAGGGGGTTTGGGGGATGGGGCGTTGGTTTAGGGGAGGGACGACTGCTGGGAAGGCCGGCGCGCCGGCGAGGGTGGAGTCAAGGTCTGGGTGTCGGCAGATGTGGCGTCAATGGTGGCAAGGGTGGCACCATGGCAGGGAGGAAGGTTGGCAATTGGTGGTGGCTGACTTTTGTTTTTTTTTTTTTTTTTAACTTTTATTTGATTGTAAAAAATTAAAATAAACCTAACCATAGTTAACTTTTAATACAAAACTATCATTAATGTTATAAATAACTTTATGTAATAATTTCATGATTACCAAGGATAATTTATTTTTTTGCTGTTTACCATTGAGTAAAAGAAAAACCTCAAGAGCACCATTGAGAATTTCCCAAATTAAAATTACTTTATTTAGTTAAATTTTAACACCCACTTTACGGTTTATAGTAAATATGGCTACGGAAGTAAACTTTTAAAAGTTAGAGGATACCAAAAATAATTCATGTAAAAAGTGGCTACCAATGTAAATAAGCAAAAGTACGAGGCTACCGATGAGAATTTCCCTATATTTTATTTGTTGGCTTATATGTTTCATTTTGTTGGCTTACCCGTTGCTTTTGTTTGCTGATTTCATCCTATTGTTTGTTGATATGCTTTCTTTGTTGGCTAATATGTTCCTTATGTTGGCTAATAAGTTCCTCTCGTTGGCTGATATGTTTTTTTGTTGGCTGATATATTCCTTTTGTTAGCTAATACGTTTTTGTTAATGTCTAATATGTCCATAGTTTTAGCTAATATTAGACATTTATTAGCTGATATGTTGATTTTTTTGGCTTATATTATCTTATTCCACTTTCTCCTCTTCCTAAAGAACTCCACTCATGCAACTCCCTTGTTGAGTTGTTTCCCCAAAGAACTCCACTCACGTAACTCCACCGAACCCACCAACTGAACCACCATTCCTTACCTTCTTTCCACTGCCCCTGTCGCAGCCCCCACCCACCACCAACACAACCACCATTCCTTATTCCCTTCCTTCTCGCACTACTCACTCCCACCAATTGCAGGATTTCGAATTGCAGGTCGCAAATCGCAGGTTAAGGATGGTGGTCGAAGGTTATCGCAAATCGCATGTCGTAGGGAAGAAATTGCAAGTCGAAGGGTAGAGTTCGCAATTGCAGGCCACAAATCACACCATGATAGGTTATCGTCCACCTGTCAAAAATAAATTCCTAACAAAACCAACTAACAATGTAGTAGGGTAAGTAGGATCGAATCCACAGATAGATGGTTATTCAATCTAACTTCTAAGGTATGGAGAAACTAAACTATGTCACGAAATTGGGATAGAAAAATAGTCTAAATTAAAATAGAAATAAAACAATTAATAAAAAGACCTAGGGTTATGGTTCACCATGTTTATAGCTCTAAATCTATCAAATATCAAAAACAATTCAATCAATCAATTATCTAGAGCAATTGCTAAGCCTACGGTCGGGTCTTAACGCTCTCAATTCAACATATGCAGTACGGTCGCTAACATAATCAGAATTGCTAATTGTAGGGAAGCCTCTAAAAGTTAGATCTTTCAATTCAAACTCCTATTAACATGAATTAATCAAACAATTGATTAGGTTGCAAAATTAACAATAAAACACTATCAATTAGAGAAATTAATAACCAAAATATTAAAAACATCAATCAAGATTCATTGTATAAACATGGATTCCCAAACCCTAGAAATAAACTACTCTAGCATGAAATAAATAATAAAAACTAAATCTAATGTAGAAAGCATAATAAAAATAAAGAAATAAAATTACCTCTATAAATTAAAGTAAGCAATTCAAGAACAAATCCATGGAGGAATCCATGGAGTTGTCCATGAAAAACTAGGGCTAGAGAGAAAACTAAAACGGACGTAAAATAAAAAGTATAAAAAGGCATATGGGAAAAATAATATCCCTTGGAGTATTTATATTATCCTAAAACTAATCTAAAAATAATTATAGAAAAGAAATAAGAAAATAATAAATACATAAGTTGCATTACTATTGGGCGATAGATGATAACGTAGCACGAAGATGATCGATGCAATCGAGGAACGAGTGAAGATGTGCAGCGGCAAAGCCTCGTGGGCTGCTTTGGCTGCTCGGATGAACCTACGGCCGCAGGGTGGTGGCCGCGCCGTGGCAGTAGCAGCAGAGAGGATTGAGTGGGCGCGGGGTTTGGTCGCAGGGTACATAGCTCGAATTAAAACAGACATAACTTTTGTTCTAGAAATGTTCTCGGGGCGTGTGACCTGTCAATGGAAATCTATTCAAGTCTAGTTTCCAACACAATTTGAATCACTTCAATCCGATCTGAAAACTCAAGTTATGATCAAAAGAGTGAATAAGAGTCAGTTTTACCACTTTGTAAAACATTGTTTAACTTCGTTTCTAACTCAAATTCAATTCCGAAAAGTGCATAACGATCATTGTGGATGCTATTTTCATTTCTCATGCATAAAATCCTCATAGTCAACATCCACGAACATGAGATCTTCGATTAATAAGCTCAATTCATCGACTTCCATCCAAATATCATTCGAATCTACTCCAAACACTACGAAAGCGTCCAAATGACTATGAAATTACCTGAAATATTAAGAAAAACACAAACGGAACGTAATAGAGCACAAACAAACAACTTATGCATTTGCAACCTAAAAAGAGACAAAAAGACCTAAAAAGAAACTATAAAACTAGCATAAACGTGCCTATAAACTCTATATAAATGACTCATCACACCACCAAAATCGTAAATAGAAGTCTTTGATTCAATCGGCAAATCATCAATTTTGATTAATTTATGATTGTTTTATGCAATATAAATGATGTGAATTTCTGATTTTGATTTTAATTTTAATCTATTAAAAGAGGAGTAGAGGAGAAAGAAAGAGTAAGGTAGAGAAGAAGGAGAGAGAAAGAGTAGAGTTGTGCAGCAGCCGCACGAACTGCCCGCACCCAATAGTTTGTGTTAACTTTTTTAGTAGTGATGCACTCATTTAATTTGTTGATCGATTTAGTATGGGCCAAATTTTATTAGCCCAATAATTATATCTTACGGTTTCTCAATAATTCTAACATGTTAATTAACTTATCGGCAAAAAATTATGGAAGATACTAGAATGGTGATTGCTGAGTGTTCATAAAGTTAATTTCTAGATATATGTGACAAATTTTAAGAACATGTGTGCAAGTTTAGTTTTTGCACTAAAAAAATTTTCACAATTAATCCTAACTTTGCCTCGTCTGTCAATAATAATCCCTACTTTCGATTATTCACCATCACTCCCAACTTTATACCCTATTAGTTTCTATTGCACCCAACCAGTCATCCAACCTAATATTATAGTTACAAGGCACGTGTTAGCCTACAATTGACTTAATTTTTTTTTTTTTGTAAAAAAAAAACCCCAAAAACCACCCATGCCCAGCAGCTACCACCACACCCAGCCCCCACCCCTATCTAGGAAAAAACCACACCCCACCCCACCCCGTTGGAAAATCGGCCCCATCCCCGAAAACCCCTCCCCCGCTGTTGGAAAACGGCGCCCAGCCTTCCCCCTCCTTCGAAACCCACCCCTTCGCTTCCCTACCCCCGAAAACCCCTATCCCGCCGTCGAAAAACCGCGCCCAGCCCTCCCCTCCCTCGAAACCCACCCCTTCCCTTCCCCCACCTCCGAAAACCCCTCCCCCGCCGTCGAAAAACGACGCCCACCCCTCCCCCGCCCTCGCGAATTAAACCCACTCCTTTCCTTTCCCCCACCCTCGATTTCACCACTTTCCCCTACAATCAGCCACGAAAACCGACTGTGTGGGTGGTTTCGAGGGTCGGGGATGGGTGGTGGAGAATGGTCATTGGTTTTTGGTGGAAGTTGGAGGTTGGCCAACCGTTTTTCGGTGGAATTGAGGGTTGGGGTTAGGGTTCCGGCAAGATCGAGGGTGGTTGTGGGTTTTTTTTTAAAAATTTCTTGTTTATTTTAAAAAGTAAAACCTATATGATGTAGCATGTGTGCAACTAATCACAAGTCAGCAAAATTACCTCTTCAACTGGTTCCAAGTCATTTGGGTGCAATAGAAATTAATCCCGTACAAACTTAAGAGTGATGGTGAATAAAAGATAGTAGGGATTATTATTGGCGGACGAGGCAAAGTTAGGATTAATGGTGACAATTTTTCCTTTACACTATTCATCTACCCCATACGTTATTGAGAAATATGAGATATAAGGCGTCTATTAGGAGTGATCCACCACAACCCACCTACCTCATCATCAATATGATCCTTCGAAGTTCTAACCTCCCACATACTCCATGAGTGTTCCTTGTACACACAATCTCAAGTGTTTATTTAGGATTGATTCTTGTATTCTCCTATTTTCAAACTAAATCCTTTGTAATACCTACAACCCTTCTTTCAATATGATCAAAATTGAACTCCTCACAACCCTTTGTCATTCTTCTTCTAATCCAATGATCCTTATTTAAAATTTCCATCTTAACAAATTCAAGGTCAATAGACTCTCTCTCTGTGAAAAACCTATATAGCACTTGCACAACTAGATTACCAACCTATGTGCATGCTATATACTACATATTAATATATGTGACTTATGTGTGGCAATCTTTTATGCTCATGTCATGCACGCATGGAAATTTTTTTGCTCATGCTACAAGTAGCCAAGGTTGTCTAAATCCTAATCATAGAAACTAACCATAATAATCGGTTTTGAGATTAATAGTAATCGACATATAGATGTCTCAAAAGGAAAATGTAACTTTATAGTCAATCATAATAATAAGGAAAAATAAACTTTAATAATTCGAAGTATTGCAGATTTATTTTTAATAGTCTCAACTAAGGTTTTTTTTTTTTTTTTTTTTTTTAATAATCCTAACTATGACCCGAGTTTGCCTCTAATAGACCAAAATCCGATTACCTGATGACATGGTAAACTTTTTTTTATATTTGTTTTTAAACGCCACATGTCAGCAAATGATTGGCTTAATATTAAAAAAATAAAAAAAAGGGAAAAAAAATAACAATATAACAAGGGGGTGTTAAATACCGCCATCCAAAATGATCACAACCGCCAACATTTAGTGTAAATTGACAACCATACCCTTAGTACGTCACCACTATCTTCCCTCTTGCCACCAATCACTAACACCTTGACACCACCACCCCAATTGACGACTAACACCACCACCACACTGACCAAAAACGACGATCACCACCACCACAACCACCCTGACCGACGTTGACCACCACCACCACCCTGACCGGCGACCCACCACATTCTCCTTCAAAGATGATCCACCACCTTCCCTCTTTGGCGGGAAGGTGGTGGTTTTTTTTTTTACAACTGTACCAACCGGAGCTCAAAACCGGTTACCGGGCACGATAACCGATTTTGGGCATCGGTTACCATGGAATCGGTTAAGGTGCACGGTAACCGGAGACCAAAACCGGTTACCATGCTTGGTAACCGGAGACCAAAACCGGTTACTGTGCATGGTAACCGGAGCCCAAAACCGGTTACCGTGCGCGATGACCGGAGCCCAAAACCGGTTACCATGCACGGTAACCGGTTTTGGGCTCCGGTTAACGCGGTTACCTGGAATAAAAAATATATATATTAAACCACCATCTTCCCGCCGGCGAGGGAAGGTCGTGGGTCGTTATAGAGGAGGGTATGGTGGGTCGTCGATCAGGGTGGTGGTGGTCATGGCCGATCGGAAGGAATTATGGGTCTCCGGGAGGATAAGGGGTGGTGAAGAAATAAGGGTACGTGTAGACACCCATTTTTGTCTCCCCAAAACCAAACCCAGTGATGAGTACCTTTCACGTCGAATCATAATCGAATGAAGTGAAAGTGTGGAAAGTTTAGTGTTGCGGATAGTTTTAATTTCTTTTCTCTTCTCTCTGTTTTTGAAAACCTATTTTAAGAAAACAGCTAATCCAGTTTGGTTGGTCCATGATATGGGTCCAATAGTAGTGTAGTTGGATAGGGCTTGAAAAGAGCTTTTCGACGATATATTATAAGCCCAATTCCGATGAATATTGAGGAAGTTATGGCCAAATTACTGAACTGGGCCCGGTTTGAGCCTCATATGCGGCCCAATGATCTAGAGGAGGGCCTAATATAGATTTATCATTCCTAATTCAATTAGCATTGATAAATTGACTTTTGTTGATTTTTAGAGTTTTAATCAGAATAAAAGAATGTTTTTGAGGAAAATACGATTTTATCCTCCTGTACGGTAATTTCTATCTGATTTTTAGAAAACGCATTAAAAAGTTAATTAGCGCCAAACGCCAGCATTAGCGCCTGACGCTACGCTTGGCGCCTGGAGCTAACCCTCGTTTTACGCGTCAGAACTCTGTTTTGATTTTCTATCTTTTTGGCTGATTTTCTTTATAAATAGTCTCCTAAAAACCCCGTTTTCATTCACCAACTCTCATCAAGATTCTCTTGATTACTCTCTCTCTTTTCTAAACTAGCCTTTTCACAAATATAAAAATTCTGCATTCGCAAGACTTAGAAACACCTAGCCATATTCGAAGTTGCCTTCGCCCTAGACGTGAAAGGTTTAATTTCTGAGGGTTTGGTCCCAAATCTCTCTTTTAATTATTTTATTTAATTGTTGTTTAATTATTATTTTCCTTGAAGTTACTAACGCGTGTATTTTGTTATTAGAAAGAGGTACGAGGCATCCAAGTAAGTACTTTAATGATTTAATTGATATTATGATATAAAAATCATGCTTAGATTGCTATTATGATTCCTAGTATCATGACTAGGGTAACTTTAATATCAAGTATGGTTAAAAGTATGATGCTTTCTATTTTCTTTCTAATATTTATGATTGTTAGTATCATGTTAGGGTTTAAGATTTGATTTTTAATGTTTAGTGACATGCTAGGGTTTGTTATTAATCTTGTTAGTATCATGCCTATGATCTTGCTATTATTATTCTTTAACATAATTATTATGATAATTATAATTGTTATTATGATTATTATTATGTTGCTTGATGATTTTATTGTTATTGCTTGATCACACCTTTTATGCATGTTTAAAGGGAATTGGTACTTGTAATCACGCTTAATAAGATAATTAATAATCTTGTTTAGGGTTAATTTGATTATAACTAAAGTGATCGCCAATAATAGTTTGTTTGTGCATTAATATTCAACCAACATAGATAAACAGGTTTAGGGTTAAACCTATTGATTGCATGTTAGTCAGAAAGCGCACGTGAATACGATCAGAATAAAGTAAAGGCCTATTATTAGGGCAGGTTCAATCTCTTTTAGGTTGGAATTGTACCTTCATCCCCGAACCCTATTTGGTTCAATACCTTATGGAGTTGATGATCTCTTGGATCGTTAAGGGGTGTAACCTTCTCCCTATGAACGGTTTACAAGTTCCTAAAAAACTTGTTGGCGACTCTTTTGCTCTATCTTCTTTCCTTTTGGACGCCACCATACTTAAGTGTATGATCACAGTGGGGTTCAAGCTAGGGGTAACGCTTGAAATATTCCCTACAGTACGATTGTCCATTCACACCGAATGTTGGCGGTGTTTAGCAATTCACAATAACAAAAACCATCCCAACCAACCCCTCATCCCTTCACCCACCGTGAAACCCTAGGCCAACCCCCAAAAACCAGCCACCCCAATACCACCAACCGACACATCTCCATACCCCCAAAACCACCAGCCACCGATACAATAATTGATCCTCCCGCAGACTCACACCGCTAGCGACAGCCCTCCCAACCCCCAAAAGCACCAACCACGATCCACCCCCACCAACCCCTAATTACTCGCCGCTTAGTCGCAGCAATTCGACCTCAAATCACTAGTAGAATAAATGTAAAGAGAAGCTGTTCAAACCCCCCAATGGCAAGCGGTTTTAAACCGCTCGCTCTTGGGGGGCTTGCCATTGTCCATTTAAATGACAAGCGGTTCAAAACCGCTTGCCATTTGAAGAGAAAGTAAGGGCAGCGTTTTGACGCCAAACCGCTGCCCATTAGAGCTATAAAAAATAATTTTTTTTTCAACTGAAATTGATACACAAACAAAACAAATATAAAAATAACAATATTTTTAATTAATTAATGGAAAATTTGCCAATTACTACCGCAAGTTAATACTACTTTGTAAATTACTATCGCAAATTAAAATAGTTGTGAATTACTACTGCAAAAAATTTTAAGATGTGCAATTACTACCAAACCTCCATTAAACCCAACTATAACGTCATTATATCACTTTAATCCATGGTTAAAGCCCTTAACCATGACGTCATTATATCCCTAAACCATTTTCTTTTTTTTTGGGGGGGGGGGGGCTGGTTAAAGCCCTTAACCATTGTTAAACACGAGTTAAAGGGATATAATGACGTCATAGTTGGGTTTAATGGGGGTTTGGTAGTAATCGCATCATCTTAAAAAATTTTGCGGTAGTAATTCACAACTTTTTTAATTTGCGGTAGTAATTTACAAAGTAGTATTAACTTGCGGTAGTAATTGGCAAATTATCCTTAATTAATTGATGTAAGTATTACATTTTCACTCACACACACACACACATATATATAAATTAATACAACTAATTAAATTAATATAAGTTGTCTAAAAAAATAAAATAAAAGAGAAAGCTCTTTATCCACCACCAGCACCACCACCGTCCACGTGCACCACCACCACCACCATCCACGCGCACCACCACCACCAAGATCCACGTGCACCACGCCCCAGCACCACCACCATCCACCAGATCCCAGCCCACTTCGTCCACCACGAGTCCACGACCCCCACCAAAACCAAATCGGCGGCCTGAAAAAAACCAATTTAACCACCAAATCACCATAAAATTAAAAAAAAAAACTTAAAAAATAAAAATAAAAAAGGGAACATACATGAATTCCACCAAAACCTCGAATTTGGCTTAAAATTTGGGTTTTAAGGGTCAAATTCGACCATGAAAACTCTACATTTAGAGTTTTTATGGTCGAATTTGACCTAAAAAAATCAAAAACCCACATGCACCGGACTTCAAGGGTACTCGTCGGTCGTCGTGGTAAGGCCTGAGAAAAGTTGGTCGTCGTGCTTCAAAGGTACGTCGGTCTTTGTGCTTCAAGGGTTCGCTTGAGAAATGAGAGGAGAGAGAAAATGGAGGGAGGGGAGGAGAGAGAGCGTAAGAAAAATGAGGGGTAAGGGGAGGGGAGAGAGAGTGAGGGTCGTGAGATTGAGAGGTAATGGAGGGAGGGGAGGAGAGAGAGAGTGAATGTCGTGAATGGAGGGAGGGGAGGAGAGAGAGCGTGAGAATTGAGGGGTAAGGGGAGGAGAGAGAATATATAGATGGACCTTTTATTTTTTAGGGTTTCTCTAACAAATGGCAAGCGGTTCACCAAAACCGCTTGCCATTTGCTTATTTCAGGTTTTTTTTAAAAAAAATCGGGTTAATGAAAAGCGGATTTTTAAAACCGCTTGCCATTTGGGGCTTCCCACTACGTTTATTCTACAAGTGAATAACCACCCCTCTTTTCCCTCCCTCGCCTAAAATAAAAAAAAAAAAAACCTTGGTTGGGGAGTTTTGCTAGCAAGTCTAAGGGGTAAAGAAGATAAGGAGGGAGGTTGGGGTGGTTTAGCGAGAGGAGCTAGGCAGAAAAGGAGGGAGGTTGGGGTGGTTTCACGAGTGGGCAAGCAGGTGAGAGGGTGGTGATTTTGCAGATAATTGGAGGTTAGTTTATGGCAATTTCAAGGATGGGGGAAGGAATGGGGGCAGTTTCGGGGGTAGGGCTGGGGAAGGTGGTTATTTTGGTGGAGTGGAAGGGGAAAGGGGAGGTTTCCAGGGAGGAAGCAGCGGATTCCGGCTGAGCTAAGGGGATGGGGGTGGCTAGTATGGAGGAGAGGTTTTTTTTTATTTTAATTTTTTAGCTTTTTAATTTTTATTTATTAATATTTTTTTAACCACTCACGTGATACCACGTGTCAAAGCAACATGTTATATTAGATTGATTACCGATTGGGACTGCTAGTGGCAAACTGACATAAAAATTAGGATTATTAAAAAATAAACCTTACTTGGGATTATTAGAAATAAATTACTCATATTTTGGATTATTAATGTTTATTTTTCCTAATAATAAATAAAGGGAAATTCTCATTGGTACACCTGTTGTTTTGACTTTTCCCATTGATACACTCCTAAATTTTTGCCTTCCCATCGGTACACTTATGGTTTGGTCTTTTTCCCAACCGTGACAACACCGTTAAAAAATATTTCACTAAGTTAAAATAATTAAGGAAAAGACTATAATACCCCTTTTAAACATCTAATGTCTCGATTTGTGTGTCGAAAATTATTCGGTTAAAGTTTTGAGAGTCATGTTAGTTTATAATGATCCAAATTAACCTCAAATTAGCTTAAAAAAAATAACGCAAATGTCTCATATACGTGTCAAAAAATGTCTTGATTTGCGTGTCTTTACTATTTTGTGATAGTAATTGTTCGGTTAAGGTTTTAGGGGTTATTTTGACGGGTGTACCGATGGAAATAAATGAGAATTTGATTATCAAGCCCTTATAAAGATTCCACTTAGGGCCTATTTTTTTTAAGCTTAATTTCAGTTCAGTCTAGTTGAGCTCCAATTAGTTCAGCTTCTAATTTTCTTCTTCAGTTCAGTAAATTAGAACAGACCCTTAATAATTAATATAGTATATAAAGATATATTTTCAATTTCCATAAAACATAAGAATTTGATTACCAAGCCCTCCAATTCTGAAGATTTGCAAATGCCTTCATAACATCCAAACAAATTAAGCCATTTCTCAAGAAATTTGATATGGGATTTAATTTCAATGAACAACAAATGCATATTCCTCTGTAGATTCCTCCATCTAATAAAATACAAATGCTTTTGAAACTTTTATTCCTATGTGAATTGTGAACCAAACAATGCCTCACATTCCTTCATAGATGCAAACCTCTAACCCTCCAAAATAATACACTAAAGAATATTGAAAAATATTCATTAATACAATCACGTCTCTACTTCAACTCATAACCTTGTGCAGTTGTGCTAACGTGGCTCATGGAGGGCTTTTTTTTTTAGTCTTTATTTTCTAAGCCTAACCCATAAACACAAAATCGTACTCCTAAATTCAAGACAAATCCATGTTTGTGCGCTTGCAAAGATAAAGTCTTCATAAAAGAAAGATTATATATAACTACCTCCGATTTATTTTAGTTGCAACTTTGGAATATTTTATATCTCACAAATAATACCCCAAAGTTGCAACTAAAAAAAATTGGAGGTAGTATATGAAGAATTTAACATTGTATGAGAAAAAAAAAACATATTCAGAACAAATAGAGTGCAAATCTTTCCTAAATTTCATAATTGCATTATAATCTCATTTCTTTCTCTTAAAAATCAAGAACACTTTTTCGAGGGAAAACAAGATTTCCTTCATCTTTTCCTCCCATGGCATCTTTCTATCATATCACCTAAAGCTATATGACTATATCCCATGGTAAGTGGTCGAAGTATATATGGCACTTTTCCTCAAAAAAAAAAAAAAAAAAAAAAGTATATATGGCACTTGGAGTAGCTAGGATTGAAGGAATATTTATGCTAACTTAAATTTACAAGATGAATTAGAACGATAATTATGGGAGAAATTCCCAGCCTCTAATGCTCCTACCTCTGTACAAAATTACTGAAGATGAAAAATACAGCATTCTCATAATACAATCCGACTGCTAGAAAATCGCTTAATAAGTGATACTCCTATCAACTGCCAGATCAATGACTGATTGGAAATTTCCTAAGTAACTGTTTCAGGTGTGAAATAAGTCCTTCAGGAAATTAACAAGCAAGTAAAAATTTAAAGGATAGATGAATGGCTTTAGGTTCTCTGCTTCATCAAATACACTCAAAAGGGCAGATTTCATTTGCCAATAGATAATGCATGATAACAGCAGACCTGGTATAGCATTGAATTGAATCATGGACCATTGATTGTATCATTCCTGCATATTTCTGTTAGGAGGAAGAAGAAGAGCAAGCCTACTTTTGTATCTGTCAATTCGTTGCGATCTTTCTTCTCTAAATCTGCAAAGAGGTGCAAAAGTTTGACAAAGTTAATCCATATTTTACCGGGATATCACCTAATACATTGAAGCACTGACAACTGGAAACTCCAACCACATTAGCTTGATGTATACCCACAAAAGCAAACAAAACAGAGAGGAGATTTTTCTACGGTATAGAGGAGATTAAAATTTAATTATCATTTTTTCACATTCCACTAGAAGTTTTTTTATTGAGATAGGAGGGCTAGAGTGGTTTTTCGTCGAATCTCACCAAGCTCGTTCTCGGAGGTCACTTTTCCTAAAATTCCCCCTCCTACGATAGGCCTTCTCCTTACCATTTTTTTCTTTAAAAATAAAATGAATTAAAAAACCACAAAAAATAAAATAAAAATAAAGTTTCTCATTAATTAGGTCACATAGCTGAAAAAACTGTTCAAATTTCTATTATACCTTAGGGGAATGAAAGTTATAATCAAGCCTATCTAGAAGGAAGACCAAATTGTTATAATTATGATGTAAAAATCAGTTCAAAAAAAATTACTACGTATAAACGGGAGTTAAAAATACTTTTTAAAACAGTGAAGCTATCTAGAATCTCTTCATGGTTGCAGTTGTGGTTTTTAATTGTTGATAAGGCTTCAACGTGGTGATTGTCTGGTTGAGAGGTTGTGCATTCCAAAAGGAGTTGGCTGTGGTTTGCGGCAGATAGGTGACTAGGATTTTGATGTTGAGTTACATTGTGAGGCGGTGGTGACCAATGTTTTAAGTGGTGGCGATGGTAGGCAGGAAGATGGTCGTGGCTGCCTGGCTGGTACATGTAGTCATGAAGCTGTGATGAGGTTGGAGGGGGGTGGAAAGTGGGGGTGGTTGGCAGGTACAACAGGGCGGTGGTTGGTGTTGTCACATTAATTATTAAGTTGGCTGGGGTAGTGGGGTTATTCTAGTTATTTGGATTTTAATTATGTCTGTTGAGGTGGTCGGGTTGTTTTTATCTTTTGGTTTATGAAAGGGATAATTTAGAAACAGGTATCTAAGATTTCAGAATGTTTCAGTGATGCAATTATTTTAAGACGTCCAATAACATTAAGTGTTGCAATAATCTACAAATCGAGAACGCATGTGATTCAGAGATGGCATTTGATGCAGAAAGTCAACTTGAGTTTTCAATCATGGCTAATAAATAAACCATTTAAGCCACACAGAATCACGAGGGATATTCGGATATACCTAGCTCGAATTCTTTTAGCTCGCTTAATATGCCTGGTTAGCAGCACTTCAGCACATGGAATCTCAACCTGCATGCAGAAAGAGGGAAGTGGGATGAACACAATTGAAAAATGTCACACCATGAGAATCTTCTTATCCACTTTGTTTTTAATAATATAATTAAGAAAGTTTTTTTAGAAAAATAAATAAAGAAAAGAAACTAAGGAAAGACGATAAACAGGCTCTAAACATAGAAGCCCCTCCCCTCATATTATAATTAAAAAAAATACACAAAACCACTACAGGTTGAGTAGCCTGGCCAAATCCACTTGTCTTTTATTCAATTCCCAATCAAAAAAGAGTAGCTCCAACGAGACCCATCCTCAAACCAAAATAATTGTTTTTTTGCATAATAATGGACTAGACACAGCCCAATGCCCAAAAGATTCACATCACAGAGTTAAGTCAGCTACTTAGGTCCTACACAGCTAGTAGACACCAGTCGGCCAACAGAGCACAGAGAAAGTAATCAACAACTCCAGACAGAAAAGAGGGAACCATCAAGCAATTTTAATACAACAACAATACCAAAGCTTAATTTCAATACAATGGGGTCAGTTGTATGAACAAAGATTTTACCTCTAGTGATCATCGACATAGATCCTCTCCTATTCCCCTTTAATTAAGTGCAATTGTCATAGAATAGGAATAACATTCAATAAAATAGAAAATGTAAGGAAATCGACAGATTGTTGTATTATTGATGCAAGTAAATAACCAGGGACTTAATACAACCAAGGCCTCAAAGTAGCTAATTGATCTACAAGGACGAAAGAAAGAATTACTGAATATATCAGATAATTCTCCCTTTTAACTGTCCTCTTTATATTAATACAACCAGTCCAATTTGTTGGCCTAATAGACCAACTTGGCCTGAGAAACACGCATATTTGACCCAACTTTGGCCCAATCCGACATATGATCAGCTCTAAACCAACTCCTATTATTCATTAAATCCTTCCAACTTCATGGGCAAGGCAATAACAGGATTCCTAACAACACCAATCTGCATTCCCCAAATGGTCATTCTGCTTATGTCTTCCACACGTTAACTGAATTGGAAGTCTATAGTAAGTAGGTTGATTTACTTAAACCAAATTTCTTCTGATCATATTTAACCCCTATATCCAAGACATATAAAGCCTCCTTACTCCCCACTTTCCTTTATGTTGCAACTCCACTTAATACATTGACTGATTGACTCACCTCGTCTCCTGTTCCTTCACATGGAAGCTTTCACCGTTGCTTACCATCCGATTAACAGAGCTAGAGAATTCCCTCAAACCCCAAATTTAAAAGTCACCAGTTCCACCATTTTCAATTCTCTCTCTTTCTTTTCCCCTTTATTCACACCTCCACACTACTAACACTAGCTATAAATGGATGGTCACCCCATAGTTATTTCCAAGTTCTCTGAATTATCTCAGCATTAAAACTCAAGGTGCCTACTAGAATATTCCAATTCTATTGAATATAAAAGAATGCTACAGTCATGTCAAAAACAGAAATGAATTAATTCTACACACTACAATACTAAATTATTTTGAGTAATCTAATGTTATTCAAGATCTATCATGGATACTCATACAATATCCAAATAATATGATTAATTCTTCAACAACATCCAAAACTCGTCATGAATGCTCTAAAGGCATCCAAAAATAGCTACTGATTAGCTTGCTAACTGAATTGCACTTACCAACATATAATGAATTATTAAGTTAAACCATCTTCAATCTTCCACAATCATAAAGTAGTTACTATCTTGCACAAAAGAAAACTGTAAAATAAAATATCAATATGACAGGTATTGGAAGATAGAATGCAAGAATACCCCTATGCAGGTTCAAACTTTATGATAATATTTAAGATAACAGATATGCAGTATAGTTATAATATGATAGTCCAAGAAGAACCAACCTCATCAACTTCTGATTCATATTCATCATCTCTATCCTTTCTCTTAGGCGAGGAAGATTCATACAGACGCAGAGGCACAGGCAAGGGCTTCGGAAGAGACATTGAAACATCACCATATTGTGGCTGCAAGTATTAAAACAATTTAGTAAATGGAGATGGAAAATATAGATGAACTATAAACAAGAAAACAGCATACAAAATCTTCAGTACTTCAAAATCCAACAAAATACTCCACAGCCAAGGATTGATAGAGATTATAACTACTAGCTATTTGGCATATCCTAATAACAACCTCCCCCAATTTAATCTCCAGGACTAAAATATGGTTTTGGTCAAACAAACAATTGCTTAGAGATATATAGATAAATGGGAATCAGTTGCATATGCTCTGCATAGATTAAAAAAGGTCCACAGATCAAACTCATTATACACTCATCACTCAATAATAAGAACAGTATAAATGAGTAATATGACCAACGTTTGCGTACTTGATTATCTTTTACGTATCCATTTCTCAACCAAGATCGACAGAGCGCATATAATGAAGCCTCATCTGAAATCCTGACCTGCAAAAAGTAGCCAAAACAGACTTAGTATAGAAATTTGATGGAAGATAAAAAAATGATTCGGTTTCAAGTTATAATTGCACAGGAAAATGTCCAGACCAAGATTTTCAGGAAATTAGAAAGTAGAGGCTGCGACATCAAGACAATTATCCCCATGACCCCCATTTGTACAGCAATAACAACAAAATTTGAGAAAATTTCTAAAAGAGTGCTAGCAGGATATAAAAAAAGAGAGGAAATACATATAATATATTTGAAAGAGCCTTAACAAAGGAAATAAATAGTTTGAAAAACACAAGTTTAGGCACAAAATTAAATAAGTATATAATATAAATTACATGAGTACACACATTAAGTCATGACATGCTCTCGACATGCATTTTCTCCCTCTACTCCACCCCACACAATGTCATATTGCCCTCAATTCCCAAAAAATTCATATCAGTATAAACCACCCCCTTCCAAGTTTTCTCAAGTCTTCCTCAACCCCTCACGATCCCATCATTTGCCACTCTTCAAGACTCCTTATTGGAACCTCGCTTGATCTCCATCTTACATGGCCAAACCACTTTAGACGGTTCTCCCTCATCTTGTTCTCAATAGATGTAACTTGTACCTTCTTCCTAATCATCTCGTTTCTCAATAAATCTTTTCTTGTATGGCCACACATCCAACACAACATACAAATCTCTTCCACATGTCCCACATTCATCCTATGAAAGTGACAATGCTTCACACCCCAACTTTCCGTACATTATACAATGCAAGCATGATTGTCATACGGTGAATTTACCCTTCAATGAGTTCAATCTGATATGCCGAAATCACATAAAAACCTTGTATCACTCTTCCACTTCAACCAACTTGCTTTGATTAATAAATCAAAGAAATCAAAACCTTGAACAATCCTCCCACCTAAGGTAAATTTGCCCCTAGCTCCCTAATTCTAACTCAGCTAAACTTTACATTTCAAATATACCATCTTACTTCTACTAGCCTTAAGCCTTAGGTTCCAAAGTTCGTCTCCACAATTCCAACTTACTTCCTACTCCTTCATTCATCTTATCAATCAACACAATATCATCGGCAAACATCATGCACCATGGTATATCATCTGTGAATTGAACTCGTCAATTTGTCCATGACTATGGAAAAAAGAAAAAGGCTAAGTGTAGAACCTTGATGTACTCCAATTGTAATAGCGAACTCTTTTGTCTTCTGTCTTCCCAACACTAGTCCGTACAATCTTGTTAAGTCCCTCACACGTGTCCTTAATGCAGAAATATAATCCTAAATATAATAGGACTAATAAAGTAATAATAACTATTCCTAGTTGCAAAAGACTATGCAAACTGATAAGCATCTTTTAATCTTAATGTATAGACTCAAACACCTAACTGCATAAGCTAAAATGCCAAGTGGATAAGTCAAACACAAGAAACATACGTAGTATAATAAAACAAAAACCTAAACACCTTCCCCAACCTGCATTAACTGAAAATAACTAACTTATTCCCACATGAAGAGTCAAAACAATTCTTTATTGTTCTGGGGCTGATTATCACATACACATCATTCATAAAAAGAAAAATATACCCAACCTTTCGATCTCTAAGAGTGACCAAAGTATCATCTTTGTCTTTGTCTCTGCATAAGTCAAAGCATTAATCATGGCTACCGGTCTACAACCTTAAAACTAAAGCTCACACGAGCAAAGAGCTAGGCCAGAAGAGATTCTCACATAGGATCTTTAGGAGCATCATTATGAGGAGCAGAGAAGGAAAATGAACCAGCCTGAACAAAGAAGCTTTCGATAAGAATTAAAAAAAAAAGAAAAAAAGAAAAAAAGAAAGAAAGTTAAAAAAAAACTACGAGTTAAATAGAAGCATTCAAATGCAATAATGCAAAGCACGTTAATCATAGAATACCAAGTAACAAAAGAGCACAAGTATGTAATTCTGCAAGGCACATCTACCATAAACGACCAAATAACCACCTCTCGGTTGGCAGAAACGCCGAGGCCCTGAGTATGGAAATTTTCAAAGCAACTTTATCATAAGCAACCAAGACAAAATTGTCCCATGATATGAAAAATAAGATGGAGAAAAAAAGAACAAATTAAAAAGTTTTGGTCAGTCCTCAATAAGCAATGCATAGTTTGTTACTTTCAAGTCTTATCTCAAGCACAACCTGAGACTATTGATGAGCAGTTGCAATGTAGCTTTACTTAGTAATAACTCAACCTACACTTCTATACTTGGGCCTACTAATTTTGAACATAGCATTGTACTCCCTCCATCCTAATTTAATAGATATATATATATATATGTATATATATATATATATATATATATATATATATGTATATATATATATATATGTATGTATATATATATATATATATATATGTATGTATATATATATATATATGTATATATATATATATATATATATATATGTATATATGTATATATGTATATATAATTGAATGAGTGGAGGGATTTTATAATTGAATGAGAGGGATTTTGAGACCCTAACTTTAGGTAATCGCAAGAGAGAAGTAATAAATTACTGGTAAGTCCATAAATTAGAGGAAATGGGACAAAGAAATTAGATTGGGTGTAAATGGAAAGTCTGATAATTAGATTGGGACTGAAAGAGCATAAAAGAACCTATTGAAACTCCTTCATTTTGCTCTAATACCCGAAAAATGTTCCATAATCTTACAAGTCATTTTGAGAGTGTTAGAATTTTCCTAGAATCTAATTATCTTTTTCAAATCCCTTACAACAACCTTCAAAATTTCATGCAAATATTTGTACAAATACCACATGGAAGGGAACCTAGATGTACTACTTTTGCAACTAAACCGACCCGTTCAAGATCATTAAATCACAATCTCAACGGGGCGAACGAGACAACTTAATTATGTAACACCCACAAACTTTAGCCAGGTAAGACACAAATCCCACCTAAATCAAAAGTGATGACTTCATAAAATCTAAAATACTAAGTAAAAAAGCAGCAACATTGATTCAATACTTCACTAAACATACCCTATATCTTAGCAATTAAGAAAATCCAACAAAGAAATACATAAAAAGGAACAGATTAAACCTTTGATTGAGCAATATTGTTCAAGGTAACGCCTTTAGCAGTAGCAGGGATTGGAACAGATGACATATGAACATCAGAAGGATGCAAATTAGGACTGCGAACAAACATTAAAGGATTATAAACACAATCCTGCAACAAATAGCAACCAATTTTGATTTAATTATCAAATTAGACTCGAAAATCAAATGTAAATCTTCTTGCAAAATTGATTCGATTACCATTTATCAACAGTTTATCAATTTATTTTAGAAGAACCCTAAATTACTAATAGTTAAATCATGATTATTTTATTTTTTTTAAAAAAAGAACATCTTACCTCAGAAGCTTCAACAATGGAGGAGAGAAAGCTGGGAAGCCAGTTCAATGTATACGCGCTTCTACGGAAGGGATTCTAAAGAATTTCCTCCTCCCGCTGTACTGAATAGAATTTAAATTATTTATTTATTTAATTCAAAATACCAAAAAAATAAATAAATAAAAAATAAAAAAAAAATTTGTCGAAATAGAAAAGTAAAGCAAGTATTTAAAAACGCATGGAATATTATTTGTGAATTTTTTTTTCAAGGTAAGAAAAAGGACATTGACCGTGCCTCAACTCTCACGGTTTATTTGGTCTAGTACACTGACCCATACACGATTACCTAACCAAATCTTGAAATTACTTGGCTCAATTCTTATACAGAGTATGATACAGACTATCCTCACTTGACTTAAACTAACTTGATAATTAAAGTTTTTATAATGATTATTTTTTTATAAATAAATTATGTATTTAATTAATAGAATAAAAAAATGACCCATAAAACTTAAATCAACTCGAATGATTCATACCGAAAATGACTTTTTCTAATTAACTTGATTGCCAACTCTTGTAGTGAATGAGTGTAAGATTTAGATGGATAAAGTAAGAGAAAGTGGATGAAAAAAGCGTAAATACATTTTACGAGGATATGACCAAAAATTAAAAAAGAAACACAGGAGTATATTATTAGAGCATCTCTGATGATTGTAATCAGAGGCTTGATTGCAAATTTTAGAATTATCTAGTCAACTATTAGCTTGATGATTATGAGAAACTAGCTTGGAAAACAAGAAAACATAATAGTCAAATCATTTATAAGTGATCATGATCCATTTAGATAGCAATCAAGTAGCTATCTATTGAGATACAAACTTAACTACTAATGAAATTATAGCTTCAAATTTTTTGTAAAACAAGAAACCTACTTTAACAATCAATTAACTTGTTATTAAAGATTTTATAACATATAGTTAAAGATAATCATCACTTATACATCTCCCACACTATCTAAATTCAAATAATACACTTTCTTACTTCGATTTATTTTAAGTGCACCATCTTCTAAATTGACTTTTATTATTTAAGTGCATCACTTCTAAACCGGTTATTTTTAATTTTACCTTATTCAACTCACCTTCTTAGAAACTCAATATAAAAGCAAACTGATACACTTAAAAAAGAACAATGTGTTTTTTCATGTAGTTGATCACATTATGTGTCCAATTGATACACACCAAAATATTGACTGTGCAACCTCAGACCGACCGAGTAACCTTTAACCAAATAATCCCGGCCACATATAAAGGATAAAGTAATTCAAAATAAAAGGAACACTTTAATAGACTACTCTAAGCAAACAAATAATAATAACATAATAATCATCAATCAAAACTCACCCTCAATAATGCATTGGTTCATTGGTTGTAATATTATAATATAGACAAGAAAAAAGCGAAACTTAAAATGAAAGACACAAAATGATGGGGACAACACCCCACTTTTCCCCCCAGTTATTAGGCCATACCATTATATCAGACTATACCATATGTTATATCAGTCCACTTTTCTTCCCTAGGGACGCGTATAACTTGCTCTATCCATCTTCTCTGTGTTCCCGCCGCCAGCTTTCCCTTTTTTTTTTTTTTTTTGTATTCTTCTCTCTTTCATCTCTGTTTCCAGCTTGGATATTACAGTATTACAAAATTATTACCATAATAATATTTCTCAATTTGTTTGTTCAACTGAAATTCTTTCCATTCTACTTTTTGTGTTTTACATTACAAGCAAACTCAACATCTTCTTAAGAAAGGAAGAAAATTAGAAAAAGTGAAGTAAAGGGTAGTAGTATATTGTAGAGTTAAGTTTGAACAAAGAAAGAAACAAAGAAAAATGGTGAAGAACAACAAGAAGCTACAACAACAACAATCTTACATTGCTGTTTCTTCTGAAATCATAAATTCTCTCTCTTCTTCTTCTTTACAATCTCTTCTTGTAACCCATCATCAACCCCAGATTAAAAGATGTTCAAATAAGCCAAAGAAATGGGTAAAAAACCCAATGTTTTTGCTGATTTTTACTATCGTCTTGTTGGGGTTTCTGGGTATGGTTACGCTTTACTTCCTCAATCTCCCGAATGCGTGTAACCAGCATCAGTTGCGAGACGAGGAAGTTGTAGAGTTTAAAAGTAAAATGACAATATTGCCAAATATGGTCGATTCGAGTGAAGATTTCTGGAATCAGACGAATGGGTTCGGACTCGGGTATCGGCCGTGTTTGGAGTTCAGCCAAGAGTATAGACAGACGAGTGAGGAGATAGCCAAGGATAGGACTAATTATTTGATGGTGGTTGTTAGTGGTGGGATGAATCAGCAGAGGAATCAGATTGTTGATGCTGTTGTTATTGCTAGAATTCTTGGAGCTGCTCTTGTTGTTCCTGTTTTTCAAGTAAATGTTATATGGGGAGATGAAAGGTAATTTGTTTTGTACTCGTTGCTCGTATTGTATTGTGTCGTGTTTTCTGGGGTTTATTATTTTAGGGTTGCAGTTGTTTTTATCAATGTTTGTTGGTTTGTTTGATGATTGTTCAGTGAGTTTTCGGATATTTTCGATTTGGAACACTTCAAAAGGGTGCTTGCTGATGATGTAAAGATAGTTTCGTCTCTACCATCAACGTTGTTGAGGATTAAACCAGTTGAAGAGAGTCAAACTCCCTTTCATGCCACTCCTCATTGGATCCGCCATCACTACCTTGGAAAGGTAACATTACTAATATAGTAATATTACTTATTGATACTCAGCAAATTTCAATTGGAATTCTTTTAGTTGATGTTATTGTATATGAATTTAACTATTTAAGCATTACTCGAGTACGCGGCTTTTACATGTGACATGTTTTTGTACTATACACGAGTATGTTTCAACACTTGAATGTATAATTAGTAGTTTTGAATGAGATTATTTGTGCTGCTTGGATAAGGTTGAAATTTTAGCATTGTAAGGAATTTAAATATGGTATCTTTCCCCCCTTCGACTCGATATTACAAATTCTGTTAATTTAGATGTGAGTGAGTGGTGCTCATCTCTGATGAGTTTGCTCAAAGTGAAGGAATGGGGTGACTTATTTTGGGTTATTGCGCGGGGTAAGGCGAAATAGATGGGTTTTTGAGAATCAGAAAAGGGGAGTGGAAGAGGTTATTCACAAGGCCATTGACCTTATCAGGGAGTATGCTTTAGTTATGGAAGCGAGCAGTACTTGTGTGGTGAGCAAACAAAGCATAAGACTACCTGCGAAGCCCCAGTACCAGGCTTGCTGAAATTGGCTTGCTGAAAATCCACTCCGATTTTGCTTCTATCAGTGGCTCAATTTCTGGAGTTGGAGGGATCGTGAGGGACTCAACGGGTGATATAGTTGTTTCGGTGTGATTGAAAATTCATGGTAGGCTTCCTGTAGATGTAGGGGAAGCGTCAGCTTTGCGTTTTGTGTTGTCTATTGCCATCGAAGCTGGCTTTCGCAGGTTTGTCTTGGAGACTGACAATTTGAAGCTTTTCCACCATTTGAAGAAAGGTCTTGTTTTGCCTACTCCCTTTGGTCATGTGGTTAGGCCGTTAGGGACATTATCCTTCTAGCTAACTCTTGTAATCATGTTTCTTTTTCTTCTGTTAAAAAGGGTGGAAATATAGTTGCTCATGACTTAGCTCAACTAAGTAGTAGTTCCAATGAGACATGAGACTAGTGTGGCTTGAGGAGTATCCTCAAGAAATTTGTAGTACTGTTTTGGCAGATTGGAGTCTTTAGCTCCATAATAATATGAGTTTGCATCCCGTCAAAAAAATAAAATAGAAATGGATGCCTAGACATTTAGCTACTGCTCTATTAACATCAATAAGATCAAATTAAAATTGTAATGAAATTGACAGAAAATTCAATCACATTTGCCTGGTTTGATTAGTTATTATAGCTCTTCCAATGCTAAACTAAGTTGCAGCAATCATCTGGAGCCTTTAGTAGTTTGTGAGCTAAAAATCATTGTCTCAGTGATACTAGTAGCCAGTAGTAGACTAGTAGCTACAACAAATTTTCTACTGGCAGCCTGGCATACATCGAAGTTTTAGTAATTTGTAATTTGCATCAGATGAGTCACGTGAATCATTATTTCCAAGAAAGTCTTGTATCTAATAGTAGGTGTTATTCTGTTTGTTTTCCTTGCAGCTGAAAAAGTATAACGTTTTGTTGCTGCGTGGTCTGGACTCCAGGCTCTCTAAGGATCTCCCATCTGATCTTCAGAAGCTCCGTTGTAAGGTATCATATATGTCTTACCATGATAATCTGTTACTGTATTACTTGCAGTGAATTTTTTTCTTACCAAATTTCTTTTGCTTGCAAAGGTTGCATTTCAGGCACTCAAGTTTGCTCCTCACATTATACAATTTGGTAACAAAATTGCTGAGAGGATGAGCAGTAAAGGCCCTTATGTTGCTCTTCATCTGCGAATGGAAAAGGATGTGTGGATAAGAACTGGATGTTCACCTGGCTTGAGCCCAGAGTACGATGACATGATAAACAATGAGAGAAAGCGTCGCCCTAAGCTTCTTACTGGCAAGTCCAACATGACCTCCCATGACAGAAAGCTTGCAGGACTTTGCCCCTTAAATGCCTTTGAGGTTGCTCGGTAAGGAATTATTTGACATTACTTTGTACTTAGATCCGTTTTTGGCATGGATGTTTTGTCTCTTACGCTTAATTCTATTATTATGCTTTCAGATTGCTCAAAGCTCTTGGTGCTCCAAAAAGTGCTAGAATATACTGGGCTGGAGGACAACCACTTGGTGGCCAAGATGCCTTGCTTCCTCTCATTAAAGAATTCCCTTACTTTTACAACAAAGAAGATCTTGCACTGCCTGGTGAACTGGAACCGTTTGCAAACAGAGCCTCGTTCATGGCTGCCATCGACTATATAGTCTGTGAGAAGAGTGATGTGTTCATGGCATCTCATGGTGGAAACATGGGACATGCTCTCCAGGTACCTTCATCAACAAATTTCAGTTTTTTTTTTTTTTTTTTTTTAATTTTTTATTTTATAATATGGAATTGACATGAACACTTCGGAATTTATTGTCACATGATAGATGTCTCCTTGGCATTTTGTCTATACCACTCCATTTCACTGTAGATGACCTTGATGTCTATGGAAATCTTAATATTGTACATAATTAATCTATTTCCACCTTAGGAAATGTAACAGTCTTAACAGAAGACTTGCCTAATTGTTGTATACCTTCACTTTTCATCTTAAGAAATGTAACAATTTCTTTTTGGGCATTTGATAATGTTACAATCAAACATAAACAAAAGGTTCAGAAGATGAGAAACTCTTGCTAAACCGAAATGCAATCATAAACGGCAATCTGTGGCTTGGATCAGTTTCTGACTATTCGGATTTTTTTTTTTTATACAGGGACAGAGGGCTTATGCAGGACACAAGAAGCATATAACTCCCAATAAGAGACACATGCTGCCCTACTTCATGAATTCTTCTCTGCCTGAAACCGAGTTTAACAAAATCGTGAAGGAACTCCACCACGACTCTTTAGAGCAGCCAGATTTAAGGACAGACAAGCCAGGAAGAGATGTTACCAAGTATCCTATCCCAGAGTGCATGTGCAATACTTCTTCAAACAGTCATTCCTCTTCTTGAAAACTCACACTTAATTCGTTTCCTCATCACGTATACTTGTCAACTCTTAGGAATGGGACATGGAATAATCGCTCGAAGAGAGCTAAGCCAAGGCAAATGTTACAGCAAGTATAACCGGATGATATTCATACTAACAGAATCAGTCTTACACCCTAAAAGCGCAATCTTTGGTGCACTTCAGTGCAAGGTTATTCCTTTATTCTTTCCATTCTTTTATAGATTTTGTTTAGCTTATACACCCAGTAACTTTGTAAATTTTTTTGTTTTATCACATCCTATACTTGTATATATGTACAGATAGCAACACAATCAAGATTACACGTTTATTTATTTCCTTTTCGATGTAGAACATGCGATATTGTAATGCAAGAATCAATATCAATATTATTATACAAAAGTTGTATGTAGTAGTAGATGATTACTGCAGCATAATTCTTCAAGTATTATTCAGCTCAAACTTTACAGCACAAAAAATAATGGAATTCAATAATAGATACAGTAGTTAGGTGTTCTTATCTTTATTATTGTCCACAATTTACAATTGTTTAGAAGTATGTAGTCTAAGAGAAAGTCAATAATGAAATAATGATGAATGTCTATTATATAGAAGTAGGTGAGAACAGAATTAGAACATGGCATGTTCAATTTTCATTTCAAGTTGATTTATATACCGGTAGATGGGTCACTCGTTTAACAAAAATTAATGACCTCTAGTTTTAGGATAAGTCCGAGTCGAACTTACATAAACCAATTGGTTAAGGGTTTGTTCACTTTAACTTAATTTCAGTATAGTTCAATTTAGCTCAAATCAGTTCAGTTCAGTTCAGTTCAGTTCAATTCAATTTAGCTCAAATCAGTACAGTTCAATTCAGTTCAGCTCTTAATGTCATTTTCTCATAAAATATTCATTTCAATTATATTCAGTCCAGTTCAATTCAGCTCCACATCAGTTCAGTTCAATTTAGTTCAACTCCTAATGTCCTTTTCTCATAAAATATTCATTTCAGCCATATTCAATTCAGTTCAGCTACAAATCAGTTCAGTTCAGTTTAGCTCCAATCATTTTAGTTCAACTCAGTTCAGTAAATGTGAACATGCCCTAAATTAATTATATAGACTTCTTTAAATACATATAAATCCTCACTAATATGCGCTAATAAGACATCTTAATTAAGACTCCTGCTAAACAACAAGTATTTGTGCAAGCATATTAACACAAAAACATTTGTGCAAATCCTCCAAATCTAGCTTGGCCAAGCATGAAATCAATTAGGCAAGCTAGCATCACAACTCTTCATAAAGTCATCTCCTCTTATCCATTGGTTTCCAAATGTATTTTTTTTTTCTTCTTACCACTATAAAAATAACAAAAAATTATCCATTGGTTCAATAAACGTCAATAAGTGTCCAATAATTCAAATACCGAGTATAAAGTTATAAATTATAGTAACTCTCTATGAAATTGAGACAAATATGCCTTGTGGCAAAATTCAAATCATTGACAAATTAAAAATGTTCACCCTTTATCCCTTAGTAATTACCCCATTCTTCTTTTAATATCATCTTTTAAGGTTACCTCATTTAACAACTTATTCTAAAAAATATCACATTTAGGGCATGTTCTCTTACGTTGAAATTCAGTTCATTTCAATTAAGTTCAGTTCAGCTCAGTTCAGTTCAGTTCAGCTCCTAATTTCCTTCTCTTATAAAATATTCATTTCAGTTCAGTTCAGTTCAGTTCAGTCAGCTCAATTCAATTCAGTTCAGTTTAGTTCAGCTGAGTTCAGTCAATGAGAACAGGCCCTTAACCTCCACATTTTTCTCTTTCATCAATTTCTTTCAACCAAATTCACTTAGTACAAAGTAAAGAGTAAGTTTCCTAGAAAAAAAAATACAAAGTTAGACCTTGTTCCTTTACCTTAAAAAAATTATATTAAGTAAAAATAATTTCAATTCAGTAAAAATAAACTGAGTTCAGTAAAAAGTAATTTTAGTTCAGTAAAAATAAGTTCAGCTAAGTAAAATTCAGTAATTATAAAGAAGAAATATAATAGAAAATCAATAGAAGTAGGGCATGTTCTCATTGACTGAACTCAGCTGAACTGAGCTGAAATGAACTGAACTGAACTGAACTGAACTGAACTGAACTGAATTGAATTTCAACGTAAGAGAACAGACCCGTGATTTCACTTCAATTAAAAAAAAATAATTCAAAATCAGTAAAAATAATTTAAATGCGACAAAAATAATTTCAGTTTAGTAAAAATGATTTTAGCTAAGTAAAAATAATTTAACTTCAACAAAAGTAATTCTAGTTTAGTAAAAATAATTTCACTTCAACAAAAATAAGATAAAGTAAAACTAAATTGAAATAAATATTAGGAGTATATGATAGAAGAAAATTAAAAACTGAATTTTGTCTCAAATAAAAAAATTAAAACTGAATTAAACTAAACTGAACTGAACTAAAAAAAATAAATATTATAAGATACTACGAAGTACTTCGTACTCTATATGTCGTAAGTTGTTTAACTCACTCCTCCTCTTTGGCCTTGACAACATTACAACAAGAGCAAATCCTTTGTTGAGAGATGATGATGTTGGGTTTGTCAGGTGCACCATTTTCTTATCCCCTGAAATTCTACAGACCCAATAAAGCCATAACCTCAAATTCTTCAGAATTTTCTCTCTCCTCCGCTGTTACTCCTCGTTATCATCTTAACAGCCCATTTGTTCCCGAGGTATGTCTCACAATTCCCCACCTTTGTTTCTTTCTGATGAACTCATGCAATTTTTTTTCAAAGGGTTCAAATTTATCTAGTTTGCCCAGAAAATGCAATAATTATTTTGGGTTTTGGATGAATTAAACAAATTTTGGTACTATATGTGTAGTTTTTGTACTATTGATGAAGCTTCAAGTAAGGAAATAATTTATTATTGTTGCATTTTGTTATTTGTTATTTGTTATTTGTTATTTGTTATTGTATAATATGGTGAAGAAATTAAACTTTGCTGAATTTATGAGTTTATGTGATTTCAATGGAATGAATGGATTGACTCAAGTAACCAAGTACCCCAAATTGGTGTTTAGCATTTTTCAATGGTTTTATTTGCAGTCTTGAAATCAGGAATTTAGTATCATGTCGGATTTAACTTGGCATTTTTATGTGGGAGGGATGTCGAGTTTATAACGGTTATGACTTGAGAAGTTGAGAATGTATGTCCGCTAATAACTGGGACATTTGGAAGAGTTAAGGAAAATGGGGGATGTTTTTGGGAAGTTTGGTACACAGACATATATTGTACCCACTCTTTTATACAAGGTAGGAATTCGAATGACTAAACTTGGGACTTTGCCTTGCTTGGACTTTGTTTCAATAAAATGTTAAATTGTATGGCCCTAGGAAGGATTTAGCTACAACTTTAGGGGGTGTTTAGTTCGCAAAACAGTATGGGTTTGGAATTGGGAATCAAACTAGGATGGTATGGGTTTGAAACGTGATTCTTAATACCATGTGTTTGGTTTTGTTCGAGAATGAACATTTGTCTTTTGTTTGATACCTGAAAGTATGGTATAAGCCATACTCACCTCCCCTCTTGGGTTTTGAAACTCTATACCCTGTGGGTTTTAGATATAGGTTTTTATCGATTCTAAATCCATACTTCATTCCCAAATTATGTGAACCGAACACCCCTTAGGGGATTTGTCTCTTTTTTTTTTTTTACCTTAACACTCTAGCCTTTGGATCTAAATGTTGGCATTTGTTCTAGTTTTGTTTTTTGAGTTTGTTAATACTAGTATATAATTTTGTTACTAGTTATCATTTCCCTAATTTTAAGAATTATCCATGACAAAGGTGTGGTAACTTTATAGTGAAGTTTTATTAAGTGTGTTAAACTGTTAATAAAACCATAAGTTTAATAAACCTCATTAAAACCTTTCCATGACATACACCTACTATTATTAACAACAACGGTTTTAATAACCATGAGAAAGTTTTGCGTCAGGGCTTAGTTTGCTGACAAAGGTTTATTAAAACCATGACAAAGGTTTTAATAACCATGACAAAGTTTTGCATCAGGGCTTAGTTTGCTGACAAAGGTTTATTAAAACCATGACAAAGGTTTTAATAACCATGACAAAGTTTTGCATCAGGGCTTAGTTTGCTGACAAAGGTTTATTAAAACCATGACAAAGGTGTGGTAATTTTTATTAAAACTTCAAAAGTTGTCCATGACAAAGGTTTTAATAAAACTAGCTGACCATTATATGTGAAGCATAAAGTGGGTTGTCATCCTAAGTCCTGTAGTTTAACTGTTTCTATTTCCTGCTTCAGTGTTTATACATAACTGAATAATATTTGTATCTCAATCCTTGCTGTAATTTAAGTTATAAAAAGTTTATAAATGCTCATTATTAAATAGATGAGCTGAGCTTGAATAAGTTTAAGAGCTTGTTCAATTAATGAGCTTGAACACAAACAAAGTTACACTCTTTCAAATTAGTTCATGAACAACTTGTTTAATTAAGTTTGTGAAACTAATTTATCTGTGGTCATGAACAAGTTCATTCATAATCACTATAAAACCCTTAAGTAAAAGTTCACTTGTTGCCTTGATTATAACTAATCATCGAACATTATTCTATGATTTTAACTTAAATTATTTGTCTATATATTGAGATCTTCAAATGTTGAAAGCACAAATCTTTATATTCCATCTGAAAACCTGTTTATGAGAAAAGCTCGTGTATTAATGGAAACATGTTTATGAATTCAGCATGATTAATAAACAAGTAGTTCACAAACACTAGAACCTTACCAACAAGCCGAGAACAGATTATAAGCTCGGTTAAAAGCGTGGGCATGTGCTTGAGCTTGCCTAAATGAACATGTCCATGGACAAGGCAGAAGCTGTTATTCGAGCCCTGTCTGTCCCGATGGATACTGGGGTCAGCTCAGTTACAACCCTATGTAAAGGCTTATGCAAATCCCTTTTTTTTTTTCTTTTTTCTTTTGTGACTAGTAATAATGACGTTTAATCCTCTTTTGATGTCAATAATCCAGGTTGATTATGCAGTGGCTTCATTACACTCAGAGTTCAGGGACATCGACAATTTGGTAGCACACAATACTTCACGTGTTCTAAAGGCCTTTCAGAATGCTCGAGTTGGATCTCATGTGAGTGGATCTGGAAACTCTATATACTGTATAGGATAGTGTTTAAAGGCTTCTTTGTTAGATACTTAGATGGAGGTAATTGAGCTTGTTAGGTATGTATTGTCTAGAGTCCTCTAGACAGCATGTTGGCAAAGTAAGTCTACCTTATTGGGCATGCACTTGGATCTTTGCATCTGTCTGATTGCACCTGAAATGTTATCAGTCAATATAATTGTACAGGTCTCACTATCTTGTCAAAAGACAAAGGTGAAGTATGAACGAATTCGACTATTGTTCCAAATTTAGGATTAGTTCAGAGGTAGGCATTAAAATTATTCATTTTAACTTTTGGATAAATTTTTATGTTTACAGCTACAAGGCTACCAAGCAAAAATATTTCATATTTTTTTCTTTCTTGGGTAACTGAGGCAGGAATGACATTTGATGTTGTCAGGAAGGATTTATGTTATATTGCTATGAAGTTATTGATCTGTGTTGATTTTTTCCATTAGTCCAACTATGTGCCTCCTTTGTTGCCCTGCCATTTAATTTTGCAGTGTTAAATATGCAGTTTTCTTTTTCTTATAAGATAATACGTATCAATGATCTCAAGATTCCTCAACAGAGATCTCTGATCCACTTTGTGTAGTTTTTTGCTGGATGCACTGGTTATGGCCATGACGAAGCTGGAGGACGTGAGGGTTTAGACCAAGCATTTGCCGATATATTTGGTGCTGAGTCTGCTATTGTCCGTTCACATGTAATTTGTTCCCCCGTTTTCTCTCTGCAGTCTTTGCTTTTTGTTCCTATTGCTATGTCTCATTGTTCACTTCAGTTTTTTTCAGGCACCCATGCTATTACTTGTGCCTTGTTTGCTATGTTGAGGCCAGGTGACGAGGTTAGTTATTTTTCCGGTATACTTCTACTTGGACATTTGTTACCTAACTGCTCTACCTGCACTAGATTATTGAGATCTTTACTTTGTTTTCTCTAAGGTTTTAGCTATTTCTTTTCTAGAACTGTGTCTTGTAGACTTATTAGTTTTCCAGCTTCTGGCAGTTGCTGGTGCTCCATACGACACTTTGGAGGAAGTCATTGGAAAGCGTGACTGTGATGGGATTGGATCTCTAAAAGATTTTGGAATCAAATATCGAGAACTTGCAGTAATCTGTCTTTGCATTTCTTTGCTCTTTTCTTTAGTTTAGTTTTATCATATTTTCTCCTCCCAATAATGGGAATTGAAGCATTCAGGTGACAAGCTGCAGAACACTTATGGCTTAGATGCTATTTCAGCTTGCTGAGGATGGTGGACTTGACTGGGATGGATTGATAAGTGCTGTCACTCCTCAAACAAGGTGTGCACTCATACAAAGATCATGTGGTTATTCATGGCGTTGCAGTTTAAGTGTCAATGAGATAGGGAGAGCAATAAAAATGATAAAGGTAATTCTGAGGCACTAATATTATTAAACTACTTCCTTATCCTCAGCTAGTTTTATTAAAAGTTGGACTACAAGTAATTGTAAAATGATAAAGGATCGTAGTTATCGTGCTGTAAAAAATTCAATATAATCTTACTTTATACTCCAGTAATTGTAACCTTGATGCTCTAAAGTTGGCCTAATTTTAAAATAAAGATGAATATTTCAAGTACCATGTCTTTGATTGTTTGTTTATGAAGCTTTTCCTAAATCTTCTCTCTCTAAATTTTCTGAACATTTCTTCTGTTAACTGATCTTAGATGAGTATTTTATTATCTTATATCTTGTGTTTATAGTTTGTACTTGATATATCTCTCTGCAAAGAAGTTTATTTAAAAATCCCATCTGCTAAAGTTGATAAAACATGCAGGTGCAGAATCCAAACTGTTTGGTCATGGTGGATAACTGCTATGGTGAATTTGTGAATGCAATTGAACCCCCAATGGTGGTATGTTTCTAACTTTATTTGTAATATTAGTGCACTGGAGAAGGAACAAGAACTAATTAGTTATTGACAGGGTGCAGATTTAATTGCTGGAAGTTTGATAAAAAATCCAGGAGGGACTATTTCACCATGTGGAGGTTATGTTGCTGGGAAAGAAAAGTGGGTGAAAGCAGCAGCGGCTCGCTTGTCTGCTCCAGGACTTGGAATTGATTGTGGCTCAACTCCTGGTGATATCATGCGGACTTTCTATCAGGGATTGTACCTTGCACCTCAGATGGTTGGGGAAGCCATCAAGGTATTGTATGCTAGACTCGACCCCACTTTTGGGATTAAGGCTTTGATTGATTGATTAGAAGTCTGATAATTATCTTCTTAGTTTATTCAGTAACTACATCCCTGGAACAATTCTGTAATTATATTTTTTGAACAGGGTTCATTATTAATTGCTGAGGTTATGTCTTTGAAAGGGTTCAAAGTTCAGCCACGTCCCCGAGTTCCAAGGAATGACACAGTGCAGGTCAATTAAAACTTAGCTTCATAATATTATTAGTTGGATAATGGATGCTGTTTATACATTTTGTAATAAATTATCTTTACTGTGATGTTTAAATCATGTTGTGCTGGTAAATTTACTTCTTTATTATTTTGTCTGTAGCAATATATATGTGGCATTTCTTTGACAAGATGATGAATCTAATTGGAAAATCTATTAGACTATACCAACATTGGTGTATATAAGTTGACGTTACTGTGATGTTTCACCTGTGTTATGCTGGACAAAATTTCTTCTTTATTATGTTGTAGTCTGGATCATTATCGGCATCATTATGACAGTTGCCTACTAGGCTCTGCTGCTTTAGTTCTAGACTTTTGCCTTAATGTCCTTGTGAGATGGTATTTTTTGTTGCCTACATAATTAGCTAGCTAGTTCAACTATTTGCGACTTACTTGAAGCCAATTGAGTGTCTTTTCTGTGAAGGTATTTCTGTGGGTAGTTATTTTTTACGTAAAAGGAATCTCAAGGTAGTGTTTTTCTGTGATTTTGCACCATAGAGGCTAGAGCAGCTACAAAACACTTATTTTTCTGAGATAATAGTTGATATTATTTCACACTTTTTTTTTGAAGTAAAAGGATGAAATCTGATTATATTAGTCATATTAATTCAGGCTGTCGAGCTAGGGAATCGAGAACGCCTTATTGCTTTTTGTGAGGCGGTGCAGAGAAGCTCCCTTGTTAGCTCGTTTACAAAACCAGTGCCTGGAGCAACTGCTGGATATGCGTCAGAGGTGTGGTTAACTATACCCTTTTATTATTACATTGTGCGTGATGCGTAATTTGTTTGGACAAAAAGCCATTTCATGATGGCTTGCTTGCTGAAAAATTCCTGGGAACAATCCAACTAATAATATTACGAAGCTAAGTTTTAATCATAATTTGTGTGATGCGTAATTTGTTTGGATAAAAAGCCGTTTCGCAAGTGCTAGATTTGATTGAATTGTTTTATATATTTAAAGTCTGATTTTTTTGTTCTTTGTGAATCAGCTCAGTGAATGCTCACACACACACACACACACACACACACAGAGAGATCTTCTAGTTCTTAGTGAATCATTGAATTCTCTCTCTCTGTCTTTCTCTGGAGACCGTTGGGGTGTTGTATGGGGTTTTATAACAAGATGATCAAATTCTAATGGTTTGGTACAACTTTTATATATTGCATATCTCATAGCAGGTTAATACAGAATATGTATTGAACATTTCTATGCTTTCCTTCCTCAATTCAGACTAACATGAGCTCAAGCTTGGTCTTTAATCAAGATGATTGTTTTGAATTTTATGTCTGCTTGTTACATTCATTAGAATAAGTTTATATTGCTTTGTATGTTTCAACGTGGCCTAGTGTGTTGCTAAGAATCAATCTAAGAGGAGGGGCACTTTAGGTAGTAGGCTTGTAGCATAATCATACAATTTTTATTAAGGAATAAGATAGTTATTAAATCAGGGTAAAAACTTTATATGTAGAGAATATTAGAGAGAGGAAAGCATTTGGAGTATTAAGGAGAGTTTTCTGTTGATTGTTTTACACTTTTGTTGAGAAAAGACCTCTCCATTGCTTGAAAGAGTTGGAAATATCTTCTATTATTGTTGTATTTTCTAGATATTGGTAGTTTACGCTTCATCTTTTTCCATTAATCTCCATATGCCATTCCTTATTTCTTTCAGCTACTAAGTTGATTCTTAACATCGTTACACTCCTGCATTTTATCACCTGGCAAAAAAAAAGGTGAGACAATGCTAGGCAAGGAGGTTCAGCTATTATGATTTATGAGTAGACTTTCAGCATCTCATAGGGAGGGTATCTGTCATTTTTTTGATGATGTAGTTATTGTGGCTCACTTGTTTGTTGTATTACATCTTAGCGTTCTTGCTACCACAATCTGTAGGAACTAGATAAAGTTTTACTTTTACTTTTGGAATTTGGAAATATCCTCTTACTTGTTTCACCTTCACAAATTTTTGTTAATTTTGTTTTTCCCTAAAAAGGACCTTTTGTTCTGAGCTTCTGACTAGTTTATCTACTGGTAATGTTGTGTGCATCTACACCTACAAGAAGTGCAGTTATTTCCTGACCCTGAAATCTGCCATATAGGGTATTATTGTAGTTAGTGTCTAGGAAATACATCCAATTTTACCATTTCAAAATGTGACTGTCCCTCTCTGAGCTCTGACTCTCCAAGGCTTCCTCGTCTCCCGTAACATGAAAATGAGGGTGAGAGTCAAATGAATTATTGTCTCAAGTTATTGAATTATGCATGTTCTTTCCTACAAGATCAAGAACCGACTAGGCGCTCATTTGATTTTGTGTTTGAACTATCTCTTATTCTCATCTGATTAACCGGAAATGCTTGCTAATTGCCACTAATTCTTTTTAGAAAAATATAAATAAAATAAAATAAAATGGAATCGCTTGCTTCAGAAATGAATTGATTATAAGGTCTATGATGATTCAGGTGATCTTTGCTGATGGAACCTTCATTGATGGTAGTACCAGTGAGCTGTCATGTGATGGACCACTGAGGGAGCCGTTTGCCGTATTCTGTCAGGTCTTTACTTATAATCCAACTTTTGGATCCATCTCACATCGCTTGTTTTTCTTATTGCAACAGTGAACAAAATTATGCAGTTCTCTATTCATATGGGGTGTTTGAAGTCATGTTAAATTAAATTGGGATGCCTGAATTTGATGCAGGGTGGTACTCACTGGACTCAGTGGGGATTGGTTTTGGGAGAGGTTCTTAAATCCATGAGTTAGAGCAGAGAAGGCGTTAGCATTTTTCTTCCAGAAGTATTATTCTTGTAGCCGAGGTAAAGAGAATCCTGGTGGCACTTTAAATCTGTAGCACTAGCTAAAGGGTTTATATTGACACCCGTGTATCATGGACAGTTTTGTCAACATTTAAGTACATGGATCTTCATACAACTGATACAAGTGCAATATAGTACAAGGAAGAACTACTCTTGCAGTGAGAATGGGAAAAAGCGACAACCTAATTTTGTTAATTGTTTGAAGCAAATGATGTGTGATTTGTGAAAGGCTCTTACAGCTTCCCTTGCCTTGGTTAAGGAAAAAAGGCTGATGCTGCCTCAAGACTGACTGCTTCTATCTTAAGTTAGTATATTTATCAGTTAATAATAATAATTTTCATATATTTTGCTCATTCAGGAAGAAAGAGTTCTTTTCTTATCTTGATATCATCCGTTTAATTAGGAGGCAAATGCATCTCCTAGACCTACCATACGGTCCATAACTTGTTACCCTGGAAACTCTAGTAACTTGTTTGAGTTCTCTAGCATGATTTCCGTCTGCTCACAACAAACCTTTGTAAAATATCCCTGGATTTTGAAATGAAATTAAATAATGTGTTCAAATTCATATGTTGTGATTATGTGGGTTGTTATGCTAACCATCATTGTGTTCATGATGCAAAACGCTCTGCTCTTCCGCTTCATATATATGTGCTTGAGTTCTAATATGGAGGTTAGCATTGTTTGGTTCTCTTTTGCTGCAGGAAACCTTAAATCAAGTCTTTGCTTTGTTCAGGGGCCAAAGAAATGATGCAGTCATGCCTAAATGTCTGAACAACTTTGATGTAAACAGTTGATCTTCAACGAATCAAAAACCAGCTTCTTTTGACTTGATTCTCATTAAACACTGATCATATATTTTTTGAGGCTTTGAAGCCTGAACATTATTACTGTCTAGAATTATCATGAAAAAACAGATTTTTGTACAAATTTTGTTTAGATTTTTATAGAAGGGATTTGAGGATAACAGTAGAAGGTAATAGAAAATGATAGTTAATTGTATTGAATATTAGAAAAAGTAAGAGGGAGAAAGGGATAGCTCAAGTGGTTAGAGCTTTTCTCCCGATTTGCAGGAGATTCCAGGATCGATAAAAGGGAAGGAAAAATTAAATTAAAAAATCTCATAATAATCCAAGTTATAAATAGACTGTCTAAAGGTTTAGGGGATTTGATAATCATACAAAGGCATGGAGAAAATAGGAAAAAAATGTACAAGTCAGCGAAATTTGACTAATAAGGATCTGAACTAATTTGTTAAGAATTTAAGATAGTGGACTGATAATGATATAAAAAGTGCATAGTGTCAATAAATATTCGAATTAACTCGATTGAAAGATTCAAAATACAAAGGTAATTTTATATTTAATTAGGGGAGCCAACGCGCGTGATGCGCGTGGTATGGCTAGACAATGTCTAAAAATTATATTGACTTTTCTTTACACCTTAGGTATGTGTTTGATTTAGTTACATGTATAAATTATTTTGGTAGTTTGTAGTCTTGTACATTGTACACAGTTACGAACATGAAATGATATATGGAATCTTAAGGACATTTAAACTATTAAACTTCAGTGTAGTGATCCTTAAGAAAAAAAAATGTATATAGAAAAGAAGGTCAATGGTAGAAATTGCATCATATATGAGTAAATAATATTATTAATATATCTAGCAATCTCGACTCTCCAGCATATGAGAAAATATACAAGTATAATAAATCAAGAAAGCTTGACATAGAGTACACAACGTGTTTGTCTACTATGCTACTTGAATGCATCAAGCCATGCAGAAAAGTGAAGAAAGTGCTTCAAGTTGGGTATTTGGTATTCTACGAAGTATTTTCTAACATTACAGAGACTATGGCCATGATTGATGATTGTATCCTGCCATGAAGCAAAAATCATTATAAATATTAAAACAATTTAAAACAAGAAAATCAACCGTCAGTCTGCCACCATTATATTAGTAGACATGTAAATTTGGGACATTTAACTCAAATTAAACAAAATCATAAACACTTAGACTTTCAATTACATAAATAAAGGGTAATTAAATGAGCATACTCAAGTAGTTAAGTGAAAATCCTCTTCCTTCTACAACCTATTGAGAGTTGAGACCATAAAGACCAGATGAGAAATCCTCTATAAAACAAGCAGAGTAGAGCATAGAAATAAAAAAAAAAAATGAACGAATAAAAAGGTCACTTGTAGACAATATAATCACAAACCATTAAAACAATCAAATCTAAATCAATTACAATTGCAAAATTAAACCCATATAAAAATACCCATGTAGATCTTACTAACACAAATCACACCCAAAAAACTCAACAAGACAACAAATTCACCAAATCATAGATTAAATGAAGTCATAGATTAAATTTTTCCTATACAACATATAATTAGCTTAAAAACATATATACTGACAAATTATAAGGTTTCATGATTTCAATTGAAGAATGGAGTTAAAAAGGTGAGCCTTGTCATAGTTTATATAAGACTTATTTGGGGAGCTCGTTAATGTATTGTGTCTCGTAACAACCATAGACCTAGCTCGCAAGATATAGAACGGGAAATCAGAGCAATATTCACAAGGTTGGGGAAAAGATGACTTACAAGCAAGTAACATGAGCCCATGGTAAATCCATCTTGATTGCTCGCTGGTCGTGGCTATTGAGAATTGCATAAAGCCACCAACCACATACAATAACCTTGCCAATAAAAAGGGAATGTTGACGCTCTTGCAATATTTCTATATGCCCACAGCTCTTTCGTAGAATGAATTGTGTATTTTGGTTTGTTAAAATAACCATGATAATCAAATAAAAATTTAAGCTAATGGAGTAAATAATCAAACCACGACTACGTTGAAGCCATGCCTATTCATCTTAAATTGTTAAGTCACTCAATCAATCTTCAAACAAAAACACACACATTGACACATACATATATCAAATCATGTGACAATTTAAAATAATGATATTACCCAAATTGTAAAATTGATATTCAATAATTTAGTCAAAAAATTAACGATATACCCAAATTGTCCAATTGATATTCAATCATTTAATTACCTCACCTCAAAAACTGCTTCAATGGAGGAGAAAAAGCCAGCTAGGTGATTTATTGGAGAGCTAATAATTTGTTTAAAGAGAGGAGGAAGGAGAGGAAGAAACGCTTAGGAGGAGAAAAGAGGAAAGGTCGAAAAGTCGAAAAGCACAACACATAGAGACTAACATATACCTCATCCGTTCTATTAATATTGTAACAATGGATTTTTTCCACTATTCATCACTCTTGTTTGACCATATAATATGATTTATACGTTAAGCTAAATATAGTCATGTGGGATCTTGTTGGATTCGTCTCATAAAATACTTTCACAATATCAACTTTTTTTATGATTTTTACTCTTACACAATTATAGATATTTAGTATATAAAATGTGATTTGGGATGCGTAATTTTCTCCTTGTTGCAATATTAATAGAACGGAGGAAGTACTAATTAACATTCACACCGAGGGAAGACACATAGAGACTAACAGATACTAATTAACATTAATGACTATGGCTATATTGGTAAATTAACATTTTAAGGGGTATATATGTCCTAACACTATTCATAAGAGTTTTTTTCCACTTTTTATAAGGTAGGGATGTTGAATAAAATACAACTAGTTTTTGGCCCGGGCGATGCCTCGGATCATTTTGTATATTAAAAATTATAACAAAATAAAGTGAAATATATTGGCGGTTTTATAAAAATAATATAGTATCATTTTCAAAAAAATTTAAATATAATTGAACAATTGCTACAAATATACTACTCCGTACTAAATTATGAGGACCGTATTTTGCCTAAACTCGACTCCCTCCTTTTAAAACTTGTAACTCTCTTTAGTCTTTAGACTACAAGTCTACATGAAAAAGAAAAATACTGTACTAGTATTAATGGTTGGTACAGTATACTCGACAAACATACTAATATAAGTATATACATAAACAGAAACATACTAGTATATAGAGGTGATTATTGGACAGGGTAGTCCAATGACAAAGGGGCAGGTCACATATTAAAGGGTCTTGATCCTTTAACTTTTGAATGGACATGGTTATTATTGGACTTTATGTTATAGGGTCATTGTAGGGTTTTTATTGGCAGCCCACTAACTTTAATTGATGCAATAATAACTATTATAGGGTCAGCCGGTCAACATAAAATTTTCTTGTTCAGTTGCTCAATTCATTTCCTTCTCTCTCCTCTTTGTATCCCACCCCAAGTTTTTTTTTTTTTTTTTTTTTTTTAAATTTTAATTTTTCTATAATTTTTTATAGGGAAAATTCATTGAAGAATTACCTTTTGGGGGTGTTTAGTTAGTGGGAATAGAAGATGGTAATGAGAATTTAATCCCATTTATCATAAAATTCCATGTTTGTTTGATGGGAATGAGGTTGTGACTTGTGAGGCGGGAATGAGATTGGAAATAAAAGGGTTGAATTCCCATCAAAATACAAAGCGTTTTGCGTGAGACTGGACTCACGTGAGTCCGGGCCTTATTTAAAAAGGCGCGGGCCTTCGGGATCCTTATTTAAAAAGGCGCGGGCCTAATCAACCCGACCAAAGCCCGCGCGCCATTTTATACAGTGTCTGAATTTTCGATTTCGTTTACATCATTTTTATAAAATTTCGTGCGCCGTCATTTTCTGAAATTTCATTTCGTCCAATTTCAACCACTTCATTTCCTCAAATTTCAGAGAATTCAAATCTTCAAATTTCATAAAAAAATGGAGAAATCAAATAATAAAATGATGATAGAAGGACATTCTGATTCACCTATTGAATCAATTTCTAGCTCAATTACTGCTGAAAAAGGTACAATTTAGTTCATAATTTTGATTTTATGCAATTTCGAATCATATTTAACAATTTTAAAATTATATAGTTAATGATTTCAGATTGTATTTCAAAATTATAAAGTTCTTGAATTTGAAATATGAATTTCTACTTATAAATCGCATGCAAGCCAAATTGAATTTCAGATCGTAGTAAATTTTGATTTAATATCAGATCATATTTAAATTCGAGTTAATTTCGACTTATTATAAGCAATCAATGCCAATCGAATTTCAGATCGTAGTTAATTTTGACTTATTTGAAAATCAGGCTTAATTTATATTCCAATCGAATTTGAAATCAGGATTAATTTATATTCCAATCGAATTTGAAATCAGGATTAATTTATATTTCACAAATTGTTTATATTACATGTCGCAGAAAAATAAATTTTAATTTGAATCCAGTTTTTTTTTATAATTTTAGAATTAAATCCAAATATACTAACACTAATGATGAATGCAGCAGATAATGTAATTTTAGGAGACAATATAAATGAAGAAAGAGATGATGAAGAAAGAGATGAAGATGCTGCAAGTATAATAGGTATACTATGTTATGTAAATTTATTAAATGCATTGTAATTTATTGTTGCAGACAATATAATTCCTGACTAATATTATATGAATCCTGACTGAATTAATTTTATTCCTATGGAAACCTATTTCCTAATAAAAATTAGTAAAAATAATGTAAACCTAACTATAATTATTTTAAAACTGACTATTACTAACTTAAACCTGATTATCATTTTCTATTTCCTGTTTAATATTATTTCTTTTCTTTCCAATTCCTATAATTAATAATTATCATTATCTATTTCCTGACTAAAATAATATATTTCCTGATTAATATATTGTAATTTCTAACTAGAAAAAAATTTCTGATTTGATAAAAGAAATAAAATTTCTATATGCTATGATATATCTGAATATTATTATCCTAAAACTGACTATCTTTATCAGCTTTTTGAACAACATTATCTAATTCCTGACTAACATTTCTTAATTCCTGAGTATTATAAATTTAAAAACATTTAATTACTATATATATATATCTGATAATAAAATTACTGACTATTATTATCTGTTTCCTGACTAATATTATCTTAAACCTGAAAGAGTTAATTTTATTCCTGACTAATATATTGTAATACCTGATCTAAAATATCTAATTCCTGACTAAGATATGTTAATTCCTGAGTATTATAAACTTCAAAAAACATATAATAATTTAATAACGTCATACAAAACAAATACTAAAATAAAATCATTAAAATTTAAAAATAAATTACATATTACTGAAATGTTATGTTTATTAATTCAAATATAATAATCTGTAAAACATTGAACATAAACTACTAATTACATCATCTATTTTTATTATTTTTTCCTCTCTTCCTGGTTGGATTGCCTCTTCTCTTTTTTTTTTTTTATTCTTGTTGGCTTCTTCTTCCTCAAAAATTAAACGTAATCCATCAAGAAATTCAGCCCAGTCTTGCACAATTCCATTGTGAAAACCAATATTATGCCTCATAATGTCATATGCAACCCACCATTCATTTGAATTTTGATTTCTTCTTACTATTTCTGGAATCCAAAATTTGTAATACCATAATTCATTATAATATTTACATGTACAATTAATCATTGCCTGCGCTTTGAAGGTGCACCTAGGAAAAATATGCATGCATAATATCTCTTCAACAGCTAATGTTGGATGTGCATCTTCTAAGGCATCAACTGGGTGTGGAATATGATTAGCCATCTAACCACAAAAAAAAATAAACACATAAATCATAACAAAACAAAATAAAATAAACTAACAAATGTAAGATCATAGAATGAAAAAAAATATACCTTTTGTAATAGCAGTAGTTCGCAGTAGTTATATTCTTATAAAAATGATTAAAATTCAAACTGAAGCAATTTATATTTTTATATGAATTTTTTTTCCCTTAATATAGTTTCTTGTACACTGTGGTATCTTATATATAGTGTTTAGAGCGCGAATTAGTGCAGAGTTTAGGAAGAGGGAAGGTCATGCCTTTTCAAATATGTGTTTTTCATTTATAATTAACCTCGGTTCTAGTAAATACATTTAATTTTATTCAATTAATTTTATGTCTTTTAAATGATTTTACGTGTTTTTTGAGTGTTTTGAGTGTTGATGTTTTAGAAGAGGGAAGGTCATGACTTTTCAAATTCTAATTCTTGTGTGCAATAATTTTTTTTTTTATTTCTGAATATAATTTCTTAAACCTGACTATCATTTATGTCCTGAGTATTTTATCATCTATTTCCTGACTTAGACAATTTTATTCCTGACTATTATAATCTAATTTCTAATTCAAACAATTTTTTAACTATTTTTTGAGTAATGTTTTATTACTAAAATAACAATATAATATCTGATATTCTCAAATTAATTCCTAATCAAAACATTTTTATACCTGACATACAGAATTTAATTCCTGACAAAACAAATCTAATAAATGACAAAAATAATTTAATTCCTGAAGATAATTAACATTGAACAACATATAATCAGATACAAATATTATTATTTCTGAATAATATAACTTTATTACTGACCAATATTACCTATTTCCTGATTAATATAATCCTAAAAAAGACTGAGATGATTTATTTCCTAACTAGTATTTAGTAATTCCTGATTTAAATAATCTATTTTCTGATCAAGACATGGTAATTCATAATTAATATAAATTTTATTCCTGACTACTATAATCTAATTTCTAATATAAACAATTTTTTGACTTTTTTTTAGTAATATTTTGACTATTTTTTGTCACTAAAATTAAATTAATAAAATTGTTCAATTTAATTTCTGATTTAAACAATTTTATTACTGAAATATACAATATAATATCTGATATACTCAAATTAATTCCTAATCAAAACATTTTTACACCTGACATACAGAATTTAATTCCTGACAAAACAAATCTAATAAATGACAAAAATAATCTAATTCCTGAAGATAATTACAAATATGAAGATAAATGACAACTTGTATACTTTTGTTGCAGATTATTACAAATATGACAAGGATGAAAACATAAGTAAATGTCTAGCAAGTTATACAGTATCAAACTACAATGAGGGATATGTGTTATACAAAGCTCATTCAAGATCTGTTGGTTTCAGTGTCAGAAAATCAACAAAGAGAAGAGATTCCAATGATAAAATGTATGAGTTTTATTTTAGATGTTCTAAGGAAGGACATACAAAGGGTAAAATGAAGATAGCAGCTGAACAAAATACTGTGGAAATACCCTTATTGGGTAAAACTGATGCAAAAAAAAAGAAAATATAGGGAGGTAAATGAGACAAGAACTGGATGTAAAGCCCATATTCGTTTCAAGAAAAACAAAGAAGGAAATTTCGAAGTTGTTACACATGAGTTGGAGCATAATCATGAATTGGTTATAGCAGTTCAACGACATCATCTAAGATCAGAAAGGCAAATATCAACGCCAATGTGTGAACTAATTGAGAACATGATTGAGAGTGGTATTAAACCAATGGATGCTTATAATTATATAAGCAATGAAGCTGGAGGAGAAGAATGTGTAGGTCATACTAAGAGAGATCACCTTAATTATGTATCAAGGGTGAAAATGAGTATGGTTGAAGGTGGAGACATGCAGAATGTGTTAGACACTCTTCAAGAAAGAGCAGATCAAGATCCCTCATTCTTTTATAGATTGAAATTTGGAGAAGAAAATAATGTTGTGAGCTATTTTTGGCGTGACTCCCAAATGCTTGAAGATTTCAAAGCTTTTTGTGATGTTTTAATCTTCGATACAACATACAGAACAAACAAATATGGGTTGATATGTGCTCCATTTGTTGGTATAAACAATCATTGGAAAACAGCAATGTTTGGATGTGCATTCATAACCGATGAAAAGACCGATACATTTGTTTGGCTGCTTTCAATCTTCAAAAAGTCAATGTGTGGAATTGAACCAAAAACAATCTTCACTGATCAAGATCTTGCAATGAGCAACGCCATACCAGGGGTAAGCAGTTTCTGTATTTTATATTAGGATATGTTTAGTATCAAATAAAATAATCTGACTTTAACTCTTTAATACCTGACATAAATAAGTCAATTACTGCCATGATATATATAATATCTGACTGTAAAATGAAATTATTTGATTTCTGTCTAAGTAATGACTATAACTTTACTAATATCAAATAAATATCATGTAATATCTGATGAAAATAATATTAAAACTGATGAAGAAAATAAATTTTATAATTGATATTATATATTTAATATGTAATTAAAACACTTTAATTACTGACTAACAAATTGTTATGCTTGACAAATATTGATTAATAACTGATATGATATATAAAATAGTTGACTTTGACTCTTTAATACCTGACAAAAATATATTAATTACTGCAATTACTTATTTAATATCTGACTATAAGAAGAAAGTATTTGAATATCATTTCTTCCTTATGAATTTCATGTAATTTTTGATCAAAATAATCTAAAAACTGTCTAAAATATTATTATTCCTGACAAAATGAGATTAATAACTGAAATTAAATAACACTAATTTAATTCTGAAAATATTTAATTCCTGTCCAAAATAAAGAAATATCTGTCTGTAATCATTTTATATCCGACTTTAACATAATAATAGCTGAATAAAATTTTATCATTCTTTAGAAAAACACAACAAAATGATTTTCTGAGAGATATAATTTATTTCCTGCACTTAATAATATAATACCTGAGTAAAAATATAATAATCGTGAAAGAAATAATAATATTTCTGATTTTTAATACAATGGAATAACTTAAATCACGTTAATTCCTATTATATGAAACTATTAATCTATTATCTGACTATAATACTTTAAATGCTGACTAGTATAATATTATGCATGACAAAAAATACAAGAATAACTAACGTTAAATATATAATATCTGACTGTTACTCATTAATTCCTGACTAAAATATTATTATGACTAACATAAATCAACCAATCCAAAAATGTAACAACTGACTAATAAAACTTAATTCCTGTCTAAGTTAAGCTTATTTCTGAGTTAAAAATATTACTATGCATCAAAATAATTTCCGAGTTAAAAATTTCATGTAATTTCTGATCAAAATAATCTAAAAACTGACTAAAATATTATTATTCCTGACAAAAAGAGATTACTTTAAATGCTGACTAATATTATAATGCATAAGAAAAAAATAATCCAAAAATGTAACAACTGACTAATAAAAACTAATTCCTGTCTAACTTAAGCTTATAAATGAGTTAAAAATATTACTATGCATCAACGTTATTTCTGAGTGAAAAATTTCATGTAATTTCTGATCAAAATAATTTAAAAACTGACTAAAATATTATTAATTCTGACAAGAAGAGATTAATAACTGATAAATCAAATAGCACTAATTAAATTCTGAAAATATTTAATTCCTGTCTAAAATATAGAAATATCTGTGTATAATCATTTTATATCTGACTTTAATATAATAATAGCTGAATTAACAAAAACAAAAGCATAAGTCCAACGTAATAATATTAAAATTATTGAAAAAAAATAACCTATTATATGAAAATTTAAATATACTAATATTTGTCCAACAAGTATTTTACTAAAAAAAATAAAGGCAATACATGAGAAACCAAAATAAAATCAAAGTACATTACTGAAATATACTTGATTTCATATACTATTTTGAAAAATATAATATATCAAAAAAAAAAAAAAAAAAAAAAAAACAAAACCCTAGAATCTTAATCATCTTTTAGAGATTTTAAACTTGTTTTTTCATTTGATCTTCTTTTTCTTCTTCTTGTTTCTTCTTCTGTTGATCGTCTTCTTTCTTTTTTTTGTTTTGTTCTTCCTGGAATTTTTCTTCAACCCTCTTTCTCTTACTCAGTTCTTCGCTTTTGTTCTTCTCAAAATTTTCATACAGCTTCATCAACCCATTTTTCACTCTGTCTCTTCTCTCAAGTAGATAATTTAATATCTTTTCAAAGTTATCAAAAACATTTTCTTCTGGGTCGTTTGATGAAGTAGAAGACTGAGAATTGTTTTCCATAATTGAGGAAAAAAGAAAAAGAGTATGTTTTAGGAGAGAGAATATACAGGAACACAAACATGCAAAATGTATGAACAATTCTTGGTTTTATAGACAAATATAAGAGATTAAAAAAATAATTTACTTTTAGAATAATTTTCTACGAATAATTCTTATTTTTACATTTTTGTCATCTTTATCCAAAAGAGTTGGTAAATATCTTCATGTTAAATATCTTTATTTTAAATATCTTTATCCAAACCACAAAGTACTGAGAGCAACTCTAAGTAAAGTCAAACACTAGTAAATTTTTGCTTGATATAAGTTGTCTAATATGTGAACAAAATGTGCTAATTTCTGTATTAAAATGTTATGCCTGAAAAAAATTTATTTATTACTGCCATTATATATCTAATATCTGACTATATAATGAAATTATTTGATTTATGTTGTCTAAGAAATGACTATAACTTTGCTAATTCCTAATAAATATAATGTAATTCCTGATAAATATTTTCTAAAAACTCATTAAAATAAATCAAATTGTTCTATAATTGTTGAAGAAAATAAATATATAATTGACATTATTTGTTTATAAGTTATCTAATATATGAACAAAATGTACTAATTTCTGTATTAAAAAATATTTTCCCTGAAGAAACTTCTACAATACTTGATTTATTTTATCTAGTATCTCACTAAACCACTTTAAATCCTGACTAATAAATTGTTATGCCTGACAAAAATAAATTAATAACTGACTAGAGTTATGTAATATATAACTTTGACTCTTTAATACCTGACAAAAATTTATTGATTACTGCTACTATATATCTAATAACTGACTATATAATGAAATTATTTGACTTATGTTGTCTAAAAAATGACTATAACTTTCCTAATTCCTAATGAATATCAGGTAATTCCTGATAAATATAATCTAAACACTGATAAAAATATATCAAATTCTTCTATAATTATTGCAGAAAATAAATATATATTTGATATTATTTGTTTAATATGTGATTAAAACACTTTAATTCCTGAATAGTAAATTGTTATGCCTGACAAAAATAGATTAATAACTAACTTGAGTTATATAATATCTAACGTTGACTCTTTAATTCCTGACAAAGTTTTATTAATTTCTTCCATTATTTTTCTAATATCTGACTATAAAATGAAATTATTTGATTGTTACAGGTTTATCCAAATTCAAGACATAGGCTATGTCTATGGCATTTGCAAAAGAATTTTGTATCACACTTTGGAACTTTAAAAAAACAACCCTGAATTCAAGAATATGTTTCACAAGTGCTTAAGTGGGTGTGATTCAGAATCAGAATTCGAAGATGTATGGAACAAGATGGTTCAAAAATATGGATTAGAAAAAAAAGAATGGTTTGATAGGTTGTTCGGGCTACGAGAAAAATGGTGCAGTGCTTTGAGCAAGGATATTTTCTCTACGGGAATCCTTTCATCTCAAAGAGTAGAAGTAACAAACAGAGCAATTTCATTTAAGGCTAACATAATCACTAAGCTTTTGGAGTTCTTCCATATATTTGAAGCTACTGTTAGAAGATGGAGAAGCACTGAAAAGAGTGACAACTTCAGATGTACTACTGAGAAACCAAAAACAAAAACAAAAATCTTGAACCATGCTGCTGAAGTTTATACTCTGAACTTATACAAGGATTTTAAGTTGGAATTTGAGACCAGCCTAGGAGCATATGCAAAGGAAAAGCCAACTTCAATGCAATACGCCAAATTCTTTGATGTTTCTCTTGATGAAGATTATATGCACACCTATCAAGTCATATATCACTGTCAAAACAATGAATTTATGTGTTCTTGTATGTGCTTCATAGAGACTGGATTGCTATGCTTTCACATTATCAAGATAATGCAAATGTACAACATACATTCTATACCAGAGAGATACATTCTGAAACGTTGGACCAAGCTTGCTAAATCAAGGATATGGGATGAGAATGAATCAGGTACGTACATACTTTGTTATTTTAAATTTTTTACTTTCCTATTTAGTATAAAATAAAAATATCTTTATTCCTGAACTAAATATTTTAATTACTAACATAAATAATTTACTGACATAGAAATGCAACAGCTAACTTAAATAGTATAATACCTGTCCTAGGTAATCTTATTCTTGATATATTAAATCTAATTTCTGATTGAAACAATTTTTTTCCTGAAATATACAATCAAATTCCTGAAATATTCAGCTTAATTCCTGATTAAAATATTTTAATATCTGACATACAGAATTTAATTCATAACAAAACAAATCTAATAAATGACAAAAATAATCTAATTCATGAAGATAATTTACAATGAACAACATATTATAATCAGATTCTTATATTATTATTTCTGGTAATCATAGTTTAATATCTGATACAGATATTATTATTTCTGATATAAAATCAGATTTATTACAAACATAATCTTAATATTAAAAAACTTAAACATTGCTACCATTTTCTTCTTCATTAGGAAGCTTTTCAGTACCATCAGCATTAAAAATTCTAATGTAAATGGTATCACGATCATGGTAAATATCAAGTCTGTCTCCAGGAACTATGTTGTTAGTAGCTACAAAGTTTTCCCATTCACGATCAACCAACATACCACCATACCCTGTATCTTGTGGTATGCTTATGACTCTTACTTCCCAAAATCTATCTTCTCTGCCATTATTTCCAGGATAGACTCTAACATGATGCCTGAATCTTAGAAGAAATAACTTCCATTCTGCAGGAAGTGGCTGAAATTAAAAAAAAAAAATGAAATCATTAAGTTTTTACTAAAACACAAAACAAATTTATAAATTTAAAACTTAATGTAAAATATATTTACCATACTAAGGCAATGAATTGTCTTGAAAGTAATAGTGCATTTTTCTTTATTTGCGTAGAAATCAGCCATTATGTTAGAACTCTTGATTAGATGAAGAAAATATAACTTATTGTTACAAAACTGCACCTTTTATAGAAACAATGTATATATTAATATAACTCTTTTAATAGAAAAAACTTGATTTAGAACAGGCTTTAAATAGAGAAGATTTATGTATGAACAACAATAATTAATCTGTAATTTAACAGAAAAAATTATAATCTCAGTAAAATTTAAATGACTTTTTAATGATGCAATAAATTACTTTTTATAGATTAGAATGACTTTTCAATGATGCAATAAATTACTTTTCAGATTTATAGAACTTTTTCATGACTTTATTAAATTTTGTATGACTTTTTTTAAGAAATGCAACAAATTTTGTCAGAAAACATATGACTCAAACAGAAAAAAAAATATCATGGCATAGCTTATTGATGACTTTTCTGATACTATAATATTGTTTTAGCAGAAAATTATAACATTATTCTTGAGTAAAATTTTTTTATTACTGACAAAAATGTAGTAATCCGTTTTTTTTTGTTTTTGGTTAGGAAATTCAACTACAGATCATTCATTAATAAACACTCCTTGGAGGCAATCAATAACAAAGAATTTTTACAACCTTGTGACAATATGTCAAGGGAATGAAGAAGCATCAAAAATATGTGATGATGCTTTGGAACAAATGTACAAATTTGTAAGGAAAGTGTTCCAAACAAATGAAGAAAAAAATCGTGAACTTGATGAAGAAGAAGAGAGAAGAAATACAGTAAAAGATCCTAAACGACCAAAAACAAAGGGAAGGCCAAAGAAGAACAAAAGAATTAGAGGATATTTTGAAAGAAGAAGAACAGCAACAAGAGATCCAAATGAGTTTGGAACAATAACTCCTAATCCACAACTCATTTCATTCATCCCTATTGCTGCATTCTTCTATCATAAAGCCAATCTTCAAATTTTTTATTTTATTATTTAAGATAATTGTAAACAATACTATATTTTGGCATTTTAAGGTTTGATTACTTCTGAAAAAAAATTATTTTATTTTCTGATTAGATCAATATTATTCCTGACTAACCTTACTTTATTACTGACTTTAAAAGTCTTATTGCTGAGTAACTGAAGTTTATTCCTGACAATCAAAATTTTATTCCTGACTAAACTAATTTTAATCCTGATTTAGACAATTTCATGCCTGATTTAATATCTGATAACTCAATTTTATTACTGACTATTACATTTTAATTTCTGATAACAGAGTTTTAATTCCTGAGTTAATTCTTGACTTCTAGAATCTTATTCTTAAGTAAACTAATTGTATTACTAACTAACACAATATCATTCCTGACTTTAAAAATCTTATTCCTGATTAACTCAAGTTTATTCCTTACTTACTCAAGTTTATTCCTGTCTAAATGAAGTTTATTCCTGATTAAATCAAGTTTTTTCCTGACTAACAAAATTTTTTTCTTCACCAAAAGAATTTAATTGCTAACATAAATAAAATAATTCCTGAGAAGAGTAATTTAATTTATGACAAACATATTCTTCATTTTAAGTTTGATATTTAAAATTTTTAAAATTAACATTTGATATTAATTTCTGACACAAGTACTTTAATATCTGACTAATATATAGATGTATGATTAATAGAAATTGGATTTAATAGAAAATATATACATATATAAACCAAATTTATAAGTATCTATACAAAAGAAAACTAATGTCTAACTACAAAAAAACTTAATGATATGTACATGTATGATTAATTGTTTAAAAAAAAAAAAAATCTAATCTTCCTCTTCATTTTGCTGAAGCTGTTGATCAATTTCCAATTGCTGCTGCTCTTTTTCTAGTTGTTTTTGCATCAACTTCCACTGCCTCTCTTTTTCCTTTTGAATGGCTTCCTTTTCTTTCTCATATTGGGCCTCTAGCTTCTTTCTTGCAGGTTGAGCTTTCCAAATTTTGTGCTTGTTAATTGAAAACTCAATGCAATCATTCCACAATTTCTTCCGCAAAAAATTCTCTTCTCTAGTAGCCATCTGATAAGCAAGTTGGCATCTATATATCTTCCGATTTTGCTTCTACAAATTTATATAAAAAACAAAATAAGAACACTAAAAAACAATAGGTATAAATCCAAAAACAAAGGAGAAAAAATACTTACATATTTTAAGTCAACAAGACCTCCAGTTATACCATTGTAATTTTTCATACACATTAATGCAAAAAGGCCACAATCCTCATTTTCATGGGTTGTTTGCCATGTAAACTTAGGTTCATGCCATTCCAATTGTTCCAAATTTGTGTCACCATGTCGATGTTCATTCTTTTTCAAAAAAATACCAACAGCTCTAATCTATAATTATAAATATATAAATTTTAAAATTTAAAAGCATCTAAAAGTATAATTTTCACAAATTTAATTTAAAATTATCTTACCAGCACTCTGTCTATTCCATTTAATTTATCTCAATCAATATCAGTCCTGTTATTTATCCAATCTATTCTTGGACCAATACAATCAATGAAATTGAAAACCAGCAGAGTATGATGATTATCGAACGCAATGGGAAAGATTAGCTGCAAAATAAATAAAACATAATTTTCACAATATCTAACACATTTATTAACTGACTAAAAGAAGCAAATATCGGATTAAAAGATCATAATATCTGAGTAAAAAATTTATATTCCCGACTTACAGAATTTTATTACTGACTAACACAATTTATTTCCTGACTAAAACAATTTTATTCCTGGCTAAAACAATATTATTCCTGACTAAAACAATTTAATTCCTTACTATACAATTTTTTTCCTGACTAACACAGTTTAATTACTAACATAAATAAGTTATTTCCTGATTAAAGTAATATAATTCCTGATTTAAAATAATATAAAATCTGACTAATAAAATCTTGTATCATACTAGGTTTAGCTTATTCCTGAATATACAATATAAAAAGAAGAAATAAAGTTAAAAATTTACCAAATCGGCTTCGGCTACGTTGAATGAAGGAAAACGCTTAACCCACTTGCAAATGCTGTCATAAATGTCCTCACCTTTATGCATATTCAATTGACAATCCATCTCCATTTTTACCTATTCCTCTTTACACTTATTATACTCTACTGAGTTATTTTTCAAAGTTTTCAAAATTGCCTCCTTTTTCTTTATGTTAGCAACTTCTTTTCTGTAAGTTGCCCTTTTTTCTAAGTATCTCCATGTAAGATTCTGCAAAACAAAAAAATATATTAAATACAGTATATTATAAATAAAATTTATTTCTGAGTGAAGTAAAGAAAGAAAAAAAAACTTACAGCAACTTCAGTTTGAAAAACAAATCTTTTATATTGAAAAACTCCTCTGTCAGTTTTTTTACTCTCTTCAATGTTGAGCACAGTAGCCCAAGTATCATGAATAGCAGAATTAACCTACTCAGACAGACGTAGGGAACATAACTCCTCCTTTACCAAAATAAGATCACTTTGTTCAGGATCTTCAGTGCGAAACTGACAGATAACAGTACCTATATCTTGTACGTAAAGACTGTTGTTACGCCTCTTAACTCCCTCATCTTCACCAGTAGGATCTAACTCAAGCTGCTCAAAATAGTGCATAAAAAACAAGTAATCACACATGCATAATTCATGTTCAATCAATCTTTTTAGATACAAAGGCTTGTTTTCTTGCAAATTCCTACACACAATCTTGTCTTTATTTTGAATTGGAATCTTGTGAATAGGTGGTAGAACCCAACCTAAACCACCAGCTGCTACCAATTTCTCCTCCTGCCTTTGTCTTAATTCATGAATTCTCTTCTCTTTTTTTCCAGAATATTTATCAGCTGCTATCATAGTAGATTCACCAGGAACATCTGTAGAACTAGGAATTTTATCAACATCAATTAACTCAATGTGTGTTTTGGGAGGCTGTTTTTCTGATACTATAAACTCATCATCATCAATACTAGGAGGAGCAGGAGTTTTATCTACTAAAATAATGTCACCAGTAGCAGCAGTAGGAGAATCCAAAGGAATAGAATCAATAGGAATAGGAATAGATTCAGTAGCAACAGTTTTGTTCCTCAGCAATTCTAAAACATCACATGCATCTCTAGGCTGAGGTTGTTCTTCCTACAAGGAAAAAAAAATATAATTATCAAACAAAAGTCTTCTAAATCATGACAATAATAATCTATACTACATAATATAAATTACTGACTAACACAATCTAATTAATAACAGTGACTAGTTTATTCCTGATGAACTCAATATAATTCCTGAATACAACAAGTTTATTTCTGACTAACTCAATCAAATTTCTAACATAAAGAATTAATTCCTGATATAAGTAATTTAATTCCTGACAATGACAATTTTATTCCTGACTTACTCAATCTTATTCTAATTCACTCAGTATTCCTTAGAAAAATATATAATTTTTGACAAAATCCATTACCTGATGACCTTGATAAATAGCTTAAGCGAGTTCCTTTGTAGCTTTAGACTGAATAACATCATCAGATTTAGTAAAAACCTGAAAGCATATGAATAATACAAATAAAAATAAATACAATAATATAGAATAATAAACAAATTTATTTATATAAAATATGATAGTTAAATGTAATAACTATTAAAATAAATTATTGAGTTAAAATACAAATATTACACCTTAGATGTGCTGTCATCTTCCTTGTTTTTATCATTTTCTTTTTCAGAAGTTTCTTGAACTTCTTTTTCAGTAACTTGTGCATTTTCTTCTTGGGATACTGGTGTATCTTGAGAAGTAGGAGGAGTAGGAGTAATTAAATGAAATCTAGGCAAAGAAGTATCTCCCTTGAGGAAATTCCTCCCTTCTTGCACAAGCCTAGCCTGATTCTCATTCATAGCAGATGAATAAATCTCATTGAGTCCCTTGGGTTTCTTTGGTGTTCTTGGAGGTGATGTGGAACTAAGTAGACCTTCATTACTAACTGAATGCACCTCTTTTTCTGATGGTGTTGTGCCTTCAACTAATTCTGGTTCTGCGATTGTGTCTTCAACATCACTTCCTTGAACATTATTCAAACCAAGATCATCTACCTCATTCTCTGGTTCTGTGCTTCCTTGGTTTGCATCCTCTAAATTTTGCTCTGCATCTTCAATTAGATCTTTTTCCAAACCAAGATCAGAAATAACATCATTCACCTATACAAAATAAAGAATAATATCAAATATATATCTAATATGATTTTAATAAGTATAAAAAAAATTATAATAAATGTAATCAAACTTACAATTGCATCAGCCTTAAGTTTTATTTTATCAAACTGATCCAAATCAGTAGCTAAAGTTTTAGTCTGCATTGCAACTTCAACTATTGCATCAATTTTTGCTAAAAAATCATCATTAGAATAGAAATCATCCTCTCCTTGAGATTGAGATTCTTGTGAATATGATTTTGCTTCATCCTTCAAATCAATAGCAAAGTCTATTTGGTTCTCTGATACAATCTTCAAGTCTCGACCAAATTTCATCATTTTCTTCTTCACAGGCTAATCAACAAATAAAATAAAAAATGAATAAGTAAAATGTAAGAAAGCAACATAATTGTTATTCCTGACTAATAGTTTCTTATTAGTAAAATGTAAGAAAATAGCATAATTCTTATTGCTGATAATAGTAATCTAATTTCTTAGAGTGTTTATCTTATTCCTGACTAATAGTTTTTTATTCCTGACAAACAACTTAATTTCTGATAAAAGGAATTTAAATCCTGAACAGATACTAATCAAAATAAAATAATAGATGTAAGAATAATATTAGATAATGCTAATTTTTGATAGAAAAAGTATAATTCCTGATAATATGGTAGAAAATCCTGACAATAATAATGTATTCCCAAATTACAACAATGTAAATAAATCAACAATAACCTTAATATATTAATTTCATTTCCTGACCAAATTTACCATATTCTTGACTTATAGTATCATATTACCGACTAATAGTTTCTTATTGCTGACAAGTACAACTTAATTTCTAATTACTGATAATTCCTGACAAACATATACTATAATCCAAATAAAATATTAGAAAATGCTAATTACTGATAGAAAGTACATAATTCCTGATAATATAATGTTAAATCCTGACAATAATAATACATTATCAAATCAACAACTTTAATATATTAATTTAATTTCCTGACAAAATTTACCATATTCCTGAATAACAGTTTATTATTCCTGATAAAAGTATTCTAATTTCTAACTAAAATTATTAATGTTGAATAGCCTGATAACAGTTTATTATTCCTGATAAAAGTATTCTAATATCTAATTAAAGCAAATTATACAAATCTTAAAATATAATAAAAAGATAGCAGTTTTAACTTACATCGATATCCATATTATCAATTTCAGCATCAGTAGGAAACTCTTTAGGAATCTTGTACATTACATATCTAGATTTGTCATCTATATCCTTCAATTCAAAGCTAGTAGATTGTACAACCAGATCTTCCTTCTTTCTTTCTTTTTTTTATCCAAATATTCATCTTCATCACTGTCTTCAATTTTAAACTCAATACTGTCCAGCCTTAAACTTTTAAGAAGAGCCTGTTCAGATTTGCCAGCATATTGTTTTGGTGAGGCAGCAGGGTACAGTTTCACAGTACCATAATCCATATTTTCAGCAACAGACTTAATCCTCTGGTTCAAACTCTCACAGGTCCAGTTCAAAATAAACGACTTGCGATGTAAAGTTGTCCCAAACTCAAAGTTTTGTAAAAATGCAATTACAAAAGCAACTAAACAGCCATTTACTTGTTTAGATTTTGTTTTCAACTCCTTCCCTTCCTTTTTTTTCAAAACAAAGGCTTGGAAATCTGCTATTGACGCACATAAGAAGTCCATAACACAACCAGCCCAGTTGAAAGCCTTAATGAAACGCACATCTTCTAAAGATTTGATGATATTAAAATTAGGAGACTTATCACCAATTGGAGCAAAAAATGTAGACACAGCAAACATAACAAACAACTTTTTAAAATCAGCACCACCATCTCTATATTTCTCAAACATCATCTTATAAGTAATAATATTCACATATGTCTTCTTCTTCTTCCTACCCTGAACAACTTTTTCTTCTGTTTTCCTCTTCTTTTGCTTCTGTGCTTCACCTTCATTTCCCTGTTCAGAGTCATCCTCTATATCCAAACCCAAGAACCTCCTCCACTCTATCTTCAAATATTCATCAGGATTGATTGATTTCTTTATTTTAGAAATCTCTTTCACAGGTATATCAGTAAAAGGAATACCCAACACATCAGCAATATTAGAACTATCAATATGAATTGCATGTTCATTTTTACCAACAATAAGATTTCTAGCATGAGGATTAAAATGAGTTACTATATAGTTGTACAGCTGATGATTGATATTGTCCTGCAAATTCATTTGAAGCAATCCACCAAAACCAATGTCTATAACATCCTTTTTTTGCTCATCACTAAAATCTTCCATAATTGTACAAAGATAACTAGGACCAGATTTAGTACCAATTTCAAGGTCTGAAATATCATCTTCAGTAAGAGCACTGAAAAATAAAAAACATGAATAAGACACACTTATTCCTGAAAAAAATTATGTTATCCCTGATAACAGTAAACTTATTTCTTAGCATAATTATCTTTTAAAACATTTAATTCCTGACTATTATAAATTTTAAAACATATAATTATTGTATGTAATACTGATATTACAATTCCTGAGTATAATTATCTATTTTCTGACTAATATTATCTTAAACCTGACTGAGTTATAATATATGTGAATATTATTATCCTAAAACTGACTATCCATATCTATTTTCTGACAATAACTATCTAATTCCTGACTAATATATGCTAATTCCTGAATGTTATAAATTTTAAAACATTTAATTACTGTATCCAAAATTGATATTACAATTCCTGAGTATTATTATCTATTTTCTGACTAATATTATCTTAAACCTGACATTGTTATAATATATGTGAATATTATTATCCTAAAACTGACTATCCATAACTATTTTCTGACAATAACTATCTAATTCCTGACTAATATATGCTAATTCCTGAATGTTATAAATTTTAAAACATTTAATTACTGTATCCAAAATTGATATTACAATTCCTGAGTATTATTATCTATTTTCTGACTAATATTATCTTAAACCTGACTGAGTTATAATGTATCTATATATTATTATCCTTAACTGACTTTCCATATCAATTTTCTGACAAAAACTATCTAATTCCTGACTAATATAATCTAATTCCTGGGTATTATAAATCTAAAACATTTAATTACTGCACATTATATTGGTATTACAATTCCTGACTATTATTATCTGTTTTCTGACTAATATAATCTTAAAACTGACTGATTTAATTTTATTCCTGAATAATATATCATAATACCTGATCAAAAAAATCTAATTCCTGTTTAAGATATGCTAATTCCTGAGTATGATAAATTTGAATACAGACAACAACAACTTAATTTCTGATGAAAAACATCTAAATACTTAAAAACATATACTATTATCAAAATAAAATAATACAATTAAAGATAATATAATAAAATGCTTATTTCTGATATAAATAATATAATTCCTGACTATATAATAGTCAATCCTCAAAACAATCAAAATTAAAACTAATGTAATTACATCAAAAATAACATAATCCTACACAAGAATATTCAAAGTAAAAACAACAATTTACATTTCATCGAACACCTGGTGTGCATCTGAATATACAAAACAATATTTTTCCGAATTTAAAAGAATTTATTTCGAATATCACACCTCACAGATCGACTTCTTTTAGAACCTTGTTTAGGACCACGCTTCTTAGGATGCTGTGAATCATCCCTACAAAACAAGAACAAGAATAAAAAAAAATTACTGACAATTTTTTTAAAAAAACGAATAAGCAAAAAATAACTAAAAAATTTATTAACCTTTCTAGAATTTCAACTATCTTCGGAGGCTGTTTTGATGATCGTTTAGTTCGTTTCATATAAACTTTTAAAGGAGAATCATCAACAGGAGGAAGGCCAGCCATTAATGTAGGTGAGGAAGACGGAATTTAGGGTTTATGTAAAAAAAATAAAAATTAAGTACATGCAAGTAAAATATAAGCTAGAAAATGAAGGAGTGATGCGAAATTTTAGGGAAAATGTAGTTAAGTTGAGAGTAATGGAGTGTAACTGCAGAAAACGTGGGGAAGAAGAAGGAGGAGAAAGGCGGAACGTTGGAAGACGTTTTTTTTTTAAAAAAAAAAAATCAAAAAATGATTGATAATTAATAGTCGGGCCGCTCGCGGGCCGAACTATTAAAAAACAGGCCGCGCGCGGGCCTGTAAGTAGAACGGACTCACATGAGTCCGTTCTACACAATATTTTTCGATCAAAATAATACTTGGTAGGGGGTGGTATTAAGGGATGGAAATTGGAAATTGATAAAATGACAAAATTGCCATTAATGAAAAGGGGTGTGAAAGATATATTACTAAGGATATTTAGTAGATTTATTATTTATTCCCTACATATTCTCACTTTGCTACCAAACAAGTTAATTGACATATTTTACCAATTTCCAACCACCAATTCCCAATCCCATTCCCACTCTTTAGAGCATCTCCAATGGTATACAAATAGGGACTTGCTTGCAAATTAATTAAAATTACAAGCATGTAGTTTACCATTGGAGTGGAAAATTGATGTAGCTAGATTAAGCAACGTTGCTCAAACAAGCAACATTGCTTGATTTTTCAATGATAATATCACCCATTAAACATATGACATGTGTATAATAAAAACTATTTTAATTATTTATATTTATTCCAAGCTACAATATGTTACAATTAACCATTGGAGCACTTTGTAGCTACAAAATATATTAGCTCCAATATTTGATGTGGCAAGATATTGTAGCTTACCATTGAAGATGCTCTTATTCCCCCAATTCCCATTCCCACATGCCAAACGCCCCGTTTTAGTTTCCTACAAATGTTTCCACTCTGCAAGTTCATCGAAAAATTGATGTTCATTACTGGGCAAATTCTTCGATTGGAGAAGAATTGATGTTCTGCTGAAAATTTTCTAGTACCATATTTTGCTGATGGTGGTATATGGAGCCCAATTATTACCCTTTTAATTAATCCCTGACCCGACCCGCCCCTAACCCGCATAACCCTAGCCCTGACCCTATCCACTGATAATTTATAATTTATAAACAAAATCTTTCCCCACCTCAAATTAGTCCGTTTGATTATTATTTGTTCCCATTAATTCGTGTCTTCAAAGAGTTCAACTTTAAACCCACAAATTTATTTGCTACTCTGTAATTAATGATTTTCCAATGACAACACTTTCCCTTGTATCCTTCACCACTTCAACCTATTTTTGCCATAATCCAACAAATATTTTTCTTCCAAAATCATCTAAACCCATCAAATTTCACTATCTAAAAAGCAACAAAAACGTTAGTTTTCATCAAAATTGCTTGAATATTGAGCTATGTGCTTATAGAAGAAAAGGATTTTTGCATGATATGAGAATTAGTGAAAATGGGGTTTTATGGGGAAATGAGAAGAAGTTGAGGTCGCAAAAAAGGGTTGTATTGGTTAAATTTAATCAATTTCCTGATAATTTTAATGGTGGGAGTGGTGGTGGAGGTGATAAGAGAGATGATGGTACTACTACAAGAGTGTTGGTTAATCTTGCTTTAGCTGTGGGATTGACTTATCTTACTATGACTGGCCAACTTGGTTGGGTTCTTGATACTATTGTATCCCTTTGGGTAACTCTTATCTACTCTACTTGTTTCAATCAATTATGTTTATGTTTGTCTATTAAATTAGTTATGGAGTTGTTTATTTGGATATTAATTTGTCTTGTGAGTGTTTGCTAGTTTGTGGGAGTTAAGAGTTATCGGGTTTATTGTTCGTGTTTGTGAGATTGATCAATATCGGATATTAGCTCATGGTGACATGCTCATTTTGAGTCTCAGCATGTTTGTTTAAAGTTTTGGACTTTAGGATTATTGGGTGTGTGGGAAATTTTTGGTGGAGGTATTCTAATGCTTAAATTGTAAATTGTATTGTTTTTTTGAGGTTTTGAGTTGGGCATTGTGTTGTTTGAATTGGGGTTTTGTGTAAGAACTTTTGGGTTATTTGGTATGTGAAAATTTGGGAAATTTAAGTTTGAACTTTTGGTTAATAATGTGTATTGTATAAACTAGAGCTATGAGGTCATTGGTTGGCCAAGAAACTTGAATTGGTTGGTTACTTTTTGGCTTCGATAAGATGTCGAATGCTCGTTTTTTACGTTTCAGATGAAGAATGAGCTGTTTTTTAAAATGTGTGGTTTGTAGTCTTTGTACCGTTTACCAACATCAAATAATTGAGAAATTGGGAAATTTAAGTTTGAACTATTGTTAATGTGTGAGGGTTTCAATTGGTATTTGATGGCTAGACACTTGTAATAAATTTGTGGTTTGATTCATACCAACATCAAGTAAATATGGGATATGCTGCTGTTATTGATAAGTTGCTATGTAGAACTGTTGTTCATTGTTGAGAGAGTGAGTGGAAATTTGATATCTGCATGGAAAATACTTTACTCTCTTTGATAATGCCAGATGGCCTGATCACTTGGAGATAGCTTGTCAATTCGGGTGGTTATTCATTCATGGTCAATAAAACTGCACAATAATATGTTTCTGTTTTTTAAATAGTTAAGGAAATAGTTTATTGCTGTTTGTTACTAGGACTGGTATATGCATAACAGGGGACTGAAACAAAAGAGGATTGCTTGGTATTGTTTGGGAGGAGAAATTTTTGGGTGGTAGGCATCCCTTGGTTGTGGGGTTAAGAGAAAGAGACGCATGGGAGGGAGAGAGAGTGAAGAAGTTTATTGAGGTATAGGAGGAGATTAATTGAAGAGAGAGCAAGTGGTGATTTGGGAGGAATGCTAGTATAGCTTTTATCTAAATATGGTCAATGTTTATCGATGAATTGTTATAATTTTGATGTTTGGTAAATGCAGATGACTTTGTAATTGCATTGCCTGTATATACTGTCAAATTTCTCTTTCTCTCTCTCTCTCTCTCTCTCTCTATATATATATATATATATATATATATATATATTTTTTTTTTTTAAATTTTTTTTCCTTTTTTTCATAAGCTTATACTTGTATGTTGATAAAAGACTTATTATGTGCACTTTAGAATGTTTACCTAAGCTTTGTAAGTTCCACTTTGCATGCCAGCTCCATTTATTCTTGTTTCGCAGCTGGGGGCTTATGCATAACTCCTTGCCCATACAGCCAGACTGGAATAAACGGTAGAAGGTTTCAAAGAATCTCTATTATGTTATAACCTGTTGCTCATTTCAACATCTTAGCTCTCACAGCTAGGGATGGTTCTGGGACAAAGAGACAGGTGTAGGGAAGGGGTCCCCATAGTACCTGCCTAGGATTTTCTCCACCCTTATCCACCCCATGCCACCATTCTTAATATTGTCTACCATTTTGACCTGGCTGGTAAAACCTTCTAACCCATGCTCACATGGATATCCATTGCCGGCTTAACCTGTCTGCATTACCTGCTTCAACTGAATACTTTTTAATCCATTCAAAGACAGAAAAAGTAACATTAAAGGTCTGTATTCCAAAAATTAATCAGCAGTAAAGGATGATCTAGCATCATAAGGAGAAAACATAAAATAATCTTTGATCTGTCAGCAAAAGAAAATAATGGATATGGGTAGAGAAAAACTAAAGTTTTCTTAAAAATCATTACATCATGAAATTCAAGATATAAAACAGATACAGTTGAAATCTTCATGGTGCATTACTGCCATGTTAACATAGTTCATAGTGATTAGATTATGAAGATTTTAATAAAGATACGAGAGACCTAACTGTCAGCCCAAACTTATCACAACAGGCTAATATTCTAAATTTGTAATGAATGGTGTCTTTATTAGAGTTTGACCTAATATAGAAACAAAATTTTCCAAGATCTCAAATCACCGATAGCAAGGCCTTCCAAGATATTTTGCAATTTGATAGCAGTGAAGCAAAAATGGAAGCTAGGAATTCATGAGAGAAAGCTCTGTTATTCGAACTTGGGTACCCAGGTTTTTATCTTCATTTTGTTGTTTGTATTGGGTGTTGTTGCGAATTTGCTCCTTTGAAAATGATTGTCTATTGAATATTTCTCTTGTTGTTCATAGCAATACATGTTTTCATCCCTTCATGTAACAATCATGTAGTGGCTTCAATGCATGAATTTATTGTTGTCAATCTTGTCATTATTCATAAATTACTCTTTTGAAAATGGAATAATCTGGAAGATGGTTGATTGGTATAGGGTTAGAATCCCTAATTTCAATTTCGGCTATTTCGCCTTTTGCCATTCACATAATCATTGCATTAATTTTTTTGTCATTAGTGAACTTTATCAAGCTTATAAGAAATTGTCCTATGTTGTCATTTTGGTGCTGTGGCTGTGTTGCGCATGCTAAGTATCGTATACAACATGTAATCACTTTTCTTATGTTTGTCGTCGTCATGCTAATCTACATTTAGGCATTTGACTTTGCTCGATCAATATTGTATGAAAGCTGCCGTATTTAAAAAATGTATTGCTAAAAGGGAAACTTTTACCTTTGCTGACTTTCCACATTGTGCTTATGCAGCTGCTGGCAATAATTATACCTGTAGTTGGCTTAGGAGTGTTCCTATGGTGGGCAGGAAGAGACATAATTCAAGACAGTGTGAGATATTATAAATTAACTTACTTTTCTGCTTTTGCTATGATATGTAAAGCTTTTCTTGCCTAATAATCCTATATATAATGTTGGAGTGTGGTAGCTCTCTTTGGAAGATCAAGGAACTTTTTTTTAAGCAGGGTTTCTTGACCAGTTTAGCTTATTTATGGCAATTGCTGAATTGCGGTTCCTGTGAGTGAAAAGAAAATTCACTTTTTCATACTAGTCATTTTATGTTTGGTCCTTCTTCATATTTTCTTCCCAAGTCCCACCTAGACTCCTATATATAGTGAATTAAATCCTGACCAGATTTTAAAGGTTTCGAGCTACCATGACCATAATATCATGTAGTGAGAACTGCGTACACTCTGCATCACCTGAGAAAATGAATCCTTGACCAATAGTGTGATTGTCATTGCATTTTTTATTTATATAAAATTCTGCGTTCAGCTCCTTCCATTCTTCTATACATACCCTTTCAAAATCTAATACCAATATGCTTCTATCTCTTCATCTTTTATATGATACCTTTCTTGATCAATAGCATGTAAATCAGTAAATGGTTATAGTTATATGAATCTTTGGAAGAACTGCATTGCTGAGTGAGCTTGCCAAGATGTGTTGAAAGTTCGGAACATATGAACAGTAATGAGCATACCAGAAGCTCAGACGTGCTTGTGTTTCTATTGATTTAGCTAAATTTTAGGTGGTTTCTGTAAGTAAAGTTGTAAGCGATCTCCTAATTGTGTTAGCAATATAATTATGGATGGAAATAAGCAGGAATTCTAATGAATGTTTGTCATTCCTTTTATAGATGATCTTATTGTATTAGTCGTTGAATGGAATGGCTTTTAAGAAGTAATTTCATTATTAGTTTCCCATACCAAGCTGTCAAGCACAAATTATGTATACAGGTTAGCTAAGCACAATATCACATTATGTAGGAAGTGTTTACATTGCCTTTTCCTCCATTATGTCAATATGCTAAATGTGCAATTCTTGGTCTTGAATAAAAATTACTGGTCTACAGCTATATGTTGCTTTCTTTGACTAATGAGTATCTGTATGGTGTATATATATGCAGTGTCCAAACTGTGGTAATGCTTTTCAGGTTTTCAAGTAAGAAACCGCTCAATTGCTTAACAAATATGATTATTGCTATTGCTATTGCTATTGCTATTATTATTATTATTATTATTATTATTATTATTATTATTATTATTATTATTATTATTATTATTATTATTATTATTATTATTATTATTATTATTATTATTATTATTATTATTATTATTATTATTATTATTATTATTATTATTTATTATTATTATTATTATTATTATTATTATTATTATTATTATTATTATTATTATTATTTTATTTTTTTGATTTACTAATGGTGTCTAATGTCAGATCAACTCTAAATGATGAGCCTCAGCTATGCCCATATTGCGCTCAACCCTTCTCAGGTAAATAATGTTAGTTTTAATTTGTTGTAGATTGTTGAGTAGCTATCTAAATTCCAGTAATTGTATTACAATCAGATCAAAATTCTTTGGAAGATTCTTTGGTATACCGTCACCATGTCATATATATACTCTACGTAGACTGACTGAATGCATAAAGCCTTTCACTGACAGTGCTCAATTCACCACAACTGCAGCACCCAACATTTTTTATATGATTTCTCGTTACTCGTGCTAGCATTCTCACTTCTGATATCTCCAAGTATTGTCCTTCCAAACCGATCAGAGTTCAGGCTGTAATGAAAGGTTATTTCATTTTGAAAAAAGAAATAAAAAGCAACACTAGTTTTCACGCTTTACAAAGACTTCAAAAATATTTGTTTATTTTTGGCTATATTATCAAGAATACACATTCAAAGCTTACAAACTTCATGCTAGTAACAGTTAATGTTGCATTGATCTGAAACATAGGGAGTGTTATAATTGCAAGAATACATTTGATTATAATTTATAGATGCATATAGTTTTATGGAGGAAGAGATTGTTTTGGGTGTGAGCTTACGTAAACTTATCTGAGCTATAAGAACTTACTAAGTTCTTTAGTACTACTGTAGTTGTGAATTGAACTTAAATTGCTCTTATCAACCCTTATCAAAACTTATTGGCATCACATGAAGGATTAATGTCTAATTTTATTTAGATCTACCAATCTCCAAGATTTTTTTTTTTGCGTAGAAGCAGTCAGACCCTACATGAACCTTGACCAGAATATACTCATTGTCTTTCTAAAATTAACTGCTCACTAATTCTCAAAATATTCTGCCAGTCTGCCTTGGTTCTTTTTATTTCTACAGTGGTCAGAGTCTTCTTCTTTCTTTAAGCAGCTCTGAATTGAGATAGTGTTTTCTTATTTACTTCTATGCTTAAAACTTTCTCTTCATTGTTCAAAAATCTTTTCTATGTGGTTGCAGTTTTTTTTTTTTTTTTTTTTTTTTTTTTTTTTTTTTTTTTTTTTTATAACAATGTTCTGTAATCTATAAAAATTTGCTGATATGAAATGAAGAGGAATATTAAAAAGACATGCAAAAGAAGGTATGGTATGCAGGTGTACAAAGAGGGTCAGGACTTTGGAGTTGTCATGCCCTTAAGCTATGATTTATGATTCCATCTATAGATCAATAAAAGCCAAGTGCCTCATAATGTAATACCTGACTCCAAAACGATTCCCGTGTAACAAAATTCTGCTCGAAAATCATCATTTCCTTATCCTCCAGTGCATCAACATTTGAAACAGAGTCATCTTTCACACTTACTGATCTTCCCCCTTTTCTTTCTTCCTTCCACGAATCCACACCACTAAAACTTTTCTGCCCTTACTAGATGTACTGATGATGACCAGTTTTCTTTGGAGGTTGTCTCGTCTCTCCTCCTCACAAGTTTATGTGTTGGATAAATTCTCAGCTTACATTCAATTTATCATGGCATTATGGCTCTCAATAAAATTACATCTCTTATTAATATTCTGGAGATTGAGTGGTCTTTTAGCTTATTTCTGGATTACTCATATATGCTTAGGGGTTGATGTGGAGGATGGGGTCTCCATAGCTGGGAAAACGCTCCCCTCACCCCCCCTTCCCTCGTTCCCTGTCCTGGGTTCATGAGAATGTTCTGAACTTCTTAAGACACCTTTGTCTTCTAAAGCTTTATGCTTTCTCTATAGTTTTTACAACAACAATAAAAAGTGAACTTATAACAATCAGTTCTCTTGTTAGGAGTTGCAATGTGTTTTTGGTTTTCTGCTATATCTAGGTTGTCTCTTTGAGGATTATAATGCATTGGTTGTAATAAGCTGAATGACATATTCTTTTTTATGGAGGCTGCAATATTCACCTCACTATTTGCTAAGTTTTCTTCTGCAAAATTATAATGCATTGGTTTATGTAAAACTTTTCTAATTGGAAAAACTTCTCATTGCATGTATCAATGGACTTGTTGAAATATATCAGTGGAAGGGAATAAGTATGTCAAAGAACCTATTAACTTTTCCTCCAAGCGTTCAACTCCATTTGGACAAATATTTGATGACTTCTCACCTTGGTCTAGAGAAGGTATGATCCTGGATTTCAGATTCTTATGCATGTATTTTTCCTTTCTATTTGGTTCCTTCGTTCCAAATTAGATCCTGGTTCCTTCGTTCCAAATTAGATGACATGTTTTGAATTTCGACACCATTCAAAAAAATTACTTAGTCTAAATTTTATGATTTATATATAAGGAAAAGCATAGTCATACGAGATTTTGTATCAACTTTTTATAATTTTTACTTATTGATAATTGGAGATATTTAATGTTTTGAATTTATGCATTGGCAAACGTGATAAAAGAAATGTGTCAATGTATCATATTTTTGGAACGGGGGGATTATATCTTTTACACTTTGTTTATATTGAAGGAAATGGAGGGAAAGGAAAGGAAGGGAAGGGAAATGGAGGGATGGAGTATATTTCATGTGGATATTAAATGGGGAAGGAAGGGAATTGGAGGGGAGAGAAATGGAGGGATTAAATCCTAAAAATTGATCTCTCCAACAATGGGAACATTTGGAAGGAAAACTCTTTCCCTTCCCTCTTCCGCCCTCCCCTTCTTTTCTTTCCCCTTTCTTTATCCAAACACCCTGATAGTCATTTCCGTGGATATTAAGGTGTCTTGTCATATTATAGTATTTATAATTAATTATTACAAAATGCAAATGTGTGTCTTTTTAAAAAAATTTGCACTTTACTATCTTGAAATAGATGTACTTTTCCTTAGCTTTACAATTTTCCTTCTTGAAGCTTTCTCAAAATGTTGTTTGGCTTTGTACTACTTTTAATTAGACATGCCTGCCTTGTGAGTATAAACTTCGCATACTTTCATCTGGAATCTTGATCTCATCTGGATATTTAGTTTTTTTTGTACTTGTCATTAGCTTCTTTTGATCATTGTTCTGGCAAGTGCTGAGTGATGCCGCTTTTTCTCTATTGCTTGGATACTTGGAAGTTCCTTTATTTTTCTTCTAATCATCTTTTTGAAAGTTTATAAAATATTTGAGCACTAGAAATTGCATGAAGGAAAAGAGATGATATTCCTTGGTAGCTCAGTAAGCTTGACCAGAGGAGTAAATTATTGGCTTAAAACCCTGCTATCTTATTTTATAGAACATCAGTAGTTATTAGGAGGATGCTTATGGGCTTATGAGTTATGGCTATGAATAACAAGATCCTGACTCCTGAGAGAACTGTGAAACCCTTTTATATTCTATATCATTCGAGGGGGGAGGAAGACAATAAAGTGAAGGACAAGTTGATGTGTGAATTGGGTATTTCTAGGTGTGAACAGGGTATTTATAGGTGTACACAGATTTTCTGATCCTTTTTCCTACATTTTTCACCAGTGAAAACTGAAGAAATTTTGTTTGTTAATCCGTCACTGCTAGAAGCCTTAATGTTTCCATTTCTCGACAGTGCTGGCAAAATTGAGACTAGAGATTTTTTTTCTCCTATTTTCTGATTAGTCGACCTGTTTTTTCCCTACAGTGGCTTATCAAGTTGAAATGCTGGATGTCAAGTGTTTCTATTTTGATTATCTCTCGTGCAGACTTGTTTTACATAGCTACCGAATTTTGTTATACAATATAAATGCTTAGATATGAAAATCGAATTTAGACTTGCTATAATTGGTACTAGGCAGTTAGATAATTTGCTAGAATGCTTTAGTAATGTATTCTTGTAGGTGACAACTGACAAGTAAATTTCTATTTGCAGAAAAGAGTGCTTCATCATCTGTAGTTGATGTTGAAGCCGAAGTGAAAGATGCAGAATGAAAGCTCACATAATCTTGTTCCTGGTTGAAGGTAATGCTTTGTTACAACATCTCATCCTATGATTGACATGTCCAAATTATAGGCCATGTTTATATTTAAGTTTCGAGATAATAGGTCATTTTTTCAATTTTATTAACTTTAAACTTTTTTATATTCTCAGTAATCAGGCTTGGTCTTTGGTGTAGCAAAATCCAGTTTTGAAGTTGCAAATATAGAAGGGATGTAGATATGTATATATACAATCTTATTGTCAGGTTATTCGAATTGGTTATGTAATTCATCATGTAGTGTAGCTATTTCTCTAGGATGAGCTTGATGAGAGTTGGCCTCACGCTAGAATGTAAAAGCTTGGCATACTGCTCCATGCCACTACTTTTCATGTAATGTAACTTACATTCTAATAGAATTGTTTGTACATGTTGTAATTGTTATCTTAAATCCTGTTACCAAATTTTGTTAGTCATGCAACTTATATGTGTTATTACTTTCTTTTAGGGTTGTGCAAAATCTTTTCCAGTTTACCTATTAATATGTGAGCCTAAACCATAACTCCATAAGTGGAAATTCAGTCATTTAGATAAGAACATCATTTAGAGAACTTAGAATTTCTTAAATGTGTTATTAACAATGCTTAATTACATTCTAAAGAGAGAAGGGAAACAAAAGGAGGCACCATCATCCATTGTTTGGAACTAGAAGGATCAATTTTCATTTCTCTTTTAATAAACGAAATCCCTTATTGTTGGAGAGACTTGGAAGGAAAATGGAAATTCACCTTCTCCCTCCCCTCACCTCACCTCACCTAGTCACTTCCCTTTTCCCTCAGTATTGTTATCCAATTATAGTGTAAGAGTAAATTCTATGAATGAGTTTAAAAAAAAAAAAAAGGGGGGGGGGGGGGGGGGGGTTGTTAATTCATCACGCTTTAAAGAAAAATCTTATTCATAAGAGCACTTAAATCACCTTCGTGAAGAGGCGCACTCCGATACCATTGATGTCCAATAGCTTTGATAGTAATGGCTGGATCTACTACTAACTCGTCCATTGAGTATAACAGAGCAAATGATGGTATAGCAATGAACATCAGGATGATACTGGGAAATATGGTCCGAATAATCTTGATAGTAGTTCCATGAACAATCCTTTGCGGGATTGGATTTTTTTGATAGTGGAAGATTTCATAGCACACACAAAATCAAGATGTAAAGAATTTGATCATGTTCAATTCACCTTATTTATGCTGAATTGAAATTATTTTTACTAGGCTGAAATTATTTTTACTGAATTTTCTATTATATATATTTTTTTTAAAAAGTTACTAAATAATTGAAGTTATTTTTAATGAACTGAAATTAGTTTTACTAAATACTTTGTATTATTTTTGTAAGGTGAAGGTTTTTTTTTTTTTTTTTTTTTTTTTTTTTTTTTTTTTTTTTTTTGTATGTAAAAAAACAAAGGTAACAAGTCCTTTCTTAAAAAAAAATCATTAATTTTAGTTCAAATTACCTTAGTTTAATCCTCGGGTGTAATCTAGTGGAAAGGAGGTTTGCTACTCCCTCTATTTCATATAAATTACAACACTTTCTTTTTACATCTGTTTCATAATAATTGCAACACTTTCTTATGTAACAACGACCCACCATTATTTTGTTATTATTTCTCACCCCTACTTACACTATTTTTCTCTCCCACTAACAATTAAATATAATTTCATTAACTATACTTTATATTACTACATATAAAATTCTTCTTTTGATCTCATCCTATAACTTTCCTATAAATTTTGTTATAATTTATATTATTACTTATAAAATTTTTCTTTTGATCCCATCCTATAACTTTCCTAAAATTTTATGTAACCTATTGTGAGATCAAACCAACTGGAGGTATTTTGAGTTTGTCATTTTTGAAAAATACTCCATTCATTTCTTATTAGTTAATATACTAGGTTAGAACCCGTGCGATGCACGGTTTATATAAAACCTATTTTTAATTTGTACATTTTAAAAATAAATCGCTATTATACATGAATATAAATAAGAATTACGTATATTTTGTAATTTTTAAATTTTTTATTTTCATCATAATTATGATATAGTATCCGTACAACGTTGTCTAATTTTTAGTTCAATGTAGGAGGTCATTTATTAGTGTGATATTTAAAACTGTTTCAATTTCCTACAATAAATTGATAGGTTTTAGTTGTAATGTAGAGGTTTTTAATATTTAAATTTCAAAAATGTTAAATATGATAGCTCTTAAAAAAAATAACAACATCATTACATTTAGATGGAAATTTTTTATTGAGAAAGCGACAAGTAGGCAATGGTGACACCAATCATTTTGTTTTAGTAAAAGTTAATAGATTTCTTGTTGACTTTGCATTCATTGTTTCTTTTCCCTTCCCGAAACCTATTTATTTGTAAATTTAGAACCCTTGAGAAATATTTTTAAATTGGATTTTTTTCCCTCTCCTCCATTGAAGCACCTACCTGAGGAGTAATGCACGGTAATGTTTTTTTTACTACCTCCAAATCTAAATTGACGCAGTTGACTTTTTTGGCTTTACATATACTAACTTTGACCATTGGTTTTTGGTAATGTATTATAAACAAATTAAATTTTATGATGGAATATATTGTTAAATACGTATATATATATATATATAAACCATAAATTAGTTAGGTTTTTTATATCATAAATTTTAAATAACTTGTTCCAAAATTTTAACTTATATGTTCTAAATTTTAAAATGTGTGTTCTCAGATTTTTAATTATATGTTCCAAATTTTAAAGCATATGTTCTATTTTTTTATTCGTTCGTTCTAAATTTTTTACTCACACTTTCTATATTTCTATATCTGTTTGTTCTAAATTTTTATTCACATGTTCATAATCTTAAATCAGATGTTATAAATTTTAATCATATGTTTAAAATTTCACAAAGTAGATTTTATAAATTTTTAATCACTTGTTCTAATTCTTAAATCAAATGTTCTAAACATATTACTCACATAGATGTTCTAAATTATTAAGCAGATGTTCTAAATTATTATTCGGATGTTCTAAATTTTAATTTCAAACACATGTTCTAAATTTTTACTCGTATGTTCTAAACTTTTTACTCACATGTTCTAAATTTAAAATCAGTTCTCATATAAGTATGAATTCTCACATATGAACTTATTCTCACCGGATCCCTCCCTTATATATATATATATATATATATATATATATATATATATATGTATGTATTATCAACTTTTTTTTTTTTTTTGCATTTTTTTACTAATATTTAATCATATATATTTAAGGTCAAACTAATTAACACTAATAATTATAAAAACTAAAAATGTCTAATAAAAAATACCAAAATATAATTATTTTGTTATTAATTTATGTATTTATTAAATTAATAAATGGATTATTATGAAAGAACCTAGTAGCCAAAGCAGCTCATTTCACATAGTATCTCTATTATATATTTATATTGACAAAATAGCCTCTTATTACACTTATAAAGTAACCCCTAAAACACTAACAGATTAACCCTTATATTACTAAGTAACCCCTAAAACACTAATAGAAAACATTGTCTTCTTTATAAGGGAACGGAGCTAACTAAAATGCACTGGTCTTTTGTTGATAGAATTATCGAAAATAATTCGAATGGACCGGAACAGTTCCATTAGGCGCGTCCCCCCCCCCCCCTCTCCGACATCCTAGAAACCCAATGTCTGAAACATTGGATCAGGGTAAAGAGGAAATATGTTTTCCCATGAGTACGAGATCCCTATTGCAGTTGTAGATCAATCTCATGGAGATGATGTAAGGAATCTCAAATGTGTCACAATTGATATTGATTATATGGTGGCCCTATATCATTTGATGGAGGATCCCAGAACCACAAAAAAGTTCCTAGAACTGATATCAAGAGATGGAATAGTTTCCGAGAAGGATTACACCACTTTGAAGAAATGTGTAAAAATAGGAGCCACCTAGTACTGCATTGATTGGGTTGGTTTCGTTAGTACTGGGAAGGATTTTGACAACCTTAATAGTCGCATCAAAGAATTTAAATACATAGAATACAAGCAACTTAACTAGGTTAGTTAAAGTGAACATAATAAATAAACTAATTATTTACATAATCTAATAAGAATATATGTCCACTTACAATCCTCTTTTCCCGAATTATTCTAAGAATGAATCAATTTGAGCGAAATAGATACATATAAAAATGATAATTCCTAACTAATAACGTCAAATTGGAACAAGAACGATAATTTTAAAAATATCTATAAATTTCAATTACACCAATTTTGCCGAGACAAGCATTTTTTGTACAAGAGTAAATTTTTATTCATCTTAATCATAAAAAAAAATATATATGTATAATTGCGTAATAACTCCATCTCATTTTATACAACTAATTACATAAAAATTATTTACGTATTAACAAATTACATGGAGTACATGTAAGTTTTTATATTATACCTAGGTTTTTGTGTGAAGAAAATATAGGAGTAAGTTATCTACAAGTAAGAGAAATTGTGATGAAAATTTTGATTTTTTTTTACTAATCAAATTAATGGCAGAATGACTACAGTTGAGAGAAGTAAGTTACCTACAAGTAACAGAAATTGTGATGAAAATTTTATGTTTTTTTTACTAATCAAAGTAATTGATATGACTTGATTGCATTATTTAAATTTATGTTTTTGTGCAATGCAGAATATTCTAAGTAATTTTTGTGGTGTTTGTTTTTGAGAATTCTGAAGGGGGATTGTACGTTGACATGTATTCTTTCCTTGCATTTGCGAAAGAATATGTTTTAAGGCATTATGAGAAAAACAAAAATCTCGTCTACCTTCATATTCAGAAGACAGTGGCTTGCATTGTTGTTCTCCCGGATTTTGTCACATGTTATTTGGATGAATCCCCAGAGAAGGTCTTTTTTAGTTCTTTATTAAACTTTTCTATTTTATTTTTATTTTAACAAATGGTCTGATATGGTATATAATGTTTTACTTTTAGGTACGGTTGTCTGCGAATGCTATTTGTTTGGTGACAAGACTTACAACAACCATTCTTTTGAGAATGCAGCAGATGCAGTAGGTAGTATTGTCATATATTTGCTAGAGGCCCCATATTTGCTATACTATTGTTTAAATCTGTTGTTCACACTGTCTTTTTATAAGAATTGAAGCATAGCTTGGAATGAAATTAGTTCAATTAACGCTATGTTTGGATAGAGGGAAATGGAGGGAAAGGAAGAGAAGAGAAATGGAGGGATGCATCCTCCCTTGTTTAGATATCTAATACAAGGAGGAATAGGGAGATAATTGGAAAGATCCATTTTCCTTCCACTTTTAATGAATCAAATCACTCCATTCTTGGAGAGATTTGGAAGGAAAATGAATGGTCTACTTCTCCCTTCCCTCTCCTCACCTCCCTTTCCCTTCCCTCTTTTTTCGTTCCCCTCCCTTTCCCTTCACTATTGTTATCCAAACATAGTGTAATTGTTCAACATTATATGTTGAAATCAGTTTAATCATACCGTCATACATGTGTAGACATCTACTTTTGGCCTCCTGTCTTGACAGGAAGTGTAATGATGATAAATAAAACCATCTTCGTGTTGGATCGAAGTGAAGAATGCTTATGGATGACTGGCTAAACCGCAAAGACACAAAAAGACTAGCCTAACCTAAAACAAATACAAAACAAGGTCCAATTAACTAAACCCGATCATAATTAGGCTTAAGCCCGTGCTTAAGACCCAATAATGACGGATTTAGAGGCGCCTAGGTTAAATTTAATAATGTTGTCGCAGAAAAATCCGCGCGCATCTCAATGAGTTGCGCTGGTCTGGCGCGTGCAAATAATTCAGTTGCGCGCAACACCCAGCGTAACCTCTTAAGATGCACTCGCGGAAGATTTAGAATTCTGTAAAAATATATAATCGAATCTTACCATAATGACGCGCGCAAGACATTTTGTTATAGCAGCGCAACTAAATCACTTGTGCTGGGATGCCGCGCGCAACTCATCTAGATGCGCGCGACACCTGCTGCGGCAGATTGCTTAAAATCCTAATTGCAACTATTCCCTATAAATAGGGGCTTAATACGAGGCTTAAACACACATAAATTAACCCAAAATCCTGGCAGAAACTCTTGTGAACTTGTGCTACCAAACCCTCTTGTCCTAAACACTCACCCCTCGTAATCTTTGTTACTACGGTGGAGGTTCCCAAACAAGGAGTCCATAAGTGTTCTAAACGGAGATCTAGCAAAGAGAAGTGGTAAATTCCCGAGCACTTAAATAAATCACATCTACTTTTCTTGTTTAAAAGAACCTTAATCAATAAAGAAGTGTTGTTTGACCATTTTAAAAAGAATATTTAATTAATTAATTCCACATAGTATCTTGTGTTAAATAAGATTAGAATTGAATAATTAATTTATTGATTGATCACTTAAGCCAAGACGAATCTTGTTTACTTTTGAACCTTTCACGAATTTAAATTAAATAAAGAATAACGACTTTGCAATGTAATTCCTACGTGATTAACGCTTGTAAATAAAATCAACTAACTTAGTTTAGGCATCGCGTTGCATATATTGTTCGGTGATAAAATTGTAAAAAAAGAAAGAGCTAGTAGAGGCCACACTAGGGCTAGAATAGCGATTCTCCTTTAAAGGGAACGTTATTTTAGTACCCTCGCTCCCGAACTCTTTTCTGGTTTACGTAGACCAATTTGGGCATGGGTGAACTTACGATTTTTGCTAATTATACCATGAACTCCACATGGGAAAGGCATTGACGAGGTTTATAGGTTTTCCCAAAACTAATTGGCGACTCCTACTTGTTTCTTACAAAAAAGAGTGATGATAGAATCAATTATAATTTAAGGTCCCCCAAATAGTTAGGAATTCAAATCCTAATACACCCTAACAAGTGTAAAGTCCTAGGCTTCTAAATGGCTATGGGAATTTAAGGAAGGATCTCCTACGATGGGAACACCCTCCTTACGGGAGCGACTCCACTAGGGACTTAGAGGTTACAAGATTAGTTCTTAGTTATGGTTCAAGGTTTCCAACAGGTTGCCTATGGGTTGTAACGGGAATTAACTTGGATAATTTCTAGTTAGAGAGAGAGACTTGAACGCATAATAATATCTTCCTTTTGCACAAAAGTAAAAACCAAACAAGCAACATTGCATCATGCATAATCATAACACACTTTAACCTTTGGGGATTGGCTCATTGACTAAGGGTTGACAACACTAGGCTTCTATCCCGAAATTAATAACAATTATCCCACCCATATCGTCAACAAAATGTTGAGAGAGCGATGTCATTAGTCAACACGTTAAGTGATTGATTTGTGCATTGTTTCTTAAGATATGGTACCCTTGGACACCCAAGCCTTTGACCTTAGAATGTCATCATGTGTATCTTGGCTTAGGGTATGCTTATGTGATTACGTGACTATATGCGACGTGTTAGGATAGCTTTCTTTTTCTTTAGTTTTGGTTTATGTTCCCAATTACGAAGTTGTCTCTTCGTAATTTTGAGTCATATTCAAAGGGTAACATAAAAAAAATCGAAAAAAATGATGGAAAATAAAAAAAATGCTCGAATTAAAAAAAAATATTACGAGCAGGTGGCGCGCTCAACTCAATGAGTTGCGCGACCCCAGCTAGCGTAAGTGATTCGGATGCGCGCGCAGCCTAGTCACTTATGCGCGCCTACTGTTACGAGCCATTTTGATTTTTGCGAAAACAAATTGGCTCATTCAAACAATATCTTCATTGAACAATTGTTTAAAGGTGATGTTATCCGTTCGAATATATCTTGTGTCCTTTCCCCTTATTTTTTCCTAAAACAAGCGTATCAATTTACTTATCCTTTCGTACTTCTTTTAAGGCTGATTTTCAAGCTTGGGAACAAAGACTCCCGAGCGCTCATATTCTACGTTTACCATCAAACAATCCACCCGTTTCAAACCATCTTCCCACGACAACTAGTTCTAGTCCAACAACAATGTCGACCATTGAGCAACTTCAAGAAGAGATTGCTCTCTTAAGAGAAGAAACGGCTCAAGAGGCCGAGGAAAGAAGAATTAAGAAACTTGAAAAGGCTGAAATGAAAAATGTCGAGACTCTAGCCTTACAACAAAAGATGGAACAATTATCCGGCAAAGAAAAGTCGTTGGAGAATCTTGTTCTTCGTTCTATAATGGGGAACAAGTACTTCGACGCAGAAAAGTTTGCTCCTCCCACAGGACTTGCTTTACCGAAAAAGTTCGTAGCTACGGACTTGCCAGTATTTAAGGTGACCAATAATCCACAAAACCACTTAATGTGTTTTACTAGCACCATGGCATTAAAGGGAGTTGATCCTAAGCTTTATGCTTTGACTTTCCCTTTATCTCTAGACCCAACCGTGAGAGAGTGGTACTATGGGCTAGGTCCAAAATTCAAAACAACATGGGAAGATGTAGTTTTGGCTTTCATTACCCAATATGAGAGTAACATAGAGTTCAAATCAACTCTTCGTGAACTCAAAATGCTTAAGCAAGGCGACAATGAAGGTTTCCTTGCTTTCTATGGTTGATGGCGAGAAAAGGCGGCTCACCTTGCCCAAAAGACCACCTAAACTCGAGTTAGTACAAAAATTCATTGACAATTGTCACGAAAAGTACAAAAAGCATCTACGTTACCTTGGTTTAGACACTTTTCAAAAGGTCTATTATGTGGCTACTAGGATTGAAGATGATCTTGATAAAGAAAAAGCAAACAAACCTTATCATCATCAACCTAGGAATAATTACAAAAAGGGGAATGATAATACTTCATCCTCTATTGATGTATTTGCGACTTCCACGCAATATAATAATACGAATCAATATAACAGTAATTATCCTCGGAGAAGATGGACAAAAGAAAGAAAATTTACACCATTTCCTGTAAGGTATAAAGAATTATTAAAAAAAATTGAGCAAAAAAGGTATACTTGCACTAACAGGGCAAACACCACCCACTCCACCAGAAAGAAGGCACGCTCAATGGGATGGTAGTGCTTATCATAGGGGCGTTGGGAATGATATCGAACGTTGCTATGTCCTAAAACACAAAGTACAAGATCTAGTAGACAATGGGAGAATTTCCACGCCTAAACCTAATAACAATGTATCCCCACTAGGGGCATTTCACATTGATGAGGACCATATTGGAAGTGATACGTTCAATCCTTTGGACTATATCACACCTATAGGAAAACCTCTAACCACAACACTCATAGGGGCAACTAATGAAGTGTGTGGGTTATGGGACGACGAATTTCAAGACTTATATGTCTCTAAGTACGCCGCCGTCCCACCTCCATCTTGTCTTCAAAATGAGACAAATGGAGAGCTTGATTGGGATCATTTCTTGGGGAAGTCACTAGACTTAAATCTCTCCTTGGATGAACAATGGCATCAAGCACAACTCATGGAACATCTTGAAATGGAGGCACGTTCAAAGCCTCTAGAAGAAAGTTGGTTCACGAGTCCTATAACTAACCCAAATGAGATAGATCATCTAACTCGTTCTGGACGAGTTTACCTAGCATCACCAAATGGATCTTCGACCACACAAAATCAAACTCAAGGTCAAGTACAAAACCTAATACCACCTCCACTTGAGGTGGAAGATTCGTTGGTCAAACAACTTCGCCAATTCAAGGCGAATGTTAGCATTTGAGAACTCCTAAGTACTTCTACAGAACATAGGAATTCTCTTATGAATGCTCCAACAACTTTGTCTGTAAGTACAGACACAACCCCCCAAGATCTCGTTAGCTTGCTTACTAGCGAGAAATCCGACAAATCAATCATTTTCACTAATGATGATTTTCCTTCAAAAGAGACTACCCACAACAATGCATTATACTTAACTGTGGAGTGCAAAGGGTACAATATCCCTCTCACTTTAGTAGACAATGGGTCAACTTTAAATGTGTGCCTATTACGAATAGCAAAATATCTAGGCCTTAACCCAGAAAAAGATTTTCAATCAACAACACAAAGCATTAGAGCCTTTAACAACTCGAGGAGATCGGTGTGTGGAACTGTTAAGATACCAATTACCACGGGCCCAAATTCAAAAGATGGTTTAATTCCATGTCATGAATATTAAACCCACATTCAACCTTCTACTTGGACGTCCTTGGATACATGAGCTTGGTGCAATATGATTGCCATCCTTTTATTAACATCTCTTATCCATGCTTTTTAAGCATTTGGCAAGATTAAACTTCGTACGAATATAAACAATAGTGATTACACTATCCTTGTTAAGTCCTTGATGTAACTATACCTTACACCAATATACCTCAACTCACCATTTTACCCTTGGTTATATGCCTTAGCCAAAAATTACATTGTTATCACAATTCATCACTATTAATGATATTGGCTTTTGCAACAAAGTAATGCAACGAACTCCAATGTCTTATAGAATCTGTGATGCAAGCACTAGTAGAAAAATACAATAAGGCATCCCCATAAAGGCACCGGTTCAGGCCAAACCGGTGTCATAAACCGGCCCAAAATTGGGTGCAATTTTATACAAATAGAAAAGGCATCGGTTCAGCCCAAACCGATGCCAAAAATAAAAAGGGCACCGGTTTGAACCGGTGCCAATTGAACCGGTGCCTTATTTTAAAAAAAAAAATGTGCCCTATACTTTCTTTCTTCTTCCTTCTCTCTTTCATTCACTGTTTCATTCATTCGAGCCCTAAGCTATATACTTTCTTACTGCACTGTCGTTCTCCATTTTCCCACCACCATTACCGCTGCCACTGTCGCCGGCCACCAGCCCCATCCTTCTCTTTCTCCCCTGACCGGGTTTTCCCCCTGTTCCTTCTCTTTCTCTGTTCAATTTCAAGAGGGTTGTCTAGGTGTAGAAGCTAAGCCGCGCCACCACCTGCTCGCCGCGGCGTAGTGCTTCTACTGCATTGTGGTCGCCGCGCCGTGCCCTCCTCCACCACCTGCTGCTGCCCTCCTCCACCATAGAGGTAATTCCCTCACTATTTCAAGGTTTTTCCTTTTTTTTTATTTCACAATTATTTTCTAATTATGTACTTATATTATTGTGTTTTGCATGTTGAATCATTGTTTGCAAATTAAAATTTAGGTTTGAATATAATTATACTCTAATTTTTCTCAATTTTAGGTTGTTGTATTGGGAATTTGTGAAAATATTAGTGATTTTTCTCAATTAGTTTGATTTTATTATATTTTAATGGTTAATTTTATGTGTTTTGGTGGATAATTTTGAAATAGTTATAGAATATATATTAACCTTGGTACTTAAATAGGTGAAATTTGGTATGTTACTTGGTTAATTTGAAGTTGTTTTGATGGATTATTTTGAATAAGTTAGAGATTAGTGAACTTTGTTATTAAATTAGTTGAATTTTGGAATGTTTAAATGGTTAATATTAAGTTGTTTTGATGGGTATATTTGAATAAATTTGAGATTAGTAACCTTGCTTGTTACTAATGTAAAGTAGATGAATTTTGGATCGCACTACAAAAATAATGAGAATAGGCAACACCTAAAATTGCAACACTAAAAAAACTATTACCCTTGATAACCTAAGGCAACAATTTTAAAATGTTACTATGAACCAAAATAATAAGACTAGATCCTTGTGCAACAATTAAAAAAGTGTTGCTATAGATCACTAAAGACAACAATCATTTAAAGTGTTGCTTTTCTCTTGGCTAAGGCAACATGTTTAGAAAATATTGCTAGAAAAGATAACGACATTATAATTGTTACCTAACAATATGTCACTTATTATCTATGACATCAATTCATTGAATACACATCGTTAGTCAGTGTGTTTCCAACTATATGATGTTTAATCTAATTAAATGTTTAAACGAAAATCATGGGTTACCCCATTATATATTTATTTTTCTTATGTATTTCAAGGTAAATGAAGAAAAAATATTTCTTAGAGCACTAGTAGAAAAAACCTCAATAGTAACGTCCCATTATTAATAGCTAACATATAATATTACGTCAGTTATTATATAAGAGTATAAGTACCTGACATGACCAATGTAGGTTACAAATAAATTAGCACTAGTAACGGGCATAGCCAAGGCCAATTACCAAAAACTCAGTTAAAGAGAGTGTGACAAAATATTATTTGTTTTTTTTTAATTTATTTTTTATTTATTTAGAAAGACACAGGAGCAAGTGATGAAAATCGATCCCAATATCCCGTGGAACCGGATGGGAAGCCCTAACCATCTAGCTCTTACTCAAACCATCTAAGCAATCCCTCACTTTAACCAAATATTAGTAGCTGGAGCCTAGCGTAGAAAAGGCCCGCTACAAATATGTGGTCAAACCTTATTGACCTTAACGGGCTCAAGAAAAGCCAGTTACTGTGATGCCGCTTAGAGTCTTAGTTCTAAAAACACGCTCGCCTAGCCTTTTCGGTTCTATTCATCCTCTTTAATTTGTAGACCATCTCATTTTATCTTCTTCAACAATTCGTATGAACAAATCAAATTTCGAAAAAAACCCTTGTCGGCCTTACCACCCATGTCAAAGTCACCAATTGCATCAGCGTTGATCTGATGTGGAGATCACCGGAGTTACAATTTTTCTCGGCTGATTAAATCAATCGAGGTGGTTGTTTTTCGAAGGATCCTAATGTAATAATAATCGGCGTTGATCTGATAATCACCAAAGCTACTCCTTCCATGCATGATTTCAATCATAATTGCTATTTGTAATTTGATTAATTTTGAATTGGATTGAATTCAACAAAAGTACTTTCCATCGAGGTTCAAGGTGAGGTATGTAAATTTTCGAATTAAATCCCTTGTAAATATCCCTTTTCTTAATTAAAAAAAATCCCTAAAAATTGAATTGAATTTTGTTGTTGTCAGTTACTTGATTTGTTTGAATTAAAAATGCATGATTAAAAAACCTAATAAAAACCAATAAAATTAGGTTTCATGAATAATTTCAAATTAATTAAAGAAAAATTGAATGCGTTGGGGATTTTGTGGTGCTGTTTTGTTTTTACAATCTTATACAGGAGTATAAACATTAATTATTACACATACTTGTATTTTATTAGCAATCAGTAACCTAAATTCCCCATAGATTGCATTGTATATTGAATTCGAATTCATATTGTCATTAATAATTAAAGTTCATTTCTTATTTCTGCATTATTTTCCTGAATTACAGGCAGAATATCTTCCATCTCAACAAGGTCAAGGGTCAAATAAAATTTCAAATTTTACAGGTAAAATTTTCAATTTTCTTACTTTATTTAAGAATTATATTGGAAAAATATTTAACTTCTTACTCCGTAGTATTTAGTGTTTGACTGCTATATTTTTGTTGCTGTTGTGGTGCGGTTGTGTGCGAGTGTTATGTGTGTCAGTATATTAGTACGCTCGAACCAGAAAATTGTGCTACAACAATAAATAATAATAAAAAAAAACTGATACATTGTTGTCATTCTCCTGCCTTTTTGCTTCAGTTGTAAGTACTAGCCTTTTCATGGTTACCTTTTCACAATGAAGGATTAAAGGATTAAGTTGCTGAGTTGTATGTACTATATCTAAGTGTTGTTAAATACTTGGTATGTAATAGAGTAGCAGCTGGGAATCTAGAGTTCTAGGCCTTGTGATAGGGTGTTACTCATACTTCTATATAATTTTCTGATGTTGTTTCAGCAGTTGGGAAACTAGACCTTGTGATAGTGTGATACTAACACCTTTGACATTATTTTTAAGTTGTTTTTTCCTCCCTGTTGCTATGTTCCAAGTAGTCAAGTAGTTGCAACAAGATTAGCTGTGTTGATTTTATAGTGTATCTATTGATTTTGAGTTCTGATCTTGCAAGTAAGATTCATGTGAATAATGTTTTTCGTGGTCTAGTTTGTGATTGTATAACTTTCAATTTGAGGGTAGGGGTACTATAACCTGGTCCTGTAACCCTATTAAGTACCAAAAAAAACTATTGGATCAACCGAAATTTTATGTGATTATCGCAAAAAACTAGACCAAGGTAAATCTGAATGGCAATTAATCTTGTAGAATGTAAGGTTGATTACTTCAAAAGTTTTTTTTTTCTTGATTGTTTGTGTTTCTTGCTTTTTCAGAAACCAAAAATCAATGGGCTTGTGATGATCCTTCTCCTCTTGTTATCTACAACCTTCTGTTATAGTAGCTTCGATTATGGCCTATTGAGCAGCGTAAGTCTCAAAGACTCTAACTTCTACTTTTCTTTTTCATTCAATTGTTTTATGCAAAACGATATTAGCAATCTTATGAAAATTATTGTTGATAGATTTAAAACATAAGTCCACTTTCCACTTTGGCTTTCAAGAGTAGAATACATGCACTATCTTTGGTTTGCTCTTCTTAAATAAAAATTTTAGAAAAATATTGATGTAGGTTACTTTGTCGTGTTTGCTTCCAAAGAATAATTGCTTAGAGTATTTACTTTCCTAATAGAAGTACCTCATTCATGAAAATATTGAGAATGTAATTAATTTGGTTATGTTTTTTAATTTGGGGTGTCTAATTGGAGCTTTGGACACTAAAGTCCATATTATGTGAGCGTCCCGCGCCTCTCTTTGCTGCGCCCCCCCCCCCCACCCCTCCAAAAAAGTAACTTACATTTTATCTTACAATGAAACCTTGACTTAATTAAGTTATCTCAAGTTAAATAAATTCCTCACGTTAGATGATTAATGAAAATATTATATCTTGCAGTTTTTCCTTGTCATGATGCTTTCATTTTTTAGAGTTAAAGATGCTTTCATATCATTCTATTGTTGTATTATGTTGTTATATCGAAGAGGTTGATTCTTCAGTTTGGTGCTTGTTCAAGAGAGATGATAATATCCCTATTTCTCTAGATTTAAACTATATCAAGAGTGAGGCAAAAATATTGTCCATATCCTACGCCTCAAGGGTTTTTATTAACCACTCGTGATTTGATCTTGTGTTGCACATTTATCATTAGATTCTCAATACCGGTATTTTTTTTCTTATAAAGTTTTGTAGCAATTTCCTAGCAGGAACCTCTAGCCACAAGCCGAAGCATATTGGAGTAATTTAATTTCTAGCTTAACTCGGATAAATATATGCTGAATTCTTTTACTACATTGTGAAATTTATGTCATGCTTTATCTTTGTTAAGAATTTGAATTATTTAAAATAATTTTTGATAACTATATTATTCTTTAACTTTGTTATTTAATTGGTATTACAGGGTGTAAAGTACATGGAAGTGAAATATATATTGAAGACAAAGACAAAGAGTTGCTCTATTCTTTGGACGTTACAACCCCTTCCTCTTGTACTGTAATAGATACAAACAATTAGTAGTACTAATAATGTACTAAATTGTGAATCCATTTAGGATCTTAAGGGTATAGACTATAGATACATGATGTAGTGATATTTCATTATATAATGTTTATGGGATTTAGATGAGTTTACATGTGCTATGTTATAAAATTAAATTACATCTATATTGATGTTCGGCTTACCTTTAGACTTATTGTTGTCTATTGTTGAGTTCACATGTTGATTCATTTTAACTTTTACCATGTTACTCTTTGAGATATTTGGCAACACATTTATATTATTACTAACAAATATAATAGGTTGTTATATATTATAACATAAGGAGATAGTTTTGAATTGTTTCCTAAGGTTGCAACAATTTTTACTTGTTGCCTTTGTACAATTGTTGCCTAAGCTGTCATTTAACCTTGGCTTTAGAATTGTTGATTTTGAATAAAAATGTGTTGCCTTATGAATAGACAACGGGGGCATAAACTACACCTCATATGTGATGCCTTAGCTACAAGGCAACACTTTTTTTTATATTAGGCAATGGTTTTTCAGTGTTCCCTTTGCTTAATTTTGTTGTAGTGGGAATGGGTTACTTTTAAGTTGTTTTGATGGGTAATTTTGAAAAAATTAGTGATTAGTAATCTTGTTAGTTTAGCAATTTTGAATAAATTAGATGAATTAAAGTAGTGAATACATTGTTTAGAAATTGTTAGTTCGATGAATGATGTGTTTTAGCTTATAAAATAAATTAGTGAATTGACATGTTATGAGAAAGAAATAGTACATACCTTTTATTTAACCTAATTTTTGTTTATTGTTTTAAATTAATAGATTTGTGAATTGAAGCACGAGTTTAGTTTGAGGACTACATATTGAGCTCAAGTGGGTAGTTGCTATATTGGTATGACTTATAAACTTTACTTAGCTATATTTCTTTCTATTTATCCATTTAATAAAAGTTTATTCATGAAATTGCAATTTGTGTATTGTTTAATTGCAAATAAATACAACAATATATAGAATACTTGCATCATCATATGCCTAGATATCTGTTCAAGGCTTTCTCATTAGGAGAAAGTCTTGAATAGTCCCCGGTTGGGACTGTTCTTGAATGTGTACTCTCACTTAGGTGGTGAATGTATGTTTTCTTTTCGATTTTAAGGAACATCTTGGCTTACCATTTCCTCACTATGTTCTCTGGGTACATATGTGGGTAATTAATTATCTACATCGTGTACTTGGAGAACTAGGGGAAATGCTGCCGAATTTTCCTTAAAATTGGAAAGTTGACATACATTCACTAGTGAGAGTAGACATTCAAGGATGAGTTAGGTTGGAGTGATAAGGACCCTTTGGAAACATGCATTTTTTCACTATATGAATGGTATATTCACGTTTTATACTTGAATTTGATTTACATAAAATATGTAGCAATTACACATTATTCATTATATGTTGCTATATATGTTTAGAGATAATTTACTAAATGGAGAAGGATCGTGGTTGGATGTATGGTAGACGCGATACATTGGAATTTTGGAATGGGGTTCAAGAGTTTTGCGAGAGGGCTTTAGCTTATCAACGCAAACTGGGTGGCAAAGGCCTTTATTGTCCTTGTATTGATTGTAATAATGTGAATGTGGTCGATAATGTTGAAATCATTAGAGATCATGTATTATGTCGTGGGTTTAGGCATTTATACCATGTGTGGATTTGGCACGGAGAAAGTGGAGAGTACAGTGGGGATCTTGATTGGAATGATGTGCGTGCTAGAAGCAATGAGATTCATGTGGACGAGGAATACGAGAATGATGACTATATTGTTGATAATGGTGAGGATGGAGCCGATGATGATCAGGCGGATGAGGTCGAGGATGAACAAGTGGATGAGATGTTGCATGGTGTTGAAGGTGGAGTGTTTGAGTTATTATCGGAGACTTCCAAAAAGCCTTTGTATCCCGAGTGCAAAAAATACTCCAAACTATCGGCCGTGCTAACACTTTTCAACATTAAGTCGAAGCATGGGTGGATGGACATCAGTTTTACTTCTTTGTTGACCGCATTAAGTGATATGTTTCCTGATGGTAATGAAATTCCTAAGTCTTACTATAACGCAAAGAAGCTCATGTGTCTCTTTGGTTTGGAGTATAAGAAGATACATGCATGTCCTAATGACTGTATTCTGTATCAAAATGAGTATGAACAACTGCAGGAGTGTCCACGATGCAAGTGGTCGCGGTACAAGCGCATGAGTTGCAATCCTGGCACGGAGGGACCTCCTGCTAAGGTGTTGTGGTATCTTCCCATTATTCCAAGGTTTAAGCGTCTGTTCTCAATACCAAAAGATGCTAAAAACTTGAGGTGGCATGCAGAGGGAAGAAAGAAAAATAGAATGCTGAAGCATCCAGCTGACTCTCCACAGTGGAGGAACATTGATTTGAAGTTTGAGGAATTTGGTAATGAAGTCAGAAATTTAAGGCTTGGGTTGTGCACGGACGGGATGAATCCATTTGGCACTCTTAGTACCCAACACAGCACATGGCCGGTACTTTTAGTGATTTATAATTTGCCTCCTTGGCTGTGCATGAAACGTAAGTATGTAATGTTTTCATTGCTAATAACTGGTCCTAAGCAACCTGGAAACGACATAGATGTTTACCTTGAGCCGCTTATTGACGACTTGAGAAAGATGTGGGACGAAGGGGTTTCTGTTTTCGATGCTCATCAAAAAGAGATGTTCACATTGCGTGCAGCCCTTATGTGGACCATGAATGACTTCCCTGCATATGGAAACTTGTGTGGGTACAAGGTCAAAGGGAAAAAAGCATGCCCCATATGTATTGATGACACATCAAGCGTATACCTGACTCATTCTCACAAAGATGTCTACCTATGGACTCGAAGGTTCCTTAGGTGTGATCACCCGTACCGTAGGCAGAAAAAGGCTTTCGATGGAACCGTGGAAGAGGATACTGCGCCTAGAGCATTGACTGGTGCTGATATTAGTGCTCGGGTGAAAGGGATACGAACGGTGTTTGGAAAATCAGAAAAAACTGTGGTCTCAGCTGCTCTGTTTAAGAAAGAATCAATCTTTTGGAAGCTTCCGTACTGGAGAGAACATGACGTTAGGCATTGTCTTGATGTGATGCATATAGAGAAGAATGTGTGTGATGCTCTTTTGGGGACGCTTATGAATATCCCAGGCAAAACAAAGGACGGAAAGGGTGCACGGTTAGATTTGAAAGAGATGGGGATTCGTCCAGAATTGTGGCCTCAAGAAAAGGTTAGAAAGGGGAAGGAGCCGAGAATATAAGATGAAAATGTTTCAAAAAAAGGGAAGGAGAAGATCAAGGGAAAGGGAAAGGCGAAAGATGCGTCAAAGAAGAAAGTTAAAGGTAAAGGGAAGGATGAAAAGAATTATTTACCCCCGGCTTGCTATACATTGTCAAGGGTAGAGAAACGTATGTTTTGTGCATGTCTGTACGACATTAAGGTTCCATCAGGGTACTCATCTAACATGAAAAGATTTGTAACCTTAAATAGAGAATTGAAGCTGACAAGTATGAAATCCCATGATTGTCACATTATGATGCAAGTATTCCTACCGATTGCAATCCGTGGTATTCTACCGAAACACGTGAGGGAAGTGATTACAAGCCTTTGTTCTTTTTTCAATACAATTTGTAGAAAAGTTCTTGATCCTTGTACACTAGATGCTTTGCAAGCAGATGTGGTTGTGACTTTGTGCAAATTTGAGATGTATTTCCCACCCTCATTTTTTGACATAATGGTTCATCTGGTTCTTCATTTGGTGCGTGAGATTAAGTTGTGCGGTCCAGTGTTCATAAGGTGGTGATACCCTTTTGAAAGACACATGGGTACATTACAAGATAAAGTACGGAACCGGGCTCACCATGAAGGAAGTATGATGCAAGGGACCGTGGGTGAGGAGATAGGTAACTTTGTGGCGGACTACATAGCCCTTGCTCAACCTATTGGTCTTCCTACTTCTCGACATGAAGGTAGACTTGATGGTCATGGCGCAATTGGGTCGAAACGAATGTCACCAGACCGAGATCAGTTCTTACAAGCACACCTTTATGTGTTGCACTGTGTTTCAGATGTGCACCCATATTTAGACGAGGACATGGCTAGTTTGCGTGACGAATTTCCATCCAAAGGTGAAAAGGAACTTATGCAGCTGCATAATAAGAGGTTTGTTAATTGGTTTCGTGATCGAGTAATGAGTGGATTAAATGATACTAATGCGACCGATATAGTACGGTGGCTTGCGTACGGTCCTAGGGATGATGTCCGTTCATTTGAGGGATATGACATCAATGGGTACACTTTTTGGACCGAGGGTCGTGATTTGAAATATTCCTCCACCCAAAACAGTGGTGTAACTCTTGTGGCATCGTCAAGGGAGTTTGCAAGTTCTAAGGATAAATCACCTGTCGATGCAGAGCTGTCATACTATGGTCGAATTCAAGAAATATGGGAGCTTGATTATTGTGACTTCACGGTTGCTCTTTTTAAGTGTAAATGGGTTGATAATATCAGGCGTAATGTCAAATATGAGGACTTTACTCTTGTAGATCTTGGCCACTTGAATGATAGTGCGGAACCATTTATCCTTGCATCTCAAGCTAAGCAAGTGTTCTACGTAACTGACCCAATGGATTCAAAATGGTCTATAGTGCTAGCTGGCAAAAGAAGAATCCTAGGCATTGTAGATGTTGAGGATGAGGAAGAATATGATGCGTTTGATGATTCAGCACCTTTCACTGTTCCTAGACCTGTTGTACTAAATGACATAGACAACGAAGCAGGTTATATGCGAACAGACCACAACGAAGGAATTTCAGATTGAGGTAGTTTGATTAAAAGTTAGTAATGGTTTCATTGCAAATATAGTTTAGTTATCATGTATATAGGAGCATAAGTAGGCGAAAATGACATATTTGTAGTTTAAAATTGCCTAAGTGTACTCATTATCATGCATATACAAGGTTATAGACCATAAGTAGGTGAAAATGGCTTAAATAGCTTCTACTTAACCCAATTCTTTTGTTTTGTGTATGAACTAACATTTATTCATTCTAACAACCTATATTCATTATAACAACCTATATTCATTATATTTAACATTTTTTGTAGTTTGAAATTGCCTAAGTGTACTCATTATCATGCATATACAAGGTTATAGGACCATAAGTAGGTGAAAATGGCTTAAATAGCTTCTACTTAACCCAACTCCTTTGTTTTGTGTATGAACTAACATTTATTCATTTTAACAACCTATATTCATTATATTTAACATGTTTGTAGTTTGAAATTGCCTAAGTGTACTCATTATCATGCATATACAAGGTTATAGGACCATAAGTAGGTGAAAATGGCGAAAATGGCTTCTACTTAACCCAACTCCTTTGTTTTGTGTATGAACTATCATGTATATACTTTACTATACACTAATATTGTTTTATGATTGCTTTGACAGGTGCTTATATCTCATGGAGGACGATCATGATCCTCATTGTGTAGAGGACATTGACGATGATGAGTATGAGGACGAGTACGAGGATGAGGATGAGGACGATGATGAGCCTTATGATGTGAATAAGGAGGATGACTTGGGTGAGCCAGAGGATCAGGCTCAAGATGAGTTCGAGAGTAGGCTTGAAGAATTTGAAATTTCAGCTGAACGTGCACCGCCTATTGAAAATACAACACGTGATATTGTTGGTGAGAACCCGACTCCTGAAACTCATGGCCAAGGACAAGATCAAAACAACACAGGTGGTGGGGGGGGGGGGGGAAGGCACCGGCTCAAAGAAAAAGAAGGGGTCCGACGATAAGCTTTAAGAAACCGGACGGTCCCATGGTCTTGGAGTATGACAACAAATGCCAACCCAGGCCCAAATGGCGTCGACAATATGCTAATCAAGTTGGCATATGTGCGCGGAAAATCCCCATTACACTTGTAATGCGGCAAGTACCTCCGGGTTTGATTCAAACATTTTGGGATGATACAAGGGTAAGTTGTTTTTGGCACATTTAGACAATTTAAGATACCTTAACCTATGGTTGTTACTAAATAGAAACTAATAATCGGTTTTAATTTGTGCTTGCAGAGGCTGTTTTCTATTCCTAATGATCCCGAGAAGAGAAGGGTGTTTGAATCTTTATTAGAGGAAAGATTCAGAGGCTTTAAGACCAACTTGACTAATGGGTGGATCTACAAGAAGAAGAAGAAATCAAAGAAGAAGAAAGCTGATGAGGATGACCTTCTCCCGTGGCAAATATGGTCGACCGTGTCAAAAGATGATTGGGAAGAGTTCGTTAGAATAAAGACTCAAAAGAAAGCCATTGTAAGTTTGTGTAAATCTGATCTCAATTGAATAATAGCTTGACTCTTTTTGTAGCAATGATACTAACATTTTTAGTTTTGTAGGAACTTCGAGAGCAAAATAAAAATAATGCAGAAAAGAAGGAATACGTCCATCGTATGGGTCCTAAGACTTTTGGTGAAAAGAGACCTGAGTGGGTCGATTCGGGTTTATACCCTAAATCGCTTCTAGTGGCATCGAAGGAACCCTCTAGTTCTACGATCACTACATTGGTGAGTCGTGCCGGTGATTTCTTTTGTTCTCTCCATACGTTTGATAAGGAAACCGGAAAATGGGTCATCAAGGGTCCGGAAGCCAAAAAACTGGCAGATAAACTTGTAAGTTACCTATGAATTGTTGAATTTAAGTCACTTTTGCATCTAAATCACTGTACAAACCATTAACTGTTTTACTGACCTCATTTTTCCTTATGCTATAGCTTGAGCACACTCAAGAGCTAGTGGAGGGCAAATTTGAACCAAGTGTGGAGAATGACCCTTTCACCATGGCTTTGGGAAGGCCATACCATCCAGGACGAGTAGTAGGTTCGGGAGGGTCATTGCTTGGATGGAAAAAGGTGATGGGTCCCAAATACACAAAATCGGATAGATCTCGAGCCAATGTTAACTCACCGGGGGAGTTGGATGCCAAGGTGGCATCAATTAAGGAACAAGTACGCAACGAGTTAGTTGGTGAATTTAATGCTTGGGCGAAGCAGATGAACTTACCGACTTTGCCGTTCCTCACGAGTACCCCGGTCGACTCATGTTCTCAACCAAAAGGACAAGGAAAAGGTGATAGACATGGAGGAGATGAGATACGTGGTGAAGATGTGCCACCTGAGGTAAAATCAATTGGGTTATTAAAAGTTTTAAAATACTGAGTTAATTGAGATTTGAGGTGCAATGATTGATGTACTGTTGCAGATTCCTACTCCTACACATGCGGACTCGAGGGAGCTTGAAAATCCAACACCGCATGAATTTCCAGAGTTACAGGTGATTTGTAGCCCTCTACCTTAATGAATTTTGTTATATTATCTATGTTGTTGTAAAAGTCCTATTTAACTATCTTCTTTTTATATATATATACTTGTGTAGGAAGACACCCGATGTGCACTTCTAGCCCCAGGGCATGCAAATAGTACGACGTTGAGTTGGGTGGCGTATGGTAGTGCCCAACCGACGATGGGTGCTACGGCGGGGCCACGTCATTACTCGGTTGGGATCGATTCAGTGGTTGCGGGGTTCGAAGACATCCCACTACCCGTACCGATAGAGGAGGTTGAGATAACAAAGCTTTGGCAAGCTATAGGTAGCTTCGTTGATTGGCCACGTGCAAGGGTCAAGTTGATTAATAAGGAGGTAAATTATTTATTTCTCAATTTTTGTAAGTGTTAAATAACCGTTAGGCACTCTAAAAATAAAATCGCCAAAATAACATGACTCCCCGACCCCCATCTCCGATGTCGAGGCAGCGGCGGCCTCGGCTGGTGCTCTCCGTGCTGCTCCGGCATTCGGAGCGGCTGCCCGGGCACCTCAGACCTCAGGAGCCGCTGCCCGGGCAGCTCCGGACTCGGCAGCCGCTGTCAGGGCTGCTCAGGCATTGAAATCACGCAGCCCCGGGAGCGGCTGCAGTGGCTAAAGCAGCCTCGGCAGGCGGATGCCTTGGCTGCAGTAGCCCCAGCAGCGGCTGCCTAGGGTGCAGCAGTCCTGGCAGCGGCTTCCTGTGCTGCTGCAGCAGCCGCTGCCGAGGCTGCTGCAGGCCAGGCAACCGCTGCCGGAGCTGCTGTAGCCCAGGCAGGTGGCTGCCATGGCTGCTGCAGCCTCGGCAGCAGCCTGCCGAGGCTGCTACAGCCTTGGCAGGCGGATGCCGGGGTTGCTGTGGCCTAGGCGCGGGCTGCCTTCGCTGTTCCGGCAGAGGGGGCGGCTCCCTCGGGTGTTCCGGTTTGGCGGAACTTGCATATTTTTTTTTAAAAAAAAAGATTGAGCAATTTTTTTTTTTTTTAAAATAAACTCTGCGGAATGGCTTTTTGCATGCCTATTTTCTTCAGTTCTGAACTTATAAACTCCTTGCATAAAAAAAGATCTCATAATTACATATGTATAAGTGATTGTGAGTTGAAATTGCATAAAAGAAGCAAAGTTCTAAGTTTTTTGGCGCATTTCATCAAAATAAAGCCATTTTGAGCCGAAATGGCTACTCACTTGCCTATTTTCTTCATTTATCAACTTATAAACTCCTTGCATCTCAAAACATCTCATAACCACATATTTATAAGTGGTTGTCAGTTGAAATTACATAAAAATCGCTAAGTTCTAAGGTTTTGGGTCCAATTCATCAAAATAAAGTCATTTTGAGCCGAAATGGCTTCTCACTTACCTATTTTCTTCATTTCTCAACTTGAAAACTTATTCATTCTCAAACCATATCATAATTACATATGTATAAGTGATTGTGAGTTGAAATTGCATAAAAGAAGCAAAGTTCTAAGTTTTTTTGGCGCATTTCATCAAAATAAAGCCATTTTGAGCCGAAATGGCTACTCACTTGCCTATTTTCTTCATTTCTCAACTTATGAACTTATACATTCTCAAACCATATCATAATTACATATTTATAAGTGATTGTGTGTTGAAATTACATAAAAGAAGCAAATTTCTAAAGTTTTTGGGCCCATTTCATCAAAATAAAGCCATTTTCTTCATTTCTCAACTTATAAACTTATTCTTTCTCAAACTATTTCAGATTTCGCGTGGAAGCAAAACTTCAAAGAGAAAGAGGGTGGAAAAACCTAAAAGCATTTATCAACCTGAGAAAAAGCTAAGTGAACAAAGGTCCAAGAGTGAACAAGCGTCAAAGTTGCACTCTTCGAAAGGTTCACCCATGCAACCTACTCCACTAGTTGAAGACATTGTTCTTCAATCGCTCTCTGCTGACATGACCTTTATTCACAACCGTGCTTGTCATTTGGTCGATCCCATGGAAGTTGCACTTCCTAAGGCAATGTTCCACTATGATGAGGATGCAGTTGCATGGATTAGCAAAGAAGATGTGAAGGAATTTCTACGTGGTGCAAAGCTTAACATTTCCCTCATTCAAACATTCATGAGGTACTTCAATGCCCACATAATCTACACTTTTTTCCAAGTTATTCAAATTGATGGTGATTATCCTACATCTGATTAATTATTCAATGTTCATGCACGCAGAGCACTACATGAGCACTTAACTGAAACTGATTCTCCTTGTAAAGTTGGGTGGTTATTCCCCGAGCAGTTATCCACTACTAGAATCATAGGCAACCCTCATGACGTGTTGTACTATGTTGAACAGAGTATTAGGGAATCAGTGCGGCGAGAGACAAGTTCATATTCGCCCCATGTTATAGAGAGTAAGTCTAACCATGTCAAATTCAATCGATTTGGCCTCATTATATGTTGTCTCCTAAATATTAATTTGCTTGTCTATTGTGAACTTATATAGGGAGCATTGGGGCCTCATGGTGATTTTTAATTCCAATAACACAATTTATCACCTTGATTCAGCTCGATCATCGGAGAAGTGGCTCGTGAAGTCTATATTGCAAAAGTAAATATATATAGCTACCTAGTGATGATTATTGCTAATAATAACTAATTTATTAGTCATACGACTAATCAAATTTGAATGTACTTTTTTTACTACAGTGTTATGAAAAAGCTACATTGTCGTGCTCCAAAGGGTCCAACATGGAAGTCACCGTTGGTAATTTACATGATATTGTGATTATCTTCAAAATCTATGTTAGTAAATATTTGCTAATTTCCTTTGCATGTTTCACTGATGTGATTTGTTTGTCATATGCTAGTGCGCACAACAAGAGAATGGACTTGATTGTGCTTTGTATGTGATGAGATTCATGCTTGACATTGTGACTCATTGTACGGACACTCAACAGCTTGATGAGGTAAGTCCTAAAACTTAATGAAATGCTATATTAATGTGATTTTTAGCCTTAGACACCTAATATTACCCAACACTGACATGTTATGAGAATTAAAAAGGTGATTTGACAAGAAAGGTAGAAAATGGGCTGAAAGAAGTCATATGGGCCATATTTGGGCCATTTTGTTTTAATATGCTCTTTTGATGTGATTTATTTCCTTATACACCTATAACTAGATAATATTGAGATGTTATGAGATAAATAAAGTTCATTTAATAAGAAATGTAGGAAATGGGCAAAGTAAAGTCATATAGGCCATATTCGGGCCATTTTGAGTAAAAAGCGTCAAAAACCTTATTAAAATGCTCTTTTGATTCAATTTTAGAGCTAAGACACATACAACTACCCAACATTGACATGTTATGAGAAAGAAATAGTTCATTTGATAAGTAATGTAGGAAATGGGCTACATAAAAGTCATATAGGCCCTATTTGGGCCATGTTGAGTAAAATGCGTTGTTAAACTTATTGAAATGCTATATTGATGTGATTTCTAGCCTTAGACACCTAATATTACCCAAAAATGACATTTTATGAGAAACAAAAAGGTCATTTGACAAGAAAGGTAGAAAATGGGCTGAATAGAAGTCATATGGGCCATATTTGGGTCATTTTGTGTTAATATGCTTTTTTGATGTGATTTCTTTCCTTATACACCTATAAATAGATAATATTAACATGTTATGAGATAAATAAAGTTCATTTAATAAGAAATTTAGGAAATGGGCAAAGTAAAGTCATATAGGCCATATTCGGGCCATTTTGAGTAAAAAGCGTCATAAACCTTAATAAAATGCTCTTTTGATTCAATTTTAGGGCTTACACACATACAAATACCCAACATTGACATGTTATGAGAAAGAAATAGTTCATTTGATAAGTAATGTAGGAAATGGGCTACATAGAAGTCATATAGGTAATATTTGATAAAATACATATTGTTTTGCCTAATTAATTAATTTTAACATAATGTTTTTGTATTTCAAGTTTTGCAAGGTCCAAAAGCTAGGATGGTCCGTTGACAATCAAGGAGCTTAATGAAGTTCGTGACATGTTGGCGTCTTTTATCACCTTCAACATGTATATGGCATTGTAATTGTAAATTATTTATGTTAACTTTTGAACTATATATATTATTATTCATTATATATTTACATACTATTATTTGTATATATATGTAAGCAACTTTTTTTTTAATGTATTGCGTTTGGGAATATTTATATCTATATATATAATTGAATTCTTGTTTTTAATATTAATTTTGTATCTTATTGTAATAATTAATAATATTATTATTATTAGTAATTATAATAATAATATTAATTATTTTATTTAATATAATTGCTGGAATTACAAGTTATTATTATTTCTAGAAACAGGTTTTTTTTTTAAAAAAATATTATTGCACGAAAATTGGAAAAATAAAATAAAATAAAAAATTATTGGGTAGATAGGCACCGGTTAACCGGTGCCTAAGATAGCGACCACCCAAAAAAAATGGCGGGAGAGCAGTCAAAGGCACCGGTTAACCGGTGCCTAAGTGGGTATATGGCACCGGTTTTGAACCGGTGCTAAAAAGGGGGGGTATTTGGCACCCCCCACATAGGCAGCGGTTCAAACAGGGCCTTAGACCGTGTTTAAACCGCTGCCAAAGCAGTTTTTTCACCTAGTGAAGTTAATTTGCTTCTTAGATGCCCATGAAATGACACTTCCCCCATATGGTAATACCCATCCACTTGTGGATGAAGGTACAAATCCAACCTAAAAGAGATTAAACTTGCCCAAATAATAGGCCTCTACTTTATTCTGATCGTATTCACGTGCGCTTTCTGACTAACATGCAATCAATAGGTTTACCCTAAACCTATTTAATCTATGTTGGTTGAATATTAATGCAAAAATAAATCTATTATTGGCGATCACTTGAATTATAATCATATTAACCCTAAACAAGATTATTAATTATCTAATTAAGCATGATTACAAGTACCAAATCCCTTTAAACATGCATAAAAGGCGTGATCAAGCAATAACAATAAATATAAAGCAACATAATAATAATCATAATAATTATTATAACAATTATAATCATAATTAACATAATCATGTTAAAGCGTAATAATAATAGCAAGATCCTATGCATGATACTAACAGGATTAATAACAAACCGTAGCATGTCACTAAACATTAAAAAATCAAAGCTTTAGCCCTAACATGATACTAACATGAATATTAGGAAAGAAAATAGGAAGCATTGCAGGAATTATAATTGATTTAAGAAACTTATTTTTTACCCTAGACATGATACTAGGAAGATCAAAACACCCTAACATGACATTAGGAATTATAATAACAACCTAGACATGATTTCTAAATCATAATATCAATTAAACAATTAAAGCACTTACTTGGATGCCTCGTACCTCTTTCTAATAACAAAATACACGCGTTAGTAACTTCAAGAAAAATATAAAATCAAACAATTAAATTAAATAGTTGAAATAGAGATTTGGGACCAAACCCTCAGAAATTAAAACCTTTCACGTCTAGGGAAAAGGAAACTTCGAACAATGCTAGGTGCGTCTAGTGCTAATGTATGAGGAATTGTGTTTGTAAAAAGGGTTGGTTTAGAAAGAGAGAGAGAGAGAGAGAGAGATAGAGAGAGAGAGAGAGAGAGTAATCAAGAATTTCTTGATGAGAGTTGATGAGAAGAATTGATGGAAATTGATGATTGTAGATGATTGAAAACAGAGTTTTTAGGATGCTATTTATAGAGAAAATCAGCCAAAAAGATAGAAAATCGAATTAGAGTTCTGACGTGAAAAAACAGAGTTATCGCCAGGCGCCAAGCTTAACGCAAGGCGCTAATCAAGTTTTTGACGCGTTTTCTAAAATCAGATAAAAATTAACCGTACAGGAGGATAAAATCGTATTTTCCTCAAAAAACACTCTTTTATTCTGATTAAAACTCTAAAAAGTCAACAAAAGTCAATTTATCAATGCTAATTGAATTAGGAATGAAAAGAACCTTCTAGAAGAATCTAGAAGACTAAAACCATTCCTAATTGCATTAGGAATGATAAATTCATATTAGGCCCTCCCTAGATCATTGGGCTGCATATAATGTTCAAACTGGGCCCAGTTTAGTAATTTGACCATAACTTCCTCAATATTCATCAGAATTGGGCTTATAATATATAGTTGGAAAGCTCTTTTCAATCCCTATCCAACTACACTACTATTGGACCCATATCATGGACAAACCAAACTGGATTGGCTGTTTTCTTAAAATAGATTTTCAAAAACAGAGAGAAAAGAAAAGAAATTAAAACTATCCGCATCACTAGACTTTCCACACCTTCACTTCATTCGATTATGATTCGACGTGAAAGGTACTCATCACCAGGTTTGGTTTTGGGGAGACACAAATGGGTTTCTACAGAAGCCCCCACTTTGACTGAGTTTGGACAAACGCAAGTTTCGAAAACAAAAGTCAAAGTATCGTTAGGGACGGAGAATGATTCAGAACGTTCTTCGATCCTAAATCATTCTTGTAACGCCGATACCTGCAAACTAGCGTTAGTTAAACAGATAAAAGTGTTAAGAAACGCGTATCTTTCACCGTCGAGCACACGTCTCTGTAGGTGACCAATTTCTTGTGACAATCTTCCGCAAGCTAGAGAATACCACCTGAAGACTGCAACGCCTGTAACTGCCTCCAATTTCCGCTGTGATAGTTTTCAAAAAGATCACTGCTTGTTGATCCTTAATGCTGCTATGTCAGTACGTCGGCGCTTTGCTGCTTGTGAACCAGTATGTCGGTGCTTTTGCTGTGATGAAAATCCTCTTTTCTTTGGGAATAGTTTCCAACACAACTCTTGTATGATGTATGACAATCCGATTTAGGGAAAGTTGTCAATTCTTCGTAACAATCCATCCTTGGAAATGTTGCCACGATGAAGCGACAATCCGTATCTCGGAAAATTTGCCAAAATCCAATTTTTGGGAAAAGTTGCCAATGCTTCATAACAATTTTTCATAAGAATTTTTCTATGATCGACAATCCACATCTTGGAATATAACTCTTGAAAGCAAACCACCTTGGAAATTTTCCAATGCTATGCGACAATCCTTTTAGGAAAATATTGCCGCAATTGACAATCCGCGTCTTGGAACATTTGCAAAAAAGAGTCGACCGACAATCCACTTCGGGAAAATTTGCCACTTACTGAAATGAATGACAATCCACGTTGAGGAACCTTTGCCGAAATTTATGATGAATAGAGACCTACGACAATCCTTTGGGAAATTTTTCCAAAGGGAATTGGGTGTATGACAATCCAATCTTGGAAAACTTGCCAGCGATGACAATCCTAACTTGGAAAAAATTGCCAAACAGAGAAGGAGCACGACAATCCACGGTTGGAAACTTTGCCATAGATGACAATCCAATCTTGGAAAAATTGTCGTTGAAGAAGATGCACGACAATCCATTTTTGGAAATATTGTCAGTTGGGGATGACAATCCAATTTTTGGAAAAATTGTCGCTTAAAAAGAATGCGCGACAATCCATATTTGGAAATATTGTCGTTTAAGAAGAATGCGCGACAATCCATATTTGGAAATATTGTCGTTTAAGTGCTTGCTTTTAAACCGATACGTTGGTGCTTGTAATGAGCCAGTGTTTTAGGCGCTTAAGCTAAGTAAGATGATTTTTTGTCAGGTCAATCACTTACTACGATTGTAATCGAGCCGACTACTAATCATGTCAAATTGCTTATAGGGGCTAACTGGCGTACCAAGGAACCCGAAATTGCTGTATGAAGTCAAAATAACCGTTCTGAGAGGCTTCGAGTTCTTTCGCTGCTGAAATATCTCTAGCGTTAAGAATTGGCTCTATCGCCAGACGATGGGATCTAGCGCCAGGCGCTGAAATTTGTTGTCAGACGCCAGATGTTGTTGCCAAACGACAGCCTTGTCATCTGGTGCTGGAGTCGAGTCTTCCCTACTCTGGTCTTGTTGTCGTTGTTGCTTGGTTTTGCTCCGAAATTTGAGCTTGGTCGTTTCCTTTCAACCAAATCCGCTCAAATCTTTTGTAAATTAAAGCTCTTCATCTCTTATTTACTGATCTATGTAACTCCTCTTATCTTGGAGGAATCTCCTGTGTATATTCGCGGTTTTTTTCGAAAAAAAAAATCCGGGAATTTCCTTGGTTGCTGGGATGCACCTTCATTTATATCTTTGACCATAGGACTTTGCTTATCTTTCTTTAGGGTTGACCTAAGACTTAGTGTTGCTTGACTCATTGACTTGACACGACTCAAGGTATAAACTTGACTCACTATGATTGACTGACTCGAGGTTGACTCGACACGATGTGACTCGTGTGTGCGTAGTGTTGACTCATGAAACTCGATATGTACATGACTCAAAATGCAGAAAAACAAAAATTTCCGTCATTTTTGTGGAGGGTACCGACTTTCTCCCGAAAAAGAATCGAAGTGAAGTTTTTTTAATATGCATGTTGAATGAGCTTAATCAAATGTTGTCTCTCACAGTATAAGGATTGTAACATCTTAGACTATCCTAGTTGACTCGATAATGAAAGTATTTTAGGTAACTCAGGCGCGGAGGCTAAGTACTTCATACTTTGTGATGTTATGATGATTATGATTAATGAGTGATTTTGTTATGACGAAGGCATGCTTCAACGTTGTGTTAAGATTTCATGACAAAGGGTTCCTAAGGGAAGGACTTAGTTATGTATCTGTACGGTGTGTGAAAGTGACACTAAGGTTAGGCCGCAAGAGCTAAGTGTGTGGAAAGATATTAATTTTTGAGAAGAGTCAAATGATGGTCACTCTTTAGGCTAGGTAAGCTAATGATGCAAGGATCAAGCCCCCAAATCTAGCTCTAAGTGAAAAGGGATGAGCACAGGAGATCCCCTTGATATGATCATGATGTGTGAATGTAAATATGAATGTAATTTTATTACGGCCGCACCTCGATGTGAGGTTGCCTACGTATCCGTTAGGAATCAGGCCGAACGTAGCTCTAGCCGAACCTCACACAAGTGTGTGTGTATACCTCAAAAAGGTCTTTTTAAGGGTTGTAACGTGGTTAGGCTAAAGGTTATAGAAGAAGGAGATAAAGGCTCAAGACCCTCGATAAGCCCCCAAGGTGTGCAACCTTGCTTTTGAATCTTTATATTTTTATGCTTGAGGTGTGCTTCTCTTTTCTCTTTTTTTTTTTTTTTTTTTTTTTTGCTTTAGCATTTATTTTTATTTTTATGAGTGTGGGCAATCCCGATCATGCTGTCTATCACTCACTTGGCATTCATGTTTCTCAAGCACGGTACCGAGCACTAGATAAGAGACGCAATCTGAGACGTGTTCATATCAAAGACATGTTTATGTCAAAGACATTGGAACACTTGCCCTTTTGTACACTTTTATTATTTTCTATTTCTTTTTTTATTTATTTTGATCTTTTGAAATCACTCAAGCTTTTTATGATATTGAAAACTGCATAAGTTGCACACTATCCCATCCTAAGGTTAGGTAGATGTAGGTTGAAGAAAGAAAGATCTATCGTTAGACAAGGCTCAAAGTGGTTTATCAAAAAAGGATTGCATATTTGAAGGGTGAAAGGTATTATGATGTGGATACAAGGGGTGCCTTAAATCATTGATATACCTTGTGCTTAGTTTGACGTGGTTTTTTTTTTTTAATGCAATGTAATGAAATGATCATATGCAAGGAAATAAATGCTCATTTTATTAAAAGGGAAAAAGAAAGATTCTACAAAATGCCTATGCTAAACTTATTGGGGGAAAGGGTAAAAAATAAAGAAATAGAAAAAAGAGGTCATGAAATCTCGTTGTTGAAGCTCGCCTCTATCTTGTGTCGTTTGCTTCATCATCACCCAGTCTTCTCGTTAGCTAGAGGTAATGGGATCTTATTTGCTTCTATGAGATCTTGAATGAGATTTTGAAACCTGTAGCATTCATCAGTGGTATGACCGTTTCCTCGATGTTACTTGCAATAAGAGTTGGGATTCCATCTCGAAGATCGATTTTCTGGCGTTGGATCCTCGGTAGGGCCAATAGGTTTGATTAACCCTCGATCGTAGAAAGCAGCATCGTAGGTCATTCCAATGGGTGTGAGTTCTCTCCTGGGTTTCTTTTTAGATCCTTGATTGTCCATGGCTAAGACACCATTATGGTCAAAGGTACTAACATTATTACTAGAGTGGGTGTTTTCGGAAGAAGAAGGATTGTCGTTCTTCTTTCCTTTCCAGCCACTGTGGTTACAATTGTTAGTAGCTTTTTGTTTTGCGAGGTCATCTTCGATTTCAATTCCGATGTCATAAACAGCCTTGAAAGTATTCAGATTGTGTTGATATTTTAAATGCTTCGAATACTTCTCTTGGAGATTCTTGATAAACATCCTCATAGATTCTTTTTTAGTGGGCACCTCAATCATCTTAGCGGAAATTTCCCTCCACTTATTAAAGAAAGAAGTAAAGCCTTTATTCTCTTTATGTCTTAGCATCTCAAGTTGTCTATAATCGGTTTCAACTTGAGTATTGAACTTGTACCTATCAATGAAAGCGTTTACTATCGATTTCCAGGTAGAGATTTTCTCCTTGTGAAGGGAGAAGAACCATTGTTGGTAAACGGTTTCAAGAGATAGAGAAAATATAGAGGGAAACACTTTCTTATCAATACCCTTAACACTCATTATTTTTTCAAAAGCTCTTAGTGAAAATAAGGGTTGTCAGTGGCCTTGAATTTCGGGATGTCGTTGGCATTGAACTTATGCGGAAGAAGTTCTTTATCCACCAAGACCCCTTGTGAACTAATGCCCTGAAATTTATAGTCACTAGATAGCTTTCTCAAGCTTTCTTGCATGAGGTTCATTTGTTGTTGCTTCACCAGGGTCATCAATTTTGAGGGTTAAAGCCTTTAACACCTCAGTCACATCAGTCAATTGGCTCCTAAGTTCATTAACTTCCTCTTGAGTTGCCATTATCTTTTTAGCCTTCCTCTTTTGACGAATCGGTTCATCAAAAAGTAAGACTTGAATAAAGAGGTTATCCTTGATTAATCGCCCTTCTCTCCTTGACCAAGTACTGTGGAAAAGGAATTTGGGGATATTCATTGTTAGTTGTTTGACTCAAACTTTATTCAGCATGCAATGCATGGAAGTAGGTAGAAAAATGAAAGTGGTGATATGGAGAAAGCATGTAGAGGGAGAGATGTGGAAAATTAGGAATAGAATGTACCCCCAACTCAAACGACGGAAAAAATCGACTCATGCATGAACCTAAGACACGGTCATGGTGACATATACTCAAAGTGTGTGCTAAGACTAGTGAGTTTAGGTGACATGTTAAAACTCGTGTCATGACCATGTGGCTAGACTATGTGACTAGACTCAATTAATGACTTAACAAGGTATAATTAACAGAATTGATTAGAAAACTGTTTAATCAAACACAAAGTGATGACTCGAGAAATATACCGAACTGTCGCCAAAACGACAAGACTGGCACCGCACTGTGTAGTGTAGCGCCAGACAACAGAGCTGTCGCCAGGCGCTACACTCCACAGAGTGGCGCTGCAGTCCAAATCTCGGCGCCAGTGTTGGAACGTTGATCTGGAACTGCTTCCGGTATTATTACTCTACAGGGTATGCCTAAAGTCGTACTAAGTCAACTCTGATTAGATTATTAGACTCTAATTACCAAGATTAATTAATTAAGCAAAGTCCTTTTTAGCCATTAAACAGTTTATTTTATCTTAACACAAGTCAAACAAACGGTTAGGAAGAACACATAGAGTATGCACAACAAATAATGCACGATTAATCAAGTAGGCACAACATGATGCAATGAGTTTGCAACCTAACCATGGATCTAGTTCTCTAAAGTTCAAGATATGGGTTAGTCGATAGAGGGTCCATGGTTAATTGTCCGGATGCACCGCGCGGAAGCCTAACCGTGAAGGGTTGGCGCGAGTGGATGGGACACCGCGAGTTTTAGAAAAACTCGCTTCCATGGTTTAGTGAATTCAACATTCTCGGATGTACCCTTTGTTGCTCAGAGCGTTCAATCAGGTAGATGGAGCATGAATTCCCAGGGGGTTATGTCCATATGTAGAACACATATGGGTTTCATAAAAGTGAGAAAAACTCAATCAGGAAGTAGGATCGAGCAAACAGTGCTAAAAAGTGGTCAAAATTAGAACGCATATTTCTGGCTCGATATTGGAAGAATTTGGCACCAGCAAATAGAGGCCGGTGCCACAATTTGGCTTTGGCGCCTGACGACAGAGACTTTCGCCTGGCGCCAGAGTCAAATAAGTGGCGCTAGACTCTGTTTTCTGACGCTAGTTCCTCGATGCCTCAGCAGATTTCTGTGCTCGATAAAATTTTCCAGTTTCGCGCAGCATTGTTTCGATCCTAGTTATGAAAGGTATTCCTCAAATTTTTTACGTGTAAAAATCCTATGTTTTAACTCATTACAGATGGTCTTTCCAATGAGATCTTTTTTATGTATATGACAATAATGTTAATCAAAACTACGCACATGAAATACTTAGAACTTTTCGAGTCTCATCCACTCATTCTAAATCATTGCCGAAATAAATTTCAGGAGTTAAAATAGAAATCCTCCCCAGTGGAGTCGCTAAAAAACTGTAGGGAATATTTCAATCATTATCCCTAGCTTGAACCCCACTGTGATCATACACTAAAGTATGGTGGCGTCCAAAGGGAAGGAAGATAGAGCAAAAGAGTCGCCAACAAGTTTTAGGAACTTGTAAACCGTTCACGAGGTGAAGGTTACACCCCTTAACGATCCAGGAGATCATCAACTCAAATAGGTCTTGAACCATGACTGGTAGTTCGGGGATGAAGGTACAAATCCAACCTAAAAGAGATAAAACTTGCCCTAATAATAGGCCTCTACTTTATTCTGATCGTATTCATGTGCTCTTTCTGACTAACATGCAATCAATAGGTTTACCCTAAACCTGTTTAATCTATGTTGGTTGAATATTAATGCACAAATAAATAATTATTGGCGATCACTTGAATTATAATCATATTAACCCTAAACAAGATTATTAATTATCTAATTAAGCATGATTACAAGTACCAAATCCCTTTAAACATGCATAAAAGGCGTGATCAAGCAATAACAATAAATATAAAGCAACATAATAATAATCATAATAATTATTATAACAATTATAATCATAATTAACATAATCATGTTAAAGCATAATAATAATAGCAAGATCCTATGCACAATACTAACAGGATTAATAACAAACCCTAGCATGTCACTAAACATTAAAAATTAAAGCTTTAGCCCTAACATGATACTAACATGAATATTAGGAAAGAAAATAGGAAGCATCGCAGGAATCATAATTGATTTAAGAAACTTATTTTTTACCCTAGACATGATACTAGGAAGATCAAAACACCCTAACATGACATTAGGAATTATAATAACAACCTAGACATGATTTCTAAATCATAATATCAATTAAACAATTAAAGCACTTGCTTGGATGCCTCGTACCTCTTTCTAATAACAAAATACACGCGTTAGTAACTTCAAGGAAAATATAAAATCAAACAATTAAATTAAATAGTTGAAATTAAATTTGGGACCAAACCCTCAGAAATTAAAACCTTTCACGTCTAGGACAAAGGCAACTTCGAACAATGCTAGGTGTGTCTAGTGCTAATGTATGAGGAATTGTGTTTGTAAAAAGGGTTGGTTTAGAAAGAGAGCGAGAGAGAGAGAGAGAGAGAGAGAGAGAAAGAGAAAGAGAGAGAGAGATAGAGAAAGAGTAATCAAGAATTTCCTGATGAGAGTTGATGAGAAGAATTGATGGAAATTGATGATTGTAGATGATTGAAAACGGAGTTTTTAGGAGGCTATTTATAGAGAAAATCAGCCAAAAAGATAGAAAATCGAATTAGAGTTCTGACGTGAAAAAACAGAGTTAGCGCCCGGCGCTAATGCTGGCGCCAGGCGCCACGCTTAGCGCCAGGCGCTAATGCCGGCGTTAGGCGCTAATCAAGTTTTTGACGCGTTTTCTAAAATCAAATAGAAATTAACCGTACAGGAGGATAAAATCGTATTTTCCTCAAAAACACTCTTTTATTCTGATTCAAACTCTAAAAAGTCAACAAAAGTTAATTTATCAATGCTAATTGAATTAGGAATGAAAAGAACCTTATAGAAGAATCTAGAAGACTAAAACCATTCCTAATTGCATTAGGAATGATAAATTCATATTAGGCCCTCCCCTAGATCATTGGGCCGCATATAATGTTCAAACCGGGCCCAGTTTAGTAATTTGACCATAACTTCCTCAATATTCATCGGAATTGGGCTTATAATGTATCGTTGGAAAGCTCTTTTCAAGCCCTATCCAACTACACTACTATTTAACCCATATCATGGACCAACCAAACTGGATTGACTTTTTTCTTAAAATAGATTTTCAAAAACAGAGAGAAAAGAAAAGAAATTAAAACTATCCGCAACACTAGACTTTCCACACTTTCACTTCATTCGATTATGATTCGACGTGAAAGGTACTCATCACTGGGTTTGGTTTTGGGGAGACACAAATGGGTGTCTACACTACTATAATTGACCAATCGCATAATCAATATTCGGCCTAGTACTTGTCATGGCATATTTCAAACATCCTATAATTATAGCATATTCCAGTTGTGAAACTGCATTAACATTACTAGGTAATATATAACTTTATGTTAGGATCCATAGGTATTGAATAAAGAAAGGTCGAAATTTTATTAACATTGAACTTCCTGAGCCCTTTCTCAATATAATGAGATTGTGACAAGATCAACTTCCCTTTTTCTTTCTTTATTCTTATGCCCAAAATGGCATCCTGTTTCACATAAACCTCTTCCTCTAGATCTCCATTCAAGAACACTGTCATGACATCCATTTGATGGATCATTAGAGTTTTTAATTGCCGCAAATGCAATTAACAATCTAATTGTTGAGATTCTAGTTACAAGTGCATATACCTTATGCCATTAACTGGGCCTAGAACCTTTTAACAATTCTTTCAATCCTCAACTTCTTTTGAAGATCCATTTTCACCCTATTGATTTAAATTAGGCGGTAAATTAGCTAAAATCCAAGTATTGTTTCCCAAGATAGATTTCATTTTATCATTAATAACTTCCTTCCAAAATGGAACATCCCGAGACTTCATAGCCTCATCATATGTTAAAGGATCATCTTCCACATTAAAATGTATGGATGTTGTAGTGAAACTTCATCCCTTGATCCTTCGACGAAGTACACATGAAAATCCGATCCAGGCCAAAAAAAATTTCCTTTCCTTGCCCTCTTGCTTATCCTTAGTTGTGATGATGATGTAAATTCCTCCTCTAAATGAGTTTGGTTATCCACCCCTTGATCAGATCAAAACTTTCAGCATTGGTATTCGGAGTTACATCCTTTGATTTAGGAATTGAAGAAAAATCTCCTTTCATCAAACCATGCATCCCTTGACTCAATGGTGGTATGAACCAACCAAAAGTCATTTTGCTCTATTACATATAACCTATAGGATTTTCTATGTTCCACATATCCTATAAAATGCATCAAACTCCTCTTTCACCTAATTTAACTTTTACGTTAGGTTCTCGGCATATTTACAATTGTCATACAACTCCAAACTTTAAGATGACTCAAGTTTGGTTTCCTTTTATACCATAGCTCATATGGGGTAACATCCTTCCCTTTCTTGGGAACACGATTTAATATGTAAATGCCATTAAAACGGCTTCACCCCAAAATCCATCACTTAAAATCGAATATGACAACATAGAATTAAGCATTTCTAGCTTCTAGTGTCCTATTCTTCCTTTCCGCTACACCAATTTGTTATGGTGTAAATTCCACGGTAGATTCATGTACTAAACCTCTAGATTGGAATAACTTGGCTTATAGTATTCACCTTCTATATAGTTTCTTAAACTTTTAAACTTTCCATCAGTTTGCAACTCTACTATTCACTTTGTAGATTTTAAATGTGTCTAGGCTTCTTCCTTAGAATACACTAAAATAAACATAGCAACATCTTGAAAAAACATCAATGAAAGTTGCTAAAAACTTCATATTTCCTAAGGAAAGTGTGCTATGAAAACATATATGCACTTAATCAAGCAATAAATTATTCTTTTCACATTGGATTTAAATGAGAGAATTAAAACATAAATAAACATCAATTATATGACAACACCAATGAAATAAAATAATTACGTCATAACTGGGTTTGCTTAACCACAACATCACATGACACATTTAAACCAACAAAATGAATCAATATTTTGTCAAAAACATCTATCTTTTTTTTAACACAAAGGGGAAATATCATTATATTAGATGATAATAAATCTGATGATCGAAATCATCAGAACAAAAGGGGGATAGATAGAGGGTAATAAAAAACCACTCCAAAACATCATAGTTTATCCCAGTACAAAAGATAAGAACACAAACTAAAGCATAAAACAAGATAAAGTTCAAAAGATAAGCATGGTCACGAGAGTGCAGCACATCAGAGCTAAGGATCCTGCATTTCTGGAATTTCCATGGCATATGTCTGGTACACTTCAGGAGGTGGGTAGGAGAAAGGCACCTTCTCACCCGTTTTATACTTTGTTCTTCCCATCATAGCTAACCTATCAGCAACATAGTTAACCGATCTGCTAGCATGAAAGACAGTAACCTTCCAATTCCTTTCTAAGAGGGTAGCAACATCACAAATTATGTTACCCAAGTCCCCATCCTCGAATGACTTAGGATCTTTCAACATCTTAGATAAGCTGTCAGCATCTGTCTCAAGTTCAAGAAATTTTATCTTCTTATCCCAAGCTAAGAGCAAACCTTCTCTGATGGCCAAAAGCTCAGCAGAAGCGGCAGTCATAGCATTAAATTTGTAGCAAAACCTGTTATCCAAATGCCCCTCTCACACCTGATAACACCCCCTCCTCCAGCATTGTCCATACATATCCAAGAACCGTCAGTGTTAAGCTTGTAATAGCCTTTCCGAGGAGGAGCCCAAAGTCTAGGATTCTTAGCAACAGAAGAGGAAGGAGAGTCCGTAGGAGGAGCCTGATTAATTCTCAAACAAAAAATGTAATCAACATAAAACTTGTTAAAGGTAGAATGAATAAAAATCATTTTTTGTTCAAAGATGGCAACATTTCTAGTGTTCCAAAGGTGCCATATGGCAACCGAAAAAACAGTTTCCAGGAAGAAGAGTTAGTAAGATTGAAGTCCAACCAGCCAGTAAAGTTTGAGTTATAAAAACGATGCAAATCAATGTTAAAGGAGTAAAAAATTTTGAAAATCAAAAAACTAAAAAGCAGATGAGTTAGGGCAGTCCCTAAAAACGTGGATACTATCCTCAAGAGAGGCTTCACATCTCATGCACATTGGGTCAAAACAAGGGATTTTTTTCATAAGATAGCTTCCAACAGGGAGGATATCCCTGAATAAATTCCAAAGGAGCATCTTATATTTATAAGGGACTTTGATTTTCCAAAGACTTTTCCAAGCAAAAGAAGAAAGGAAAGAAGAGTTGAGACTTGAAGGAAGACTACTAGAGTTGTAAGCCGATTTAATAGTAAAAGCACCACTTTTGTGAAGAGACCAATTCAATTTATCAGGAACATTAACAAGTTTAGGTAAAGGGTAGGCTAATATTAAAGAGCCTAAAGAAGGGGGAATAAGATGAATTATACTATCTAAGCACCATTCATTATTCCTAATTATATCGGAAACGCGCCAATGGCCTTTAGAGTCAGGAACGCGAATATTAGGAATGAGATAAATAGGGCAATCACCGATCCAATGGTGGAACCAAAGGGAGGTGTCTTGACCATTACCTATGTTAATAATTATACCTTTTTTAAGGATGTGCCTACCTCTCAAAATATCTTTACAAATGACAGAATCTGTAACTTTAGGAATATAGTCTAAAAAATTAGAGTATTTAAGATATTTGTTCTTTAGGATCTCAATCCAAAGCTTATTCTTTTGAGTTAGAATTTTCCATCCGAGTTTAGCCATGAAGGATAAATTCCACCTTTTTAGGTCTCTAATTCCTAAGCCTCCCTTGGCCATTGGATCACAAACAACCTTCCAATTTGTTCTAGGAATATATCTAGATCGATTAACTCTATTCCAAAGAAATTTTTTGCATTTTTTTTAAGATCATTGATAACATTAACCGGTAAAATATTGGTTTGCAATATGGCATAAACCGGATAGGAATTAAGAACTGATTTAATGAGAGTACATCGCCCAGCCATGCTTAAAAGCTTAGCTTGCCAACCTTTTATTTTAGAACAAGTTTTGTCAAGGAGAGGGAAATAATCAAGTTGATTTAGGCGCTTATGAGAGATAATAATACCCAGATATTTACCAAAAGTGGTGGTATTAGTAATATTACAAATATTACAAATAGAATTTCTAACATTATGATTCATTTTCTTAGTGAAAATAGCCGAGGACTTAAGAATGTTAATGGACAGCCCGGAAATACTCTTAAAATGATCAAGTACTTCCATCATATTATTAATATTTTCAGAAGATGCTTTTCCAAAAAGAAAAACATCATCGGCGTAAAATAAGTGAAAAATATTGACATTTTTAGCAATTTTCATGGGTTTCCATGTGCCATTATTAACCCTATCCTGAATCATACAAGAGAGACGATCAAGGCAAAGGACAAAAATATAAGGTGATAAGAAAATATAAGGTGATAAGGAGTCGCCTTGCCTAATTCCTCTAGTAGGAGAAAAAGACAGTAATTTCTCCATTCCAAAGGAGAGAAATCTTAAGGGTACAAATACAACTAAGAATTAGATTAACAATATTAGGGGGGAGGTTAATACTAAGAAGAGTGTCTTTGATAAAGTCCCATTCTAGGCTATCAAAAGCTTTAGAAAGATCAATTTTAAGAGCCATGAGATTAGCCTTGTTAGAAGCCTTATTAAAATGGTGAGCTACCTCTTTAATGATAATAATGTTTTCTTCTATAGACCTAATAGGAATAAAACTAGATTGAAAAGGACTTATGAGATCATCCATAATAGGTTTTAAACGATTAGAGATACATTTGGTGATAAGCTTATATATAGAATTACATAAGCCTATGGGCCTAAAATCCTTCATAGAAATAGGAGAGTCACATTTAGGGATTAAGTAAATGTAGGAATCATTAATAGCAGAAGGAATCGATCCCTTAGAGAAACAGTCAGAGATAAAGCTAGTGATAGAAGCACCTAAAGAACTCCAATGTTTCTGAAGGAAAATACGTTGAATACCGTCTGGCCCCGGGGATTTAATGGGGTCCATTTGGAAAAGAACGGATTTGATCTCCTTTAAAGTAGGAGGTAACAGGAAGCTAGAGTGAGAGCAGGTTTGATTTTCCTTAGGAAATCGATAATTTTTCAAAAGATCAGAGTCAATATCTACAGATTGAAAAACATTTAAAAAATAGTTTCTAGCCATATTTTTTAAAAGAATTAAATCAGTAATCCAGTTGCCATCATTATCTTGTAAAGATAAAATTTTCCCTCTACTTTTTTTAATATTAGCAATTAAATGAAAATACTTAGTGTTACAGTCAGCGTTTTTCCTCCAATCTAAACCAAATTTTTTAGCATAAATAATTCTTTCAATATGATAAATATGGTTTAAATCAAAGAGCAATTCCTTTTCCAGATTAACAAGAAAAAGATGAATAATTTTTAGCAAGCACAATTTGGATACCATCAATCCTAGCCACCAATCTTTTTTTTCTTATTAGCAATGTTACCAAAAATATCATGATTCCACCTCTTAATGTTATGAAGAAATTCAGTTCTACCTTTAATAAAATTAAAGCTATGTAAATCCCAATTTCTAACAAAAAAAAAAAGAAAATTCTTCATGTTCAAGCCAAGCAGCCTTACACCTAAAAGGATAAGGACCACCTCTACTTTTATCAAATAAAGAAATTAAAATAGGACTATGATCTGAATAAGTTTGAGCAAGATGCGATACCTGAGTGTTTGGATAGGTATTCAGCCATCTCGAGTTGCCCAATGCCCTGTCAAGGTGTTCCTGGATAAGCTCCAGACCTTCTCTAGCATTGTGCCAAGTGAAAGGGTTTCCAGAGAACCCTAAATCGACCATGCATGCAGCCTTGGCTAAATTATTAAGGTCAGCACATTGAGATTGCTTAAATTTCAGCCCACCTGACTTTTCTGAAGGTTTAGTTACCTCATTCAAATCACCCAAAAAAAGCCACGGAGTATTGTCAGGGGGAGAGAATCTTGTAAGTCATTCCATAGCTTGTGCCTTTTAAGAATTATATTCATTTCATCATGACATTTAAGAATTAAATTCTTCCTCCAAAATATGGTCATCAAGAAAGATAAATACATCTACTTCACTCATCATAAACCAAAATCAGTTTCATGCGTGCATAGGAAATAATACACCATATATACAAATTTGACAAACTCCTCATTGCCATCCAATTTGTTTCATATACATACACTTATACAACTGAAATAGCATGAAAATATTACACAAGACATCAACACCATAAAAACATAAAATAAATCATGGTCTTGTAAAATAAAACAATAAAATAAAAAATGAATAAATTAAATAAACAATAATATATACCATACTATTCACATTAAAAAGTTCATGACCTACCGAAATAAACATCACTTGAATTGAATCAAGACATTCAAATTACCTCAAAATAATTCTAATTCCATGACCGTTAGTCATTACCGCATAACCCATTGAAAACTAAAACGGATCTTTTACCATGCATAGACCAATAAATACTTTATAAAGCATAACTTGCCACATTAATTATCATCGATAATAATCCCATGAAAATACAATTAGCATATATATAATATCAATATACATAGTATATAATAACAATTAACATAATGACATACATGTTAATACTTTCATAAAAAATCATCATCAAATAAAATCATAATTGATAATAAATCATTCATGCTAAATAACCATAAAATAAATAATCAAATGATGAATATAATCAAACCATTCATCATTTCAAGCATGAAAAAATATAGTAATATAGAAAATTAGAAATACTAACCAATTCGCCATGAATAAACACAATAATTAATTACCGCAAATTGCATCGTATCGATTATACCGAACAAACCGTTCTTCCACTTGATCCTCTTCGTTGTGGCCTCGAACGTCTCGATTTCCTCCTCCATTAACTTCGGGGATGTGAGCAAACACCACTCCTAGAGATGTCACCAAATTGCAATTACGAACTTTTACTATCTTCGTAAAATCACTCCTCTTAATTTGTCCAAAATTATGGAAATTGCAAGACAATTCTTACACCATGTCATCTTTGTAGGAGAATATTACTTTGGATTGTTGGGGAAATTGATTTACCGAGTCACAAAAATGACACGAAAATTGGACAAATTAAGGCCTGAACAAAATCAGTTTCCCAAAATAATATTTCGACCCTTATATACACAACGGGTATCATGAAATTATTAGGAGATACAACAAAGACAATCACAACAATCATATTTGTGATCTAATGTAACCAAACTTTGGGCAAGTTATGATGATGATAAAATAATCAAACGCAAAATGTTTCTGAAGGAAAAATATACAGTATCAACTAATTCCTTGAAGTACACAAGCAAATCAGAGAATGAAAAAGTAGTAGTTCCACTAATTTCCTGGTTAATTGCAAAGTTGATGATCGTGCAATCGTAGAAGGTTATTTTATCCCAAAAACAAGGTAATTGTAATGGTGAATTGTTCTTCAATTTTAAGAGGAATTTTGATTCATCTAATTAGTTGCCAATAACAGGATTATAGTTTGTTATTTAGAAGGTAATTGTAATGGTGAAATATTCTTCAATAAATGGATTTTCTCAATTTTTTGTTCCACACGATTTATGCTTGTTTATATACCCTAAAATTGATGATTCGATTCTTTGTAATTAGTTGATAATTTCAATATCTCTATCCACATTCACCCACCCTGATTGCTAAATTCACGACATTCACGGCGACACTTGAACTTTGATTGTTTGTCTGACGGCAACGGTGGTACCGGATTACCCACCGTCGACCAAGTCGTTTCCGCTTATTTAAGCTTTTGGTTTCTTGGTGATAGGTAGGAATCTTGGTATGGGGATCAGCAAAACTGAGATAAACCTGAGAAGGTTAATTGCTGCTGCACCACAACAGCAAAATCAGGCGAAATTAGCTCATGTATGTAATTCATGATGTTGTGAATAATTTAAGTTTGTATGCATCTAGTTTATTTTAATCAACGCCTATTCAACCTGTTTGTAGCTTAATATGCTTTTCTTTTGATTGGATTTTAAACCTGTAATTAAATTATGCAGTATGTTGCTACACTGCGCGAATTGTTGGAACAGCTTACTGAAGAGACCACTCCAGAAGGCTTGCCGAGGTCAGCTTATATTACATCTTTCCTTATAAGTTTGTAGTCTTTAGAGTGCTTTATAAAAAAATGTTTAAAAAGTTTGTGTTAACTAAAGAGATCAACTGCTAATAGAGAAAAAACCTATTCATCATTTCTATTTGCATAATGTTGTAGACTGCGAGTGAAAATTGGGACTAATTTCTTGGTTAGGATAGCGTAATGATTTATCTAGACAATATCTTTGTCCAGATAATCTGTTCATTTATGGGTATAATAATCTAGCTATCAAGCCGTTTGATGACTATTGTGATTTGTGATCCATAGTTTTATGTTATTTGTTCTGTTAGATACTTTGCTTTGACATCAACATAACATAAAGCCTTTACTTCTTTAAACTCTTTGCTATTGTATGAGTTTACCAAACATCAAATTAATCAATTCACTCTGCTCCTGGGTTTTATATTGTAGGGTCTCCAAAGCTAAAGTAAATGATTACTCTGAGAAGATTGAATCTATCACAGCCAAATTATTAACTTCACCAATGGTATGTTTTGGAGACCTCTTAGTGTGTAATATTTTGCTATGCTTAATTTTAGCTGTTGTAGCTCTGCAATATATTGCTTTTTTACACTGCATAATCATTAATTTGTGATAGCAAAATGTATGCTTATATGTCTGCTAGGTGTCTGTTAATAAATTATGTATTTTTTAAATGATTTTGATTGAGGAGGTTGCTAGTAATATGTTAGTTACACAGAATTGAGTTTCTCGAGCTGTTCTAGGTTTTTTTTTTAAAGAAAAAATTATTTTTTGTTGCTGAAACCTGAAATTTGCATTATGTGGAGACCAAGTTGTTTCAGTAACAAACTTCAGATGTATCATCTTTTAAAAAGGGCAGAAAAGGAAGAGGTGGCCAGACCCTCTGTATATAGAGATAACTGTTCTATTACTGTTCATCTGGTTTTTTTCCTTGCAGATGAAATTAGTGAATATGATAACCAGCACTACTGTCTTTTTTTTTTTTTTCGTTCTTCCTCTCTTTTTTATATAATGTTTAAAATCATGAGAGCTTATTTATGTTGAATATATGATTTCAATAGTTCCAAAGGGAAAAAGTTTACTGCTTTTGATAAACTCTGGTGTGGAAGGAGGTTTCATTAATGACTATTTGGTACATGACTAATGCAGGAATCTTTGAAGAGACTTCAAATGAGGCAAGCCCTCAAATAGCTGAAGAACTTAAAGTTGCCTCCCTACCAGGACTTAGGAAGAGACCAGTGTATGTAAACATTACGGTCTTATTCATGGAGTTATATTAAGGAAAATTTTGAAATTGAGTTGGAAGATTTTTTGCGAGTGTAGGCCATCCTCATTTGCTGAAGACAAGTCACACGAGAATGTTGGACCTGATTCCTCACCACTTGTTAAATTGGATGCTACTGCCCACTCACATATAGACAAGCACAGGTACTTTTATTCTGAACATTGTTTTGTAAATGTGGTTGATAACTCTGAAGTTTATCATTAATTACTTGAAAGAGTAAACTGAGCAGTCTTCTGGATACACATCTACTGTCCCTACGGAGTGTTTTGATAAAGGATATGAACTATACACGTCTTCCAATGTTAATTTCAGGAGCAAGAGGTCAAGGGGATTATAACTTGAAACTTGAAACATCAGGAAGCTCGGTTTTGCTTATCTCTACTGGAAGCAAATATAAAGAATTGTCTTGTATAAATTTTGTGGATTCTTTTTCAGGAAATTGTTTCCACCCCATGTTTTTTTCATGAAGTTGTCTTCTACACTTTTTTTTTTTTTTTTGCATATTTATACAAATGTCTACTTTATCCCATTTGCAGTAAAAGATTAAATCCTTCAAGCCTTTATTGAGGGAATATGGTTAAAAAAAAATTCAGAAATTGTAGTATCGTGTTATTGATTCTAGGTGAGCATATGCTCAGTCGGCTTTCCTCTGTATAAAATTTGTTACTAACTTTCCCTTCTTTGTACTACAGAAAGCTTCAAGAAGACTTGACTGATGAGATGGTGGGAATGGCACGACAACTGAAAGAGAGCAGTCTGTTAATGAGTCAGTCAGTGCAAAATGCTGAGAAGGTACGTACTTACCTCCAACTCTGCTTTCTTAATCTGAAGTGCTTTTTTCTGAAAGGAATCTTATGACATTGTTGTATAAAGAGACCAGGTTGTGGTGTTAGTCACTTGTCCGTGTAATTAAATAGCTGCAGGTCATGTGTTATTTTCCTCCTCTAAAAAATATTTTATTTTGTAACTGGACATCCTATGCTCATTCATTGAGTTGGTATCCTTTACCTTTATCTTGTCTACCTATGAAAAGAACTGGATTGGACTCCCAAATTTTGTCTTGAGTTTAGGCTTGAGAGTTGAGATTTAAAAACCTACTCATTTACCTTTTGTTTGGATTTGGAATTGGATATAAATTAAACGCAATCTTTCCAAATTTCTCCATACTGCTAGTGCCTACTGTAGCTTGAAAAAAGGGGACTGTTGTGAGGCAACTAGGTGTAATATGTATTGGATAATACAAAGTATTCAACTGTGGAATTTTTATAGGCTGTCAATATAGGCTGGCTGTTTGAATTATATATATATATATATATATATATATATATAAAACTGCCCTGATGAGCTTTTTTATGCATCTCTAGTCTCTACTTCATGAAAGGTTTTCTAATTGCTCCTTTCACTTGCTACAACGTAGAAAACCAAAAACTTTCTACGACTTAGAAAACTAAAAAAATAACATGAAACTTTAGAAGATTGTGTGAATAAGGTATTATTTAAGTACAGGAACCACTATATCCTATATAAAATCAAAGGCCAGCTCACTAAGTAACCTTTTTTCAATTGGAGATGAGCTATTGAACTGTATGTTGTGCATGAAAGGCAGAGGCCCAGCCGCCCAGGATTGGGGGAAAAAAAAACTTGTTTCTGATAAGGGGTTTATGTATAGAGTTATAAGTATAATTTAGGATGGGGAACTATCGATAGTCTTGCAGCTGTATCTTGAAAATATTCTCACTATCTCACGATACTCCTGAGAGTTTCAGTGGAAATTAGTGTGAGGAAGTTTTTAGTTGTAAATTTAAATCTATATGCTATATTTTGCGGCAAAAGATTCCATGTCTTCAGTGCAAAACACATTTCTTGCTTGCTTTCGCCAAAAATTAAAATTTCTGCTTCTAACCTTTCTGTCTACAAGTCAATTGTTTTAAATGCCATGCTTGTTGCTCCTCACCTTTCTGGTCTAGTTTAGCATCTTAAATTTGTTTGTTTCCAACTTAGCTCACATTATTGTGGATATATTTTGGGGGGTTAATTCAGTTTTTTCATCATGGTTTTGTTGATATAGATACTTGATTCAACCGAGAAGGCAGTTGAGCATAGCTTGGCAAGCACTAGTCACGCCAATGTAAGGGCAATGAGTGTTTTTTCACAGAGCTCAAAGACTTCATGTTTTACATGGCTTATTATGTTATTTATGCTAATGATTTTTATGATGGTGGTTTTCCTTATTTGTATTACTTGAGTTTTTTTTTACTGAAGCCACTTAGGTTGATTTTTTTTTTCTTTTTTTTTTTTTTTTTTTTGGGATAAAAAAAAAGGGAAGGAGTTAATGATACACTGTAAACCTACTTCTAATTAAGGTGACTGTTGGATAGTTTTTGTTTTTTTATTTTTTTTTTGGGGGCGGGGGGGGGGGGGGGGGGGGGGGTGGTACATGTAATGTAATTTGTAAGGTCCCTATCTTAGGGATAACCACTTCTACCGATATGATTGACTTGCTGTTACTTGATATTATTTTATAAATGAATTGACAGGAGAATTAACTGACTATTTAACTTCTTCCTTGAGTCCCTTACTCCCTTCTCCATATTCTATGTTTGATCATAAAACCATTTGGTAATTGGTGTACCTTCTTCGTTTTGTACATCAAACTTTCATTCCCTATTACAGAACAATTAAAATTGAACCCTTATATAATCCTTGATATGCATTTGGGTCACACCTATATCAGGTTAGCCATATGGAGAGACTTCAAATTGAACAAGTAAAGCATAGGACTGATTGACTGATGAGATATCATTTACAATGTGTGACACTATGGAAGTGCTCAGCTAGAACCTCTGCTTAGTTTCAATTATCTGTTCTGATGTGTATCTGATGTCATGTCCTGGAAAAACAAACTAATTACTCAATTTGATAAGTAAAGTATAGGTCACACCTATATTAGGTTAGCCATATGCTACCTTAATTTGATAAGTAAATGGGAGCGTTGTTTAACAACCCCTTTATAGTAATGATATTGACATAAAATTCAAAATATGAATCGAAACCAAATACAACTGAAATCACTTGAAATGGAAACCAAATACAACTGAAATTACTTGAAATCGAAATCAGAATTCATGTACCAGACAATTATGCAGTTGGTCACAAAAATTTCATCCACCTCTGTTTTGCCCTGTCTGATTTTATTCAGGTGGCAAATAGGCAACAGATGATCAAGGGCAATATGCGTCCGATGAATGTCTATGAAGAATTAATGAAGAAAAATTGTCATTTAATCAAACGCAGATTCCATTTCGAAGTTTTCATTTTCTCTGCTCTCAAATATCTTGCAGTTCTGCACCATTAACAGAAGACAATGCTTCTTTTTCATCATGATCTTCATTCCAAAGTACATATAGACATTTTGACTGCTTTCAGGGCATTAAATTTGGATGTTGTCATAATCGCGATAAATTGTATCATGAATTCATGACAACATACTTTTGCTAGGTAATGGACTCAATGCCAAAATACCATATGAAATAGCCCGGGGAACTTCCTGTGTGATATCAAACTTCAGCGGCACAAAGCAAATAGAAATGGAACAGCACAATACCAGCTTCAATGATGCCCTGTTTATTCAGAAAGTACAAGATAATAAATTCCTAGTTTAAAATAACCAAACAAAACAAAATTGAGAGCTTGAAAAATTGCCTGAGAAAAACCGAGAAAATGGTTCCTTACCTGTAGCTGCTTCTCTGCCTGAGCAGTGATGTTGGAAATGGTGCTTTATACTTGCATTAACACCTAATGGTTTACACAGCATGTAAATATTTGAACTCAATACAATCTGAAACTGTAGAATTGTATAAACTCATGGCTTAACTTTCATTAATTGGGGTAAAACATATATATACAACTCTTATCCCTAGAGTTACCTTAATTAGGTTACTAGAAATAAGGAAACAATATAAAAGATAGAAATAAATATATCTTCCCAAAATATATCCTCAATACCCCCCCCCCCCTCAAGTTGGAGCACTAGGATCAAAAGTGCCCAACTTGGACAAAATACCATCAAACTGTGACTTCCCAAGAGCCTTCGTGAAGATGTCGGCCAATGGAGTAGTCGTATGAACATACGATGGGGAAATTAAGCCGTCTATAATAGCATCCCGCACAAAATGACAATCTACTTCAATATGTTTGGTCCTTTCATGGAAGACCGGATTCTTTGCAATGTGCAAAGTAGATTGACTGTCACAAAATAACTTGATTGCCTTAGGATGATGGACACCCAAACTTAGCAACAAACCCTTAAGCCACTTGAGCTCACAAGTACTGCATACATAGACCTGTACTCGGCATCACAAGATGAAGTCGCCACTGTTGGTTGCTTTTTAGTCTTCCAAGAGATAGGGGAATGACCTAAAAATATCAACCAACCTGTGATAGAACGACGGGTGAGAGGACACGCCGCCCAATCCGCATCACACCAACCTTCCAAAGTAAGATCACTAGAAGCACTCAACAAAATACCTTGACCCGGGGTGCCTTTCAAATAACGAACGACTCGAAGAGCTGCTTCCCAATGCTCAATGCGTGGCTCTTTCATAAACTGAGACAAAATATGTACGGAGTATGCTAGATCTGGTCTAGTGACCCCTAGATAAATCAAACGACCAACTAACCTACGATATGCCTCCGGATCCTCAAGAAACGCACTTGTGGCACGACCGAGCTTGTGGTTTTGCTCCATGGGAAAACCACTCGGCTTTGCCCCTAACAAACCTGCTTCAGAAATGATATCTAACGTATATTTTCGTTGACACAAAAATAAACCTGAAGCACTACGAGCAACTTCTATGCCCAAAAAATATTTCAAAGGACCTAGATCCTTCATTTTGAAACAATCACTAAGATAAGCCTTGAAACCAACTAGTGCGGCGGAATGATTACCAGAAATTATAAGATCATCAACATATACTAAGACATTAATCTGAATGGTGCCTTTAGTATACGTAAAAAGGGAAGAATCAGAGTAAGATTGAATGAAACCATACCCTTTCAAAGCTGCAGTTAGCTTTGCAAACCAACACCTCGGTGCTTGCTTCAACCCATACAAGGACTTGTCCAAGCGGCATACTAATGTAGGATCCTCACTTTCAAACCCGGGAGGTAACTTCATGTATACCTCCTCATCAAGATCACCATGCAAGAAAGCATTATGCACATCCATTTGATGAAGTTCCCAATTCTTTGATGCTGCAATTGCAAGAAAGGCCCGAATCGTTGTCATCTTTGCAACTGGAGCAAATGTTTCACCATAATCTATGCCTTCTTGCTGATGATTACCAAAAACAACTAGCCGAGATTTAAGTCGTTCAATATCACCATTAGACAAATATTTTGTCTTAAACACCCATTGACTCCCTAGTGCACGTTTACCGGGGGGAAGATGCGTTAAGGTCCATGTACCATTATCTTCCAAAGCTCTTATCTCCTCTTGCATAGATTTCCTCCATCCTGCATGTGTCATGGCCTCTTTAAAAGATTTCGGATCATGACCACCAACAATAGCTGCCAGAAACTTACAATAATTCACAGAAAACTTGTCACAATTTATATAATGTGCTAAAGGATACGGGGTACCTGAAGGAGTGTTGGAAGACGGAGTGGAGAGAGCCGGATTGTTAGCAAAAACGAAGTGAGTCATAAAATCTCGATGTCGAACATTCGGAAATTTTTCTCGGAACTCGCGCCCCAAGGGAGCAGCTGCCCCTGCATTACTATCATCCACGGTGGCCGAAGACTGCTGTTGGCTGGCAGCCTAATCAACCAGCAACACGGGCTGCTGCACAGGTCGTGAAATAGCAGCGGCCTCGTGCTGCTGATCTGCTGGCAGCCCCGCGCCCGCGGGCTCTTCCTGCGGGGTGGCAGTAGCCTGCTGATGCTGGGGTGCTGTTGTTCCCGCGCCCGCGGGTGTCACCTGCGGGTCTGACCCCGTGCCACCCCCATTGTCACACACTCGCACACTAGGCACCTCACCAATGTAAGGGTCCTCAAACTCAACAAAATCATCATGAACATCAAAACCCGAATCAAACATATGTGGTGCAATATTAACATCTTCCGGAGTAGCAAAAGGGAACACATCTTCAACAAATTTAACATCCCTTGACACAAAGAACACCTTAGACTAAAGATCATACAAACGCCACCCTTTCTTCCCAAAGGGATAGCCCACAAAAACACACTTTCGACTTCTACTAGCAAACTTATCCCCATCAGTTTTCTGATTATGTGCAAAACATAAACACCCAAAAGTACGTATGGCATCAAACATAGGGGGTTTATCAAAGAGAATTTCGAATGGGGTTTTATTTTGTAGCAACGGAGTGGGAGTACGATTAATTAGGTGAGCCGCGGCAAGAACACACTCACCCCAAAAATAAATGGGTAATTTGGCTTGAAATCTCAAAGCTCTCCCAACAGACAAAATGTGTTTATGTTTTCTCTCAACTCCCGTTTTGTTGCGGAGTACCCACACACGAGGTTTGGAAAATAATGCCCATAGTATCAAAAAAATCACGCAAACAATTAAACTCTGTACCATTATCACTTTGCACAATTTTTATGCTTTGAGAAAATTGTCTATCTACCATGGCAACAAACATCAAAAACATACGGGAAACCTCCGTTTTATCATTCAATAAATAAATCCAAACAGCTCTAGAATAATCATCGACTATTGTCAAAAAATAACGAGCTCCGCATGAGGAAACATGTCTATACGGGACCCACAAGTCACAATGAATTTTCTCAAAAATTCTAGATGCTTTATTATCACTCAAAGGGAAACTATTTCTAGGATGTTTAGCACGCATACATACTTCACACCCTTTATCTAAACAAGCTTTATTACTAACTGTGGGAAGCAACTTAACTACTTTCTCGGAAGGATGACCCATACGACGATGCCACAACTCCAACTTTGAATTTGCAACACTCACATGATGCACCGAATCCGTTTTGCTAAAGTAATACAATCAGTCCCTCCTAGTTCCCGTTCCAATCAGCTCCTTCGTTTGGTCCTGTATAGCACAAATATAAGAGTTAAATTGGACAGTACAATTAAGATCGTCATTAAGTTGCGAAACAAAAATCAAATTACAACTCAAATTAGGAACATAGAGTACTCCGATGAGAGTAATCTTGTTCGATAAACAAACAGAGCCAATAAGAGAAGCCGACAATGTGTCTCCATTGGGAAAACCAACCGGACATTCGAAGCTTTTTGTATCAAAAAGCCAATGTTTTTCTCCGGTCACGTGATGAGTAGCTCCTGTGTCAATAATCCAAGAGGTATCATCAAACTTACCACTCAACCGATTATCCGAAATTGTAGCATTACCCATCAATCCCGTAATCGCTTTCCACTGTTCACTTGAGAATAGACGACCCGAGGCAAAAGAGGTCGAGTCATCCGAGCTTGAACCACCACCAACAACCGCGTTGGCCTTCACCGTGCCTCCGCGACCACGGCCAGCAGAAGGCTGCCCCCCCTGGCTGCTAGCAGCCCCTTCCGGCCACCCATGCTTATCATAGCACCGAGACTCTTCATGCCCACGCTTTTTACAAAAATTGCAAACCTTATCAGACCAACAACGCGAGGTATCGTGTCCCACTTTCTTGCATTTTTCACAAACCGGTGGTGGTCGGTCAGAGCCGCCACCACGACCCCTTCCGACTCCGGTTCGCACAGCAAAGCCGAGAGCAGGAGGGTCCTCCTTCTGCCGAGAAATACTCCGAACCTTCTCCTCTTGAGACACCTGCTGAAACGCCCTAAGCAAGGAGGGCAGGGGATCCTGAGATAGCAAATTAGATCGAATAGGGGCATAGTACTCGGAATACAAACCGAGCAAAAACTGTTGGAGACGATCTCCATCACGCCGATCAGCATGCTGGCGGCCTACACTACACGTACACTTCCCACAAGTACAAGTAATTAAAGGTTCCAATTTATCAAGCTCATCCCACAACACTGCTAATTTGCTATAATACACAGCCACTGTCATAGATTTTGTTTGCTCACACCGATTAATATCCGATTTTAATTGTTGTATTCTTGGACCATTAACTAAACAAAATCTTTCATGTAAATCATCCCACAATTGCTTAGCATTATCATATTGAGAAAGCATTGATTTTACCTCGGGATCGATGGTGTTCATGAGCCAAGAAACGAGCATACAATGAATTGTAACCTAATCATCTTTCGTGCACGGCGGTGAGAAGGAGGTGATTGTACCGTCAAGGAAACCGAACTTCCTCCGGGACGACAAGGAAATCCGGACAGCGTGAGACCACTCATGAAAATTGTCAAGCTTTAAACGTTGTGAGGTAATGTAATCCCCAGGCCGATCTTGCGGTCCAAGGTAAAACGGTGAAGTTGGTTCAATTTTGGTGGGAGGAGATGGAGGTTCGCCGGACATGATCGAACTCACGGAAAAGAAAACAGAGAAAAAAAAAATTTAACCTTGCTCCGATACCATGTAGAATTGTATAAACTCACGGCTTAACTTTCATTAATTGGGGTAAAACATATATATACAACTCTTATCCCTAGAGTTACCTTAATTAGGTTACTAGAAATAAGGAAACAATATAAAAGATAGAAATAAATATATCTTCCCAAAATATATCCTCAATAGAAACATTAGAAAAAAAAATTTACATCTGCTCTACTTAGCAGTGGCACTTTTACTGTATTCATAGGTAAAATATATACACGGCATTGATTAGCAAATAAAGAAAATACATTTTTCCTAAGTTTAACCGACTTTCCCTTTTCATTATATTCATTCTACCTCAATTTTCCTGAGTTCTACCTCAATTTTCCTGAGTTTTACCCACTTTTCGTATTATATGTTCTAATCACTTTTACTTTATTCCATTTATGTCAACTTTATCTCCCACTCTTTTTTGTGGGTCACGGTTATACGAGTACAAAATATTTAACTCTCTTCTCTCTTTCCTTATAAAAGCAAAGCTACCCACATGAGAAGTCCCTCTTATGAATTCTCCTTTATTCTATTGCTACATACTCAGGATAACGGAGTTAATTGATGTAAATGTGTGAAAAACCCTGGAACTACACATATAATTAAAATAAATACTCCATTATTCATATTGGAAGGATATGTTTCTATTTTAAATGTATGGAACTACATATACTTACTAAAGTAGGACACATCTCTAAATTTTCAACACCTTCCATACAGACTTCGATTCGACAAATTCTGTGAACTCAGTGTGGCTCCTATGATGCAAACACCATATTTGACTGCTATTCGGGCATGCATTTGCAGACTTTAGTATGGCTAAACTAGTCCCTCTGAATTTTCAGAATCAGCTACCTTATTACTATAAGATGCCTAAAGAGGTTTATAGCTAAAGGAATTAAATCTTTGAGCATGAAAGAATGTCCTAGAGTGACTATAGAATCTAGATGGTGGGAGTGTATCTAAAGAAAACATTAAATTTCTAACCTCTTATTAGAGAAAGAATACAGCATTGTGCGTCTTGCATGCCTCAAGGCAGAACATCACTACAAAATCAAAATAAAAAATCAGAGTTTCGACGTCTGTCAGTGAGAACATCACCAGAGAATTGGAAAGGAAAAAGACGAGTGGATGAAACAAAGAAATATAGAGAAGTAACCTTAACAAAGTAAGGCAGGAGTTGATGTCTGCAGTCTCTGAACTACTCACTTTTGTCTTAGAAATTTTGTTTTCCAGTTCATTGAGTCTCCTGGGAGACCCAAGTTCTGCAATATGCAAAACACAATTTTCTTAGATTGGATATAAATTAAGAAAGTATGCAAGTTTTTTTTCAAAAAAAAAAAAAAGAAAGTATGCAAGTTAGAAATTAAAGCACCTTCAAAGATATCAAAGCTGGATGCGCCTGCCACACTCAACTTGGTGAATGGCGGAAGGGTCTTCTTCATAAGAGGATTATCCCATTCGAGAGATTCCCACCACTCTTGGTCTGCTTTTATCTGTTGAAGAAAAGGCGGTACCAGTCCTTCCCCATTGTTGTGTAGGGGTACGGAGAGAGGTAGTCTCTTCACTATTGGACAATTTGTAACATTGATATGTTCAATGGAACTACAACTTGGTATGATTCCATGAAAGAAACTTGTAAGACATGGTAGATCATCCAGCTCTAACGTCCTTAAGTAGGGGAGTTCATAGGCACCACAACTCTCTTGACCCTGAGAGTTGGGTGATGCAATAATCTCCTCTAAAATGTTGCAAGCTGCTACTTTAACTTCTCTCAAGTTGCTCAAATGGTACTGTGTTAAACTGCTCTTGAATATCTGCTTGATTTTTGCACAATATTCAACAGTAATTTGCTCAACAGAACACTTTCCTAGCATCCCTCCATGACAGATGCCTGTCAACTTTGGCAGCTGCCTCAAGTGCAGAGCTCTCAAGTTGGGAAGCCAGATTAAATCACCATCTTTATCGACATATCCTTCAAAATCTATGATTTTTTCTCGACCACCATCATCATGGACTGCAATAATCATTTCTAATTCTTCGCATCCTGCAACCTCCAGCTCGTGGAGGTTATTAAGGCCACCATTCAACAGATTTGATGTGAATAGCTCCTTGATATTGGGACAATATTTTATCACCAATATCTTAAGATTGGAAAAGGCACCTCGTTGGATAGCAACTCCTTCTTTTACTAGACCCCTGAAATCATGTAGATCAGTGAGAATTAACTCCTGAAGGCATTGAAGCAATAATACAACAGCAGCATTGAAGTGGTTCCTTTCTTGTGTAGCTTCAACGCATGATACTGGTGACCATATCACTTCTATCACTCTGCAACGCCTAATGAGAATTCTTTTCAATGCTGTTACACGAATTAATGATGGAAGGGCACCAACCAAGCTTCTTGCATCAAATGCAGAGTTATGAATCTGTAGATCTTGGGTGTTCTCTGGAGGAACAAATAGATCCCCTCCGCTTCCTCCTTTAAGACTTCCGCTGCATAGGATCACCATTCTTTCTGCGTTTATGCTATGATCAACCCTTTTGTATTGCCCTGCTCCGACGACAAACTCGTAGTACTTCAGCTGCTGGAAATGCGGAGATTTAACATATTTGTTAAAACTGCTTACATCAGCTATCCTGCAGCCTTCCAATCTCTCCAAATATCGCAGTTTTAACACATCATCTCCTGAGATACTTTGCACATCTGGATCGAGCTTAAGGCATTGGATGTGAGAAAATGTGGATAATGAACCACTGAGTAACTGACACAGATCCTTGCATCCCTCTAAATCAAGGAATCTAAGTTCAGCTAGCTGATTCATCCCACATGGCACATCGTTCATTGACCAGCAAAAGCTAAAATCCAACTCCCTCAAGCTGGTAAGTTTCACTACTGACGGCACAAAATGCAAACGCTTGCAGAATTCAAGCAGAAGAGCTCTCAGGTTCTTCAATTCTGAAATCGAGTCTGGTAGCCTCTTGATGCTGGTTTTGGACAAGTTAAGCACTTTGAGGGCCTTCATGTGCACAAAGAAAGAATCTGGGAGTTTTGTAAATGGGTTTTGCTGGAGTAGTAAGGTAGTGAGGTCTGGGCACATGGGTATTGTTCCTGGTTGAATTTCTGACAAAGAATTGTACATTAAGGAAGCCTTGTCAAGATCTATTGTCCATCGTCGCCCACTAGGTATTCTTCTCAACTCTGCACCCGCTGCAATCATATATCGTGGCTTAGTATTGGTGATTCGAATAGCCATGTCTCTGATGAAATTGTGCATCTTCACACATCTGTTATCAGACCTCTCCAGTAAGCATGCATTTTCGAGTTTATTCAGCATGCTGTGCCCTTTATCAAATTGCTTTTGCCAACCATCTACCTTATCCAGAAGGCCTTCAGAACGGAAAAGCACAATCAGCTCATCTCGTACAATTTCACCATATTTAGGATACAATGCACATAATAGGAAACTTTCCTTCAGCCTTTGGTCTTTCAAACGATCATAACTATGCTTCAAAACTGGGAATATCTCTGTTTCTATGTCACGTTGTCCTTCACTTGAATTTTGCAACTCCTCTAAAGTATTACGCCACTCTTTAATGTCATCTACTTCTCGCATGCTTCCAGCCATGACAATCAAACCAAGAGGCAAACCAGCACATTCAGCAGCAACTAGCTCTGCAAGCTCATTTATTTCTGATGGCATATGATCTCTTCGTCCTAGTACCTTGCTAAATAGCTCCCAAGCTTTTTCCTTTGACAGCGGCTCCACCTTGACAGTTTTCCGACATTTCATCCTTCTGCACACATCCAAAGACCGCGTTGTCAGGATCAATTTGCAACTATTCTCATCTCCAATGGGAACCCCCACATCCTCTAGCGAAAAATGTTCCCACACATCATCCAGGAAAAGAAAAACATTATTTCTCTGCTTTAACTCATAAGATAAAGTAGCTGCCTTCCTGATTACATTTTTCTCTGTTAAAAGATAGCTCAAATTCATAGCTTCAGCAATTTTATCCTGCAACATAGGCAATGTGATTCCATGTGACACAGACACCCAATAAACGCGCCCAGATGATTTAAACCGTTCAAGTAGCTCATCGTGAATTTCCTTAAGCAGCATAGTTTTCCCTACACCACCAGGACCATAAACGCCTACTGTGGAGATGGTGCCATCATCTATCAGCCAAGATATCACTTTCCTCTTATTATCATGTAGCATTCTATCATTTATCTTCATGTTTGTTGTTACTAGTGATACACTAGAATTCCCATGATCATATAACGTAAACCCTCCAGGAAAACTCCCTTGCATAGTCAGGTCTCCAATTTGTTCTATCAATCCAGCATTTCTCCGTTCTGATGTAATCAAATCTTCGCCTCGTAGCTCAAGATTTTGTAGTTGAAGCTCCACCTCCTGAACGTTTTCAACCAGTTATCAACCTCCTTCTTTCGTCTCTTTCCTGGTTGAAGCTCCTCTTGTTTTATTTCACTGAGTACATCTTCTGCTTTCGCACGCAATGCTCTGGCTTTACGCTTTAAGGTCTGCAGCTTATCATCTTTGCCATCACTAATATTCAACAAATTCTTTAATGTTTCCATCGAAGAACCTGATAACCAAAAACAGGTACTAATAATAAGTATACAGGATCCAAAAAGAATATATACTTATAGTAAAGCATGTTTTTAATTTCCTCAAATGTGTGTTGTGGTAAACCTCATGGAATATATGGTAGAACTCAGTGTTCATAGAAGGGTGTAAGCATAAAGTGTGTACTGCAGCATCAGCAAGCTAACGCTTAGATTCTTAGATTATACATCCGAGAGCATGATGGGCTTTATGTTTTTGGTTACATGTTTTTCACTATACCCAAGTGTTATTTTTTTTAAAAATATCATGTTTCCATGATTAGCATACCTTATAATTACAGTTGCATGTAAAAAGACAAGGTAGTTTTATAATTAGCATACCTTATCTGTTAGCTGTTACACTCAAAACCATGTTGTATGAGATTCCAACCAACAAAAAAAGTGATAACTTGGCATTTCATTACTGATCTATACATTAAGATTCATTAATAAACATAATACTAAATGATATACAAACAACTTGAGTAACAAATTTTTCTTTGATACAAATGAGATTTGATCTTAAGTCAGACTATACAAATAAATTAATTTGTAGTACACAAGAAATCATATTCAATGTGATATGTACCATACAAACATAAATAAACAAAAACAACCAAATAGCAGAAATTATCCAACTGCATGAAAAGTTCAGGAAAAATAGGCATTACAGATTACAAGAAAGAATTTCAATGAAAAAATCATACCTTTTTGCAGCAAATAAAGATAAAAAACTACAATTCTAATAAAAATGAGCATATAGCACAAAGCATTACAGATTAAATGCAAGAAATTCAGTGAAAAAATCATACCTTTTTTGCAGAAATTCAAACAAACTACAATTCTAGTAAAAATGAGCATATATCACAATTTTGTTAGGGGCTTGATCATTAGCTTTAGTTAATCTTTCAAAGTATCAAAAGATTAAGGGAGTTGACTTGCTAAAGTAAACTATTAAAGTCCTCTATTTTTTGCCCCCAAATTTCCCTTCCATTTTTTTAAGTTTGAGAAAATTGGCTGGTTTCTTCCATCTTTGACATTTCTTCGGATAGGTAATGTGGAAATTTGCTATTTTTACAATTACTAGGTGATCAATAATAAATTAATGATTTTTTTTTTGGTGCACACGAGGGGTGAGCCCCGGGAAATAAAAACAAACTAGAAATTAATAATCATATGTAAAATGTATTGTAATTAATTTTACCTGTTTGAAATTATTTTGTCTAAACTTATTTTATGTGAACTCAGTTTTTTCTGAAACATACCCTTAATCTTATTAATATGTATACAGCATTTTCTATTACATTAGGATTGAAAAGTATTAAATTTTACAAGAAAAAAAATAAAAGAAAAAATAATACTAATAAAATTAATTATACTTTGGGAAAGTCAAAGCTTCTTTTTTTTTGGGAAAGTCAAAGTTTCTTTTTTTTTTTTTTAGGAAAGTCAAAGCTTTCTGGAATATAGCACAAAATATAAAATCAAGCAAAACAATGTATTCCTAACAAAAGGGAAAAAGATGACACCAAATGAATAAAAGAATCAATCATACTCCGTATAAACTTCAAGTGTTCCTTTACTGCCAATTCCTAAAACATACAACGGCCTACTTTCGAGATGTAGCCGATGCCTAGGGAAAAAATCGTCTATACACAATCGATTCAGGAAGATGGCTCATTGGCTACATAAGTAGTAACTAAAGAGGGGAAATGAAGCTCTGTTCCCTCGAGTTTGAAATGATCACAAAATTTGTGTAAGTGTAACTGTCTAAGTCTCTCACCTACGTTAGGCAGCTTTGGCCGACCCTAAAAATTGCAGGCCTCCAAAGAAGACGTTGACTCCTACCAAAAATTATGCGGCACCATGAAAGCAGGAGGTTCACTATCCACACTGACATTGGAGGTACGAACATGCCGCCTATTTCGGTTCAATTTCAACTTCACTGCAGGCACCTTGTGTGCTATGGACTTCCATATCATTTGGACAGCGTCATCATCCCTTGACGGATACCTAAACTCAAAGTATTTCTCAACTTCTTGCAGTTTCCTCCACATGCGAGTCCATTCTTCCTTGCTAATACCCCTAATAAGATTCATAAGAAACTTCTCTTTTGTGGCATCAGAAGTACGAACAAAAATGCAGAATTCCGAGTAATCAATTATGTCTTCGTAGGGAAGCTCAATTTCATCACTGATGATAACAGGGACACAGTGGCTGGCAATCGCATCAAACAGGCGGTTTGATGATGGTGTGTCACCAGCTATGTTAAGGCAGAATTTAGAGGAGTGCATTCCTTGGGTAGCATTATTGACACCCCCTCGTTGGATACTTCCAAATGTAAAATGCACATCCCTTTCATCTTTCAAGAGATAAAATAACTCTTGCCTTATCACTCCACCCTGCAAAAATTATTTAACCCATATTTGAAAATCACATTGAAGTTGATAAGATATTTAAAACTAATCAAGGAAAATGAAGCCATTTGGATAGTATAATTACGTTCTCAATGTTACAAAGCCAAATAAAAGTTATCAAGGAAAACAACTCTAACAAACTAATGGAAGTTGCAATAGAAGAGAAGTTAGAAAAATGCTTTTCCGCAATTAACAATGAAATACAGTATCATTCACATTATGGTTTCACAAAGTAAGCCATGTTATATATTATTATCTTAGGCAAGTGAAAAATCATAGGCCACTCAACAACAAAAAAGTCCATTGAGAATTAAGGCAATAGCTACACAAGGATGAGAGTGAGAAGGAACTAATCCGTAGTGCACAATAGCAATCAACAGAAAGAAACCATTGCAACATCAAACAGGAAATCAAACGATGAAGAGAACTTACATCTTTTCTGTAAATGGCACCTTGGAAGAACAGTAAGATTGGACGGCTATCATAAGTTGATGTATCATTGACATATGACTTGATAACATGCCGGTAAGGAGCTATGATATCTTTCTGAACATTTGCTATATTTGGAGGATACCTCCCAAGATCTGAGAGTATGTACATTGCAGGCCAAAGTTGGTTCCTTGCGTATAATAAACTATTTGGATGATGAGCCATAATAATGTGATCTACACCCCCTGACCTTTTCCATTCTTCTTGAGCTTCTAAATATTGTACCAACTTATCTTGTGTAAGCTTATCTAAACTGGTCCTTTCCTGCTTTCTCAGCCTTGAAAAGCGATTGTAGGATAAAGACGAGAAAAAGGGAACAAATATCACATCTGCTTCACTAGAATTTCGCACTCGCACAGCAACACGAGAATTTGAAGAGCCAGAATATTCCGAAAAGAGGAGATCAAGTGTAAGCCAATACTCTATACTGTGTTGTAGATTCAATCCACCAGGATAGTTTGGGACTGTAGTTCGAATATCTGGCCAAACATTAGATCCCTCAGGTTTCCAATCCAAAAGTCCAAAATGAAACTCAGGTGGCAAATCATACATGAAAACCTTCAGTACTTCTTTTCTCACACCACGTTCTGCTATAACCTTTTCACAGAATACTGCAGCTCCTCCACCAGAATTAATATTATCAGACACAATGTTAGCATCTGAACTAGGCCGAAAAACAAACTGTGGCCGGCCTGTTGACCGCAATACAAAGAAGGAAGATAGTAGGAAGAGGATGCTTGTTAGACAAAGCCAATAAAACAAGGAATTCCAACAGTAAAACCCCATTGAAGAGGAGCTCCTGTCTACCATGGGTTCAAAATTCTCAATAAGAATCACCAGTATATCTCACACAATCACCATTCCAAGTTCAAAGTATTAACCTACACACATAAATCAACTTGGTCAAAACTTGGATAAAAATCCCAACAATCAGAAAATTCTTCAAAATTTCAATTTTAATACATTCTAACATTTCCAAATTCTTCTAATGATTAATATCAATAATCTAACTGAGTTCGCACCATATATAATTTTTTTTTTGTCTCACTTAGATGAGAGCTCATTGGAAACCCATAGGTACTAGTGTACTACATTATTACACTTTGAGCTCAATTATCATCGTTCCGTTTAAAAACCAAATTTTTCATAAGCAGACGAAAATAATAGGACGACAGGACAAATGAGCAACTAACATCAACACAATGACAATCATATCATACAAGATACAACTGACCATCATCTAACAAAAACAAAGTATCAGCTGCATCAACACAATGACAATCATATCAACAACCATACAACTCGCAAACATCGTACTAACAAAGTTTTTGTCAATATACTATAGTAGCAATCATTCATCTTTGTTAAAAAAAATGCTACCATATCCTTGTATATAATTTTTTATAAGAAAAACAAAAAAACGATAATGAACAACCCCAATTTCCTAAATTGGACATTTCACCAACTAGTCTCGTAATTCTTATCCATCAAACAAAACAAAAAACACAAATTAGATAAATTTAATTCCACCATAATTGTCAAATTAAATGCAAATGTATAGCAAAACTGAGATCAATTCATAGGTCAACTGAATTCATTCAAATCAATTCTTTCAATTTTTTTCTAAGTAAAAAAGAAAATCTAAATTTCTTTTTTCTTCAATTATAATGAAAATTGACAAATTATTATATACCTGAATCCAGAAATTCAATGCGGCGAAAAGATGGAGTAAATATAACCGGTGAAGAATGCGAACAACCGAAAGTAGCCGGTAATCACATTGGCGGCAAAGAAGAGGTTGACCGGCAGGTGACTGGTTAAGTTAGCAATTCGGTAGAAAATCAGAGAATTGATGAAGAAAAATGGCAGAAACCCAAAATTACTAAAATACCCCTAACAAAAAGAATTGCAGTAACACAAAAATGCTGAATACCTGAACAAAAACTCCGGCGGTGGATGCGGCGGCGCTCAGTGAAGGTGGCGGTGGTAGGTAGAAAACGACAGCGTTTTGGAGAGCGGAATGAAGAGAGAAGATTGAAGGGTGCGAGAGGAAGAAGGCGGTTTCCGGCGTAAAGTAGCGTTTTCCGGCGAAGGAGGGAGGGAGGAAGACAGAAAGAGGTGGGGAAGAAAAAAGGGGGAAGGAAAACGTGAGAGTATGATTTAGCGAAAGTGAAGCGGGAAAAAGGGGTCTATTAACAAAGAGTATGGGTTAAGAGATTAATTTGTTGAAATTATTTGCATTATTACTTATTACTAAAGGGGATTCATTTTTATTAGTTTTTTTTAAGGAAAATTTGCAAATTACCACCTAAAAATAGGTTCATTTTCTAAATAACCACCCATTAAAAATTTTATTTTAAATTACCACCCACTAAAATATTTAATTACGCAGATTACCACCTTTTTCAATTTTTCGTTTGATTTCAGGTGTGTGGGGCCCATATAACGGCTATTAACAGCTAGTTGATGCTTCCAAAATGAATTCCCCCCGATTTTTTCTTTTAAAACATATCTCCCACCCCCCCCCCCCTTTTGGGATTGATACTCCAAATTCTCCCCAATTTACACGAATTTCACCCCTGGTAATTGCAGAAGTTTCGCAAGAAATTTCAGAGGCTAATTCGCATCAGGTAAAGTGTTTCAATCTTTAAATTTAGGGTTCTTATTGTGCTTAAATTGGGGAAGAATGATTGAATAGTTGATTAGGGTTTATATTTTCGCAAATTAGGATTCTTATTGTATTTGAATTGGGGGAAATTGGGTGTTTAGTTAATTAGGGTTCATGTTCTTTGCCCAATTATGTTTTTCTCTATGAATTGGGGGTTCTTACCTCTGATGTCTCCAGTGACAGCAAGCAATGTCAGGTGATGAACTCACCACGTGGTCCCTAGTAAAACGCCCTAAAGATGGCGACTTTCGCAAAGAACCTTCACGCAAAACCCCAATTACAAAGTGCAAGTTTTATATGAACTGAAACTAATTTAGGGTTTAATCTCCAATTTTGGATCCTAATCTGAAGAGTGGGTGAGAATTTATGGAGATGGGCGAATTTGCAGAGAGAATGGAATGAGAGAATTGACAGAGGAGAAGTCTTCAGTAGCATGCAATAGTGAAGTCGACAAAAAAGATAAAAAAAATAAGGAGGGAAGTAACGACTGTGGGCCCCACACACCTGAAATCAAACGGAAAATTGAAAAAGGTGGTAATCTGCGTAATTAAATATTTAAGTGGGTGGTAATTTAAAATAAAATTTTTAATGGGTGGTTATTTAGAAAATGGACCTATTTTTGGGTGGTAATTTGCAAATTTTCCTTTTTTTAAACTAATTTGTTGGATCTTGTTTTGTTGATGCTAATTTATTTTTTTTTTGGACAAATATGATACAGTGCATCTGTGGCTGGTTAAATTGTGTGACGGCTTGTAAAAGAATAGAGTAACCCCTTATGACATTAAAATAGCACCAATAAAATTGAAGAAGTAAACCCTATAACACTCACAAGTAACTCCTATAACTCCTAACAAAATACCTCAATCGCATGGTTTAGTCGGTCACTTGCAAGAGTTATGGTAAAGCAGTAATGAAAAAAAGTATGGTAAGATAAAAATTGGGTTAAACTAGTATAAAAGACTCGGAAGTTAAGATAGGTTCATTGTTGCATCGGCAAAATTATCGGTTTAGGATCGGATAACATTTGAGTATATATCATTTAAGTAGTCAAGTTATCATGATTGAGTAATGAAGCTAATCATTTTGTAATGTATATAGGATTTTAGGTTAATGTGATTTCAAGATTTTTTTTATTTTTTTTATTTTTTTGGAAGCAATTCAATTGAAGGTCTTTTTACTTTTGTACCGGTCAATTTGTTATGTTTTGTAACTTGTAAAATAAATTTCAGGTATAATCATGGCGATTATGGCTTATTAGGTCTAATAAAGTATAATCAGTTCATATAAAATAACATATTACAGTCTACTAATAAAAGTTAGTCCATCACTAGGAACTATTGAGTATTTTCGGGTATATTATTGTTAAAAGGAAATAAAAATTGGGTATATTCATATACTACATATAATTGTACAAAAAAAAAAACATTGTACTCTTAATCATATAACTAATATATAAAGCTAAACTTTTAGCCAGGCGACGAGATAGCGACACTTGGCGTTCCAACTTTTCGCCAAGTGTCGTGTCACGTAGGATAGAATTATATAGAATTCAATTTGTAGGATAAAAAGGTAGTTTAAAAATTTATTTTCAATCAAATTTGGATAGAAAATATAAAGCTAAACTTTTAGCCAGGCGACGAGATAGCGACACTTAGCGTTCCAACTTTTCGCCAAGTGTCGTGCCACGTAGGATAGAATTATATAGAATTCAATTTGTAGGATAAAAAAGATAGTTTAGAATTTTATTTTCAATCAAATTTGGATAGAAGTTTAGGATAAAATTTTTAATTTAGAGTTTTATTTTTGATAAAGTACCAATATTTCATATGTACAAATTGAATTATAATTTTATTAAAAAAATAGATTATTACTGTCATAAATTATCATATAAATTTATTTTTTGTATCATAATATTTTTTTTTGAGCAAAGGAATTAGTTCAAAATGTACCACATCCATGATTTATAATATATTCTAATCAATTAAAATAATATACTTCACAATCTAATATAATTTTATTACTGTGTGTAGACCTGTCAATCAGGTCGGGTCACGAGTCATTTCAGACAAGGTCAAAAAAAAAAATTTCACCAATATTATTATTATTTGTCATTACATGTCTACAAGTTTAAATCGTCACAAAAACATGTCAATTCCTAACTAATTTTGTATTAATGATATGTTTTAAAATTTGACATATAGATTAAAATATATCTTTAAATTTAATAAACAACCTGGGCATCGCACGGGCACAAAACTAGTATTCTATAATTCAATTAGGCAAAAGCTAATGAGCGCCCCCGGGGCGTTAGATAAGAAAATGAAAGTGGAAATATTAGAGTAAAATTAACATTAATTACACCGAACGACGCGTAATTTTATCATACATTCCTAACTTAATACTATTTCAACCAATATAATTACTCCTTATCTAACGCCCCGGGGCGCTCGTTAGCAAGATCCATTAAATTAATATGATATAAACCTATTGAATAATTATACTAATTAAAGTATGAGTACAACATTTTGTTAATTTGTTACTATTGATGTAATGGTGTTAAGAAGCACGAGTGATAACAAAAATGTTATCTTGAAATAATATTTTCCATTGATGATTCCTTAATTATTGTGCACACCAGGGTAGGAATTTACAGAAAATGTTTGTTAGAATCTTCAATGTTCTTTCCTAACCTATAATTTATTATTAGCCTCTCTTGAATCAATGCATGCATAAATATGATAATGCACAACTTACGGAGTAAAATATTATGAATTATAATTATACTGTCTACTTCACAAGCAATGCTCAAAGTGCAAAGTGGTGATTGTAAAGTGGATACTATTCAACCCATTTTCTTCCACATTAGATGTTTTATATTATTATCAAATTTCTATTGATTAACAATAAACTAATCTTGTGATCTCTAATTTTATTATAAACTATTTCAAAAGTAGTGGTTTTGAGGGATTTAATACCCTTGTCTTTATATGTTTTACCTTGTAATTAGTGCACAAAGACTTGTGATCAAGTCTATAATTAATTCATTTTTAATGATGGTACAAAGTTCATACTATCTTCCCCTTTGTAAAAGGGTTAAATGGTCAAAAGGGTATTTAAAAATACAGTATGACAAACCCTTTGCCAAATTATTATGAAAAATATAATTGATAGGTTTTAGTTTTAAAAATGCAAATGACAATGTTTAATTGTTTATGCATATTTTTATGACAATCTTAGTAAAGGAGAGGAAATATCATCTGGATTTGTATGAAATATCTAAATTAATTTTAACTTATTAGATAGCCCATTTTACAAAAATCACTTAAGCTAAAACTGGTTTAACTTCATTAATTAAGGCCTTGATACAATAAAATAAGTTAATAACAGTAATCTAAAATGTCATAGTACATAGAAAATGTTAAAAGTATAAAAAAAATCAGCAAAACTGGTAATTGATGAAAGTAATTAAAAACAGGTGAGTAAAACCAATTTAGATTGGTGCACAAATTTCAAACCAATCAAATAGTCACCAAGTTTCCAATTTTTTAATGCTTTGAACGCGTTAACATGTTTTTTGACCAATAATGTGTCTATCATGTTGCATTCTTGAATTAATATCAAAATGCAGAGCATGCATCATGCATGTAGTATAAGCCAAGTACTCTGCCTTACGCGCAGAAGCAGTGGCTCCAATGTCTTCATCATAAGATTGTTTTGCACTGCCATGGCGAGGCCATACGCGCAGCGCGCTGCTAGTTGTTGTGCAACCAAGTCTCTCTCAAGCTCCAGTATGCCTGATAATAAAATTGTACTAAGTTGAGTGACACATATGGAGCAATTTTTATTAATGCTTGAAAATTATAAAGGAAAGATCATGAACCATAAACATTAACGATACTCATCGACCTGTGATTTTGTCATAATTCCGAAATGTTATTTCCAAGTAGGATAATTGCTACTACATCACTACCACTACAAAGCTCCTAAATGTGTACCAAAGTATTACAAAATGGATCTGCAAAATACCTCAGTTTATACTTACACTTAAATTGTTGCATGCATAATTTATGTGTACTTTCCTTCCATATTCCAGCTCTTTGGTTTAATATTTTTTTTAATGTGTTATGTGTATAGTGATTTTGTGAACCTCTTCAACGGTACTAATTACCCATAAGTAATACGAAGTACATGTGCTTTGTTTTTGTGTTAAAAAGGTAAATTTACAAGTTTACTCTCAGTTATTTTTTTCTAGTTTTTTGTGTTCCATCCAGTTTACCTTTTGGGCTAATTCGGATTCGGGGATCAGTTCTGAATAGCTAGATTTCAATCTACTCCCAGTTGTTATTGCGAGGATCAAACTCAAGTTCTCCCTACCAAGTGTAGTCTCAATCACCACTACACCAACATTCAATTGGTTCAGATACAATTTTATAAAGACATAGTATTTCATTCTTTTTACAAGAGCGAAGAAAACATCTTTTTACAAACTTACTCTTTCTGAAGATTAGCAACAACACTAACAAGGACACTAGCTAGAGATTATGAGCATGTAGCAGCACAAGCAAGAAGTGGGTTTGTTGGCACTCTTGCCTATAGGCAACAAGGGTTTGTTACATCAAGTCCAGGCAGGCACAAGCGGATCGAATGTATCAGTTTCGAGGTGTTTTAAACATGTGGCGCCATAATATCTATAAAGGCATACAAAAGCATGAGGCAACAATGGGTAGAGAGCTTGAATTTCATTAATTGAAGTTTTACACTAATCATAGTATCATACATTAACTTTGAACCTATTTTCTTAGTAAGGGAGAACCAAAATGGGTCACTAGCACCGCAAGATTCATAACTACTTCATTTAAGAACCCACCAAAGTCTGGGGCAGCCCACTTCCAGTGACCCATTTTACTTCATTAAAATAACCGTCAGACCATCATAAACAGTTTTCAGTTTTTTCTTTATGAAATTCATATAATATACTTGTATGTTAAAAATTAGTCAAACACTCAAAACTATAGAAATCATAATAATTTAGAGAACTTAAAATAAAAAATAGTTTTTTGCTTTATGAAACAGAAATCTGAAAACAAAAAACGATAATGAACCAACCCAACTAACGATTTTTAAGCTTTTTGCAAGATAAAATAGGTGAGCTTTGCCCAAATCCCGCAGATCGCCACGAGTTACCCTTCGTAGTATGTCTTTTTTTTTTCCGACAAAGCAATTTTATGTATTGCTAAACTTGTGGTTTAACATACATTTCTTTTATTCTTGAACACACTTGGGTACATTATAATTTATGTAATAAAAACCCAAGAATATAGAAAGGCATAGATAAAATCAATTGCAATGAAAAAACAACGAGCATAGTACTAACAACAAGCACATACTATTAATATACTATTATTACTGTGATTTGTGAAACTTAGAGCTTAACTATCAGCACATGAAAAGCACTACTTTTTATACACATTAACTACTGTCGGTGATATTTGCAATTGTGATTGGGAAATCAAAAGTGGTGTGTGTTAGAAACTTAGAACTCCCTTGCATTTTATCATAACAAGTTGCAGCGTCCTAGAGACAGTGTCAAGAACATTAGAATTTCCATTCTGTAGCATTCATGTCTCTGCAGGCATGCTGTGACAGTACAATTGCGGATGCATCCTGTAGTGATTCAGCTTGAACAAGGAGGAATATTAGTACATGGGTTCATAAACAAAAGAACATTCATTGCTACGACTTTGATTTATCTCTATACTGAAATAAAGATGAAAACTAGTAACAGAAGCAAGAAATTGAAATTCTGAAAGACTGAATAGATTTCTGTCATTTCAGCAACACTCCTATCAACATGATGGTTACTTTGAATGATGCAAGATGATTGCAATGATTAACAAGGAAAATTGAAGTGGTTTCATAACATTCAACACGACAGGAAGGTCCAAAAGATTCAATCCATTCAAACGAGAAACCAATCAAATCAGAATAGCATTAGCAACAATGTTAGTATTCTAAGTGCAACTAGGTGGGTTTACTCCTGCCTAGGGAGCAAACACACTAGAAGTACCCGCTCTGCCCTGACGGACTGACAGAATTTGTTACTTCAGAAGCAAATCAACCAATATTTTTTGGGGGGGGGGGTCAACATTTAAACAAGTAACAAGAACTTCACACAGCCATTACCTTCGCTTAAATGGACAGCCCAGCAAAAAGCAACTCCAATTCCTCATCCTCAGATGCAGATCTCTAAGAAAAAATAATCAACAATTAATCAGTTAGGGATCAAACTTATTTCACAAGCCCATCTAAAGAAGGTTATATATATATATATATATATATACACACACACAATAACCACTTCATAATCCCAAATGATCTTAGATTAAAGGTAAGATCACTGGCGGAGCCAGCGTGGGACAAGGGGGGACAGTTGTCCCCCCACTTCCAAAAAAAAAAATAGTATAAATACAATATTTTGTGCATAATGTAATAGACAAAAGGAGTTAGCGCAATGGTTAAAGTAAGTTGCATGAGTTTGTACTTGTAGTCTTAGGAACTGGGTTCGATTCTTCCTGTGCGCTTTTTCTTTCCTTTATTTTTTTTTTTTTTTTTTGTTTTTGTTTTTTTTTTTTTTAAAAAAATTATTATATATATAAATCTTTATAAGATTTTGAAACCTAAATTTTTATAAGATAGTATTACTTCAATTTAATTCTTAACATTACCCCATTTACTTATTTGAATAATTGTAACTGTAGTTCCCTTTATTTATTTATTTATTTTATTTGTTTTTTAATAAATCTTTATAAGATTTTGAAACCTAAATCTTTATAAGATAATATTACTTCAATGCATTTCTTAACAATTACTCCATATACGTATTTGAATCTTTGTAATTGTAGTTTTGCATGAGCTTTACCCCAAATTACGATTGTTATAGCCTAATAGATAAATATGACAGTACTACATTTAAATAACTATATTATTAATTGTTTGAAATCTTCAAAAATTATGAACCCCTAAACAAATAGTTTATGGAGAAAAGTGGTATACGATGTTGATTTTTTGACTAAGTACTCCGTATTTTATATTTTGAGCTGTAAAACTTTAACTATTCAAGCATATTTTTGCTCCAATATTAAACTAAGTGATGATGTTTATTTGTCCCCCCGGTTTGAAATTCCTGGCTCCGCCACTGGGTAAGATTATATTGTAATGCTATCTTCATGTTTAGTAATAAAATGATAACTACACCGAAAGAAATTCTCATTCACAGATCAAGCAACAATAGCCAAGCATTAAAAATATAGTGCATTCAACTGCTTATTGACTCTGCATGACAACTCAACCCCCCCCCCCTCCAGCACCCTTTTTCAAGTATTTCACCCTTTATTTCACGATCATCAAGTGCTTCTGCAAATTTTTGCACTAGTATCTTACCTGTCTAAAAATAAGCATTTTTCTCAAAGCTTCCCAATCATGATAAAAAAAAATTGCTGAGGAAGAACCATCCCGGTACATTGTATACAACATAATGACATAATCAGCACATTCTAGAGTTCAAGTCTGTATCAAAAACTAGGAGTAGGTTTCCAACCACCATATTAGACTAAGCCAAAGCGAACCTCTCACATCTGCCAAAAACTTTGCAATTAAATAACATTTCTGAAATTTCAAATTTCGCGGAGTTCCAGTACATACCTCCAAACTTCATGAACCCGTCACAAGATTTTTAGCACATGACAGTCATAAAAGATAGACAGAAGCAATGCTAAGAGAAAATAACCATTGTCAACCAAATTACATACAACCTCCATTTCACTAAAATTGCAGCACTTGCTTATTTTAAATGCTTTAGAATAATTGCAACCCTTTCTTTTTTGGTAACTTTTACAATTTTATATATATGCCTACTTTATAATTGCTTGGCCCACTATTTCTCTCTTCCCTCCTTTCTATCTTCTTTTATATACATTTCTCACGTTTTACTTTTTGCATTCCCTCTCTACTTACTTTAAAATAAGTGCCACAATCAAAAGTTGCAATTCTAGTGAAACAAAGAAAGTAGTTGATAGGAACCACAATCTAGTTATTTATCTTTAACTCTGTTTGCGACAAGGAATAGTAGCTAATGTGATAGCAACATAAGATAAATGACCAAGCCCACCATAAAACTAATTGAGAGAAAGGCAGTCCAAGAGCCAAACAACATCATTGCTCTTCAAAAAAGGTGGGTTACAGTTACATAAAAACAAACCTCTAAAGAAATGGGTTGCAGTGGAGGGTTCCAACTGAAAAAGCTTCCCTGACACCTCGCAAGGTTAAAGGTTAATCCTCGTAGTATATAATATTTGTTACTTTATTTTTGTTTTTACAAATAGTCACACCTTCAGCCTCTAATCTCCATCAGATGACACTTCTTTTTGGGATTTCTTTAAATTTCAACCCTCTAAGGACACTAGGTCCATAGCTTATACAAAACTCAAGAACATAATAATTTGCACAGGAAAACATGTCTGCTCAGCATAAAGATTAAACATGGAAGTAACATCTTGCAAGCAAAGTACAACAATAACAAAGCCTTAGTCCCAAAATGATATGGGATCGGCAACTTGCTAAAAAAATATATACAGGTTTGCCAATGAATATAGCTCAAAAGATAAGCAAACGCCAATTAAAACATGATAAACACACATTCAACAGGGTTATTAGAATGGGACATAGATGTAATAATGTATGAGGTAAAAGTAAACATCAATATCAAAGATTAAAATTTTTTAACAAACTTACACCAACCTGAATAGTCATGAGCTGGAATATTTTACTGAGAACACGGCGACGGTGAATGGCATAGCTACTATTAGCAGGCAATTGATGCATCCTCTTCATCTCTTCCTGAACTGCCATCTTTCTCTCCTCTTCCCCCAATTGCTTCCATTGGTTTCTGGAGTCAGCAGTCACACCTCTACTATTGAGCATAGCAGAGGATTCTGGAGCTTTAAAGTGATTTTGATAATCCGGTTCCATCATTCAGCGATGGCAGAAAATATTTAACTACAAATTTGACATATGAAATAGAATGAACAAAATGTAGCTTAATGAAACAGCAAAAGATGCCACAACTAAAATCTTACTCATTTCATAGAATGAACTTAGAAAAAATATTACATATTGATTACTAAAAAAATCTTATAATTTTTCCATATCATAAACTATTTTAGTAAAACAATGAAGTATTTAATGTAAAATTTTAACTTTTATCTTCTGCTTTTCTCGGTTATCACCTCAATTACCATCACATAATGCAATGTTTAAGAAGAGCCTTTCAGCCAATTGACCTACTCTGTTTAGAGGTTCCAGTACTTTTTAACTGTGCTGTACCCAAAATGCTGTATACTTTAAAAATAAATATGAAAATGTAATCAACTAATTCTGCCTTGACAACACAGCTTCCATAAGATGCGACTTTAAAAGTCACTTAACCATCTATTCACAACCTTTTTCAATCATCAAATGATTGGCCTAAAGTGATCAGCGAAAACATACTATGTACTATATAATACAAATGAATATACATATAGATGGCTATAGTAATATGCCATGTTTCTTAGACTTCACTGATCTAGTCATGCATGGATACTTGTTCCAGTGTTAAGTTCAGGTCATTCAGCTATCTTATGAAAAGCTTTGCATGGTTTTACTCCAAGATTAAAGTGCCAAGTGGACTACTTGAGGTTTTAGGGTAACTAAAAAAAGAATTTTACAGCAAAATCACTACTATTATAACATACGAAGTATATTCCTTTAAATTTTCCTAGATTAAATTTCTAAATTATGTTCCCACACTTGAAGACATCAGACTAGCAGTTTATGCTACTTCCTGACAGGTCTGATATCATCTACTCCATCTAAGGCAGGAGACAACATTTCGGAATACACACTGCAGACTTCCACCTAGTAAACAAAAGAACCCACCAGAGTACCAGCCTTCATCTCATGCTCACCTTCTCCTTTACTGCTTAACACATAAGCTTAGCATAATTGTTTTAATAAACCACAAAGCTTCCATTAACTGTGAACCAGTTATCATACCTCATGCATTTAACTTCAAATTCATGAGAAGATCAACACCTAAATTCAGACTCTCCAAGCCATATAAATTTAAGAAACTTCATTTCCTACTAAATTCGCAAAATCACGCGTACTTTTGCATAACCAAGCTCTTTTTTCACAAAGGCAAACCATTTAATAACTCCATCACTTCATTCCTACATCAGTAATTAGTTGTCACACTATCCCAAATGCACACAATTGAAACTTTTGACAAAATTTCAATACTAGACCCTTTATATTAGATGATTCATTCTTATGCTCTCCTCATCACTTGAAACATGTAGCAGCACATTACGAAATCCAATCATAAACTAACACCAACCTCGAACAATTGAATACATACAATCTAAAATAGCATACTTTGTATGAGAATTTATTTCCAGACATATACAACATTACTTAAAATCAATCCCAATGACAAATCTTAGAACTCTCTAGATCACATTGCACAATATAAACTCCTCAGCAATTTCACAATTACATGATTTATGAAAAATAATTATAAACTCTAACCTAATCATAAATACAATTCACCCAAATCAAAATTCTTATACCTAAAATTCAAACCAATAATAACCACAAATATCTCAAATTTCTTCTATCTTTCACTTTATAATCGAACTGGGTTCATAAAATTGAGTTCAAATCAGTAATTGAACACTAGATAACAATCTGATTAGCCCACGAACAAAACATATATAAGAAAAACCAAAGTTCCCATTTTTAAATTTTTTTTTACATAAATAAAAGTAATAATTTGCCATTATAATTGTAGTTATTTGAAATTGAGCATATAAATAAAGAAGTTCAAGCTCACCAATGACCAAATGCAGAAGATTATCTTCAGAAAAATCGCAGCTTTTTCAAATGATACTTTTTCTTTCTCCTTGTTCGTTCTCTTTCCTAGATCACCGCTGTTTAATTAAGGAGAATTTAATTGGCAAAGTAGTATTGGATCATGTCTTGTGCTGAGTTCACATGGTTCAGCCCACGAGTTACGTGTTGTGTTAAATCGGCTAAATTGGCAATAAGTCTAGACTGCATCCTGGTTAGCTACAACAGACCCACCAAGCCCATAACACGCATCAGCCATTGTAAAAAGCGAGACCTAGACCAGACCAACATATCTCCTTCTTTTTTAAAATAAAAAAATAAAAAAAAATTGTCAGATTATAATTAAAACCCCAACTTCTCTCAACTTATTCACTTAAACACAATTTACATTCTCTCTCCTCTTTATAATTTTCTCTCACTAAAACATTGAACATTGCTATGGATATTCAAGAAAAACTCAAAAATCAATCAGATTCTCCAAAAAAGAGGTAAATTTACATTTAAACATTGTTTACATTTGTTAGAATTTACTTGTTATGGGGTTTAATTGTGTAGAAAATTTTAAATTTATAGACAACATTTTTTTTTTTTTTTTTTTGTGTGTGTATTGAAAATCACAACAAACAACAAGTACTATAGAATTAGTAAAAGGGAATAATTCATTATTATATTGTTAATTAGAAAAATGAATTTCTGATGAAATAACCTAAATTGATTTAACAACCCATTTTCTCAAATTTCAAAATCAAAGGCAAGAAAAGTGTAAAAATTCCAATTAGATCACAAAACATTGAAGGATTTAGCAAAACATGTTAAAGATGATAATCAGAGAAGTCCTAAAAAGAAGTGTGTTTGTTCTGTAATTATATATACATGTTCATATTATTTGTCCATAGGTTCATTTCTTGTAAATTAAAATTTTGTTAGTATTCTTATTAATGCAATTTTATGTTGATAATATGTGAGATCCATTTCAATATGCAAGATTCATTATTCACATATTATGATATTTCTAGTATGCAGCGAGATCCATTTTAATTAATTTGTTTCTCAATTGTTCATATTTTTTGTCTTTTCGTTCAAATTTATAATCATTGTAACTGCCAATGCTCATTGTTAAATTCACTTAATGTTTGTATTTATTTCACATAATGTTCATATAAATTAATGGTTTTATTCACTATTGTGGAATAAAAATTATAATAATTATTATGTATTACAATTTATAAACAGGGATGAAGAACCATCTTCAAATCCTTGTGAACAACCCCAGAAAAATTTTGAAATACAGCATATAGAACAAGGTGCTAAGCTGTCTACTGAAATATCTGAACAACCACAAGAAACTTCTGAACAAGGTGCTAAGCAGTCTACTGAAATTGAAATTTCTGAACAACCACAAGAAACTTCTGAACAAGGTGCTAAGCAACCTACTGAGCAAGGTGCTGAACAACTACAAGAAATTTCTGAACATCCAAAAGAAATTTCTGAACAAGGTGCTAAGCAGTCTCCTGAAATTTCTGAACAACCACAAGAAACATCTGAACAAGGTGCTAAGCAACCTACTCAACAAGGTGCTGAACAACCAAAAGAAATTTCTGAACAACCAAAAGAAAGTACTGAACAACCAAAAGAAATGCCTGAAGGGTATGCAATTTCATTAATATTTGCTTAATTAAATTCATATTTGTTCTCTTCATGTTCTTATTTTGATTGCTTTTGTTCACTTTTTAAAACTTCTGCAATTTTATAAATGTTTGTGAAAAATCATATTTTTTGTTTTTGTTCATATTTTTAATGTTGGTTTTCATTTTCATGAAATAAGAATGAAAGCATTTTATTTGTAGTTTATAAACTAACTATTCTTTATTTGGACATAGAAATGAACCAATTCCAAGTGCTTATGAACAAGGCGCTAACCAAACTAATCAAGAACCTGAAAAGACTTCAGGGCAACCTACACTAGAAATTACAAGGTAAGTACACTATTATTTGAACGTGTTCGTATTAATCTAAACTTTGTTCATTATTTTTCTTCTCATGTTCATATTATTTTCACAGAGCTAAACCCAGAAAAATAAATACACTTGAACAACTTGCCATTGCTTCTGAACAAGAATCTTTTGCAATTGCTGCTGCCAAGTAAGACATTTAATGTTCATTTCTATGTTTTGTTCATTTTTACTTTTTAATTAAACACATATGTTGCAGCTACATGTACATTTACAATTACTTTATATTCAATGTTTAAATGACTTTGTTAATTTTTTGATACACACGTCAATTGAGAAGAAAACATGTTGCTACAAATAAGAAATCAGTAAGAAATCCAAAGAAGGAGAAGAGTAGAGAAAGAATTGAAGGAGAAAGTTCAAAGAAATCAGTAGGAAATCCAAAGAAGGTTAAGGTGTTGAATAAGGAAAAGGTTGAGAAAAAGAAGAAAATTGAAAATAAAAGAAAGAGAGAAACGAAAACAGATTACAATTATGAAGAAGTGATGAATCTTGATGATGATGAGGATGTTGTTTTGGATGATGAAGATAGGTTAGGAGTTAGAGTTGGGCATTTGAAATTCATGAGGTTTGTGAAACATTTGAGCCCGCCTCAAAAAGAACTTGTTGTTCAAATGGGATTTGGATATATACTTAATCTTAACCTCCCTCAAAATGACCAAAAATTTTGTGCATGGCTTGTGAAGAGCTTTGAAGAAAACAGTTGCACATTGTATCTACCTTACAACAAATCAATTGAGATTTGTGAAGAGGATGTAGAAGTAGTATATGGAATCCCAAGAGGGGACAAGATTGTAAAAGAAGTTGAAGAAGTAGCTGAATCTAATGATGAAGAAGAGGAAGAAAGTCTTTTAACAAGATGGCGAAAAGCTTATTGTATTACTTCTGGAAGCCCCAAAACACACCTGATTTTGGGGAAGTATGAACCTGAGGAAGAGGAAGAAGAAAAGGAGAAAAAAATTGGGAAGAAGACGGCTACAAAAATTGTGCCTATTGAAAAGAACATGGGTGAAGCAAATGAAATATTTGTCATTGATTTCATTGTGCTAGCTGTGAACTGTTTAATGAAATGCAGCCAAAGCATCCATTGTCATTACAAGTTCCTACATTCATTTCGCGATTGTTATGAAATTAAGGAATTCAATTGGTGCAAGTACGTACTTGATAGCTTGATAGATACAAGCTCTGATTGGAAAAACAACACAAAAGGGTTTTATAAGGGTCCACTGCCTCTCATAATGGTATGCCTATTTGTTCATAAATTTATTATTGTTGTTTTATGGTTCTTATTCATTTATATATAATTTGTTTATAATTTTTTTTACTTTTGTTCAAAATAGTATGGTTGTTGTTCATTTATATATATAGTTTGTTCATAACTTTATTACTCATGTAATCATGTTTATATGATCATTTAAGTTTTTCATATTTTTTTATTGATTGTTCATATCCTTATAAGAATTATTCTTATGTATGTTCAGTTGTTTTACTTTGATCGGGTGCAAAGAAAAAATATTTCACCACCAAGAACTCCACCTCTCATTTGTGTTTGGAACAAGGATATGGTTTATGAAAGAATGAAATTAGAGAACAAAGGTTATGGATTAGGAACTGTGTTGCCAAGGATCCTCCAAAGACCTGATGAACATCAAGAAAATGTGCCACAGAAAACTGATAAGGTATATTAGTATCATATATTCATAATTTTTCTTCTTGTGTTCATAATTTATTAACTTGATTTATATACTGAATTTTTTTGACATGCTCATGTCATTAACATATTATATTCATAAAAACATCTCATGTTCATTTAGTATACTTCGTATATAGTTTATATGTTCATATCTTTGACATATTATATTCATATAAAAACATCTCATAATGTCATATAATAATAGTTTCTATGTTCTTATCTTTAACATATTATATTCATATAAACACACCTCATGTTGATTTATTTATTATATATGTTCATTTAATATCTCACCACATGATTATAGAATACTGAATGTTCGTAAAAGAATACGGAATGTTCACATTATCTATATCTTATGTTCATTTTTTAGGAGCATTTCATGGAGGAATTTATTGATCTGGCTAAGACTTTAGGTGGGTATTTGTCTAAGATGGCTGAAAAACTGAACCATGCTAAAGAACTCTTCCCAAACAATCGTCTTTTCAAAGCAGTGGAAGAATTCATTCAAAAGAAATTAAAGGAACCCTCAAATGAAGAAATGTTTGGGACCGAGTCTTTCTTGAATGCATTGGATGAAGTTGATAGAGAATATTTGAAGAGAGAAGCTGAAAAGCCAGCTAAGGGAAAACAAAAGGTTAGGGATTCATTTGACCCGAATGAACCTTGGAACTTAAGGATTCATGGAACTCCGACTCCTAGCCCACAACAACATGAAATTATAGGAGGAAGTAGGATGAAGAATAACTTGGACCTTGGGAAAGGACCCTCAAGTGGTGTGCGAGAAGAGTTTTATATGTTCGTTTGAATCGTCTTAATTTGATGACATGTTCCAAAAACAAGATGCAACCATGGAAAAAATCTACAACCACCCGTTGTTAGATGACTTCCAATATCATGAAGGATAATTAATGTAATTTTAAATTGAACATAACAGTGTTTATTTTGGGGAGCTAATGTTATAGAACATCCAATGTTATTTTTTTTTTTTTTTTTTTGAATAGAACTAATGTTATTTTAATGAACTAGTATTATGATGTGATGTAATTTAAATGAACTGCTTTTGTAGTGTAATTTTTTTTTTTTTTAAAAAAAAACAATGCAATTAAAAGGAAGTAGAATAATAATTTACATTTTTGGATGAAAAGGAAAAACAAAAAGGTGAAGGTATTCTATTATAAAATAACTTTTATAACTTTTATAATAGAAAAATAACTTCTATTATATAAAAGTTATTTTTTTCCTTCAAAAAAAAATTTAAAAAAAAAAACTTATAAAAGGTTATTTTTTCACCAACCAGGTGTCACCGCATGTCATCTAACTTGTTATAACAAGTTAAGTAAATTTTCTTTTTATTTTTGAAACAACAAGTTAAGTCATTTGTTGGGACTATTTTAAGCAAATTCATATCAAAGTTGGGATTATTAAAAAATAATCCAAAATTAAGATTATTTGGGACGATTCACACAAAATTAAAATTATTCTTGTCAATTTTTCCAAAATATTATTAAAAATTTAAAACTTAAAGATACAACTTGTGAATGCCATGTATCATCTTTCCCCCACCATGACTTGACATTATAATTTATAAGTAATGATATGTCAAGTCTATAAAACCTCTTGTTCAAAATATTAATAGCTTACTACTCTGTACTATTTATTATTGTGGTTATTCGATCTCTCTAGTAATAATTACCTTATAGAAAGTACTAATATTTTGTGGTTTTAAATTTTTTTTTTTATAATTATTTTCCGTTATATGTAATACTCGATATTTTTCTATGGTAACCATATACGAAATTTTTCTTTGAACCTTGATTTATGTGATTGCTTGAATTTGCTGTTATAATATAAAACTACTATATTTCCAATTCAATTAATATTGTAACAGCTAGAAACATCATTCAAGCCAAAAGCCATTTATAGATTAAAGCAAGACCCCCAAAGGACAAGACACCACTATAAGTCGTAAAAAAAATGATCGGCATTTCAACAATATTCACACTTCCCAGACGATCTAAAATATTATTAAAACTCAAAAGTATAGCATCTTTAGCATGTTAATGCCTCATAACATCCTTGCTCCATCACGACTTGACGTTATATAAGTAATGACATGACAAGTCCATACAACCTCTTATTCAAAACATTAACGTCTTATTACTTATTAATTATTATTTAGCAATAATTACTTTATACTACAAGTAATATTTTGCCATTATTTTCCCTTACGTCTACTACATGTGTTTTTCTATAATAACCATATACTTCCTCCGTTCTTTATTATTTGACCCGCTTTGACTTTTACATTATTCACCACACCTCCTTTGACCGTCTTTGGTGAATAATATGTAAGGAAAAATATATTCATGTATGATTTTTTTGGATTCATCTCAATAAATACTATCATAATATATAACTTTTATAATTTTTACTTATGGAGAATTTTAGTAATTGATCGTTAAAGTTTTACATTAACAAATGTGATAAAAGAAACAAGTCAAGTAAAAAAGAACAGAGGAAGTATGAAATATCTTTTTTAACCTTTCTAACAAAAAAAGTGATATTATTATGTGAAACTACTATATTTCCAACTCAATTAACATTGTAACAACTAACAAGAGACATCGTCCGGGCCAAAAGCCAGTTGTAGATTAAAACCAATACCCCAAAGGACAAGACACCACTATAAGTCATCAACCATATGATTCATAAATCAAAAATTAAAAAATCAATATTAATTTCCATAAATATATGAATTTCTTTAGTGAGAAGGTTTGTTGATTTGATGAACCAAGTCAGACCACAATCTCTCTAATTGCCAGGCTTTGCTTAACCCAGATTGAGAGGAAGACAGAAGAACAGGAGGAGAGAGATTTTTCCCAATTCAATTACCCAATCATCTGTTTCTTCTTCTTCTTCTTCTCAATTTTATCATCATCATCATATTCAATAATTCATCAAAAATGAACGAGAAAGCCCACGTCACCAAGGAGCTCAACGCCAGACATCGCAAGGTCCCTTTCCCTCTCTCCTCTCGATTTGTTTGCTTTTTTTTCATTTTAAATTCGATCCCTAAGTTTGATTTCTTGATTACCCATGTTTTATTTTGATTTGGGTTTTTTGGTTTGATCTTGATTTTGTACAAATGGGAATTTGGGGAAATGGTTGAAAAGTTTTAATTATGATTATTAGATGATTTTGGTTGGAATTTGTTGGGTTTTATGGGGAATTTTCTGATATTTGGGTTTGTGGGATCCTGTATTCTGTTATTTATTTGGTTGGTAAATTATGGGATGATTCCTGCATAATTTCCTGGTCCCCATTTTGATGATTTGGATAATTGGATCTAGGTTTATGCAATTTAACCAAACTTTTCGGAAATATCACGAATTGAATTGATATGATCATTGAGCTTGTAAAGTTTGCATCTTGAGTGGATTGGTGTTGTTTAAGCATTTAGTTGTGTTCCATTCTGCCTTTTGAGTGTGGGTAGCTGTTTATTAGGGCTAGTCATGGAAGGCACGACTTACGTTCATTGTTTCGGTGTGGAAATAAGTGACGAGTTAATAAACCGTTGAACTTCCATGGTCTGTCTATGTAATTCTTGTCTGACAAGGTAGCAATTCTTTTACTATCTACCTAAAACTGCTTGCAAGGGTACATCTTATGGTGAGGTTGGGGGTGGTATATGTATGTAGGTGTAGGTTTGTAATACCGCGATCAAGGATTTATCGTGTTATTTTATGTAATTATATTACAGAAGGGTATTATATAGTTGATTGAAAGAGCAAAAACTAGGTTCCTACTTTGCAACAAAGTAGGTGAAAATGATCATTATGTATTGTGTTTTATTTAGTTACCATATTCTAGGTGACTCTTAAAGTTATATAGCAGAAAATTTAGTCAGTGTATTCCAGAAGAAAATTTAGTCACTGTTCACTACACGTCAACTGACTCCTTAGGGTCAGTTTATGCTATGTAGATGAAGATGGACACACCTTTTTAATTCAAACTTGTCTCCCTCTTTACTTACAAATTTAGATAAGATAAAATGCTCTCCAATTCTGTAACTCTATCGTTGGGGATGTTTACATTCATGGATCCAATTCATCATCTGTGTTTAGTGCTTTAATACAGAGTGATCTAATTTTAAAGTGTAATAATCAGCTCAGCGTCTTAGGTTATGCACATATTGCAGTGGAAGAATACCAGTTAAGTTGTATATTGACCTTTGGTAACTTCATAGGGTACCATACTTTTTAACATATTGGAGTCTAAGCTTTTACATAGTGATGTATGGTGTTTCTTTGTTTTTATGATAAGAGTTTAGGCTTTGTTTTCTTCACCTTATTCTTGTTGACCATATCATACGGTCATACCAGACAAGAAAATTTCATTTTCAGACAAGAAAACAAATTCAAACCAGTCCAGAAAAAATCAGATCAAACCGAGACTAAATCTTATGAGACAAATGCCATAACACCTTAAATAAGGTGAAGAGAACATAGCCTTAGTAGTGAGCGAAATTGATACTAAAATTTCTTGTTATTTGCCATTTTAGGCTTAGAATTGTACATATTACAAATCATACTTGAAACCTATGTTTATAATACTTTTGAAATTGTAATCTTTGGGGTTAGTAGCTCACACTATGCTAGCTAGCTGGCCACTAATTATGATACAGGTTTTTTTCTCTACGCAATGTGACTTTGATAGTATTATTCTAGTTGCATCCAAAATATTGATTTTGTTTTGACCCAGTGGCTCCAGGATTCATCCTATCCCAAAGGATATCATCATAATCCAAAAGCATCATTTTACTATACTTTACCAATTTTTTATTCCCATCCATGCCCTTTACTGTTAAGGTTCCATTTTGTAACAACAATTGTTGCCACATTCTGGCTATTCCTTCTTAAAGATGTATTCCTTCTGTCTATATTTGAGGATTGTGACATGATATCTTGGTTTGACATGACATGGCTTAGAGGCCTGAGGCCTGGTATAGTGGTACCTCACATCTGGATTGTAATGGAATTTCATAGATTTGGCAGACCCATGCATGTGTTGAGGGAAAGGTGACTAGAGCTGAGTTACTGACTTTCAAATGATGGTGTTGTTGTTGGATTTGGTGGTCTGCAGGGTAGGTGGTTCTAATGTTGGCCTTCCAACTGTAATGGTATGCAATTGATTGGGGTGATGGTGAAGGCTGTTCATCAGTCCAGGTATTCCCTGTTTGTGTTAGTGCTCTTCTACTTACCTTCCATTGGGAGAAATTCACAAGCAAAGTGACTTTGGTTAAGGGCCTTCACGTGAGAAGTTGCACTTGCAGATGCATAATTCCCATGTCCTTAGATCCTAGAGAAATAGTTATATAACCATTTCCGAGCTAGATTAAGCTCTACAGGTTTTTGTAGAAGATAGCTAATCCCTCCTTCTGTTGATACTAGTGTCCTTGGTAAAATGATAAGCTGGATAAAAAAGGCATCTTGGAGTTTTACAGTCAAAGGCTTCTTCAGTATCCAAACGAGGATGTTGAAATTGGAAATTGGGCCTTAGATTGATCTTTGCATTAGGTCCAACTTTCCATACTTATGATGACAGACTTCTTAGTAAAGTAGGCCTATTCTCTGGTGCTTGAATCAGAATGCTTTAGTTATTTAGTAATTTAATGTGTAATTATTGAATAATTTTTTTTTAATTAAGTATCTTTTGATAATTGAATTTACTTTCTCACTAGACACTAGCCTTTATCAAATTTTTATTTTTTCATATGCACAGGTTTTGGAAGGGCTTCTTAAGTTGCCTGACAATAGGGAATGTGCTGACTGCAAAACGAAGTAGGTCCCTGGAAACATAAGGCGTAAATGTGTAAATTGTTTAGTTTATTTTGGTGGATGGCATTTCTGTTTATCTGTATCACTAAATATATTATTGCCAACACACAGAGGTCCAAGATGGGCAAGTGTAAATTTGGGCATCTTCATATGCATGCAGTGTTCTGGAATCCACAGAAGTCTGGGGGTGCATATTTCGAAGGTATGTCCTAGTATTCATTGTCAGTTGGCTCTGTTACACGTGGTTTTGTATGTTAATTCCAAAGCTGTTGCTTTCTATATTTGTTTCCAATCAAATACTACTACATATTATGTGTAATCTTGTATTGCTTTATGTTTATGATTCCCCAGCCATCAAATGTCTTAATTCACAAAAGTAATTTAAGACATTAAGACATTTGTTTATGATTTGTTTCCTCCAGAAGTAGAATTATTTCCCCAGACATTTGTATATGATTTGTTATCAAATGTCTTAATTCACAAAAGTACTTCATATAACTAACTTTAAAGTATAAGAAAGATCTAGACTAAAGTACTTATATTTGTACCGACATGCTAGAATGTTCAAGATAGTGGGCATTATTTGATTTTTAGTTGTAGGGATTCACTGCCTAGATATGTGTCCGAAGAAAAGTCAGCACACAAAAGAAAGCAGCTAGAATAATTTTTAGTGCACAAGAAAACTGTGAGTTTAGTTCTGCCATTACTGGAATCATGTAGCATATTAGCTGATGTGAATTTTGCATAGATGCTACATAGTGTGAGCTATTTGTGGAGTGGTATATTGAGCTGGGTACACATAAATTAGAGTAGATGAGTGAATGTGTGGCAAAGTGTAAGTGAGAGTTGGAGCTAGGTACACAGCTGACTGGTGAAAGCTCAACAAAAATAAAGAGTGTGTCTACAATCTTCATGTATTAAAAGGTATCCTAAATTGTTGAGTGTGTGTCCTTTAATGTAAATTTTGTTCACCTTGCAATTTTCAAACGAGTGTATGATGATTGTTTTGTCTTTATTATTAAACTAGGTTAAATCTCGTGCCATGCACGGTCATAATTAAACTTTACAACAAAATTTATAAAGAATGGTGTTAATTCAACAAATTTATACAAAAAAAAAAAAAAAAAAAAAAAAAAAAACTGTAACAAAATAATAGTCTCTAATTAAAGATATTGATGGTCAAAGTTGTGTCTCAACAAATGTGCAAATCCAACCATAACTTATAAAAAAACGGAGGAGTATAATATAATAAAATGATTTTGTTAAGTTGTTCTTATAAACGTTATGTATATTTGTAAGATTTATACAAATTATCCTACCAAAATTATTATTCCTATTTTAATTGAAATAAATTTTAAGTCGGAGGAAAAAAATATTATAATAATATTATGATAATCTTGGATGATGATATATGTCAATACTTTAATTTTAAACTATGTTAGTATTTGTAACCGAAAGATTTATAGTATATAAAATATATGTTGAAAAAAAAAAAAAAATTAATTGAGTATGATTGGATTAAATGTGTTGTCAAAATGGAAATAAGTATTATGGTAGGTTATAAAATGGAAGTTATTAAAATTTGGCAAAAAAAAAAAAAAGGAAAGAAGAAAAGGCGGGAAAACTTTTTATAACATCGTGACAAGTGTCACTTTAGGTTCGCTTTTAGTATAGGTTAATTGATTTGTTCTACTTATATCAACAACCCTTTGTCTTGTGGAGATTGAAGATTATAGAAGCTTCAAAGCCTTGAGCTGGATGTGGTGACAACGTTATTCCCAAGTGTCACTTATTTGCTGAAAATTTAGTATTCCATAAATTAGGCTCTTTAAAATTCTCATGTGAAGGTCCTTTCTTTCTTCTTTTGCTATGGTTGTACAATGAACTGAATGAAGTGCTTTCAATTTTCCCACAATCTTTTATGCCTCGTTGTGAGTTGTGACCTGTCCTTAGCTTTTGATCTATCGCATGATAGATATATCCTCTGAAAATGACATTGTTAATTTGCGAACATGCTGCAGGTGAGATCAGCAACACTTGACACATGGCTTCCGGAACAGATTGCATTCATTCAGTGTTAGTGTCCATTGTACTTTGAAAGTTATACTCTTTCTTGTGGGCTTTTGCTTCACCTGAATTACTCACCTCTCTCCTTGTGTACACAGCCATGGGAAATGAAAGAGCAAATAGTTATTGGGAAGCTGAATTGCCTCCCAATTATGATCGAGTTGGAATTGAGAACTTCATCCGTGCAAAGTATGTATTTTGAGTTACCAGAAACCATTTTGCTTAATATTCTTGATTTGGATTTTCTTTAATCGACAGTTTTCCTTTAAATCTTCACATTAAGTCATTGGCTATGGCAATATACAGGTATGAAGAAAAGAGGTGGGTCCCAAGAGATGCTAGTCATGGATCACCATATAGTGGAGGGGAAAAATACATGCCTTCACATCAGTCAAGAGTGGAGGAAAGGAATGGGCATGTAAATGCTAATAAACCTGTTAATGTGACCGAGGAGAGGAAAAACACTGTTCTGCCTAGCACTAGGGAGACCAGAGTAGCGGGGAGAATAAGTATCCCATCCCCTCCAAAAGGAGTTGAGCATGTAAGTTTGTTCCTGCTGATTGAACATCAGATTATGATGCACTGGTTCAATTTTGATTTGGGTATTGTGCCTTTTGTACAATTTTAATTTGGGTGTTTTGCCTTTTGCCTTTTCCAAATCTTGATATATATGATGACTGGATGGAAGTTGTTGATTAAATAATTCTTAGAAATCATTTCCTCTATACTCTTCTTATTTGGCATACTTTCTTGAACCTTTTTTAATTCCCAGATTTCATATGATTTTGCTTCTTGCTGTAGTTTTTCTAGGAAATGCTTATGTCTAAGTCTTCATTAATTATAGTTAGGCTAGGAAATGCTAATGTTTAATCTTCATAAAATACGAGTTTCTCTTGAGAGACTTGCTTTGTATAGTCAGGCTTGAAGAAGCAACGTTATTTCTAAGCACACAAATACTTCCTGCCACCAAAAAAAAAAGAAAGAAGATATCGTGGCTTAAGTGTTAGATAGTGAATCTCTTAGGTTTCAAAGAAAAAACAGGAAAGATATTGAATCTCTTATGAAATGTTTGTTGACACTCTGATCTTCCAATGGGAAGAATAGATATTAAGATGAATTTCTTTTTTTGTTGGCTAACTTTTTCTTTAGAATTACTACCCTATATATCACTTGTTTTGTCAGGTATTTTGCTTTTGGCACTTGTTTCAAGTTGTTGTCGACACAGTATGTTGTTTCTGATCAATTGCAAGTAATTGTGTGCTTAAGAAGAAAGCTAACCTTAACTGGTGGAAAAAGTTTATTGAACCAGCCGTAGGGAGGGGTATGACTATAAACTGCTCAACAAATCAGTTAGAAAGCTTGAGCAAAATGCAGAAATAAGTTGAGGGAAAGAGGAATCAGGAAGTCTATAAATAGAGGAGGCTAGGAAGTTGATGGATCATGAGAAGTGCTGAGAACTTTATTTTAATTAGCATAATTGGAGCAAAAATTTAAGAATGATGCTATAATTGATAAAATTTAAATTAAAGTAAATTGAAGATAAATGTCAAGTATTCGAGAGACTTGACGCCTCCCAAAGCTATGTAAAGCTCAAAATAAACTTCTTAATTCTTCTCATAGTACATTCTCTTCCTATTGTCCTCTATTTTAGTCGTGATTCCTTTCCCTCTTAAAATTGTTCTTTCTTTTAAGATTCCTAATTGATTAATTGTGCAATTGTAATTATACCCTTCCCTATGGCTGCTTACTTACAAAAAGTCATTTTATAAATAATCATTGTTTAGCATCTGTAATGATCATCCAATATGGACCAAAGAGTTGTTTCTTCTGGGAACAGTGTGCAAATATATAGCTTTTTTTTCTCATACGTGAGGACATTATAGCTTTATCTGATCATTCTTCTTAAAAAAATTTAGACCAACTCTTTAGGGGCTTTATAAGTTGGATTTTGTGACCATTTTGGCAGTGTATGAGATTTAATTCTGGGATTGGGTATTCAAGATGTTACATTGCTATAGTTAGATATGACTGTTGAGATCATTATAAGGATAGAATTAAATACAAATACAATTTTATAATGCTGGAGGCATGATCAGCATGTGAAGAACCTGCTGCTAGGCTATTAAGTGTAAAACATTTCCTTGTACTGATGTTCTTATGTCATATTCACTGCATAAAGCTGAAAATATTACATTTGTGTTTGTAATATTCTATTTTTCAGTTATTAGTTGTTCTACTTATTATTGGGTATCATGGTCTTTATATAAATCATTGGATGGATTGTTCTGCATCTGACAGTAGGTTCTAGTTTGATATCCTGCATAATTTTATCCTCTGGTTCTCTGGCTTCTGTTCTTTTCCTTAATCTTGTTTTGTTTTCTAACAGTCTGCTCCAGTTCATCAGCCTCAACATGAGATACAGAAACCTGAAGCAACTGTTCAAGAACCAGAAGTAATTGAGCAGGCAGCTAACACAGCTTCAGCCCCCCCTCCTAAAGTTGATTTTGCTACTGATCTTTTCAACATGCTTTCTATGGATGATCCCAGTGAAAGTCCTCCTGAAAGTGCCAATAATGATGATAATGGCTGGGCAGGATTCCAATGTATGTACACAGTTTGTCTTGTCTAATATGCGTGTTAAGTTCAATGATTTTGTTGTTGGATTTGTAAAATGTACTCAAATTTTAATGTCTGCAGCTGCTGGGCAAACGTCAACTTCTGAGAAAGCTGAAGTGAAGAAGGATGTTGACAGTGGCAAGAAATCTTCTTCTGAATTTGAAGATTTATTTGGTGATTCTTCAGCATCCACTACTCCAGTTATGCAGCAACCTCAAAAAGATGCAAAATCAGATATTATGAGCCTTTTTGAGAAGGTTTGCACCTTATCATTAACATCTTTTCACTTGCCATTGATAAATATGTATTTATTTCGTCTTGCATAACAGTATATACAATAATCCAAACTTCGGAGTACTTTTTTTTTTAAAATGTCTATGTAGAATTATGTATTACATATGTTTATTCAGGAATTCTCTGAAAGTGCAGTAGATTTAGTGTTTTTATAGGAATTAGAGAGTGTCGCCCATATTCAAAACTAGGGCAATGCAAACTCTAGACCTTTAGCTTTCAAGAAATAATTTATTTACAAAATCTTAGAAATGCAAATTGCACGGAAGCTAAAGTTTTCCTTCATCTATTCTGATGAGGATAAGCTATACCCATACAAATCTAGTGATTTCTTTCTTTCCAAGTGTACCACCCAATTGCCAGTTGACCATCCTCCACACATTGGCAAGCTAATCTTTATTCATCCTTCTTTTGCAATTGCAAGAACATCTTCCTCACAGGCTGGGCTGAGTTCAACCTAAATAAGACTAAAGCTAAGTGCTAAAGAGAAAGAATGCAAGGGCAGAAGAGCACATATGATTACATGTGGGGAACATAAGTAGCCTCACCTAAACTAGGTTGCTGTTCTTTTTCTGATAGCCAATAAGATATTTCTCTCCAAAGTGATATTCACATTGATTCCCTTGCTTCATATTTTCATTTTTCTTGGAGTGGTGTGGTAGTCTTGTTTTCCCTTTTAGTTCTCTGTTTTGTTGGAAAAGATTTTGTGGGAAGGTTTTTTTTTTTTCAGCTGTGTAATTTTATGAACTTTGTGTAATCTTGGGCCTCTCGGCTGAGCTCTATTTTTAGCAGTTAGCCAGTGACTCATTGTAGCCACTCAAAATGTCTCTGATGCTCCACTATATATATTTATTTTCCATGTTGATGCATGATGCTTCAATCTAAATTCTGTAATAATGTTTCATATGGTTGACATGCAGTCAAACATGGTATCACCATTTGCTCTTCATCAACAGCAAATAGCAATGCTGGCACAGCAACAGAGTCTTCTTATGGCTGCAGCTGCTCAAGCAGCTAATGGGGCTTCAAAATCAAACGTCAATATGCATCAACCTGGATTAAATGGCACCAATATGCCGACTCAAAACTGGCCAGGTCTTGGGTATCAAATTCCTGGGTTAACTATGCCATCAGCTGGTCAGAATGAACTGCCAAAATCAGTTCAGGTTAAAATTCCTAGTAATACCTGGATTTTTTTTTTTTTGGTTTCATTTTTTGATTTGGTATAGAGGACTTAATAACGAATTTTATTTTTTGTTAAGCAGGTTGGGAACCCTCCATCAATGCACCCGACAGGAAATCCTTCTTTCCCAGCAATGGGGTAAGTATAAGAAGCTTATTAGCTTGTCCATACAGAGAAGTCCAACCTTAAAATTTAATCTTTAATGATGGCTTTTATTATCTTTGTTTTTACATTCTGCTGCTTTTTCTTGCTTGCAGTTTCTATTCTATGGGTCAAGCTATGCCTGTCAATGGTGCTGCTGCAGTTGAAACGAGTAAAAGTTCTGCAGCATCTGCAGTTTCAACAGGGACTTCAACGCAAAAGACAAATGATTATGACTTTTCGTCACTAACCCAAGGGTTGTTTTCAAAGCGATGAGTTACCCTTGGAAGAGTTTTCTGTTCAAGTCGTCCTAATTAGGACCAGAAAAAGTCGAAGGGAGATGCAAGTTCGAGAGCAATATCCTCCATTGGTTTCTGTAAAAACTACACGTAGGGCATTTTTAAACTGTTTGGTATGGCTCTTTTGTATGATTTGTGCTTGAAATGTAATTTTTTTTGGTGGGTAAAATAAGGATGAGTTTTGACAGACCAAACCATTTGTACCTTGTGATTTAGCTTCTCTGGAATCCTTCTATACAATCCATGATTCTGAATTTCTTATGATTCATTTTTATTATCTGTAGATTTCACCGTTACTGTCCATTTTCGTCTTGGATTTTATACTGAATGTGTCATCTCATATTCTCATCATCTCTATATACCGAGTACCTTTTTTTTTTTTTTTTTTTTTTTTTTTTTAACTTGTTCCATCAATCTTCAGAGGGTTATGTAGTACTCCATATTTTTTTTTTCATGCTAAAGACGCGTAGAAAAACCTAATAATATCTGATAAGTGATGAGCGACTAAAGCGATGTCCAATTACGAGAAGATAACTTCTCCAATTACACCATAGCAATCATAGAATAGCTACCGTCCACCAATTTGAAGTCTTTGGTAGATACACAAGTCTTGACAACATCATTTTATATCTTTATATTTTGTGTCATAAAATTTGTATAATTCAAAAGTTAGTTAAAAACCAGTACAAATTCACTGTTAGGCAGTAGACTAGTAGTAAGGACTCAATTGAAATATATACGTAATTCAGTTAATCTTGCACTAAAAAGTTTGACATAATAATGTAGAATAAATCAATAATATAATGATGATATAAGACTTACTAGTATATGTCAAAAAAGGTTGAAGTGAGTAGCATTTTAGCTATGCAAGGTATCTCTATTAGCCATATATAAATCTATTCCACTATATTTTTCTTATGGTTTGCATCACAATGTTTGGACCAAACTTTTCTTATGGTATATGAAACAGTTGGAACTTGAATGTTACATCAAAATGTTTGGACTATGCTTGTTAATGTTTGCTCTAAATTTAGATAATTTTAGATCCTTCAAGTGTCATGTTATCCCTCCTTCATTGGTAAACTAGATTTAGAATTTTAGATACATGTAATTCGTGTTTCAAATTTCAAAAAAACATGTATAATAACTATTTTAAAAGTGTACATACAAAAGTAAGGTTTATTTTAGTTGCATTGTTTATCAAACTTCTCAAGAGTTGACTTATATAATAGAAGCGGAAGTAATTTTCCATTAATTGTGGATAGCTATTAATTTTAGAAGTAACATTTGGACCCACACCAGAATGTTAGAGCATTAATAAAATTACTCACTCACATGGCACGTGAGACCTAGTGAGCAGGGTACAAGTTCAACGGTCGACTATATACATATATATGTAGCCGTTCCAAAGTTCGTCAGTATAAAATTTCAGGTAAAATAAGCACTTTAAATTGTTAATACAAAAATCATAGATGAGAAATTATTAATCATAATAAATCCAAACTAATGAAGACAATAAATAGAATTATCAAATGCTAAATGACAGCCAGCTGACTAAATTCATAGTAATCGCGCAACTCAAGCAAAATGGAAGACCTTAGTCAAAGAGATGTACTGTACACAAATTCGTACAGATTTTATTTGACAATATATTAAACATCTAGGTCATTCTAAGAGCTAATATTGGATAAGGATCAATTAATCAAATCAAACCATATCAAGAATAGCATGGAAAGATGACAAGAAGAAAAGTAGAAAAAGAAAAAAATTGTGCTAATGAAATTTTATCCCAACCAACATCTTTCACAGGTTTTAACTTTTTTAAGGGTAAGATTTATGTATGATATATACTTCACAAATTTTTACATGCAATCTATTGTTCCGTGTGGCGGGGGTTACTTGACTTTCTCGGTCATGGGTTACTTGAGTTTTTGGGATTACTTGAGTTTCTCAGTCAAGGATCACTTGAATTTTCCGGGGTTACTTGAGTTTCTCGGTCATGGGTTACTCAAGCTTCCGGGGCTACTTGAGTTTCTCGGTCAGGAGTACTCAAGTTTCTGGGTTACTTGAGTTTCTCGGTCAGGGGTTACTCGTGTCCCCAATTTGTTGTATGCGGCGTGTTCGAGAAGTTCGAGTAACGCCTAACTTAAGAAACTTGAGTAACCCCTGATTGAGTAACCCTTAACCGATCGAGTGAACCCTTCGAGCTGAGTAATTCCTGTCCGAACCCCTCAAGTAACCCCTGACTGAAAAACTTAAGTAACCCTTGACTGAAAATGTAACACCCCTGATTCACTATTAACAATAAACAATAAATAAAAGAAAAATAAACAACCTTTAAATAAAATAGCGGAAGCATACACCTAAATCGGAGATATTACCGCCACACTCGACAACCTGTCAAGTGTTAAGGCTTACAAAATCTCAATTATTACAACCCAATAAACTAGGTGAGCTATTTATACAACTTTACAAACTTGTTATAAACAAACTAATCGATCTCTTGAGCTCCTTTAGCTACGATCACTTGATCAACCTGTTTAAACAATCTTGACTGCTCACCATTAAGGACAAATTCCAAATTAGATCGTCGCAGGGCCACCATAGGAAAAAGACATGGCCGCAAACACAAGTAACAGAACAAAATAACACACACACGTCAGCAAAAAGCTAAGTAATCACCACATATCAGAATACAGAGTATAATAGGATAATCAACATTACTAGCTCAATTAAATAATGTAGTTCAAAACTACATAACACATTGTACTCTGAAAATAAACTTTATCAACTCAACCTCGAATAATAATACAATCCTTCACTCAATTAACTCATAACCAATAAATGTGTCATGCTCTTTGTTTTATACCTAGCCTTGGACATGGGTAATTCGAATAAAATCAACAAGTATAAAAACTTGAATACTCCCAATAATTAGAAAACACCTTGAACCAGACCACATACGGGTCAATTCCCACTGTAGGGGACCATAGAAAAATAAAATAATAAAGATTGTACCTCATTCTTAACTCATGATTACCATCTCCTTACCAACATGCCAAGGACTAAGGTCTATAACGCCGAGTCTCAACCAAGAATAAAATAATAATTATCAACCTTTTGATCTCATACTTGATCAAATAATCATAAACTTGATAATAAATAGTATCTCAATAATGGCACGAATTTCCAAATAACATGACAATTTGATCACAATATCTCAACTCCTAAAAAAAATACTAATAACCCAAATATAATCAAATCTCAACCCAAAAACAATACTCTGTATTAACAACCCTAAAACCTTGATAAAACAATACTCCCTATAACAATAACATTAAAACCCTAGCAATAATTGTACAATCAATATATACAACAAAAATAAATAATACGATACTCAAATCTAATCAAATCATATAATACCATAATAATTAATCATATATACAAAGAGTACAAATAATAAATCATATCACACATAACAATACAAAAATACAAACATCTCAAAAATATAGTGTGAGATCAATATAAACAAATTAATCAAACAATTCCAAGATAATAAATCGTGTGATTACCTTGCCAAAACATATCCAATAACAATTATAGAAGACCACGCATGACGGCATAATTGCTATATCTTCCATAAGACTGATTGTTAGTGCTCTTTGATATAAAAGGTTTTTATAAAGATTAATCAAAAGCACTTAATATGATAATGCCAATGACTGATGACGGCGAAGCGCAAAAGCAATTCTACTAGAGTTAAATTGTAGAGATCAAATAATAATAATATAGGGTGAAGCCATGAAAGGTATTTATAGTTTCTTGTAGATGAATATTATTATTATAATAAGGTTTCAAAACTTTCCAAACTCTAAAATAAAAGTATGAGATTAGGAAAGTTATTTAATAGATAAAAATAACTATTTTTTTTTAGAACATATTATATAAACTGATAAAATATTCGGGTATGTAAATTTTTTATTAAGTTTAATACATATGTGACATCGATCACTTGATTGGTAAAAAAATAAGTTTTAATTTTAATTTTGTTTTGAAAATTGATTATTACTAATTAACTTTAATTAACTAAAAACAAAAAAATTAACACCTTATTCAGCCCCAGCGCAACCCCATCAACCTCCCGATCGCCCCTATCATCAGCCTAGACCGGGTCTAGAGCCGTCAATCCTATCTCCAACAAACAGTTACTCCGCGTCGTTCGCCGACCATTCCGTACCCTATTTCGTCGCAACTAAGGCCATGTTCAGATTGGCTGAACTGAACTTATTGGATCTGAAATGAACGAAACTGAACTGAATATTTTATGAGAGAAGGAAATTAAGAACTGAACTGAACTTATTGGAACTGAACTGAAAATAAGCTAAAGAGAACAGGCCCTAAACCATTATAAAATTCAAGGCATGGGAAGAGGAGGGGGACAAAATCGGCGAGTTGTGGGAAAGGATTGGGGCCAAAATCATGGTGTGGGGAAGGTGAGGGGACCGGAAAAGGTACAGGGGAAGGGGAGAGGGGTAGAAAAGGTACATGGGTGGTGGAGGGAGGTCGAGATCGGGACGAGGAAGTGTTTTTCAAGATGGTTTGTGGTTTAGGGGGAGGGGGAGAATGATCGATGCGGCGCTCTGGTGTTGGTTGGCAGGCAGGCGGTCCGGCTAGTAGGTGGTGGCGCTAGTGGGCGCCCGTGGAGGGTGGTTGGGCCAGTGGGGGTGGCTTTTTAATGTTTTTTTTTTCTTTAAAAATAATTTTATTTTTAATTTTTTGACCAATCAGATGTCGACATGTGTTATGTAATTTGCTATAGTTTAAATGATCGGTTGGGATCATTTATAGCAGATTGACATTAAAAGTTGGATTAATTTAAAATAATCAAAAGTTGCTATTATTTTATACGGATGAGCCAAAGGTCAGATTATTCCAAACAATTTTTGTATAAAAATATTATCACAAAAACACTTATGACAGTTATGAGTGAGAGGAGATAGAAAGTGGGCAGGGAAAACGAGGAAAACAGTGTTTGCTCAGTGTTGATAGTGCCATGAGCCCATGAGAGAGTTCAACGATTATTTTATGAAAGTACTCCCTCTGTCCCCTTATGAATTTATGATAGTCACTTTTGGTAGAAAATCACGGGAATTAATAAATATAAATAAGAAATAACAAAAATACATTGAAAAAATAAATTTACATTGGGTATGCAAAAAAGTAGAGAGAGAAAGTAATTAAAGTACATGGGAAAATAAAATTTACATGAAAAAAATTAAATTTGTACAAATATTTTTGCAAATGGGAGAGAATTTTGGTAAAAAATACTCAATTTTAATGGTACTTAAAAAATGTAAATATGACTAACATTTTGGGTCACCAAATATGACATAAGTGACTATCAAAAGAGAACGGATAGAGTATTTTATTTTATTTTTAGTTTTTAGAAGTAGTAAAAGTAAGTGTAAACATGGGCAATGTGCCGTGCCGTGCCGCGATGGGGGTCGTGCCGTGCCTGAAATTGGCACACCCCAGCCCACGGCACGGCACGGCCCACGTGCCTTGCGGGCCGTGCCGTGCCGGTCCGCGGGCCAAACCGTGCCACCCTTTTTAATATATATATATATATATATATATATATTTTAATAAATTAAAAAAAACGAATTAAACGATATATATATTTTTTAGTACAACTTAATATATGTGATTAATTTATGTTTATGCTAATGTTAATATATTTTGTTTTCATTTTTTGAACAACTTTATTTTAATTTAGGTTATATAAATAATTTATCTAATTAATAATTATGTTTAAGTTTATATAAACAAATAAAAACAATTTTATTAATTTAGCAAAAAACAACAATGCATATAATTAAAAAAAAAATACGAGTGCGATAATCCGAAAACACAAAAAATTGAAGAATAACTTATTTTATTATATGACGGTAGCCGGTACGAATGTACGATAATTCAATAATACAAAATAAGTAATGATAATTAAAAATCGTACAATAGTGTATGAATATTGAATAACTTCATTTATTATACGGAATACGAAGTTCGATAATACAAAAAGTATACAATAGTGCCGTGCCGGGCCGTGCCTGGCGGGCTCGTGCCGTGTCGTGCCTGCCCGACCATGTCGGCGGGTCGTGCCAACGTGCCGGCCACCGTGCCGCCCGCCGTGCCACGTGCCTTGCCCGTGGCAAATTCCAGAAAATTGTTCACGGCACGGCCCACGACCCACAGTTAGGCCGCCGTGCCGTGCCGGAGTCGTGCCGGGCCCGTGCCGCCCGCGTGCCGGCACGGCCGTGCCCATGTTTTTAAGTAACATACTCGTACAGTAAAAGTAGATACTCTACCCACATGGCACGTGTCACGTCTACCTTACATAACCGGTGAACCGGTAAGATTCCACTCACACCAAATCAACGCTCTCACAATCCAACGGTTCACATTCAATCACTCTCCCCCAACAAATCCCTAACCCTCCATATCTCCCCCTTTATATACCCCAATTTCCCCCTTCCTATTTTCTCTCTCTTAAACCCTGTTCATACTTCATTTCACAAACACAACAAACAAAAACCCAACAAAAATAAATAAAAATAAAAATAAAAATGGGAATGTTACCGTTGAAAGCAGTGGTTGTATCAACCGGCGTCGTTTCACTAGCTGTGATACTCAAACTATCACTGCCGGTAATCCTAGACTTCCTCACCTCCGAGCTTCCTCTCTTCTGGTCACTTGCACTCTCATGGCTCAGACCTCCATACATGTACCTTCTCATCAACTGCATCATCATCTCCATTGTTGCATCATCTAAGCTTCAGCCACGAGGCGGCACCGGAAGTGAGGGAAACGCCGGAACCCTAACTCCGGTGCCGGCGGGATTCCCGGTGTTGGATACTGACGATGTACACGTGGCGGTCATGGAGGTCGCTAAGGAAGATGATGTGGTGGTGTTCGGATACGTCGAGAGTCCGATTGTTACTAAAATGGATAAACCTGCGAAAGTTGTTGTAGGTGATGACGTGGAGGAGAGAGAAAAATTTGAGGAAGGTGATGAGTTTGTGTTGTCGAAGCCGGTGTGGAACTCGCCGGAGAAAAGTGCGCCGGTGATGGTTGTGCCGGCGTTTTCGCCAATGTCTTCGGCGGAGAAACCGCCGTTTTCGGCGAGGTTTGGTCATCGGAGAGCTGTCAAAGCTAGTCCTGAAGGTAATCTTCTCTCTCTTTTTTTTGAGGAAATCTTCTCTCTCTTCATTTGTACTAATTTCTTTTTTTTTTTTGTAAAGAAATTTGTACTAATTTCAATAATTTTAAAAAAAAATTAACTTACTGAAAATTTAAAATGAGTTGTATTTTGAATATGAATTAGTTCGCTATATTGCAGATTTTTGTGTGATTTATATTGTACAAATATTACGAGGAGATAACTAGTTTAGGTTAATATAGACGAGATTTGATTTCATGTTTTTGTTGCTCGATTTAGCTTAAAGTTGCACTGTTTTGAATTTGGATTTGTAATTATCCACAAATAGTTGATTAAGACATTATTTGTTTCTGTTTTTATGTACTACGGAGTATGTCATTATTTTTCAGTAGATTGATTTATTTCAGAAGACAATTAATTTAAGTTTGCTTTCAAGATTTTAAAATTCAACGATAAAATGATGAATAAATTTGAATTTCAATCGGAAGTCTAACGGTAACAAATGACACTTGTAAGCAGGAAAAGCAGTGCTGAAAGTATCAAGGCCAAAAAAACAGGAAACACTGGAGTCCACGTGGCGGACAATAACAGATGGACGGTCAATGCCGTTGACACGTCACCTTAAGAAGTCTGACACATTTGCCGGAGCATCGCCGGAGGAGTCTCCGGTGAAGGTGATGAAGAAATCCGACACTTTCAACAACGGAAGCGGTAGCGCATCCCCGTCAAGTGCGAGTTCAAGGCTGAGGAGAGAGCCGTCGCTAAGTCAAGACGAGTTAAACCGCCGTGTTGAGGCGTTTATCAAGAAGTTTAACGAGGAGATGCGGTTGCAACGACAAGACTCACTTAACCAATACAAAGTGGTGGTTGGTGGTGGGTCCCACTAGAAACTAATTTTGGGTGGTAATTAAAAAAAATTAAAATGTAAAAAAGATATATTAATAATTATCTTTTTCGGATTTAAATTTTTTAATTTTTTTAAGGGGTGGGATTTTGAGTATTCAAATGCGAGCTAGGTAATGCAAAGATTTCTTTTGCAATTCTAGCAGGAAATCAATTTGGTTTTGTTGGAACCCTGTAAGTAGCTATGTTTGATTTGGTTTTATGGTGAAAATTACAAATATCGGAATATGGCAAGAAATTTTAATTTATTAGTGAAATAATGTTATATCGAAAAAAAAAAAATTCAATAAGTCAATATAAACAAATTTGTTAATTGATTTTCGTTTGTCTTAAGACTCATGTGTATTTTTTTTTCAATAAGAAAAATTTCTTCATTTTATTCATGTTATTCAAGTATTTCTTACCATTAGATCAAACTTTTTGACATGAATTTGACTATGATAATGTTTGATTATTGATTAAGAATTGCATTGGTTTCTCAATTTATGGAGTATACACATTGGGTTTAATTTATAATTCCCATTATTTACTCCTATTGTCAATCATAAAACATAGGCTAATCCAAACAAGACATTAAAGGAGTGTTTAAAATAAAGATATTACGTACTCTTATGTATTAAATAGCACAATATTCTTAAAGATTTAAGTACTCTTATGTACTTCGTGATGAGTAACAAGATATTCTTATGACATGGAGAGTTAATTTCTCCAATTAACAGTCTAACGTGCACAATGATGAATATTTTATTTTTAAAACTACCTTAAAGAAAAAGATATAAAGAAGACCTTTGTAAAGATTTGTGACGAGTGACTAAACATGATGGGTAACTCTCAATAACCTCAAACATCATTAGATTGTGCTTCTTTACAAGCCAAACAAGGAAAATACAAAAGAAAAATGTAGATTGGATAAACAAGCAAATGCCTAAAAGTATAGCTAAACAAAATAAGGTGTTTTGGTTCAACTTTTGCCTTATCTAAGTATGGTCGGCCATAACGGTTGCATGGGTTCCAAAAATATTGATCACAAATTCAGCATTTTTTTGGGAAGGCGGCTACTTGGTTAAGTGGCTTAGCAATTAGTAGAAATCTATATTGTTCTTTGCTTCTTTGTCTTTGTCATTGTCGGCAGAAAATGGTTGGGAATTTCTAAGCAATGGTCCATGCATTGGTGCATTACTCTACCAAATACATGCTTGATGGTGGGTAGAATGTTACTTAAGTGCGTGTGTCAAAACAAATAATTGACACTACTTGCGGATATAACGTACAATCAACATGAATAAACCATTGTGTAGTAATGGGAAAACACGATCATCTATAATAAGTGTAGGTGACAATCTGGTGGCTTGAATTAGATTTGGCTATGTTTAATGTAACTCAATTTAGAACGTCCTCAAGAGACTTTAATCATTCAAAGCAAATTCGGACCAGGTTATACGTGTATTAAATAAGAATATAAATCGAACAGTCTAGTTTAATCATTTTCTAGTACATGCAGGATTATTCAGGTCGACTAACTCAAATTTGGTTGGTTTACCAGGTCAATTTTGCATTTATCACTAGATCCTTTGATGTACACAATTATACAAAGTACAGTCTTACAGACAGTGAGATTCAATTATATGTGGAGCCTCCTCCCATTTATCAAAACTTTGCAAAACACAAGAAATCCTTTTCATCTGTCATTATCAAGGGGATCTCATTAGCACGTGATTTCCCTTAATTAATTAGGATTACTTAAGAAAAAGACGTGTCAGATACAGAGGATTTGACAAAGTAAGGAGTGATTATTACTAAGTATACACTCAGATATACATGGTTCAAGTAATTTAGCTGATATAATCTAAGGTTTACACTCAGAATTTAGAACTGACTATTAGTATATCCTACAAAGTGTACAGGAACTTGGATTCGACGTTTGGCACCTTTGATCTTATATACCTTGCCACACGAAGATAATACTGTGTATTCTTGCAAACAAATCTAATACAACTTTTAGCTCTGGATATCTACATCACCATTGTTGTAGTAGGGAAAAGTCTATCCAGCAAACTATACAGACCTCCGCCTAGGAGGAGGGCGCCACTGCAATCACAATCAGATTCAAGCAGAGAGGAAACCATAAATACAAGTGAATACCGGATATAGACCATAAATGATACTTTGTATATCAAACTCCAAGACACAAGACCAAAAGGGAAAAGAAAATTGAGTAACTGAGAAAACTATGTTCCAGATAAAGAAGGTACCTCAGTGGATTGATCCAAGCTGAAAACTTGCGAAATGAAAGCAGCCTCTGCAGATACATAAGACGGTAAGCAACATGAATCTAAACATAAACCTTTTAAAGGACTTTAAGAAAGAAAGCAAAGTGTTCATCGAGCCCATTATGTTATCATATCTGGGTAGATCCTGATTTCCCATAGGGATTGGTTGATTTGTATTCACTTCTTCTCAGTTCTCTTAAGTCATAAATGGTTTCCTACAAGTGGTAATCCTAGAAAAAAATGGTAATCTGTTATCTTAGTATCCTATTACAGCATTACTGTCTGAAGCCCTTAGTTTGAAGATGATTTCTGCTTTCAGTAATATTAAGCACATATGCTGTTAAATCAGTAAACTTCTCATTTCTCAGTAAGTTTCCCAGTTGAAGTTAAACCAATGAAGTTGAGCAGAAGGACTCCAGACAAATCTAGTATATAGTTCTCAGACATGACCCGCTGAGAGATGGGGACAGGCTGGGATTGCAGGAATGACCCCCAAACTCCAAGAGAGGCATAAGCTAGCCCTTCAACTATCTGGGATCATGGTTGTCTTTGGTTGAAATTTATCATGGAGAGAATGGGTTTATAAAGTGATAGGAAGTGGCATAATTGAGTGACAAGTTATCATGGCTGTCTAAGCGCATCACTTACTCTTCATAGCTAATAAAATTTGGCACAATATAAAACGTGGATCAAGATGGTGACAACTCTGACAAGAATATGTTTGTATGGTGATAGTCAACACGAAGCAACTTCCATAGGAAACACAACTATTACGCTTCTAAAGCACACATGAAATTGTTTCACCTTTTACTCTTGTTTCATGACACTTGAGGTGTATCAGTCTCTTCTCGTGGATGATGTTCTGATAGGGTTTAGACTAAATGGACGATTTGATATTCAGAATGTACTCCCTTCCCAACATTGGTACGATGAAAAACTCTAGAAATCACTTCTCCTTTAAAAGGAAATCCAATCAAAATTGAGACCACTTCCTCTGTCAGTCAATCAAAATTCTGTGGAGTAAAATTTTCATTTTTTCATCCATATACTAGCCACCTTCCCATAATATTTCCAAGATATAATTTGAATTGCAAGTTGTCATCCTGGTGATGAGGCAGAGAATAAATTATCAATGATCCTATATGATCCATTTCATTCTGGAACAGTTCTAGTGCTGTCTTATCGAGAAAATGATATTGAGCTGATCTAATTAGGTTTCCATAATTTGAATTGCTTGGGCCTAAATTACTGGACCTATTACACTTGCGTTACTACAATAATCTTAAAATTTTCAATACCCACTCAGTAATTCAACGACTGTCCTCAGTTTCAAAATGACCCGCCATATTATTCCATGACGTTCAGTATATGAGCCTCTTCAACCGGACTTTGTCTATGCATTTGAGGCATTGCCTTGCAAAAAGCTATTCTTAATGGGGTTTTTTATCCACTTTCCTCGATATTTGTGGAAAGTCAACTAAGAAAAATCGTGAATTGAGGTGGTTTTACTGAATTTATTGACCAGCCATTACTTAACACTCATACGTCATGATCATGCAAAACAAAGATTCACCATCAAATTGAGTAAAAAAAGGTTATCTTCATAAGCATCTGATCAAAAGGAAAGAAAGTGGTACCTGCAATGCACCAGCAAAAGATGCAGCCAACAGCAGAGGAGCAACATAGCCTGTAGTGTAGGTCAGCAGTAAGCTGCCCCCAATTAGAGGATCCTGTCACAAAATTCTCAAGTTAAATAAGCATAAAGATAGTAAATAGGATCAAAGCAGCAAGGTTGAAGAAATTAAAAATCATGCTGCACCTACTCCACAAACTTTATTTTCTACACATTTGATTATCAAAATGTTTTGTTTGAGATAGATGCTCCATTTACACGATTAGTTGAGGTGGAAAATGGTAATAATTACATCAATAACTATACAGCATTCAAGAAATCCTAGCATGGTAAGCATCTACCCATTCAACTAGCACCGTCATTAAAAGTATACTCTCACCATATGAGTTTCATCAAAGATTTACTATACCTTGGTTGAAGCCACATAACCAAGTAGAGTGGCCAGTACAGGTGTGCTGCAGGGTGATGCGGCCAAAGCAAATGTAAGACCAGCCAAATATGCTTGCACACCTGGCATACAAAAACAGTTCCCATAGCTTCACTTGTCAGGCCTTTTTTAGGATATGCTTCAGCTGTTCAGTAAAAACTAAGAGCTCTAAATGCTTACTTGAGGGGAAGTTTGCAGCTGCTGCACGGGGATCAAAGTCATTGAAAAATGATGGAAGCTGCAACTCAAGTATCTGTGATGTCAAACAATAAAGGGGAAATAAATGTCAGAGGAGTCGACAAGTAACTAAGAAGCGGGATTAGAGTTCCACTAATGCATAATGCATTACCTCTAACAGATTAAGGCCCATCACAATAGCAAGACCAGATGCAACCAAAGGCAACCCGCTGCCTATTTGTCCATAAGCTTTTCCAGCAAAAGAGGCTCCAACACCAAGGAGTGCCAGCGTAGTAGCCAATCCTAATGCGAAAGCAATGGAATCACCAATGACCTGAACACCAAGGTGAAAAGATGAAAACTTTTGTACAATCCACCAATCTAATTAAAAAAAGCATGTCCTAAAAAATTATGCAAATAACATCGAAACCCAGGGCTTTCAACTCAATAACTATATACCTCATGTAAAATTAGTAGAAGATAATGTCCATTAATTTCTTCCCTTATCAATTTTTAAAAACTGAATAAGTTACAATGAATTAGAAAAGTTATACTTTCTTTCAGCTTTTACTTTCCTTTTCATTAAGAGTTTTTTTGACAGTGGGAGAATCTGTTCATAAGAAACAACATTATCATAAAAAAAAAAAAGGTTCAATATAATAATATTAATAAAAAAAAAAAAAAATATCACCTGTGCACGGCTTTTTCCAGAGCCATAAGCACCTGAATGAATTCATTGAATATGATCAACTTTTGATACAAAATATACATAGCAACATATCTATTGAAGTAACAGGAATTGACACAACAGTCATCTAAGATAATAGCTTACCTATATAACCAAGTGTTAAAGGCAAAACACTTAGTGTACAAGGGGAAAGGCTGGTTACCAGTCCAGCTCCAAAAATGACAGCCAGACTGATAGAAGAGTACGTAAAAACAACAGAAGTTAGAAAACGACGGCATGATCACGATATCAAACATACTATATGCAGCTCATAATATTATTACCTTGTCAAACTAAGAGCTGACAACTGATTCAAAACAGCTTCATTGGCTTGTTGCCCAGCTGAATATAGAAGACCTCCAAACCAATCTCCAATACTCCCATCGGCTAGCATATAGATAGATGCTGCCTTATCCTGTCTTGAATAAGAATAAATCTAGTCTTTGAGGTCATTCATATCATACTAGAGAGCAAACTACGATGTATCACATACTGCACTAGAACTCTTAGCATCATATATTAGTTTACTCTCCTTAAGATTTTAGGAACATAAAATCCAGGTATATCAAGATACTTTATATTAAATTGTTTCAGTCAATTCAAGTGATAACTGTTTTACACCACTAAAACTAAATTAATAGTAGAAACTAATTCTCATGTTGATGAAGTAGAAATTAGAAACACTATATAAGTGATGAACATTTCCAAAGCTGAATGCTCAACAAAATGGGGTAAGACTAATTACAAGTGAGCATGGATCATTTATTCATTGACTGTATTTTCACAAGTATGACACAGGAAATAAAGATATAGCAAAGTGCAAACCATAACAAAGAAGAGAAAGCATACATTATATCCTCCATTTGGATGGCATTTGCTGGGTCTATCGCAAGCAAATTAACTACTGCAGTTGTCCAAAAGAAAACGATGCAAGTGAGCACCAATGCATCAAACATTACTATTCAATACTAAATCTCTATGCCTTTACTAAAGTACTATCTTACTATAGAGCATATTACTAGTCAGAAAGAAGAGAATCTCAATGAGGAAATGTAGTATACCAACTTTGGTAATTATATCAGAAAGAAGAGAACCTCAGTCTTGTACCCAAATACACCCAGAGAAAAGTTTATGCAAGTGTCTTATTAGCTCAATTTACCATTCATGCTCATTTCGAGAAATTTTAAATGTGCAAAATTGATCAAATGAGCAAAAAAATAATGTTGTGTACACCTGACTCAGGTACAAGAAAGATATTCTGTAACAAATAGAACCAGACACAGCTTTTTCAATATAACTTAGCTAGGCATATCAACTATTGTATCTTCTCAAAAAAAAAAAAAAAATCAACTATTGTATGATTCCTAATTCAAAAACAATGAAAATTAATAGTTCGAAATTAATTGTCATGTTGATAGTGTAACTCAATCATGTAATTCCATTATTTGAACTAGTAATGCGACAACCAAATCCGGACAATTTCCGGGTTGTCCGGTGAAAGGATTAATAGAGGGCTCACCAGCCAATGAATTGACAACCGTTAAGGCGTTCACTTTGTTCTTCAAATCATTCTTTGACATCAAAACATCATCTTGCTCATATTTCTGTACACCTGAATCCCTCTTTAACATTTTTATGGGTACCCTTTTCCCCACTGAAAAAAAACAGTAGAATTGATTAGTTTTCTTATTACAGAACTTGATAGATTTAAACAAAATAAATACAAAATCCAACTTCATTTTTCACAAAAACAATGAGAATTTTGCATTTGAAAGACAGAGGAATTGGACTGACCATTATAAGATTGAGAATGAAGTTTATGGGTTGAAATTTTGAAGAAATTCCCAGTGAAACCATTGCAATGACCCAACAAACTCATCACAAAAAAATTGCAAAAGAGAATTAGAAGAGAGAGAAGAGGAAATGAGTAATGGCTGGAATTTTCTTTTGTTTCCTTTGCCCTCTTATTATGTGTGTCAATATAAGCTCCACGAGTATAAGCAAGTTTTTAATTGTAAAACTACCTGATTTTTTGAATAATTCTTTCTTTATATTAGACACTTTAAAAATTTTGTAAAACTAAAACCCTTTTTTAAATAAAATGATATACATAGCCTTTAACGCTACAGCATTAAAAAAGACGCTTGAAAATTGTTTAAATTTAGAAAATCTCGACAAAAACACACTAGTTACGCTAATCTACGAGTGTTTTTATCATCAATTCCTAATTTTATACAATTTTCAAGAGCGTTTTTAATTTGAGCTATGCAAAACATTACCAAATTTTTTTTAATTATTGTGAGTCAGTTAAGATATAACTGGTATTACTTCGTATGAGTTTTATTGGTCAACCTTATATACATTAAATAATGTTCCTTACGTGGTTATTTCATCTTTATTAATTTAACTAGAAATCTTTTCCTTAAATAAATAAAGGAAATTTTGCAAAAAACCACCTTTTAAATCTTTTTTTTTTTTTTGCATATAACCACCTTTTAAAAAAAAAATGTTGCAAAAGATCACCAATTTTTAAAATTTTGTTGCAAATTACCACCAATTCAATGTTAAACAAATGATAAATTTGGCTAAAAAAAGTGGTAATTTGCAACAAATTTTTTTAAATTGGTGGTCTTTTGCAACAATTTTTTTAAAAGGTAGTTATATGTATAAAAAAAAATTAAAAGGCTATTTTTTGCAAAATTTCCATAAAAAAACCTAGAAATCTTTATTGATACTTTTTACTGAGTAAGAAAATAAATTCTTTATTAATACTTTGTAATATCCATTGATTGAAAGATTTGTTTGGTTTGATGAGTACAAATTTTTTTTCCCTTAATAATATTCTTATAAGAAAAGGAAAATGGGAGAGTGAGGAATAGCTCAAGCGGTTAGAGCTCCCCTAAGATCGATTCTCATCACCCGCCCTTGTGGCTCTCTAAACAACAACAACAACAACAAAAGGAAAATGAAAGTGAAAGGATGAAGATACTCAAGATAGATAGGAGTGATAGGACTATCATAGGAAAAAGGAAGAGGGTAAGGAGGAAGGATGAAGATTTAGATATTTTTTTCCTTTTAAATAAAACCGTTTTACAATTAGTTTAACTATTATTCATTATTTTGCAAACCAATAAATAGAAATTAGAGAAAACAAAAACATTATTTTTTTGTAATATTTTACATCCAACCAAACCATCGAGAAAATACAAGTTGATATCCTATATTAACAAAACTTGTTAATATCAAAACTAATTTTGTAAATTTAGCAGACACACCAAGGGTAATTTTGGTAATTTGACAACCACACTCCCTTTCTCTCCTATCTATTACCACCGTACAACCTCTGGTACCACATGTTGCACCACCTTTAGCTTCACCAATCGACCATCGCACGACCTTTAGCTTCACCAGCCGATCACCGCATGACCTTTAGTTTCACCAGTCGACCCCAATCGACCACCGCACGACCTTAAGCTTCACCAATCGACCACTGCACAATCTCTAGCACCACCAGCCAACCGGGCAACCACAATTCGACCTCCGCAACACCACAAGTACGAGCGAATCCCTGTCCCTAAAAGATTTGTATGGGCCCAAATTTCATAATTTACTACTAGGGTGTCTATTGTTTGGCCAGCCAGCCGACCGCTTTAAATCTGTGAAGGTGGTCGATCTTGGGCATGGCCATGGGAATGGAACAGAGAAAAGGAAGTAGTGGCCATGGAAATTGAGAAGAGAGAAGGAAAAATTAGCCATGTGAGGGAAGGAGTGAGAAAAATTGGTGATATAAGCATTTTTTTATAGGAATTATAACATGTTTTTATTAATATAGGATATCAACCTGGTTTTCCTCCCAAACAATCTCTAAATTAAAAGCACCTTTTGATGATTACAACAAATATATTAATGGAATTCTTGGTGAGAAGTGATACACATACACTAGGTGTATGTGGGGTAAACATACACCCCCAATAAAAGCCGCCACATCAATATAAACTAAAAAATAAAGAGGGAAAAATGAGGGGGAAATTAATTGGGAAAATGTCGCTACAATGCAAGTTAGGCGGGAGTAATTCCTTAGTGCTAAACATGCATTAATTGTGGAAATAACTACCCTCCATTAACCCACTTCTTTTTCAATTGAAAACCAAAAGGCTATTCCATGGATTAATATAATTGGCCGGAGAAGACAACTTCAACATAGAAGACATTAATAGGAGAAATTTTCTGGCAATGTGGTTTTTTTTTTTTTTTTTTTTTTTTTTTTTTTTTTTTTTTAAATGCTCTAAAGATCGATAGTATTTTGAGTACTTCATACTCATATTAAACTAATACACTCCATACCCGAATTAAACTAATTTTCAGTCCTGTTTGTTCATTTCTAAAGCAAACATTCAACAGTACATAGCTTGAATTGTTATTTAACACCAAAGTGTGGTAACCTCTAATTAGTTCAACTATAATCGTTAAATATATATTTGTGTAAAAAATATTCGTTAAATATATATTCCACTTAATTTATTACTTTTGTTTTGTTATTTGAATCTACTAATTTATTTTTGACAAACTTCAGGAATTATACAAAACATTATTTGATGACAGAGAAACTCGATAAGAACGTGTATTGAGTTCTAGTTGGTTTTAATAAGATTAATGTTAAGTTAGTAACGAACACATTATTTTAGTATCATGACAAGGACACGTTCTGAGTTTTAGTTGGTCTTATTACCTTTTTAAGTTTATAATATATTAATAAGCTTGATATTAATTTAGTTACAATCCCTCAAAAAAAAAATGTAGTGACAAAACCATTATTTTTGTATCCTAAACTATTTTTTCCTTACAATTTAAATGTTAAGACATTGTTCTCTCAAGTCCACAATAATATTGTGAATGAAATAGGTTCGCGCAAGTTTTTCCCCGACTTCGAAGTATTTATTGTATCTAAATTAGTGACAAAGTGTGTAACTAAGTAACTAGCCACCAAATTAAATTAGTAACAAAGTAATGTATTTATGCAAAAAAATATATGTAAAGTAAGGAATAACTCTTATAAGTTGGAGGGCTAAAATCAGTAGTAAAGGTTTTTTTTTTTTTTTTTTTTTTTTTTGAAAGAAAGTAAATGGTTTAAATTAAATAGTGGAGGGTTAAAATAATAACTATTGGAGTATACATAAAATATAGTAATCGGTTACGAATAAATAAAAAAAGAATTTAAAGTTTGTAACATGTTTATAATAAAAAAAATAATAATAAAATTATACTTTGTTAATCTAATCTTTGCTCTATAATCCTTCTTTTTACATCTTTGTTAGCATTATTAATATGACCGTATTCTTTAATATTGACATTAGATAATTGATTATTATTAGACACTTCAATTAATCTTGTAATATATAAAAACTAATTATTCGATCAATTGTTTTACCAAAAAGTTAAATTATATATGCAAAACTAAATATTTTCAAACTATATATCTTTGTTAGCATTTCTAGTATGATCTCATTCCTTAATATTAATATTGGATAATAGATTATTATTAGACACTTTAATTAATCTTGTAATATATAAAAACTAATTATTCGATCAATTGTTTTATCAAAAGTTGAATTATGTATGCAAAACTAAATATTTTCAAAATAAGAAGTAGCCGCTGAAATACTCAATATTGCTTCAAGCACCAATTAAATAACACATTCACAATAAAACTTATATTTTTATACTTGGTTTTATGTAAAAAAATCTCTAACTATTTTTCATTTTATCATCCTTTTTTTCAAAAGATATAATACAAATGCAAATTAAGTAAAATTTTTAAATATCCTCAAAAAAAAAGTAAAAGTTTTAAATCATATTTACAATAAAACTTCTAATTTTCTATACTTTGTTTACTTTTTGTAAGGAGAAATATTACTACTTTTTTTTTACATCAATTACTAGTAATGGTCTCATTATATTACATCCGATTTTTTTTAGTTGCAACTTTGGAATATTTTATATCTCTCGAATAATACCCCAAAGTTGCAGCTAAAAAAAAAAAAAAAAAAAAAAAAAAAAAAAAAAAAAAAAAAAAAAAAAAACTGAGGTAGTATAATTGATTAATATAAGACACACCAAGCCAATTATTAATTTTGAATTATTTTTTTACGTACTAAATAGTGAAGGATTAAAGTGAAGGATTATAATCAAATAGCAAAGGGTTAAAAAATAATAAAATATCAAATTCATAAAATAGATATAGGTTACTAATAAATATGGCATTATGTGAAATAAAATACAAATAAATAGAAAGTTTCAAATAACATATTCACAAGAAAACTTATATTTTTTTATACTTTATTTTTACATAAAAGTTCTCTAACTGAGGGTGTGTTCTATTCACCTGATTTTCACTGATCTGAACTTATCTTAACTTATCTGAACCTTATTAAAACTTATTTTAGTTGTAATTTGTACTTGGGTAACCCTTATTAGAACTTATCAAATATGATCTGAATTTATCTGAACTTAACTGAATTTATCTGAACTTATTACACCCGAAATAAGTGAAAATAAGGTGAACTGAACATACCCTTATCTTTGTTTTATAATTACACCTATATGTTCTCCTATTGTGTCAATTGTATAATGTCTATAGTTACTAAACAAATAAAGGGAATACTATTCAAATATATACTATTACTAAACAAATTAATAAAGTGGCACTTGTAAACATATAAGATTTGAACTGGAGACTTGAATACATGGAACTCATATTGAATGTTGCAGTTGTAACTAAGATTGCGGGATATTCACCATGTTAACAAATTGATGCCCCAAATAATTATAGTATACATCACTCTAATTTGCAAACTATAATATAACTTCGAATACTATTCAAATAAATATTGTTATTAAAAAAATACAAATTTACAATCGTTTCGTTAATAATATACTTGAAATTTATTGCCCAGTTTATGTTTTAATTTCAATTTTAATTATCATATAATAATGGACTTAAACGTTTCATGGATTTAATTTCTTACTAATCTATTATTATGATAAATCAAGGAGCTTCATGTGTTGTCTTTGTGAAGAATCAAGTATTCAATAATCTAATTTTGAAGAAATATAAAACTTTCATGTTTTATAATCTGGGAAAAATGAAGAGCATCGGAATTAACGATAATTCAATTTCATAATACAACATTATTGAAATTTACATTGTTAGGATGACAATATTTTTCTATTTGTCTAAAAACAAATTGCTTAATGAAAAACAAAACATCAAAAAAAAAAAACTTATTAGAAATCAACAACATGAAAGCAAAAATTTAAGACAATCTTAAAAAATTAAATTTTTTTTTTTTTAGTTTCGAACATAAGATTTGTACAAATCTAAACAAAAGAAAATTTTATAAAACAACTTTTTTTGTCAAAACATTGCATATTCAACAGAATCTTTGTAAAAAGAAACAAATTTTTAAGCAAAAGATGGAGAAAGTATATAATAAATAATTTACATGTTAAACAAGAACATAAAGAAATCTGTAAAATAGATTAGTTTGTTTAAGCATTTCTAAATTCAATTTATTTTATTGAAGCAAACTTGAAAATAGATTGCGTTAAGCAATTACATAAAAATTCTGTTAAAAAATAAATAAATAAATAAATAAATAAAAACCTAAGTAGAACATGATGAACAGAAGAGAGAGAAGTGAGAACAAAAATGAAAGCAAAAAAATTTACAGAAAAAAATGAGATGAGAGAGAAGGGGGTAGTTGAGAATTTAAAACCATTAATTATATCTTAAAAATAGAAATAGAATGTGAAATTCAAACTAAAATTTTCATTTAATTTGAAAAAAGAATCTGAAATTTTTATTTTGGGCACTAAATTAACCACCTATCATAGATTGACACACTCCAAGTGTATATATGGCCCACATACACCTAGTGTATATGTAGCCTTTACATTCTTGGTACTTCATACATTAGTGGTTTTTAGTTTGAGAAATTTGAATAAATATGATTCCTTACTAACTAAAATTGAATTTTATCATTAGGGAGTATAATTTATTAAAAATTCCCGCTTCCACTTCTGCAAATCATGGCATAATTGGAAATTCTCCACAATTAGAAAAAAAAATAATAAAAAAATAAAAAATAAAAATAAAATAATAATAAAATAAAAAGACGTTGCATCTAAGGTAGATTTTTTGCTAGTTTCAAGTTTTAGAAAATTATAATAATAATAGACAGAAAGTTCTTATTAACCATTGTGTTGGTAGATTTGAACACGATCCTAAGTTCGTGCTGTTGCCAATTTGTAGCAATGAAGAATGTGTACTTCTCACATATGCAAGTACTAGACAATGTACACAAATTATGTCGCATCCACTTCCGAAAGCAAAATATACCATTGGAAATTGGAAGAGCTAAGGCAGGGTCGCAGGGAAGTCTAATAAGAAGCAAAAGAGGCATCAGACAGAAAAAAAAAAAGTACACGAAATTGTAGGTCCAAAATAAATTTTTAGGTGTTACCAATATCATATTAATGAGTTTTTTTTTTTTTTTTTTTTTTGGTGCTTAGAGAGCCACAAGGGCGGGGTGAGAATCGATCCCAGGATCTCCTGAAACCGGGAGGAAAGCTCTAATCACTTGAGCTATTACTCACTCTCATCTCATATTAATGAGTAATGAAACAGAACAGTGTATCAAAACAGGAAAACAAACCAGCAAAGTAGCACAAGTTATTTCACCTAATAGAGGTTTTTTTTTTTTTAAATTATGCTATTCATAATTAAGAATTGACGCAACAATCGGCACAAAGAAGCATATGCCTGAGGATGCACCAAGGGCTTCTACGCTCACTAATCAGTCCCGGGTTCAGGAGCTTCAGGCCCTTCAGCAGATACAGCACTGAAAAAAATGACAGCAAAAATGTGTTAGTGTCTTATAGAGCAGATTCATGGTAATTTTACAAAAATTAAACTCCGCAACAGAACATCAATAAGTTTCATTTCACAACCACGCTAAACGAGTTTCTCAAACCAACATTTCAACTAATCAGACATAGACCCAAGGAAATGTGGACTGTAAATCTAAATTCAGATGCATGATTTCATGAAAGTCGGATCGATTTATAATTGCCTTATGAAAGGATTCCTTTTTTGGTTACTGACTTCATCTTGATTGAAGAAAACCGCGTGAGATAAGTGCCAAACTTGGCAACTTGAGGTAACACATTTTAAACATGGTATCACTATGGCAAAGATCTCAAGCTACCATATGAGGAGTCAAAAATACAAAATCAAAGAACCTGCTGAAATAATAAAACCTGCATGAATACTCCACAGTATACAAATTTTTAGATCATGTTTAAGAAATTTAGCCCAAATGAAGAGACAGAAGTGCAACCAAGAGTTCAAGAAAATGCACAAATTTTTAGAAATTATGATTTGAGACTTATCACATTACAGAAATGCTAAATTATAAATAAAATCAGGAAATAACTTAGATGCAGGAATAATAAAACCTAATCCTTACTTTCAAACATAACACACACCATAAGACAATGTTGTTATCCAAGTACAAACAGAAAAGAAACTCAGTCAACAGAGCAGAAAGATCAATGAAAAAAAGATCCAACTCATTCAAGGGGATAATGCAGATTATAAACCTAAGGATACTGCAAATTTGTTACAATGTATTTAGGTGCCATGAACATGGTGCAGAAAGATTGCAAAAACTCTTTCTAACCAATTGCCATAAGCTTGCTGCAGGACTATAAATATAAATATATATATAAAAAAATCTATTATGGGGCAGAAGGCTAATGGCACTAGCTGACACAAGCTTGTGCGCCATCTTAATTTAATGCTGGCATGCTGCCACCATCATACAAGTTTACAAAGAGATATAGTCTACATCCTCAGTGACTGGGAAATTAGGGTCATCCCTAGTGGAGAGGTCAGTAAAGGCATTCCCAATGGACCCAATGATGACGGGGTCTGCATCTCTGACATTGGTGGGATCTAATAGAGGCATCACCGACGATGACGGGGTCCACATCACTGATAATGGTGGGGCTATTAGAGGCATACCTGATTTTGGAAGGGTCAGCAGAAGCATCCCCTATGATGGAGGGGTTCCTGGAGGAGGCATCCACAATGGCATTCCCGGAGGCATTGCTTATAGAGGGGTGTGCAGGGGAGTCACCAATGATTGCAAAGCTCGCAAAAGTATCCTTGATGATGGAGGGATCCATGGATGCATCCCTGATGGCATCCCTGACAATAGGATGATTAGGATCAGCAGAGGCATCGTCCATGGAAGGGTCTGCAAGGACATTACCGGTGGCGGTAGGGCTAGCAAGGGTATCCTTGATGATAACGGGGTCAGCAGGGGCATCCCTAATGATGGCATCTCCAATGATGTCGGGAGCAGCAAGGGCATCTTCGATGACAGTGGGATTAGCAAGAACATCCCTACTGTTGGTGGGGTCAACAAGAGCATCCTCGGTGATGGTGAGGTCAGGGAGAGCAAAGGCATACCGAATGATGGTGGTAGGGACATCCCCGATAATGGCATCCCGGATGATGGTGGGGGCAACATGGACATCTCCTATGATGACGGGGTCTGGGGCATTTTTGGTGTTGGCAGGGTCAGCAAGGGCATCCCTGATGGTGGCGGGAATGGAGGGGTCAACAACATCCCCAAAGATGGCTAGGTTGGCAGGGACATCACCGGTGGCAGGGTCAGCAAAGACGGCATCCGTGATGATGGAACTGTTAGTAGAGGCATCCCTTGTGGCGAAGTTAGCATGGCCATCCTCCATGGCAAGGTCAGCAGGGGCCTCCCCGATGATAGTGGCGGGGTTTTGATCATCCTCACTGCCGACAGTGGCATCTCCAATGGTGGGATCAGCAGGGGCATCCCCAATGGTGGGAACAGTAGGGGCATCCCCAACGGTGGGATCAGAGGGGGCATCCCCAATGGTGGGATCAGCAGGGGTATCCCCAATGGTGGGATCAGCAGGGGCATCCCCAATGGTGGGATTAGCAGAGACGACACTAGCAGTGGTGGGGTCATCAAGGACACCCCTAGCGTTGGTGGGTTCGGCAGAGATAGTAGGGTCTGCAAGGGAGTACTCAATAGCACTGGTTGCCAAAAGATATAATCCTGAAAAAAAAAAAAAAGAAAAAAAAAAAAAAAGAAAAAAAAAAGGAGAGAGAGAGAGGGGCAAGATTAGGGTTAGTATGGAGTCCAACAAAAGCATCACAACAGAGCCATTGATGTAGCATATGCACACACAACAATACACCATTAGGTTGTGAAGTACACAGAGATTAGAAATTACCAGCCCAAGATTCGTCCAAAGTTGAAGAAGTGCCTCTAATTGATACCTAAAATTTTGCACCAAAATCCAACTAAATTATACATATAATAAGACTATCGTGGGAAGAAAGCTTCAAAATTTTGCTCCAAAATCCATCCAAATTATATAGATAATAACACTATCAGGGGAGGGAAGAAAGCTTCAAAATTCTTGTAACACTCACACACACACTAGGATATGGGATCTTCATATATAGGATATTAGAGAGAGACTTGAAGTGCTATAAGAACTGAGATATATCCTAATTAATGCCAAAACAAGCATGACTTGGTATGATAAAGGAAATGACGGTGATTTTATCTAAGTGGCCCATAATCATTAGATATAAAAATGGTAAAAGACAAAACTTAGCAGTGATTCAAATTCTATAAAGAGAAAGCTTGATGCTTATTATTATTTTTGAGCTTGAAAGCGATTAACTCAATGGAATATAAGCTCACAATTTCTAATTTGGTTCTTTGGAGGTCAATCTCAATACCTATTCACGCAAGTAAATATTTCAATAGCCACAGCCATTCTTTTTAGCATTATTTCATATTCAGATTTCATTTCTTATGGTTACTTCCTTTAAAAATTATATTTCCTACTCAATCATATTCTTATCTCGAATATTTAAAATTAGAAACATTATTGAGGGAAAAAAAAAAAATCGGACACCCAGAATTTAAGTTGCCATCATCTCATCCAACTCATTTTCCATGTGATATTTTAACAAGGGAGAAACCTGGATGATTGTCCTACAGTAAAACATGCATGCCCTGGATGAAGAAAACTCTTTAAAAGAGATAGAACCCAAACTAATTTAGAATTTTTTTTTTTTTAAAAAAAAACATATGCAAATTTTCTAACTGGAAATCGACGGGAAAATTCATGTTTTTGGAGCAACTTTGGAAGATTTGTAGTTATTTACTTATTACTTATACAAATGTGACAGAAAGGATCTCAGGGCAAGTTCATTTATTGTGGTTCACCGATAGATCAAGCCAATTTCCTAGCTTCATTTTGCAATATTCTTCTAGGGCACAAACCAGCACTTCAAATTGACTACTGATTTAATTTTAAAAAGTAATTTAGTTGGACTCTCTTACTCTTACCCTAAGTTTATGATGGCATTGTTAGGCAAACAACTTGCTCGCATTAAGATTATTCTGAAAAAAAAATTGGAGTTACAAGAAACACTAAATAAGCCATGCTGTCCTTTCACAAATAACTAAAAATTAGGGAGGAAGTTTAATTAATATAGAAAAATGAAAACAAAGTTTTCACACAAGTTAAAAAGTTCATGGTAACACCACATTAGTCAGGTTACTGTAATGCAGAAGAAAGTTCAGAGCTACTTAAACAAGATGATTGCATTAGCTGTTTCCCTTCTTCGTATGAGAAATTAAAATAAAAATATTGTGAGATTTATTTTGGTTGAGTCCTTATACAAAAGAGTGAAGTATAAACAACAGCAGCAAGAACAACAATAATAACAACAATAAAAATAAATAAAAATAAAAATTTAAAAAGGGTGGCCTTAGTGGCGGATCCAGGATTTTATGGGTGCTAGGTCACCGTCATCAATCAATCCAAAAAGTTGATTTTGTGAAGGAAGATTTTGTCACGGAGAATGATTTTATGGAGGAGGATGAATTTTAGCACTAAAGAAACTTGTTATATCACATGTATTTTTAATTTTCATTCTAAAAATTAAGTTAAAATATCAATAAGATTAATTGTTATAATATAGGTTACTATTATGGACTACATAGCTAGGATTATATTAATAAAAGCAGTAGCGGATTCAAAAAATACCCAAAATGGGTTCAGACTTTCGGAGTCATGAAAAGATAATTTAAATTAGTTAATTGATGTATATAATAAAAAAAAACAAATAAAAAAATTATTATGATTGTGTAATGGTATGTACTTGTATATGCTTTGATTATAATGTAAAGAAAACAAATTATATATACAATAATAAAAATGAAATGAAGTAGAAATTAATAGGCTAGTATGTAAATTGTCAAGTGGAAAAAATAGTCAAACAAAAAGTATGAAAGTTTTTTTTTAAAATATACATATTTTTTTTATTTTCATAAAAAATAGAAACAATTAGGCCCAAATAATAATACAAATCAAATGAAACAAAAGAAAAACAAAACATAGTACAATTATGCGTAATAGGCTAGCATATAAAATGGGGGAAAAAAAAAAAAAAAAAAAGGGTTTGTGGTGGGATTTGATCCCCTGAACCCTGCTAATCTAAGGAAAAAAATTCCACCCAAAGATTTACCACTGAGCCACAAACTTCTTTTCATAATATTCTTTCTTTCATTTAGTTTTAAACCTCAAATTTGCTAGGCCACGTGACCCAGCGTGACCAACGCTAGGTCCGCCACTGGGTGGCCTTTCTTCTTGCGACTCAAATAGGCCAGTTACAATCTAAAAACAACGGAGTACTTGCAAAATAAGAAAATGAATTAAAGTCAACTCGAGCATGCTTGGATCGAGGATTATTAATTAAGGGGGTAAATGTTAACAATATACAGAAAATTTAGCTTGAAGGGGGTGATTGTAGATGGGACAAAATAGTGATTGTGTGAGGAGGGACGGATGAGGGTATTATTACTCTATTCTTATGACACTGTAAAAAAAAGGAAGATAGAGACTACCTAACCCCTTAGCCAATTTAGAAAACCCTTCAGGTCTTAAGCATTTGTTTCTTCACATAAGTTACCAAAAACACAAAGAGGAATCCCCTCCCCTAATATCTCCCCCTCTCTAGTATTTTATGCGAGGTTCAAACTCCAAACTGAAGCATTTTCCAATTTTGGAAGTCAAAATACCATATGGAAAGATGTTTTCTTTGGTTTCTATGTAGTTTTGAGGAAAACAAATTTAATGAGAACTTACAAATCCACATACTTCCAGAGTGCATCTATCGAGTCAAAGCTTTACTATTGCCGTTACCATGTAAACCTATCACTCTACTGAATGCTTAATTTATTAACTAACCATGCCAATATAAGTGGATATAAGAATCTTAAATCCTATTAGCACGCAAAAAATATCATCCATATAGATCATATATGTAAAGATTCTAATGAATTGTATATATAAGAGACTCAAAAATAGGAAGCAATGAAAAGGCTAATAGTATGGGAATCATATCATACCACAGGACTCCTTTTATCAAGGCATTTCTTGCAGGTTACACCATGAGTGTCATTTGTTTCAAATAAATGGAGTGACATAATGCAACCACAGTGAACTCTCTGTCGACAAATATTGTATATTAAGATCCCATTAGCAGTTCCTCCAGCAAATAAACCAAATCTCGTGATCATTAACCATAATTTAAACAAGCAAAAAACAAGAACTTTCCAGCTTACCCTTTCACATACATCACACTGTCTCCATCCATCTTCATGTCTATGATGTTTTTGGCAAAAACTTCCATCACTAAAAGCAAAACTGCAATGAAGAACAGTTCATAAAACCATAAATTATGTATTCAACACACTTAAACCGCCATAAGATAACCAAAAGGATAGTCTACACAGTAAAACTAATATTACAAAGGTGAAGTGATAGTGGTTTTCTTTTTTATATGTTTTTGCTAGGAATTAGCATGGTTTCTGACCAGATTACAGCTCTAAATATGGCAGAAATCAGGGAAGAACAATGATGATTATATTGATAATAGGTGAATTACACTAATAGAAGGATAATTCCACTTTCGAGAGGTGGATTCTCTCCTAATATGAGCTTTCGAGAGGCTCACTCTCTCCTAATAACATAACCTCAACAATATTCAACATAATCATTATTCCTCCTAATGAGGTCTATTTGTAGAAAATACCCCTAACAAACCTCTAGCTTATTCCCCAAGTTACTACTAATAGACTATGACTAATGTGCCCTTCCCCTAAATATTGATTCCTTGCAGTTTTCTGTGAAGAACATGATACAAGTCACTTTTCCTTTTTATATGTTTTCTGAAGAAGATGATACAAGTAATTCAATGACTTGGGGACATCATTTTTCCTTGACCTGTTTTAATCAAACCTTTCTAGTAGTGCAGGACATACTTTTTCTCTAAGTGTCAAACTCTTACATTCTACAAATATTTAGCTCTGTTTTAGGCCAAGCCTCAACTGTCAAACATCCATACTCATGCCAAATTGTTTTTTAACAAGGGTACTTGACATGAAATGAAGTGGTCAAGTAAGCATAGCCATTTATTGTGATAAATTGAGACATGAGATAGCTAAAAAATGGTACACAGAAGAAGAATACTTCCAACCTCAAGATTTGTAGCTTCTAGAAAACAATGTTATCAAAAGAAGAGTCAGAATTACATAACTAAGATGCATACAAAAAAAAAAAAAAAAAGAGTGATCAAGGAAAAGAATCAATCAACTAATCCAAAAGTAATGTTTTAGCTATCCAAACAGAAAAATGTCATCAAGTTGTCACCTAGGTAAATTGTGTTTCAGGAAAGAAAACCTAGGCTAACCCCTAAGATAGGAATGACCAAATTCAGCCTCACAGATGATTAACAAGAATAACAACAGATAGCAAAGATCTTGACATCTTCTTTTGTGTGCTAAGAGAAATCTAGAACCTCATTGCTCTCAAAATACTATGGATCCATTTCCTTATCACAAGGGACAATGTATCTCACACTTGTACAATAGTACCTATTAAACTTTTTTACGATGACCAACTTAGAAGCACTAATAAAATGGCTGCTTTGGCACTTTGATATCCTTTCGTATAGCCAAAGCCTCGATTAGAAAAAAGCTTAGAAATGGAATTAGAACCCCCCAATAGCATCTTCCCCAGACTATCCCTTAAATAAAATCCAGAGCCAATCAACCATCATTATACCTTGAACTACTAAAATTAAGCCTAACAAATTCAGGTAGAGGAGGCTTCCAAGAAGGCCTTCTGAGTTCACTCCTAAAGATGGAAAAATCAACTTGATTCCCATATAAAGCAATGTTGCTACATATTAATAGAAAAAACCATACTTACTAGAGTCACAAATCTTTCCATATCCTCATTATTGAAGATGACTATATTCTAGTGGACTAACTCATATACCACACTAAAGGCATTCTTTTCCACATCTAAAAAATACCAAATCCTAACAAAGATTGAGCATCAAAACACATTTATCAGACGCTTTCCCTAATGTCAAAGGATGTCAACCAAGATTCTTTCTAAGGAAAATGTTATTTGGCAAGCGGTACATTGAAACATAAATCACAGCCTATTTCAACAGAATTTGTCCAAAGGTGTACCATTCTACTGAGTATAAATTAGAAAATATTGTCCATAGTATCACTATGAAATAAATTTAAAAATTTAAGGTCCTCCTTCCATCAAATACAATTTGTTTTGTAAAGAATTGCCAACTTACCACATGTTTAAAATTCACATCACCGCACCCATTATAGAAAATTATATTACCAGTTTACCACATTAGTCATTTAGATATATTATCACAGCCATTATGTGAATGGTATAGTAGAACTACACATATACTTCGTAGGAAACTTTAAACACATAATTTAGTATGTGTATAACCTTTGAGTTTTAATTTCCACAAACTAAAAAGATCAAATCCAAAAAAGTATACTTTCAAGTATTATATCAGAAACATATTCTGTAACTTCAGAATACAATGCTGAATCCTGAAGTCAAATTTCCAAACTTGCCAGTGCACACAATAATGGCTGCAAAAAGCCGCGTAGCATCTTCACATGACGCCATTGCAACATCATGATTGTTATCACGACAAATAAAGCATATATGAAAATTAATCAAAGTTATAATGGATAGTTGTCCAATATAGCAAACTTGATACCATATAATTAAGTAGCCATTATGCACCCTTTCAAGCTTGTGAGATGAACATTGCTATCCTGTTATACTCCTAAGGTCTTTACCAAGTACATAAGTCACACATTACAAACTACGAGGAAATTAGACTGGTAGAAGATGTAATGATCATTGATCAGACAGTTAGAACAAAAACTTATGGAAAACCACCCTTGTGTGGGCACTGGGCCATAGGCATTTAGACACTATTCTTGATAAGTAAATTTAAAAAATGAGTCTCTTGTCACTACATAACACACCTACAACCTTTATTCTAGCTTAGAAAATGGTGTACAAACAATAATTATCATTTAATTCCATTAACATATGAACTATTTTAAAACTCCTACACTTCTCTTATTTCTTTAATACCATATACAGCTATCACTTCATCATTTATGAAGAATTAGAAACTTGAAATATAACCAAATCTACCAACAACCACAGCTATACATACATGTGTCTGACTATTGTAAGTTCTCTTCCAGCCCCATGATACATTCTGAAACAATTGTGTATATCCTTATATCGATCAGGTCAATCCCACTACCATATATTACTACTTACAATCCACAGACATCAAAATTTTAAATTATTGGACATCCAGCTTTTTCAAGAAGATAGTGGGAAGAGGGACGAGCAGAAAACTCTCAGCAATGCTGACATGCTGCTGAAATCCAATCACAATCTGTTCAACAAGGAAAACTAATAATTTTGAATAACAAAAAACCAAATGAGCCAGCAGGAGCCATGTTGTTTGAAGCTAGTTGACTCAATGAAAAGCATCTACTCCAGAGTTCAGACCCTAAGATCTGGAATGGAGGGAAAATTTGAACTTCAGGTATCAGCAAGAACAGAAAATTAATTAGGCACCGGGATAATTTAGGTTGGGGGATACTTTTCTGTACCATTCTTGGGGTAAACATTATCTTTGGTTCCATTTGCTTCACTCTTTTGTTAACCCACTTTGTTTTCTTTATATAGAAATGATAAAGTGTCCGTTAGTTTTTAAGCATGGCTAGGTGCTGGCCGCTTTACAGTCTAAGAAGAAATAGAATAGTAAGTAAAAGGGGGAAGTAGGGCTTGCCACTGTTGTCAGTATGAGATAAGACCTCTATCAATCAATTCAGCTAGACCTGCTTTGTTCTCCATCATGCCTACCCATGCATCTTCATGCAAGTTCTTTATTTATACATGAAATATTCCCTTTAAAGAATGAAATAGTTCATACTTCCTCCTATCCATTATTATTGCAACACTCCCCCTTTCCGCTAGTTTTAAATTAAATGCAACATTACTTTATTTGTTGCTTGGTTCCTTCTATCTCTCTTCTCATTTCATAAGTCTCTCTATCTCTCGCCTCATCACATGGCCTTCTTTAATTTTTGTGCTTCCCTCTACGTTGTAACTATATTTATGGCATAAACATGTAGCAAAATGTAGTTTCCATATATCTTGTGTTTCAGACAAGGAACCTGCCCCCATAATAATGATAACATCAAGAATCATTTTTCTGTCCACTGCACAAAATAAAACTCCCAGAAAGCTTATGCAGTGCTTTCAGGTGAAAAACTTGGACCTGGGAGTTAAAACTAGAGTTGGGGCCTAAACTATCACATTTTTAGCTTTTGGGACCTCATGTCCAACTTCCATTTACTAGGGGCATGAATCTATTTTTATTTTTATTTTTTTCACTTCCAAAATAATAAATGCAATGAAAAAGTAGGGGAAATCTCAACTAAAATTGGAAATTAGACATTAAAAACTCTATTTATCATCTTCTATTGTCCTCCCTCACTGCCGTCTTTAGTCATTATCACCACCTGCAGCACTTCACAACCCAAGTACCAACAGGCAACAGTCCAACCAACCACCACCTTTACACTACACCATTGTATCGTCAGTCTCATCACCCACTTATTTCTACCACCACTCTCACCACCTCCCCAAGCCGCCATCACTACTACTGACCAACAAACCCTTCCATATTTAGCCCCAACTTTCACAAATATATGGAGCAAACTAAAACCAACAATGAAATCAAATATTTGTCGATCTAATTCTGTTGTTGAAATGTCTAAAATACCAGAAGAAAAGGAAGAATTTGTTGTAAAAAAAATATACAGTTGCAAAGCTAAGTTGTTATCATAACTCCACCCTGAATTCAAACTCAGTAATAAAATCAATTACGATCACCAATGTATCTTCTTTCTGCCTAAGTCCCAAGATAATTCCATCCGATCTGGAAACATATATATATGTATGTATGTATGTATGTATGTATATGTATGTATGTATGTATGAAAGGAGAGAGAGAGAAAAAAAAATTTCTCCTGTTAATATTTTAGAGGAGATAGTTTAGGAAATAAGAAATAGAAAATAAAAATAATAAAAACTAATGGATGATGAATAAAAAATAACTTCAGAGTTTCCTTAATAACACCTAAATTTTTTTTTTTAAAAAATAATAATAAAAACCCTGAGAAAAAGAAGAGAATTTAGGTCCCAAAAGCCAAACTTATACATAGTTAAGGTCTCAAATGTATGGTTAACTCTGCAGTAAGTAGGAAACAATGAGGATGACAAAGATATAGAGGCTTTAGAATAATAATGCCCATGCAAAAACAGTGGACCTATTATGCTATTAGCCATTGCACTCTTCTTCACGTGTGACAAATCATGTCAATGGGTTGACGGGTTGTAAGCGCAAATGCATCATATTGACATACACTAAAACAATTAGAGTATGTACTAAGTACTAAGATATCAATAATGTCCAGAGATAAATTTACATAAAATTATTTGTTCCTAAAACAACAGAGTTTCAACATACTACTCCCGTATACCACATGAAGATACACCAAGATATTACTATTTACCTTCCAAAGAATTCACTCAAAAGGTAGTAAAATATCTACTTCAACAATTAAATCTTATACCCTTTAGAACAAACTGATCCCCCAGCCCCTGTTGGATCAATTGAAGCCCCTAAATGAAGATTATAGTCTAGACACCTTATTACATGGACAGTGCAAACACCCTCTTCCCTTCTGTCTTATTTTTACAGAACTATCCTTCTATAAAGGCCTAATTATGCAATAGAAGCAATGAGCAAAGGTTTTGAGCCTGGTGGCGGCAAATCCCTTGGAAAAAGACAATAAACATTCTAGAGAGCACATTCCATTATTTTCATCATCACAGTCATCACCATATATGTGACAGCGTAATATAGGCAACTGCCATCTTTCATTACTTCACAAATACAATCATCAATCCTAATTAAAGCTTCATTGCAATTGAGTTTACAATTTAAGTGGAATTCGCACTAAAATTTACTAGATGGAGAGCAGTGCTTCCTGCATTGCTTCTTTTCTTCAACAAAAAAACTAAACTCTCCACGTATATCACTTACACTTCCTTGCAGAATTTCTTTTACCTCTCCAGTAAATTTTAACAATCCATGGCAAAAATCTCCAGCAAACCCTTTATCTATAAACAAAACAAGATACATGCAATACAAGAAAACATGACCTCCTAGATATATAGATTAAAAATAAATAAAATAAAACTAAACTAAATGAGGTGCTATGGATGAAAATTGCATATGAAAACCAGCAAAACCACTATATGGATATTAAAAGTACGAGTTATGTGGAGATCAACAAATAGAACAGAGATAAGAGAGAAAAGAAATGACAAGGATAAAATCTCAGATGCAGATGATTAACTTAATTGTAAAAAGATAAAACCTAATTGAGCGATCTAGCAATCAATCTCAAAGCCTTAATTGAGCGATCTAGCAGAAAAACAAAAAATTCAAATAAAAAATTCACAACTTGAAGAAATATAAACAATTACAAAAATTCATAAGGTTAGATTCCAGTATTCAAGACTAAATCTTACAAGCAAGAACCACAAAGCTTTGTGTAGGTAAAATTCCTTAAACGCCATCCTTTTCGAGGTGTACTCGTAAATTGGTGACAGAAACTGCATGTATCGCCTTTTGGAGCCATCAAATTTGCAGAAGGGAAAAAAATTACACACAAAACAAAGGGGGAGAACCAACAAAAGAATGAGCAGAATGCAAATACAGATTTCACCCACTTATCAAAGCCTCAATGTAAAGGAAGTTCCAATAATGACAAAGCATTTATGGAAAGAATCATGATTTTTCAAATATAACATAAAAACTGCGTGAAAGAGGGGGAGGGGCTGTCTAAGCAAAGGTAAGGACAAAATTGACAGCCAATGGCTTTATATGGTATGCAATTAGCTCCATGATTATGTTTACACTAATAGAAGATACTACTACTTAACCTTAAGTGGAAATAACGGAAACCTATGGGAAAATATGTGATACTACTTTTACAATCACCAGCTCAGCCCTAGGTTTTGAGATTGTGGTTGCAAATGTGACCAAGGTAGCATTAATGCATCACAAAGCACTACTTTATCGCAATATCGCTCAAAAGGAGCGTGAATAACATGACATGAATGAGTCAGTCATCAATCAAATTTGTCAATATCAACCATTTATAAACCAATAAATAATATTCAATATTGGTTTGTTAAGCTGAAAAAGTGGTATGTACTGGCTTACATATAACACCTTAGCTGATAACAATTGATCATGTTTCAGATCATAAAAAATTACTATATGCAAGAACCTGAGAACTCTGGCCCTTGGCCATTTGTTGAACTGGTGAGGGTTGGTATCTTATCTTGCAATCACTAAAGTCATTCTTATTGTAATGTGATTTGAATCCCTTAAGTAACCTTCTAACCAAAATGATATTTCAACACACTTTTCTGCAAATATTAGCAATTACTCTAGCAATTCTTTACATCGTTGTTCTGAATTCATTTTCAATCATGTTTACTGATATGACTTTCAAGCATTCCTAGAAAAAATCCTCTTTGGATTAATCCAGCAAACAATTAGATTAATTCATCATGCATCCACTGCATGATTTATTACACAGCCAAAGGAATAAAAAAAGATTATTAACAAAATCAGAGACACATATGCAGTACATGAAAAATACCAATTAAAATTATAGGCATCTTTCTCTTCCTCCTTCCCCTGATTTCATCCACCTACAATGATATCAAATCAACCACCATAATATAAATTAGAAAGGAAAAAAAAAATCAGCAGCCAAAAATGTTCTGGCTTCTAAAAACCGGGTGACATACCAGATCAATTCCTTCAGGTAAAAAATATTGTGAACCAGCAATCTAATTTGTGTGAAATAATAGTAGTACAAAGGCAGCATCTTCTGATTTCATCATCCAAAATGGAAAATATTCCATTTGATAACACAACTGCAGTAGATTAACAGAGAAAACAAACGTTGGAAACTAACATGTCAGCAGCATCAAATGCTTATGTCACAAATCAAACATTAAATCTTTTTCTTAAACGATATTTTCAGAGAGTCATGAGAAACAGATGCATCAGCCAGTGTGCACTCTCGATGATCAATTACTGACACTCCTGATACATCAATTACTGATTTATCAGTAGTTCAGTATCACCAAATGCCAATAAAAAACAATAAATCACTCAAGAATAGAGGCATTTATCAATTTAGAGCCTAACCTTGAAAACTAAAGTGTTACACTCCAAGTAGAGACACCCAAACAATAACTGGGAAAGCAGGAGACATCTACAACAGAAAATACTTCCCCCACAGAAAAAGCTACATGTTTACTCAGTAGGAGATCCACAATAGTAGCAGGAAAACTAATGATCCCGACTTACTCCTAACAACCTCCATCATAGTTAAGGAGAGCAACCTATAACATCCAAGGAGAGAACAATTTCAGTTTACTTTTAAAGTGAAGGTTAAAATAAGTTAAGTGTCTATCTAGGACAGTCTTCGGGAAATAAACTTAGGGCCTGTTCTCATTGACTGAACTCAGCAGAGCTGAACTGAACTGAAATGAATATTTTATAAGAGAAGGAAATTAGGAGCTGAACTGAGCTGAATTGAATTGAATTTCAACGTATGAGAACAGACCCTTAGTAGGGTTACGTACATCACTCCACAGAAAACAAAACAAAAAATTAAAAAAATAAAAACAAAAAAATAAAAAACAAAAACAAAAAATCAGGTTAAAGGTTTCATCTTAAAAGTTTAAACTTCCATAGAGGTTGGACATGGGAAATGAATGACAATGAGGAAGAAAATGTATGAGAGGTTAATAAAAATAACTAAGATTAAGAATCAGCATTACATCACCAGTGATAAGCTATCATCATTGAAAGATTGACTAAAAAGAGTCCAAAACATCTGGCAGACGCTGTCGCGCCCAAAATGAGATTTTTTTTTTTTTTTTTTTTTTTTTTGACTTTTGAGAGAGTCCTATGAATTGATATTGGAGGGAGGGCCAATTTAGGTAGTTGCATTATGATCCAGTGGATTGGGTAATAAGCTAGTTAGTGAGAGGGACAGCTCTATAAATAGAGCAGATTGGAGATAGATGGAAATATGGAATTGTGTTGAATGTTGTGTTGAGTCATTATTCTGTAGTCTTGGGAGATTGTCATTCCTCTCGAAAGATTGCCAGGAATGCAATTGGTGATCCGACACCATATCATTCATATCTTTACTTGTTTTCCCCTAATCTCTTCTCTTCCTTTAATCTCTCTCAGTCCTTAATCTCTTCTTTTTGGCCCTAATATCGTATTGGTAGTTAATCTGAGCTAATTCATAACCGAGTGTCTCTACAAGAAATAAACTCGCAATCACCGACATAGTCAGTGTTGAATGCTAGAATAACCTCAAAATGTTGTCTAATGAAATCTCTATCTAGAGTTATTGGATAATTTACCCTACATCAACAGCTACCCACGCAAACTAGTTACAAAAACTGGGAAATCTCCAAATAAAATGGCAACAAACTTATCCATCATTACATCCAAGTTGCCACCTTCATGAACTTAGTATTATTATTGAAGTCATTCTCGCTTTCACCACAAACTCCACAAACAAGGAGGAAATTGCCAGCTTCAATGAAGATAAAAATTCAAAGTTTTTTTTTAAACGATTTAAGTTCTAAACATCAACCCTTTCCCTAAAGTTTGTTGAATTCCCAAAAATGATAGACTTGATTGATCAATCTGTAGTTCCCATGTGATATGCATAAAACTTCATGTTCATGTCGGAAAAGCTATCTAACAAAGATTGCCCATTTGATCACAAACTGTGGAATCCAAAATCAAAAGCCTCACGAAAGCTCCCCGTCGTGTGACTCTTATGGTAAAATTCAAAATTCTTCATTCAAAAGGGTTTCCCTCAAGGGAAAATAAGCCCAACCGAGAATCAAATTGTTCGTATCGCTACGAAAGTATCCCTACCAAAACTTCTCCGGCAATTACACATCTATCAACATCATATGATCTCTGAAAAGTCCCAAATCCTAACACAAAAACTACCAATCCCCAAATTTAGAAACAATTGATTCACTACTCCAATAAGAATACCTCAAAACCTATTCTCACCCACAATTTCAAAAGTTCATGCTATTGAAAATCCAAATGCAATTACCCCACAAATAATTCCAATATTTCTTAAATCTAAACCAAAACTGAAGATCATAATAAAAACATAATATTGCAATTAATAGCAACACAGATTATACATTACTAGAAAATAAACATTGTTCATGAAAATATAAATAAAAAATAAAGATTAAAAATTACCAAAAGAAACCGCCATATTGGACATGGGAAAGATTGCCCATAACTAATTTTGGCGCCGCAGAGAAGAGAAGCATCATAGTACCGTTTGAGAACACAAGAATTCGCAGAAAACTGGGTATGTTTGAAGTTTTTAAAGCAACAGAACTTAACATGCATACATAACAAATGTGATTTCAAGTTCAGGATTTGCATGTTTTCTAGCACATTGATAGTAGAATCAGAAGGCATGATGAACCACTACCCTAGTCGGATTCTCGGTGTTGGATCCTCTACATTTTGACATGGGTATAATTTTATTTTGCTCGGTGTTAGATCCTCGACATTTTGACATGGATAATTAGGTTTAGGAGTATAGGATATAGTCGTAGCTACGGATAATAGCAATACTTGCATAGGTTTGAACTATAACATGGGAAATATTTAAGTTTAACCATTGAAAACACATGTGAATGGTGAATTTCATATGAAATATCGGGTCTGAGTAACATAATCTTAAGTCTTTAATGAATGAAATAGTTGGTGCTTAAAATTTTTTGAAACCAAGGTTTATTTAAGATAAAATATACTATGAATAGACTAAGAATTTCCATGCCATGTTTTACTAGTGTTGGAGTATAAGATAAACACAATCAAAATACGTCAATTTATCTATCATAGGATTATGGATTGCAATAAATAATTATAATATTCTTTATCGACCTTTATGTTATAGACAATATATGCACTCCCTCCGTTACGGATTACTTGCAACAATTTCCTTTTTGAGCCGTTACACATTACTTGCAACAATTTTTTTCCATTTTTAGTAAGTTTTTTAGGTTAAAATAACAACTTTACCCTTACTTATATTTTTAACTCAAATTAATTAATAACAAAACACTACACTTACATTCTAATCTAATTATCATAACCTAACCCTAATCTAACCATTCTCACCAAAAACTAATCACATCTATATTATAATTGTAGAGTCATTTAACAAGAGCCCTCCAAATCCCCAATCCTCAACTCTCATGCATTTGAGATTTTTTTTTTTATAAAGGAAAAAATAACTACCAATCCCACTACTTTATTTTATTTTCTTTATCATTTAAAAAAAAATAAAAACAAAAATAAATAACTACTCATTCACCCTTTCTTTTTCTTTTTTTTTTTTTTTTTTTTATGGGACTACTACTAACATGTCACTTTATGTGTGTGTGTGTTTTTTTTTTGGTACGCAGTATAACATATAAAAAAAAATGTACTCTAAATCCCCGACCCTTCAATTACAGTACTCTAAATCCCCAACCCTTTAATTATATGCATTTTTTTTAGGGATTACCCTCCAAACATTTTCCATTTCTTTAATCATCAAAACCAAAAGGAAAATGTACAACACGTTTTTGTGCAACTGGCCTCAGCGAATAACTACTTGCAACAGAACAAAGTATGTAACTCCTACAGCAAGACGCTAACCCATATGACACTAACTGAGTAACACGAGTAACCCCTATAACACTGAATGGGTAACCTTTATAACTTTGAAAAAGTAAACCCCATAATAGCATTGTGTGGCCACCGACATAAAAGAGTAAGACCCTGTTTTTTGAGCTTCTAAGCTTTGCTTAGAATATCATATTTCAATATAGCACATAAGGTGTCAGCACATTATTAATACGATTATTATTAATACTCAGTACAACAGAGCTAATTAGGGTTCAACAGAACCGACCAATCCAAAATCAACCATTACAGCTCAAGTCTAAATTACAACATCAAAATCAACTTTCCACATTTTAAATATATTTTTTCTTTAATAATATTTTTTTTTCTTATATATCCCGTGCATTTTGCTCGGGTACACTCTAGTTCCATCTAAATTCAACAGATTTCTCTCATCTCCTCAACTACCCCATTGAATGTTCTTCATTCAATTCACCTCAATCATGCTGCCCAGAAATCCTTTTTTCTAGAGAATTCTCCAGTTTCTCTTCTTAAACCCTAGTTACTTCTTTGATTGTTGTGCTCTGTAAGGTACCTCTTCATTAGGTGTTAGGTAAAAGGTCCTTGTCTCTAGGTTCAAGTAGAACCACTTTTCATCAATGAGAATTTGATGTTGCATGTCCATAAATGATGGGTCCCCTTCACTTGGTACTGGATTGATATGATGCACACCCCTTTTAACCTTGCAACTTTGTGATTATCACTTAAAGCTGGGTGATTAGTTGTTGTGACTGCCCTTAATATAACACCCCAGTAATTCTCTCTTAAAAACCTGTTAGAAACCTGTATATAACCTGAACAATTTCAAGAGAATTACTGGTGTGCTACTGCCACGTGTTCAAACGTTAAGGCTATCTCAGAAATTTGCAGCGGAAAACCAAAACAGTTTTAAATAAATCTCAAAACAAAGGAGTTAAATCAAAACAAGTATTACAAGTTGGAACCATTAAGGCCCTTATTCAAAACCCAATAAAAGTAGTAAGTGATTAAATTTAGTGTTCAAATAAATTCAAACACAAAAGAATTAGTGCAACTAAAATCGAATTAAAATAAATTCAAACTTGCAAAAGAATTAATATGCAAACAACCAACTCTCTACTCAAGATCCTACAACCCTAATGAATGCTGCATGTGTAAGAACCTGTGGTTATTCTGCTCCCCAATATTACAAGTGTAAAAATTGGATCGTCACAGGGTCATTGAAAGGCGAAGGCCATGACCAAACAAAGTCACACACAAAAGCACGCAGTCAGCAACGCTGAGTACATACAAGCTGCGAAAACAAATTAAGAAAATACCTAACATGCTACTAATATTCAAGCACAAGCATCATTAAATATAGACTCAGTTCATGACTCGATTATTAAATTTGTTAAGACCTCACTAATTAATATTAACTGACTCATTTATTTATTTCATTAGATTTAGCAATAGACAAGGTTGTCCAACCCATGTCCCATTTGGAACATCAATAAAGAAAAACCTCATGCCTCCTTTCGGAAACATCAATTAATAAACATCCAATGACCACGGGCGCGACTCCGTGACCGTAGTTAGTATGAGATCTCACCTAACTCCTAGTTTTGAAAAATATTTGAAATAAGAGACTCGTAGATCAGACGGCCTCGAGAAAAATACACGGCTAATACCCCATGTACCCCAACCCCTGATTGTCATTACTCCAGAAGTGCACCAATCCAGAGTTTTATTGCTCATCCATCTTGCACTTTACGTGATTTACAGGTTTAGACTTGGTGATGACTCATATGCATAACAATACAATCAATCCAAAAAGCAATTCAATCAAACATGGCAAATTCTCAATTTAGATTCTTGATTTATTAGTGACAAACAACATTTATTAATTATTCCATTACTACCTCGGTGTATAAACACCTTGAGTGCATAAGGCACCCCAAAACCTTAACCTCGTCTTACAAGACTTGAATTTCTCCTTTACTCATCCTGTTTACATAATCATGAACGAGTAATAATTTGATCTTTACACCAATCACATACCTTTGCCTTTAAGCGCACCTTGCATAATTAAAGCACAAATAATACTTGCATTATAAACTAGTGCACATCATTTGAAATTCACAATGTATAACCAGACAATTTAACCCAGTCAATCCTATACATGATACTAAGTTCTCGATCCGTCCTTAAACATGCACCTACAAGCAAGGTTTCGTATCTTGTACGTACCTTGTGTAAACAATCCGGCTGGCCACTTTAAAACTAGAAGTCGCCTTCTACAAAGTCCTCTCCTAAACCAAACAATTAGAAATAAATCAATACCAAAGCAATTAAAATTACTGCAATACTAAACTACTTTAAAACCTCTTAAATCACCAAAATAAAGCCTTTAAATTGTCCCCAAAAATCAAAGTTAGTAATATAACATCCCAACTTTAAGTTTATATGTAAGAATTATGAAAATATAGTGTTTTATATCAAATTACAGCAACTTTAAAGTGGGTAAATAAATCTGGAAATTTGTTTTAAATATATAAAATAACCCCATAAGCATAATTACTTGAATTAGTCATTATATAGCAAATTAGTGTGTTAAAAACCCAAGAATATATCAATTCAATGCAACTAGAGGCTTCAAAATAAAAGGTATGAAATCTGAAAATTATTTTTAAAGTTAGATTATAAAGTTCAAACCTTTTTCAATCACAAAATACTCACAATAATTATTTTATAGGTTTAGAAGCATAAAAACATGAAATTAACACTACTTGTTCATAAAAATTGAAACTTTAATAAATCTGAAAATTTATTTATGATTAAGATAATTATACTTTAATGTAATTTAAACATAGTATGATTAGATAGTTTGATTAACACGTTATCAAGCCCTAAAACATGAAAAATCAATGCTTTAAACCCTAAAATATACAAAATACATAATCTGAAATTTTATTTAATAATTTAGACATACAAAACCCATAAATTTATAATCTTTTGTAATTTATACATACTATTAAAGCCTAATAACAATAATTTATAGTTGAAATCAAATAAAAATTGAATCTTTAAATCAAAATAACAAGAAATAAAGAAAAGAGAAATATGAGGAAGGAGAAGAGAGGAGAGACGAACTGCAGTGGTCGGCTGGGCTAGGCGGCGCGGCGGTTAGACGGGCGGCGGTCAGGCGGGCGCGGCGGCAGGGGCGGCGGCATCTGAAGCTTCGGGTTTTTTTTTTTTCTTCTTCTTGTTAGCTGCTCGTGAATGAAGGAGAAGGAAGGGAGTGAAAGCTCCTCTTTTTTTTTTACGTGAGAGAGAAAAGAAGGGTAAGGGTCTTTTGAGGGTTTTATTTGGGCTTTGGGTTTCCTAATTAGATTAGGAGTAATATTTGGGTTTTGGGCTATAATGTTAAAATTGTTTGTAAATTAAAACATGTTAGTTTACTTAAATCTTTTCATAAAAAATAACTTATTTAATGAAACTGACATAAAAATATTTGTAAGAATAATATATAAATATATTATAATTAAGTTAAAAAAAATATGGGGGATTACAATCTACCCCTCTTAAAAGAAGTTTCGCCCTCGAAACTTTACCCAAAATCCATAGTTCCTCAAAAGTATTCAAACTTATGCGTTTTTTATTGCTGTAAATTGCTTGCTTCTTAACGATTTATACTCAATGAACTCATATTTGGCCAAATTTTACATACTTTTATTGCATGTAAACGCAATAATGATGAATAATGATAACCAAAACATGAAAAAACGTGCAAAATCAAGCAATAAATGGTATAATTGAGGTAAAAGCACGAAATTACATCGCATTTTTCCCCCCACAAAAGAAAAGAGTTACGCCCTCGTAACTCACCTCTTCAAACAACTCGGGATATTTGTTTTTCATCTCTTCCTCGGCCTCCCAAGTAGCCTCTTCGTACTCCTGGTTTGACCAAAGGACTTTCACTATCTTCACATCTTTGTTTCTAGTACTACGCACCTTGTGACCTAGTATCTTGACTGGTCTTTCTTCATAAGTTAGAGACTCATCTAGTTGAATAGTCTCCGGCTACAAAACATGGGTTTCACTAGGCAGATACTTTTTCAGTTGGGAAATGTGGAATACATCATGCATTTTCTCGAACCCCATTGGCAAGGCCAATTTGTAAGCCACTTTCCCCACACGTTGGAGAATTTCATACGGACCCACATATTTTGCACTAAGCTTCCCTTTCTTGCCGAATCGCATCACACCTTTTGTTGGAGAAACCTTTAAAAATACTTTGTCCCCAACACTAAACTCATCATCTCTCCTCTTCAAGTCAGCATAACTCTATTGTCTATCTTGTGCTACCTTGATACGCGACTGGATTAGTCTCACCTTGCCCACCATATCCTCAATGAAATATGTACCCAAAGTAACCCGTTCACTGTAATCACTCTAGCAAACTGGGCTTCTGCACTTCCTTCCGTACAATGCTTCAAAAGGTGCCATCTTGATGCTTGCATGGTAACTGTTATTGTAGGAGAATTCGATTAAAGGTAGGTGATCCTCCCAATTTCCTTGGAAATCTAAAGCACAAGCTCGCAACATGTCCTCCATGGTTTGGTTTGTTCTCTCAATCTGACCATCTGTTGCAGGGTGAAAGGCAGTACTCATCTTCAATGCTGTCCCAAGGTTCTCTTGCACTTTTTGCCAAAACTTTGATAGAAACCTCGAGTCTCTATCTGACACTATTTCCTTGGGAACTCCGTGCAACCGAACTACATTCTTCACATAGACGCTTGCTAGCTGCTTCCTTTTCTAGGTTTCTTTGATAGGAATGAACATCGCTGACTTAGTAAGTTTGTCTACAATCACCCAAATCGTGTCATTCCCAGTACGAGTCTTTGGTAAGTCTGTCACAAAGTCCATGGATATGGAATCCCACTTCCAACCTGGTATTTCTAATGGTTGTACCTTTCCCATGGGTCTTTTGTGGTCTATCTTCACTTTCTGGCATGTCAGACATTTGGATACAAACTCAGCCACTTCTCTCTTCATATTCGGCCACCAATATAACTCCTTCAAATCCTTATACAACTTATCGCCCCTAGGGTGAACTAAATATGGTGTATTATGGCACTCCTCCATGATTTTCCTTTTAATATCCTCACACTTCTGTGGTATGCACCATCTCTCAATGTATCTCAAGCTCCCATCCTCATGAATCTTGAATTCAGTCTCCGCACCACTAGTCACACGATCCCTAATCTTCTGAAACGACTCATCCTCCAGTTGCTTTTCTTTAATCTCCTCAAATATGGAAGGTTGGATGGTTAAAGCACCTAGTAATCCCTCTAACTCTCCTTTGTTGATAACCTCAAGGTTCAATCTCCTCATATCTTCACACAACTCATTGGCCACAATCAAAGCATTGACATTATGTAGACACCCATTTGTGTCTCCCCAAAAACCAAACCCGGTGATGAGTACCTTTCACGTCGAATCGTAATCGAATGAAGCAAAAGTGTGGAAAGTCTAGTGTTGCGGATAGTTTTAATTTCTTTTCTCTTCTCTCTGTTTTTGAAAACTTATTTTAAGAAAACAGCCAATCCAGTGTGGTTGGTCCATGATATGGGTCCGATAGTAGTGTAGTTGGATGGGGCTTGCAAAGAGATTTCCAACGATATATTATAAGCTCAATTCCGATGAATATTGAGGAAGTTATATGTGGCCAATTTACTAAACTGGGCCCGATTTGAGCTTTATATGCGGCCCAATGATCTAGAGGAGGGCCTAATATGATTTATCATTCCTAATGCAATTAGGAATGGTTTTAGTCTTCTAGATTCTTCTAGAAGTTTCTTTTCATTCCTAATTCAATTAGCATTGATAAATTGACTTTTGTTGACTTTTCAGAGTTTTAATTAAAATCAAATAGCATTTTTGAGGAAAATATACGATTTTATCCTCCAGTACGGCAAACTTATCTGATTTTTGAAAACGCGTCAAAAACAGGCCTGGCGCCAGCCATTGGCGCCTGGCGCCAATTAGCTGGTGCTGGCGCCAGCTCTGTTTTGCATGCGCCAAGTGCTCTGTTTTGATATTTTATCTTTTTGGCTGATTTCTCTATAAATAACGTATTAAAAACTCCGTTTTCATTCACGAATTCTCATCAACAATCAGTTTTCAATTATAAACACCTACAATCAGTTTTCAATTCTCATTCTCTTTAATCAATTCATCATCTTTCTCTCTCTCTTCTCTAAAATTGCTTTTCACATACAAAATTCCGCATTCGCAAGATCTAGATACACCTAGCCATATTCGAAGTTGCCTTCGCCCTAGACGTGAAAGGTTTTAATTTCTGAGGGTTTGGTCCCAAATCTCTATTTCAATTATTTAATTTGATTGTTTTAATTATTATTTTCCTTGAAGTTACTAACGTGTGTATTTTGTTATTAGAAAGAGGTACAAAGCATCAAAGTAAGTGCTTTAATGGTTTTAATTGATGTTATGATGTAGAAATCATGTTTACATTGTTATTATGATATTCCTAGTATCATGTCTAGGGTAATTTTAATATTAAGTATGATTGTTGCGATTCTTCCTATGTTCTTCTTAATATTTATGATTGTTAGTATCATGTTAGGATTAAAATTTTGATTTTTATTGCTTAGTGACATGCTAGGGTTTGTTATTAATCTTGTTAGTATCATGCCTAGGATCTTGCTATTATTATGCTTTAATGTTGATATGATTATTATAATTATTATTTATTGATAATTTATTATGTTGCTTGATTTTATTATTATTGCTTGATCACGCCTTTTTGTGCATATTTAAAGGAATTGATACTTGTAATTACGCTTAATAAGATAATTAATAATCTTGTTTAGGGTTAATTTTGATTATAATTCAAGTGATCGCCAATAATAGTTTTATTTGTGCATTAATATTCAACCAACATAGATTAAACAGGTTTAGGGTTAATCCTATTGATTGCATGTTAATTAAAAAGCGCACATGAATACGATCAGAATAAAGTAGAGGCCTATTATTAGGGCAGGTTCAATCTCTTTTAGGTTGGATTTGTATCTTCATCCCCGAACCCTTATTTGGTTCTAGACCTTATGGAGTTGACGATCTCTTGGATCGTTAAGGGGTGTAACCTTCACCCTGTGAACGGTTTACAAGTTCCTAAAACTTGTTGGCGACTTTTTTGCTCCATCTTCTTCCCTTTTGGACGCCACCGTACTTTAGTGTATGATCACAGTGGGGTTCAAGCAAGGGGATTAACGCTTGAAATTTATTCCCCACAGTTTTTGGCGACTCCACTGGGGAGGATTTCTATTTTAATTCCTGAATTTGTTTCGGCAATGATTTAGAATGAGTGGATGAGACTCGAAACGTTCTAAGTATTTCATGTGCGTAATTTTGATTAACATTATTATCATATGCATAAAAAAGATCTCATTGGAAAGACCATCCGTAATGAGTTAAAAACATAGGATTTTACACGTAGGAAATTTGAGAAATATCTTTCATAACTAGGACCGAAATAACACCGCGTGAAATCGAAAATTTTTATCGAGCACAGACAGCTGCTGAGGCATGTGGGAAGTAGCGCCAGAGGCCAGAGCTTGGCGCCAGCATTTTAGTCGTAGCGCCAGACGCCAGTATTGGCGCCAGGCGCTACAGTTAAAAGCTGGCACCAGTCTCTGATTGCTGGCGCCAATTTCCCCCAATACCGAGCCAGAAATATGCGTTCTAATTTCGACCGGTTTTTTGTATTGTTTGCTCGATCCTACTTCCTGATTGAATTTTTTCTCACTTTTCAGAAACCCATATGTGTTCTACATATGGACATAACCCTCTGGGAGTTCATGCTCCATCTACCTGATTGAACGCTCCGTGCAACAAAGGGTACATCCGAGATGTTGAATTACCAAACCATGGAAGCGAGTTTTTTCTAAAGCTCGCGGTGTCCCATCCACTCGCGCTAACCCTTCACGGTTAGGCTTCCGCGCGGTGCATCCGGACAATTAACCATTGACCCTCTATTGACTAAACCATATCCTGAACTTTAGAGAACTAGAGCCATGGTTAGGTTGCAAACTCATTGCATCATATTGTGCCTACTTGACTAATTGTGCATTATTTGTTGTGCATATATTCTATGTTTCTCTTAACCGTTTATTTGACTTGTGTTGAGATTAAATAAATTAATGACTTAAGAAACTTTGCCTAATTAATTTGAGTAAATAAAGTCTAATATTTTAATTGGAATTGACCTAGTACGACTTTAGGCATACCCTAGTTGATTAATAACACCGAAAACAGTCCTAGACTGAAGCTCCAATATTGGCGCCAAAGTCTGAGCTGTAGCGCCACACTGTGGAGTGTGGCGCCTGGCGACAACTATGTCGTCTGGCGCCAAGCTACACAATGTGACGCCAGTTCTGTCGTTTGGCCGACAGTTCGGATTATTGGTCGAGTCATCACCTAGTATATAATTAATCAGTTTGATAATTAATTCGGTTAAGTTTTACCGTCAATAGTACTTGGTTGAGTCATTAATCGAGTTTAGGCACTAAGTCCCATGGTCTTACACAAGAGCCCAAACATATCACCTACACTCACTAGTCTTGGCACACACTTTGAGTACATGTCACCCTGTCCATGTCTTAGGTTCATGCATGAGTTGGTCTTTTTCGTCATTTGAGTTGGGGGGTACATTCTATTCCTAATTTTCCATCCCCTCCATCTACATCTTTTTCCTTCACATTCTATTTCAATCTTTCTTCACTTCCTCCTTCCATTGCATGTTGAATAAAGTTTGAGTCAAATAATTAACAATGAATATTCCCAAATTCCTTTTCCACAGTACTTGGTCGAGGAGAGAAGGGCGATTAATCAAGGATAACCTCTTTATTCAAGTATCACTTTTTGATAAACCGATTCGACAAAAGAGGAAGGCTAAGAAGATAATGGCAACTCAACAGGAAGTCAATGAGCTCAAGAACCAACTGGTTACCGTAACTGAGACACTAAATCTACTCACACTCAAGATCAATGATCCCGTGAAGCAACAACAGATGAACCTCATGCAAGAGAGTTTGAGCAAGCTATCTAGTGACTATAAATTTCAGGGCATGAGTTCACAAGGGGTCTCGCTGGACAAGGAACTTCTTCCACATAAGTTCAACGCCACTTACATCCCTAAATTCAAGGCAACAGATAACCCTTACTTCCATCTAAGATCTTTTGAAACTATAATGAACATTAAGGGTATCGATAAGAAGGTTTTCCCCTCTCTATTCTCACTATCTCTTGAAACTGTTTGCCAACAATGGTTATTCTCCCTTGACAAGGAGAAAACCTCTACCTGAGAATCGATAGTGAACGCTTTCGTTGATAGGTACAAGTGCAATATCCAAGTTGAAACCGACCATAGAAAACTTGAGATGCTAAGACAAAAAGAGAATCACTAGTAGAAAAATGCTCATTTGCGTCGCCTTATTTGCGTCACTCATAGAAACAAATGACGCAAATAAGATATTTTGACAACCTTATAAGTAATTTGCATCGAGCATTTGTTATAAAGCGACGCAAATGTCAAACATATTTCAACTTATTTATATTTACGTCGCTTTTATAAGTAGGAGCGACGCATATAACAATGTTATTTGCGTCACTCGTTTATTGACAAGTGACGCAAATAACCTTTGTGAGTCAATTGCGTCATTTCTTTCTTTACTGAATGACGCAAATGACCATTACGACTTATATTAATTCTCGCTGCCTTCTGCTGTTCGAACTTCAATACTCCAAACCCTAGAAAATTCAACCCCAAAATTCCCAGAAATTCAACATCAAAACCCCAAAAAATTGATCGGTAAAACCCCTGAATTCCCCATTGCTACTTTGCTGCTGTTCAACCCCCTAAACGTCAGCGAATTAAGAGTAATACCTCGAGAAATTCGTCTTCATAACCTACCAATTTGACCACTAATAAAAAATCCCAGCAAATGTGAGGCAAAACCCCTTATATTCGAGCAAATCCGAGCAAAAATCCCCTACTTTCTTGCAAAAAATCTACCCAAAATCCCCACTAAATTCAATTGCAAAAATCGAGCAAATTACCTTAATTAAATTTGAGCAAAATAACAATTAAAAGTTAGGGTTTGTACTTAATAATATGGAATTTTGGCTCTATTGTTGCTGAAGTTGCATATGCAAAATCGATTTCAAGCAAGGTAAGACCTCTTCATCTCTTTTCTTTTTTATCATGCACTTCAATCTACATAGATATTTAGATTCAATTGTAAATTAACTTAGTTTAATCTACCTATTTTGTTGTTTTTTGCACGAATTCTAGTTTTACAAGCATGCTTATAAATAACAGCTTTTTGGGGTTCATATTCGAATTTAGGGTTCATATTCGAATTTAGGGTTCATCAAATATAGGATTTATACTCGATTCTAAGGAATTTTGGTTCTGCTTTGGTGAATTTATGTAGTTGATTTCACTATTTTGGTTCTGTTTTGGTGAATTTATGTAGTTGATTTGGTGAATTTTGATTTTACTATTTTATTGATTTTTCTCCAATCTGACTGTATTTTCTTTTATGTTTTGCTGCTCATTTTACAGTTTTTTAAATCTGACTGTTTTTTTATTATTTTTTTTTTTAATTTTTATGTTTTGCTGCTCATTCTGGTTGATTTTTCCCCTGATACTACTAAGAGAAGCCCTTTCCCATTTTTTTTAGCTAAAAAATGTTCCATGATATACTTGGCCGTGAAAAGATAAACTATGACATAGTGTTTGTATTGAAATAATTTTACCAGGCCGTTTTGTTAAAAATAAACGACCACTCCTAGCCTTGCCTTACACCCCTCAAGAATATGAGCATCTGAGTTTTCTTTAACACACCCAAGGCACGGTTTCTTCCAGCTTGTAGCAGCATCATTTTGTCTCAGAACAGGGGGGGGGCAGCAGAACCTTTTTAGCATAGCCATTGTAATCATGAACTATCCTTGCAAACCCCGCAGCCAGCAGCACACTATTCGGATTCTCACCTTGAAACATGATTAAATTCCTCCCTCTCCAAGCAGCCCACATCAGTGCGGCCATAGAACAAACTACTTCTGCATCATATTTCTTACAAAGCATAACCATAGCTCTGCGAAATTATCATTTGGCGCATCTTCCAGGTTGGTTTTGTACTCACTGTAATGCCAAATTTCCTTTGCAACAACACACTCAAATAGAGTGTGATAAATTGTTTCATTCACACCACATAATTGGTAAGTAGCGTCAGTTGTAATGTGACGATACCTTAGTCGATCTTTCACTGCCATATTCCCCTTCACGACACTCCAAAGAAAATGCCTTAATTTTGGTGGCCCTCTTGGTTTTTGTATTAAGAAAATCCTGATCGAATCGTATAAATGCCATTCTTGGTTTTTGTATTAAGAGGTTTTGCAAATAATTGGCATCAATCCTTTATTCCTCTGCTAGTATACTTAATTAGAGGAACAACTATTAGTATTTTCTTGGAAAGGTAATGTAGTTGTTTAAATAATTGTAGAATATTATTTTGTTGCTTTGATCCTTCATTCTCAACTCTGATTGTTTATTGATTAATTGTATTTGATATCAGGAACTGGTGACTTTATTTAAACTGTTTGCAAGAGAAAAAGGAAGTGGATTTCCATTATGGACTTGTTCGATCGTGTTAGGGAAAATGAAGATTTTGTCCCTAAATTGAATTACGCTGGCTTCAAATTCCATATTATTTATTGGATTATTTTGTTATAGTTCTTAGGCTTGAAATGAACGCATTTGATTTACCAACATTTGGGTTGGTTTGGTGCTTGTGTTATACTTATTAATTAATGATGAAGAGGTCAATATTGTTTTGTTGTAAACTTAGCGCATGTTGGACTCTTGTTTTGGATTATAGGCTTGAAATGAAATTTGGTTAATTGGTGTTGGGATGATGAGTATAATGTCTATGATATTGAGATGTAAATTATTGGACAGGTTGTTAATATAATGTCGTCATTCCCAATTTTATGGGTAGGCCAAATTACAAAGGAGACTCTGCCAAAATTTACATTTGCATTATTCAATAATATTGCATTTTAATTTCAATTATATTAGCGTTAGCATATTACTTTATACCACTAGTGAGGAAAACAGGTACTACAAACATATACAAGGCAATTATTATAATTAAAAAAAAAATCACCTCATTTGCGTCACTCATTAAACAAACAAGTGACGCAAATACAGCAATTTTGTATTGTCTAGTCAGTCATTTGTGTCACTCCTATATAAACAAGTGACGCAAATAACAAACAAGAAGTTTATCAGAAGAGCCATTTGCGTCGCTCCTTTATATAGGAGTGACGCAAATAACAAAAAAGATTTTTATCAGAAGAGTCATTTGCGTCCCTCTTTTATAAAGGAGTGACGCAAATAAGAGTCATTTGCGTCGCTCCTTTATAACGGAGCGACGCAAATAACAAAAAAGAAGTTTATCAGAAGAGTCATTTGCGTCGCTCCTTTATAAAGGAGCGACGCAAATGACTCTTATTTGCGTCACGCCTAGGAGCGACGCAAATGACTTTTAAATCATTTGCGTTGCGAGCAGTTGTGTCGCTCATAGAATCGACGCAAATACACTATAAATGAGCGACGCAAATGAGCCTTTTTCTACTAGTGAATGAAGGCTTTACTTCTTTCTTTAATAAATGGAGGGAAACTTCCGCCAAGATGATTGAGGTCCCCACCGAAAGGGAGTCTATGAGGATGTTTATCAAGAATCTCCAAGAAAAGTATTCAAAGCACTTAAAATATCAACACAACTTTCTTGAATACTTTCAGAGCCGTCTATGACATAGGTATCGAGATCGGAGATGACCTCGCAAAGCAAAAAGCTACTAACAATAGTAACCACGGTGGCTGGAAAGGAAAGAAGAACAACAATCCTTCTTCTTCCGAAAACGCCCACTCTAGTAATAATGTTAGTACCTTTGACCATAATGGTGTTTTAGCCATGGATAACCAAGGATCTAAGAAGCAACTAAGGAAAAGCTTCACCCCCATTGGGATGAGCTACGATACTGCTTTCGACCGACTCCATGCCAAGGGAATCATTACTCCCATTGGACCTATTCAAGATCCCCCACTTAAGAAAAGATTGCCTAGTTGGAATCCAAACGAACATTGCAAGTACCATCAAGGTAGGGGTCATGCTACTGAGTTTTGTTGGAAGTTAAAGGAAGATATCCAACATTTGATTGATAACAACAAGCTTCCCATACCTCCAGTTTACAAGAAGAGCGAGTGATGATAAAGCAAACAACACAAGACAAGAGGCGAGCTTCAACGACAAGATCTCATGACCTCTTTTTCTATTTCTTTTTCATTTTTTCCTTTCCCCAATAAGTCTAGCACGGGTTCCTTTTTATTCTCCTTAGATTTATTTTTTAGGACCATTTTATTTTCCTTTAATAAAATGAGCATCTATTTTCTTGCATATGATCATTTCATTAATATTGCATTAAAACATTTAAAAAAAAATCCATGTCAAACTAAGCACAAGGTATACCAATGATTTGAGGCACCCCTTGTAGACACATCACATCTCCTTTCACCCTTCAAATATACAATCCTTTCTTCATAAACCACTTTGAGCCTCGTCTAACGATAGACCTTTCTTTTTTCAACCTACATCTACCTAACCTTGGGATGGGATGGTGTGCAACTTATGCAATTCTAAAAAAATCTTGACCAATTCAAAAGATTAAAATAGCAAAAATAGCAAAAAATAAATAAAAGTGTACAAAAGGGTAAGTGTTCCAATGTCTTTGATATGAAAATGTCTTTGATAAGAACACGTCTCAGATTGCGTCTCTTATCGAGTGCTCGGTACCGTGCCTGAGAAACATGAATGCCAAGTGAGTGATAGACCGCATGATCGGGATTGCCCACACTTATTAAAATGAAATAAATGCCACAGCAAAAGAAAGAGCTAAACAAGAGTAGAAAACCGCAAGCATAAAAATACAAAGATTCAAAAGCAAGGTTGCACACCTTGGGGGCTTATCTAGGGTTTTGAGCCTTTATCCCCTTTTTCTTCAGCCTTTAGCCTAACCACGTTACAACCCTTAAAAAGACCTTTTTGAGGTATACACACTTGTGCGAGGTTCGGCTAGAGCTACATTCGGCCTGATTCCTAACGGATACGTAGGCAACCTCACATCGAGGTGCGGCCGTAATAAAAATGCATTCACATTCACATTCACACACTTACACCATGATCATAACAAGGGACCTCCTATGCTCATCCCTTTTCACTTAGAGCTAGACTTGGAGGCTTGATCCCTACATCATTAGCCTACCTAGCCTAAGAGTCACCACCATTTGACTCTTTTCAATAATATCTTCCCACACACTTAGCCCCTGCGGCCTAACTTTAGTGTCACTATCACACACATCACACATACATGACCAAATATACTTCCCTTAGGAACCCTTTGTCATGGAATCTTAACACAACGCTGAAGCATGCCTTGTCATATCAACATCACTCATCAACCATAATGGTCATTGCATCACTAAGTATGAAGTACTTAGCCCCCGTGCCTAAGTTACCCAAATACTTTCATCATGGAGTCAACAGTTGAGATAGCCTAGGATGGATTAATCCTTGCACCTTGAGAGACAGTATCAAACAACATTTGACTAAGCTCATTCAACATGCATCTTCAAACTTCGATTCTTTTTCGCGTCTTTCTTTTTCGGGAGAAAGTCGGTACCCACCACAAAAATGACGGAAAATTTTTGCTTTTTTGCATTTTCGAGTCACATTGAGTCAACACTATGCACACACGGGTCATGAGTCACATATGTCATTACACTTCGAATCGAGTCAACCTTGAGTCAGTCAATCACATCGAGTCAAGTTTATGCCTTGAGTTGTGTCAAGTCATTGAGTAAAGCAACGTTAAACCTTAGGTCAACCCTAAGATGATTAAAGAGATTGGAAAAGTTTTATAGTCAAAAATAAATACAGGTGCAGCAGAATAGGGAAGACCCTACTCCCATTACTAGCGCCAGAGATATTTCAGCAGCGACATAGCTCGAAGCCCCTCGGAAAGGTGATTTTGACATCATACAACAATTTCGGGTTCCTTGGTACGCCAGTTAGCCCCTATAAGCAATTTGACATGATTAAGTAGTCAGTTTGATTACAATTGCAATAAGTGGTCGACCTGATGAAAGATCGTCTCACTTAGCTTAAAGCGCCTAATCACGGAGACACCGACATACTGGTTTTAGCGGAAACAAAGTTCAGGCAAGCTTTAGAGATCGACAAACGTTGGTCTTCGGAAATTTTTCTTCAGAATATTATCGCAACAAACATTCAATCATCGAAGCTCTTTGCTCCAGAGACGCGTGGGCATATTTTTCAAAGCTCTTTTGTTCAGAGACGCGTGGACATTTCATTCAAGCTCTATTGTTCAGAGACGCGTGAACATTTCCATTCAAGCTCGATTGTCCAGAGACGCGAGGACATTTCATTCAAAGCTCTTTTGTTCAGAGACGCGTGAACATTTCCATCAAGCTCTTTTGCTCCAGAGACGCGTGGGCATATCATTCAAAAGCTCTTTTATTTAGAGACGCGTGGACATATCATCAAAGATCTCCTATTTTCAAGCTCTTTTGCTCAGAGACGCGTGGGCATCCTATTATCAAGCTCTTTATTCAGAGACGCGTGGACACATCATTCAGGTGAACATATAAAAAAGAAGCTCTTTGTTCAGAGGCGCGTGAACATATCAAAAAGAAGCTCTTTGTTCAAAGACGAGTGAACATCGATACAGCAAGGTGGCGTTCCCTAGATCGTGGAGAGTTGTCACAAACAACTGAGGATTGTTTCAAGAGAAGAAATCTTCGATAGTATTCCCTTGGATGTGGAGCATTATCAATGCGGATGAGGATTGTTTCAAGACAAGCAATCTTCGATGGTATTCCCTTGGATATGGAATATTATCAAAGCGGAGGAGGATCGTTTCAGGCGAAGCAATCTTCTAATTTGGAAGCAGTTACGGGCGTAGCGGTTTTCAAGCGGGATGGTATTCTCTAGCTTGCCGGAGGTCATCAAAACAATCGGTTACTTTCAGAAACGTGTGCTCGACAGTGCAAGATACACGTTTCTTAACTCTTTTATCTGTTTAACTAACGCTAGTTTTGCAGGTATCGGCGTTACAAGAGTGATTTAGGATCGCAGAACGTTCTGAATCATTCTCCGTCCTTATCGATACTTTGACTTTTGTTTTCGAAACTCGCGTTTCTCCAAACTCAGTCAAAGTGGGGACTTCTGTAGACACCCATTTGTGTCTCCCCAAAAACCAAACCCTGTGATGAGTACCTTTCACGTCGAATCATAATCGAATGAAGCAAAAGTGTGGAAAGTCTAGTGTTGCGGATAGTTTTAATTTCTTTTCTCTTCTCTCTGTTTTTGAAAACTTATTTTAAGAAAACAGCCAATCCAGTTTGGTTGGTCCATGATATGGGTCCAATAGTAGTGTAGTTGGATGAGGCTTGCAAAGAGCTTTCCAACGATAAATTATAAGCCCAATTCCGATGAATATTGAGGAAGTTATATGTGGCCAATTTACTAAACTGGGCCCGATTTGAGCTTTATATGTGGCCCAATGATCTAGAGGAGGGCCTAATATGATTTATCATTCCTAATGCAATTAGGAATGGTTTTAGTCTTCTAGATTCTTCTAGAAGGTTCTTTTCATTCCTAATTCAATTAGCATTGATAAATTGACTTTTGTTGACTTTTCAGAGTTTTAATTAAAATCAAATAGCATTTTTGAGGAAAATATACGATTTTATCCTCCAGTACGACAAACTTATCTGATTTTCAAAAACGCGTCCAAAACAGGCCTGGCGCCTGACTCCAGGCATTGGCGCGCCTGGCGCCAGCCATTGGCGCCTGGTGCTAGCCATTGGCGCCAATTAGCTGGTGCTGGTGCCAGCTCTGTTTTGCGTGCGCCAAGTGCTCTGTTTTGATATTTTATCTTTTTGGCTGATTTCTCTATAAATAACGTATTAAAAACTCCGTTTTCATTCATGAATTCTCATCAACAATCAGTTTTCAATTATAAACACCTACAATCAATTTTCAATTCTCATTCTCTTTAATCAATTCATCATCTTTCTCTCTTTCTTCTCTAAAATTGCTTTTCACATACAAAATTCCGCATTCGCAAGATCTAGATACACCTAGCCATATTCGAAGTTGCCTTCGCCCTAGACGTGAAAGGTTTTAATTTCTGAGGGTTTGGTCCCAAATCTCTATTTCAATTATTTAATTTGATTGTTTTAATTATTATTTTCCTTGAAGTTACTAACGTGTGTATTTTGTTATTAGAAAGAGGTACAAAGCATCAAAGTAAGTGCTTTAATGGTTTTAATTGATGTTATGATGTAGAAATCATGTTTATATTGTTATTATGATATTCCTAGTATCATGTCTAGGGTAATTTTAATATTAAGTATGATTGTTGCGATGCTTCCTATGTTCTTCTTAATATTTATGATTGTTAGTATCATGTTAGGATTAAAATTTTGATTTTTATTGCTTAGTGACATGCTAGGGTTTGTTATTAATCTTGTTAGTATCATGCCTAGGATCTTGCTATTATTATGCTTTAATGTTGATATGATTATTATAATTATTATTTATTGATAATTTATTATGTTGCTTGATTTTATTATTATTGCTTGATCACGCCTTTTTGTGCATGTTTAAAGGAATTGATACTTGTAATCACGCTTAATAAGATAATTAATAATCTTGTTTAGGGTTAATTTTGATTATAATTCAAGTGATCGCCAATAATAGTTTTATTTTTGCATTAATATTCAACCAACATAGATTAAACAGGTTTAGGGTTAATCCTATTGATTGCATGTTAATTAAAAAGCGCACATGAATACGATCAGAATAAAGTAGAGGCCTATTATTAGGGCAGGTTCAATCTCTTTTAGGTTGGATTTGTATCTTCATCCCCGAACGCTTATTTGGTTCTAGACCTTATGGAGTTGACGATCTCTTGGATCGTTAAGGGGTGTAACCTTCACCCTGTGAACGGTTTACAAGTTCCTAAAACTTGTTGGCGACTCTTTTGCTCCATCTTCTTCCCTTTTGGACGCCACCGTACTTTAGTGTATGATCACAATGGGGTTCAAGCAAGGGGATTAACGCTTGAAATTTATTCCCTACACATTATGACTCGACTTTCTGCTAAGGGCATCCGCAACTACATTCGCCTTTCCCTCGTGATATTGGATGTGGACATGGTAGTCTGTAAGATACTCCAACCATCTACGTTGCCGCATGTTCAAGTGATCTTGGGTAAAGATGTACTTTAGACTTTTATGGTCCGTGAAGATCTTACAAGAAACACTGTAAAGGTAGTGCCTCCAAATCTTCAAAGCGAATACAACAGCTGCAAGTTCCAAGTCATGGGTAGGGTAGTTGACTTCATGTTTCTTTAGTTGTCTCGATGCGTATGCGATCACCCTTCCATTCTGTTGTAGGACACATCCCAGACCATGCTTCGAGGCATCACTATACACTTTGAATCCTTCTATCCTATCAGGTAATACCAGCACTGGTGCAGTGGTCAATCGCTCTTTGAGGGTTTGAAAAGCTGACTCACAACTCTCGCTCCACTCAAACTTGCTCTGCTTCTTCATAAGAGTAGTCATGGGTCTGGCTATCCTCGAAAAATCCTTGACAAACCTTCTATAATATCCAGCTAATCCCAAGAGACTACGAACATCAGTCACATTTTTAGGTGTAGGCCACTCACTCACCGCCTTCATCTTCGCAGGATCTACGGATACATCCTCCTTCGAAATGTAATGCCCCAAAAATGCAACTTTCTCCAACCAGAACTCACACTTGGAAAACTTAGCATACAACTTGTTCTTTCTAAGAGTTTCAAGGGTAGTTCTCAAGTGCTCAGCATGTTCTTCCTCATTCTTCGAATACACCAAAATGTCATCAATAAACACAACTACAAACTTATCCAAATACTCATGAAACACTCGGTACATCAAGTCCATATATATGGCTGGTGCATTGGTTACCCCAAAAGGCATGACTGTAAACTCGTAATGTCCATACCAAGTTCTAAAGGCTGTTTTTGGAATGTCTTTATCTGCAACCTTCAACTGATGGTACCCCGACCTCAAGTCAATCTTCGAAAACACGCTTGCCCCCTTCAGTTGGTCAAACAAGTCATCTATCCTAGGTAGAGGGTTGTAGGGAATAATTTCAAGCCTTTAAAATCCCACTAGCTTGAACCCCACTGTGATCATACACTAAAGTACGGTGGCGTCCGAAAGGGAAGAAGATAGAGCAAAAGAGTCGCCAACAAGTTTTTAAGGAACTTGTAAACCGTTCATAGGATGAAGGTTACACCCCTTAAAGATCCAAGAGATCGTCAACTCCATAAGGTCATGAACCAAATAAGGGTTCGGGGATGATGGTACAAATCCAACTTAAAAGAGATTGAACCTGCCCTAATAATAGGCCTCTACTTTATTCTGCTCGTATTCATGTGCACTTTCTGACTAACATGCAATCAATAGATTAACCCTAAACCTGTTTAATCTATGTTGGTTGAATATAATGCACAAATAAACTATTATTGGCGATCACTTGAATTATAATCACATTAACCCTAACAAGATTATTAATTATCTTATTAAGCGCGATTGCAAGTACCAAATTCCCTTTAAACATGCATAAAAGGTGATCAAGCAATAAAAATATATAATATATATCATGAATAATAATAATATCAATCATAATCATGTTCATGTTAACATCAAAGCATAATAATAGCAAGATCCTAGGCATGATACTAACAAGATTAATAACAAACCCTAGCATGTCACTAAGCAATAAAAATCAAAGCTTTAGCCCTAACATGATACTAACAATGAATAAATATTAGGAAGAAAATAAAAGGCATCATACTTTTAATCATACTTGATATTAAAATTACCCTAGACATGATACTAGGAATCATAATAACAATATAAACATGATATCTACATCATAATATCAATTAAACCATTAAAGTACTTACTTGGATGCCTCGTACCTCTTTCTAATAACAAAATACACACGTTAGTAACTTCAAGGAAAATAATAAATCAAAACAATTAAATTAAATAATTGAAAGAGAGATTTGGGACCAAACCATCGGAAATTAAAACCTTTCACGTCTAGGGCGAAGGCAACTTCGAATATGGCTAGGTATTTCTAGATCTTGTGAATGCGGAATTTTGTGTGAAAAAGTAAAGTTTAGAAAAGAAAGAATGAATGTAAGTGAAAGTTGACGAAGAGAGATGAATGAAAAGGATTATTTAATGGTAATTGACGAATAATTTGTGAATGAAGAGAATTGATGATCGATGATGCTTGTTGATGAATGATGAAGATAGTTGATGAAAACTTAAGAATAAAGAGAATTGGTGAATGAAAACGTAGTTTTGATACGATATTTATAGAGAAAATCATCCAAAAAAGATAATTTATCAAAACAGAGTCTGAAGACCACAAAAACACCTTGGCGCCAGCCCTGGCTCATTGGCGCCAGGACCAGTGGCTAGCGCCAGGCGCCAATCCTGATTCCAGGCGCCAAGGCCTGGGGTTGGACGCCAAACCGACTTTTAACACGTTTTCGAAATTCTGATAAATTTCCCGTACTGGAAGATAAAATAATATAATTTCAGTCGAAAATGCTATTTGATCTTGATTAAAACTCTGAAGAGTCCTAATTGAATTAGGAATGAAAAGAACCTTCTAGAATGTTCTAGAAGACTAAAACCATTTCTAATTGCATTAGGAATGATAAATTATATTAGGCCCTCTCCTAGATCATTAGGCCGTACTTAAAGCTCAAACCGGGCCCATTTTAGTAAATTGGCCATAACTTCCTCAATATTCATCGGAATTGGGCTTATAATATATCGTTGGAAAGGTCTTTGCAAACCCCATCCAACTACACCACTATTGGACCCATATCATGGACCAACAAAACTGGATTGGCTGTTTTCTTAAAATAAAGTTTTCAAAAACAGGGAGAAGAGAAAAGAAATAAAACTTTCCGCAACACCAGACCTTTCCACACTTTCGTTTCATTCGATTATGATTCGACGTGAAAAGCACTCATCACTGGGTTTGGTTTTGGGGAGACACAAATGTGTGTCTACATTCTACAAGGGTACTTATTCTTTACAGTCACATTATTCAACTCTCTATAATCAATACATAGCCTCAAACTTCCATCCTTCTTTTTCACAAATAGCACAGGTGCTCCCTAAGGTGATGCACTAGGCCTAATGAACCCCTTGTCTAATAACTCCTGCAATTGAGGCTTTAGTTCACTCATCTCAGCCGGTGCCATTCTATACGGTGCTTTAGAGATAGGTGCAGCTCCTGGAACTAAGTCAATGGTAAACTCAACTTCCCTCTTAGGTGGCATTCCCGAAATCTCTTCTGGAAAGACATCTAAAAACTCGTTCACAATGGGCACATCCTCCATCCTCCTATTCTTACTCATACTCAAATCTTGAACATAGCAAAAGTACAATGGACATCCCTTATTCACTAGCTTTTTCACCTTCATAGCAGAAATGATCCCAAAACCTTTAGGCTTCCCTAACCGTCTATAGGACACTTTCTTACCCAAAGGATCACTCAGTTGTACCCTCTGCATCTCACAGTCTATCTTAGCCTTGTATAAACTCAGCCAATCCATCCACAGAATTACTTCTAAGTCCCCTAGGTTAAACTCAATAAGATCTGATAGAAAGATAGCTTCTCCTATTTTCAAAGGCAAGCCTTTGAATATTTTATTACAATGTACAAGTTTGCCCGTAGGCAGACTGACTGACACATCAACATGACTCGATCCAGTTAAGTTTAAATTGCGCACAACAGAAGTAGAAATGAAAGAATAAGCTGCTCCAGAGTCAAATAGAGTGTTGATAGAGATAGATTGGATAGAAAAAGTATCAGTAACTACATCCGAGGACCTCTCAGCTTCTCCCTTGCTCATCACAGACAAGCGGCCGGGAGTGTTGTTTCTTGCCTGATGCCCATTGTTGTTGTTGCTTGAGTTGTTGTTGCCTGAGTTGTTGATGTTGCCATTATCATTGCCAGACCTGTTGTTATTGTTGCTACCATTCCCAAACTTCCCATTTTAACCATTTCCCCTATTCCCCTGGTTATTGAAATTGTTAGGCCTCTGCTGGGTGTTCCCACCATTTCCACTATTTCACTGTTGTCTCTGTTTGGTGTAACACTCATACTCCCTGTGTCCCTTTTTGTTGCAGAACCTGCAGGTCACCAAATTCCCATCACAGTCTCTCTCAGGGTGGTTCCTTCTACACTTCTTACAGTGGTAGGTTCTCTCCCCATTGTTAGCATTGGAAGAACTGCTAACATTCTGGTTACCCCTATCAAACGAGTTCCCATTCCTAGACCTCTTAAAATTACCCTGGTTCTCAGATTTCCCAAAATCCTTCCTTTTCTCCCCAGCTTTAGCACTCGCACTAGCAGCCCTAGTATTCAGATGGTACAGATGGGCAGCTCTCTCATACACCTTGTCAAGGGTTTTGAAAAATTTTCCGGCTAGGTCTTTCTGTAACTCGTCAATCAATCCCTGCTCAAACCTCTGAGCCTTCAGCTCTTCAGTTGGTACTACTTCAAGAGAAACCTAAAAAGGGTTATAAACTTATTATAGTACTCAGAGATTGACATGTCTCCCATTGCCAGGCTTATGAACTCCTGAGCCTTCTGTTTCTTCAGGAATGGGGGTAAAACTTGTCCCTCAAGGAGGTCTTAAACACTTCCCACCCAAAGTTAGGTTTGGCCTTAACGGTCACAACATTGTCTCTCCACCATATATCAGCCTCGTCCTTAAGGTACATAGCGGCCTGGTCCACTTTCATACCCTCAGGACAGTTGAGTGCCACGAACAGCTTATCAAACTCTCGAATCCAGTTTTCTAGGAAAGTAGGGTCAGCACCTCCCCTAAAAACTGGTGGTCTAACCTGGGCCAGCTTCTTAAACATTTCAGCTTGGGGGTCGACTTGGTCTCCCCGGTTTTGGATCACATTTTCAGCCAACAAACGAATAGCATAAGCTAAGGCAGCGTTCTCAGCTATTCTAGCTCTACGCCTGAAATAAAATAAATATGCACTCCATTTTAAACGAAACCCAAATACTATTCACACATATTCATTGAATCATAATATTCCATTTGTCACATAAATTGGTTCAAAAGGGTACCTTGAGATTGCACCCCCTTGTCCCAAGCAAAACCACACAATATAATCACGATTCATACGCAGGATTAAATGAATTTAAGAAAGAAAAAATTCCCATCCCGCGACACTCTTATTAAGTTTGATTATAGACAAAAAGATTTCCCCAAAAAGTATATGATTACAAAAATTAAACTTGTTCTTGCTCACAAATAAAAGTGAAATGAAGCTTTTGAAAATAAAATATCAACTTCTTATTATAACTTATATAAAGGTATCAATCCCAAATAAAGACTTTGTAGCACTAGCTACTTATTAAAATTAATCATCCAAACCAAACTATAATGAGGTTACGTTCTAATAAATATTATCAATGGCAAATGCCTTATTCATGCAGACTCCACCCTAACAAAAATAATCCTCAAGGTATCACATTACTGTTCTTATCTATCTTCTCATTATAATTATTAACATCAAAATCAAGGTCATTTTTGTCATTTGAGTCTTCAATAATAATTGACTTGTAGAGCGGATTTGGATTTCTAGTAGCTCTCTTCCCAGCATTTGGATCTTCAGGTGGTGGTTGTAACCATTCAAGCTCATCCTCATCTGGAAATTCAATAAGAGTATAATCATGGAACATTCTTTGGTAGGTTTTAATCTTATGCTTCTTATTCTTTGCTGTTTTAAACTCATGTAAATACTGGTAGTCTTCCTTGTCTGGATTGTTGGCGCCATAATCTTTTCAAACCTTTCCACAGTATCGTCACTTCGAGTATCACTCTCATCCTCAGACACAACAATGGGGTTGTTCCTAATATCATTACTCACGCTTTCAGACGTGATTACTGAGTCGCTCATCCTTTTTCTACGTTAACCCAACACAACAAACATTCAAAAAGCATAACACAAGCACATCATAAAAATAAATCAATTAGAACATAATTATAACATGTTAAATAAATAAGAAAATAACACTTCATGTGATAATTAAATGCAAGAAAAAAAAATATGTATGATGTATGCATGCATTCCCTTCTTAAGTCTACCCAAAACTCACCAAGTAGACAAAATAAATTTCAAATTTGTTTTAAATAAAATGGTTTAAAACATACTTAGTTTCAAATGAAAAAAAAAATTGTCATTAAAATTCAAAATTTAAATAATTGAATAGGCGCCTAAGTCATACTAAGCTAATTGGCTTTAGTGGTAATTAAATCTAACCTAAGCTCCCAGATACCACTTTGTAACACCCCAATAATTCTCTCTTAAAAACCTGTGAGAAACCTGTATATAACCTGAACAATTTCAAGAGAATTACTAGTGTGCTACCGCCACGTGTTCAAACGTTAAGGCTATCTCAGAAATTTACAGCGGAAAACCAAAACAGTTTTAAATAAACCTCAAAACAAAGGAGTTAAATCAAAACAAGTATTACAAGTTGGAACCATTAAGGCCCTTATTCAAAACCCAATAAAAGTAGTAAGTGATTAAATTCAGTGTTCAAATAAATTCAAACACAAAAGAATTAGTGCAACTAAAATCGAATTAAAATAAATTCAAACTTGCAAAAGAATTAATATGCAAACAACCAACTCTCTACTCAAGATCCTACAACCCTAATGAATGCTGCATGTGTAAGAACCTGTGGTTATTCTGCTCCCCAATATTACAAGCGTAAAAATTGGATCGTCACAGAGTCATTGAAAGGCGAAGGCCATGACCAAACAAAGTCACACACAAAAGCACGCAGTCAGCAACGCTGAGTACATACAAGCTGCGAAAACAAATTAAGAAAATACCTAACATGCTACTAATATTCAAGCACAAGCATCATTAAATATAGACTCAATTCATGACTCGATTATTAAATTTGTTAAGACCTCACTAATTAATATTAACTGACTCATTTATTTATTTCATTAGATTTAGCAATAGACAAGGTTGTCCAACCCATGTCCCATTTGGAACATCAATAAAGAAAAACCTCATGCCTCCTTTCGGAAACATCAATTAATAAACATCCAATGACCACGGGCGCGACTCCGTGACCGTAGTTAGTATGAGATCTCACCTAACTCCTAGTTTTAAAAAATATTTGAAATAAGAGACTCGTAGATCAGACGGCCTCGAGAAAAGTACACGGCTAATACCCCATGTACCCCAACCCCTGATTGTCATTACTCCAGAAGTGCACCAATCCAGAGTTTTATTGCTCATCCATCTTGCACTTTACGTGATTTACAGGTTTAGACTTGGTGATGACTCATATGCATAACAATACAATCAATCCAAAAAGCAATTCAATCAAACATGGCAAATTCTCAATTTAGATTCTTGATTTATTAGTGACAAACAACATTTATTAATTATTCCATTACTACCTCGGTGTATAAACACCTTGAGTGCATAAGGCACCCCAAAACCTTAACCTCGTCTTACAAGACTTGAATTTCTCCTTTACTCATCCTGTTTACATAATCATGAACGAGTAATAATTTGATCTTTACACCAATCACATACCTTTGCCTTTAAGCGCACCTTGCATAATTAAAGCACAAATAATACTTGCATTATAAACTAGTGCACATCATTTGAAATTCACAATGTATAACCAGACAATTTAACCCAGTCAATCCTATACATGATACTAAGTTCTCGATCCGTCCTTAAACATGCACCTACAAGCAAGGTTTCGTATCTTGTACGTACCTTGTGTAAACAATCCGGCTGGCCACTTTAAAACTAGAAGTCGCCTTCTACAAAGTCCTCTCCTAAACCAAACAATTAGAAATAAATCAATACCAAAGCAATTAAAATTACTGCAATACTAAACTACTTTAAAACCTCTTAAATCACCAAAATAAAGCCTTTAAATTGTCCCCAAAAATCAAAGTTAGTAATATAACATCCCAACTTTAAGTTTATATGTAAGAATTATGAAAATATAGTGTTTTATATCAAATTACAGCAACTTTAAAGTGGGTAAATAAATCTGGAAATTTGTTTTAAATATATAAAATAACCCCATAAGCATAATTACTTGAATTAGTCATTATATAGCAAGTTAGTGTGTTAAAAACCCAAGAATATATCAATTCAATGCAACTAGAGGCTTCAAAATAAAAGGTATGAAATCTGAAAATTATTTTTAAAGTTAGATTATAAAGTTCAAACCTTTTTCAATCACAAAATACTCACAATAATTATTTTATAGGTTTAGAAGCATAAAAACATGAAATTAACACTACTTGTTCATAAAAATTGAAACTTTAATAAATCTGAAAATTTATTTATGATTAAGATAATTATACTTTAATATAATTTAAACATAGTATGATTAGATAGTTTGATTAACACGTTATCAAGCCCTAAAACATGAAAAATCAATGCTTTAAACCCTAAAATATACAAAATACATAATCTGAAATTTTATTTAATAATTTAGACATACAAAACCCATAAATTTATAATCTTTTGTAATTTATACATACTATTAAAGCCTAATAACAATAATTTATAGTTGAAATCAAATAAAAATTGAATCTTTAAATCAAAATAACAAGAAATAAAGAAAAGAGAAATAAGAGGAAAGAGAAGAGAGGAGAGGCGAAATGCAGTAGTCGGCTGGGACTGGGCGGCGCGGCGGTCAGACGGGCGGCGGTCAGGCGGGCGCGGCGGCAGGGGCGGCGGCAGCTGAAGCTTCGGGTTTTTTTTTTCTTCTTCTTCTTGTTAGCTGCTCGTGAATGAAGGAGAAGGAAGGGAGTGAAAGCTCCTCTTTTTTTTTTCACGTGAGAGAGAAAAGAAGGGTAAGGGTTTTTTTGAGGGTTTTATTTGGGCTTTGGGTTTCCTAATTAGATTAGGAGTAATATTTGGGTTTTTGGCTATAATGTTTAAATTGTTTGTAAATTAGTAAAAACATGTTAGTTTACTTAAATCTTTTCATAAAAAATTAACTTATTTAATGAAACTGACATAAAAATATTTATAAGAATAATATATAAATATATTATAATTAAGTTAAAAAAAATATGGGGGATTACACTTTATCTGCCTTTTTTCTTTAATCTGTGTATGACCACATGATTGACTTTGAGTGCTGCACCATAGCTTCTGTTTGTGGTCCTCTTGTAAAGTGGCACAAACATAAGCCACTCATCAGAGTATTCCTTAGGCTTGGGACCAGTCTTTCCTAATGATGTGTCTACTTTATATAGTATTTTACCCCCGTCCCTTGGTCATAATTAGTAGTGTTTCTGGCTCTTTAGAGCCACTTTTATTACTAATTGGTGTTTTCTAGTGTTTTCGTAGATTTGGTTGACTTTTGCAGGGATTTACACTTTTGGAGTATTTTCCCGAGATATTTTGGAGCAATCACGAACATTGGAGAAGCACGACCAGATTTTATAGCCCAGGGCCGGTTATAGCCATCAAACCGGTGATTAAGGGCTCGGTATAGGTGATATCGGGGCATTTGGACCGAGTGTTAAAGACCGGAAGAGAAAACCCAGATTGGCCCGAAGAATTGGAGCCCAATCGTAGTCCAAATAGTGGCCCAAGAGAGCCGCCCGGCCAAAGAGGCTGGCGCCCGGAGGCGCGCTCGGTCGGGCGGGAGAAGCTAAGGTTGGCGCCCAGTGACGCGCCCGGCCGGGCGCGAGATTCAACCTGAAGAGCAAAAAGGCGCGCCCGATCGGGTGCGTTGTTAGGAGACGATTAGCGTCGTTTTAGTTTGTTTTAGTTTAGGATTTGTACGGAGTATAAATACTCTTCCGTAATACGTTTTTAGGATCTCTCTATCTCTCTCTCTCTTTTACTCTTTCTTTACCCTCTTAATTGTTTTCTTAGATTTTCTTTCTCTTAAACCTTTGTTCTTAATTTACTCTTAATTCCAGATTTATTTTGGTAACGATTTCTCATCTCTTAATCTTAGTTGTTTATTTTATTCCTTTAATCATGTCTTGCTTTATTGCTTTGATTAGATTAGTTTCTATTATGTGTGAGTAGTTTTCTTTCTAGGGTTTATGGGGATCCATAAATTATATGAAGGGGTAATTTATTGTTGTTAATTATCAATGCTAGATTAATTTCCTATTGATTAATTTAATGCTCTGTGACTAGATTAGGCCTGATCTTTTATGCATGAGTTTGACAATATTGATTCGAGATTCGACAGATGAGAATTGATGTTTAGGTCTAGTTTCAATAGGCAATTTAATTTATAAATGGTTAGGTCGAGATTCGAAAGATGAGATTTAATACCGGTAAATTAATTGTGTGATTATAATACGTAGCGAAAGCCCTTTATAATCTGATTAATATATGCATTGATGAATGATTATCAAGTCATTATTGGATGATAAAGACAATGACTACCTCCATGTTCGTTCTATTAATTCTAAATTTTTAACTGAGGTAGTAGAAGGTTGTGGTGTATTTTCATCTCTCTCTTTTGATTTTTCTTTCTACCTTGAGTTCTCTTTATGTGCTCCTAACTTTTTCTTTGTAGGGATAAATGTGCTTGCTATTAAGCCCTATATAGTGCTTAATGAAATGTTTGCAGGAGCGTTTGATAAGTTACTCAAGGCGTTGAATTCTTTTGATTGAGAGAAGGAGTGTGGTTGAGCGGGACCTTGATAAACTAGCGCTTTGCGGGAGGCAACCCGTACCTTTTTTGCTTTTTAGTTTAGGTTTTTTTTTTTCCTCTTATTTTTATGTGTGTGTTTTATTTTATTTTTTTTATTTTTCTCTTTTAGAGAGGTAAGGAGAGTGTAACTTATGCTTGTGGGAGTTTACTTTTGTGCAGATTTTGAGCTAGAGAAGGCTTCAATCACGCTGGAACTGCACTCGTATTCGATCGGGCAGAGCTCGCCCGATCGGGCGCGCGTACGCGTCAGCAAAATTTATCAACTTCGACATGCCATAACTTTTGCGTTTCTTATTCGATTCTTGCGCGTGACCTGTTGTTGGAAAGCTCTTCAAGTCTAGTTTCCAATGCTTTTAGAATCACTGTATTATAATTTGTATATCAAAAGTTATGATCAGAATAGTGCACCTGACTCAAATTTGAACTTTTTCCCACTAACACCTTGTTTCTTTCTTGCCCAATTTTGTTCCAAAGAGATGCACTGCAATCCTCGAGGCTTTGGTGACATTGATGTGGTGATGATGAGGAGTATTCACCTTGACTACTAGCTTCCCTTTAAGATAATGAGGACATTGTCTAATTTAGCTTGGGGGGAGGTTCTCGTGTGCGCTTAGTATATCTTTCACCCTCTCTCTTTTTATTTTATTTTATTTTATTTTTATTTATTTATTTTTCTTTTGGTGTGCTTAGTAGATTTTATTGCTTTCTTAGGTTAGTTTTATTGCTTTCAAAAATAAAATAAAAAATTCAAAAATACATTCCAATGAATCATGCTTCCATGTGCCCTTTTTTTTGAAATTTTTCGAAATTGTTTTGATTCTTGGTATTAGATGATAAGTATTGTGGATTAGTTGATCATGATTTGATGTTCGATTACCTTGGAACCTTAACATGCGTTAATTTTGTCCAACTACTTGTGAATATAGTGCTTGACTAGTTGATTTGATTAGGAATGTATGTTAGTTCCTGGTATGTCAATAAATTTGAGTATTGGTTTGCAACTATTAGTAATATTTATATGATTCATTAATATGCACATTGAGGAGGACGAAGGCGTTCATTCTTTTAGGTAGCCTCCAGATGATTGTAGATACATTTGTTCCCTTCTTGCTACCCATGTTGTTGCCTTGACTTTTTGTTGTTTATTAGCCACATTACAAGCCCATTTTGCCCCATTGGTTACTAGTCCCAAGCTTTGCTTGGGGGAGCTATTAGTGAGTGAGGTGAGGGAGTTTGTAGTGTGCTTATTATTTGCACAATTTGGGTGGGTTTTGAGAAGTTATTTTATTCTTGATCATGTTTATTTTTTATGAGTTTGAGAGTTATATTTTCTTGAAAAAAAATAAAGCATGATGTTATGGAAAAAAAAAGAGAAGTTCAAGAAAGGAAAAAAAATGTGAAAAATTAAGTGAACTCCAATAGAAAATTCAAAAGAAAAAGAAAAAAAAAAGTGCTCAAATGTTCTAGTTGGAGGTTGATTCAAAAGAAAAAAATAAAGCTTCAATGAAAAATTCAAGTTTGGAAATAAAGTTTGTTTATTCACTCCACTTCTTCATTATTATATTTTTATGAGTGAAATTGTAAGTGTTGGGATTGTTTGATATGATTGAAGTATATTTGGTTGATGTTAGAGTTGGTTATGTAGGAGATGTTGATCTTTATTTATTTTGATCATGGGTTTTATTAGGATTTGCTCCCTTAAGCATAGCTTTTCTCTCACAGTGATTCCTACCTTTTATACTAGCCTTACATTACAAGCTTTAAAGACCTTCCGACCTTTGTGCATAGAATTGTATGAATGTGAAAGTGTTGTTTATCAATGCAAGTTATGATTTGACATATTTCGAGTCGACTAGTAGGTTGAGCGTTCATTGTTTTATACACACGAGAGTGTGAGTTGGGAGGGCATTGTTCACATAAAGGGGTTGGATGGAGAGCGATCGAGTACATCTTTTACTCGCCACATAAATGAGAGTTGAGTGTGTGAGCACTAGTCTTGAATTCTATATGCTCTTGTGGTTTGCTCTGTTTGACAATTGTTAGGAAGGAAAGGTAATTAGATGGATTTGATTGGTTTATTTTGAAGCATGTTTATTTGATTTACCCAGAATCGTTTGTGCTTGATTTTTAATTTTTGAGGTGAAGCGTATTTATTGATTCATTGATGAGATCTTTGCTTAGGGACAAGCAAAGGTTTGGCTTGGGGGAGTTTGATGTGTCTATTTTATATAGTATTTTACCCCCGTCCCTTGGTCATAATTAGTAGTGTTTCTGGCTCTTTAGAGCCACTTTTATTACTAATTGGTGTTTTCTAGTGTTTTCGTAGATTTGGTTGACTTTTGCAGGAATTTACACTTTTGGAGTATTTTCCCGAGATATTTTGGAGCAATCACGAACATTGGAGAAGCACGACCAGATTTTATAGTCCAAGACCGGTTAGAGCCATCGAACCAGTGATTAAGGGCTCGATATAGGTGATACCGGGGCATTTGGACCGAGTATTAAAGACCGGAAGAGGAAACCCAGATTGGCCCGAAGAATTGGAGCCCAATCGTAGTCCAAAAAGTGGCCCAAGAGAGCCGCCCGGCCAAAGAGGCTGGCGCCCGGAGGCGCGCCCGACAGGGTGGAAGAAGCTAAGGTCGGCGCCCGGTGACGCGCTCGGCCGGGCGCGAGATTCAACCTGATGAGCAAAAAGGCACTCCCGATCGGGCGGTGCCTCGCCCGATCGGGCGCGTGTAATTGTTAGGAGACGATTATCGTCGTTTTAGTTTGTTTTAGTTTAGGATTTGTACGGAGTATAAATACTCTTCCGTAATACGTTTTTAGGATCTCTCTATCTCTATCTCTCTATCTCTCTTTTACTCTTGCTTTACCCTCTTAATTGTTTTCTTAGATTTTCTTTCTCTTAAACCTTTGTTCTTAATCTACTCTTAATTCCAGATTTATTTTGGTAACGATTGCTCTTCTCGTAATCTTAGTTGTTTATTTTATTCCTTTAATCATGTCTTGCTTTATTGCTTTGATTAGATTAGTTTCTATTATGTGTGAGTAGTTTTCTTTCTAGGGTTTATGGGGATCCATAAATTATATGAAGGGGTAATTTATTGTTGTTAATTATCAATGCTAGATTAATTTCCTATTGATTGATTTAATGCTCTGTGACTAGATTAGGCCTGATCTTTTATGCATGAGTTTGAAAATATTGATTCGAGATTCGACAGATGAGAATTGATGTTTAGGTCTAGTTTCAATAGGCAATTTAATTTATAAATGGTTAGGTCGAGATTCGAAAGATGAGATTTAATACTGGTAAATTAATTGTGTGATTATAATACGTAGCGAAAGCCCTTTATAATCTGATTAATATATGCATTGATGAATGATTATTATATTCTACCCTGGAATATTATTTATTGGTGAACCTATGCCCTAGATCCTTTTATATATTATTTTCTCCTTATTCTTGATCTCCGTAGTTTAGTTTATTATTCAATTATAAATATTGGTTACTTCATAATCTAGATTATATTAGTTAATTAGGAATAGAAAGATCTGTTTCTCTGTGGATTCGACCCTACTTCCCTATCTACATTAGTTAGAGGATTTAGGAATTACTTTTGATTTGAGGATACGACTTTACCCTGTCACCTAACTTCTTGCTCCTGACATCTACTACATCACCTAATTGAATGTGTTTCTTTATTTTTTGGAACCATCTGCCTGTTGTTGATCTATGTACTCCATGTTTTCTTGCCAAAGAGGACAGCATGCCACGTGGAAGAGAGTCTCCTTCCATGTGTAGCATGATATCATCTACTATTTGCCTCTTTTCATTGATGTTAAGTTCTCTGTTCTACCTTGCATTCTGATCCTCTTAATTGTGACCCTCTGCCTTTGCATCTGATTCCCTTGTTTATGTGGACTCTGTCTCTTGCTGAGTACTTGCTTCACTGCTGCCTAAAATTGTTGTTGTACTGTTGGATTCATGACCCCATTCTGTACTATCTTGCATTTCTCTGTCCTACTCCATGAGCAGTTGGCTGATGTTGTAAAAGTCATCAAATTCTTCTTCCATGAGTCCCTTTTTTTTTGCAGATCTGTTGGTAGGTGATGAAGTGGAGTTGTTCTGCCTTTTCTTGGGAGCTTACAATGGAGCCTAATTCTGTACAAAAGACTAATGCTGCTACTAACACATCAATTAAGAATTAGGGCTAATTTTAGTGGCTGACTGTTTTTGTAATTTGCAAACAATGACAACTTTTGGTCTGTAATTAAACTTTGAATTATGCTTTCCCTCCCCCCCACCCCCAACCCAAATCCGAAACAGTGTTTATGTTCAATGGGAAATGCATGGAACAGGTAATCCTCCTTTATATAAGGGGCTTTTGGTATTGAAATTAGGAAAGTCTAAAAAATTTGAAAGTGTTTTCAATTCATTTCAAATTTTTCATGAAAAATTTGGAGGGAAATTAATTGGAGGGGACAAAAAACCCCTCCAATTTGCTGCCAACCAAAAAGAGAGGGAAAAAGGTAAGGAAAAAATAAAAGGAGTCACATGGGTCTCCTTAGAAATAGGGACCACATAATTTCCCTCTCTTTTTAACTCATCTAATTACATACCCTTCCTATTTAATACACCCCCTTAAAACTTTCGCCTAGGAGTCCGCAATTCCTCCCTTTGTTGCGAGTATTTCGTAACGGATGGAGTATAACATGATACAAATTTCATACATTGTTTGACAATCGATTGTTGGTTGTTGATTGGTTAACAAGGGTTAAACTTGAGTTGATCATTTGAGTCGTAGGTTAGCATTAGGCATTTATAATATGATTTGGTTGTTCCATATTCATAAGCAAAAACCGAGTAAAGCACAAATACGGTCCCTGAACTTTTGTATTTGTGCACTTTTAATCCCTCAACTTTCAATTGTGCATTTTTGGTCCCTCAACCACCATATTTGGTGTTTCTGACAAAAAAGTTGAGGGACCTTGCCTAGTCAGCAAAAGTTTAGGGACCTTGAGTTATTTTTTTTTTCTTTTTTTTTCAGCTATTGATATTAAATATTTATTACTTACTTTGACTAAAATGAGAAAGAAAACTTTAATTAGTAACCTATTAAACACCACCAGCACCCACCTTGTACCACCACTCTTTCACCACCATTTAGATCCAAAACTCCTCCACAACCACCAAAAACCCACCTGACCAACTCGCACCACCAGCAACACCCCACCCAGTAACCACCCTCCCACAGTCTAACCACCACCGAGATCTGAAACCCCACATCACTACCCCTAAGATCGAAACCCACCTCATCACACCACTTGAAACCCCACGTCACCATCCACCAGGCCACCAACGAACCGAAACCCCCATATCACTAACCACTATTAACAAACAAAAACCCCACATCACCAGTCACCAGCACCACCAACGAACCAAATCCCAAACTCATCACCACCACTTAGATATGAAACCCACCATATCATCGCAAAGATCAGAAACGCACAACCACCAATGCCTCACCCATATTGGTAAAAAAAATCATCAAACCCTACCCAAATTGCGAATCGAAAACCTTGAAAAGGAAAAATGAGGCAGCAACTTTTAAAAGGGGAAAAGGAGGTGGCGACGAACAGACAAGGTGGAAGGGGGCGACTATGATGAGAACGGACGCGAATCGATCGAGTAGTGGTGGTTGTGATAGAAGAGGGAGCCATTGTCGAAGCTTGGCTAAATTTTTTTATGGGTGGCCAGGTGGGAGCCATTGTCGAAGGAGATGAGGGAGTTATAAGCCATGAGACTAGGGGAGAAGGGAGGAGAGAGAAAATTGGAAGGGGGGTTAGGGTTAGGGAATAGGGGGAGAGAGAGAGAGGAAGCCATGAAAAGATAGATAAAGATAAAAAAAAAATTCAATCAAAAGAACAAAAGATTTTTAATTGGTTTTAATATTGAAGAACAACATTGTTTTTAATTTAATTACTTTAGATTTCTAATTAATGATTGAGTTTTGGTTATATTGATTCAATGTGGCTAATTTCAGTCCTAAACTTTTTTTCATCATCACATTAGCCACCTCACATATAAAGATTCTTATTAAATAGATAAAATCTGACAAAAGAAATAAAAAAAATAATATTATTGTTGACTCAAGGTCCCTAAACTTTTGCTGACTAGGCAAGGTCCCTCAACTTTTTTGTCAGAAACACCAAATATGGTGGTTGAGGGACCAAAATTGCACAATTGAAAGTTGAGGAACTAAAAGTGCACAAACACGAAAGTTTAGGGACCGTATTTGTGCTTTACTCAGCAAAAGCCACATCAAAAAGGTGAAGGTGAAGGTAAAGGTAAATGGAAAAAAAATACGTAGTATAGTATATTGAGTACATATAAGTTTACCATTTTGGCTTAAAATTACCTTGTACTTCAAAGTTAGAAAAACTATTGTATTTTTCTTAAACACAATCTTATTATTTGAACATTGAACACATGATTAAGACAAAAGTCAGTCCATATTGGCTAAGGATTAATTTACCTGTATTATTCATAAAATTCAAAGCAAACACACACTTTCATTTCCCACGTCACCTCCTCCCTCTTTGAAGATGGCATGGCATCACAAGATGTTATATCCTCAATAATATAGTTTAAATTATCATAGAAACTCGACCCACAACCTTTTAGTTGAATGCAAATGACAACAATTAATTTATACAATAATATTTTATTGCTAGTTTAAGAATACTCATATTTTATATCTTAAATCTAAAAAAAATAAAATCAAATCACATAATTTTAATTAGAGGGATATAATATTTTTCATTTGGATAACAAATGAACAAGAGAATTAGAGAGGAGAGAAGTGGAGGGATACAACTGTAAGAAAATTACCCTTTCCGAGACTCCAACTATGGAGAGATTTAAATGGAAAACTCATCAATTTTCCCCTTTCTTTATCCAAACACACTGTTAATATAGATTCAAGATACAGACTTCAGTCATTTATCGGTTCTAATTTGCTGGCAACTGATAACCTCCGCAGAGCTTTGTAGGTCCAACTAACCAAAATTAAGTATGAATATATAATTATCTAGATTATTTCTGCTGGTAATCAAATATCGGACAGAGAAGAAAACACAGCCATGTTGTGTGTGTGTGTGTGTACGAGAGAGAGAGAGAGAGAGAGAGAGAGAGAGAGAGAGAGAGAGAGAGAGAGAGAGAGAGAGAGAGAGAGAGAGAGAGCTTGATCATCATATAATCAAAATTGCATACATTACCCTGGTGAAATATACTCCAACCTACCCTAAACAAGATACAATCTTTGTAATAAACTCATGCTATAACGAATCTATACATTAAATCGGACCAAAGGACCCAACAAAACTCTTAAGTAGAGCTGACTCTGCCCAATTTTGATGCTTCTAAAATTTGGCCAGAGCAAATGGCATATCGAGATGGCATGGATATTTCGAGATCACACTTTTGTGTATCTAGCAAGTTAGTCATACAGGGACTTCGCAGAATGAACTCTCACTCTCTTTGTTTCAAGCTTTGTAGCCTTTTCTGAGTGCTTCTCATCCTTTGCAATCGCTTTTGCAATAGCTTTTTTCTTTCTTAGATTCTTTGACCTCTTCATTTGTACCCCCTTCTTTACCTTCCTGTAATAAGGATAACAAAGATCAAAAGATGTTAAAGTTAGGTCCTAGCAATGATATCTAAATACTGAAAGACAAGATGCTAGCCACACGAATACATGTAACAATCTTTTTCTCTCTCTCTCTCTCTCTTTTTTTTTTTTTTTTTTTTTTTTTTTGGTTCCTAAATATAATATCTTCTCTCCATTTTGCACTGTCTTACTTTATCCTACGTGAGTCTAAAGAGTAAAGACTAAAGAGTATGCGGTATGATAATAGTGATATAGGATGCATTTGGTACACACAATTCCTAAAGATATTCTTAAATCATCAACTTTATACAAAGTTTCGCAATTCCAAAGGATACTAATTTTTGTTTACCAAAGCAACTATGTCAAGCAAATACGCCATTCCTAAAGATTCAGCTCAATAGTCATATATAATGATACATACAACATCTAAAGTCGTATACAAAAATGGTCTCATAATTCAAGGCTTGTTGTAAGCCTACTTCTCTAGTTCCCCTGTTTCAGGAGCATTCCTAAGTTCTAAGGGATAGTAGATAGTAACTTTGTGATTGTTTATTGGAAGAAAAAAAGTCACTATCCTAAATCATTAGCTACTTCCTATGTTTCTATAACATTGCAACGTTTGTACTTTCAATAATATTCACACACTCTTCTTTAACCAAATATAGTGATTTGTACACAAGGGAAAATGTAGTCATGTAAAGTCTTGATAACTTAATCTCAATCCTCAGTATACGGTTTCACAACATCAGCTTTTTATAATCATTTACGTTTTTAATTAATTATATTTAAGGTTTAAAATGCTCTTTAGGAAACGTAATCCTCCCCCATGATGCAATATTAAAAGAACGGAGTAAGTAGACATTCAATCATGCAATTTCTAAAGATGCACCTGATTGAAAAGTTAATAAATTACTTCATGCTTGAAGTCCAGTGATTTAGTTCAGAAATCCTAGGTATTAGTTGCAATTCCTTAAGACACAACTTGAATCTCTAAAGCATCTCACTTAATTGGAAAATTAATAAACACGTCACATTTATTGTCATGCAATTATTAAAGGAATCAAACAAAATAAATCAGATTAAATCAAATAAGAAAAATAACAAGTCTAAGCTAACAGCTTGACGATTTAAAAACGGAAACACAAAATTTCCACTCCTTAGCTTAGCTTGTTCATTTACTAAGTACATGAAAAACCTCTAAACATATTATATTAATTTATTTAAAATACCTCCACGTCAAGCACTTAATTGTTTTCCCAGTCAACATTACGATGTGATTTTTTTTTTATTATTTAAAAAAAAAATTAAGAAAGATCACTGCTCTTCTATTATAGAGGCGAAGTCTGATGACAAGTGCCAAGAAGAGTACAAGGAAATTGATCATAAAATAACAGGGGGATTCTTGAAGTCTTATTTCAAATCTTTAAATTGTAAGAAGGAATTCAAGGAAATAGGTCTCAAAATGACAAGGTTCTATCAAAGTGACCAAACAAAGGAAATCGGAGTACATATATTCAAGATTATCAAACATCAGAGTGATCACTCGTAACAAAACTGCCCCATACAGATATAAAAAACGCACATCAGTCATATTTATCTCTAAACCTCACTCGGAATATGGGAAAACTAGCTTCAATATGTATCCAAATCCAATAGCCATATGCATGCCAATGCACAATACAAAATTCTTTCATTATATATTGTTCCTGCTTTTCTTTCAGTATTTTTAAATGTTATTCCTGTTTAGAACCTTTATCATTATAAGGTCCATAATTATTCACCAACCCCAAATATTACACCTAATGGATTCTGCTTACACACAAACTATGTCTACCAGTTGTTTAACAGTATTCATTAATTATCCTCAAATGCTCCAGTAGGTAATACAAACCCCCCCATTAACTCCTCTCACCCACTTTTTAAAATATTATGTACCCCCCTTTTCCTTGGTTTGTCCCCATATTCTAAGTAGGAATGACAAAATGAAACGGCAAGAGTACAATATAGTTGGCCATTTGGACCTAGAAAGTCCTTTAAGCAAGTATCTCCCATACATTTGATAATGAACTACTTATCAACCTAAATACAATAGTCACGTAAACTATTATGGGATATCCGACAGACATTAACACCTTCTCTCAATCCCAAAACAGGAGTAGCTATGATCAAATTGCCAAGACAACCCCACTTACAACAGAGAAGTGAGCTTTAAAATTACACAACTTTCACAATTCACAAAAGACATTGGTTTAATAGTCGCTAAATCCTAAAATTAAAATTAGTCCATCCGCGGAAAATTCAATTAATCAACGATACTCCAATCAAACCTTAAATTCATTGCTACCAATACAATTTACAGGCTTTTTTCACCTAAAGTATCAATTTCTACTACTCTGATTCAATAATTTCAACCTAGTACTGCATAGTTCACATGAAATCGTGATTATGTAAGCAGAAATATTCAACAATTTTGACATATAAAAATATTAAAAATAAAATAAAAATTGAACCTGGTAAGAGAATTGGCTGCTGACTCCGAAGTATCCATTGCTGCCAAAAATTAAAATCCAAATTAAATGATTAATTAATTAATGATTTACAAACCCAAATAAATTACAGAGTACTGTAAAATTAAGCTGAGTTCCAAATAAAAAAAATTTAAAAAAAAAAAGATGAAAGATGAACCTTGAGGCAAATCGGTAACGGTGACCTCGGAGGTATCCATAGGAGCATTATCGGAATTCTTCTTCTTGTTTCTGTTCTTCGCCATTGTTGTCTGCTTTGCGAAATTGGGGAGAAAATTGAAGAAGGCAAAACCCTAAAAGAGAAGAAATCGAAGATTTTAAAAGAGGGTTTTTGATTAAGTTTGTAAGGCGGGTATTGGGCGGGTAGTAATTTGAATATGGGCATTTATTTTGGTTTCTTGTTAGTCTGGGCTTATGCATAATACTCAATTTTAGGTCCATTTATTTCTGCCAAGGATCCAACTTGAACCGAATCCAAATACCTAAACATAAGTTCATAACGAAAAAACATTTTTGTGTGATTCATATGAATATATGATCATGAATCATATGATACATTCACTCCCAATATTAGTAATTAAACCACATGTAATGTAAGTCATTGTTTAATGAGAAGAAAAATAATTATTTCGTACAACGTAGGTGCAAAAAATAACGCAAATTAATAAATACAACCTAGCACGATTGGGTTACTCTTGCTGACGTATTAAGTCAACTGGCTCTTTTATCAAGTGGGTAATGTTTGGAATTGTCCAACAATTGATCTTAATATCATGTTATGTCAAACCCATGCCAATCTTTCTTAAATGGTGTTCTTGCACGACCCCACCTATATATTGTGTTGTGACAGGTTGTGCTATGCTAGTGAACCTCCTTAATGAATTATAAAGTAGCAAGCATTTGGTCATGCCCATGTTAGGCTCTTGCCAAATTTTGAGATTGATATCCATTAGTCCATACATTACCCATAACCCATAACCCATTGCATTGACATGTCTCTTGTGCTAGTCGGGTTGATGACAAAATTGCGTAGTATATGTCTAGCCATTTCGTGTTGGTCGGATTGATCTTCATGCCTGCAACTCTACAAGGTCTATTTCCAATTTTATTAATGAAATATTCCAATGTCTTTTCATTTGCAATGTATTATTATAGTGACGTAATCTGATCCTAACCCCTTATGATTGAAGGTTTATCATACTTTCAACTAACTACCCTATATAGGATTGTGTGTATAAATATTTCCATGATTCCGTCCCCTCTCTAACCAATTACAAATTAGATCTTACCAAAGTTTAATTTCCTCTTGAAATACGTGACAATAATTTTCAAATATCTCAATCACGGAGCATGACTTTAAGACAATGAGTGATTAACTAAACTAATTGGTGAATATATGAATGAAATCAGCCATGCAAATCCAAGTATCCAACAACAAATAAGATCTAGGCAAAAAAAACTTTGGCATAAAACATTCCATCATGGATACGCACGTAGAAATCTTTCCAAAAGGAGAAGTACATTTTAGGATAGACAAAATTTAGAGGGGTCAAATGCTCATGGTTTGTCTTGCTTTTTCCAAACGAAATAAAGCTTGATTTTACTGCAAAATTTAGTACTATATGCATGTCTATTGCACGCATCTATACTCTACCATTTGCTAGATCCATCTAAGAAGTTCAAGTGAGCCTACGTGGGTACCATGATTGATTATTATCATAAGTAGTCACAACTAGCTTAGTAATATTATTATTATTATTATAGGAATGTTTAATTAGTCTTTAATCTCTCAATTTGGTACCTTTAATTTCATTTATTTATATACTTCTCCCTCTTTTTTGAAATATTAAAATAGGGAAGAAGAGATAATTATGTTAAGTGGTGTAAAGGAACCTTAGCTTACTTTTGATTAATAACATCTTCAGGAGCCCATAACTCGAAAATTTTGAAAGACCATTTAAACTATTCTTTTCCTAGCTATATTTCCCTTGATTAAGGAAAAATAAGTTTAGTTAAGTCAGTTAATAAATCCAAATTATAAAACGTAATTCTGAATTTCAACCATAAGTTTTGAGGACCACTAAGTTTGAATGAGTTCAGTCTAAGGTCAAACTTGGCTTATTTTCATAAAATAACCAAATATATGTTTGAACACTATTAGACTTTGTTTATTTTGTTAACTTTATTCTCACTTATATTTAAGAAATTAAGTAAGTATAAGGACTATCAGATCCAAAAAAAAAAACAAAATAACTTAGGAAGTTCTTATATAGATTAATAATTAAGGAATGCCAAAATTCAATTTACAAAATAAAATAATTTTAGTATGAAGTAATTTTAGATAGATGGAGTATGATAAAATGTCGCAATTCGTATATTAATCCAATTGATGTGGATAATTAAGTTGGATAACGATACTCCATTGAGTGTCCCTAGCATTCTAATCAAACTAGCAACAAACTTCACTAACTAGCAATCAGCAATAGATAAAAAGCAGATTTGAATAGAAAAAAAAGACAAGTAAAAGGGTTTTGGTAATTTTAGGTGGGCTTTATGGCAACTTTAAGTTGACTTATATGCATGTCATTGATTGATTAATTCATTTATATAATTAAATAATGTTGTTAATTAGTTCACTATTTTTTTTTATTTACATTTGAGCTTAGTGCTAAACTGCTAATTGATTGGCTTTAATTAATTTCTGCCTCAACTACCGTACGAGGGGCCATGCACCCGGTTTTTGGGAAGCTTTTTAACGATCTTGGTTGGCTTTATTTGGGTGTTAAATAGTCATTATTCATCAGTCATCACCAACTTTTGTTTTAGTTGAAGACATGCAAGAAATGTTTGAAAAAACTATTTTCATGACTATTAATAAGCTCCATAAGTCCATAACTATCCGTTATATCCAATTTCAAATTTTAAAAAATAAATAATAATAATAATAATAATAATAATAATAATAATAATAATAATAATATATCCTTAATTATCAACTTCTTCTTGCATGATATGATTTATCGAAAAAGGATATCAGACAATACAAATCATGTTGGGGATGAATTTATCAACTTAGAGTAGCATTGAGGTTTCACCGATAGTTTCTATTCAGAACGAAATCATGAGCGAAGCCTAGTTTTTGGCATGATGGATTTTCATTTGCCTAAAGGAATCAAGATGGATTTTGGCATGATGTTGACAGTAGATCCACCATCAACTAAAATACGACTCACTTTTTGTTCACGGATGTACCCTGACACAAACAAGGGTCTATTGTGGGGTTTTGACCCATCAACAAATCATCATCTGTGAACGCCAAGGCTGCGTTGCACGACACACATTTCGTGGCATCTTCCGCAGGTTTTCCAGCATTTTTCACCTTATTGGCATACAACTCTGGGTGTTGAAGTGCAAGAGATAACTGTTGACACATTTCTTTAGGCAAATGAAAAATTTGCCTCCATCCCATGCGTGAAAAAAGAGCATCCAAGACAATAGATATTTTTGGATTTACTATCACCTCGGATTGTTGTACAACTGATTTTGTTGATGTATCATCATCAACTTGTTCCTCCTCACTTTCCACAAAGGAAACCATATTCGCCGTACACCACAGTAAAGTAGTCTTCCGGGAAATATTCCTCCAAAGTTACAGGAGACAATGGCTCTTGCTCAAGCAAATCAATAAGGAGGACCTTTTGCTTGCTGGCCTTTTTTGCTTTCTTTTTACCCTTTGAATGCTTAAATTTCCTCTTCTTTTGTTGCTTTCTTTTGCGATGAAAAGGTTGTGGTTTAGGATTATGCACTTGTTTCCTTGGCCTTCTCCTTGTCAACAATGTCCACCCTTCGTCATCATCTTCATCTCGGGAGTTAACATGTGTTTGGTGTTCAACCTGAGATGAGACTTCGTGTTGAATAGGTTGACTCTCAACAAGTACGATCACAGGCTCCAAACTTCCAAATTGTAAAGTTTGAGCCTAAAATGATGGTTCAATAGCTATCGAGGCATGATTTGATGTCACTGGCTCGTCGACATCTAGCTTGATTGTCCCATCCTTTGCCAATTGCATAATTTTCTCCTTAAGTGTTATACACTTTTCAATCGGATGACTGATCAACCTATGATATGGACAATAATTGGGATCGGATGTCTTGTTCATCTGCTCAGGGCGCTTTGACTCAAACAACTCGATGATTTAGTTTTCTAGCAATTTGTCTAACATGCCAGACAAGTCAGAGTCTAGGAAAGGGTACTTCTTAGCTTGAAGCTCTTTCAAAGTGGGTTTATCTTTCTTGACAAATCTCGAAGATGAACCCTTACTTTCTTCTTTCTTCTTCCCTGAAATTTTGATGGGTGCAGAAGACGTAGTCACAGACAACGTCTCCTTAGTTGAACTTTTGGAGGACTTGTCATTTTTATAATACTCCTTTTTTTCTTTCCTGGCTTCTGAAGCAAGCCCCTTTTTCTTCCTGTTGTAGGTGATCGAGAGTTCCATGTCATGAGCTCTCGTCGCCAACTCTTGAAAAGATCTTGGTTTGATACCCTTTAGGATGTAATATAGTTCCCAACTCATCCCATTAATGCACATTTCTATGGCAGAAGTTTCAGTGAGTCGGTCCTTACATTCCAAACTTAGAGCGCGCCAGCGGTTGATGTAATCAATGACTGGCTCTTCATCCCACTGCGTAGTTTGAGTTAGCTCAGTCATGCTAACGACACGCTCGATCAGTGTTAAAAATCGCCCCAAAAACTCCATTTCCATTTGATCCCAACTGTCAATGGACTCGGCCTCTAAATTAGTGTACCAGTCAAAAGCGGTTCCTTTAAGAGAATGAACGAATTGTTTAACAAGCAAGTCACCTTGGTACCACCATTGCTGCACATCTATATGAAGTGTGAAACATGTTGTTTTGGGTTACCCTTTCCATCAAAGAGTTGAAATTTTGGAGGTTGTCCAAACGGCATTTTCAGCTCATCTATCCTCCTGGTGTAAGGCTTCACATGACGTCGGCTATTATATGAACCTCCCCCTCCAAGTTGGCTCTTGACAGCATTGACTATCATAGCTTGAACTTGTTCAGCAGTGATTAAATTTTGTGCCCCGGTCCATTTGGCTTTAATTCTGCCGATTTAATGCTACCATCTGAGTTGTCATCGCTCTCAGTCTCAATCGTTTTTTTCTCAAGTTTCTTTGTCAAAGCAGCAATTTGTTCATTTTGCTGTTTGATTTGAGCATCTTTTTCCTCCCCATCTTTCTTCAGCTGTTCAAGGGTACTGCTCATTTCAGCCAATTGTTGTTCGACCGTCTTAGTGTGCGTCACCATAACAGCAACAAAAGTAGGTTCAGGTGAACTCACACTAAACTCATTCTCATGTCCTTTATAAGAGTGATCGAAGGATGAGTTTGTATGGATGACAGGCTCCAATGAACCAAACACAAGACTTTCATGTGGTTCATGAGTGGAGTACGTGAGAGACCTCACAAAAGCATCAAGACGAGCGCGACTTTTTAGTGCTTTGGTTGGGATTGACGCGGCACGCAAGCTTCTTGCGGCGGAGTCAACAACAACCTGCTTCATCCCTCTAGTAACGATGCCCTCATCAGTTTGGTTGTTAAGCATTTCAACCAACTCAGCAGCCCTTTGTTGAGCTGTAGCAGAGATCCTTTTGACGACAGGGGTCTTTGAGGCCATTTCAAGTTTTTTTTTTAACGTGCAGAAACAGAGATGAGAGGCAGAGATAGTCCCACCGAGCGTGCCAAAAATTTGTTTACACAAATTTCGAGTCTAAATAAATAAAGATGGGAAATAAAGTAACAAATGAATTTATATTAATATATGAATTTTGGGTACAATCTCTGTATAAAAGTTTATAATAAAATAAACTAAGTCCTCTGATTCCGTTCCGCAGCTTGACGATGATACGTGTGTGACACCTGTAGGTTGACGTTTGATAACGTCGACTTGAGTTTGAATGCAGGGTGACGTTTGATGATGTCAACCTATATTCAAGGGTTTTGTTTGAATACACCTGAATGAGGGCTTTGAAGCTTAGTCCCGTTCAAATGTGTTTGAGTGTATCTGAACAAGTCGACACGAGTTTGATATGCTTGTTGACTTACTTCAGAGATAATTCCGTTTGACTTTTATGAGCTCTTGGAATGATGATTTCTGGATCCCCTTAACTGATGGAGGAATGGTGTATTTATAGGAGATGAGAACCCCTTAAGTGGACTTAGTAGGTTTGGGCCTGACCCATTTTATGACTTAAAAGTCTTTTAACTTGGTCCGTTTAATTTATTTTATAAACCGAATTTTATTTAATTAATTCAGATTATTTATTTAGGTGGGCCAAAATTAATTAAAATGGATCATTCATATGATTTTAACCCAAATTAATTTATTTAATTTAATGTATGACACTCATAAAATTTCCGTGTCTACAAAGGCCTAATAGCCTAAGAGGGCCATGCCCTTGTGGTGTTTTGTCTTACTAGTACGTGCTTCGCTCTACTTGAGCTTATTGAAATGGCATGTATGGATGCATATTAGACCGCCCCTCCTCAATTGCGCTTATTAGACTAGCTTGCTGACCACCCTCTTCATCAGATCATCAAGTCTGGCTTGCTTCGCCCTAAACAAAATATATATCATTTCTTGTGTACAAATAGGTAATTATATTGATCACTACAGTAACGTTATCTACATGTACTATAAAATATAAGAGCACAATTTAATAATTTGTGCTTCGTATATAAAAAAAATAGCTAAATGTGTGAAAGACATAGCACAAATATCATTGTAATTTGAGGCTCAAGCAAGAATTAAGAACGATTTTAATCTAGGTGATGTAGCCTTAACTTAACTCTTGATTAAAAAATGAAATGTGATCCTTAGTATATAATTTGATGAGTAAAACTAGTCAAAATAGTAATGAATTAGCAAAAACATAGATTTGCTTGGGACCAATTAAGATCAAGAATCCTATATAATTCTAGCCGTGAGATGAACTTACAAGTGTAAGACCAAATCAGTGCCGCTCAAGAGCTTCACCATCAATCTATCATCATCTACTTGTACCTTTTTTTTTTTTTTGGTTATTTTTTAGTATTAGTAATAATTTTAAATTATATTAATGGCATAGAAAAAAAGAAGAAATTGTTTCATTCGGCTTCAACATGGGGACGTATAATTGGACACCTCTCTAGATTAGTGAACACCACTAAGTGCATATAACCGTTCAATTTATATGAGGCTTAAAATTTAACAGAAGTATTCACAATTTTATAATAAGATAACATTATTATAATTTTTATTATATCATATTTAAATTGACAATAATACAATAATATATAAAAATTGAAAAGGAGAGATTAAAGAGTTATGCATTGGTACGTACCTTAACGATTTTGTTGGTGAATGTGATGGACCACTAATGGGGATCTATATCAGACACTAGTTCATATATGAGGCATACATCAAATTATACTTTATCCAATTTTTTTTTATTTGTATTATCTTAATTGTAGTAGTAATTGTCATTCAATTTGTCCAAATCTTAATTAATGGTAGTTCTAGCTTCCCCCCCCCCCCCCCAAAAAAAAAAAAAAAAAAAAAAAAAGAAGTAATTGTCATTGAGTAAAACTGAACAAATCTTGACTTCAATGATAAACACTCATACATATTAATTAATTTGTTAATCGTTACAAAGGTGAAAACAGTTCAAGCCAACCTTGAATCTCAACTCACACTAACTCAAATTCGAGCTTATGCTTGACTTGGTATTAGATTTCATTTGAGTTTTCATCGAGTTTTACAAGTGAGTTCAAATAGCTCAAATTTGGTTCAAGCTAAGAGCACTAATCCATAAATTATTATTTCAAGTTAAGATAATAAAACCTAACCTAATTACCATATACAAAGTATTTACAAAAAAATAATCATAAGTATTGTCTTTTTTACTAAGAAAAACACTTATATGTAGTAAAGATGTTTGTAGGTCGTGATTTTTGCCAAGTCCACATGCTTTAGGGTTAGATAGGTCCAACCTTTGCTCGGCCGATGATTACATGTTATGCTAGGACATTTCAAAATTTTCAAAAGGTCAATCTATGCACAGGCCCTATCCAAGTGCCATTATGTCAAGTCATGTCATGTTTGCGTGCTTAAGCCAAATTTCATTGACTTAATGTGTTTTTTTTGTGCCTTATAATGCTTCTTCCATATACCGAACATAAATGATAATTAACGTGTTATGTCGTGCCTACATCTTATTCGTACGGTTTCGTGCTTGGACGGGTTCAGCCCTATGCCATCTCTCAATTATGCATAGTATTTTCATGATGATTTTACCAATATAAGAGTATAGTACTCAGTAATTGGTAATAAGAAAACCGTAGAAAGAGAGAGAGAGGGACAAGGGGACAAGAAGGCTGATAAATTCATGTGGCCTTTCCTTAAAGAGAACTCCCTAACAACAACATTCCCTTGTCTTAGCTTGGTTTATTTTTAAAAGTAGTGTTGTAGCATCTCTATAGTATAAAGGCGTAGGGGCTCCCTTAAATATATGGTGCTATGGATAATCATTGGGTTCGGTCCATACTACCAGTCACCCCATGTGATTTGTGATCATCATCTCTACTCAGATTTCATGCTTCTTTATGCACATTACGTATATATACATTAGTAGTATAGTTTATTATAATTCAACTTTTGTTAAAAAATAATGTGGCTTGTGAAGAGGTTGATTATTACTCTTACTACCTTTCTAACACTCTAGATGAGACTATGAGAGGTCACATAGTTTACTACGTATGTTAATCGGCCGCATTATTTGTAGATTATCGATTATGGTACATTTTTCTCTGGAGTAAGTATAGGCCCATATCTGGTATGGTCATATTATTTTCTTTTTCCCGATTTATACTGTTATTATTATTGATAAATATACCGTTACTTTATAGTTTATACAATTATTATTTTAGCGAGATGTCCGATGGACAAAAGAGGGTAAGAGGAAAGAGCGAATCTTTATATTTTACCGTTATTTGTTGTTTTTATACTATTATTATTGTTGATTTTATACTGTTTTCACCCCTTGGTATGGACCATACCTGATAGCGGCCCATCACGCCTCTTTTTCTAAGTAAGGATTTGCTGATTGAATTGTTAAAGTTAAAAAAAAAATTAGATAATTGCTCAGTATATCTCTAGGATTGACAATCCTCACCAGATAAAAACGAAGTGAAACCAAATCACTATGATATAATAGGGGAATAACTTTTGTTAGCAGTCCTTCAAATCCTATAGCCTCATCAACAAAGAAACTACGTGTACGCTAATTCATAAAGAGTATTATACCATTTAGCTACGGGTGTATGTTTATGATTTTAATTTCTTTCTTTATCCATCAAAAATTAATATTTATCTCATTGTTGAAGATACTCTTTAAAATCGGTCGACTTTCATGTTTAAAAACCCCTATATTGATTAATTAACACTCTTAATGTCCAATATATCTTTGAGTACATCATTTTTTTAAAAAGTATGAAGTGCATATATATAAACGTGGAGTATTAGTTAATACTCCGTATTTTCTTATCCTAAGAGGGTTGTGAACCCTAAAATTTACTCATAACTACCTAAGCAATATTTGCATGAATGGACATGTCAAATTTTAGGTGCCAAAAATTAGCAACGTGGTAATAATATGTACCATGTAGCTAGTCTCAATTTTCAAGTCATATAAATGGTCATGATTCTAAACTTTGTATCACTGGATGAACATTATGCCTTTCTTGTTAGGGTAAAAGGTATAATAAAAGCTTGTAGGATGGTGGAATGTGTCGGAAGCAAATTTTAGATGTCCTTGTTATCCTAAAAATGTGTGTAATTATAATTGGTCTCTACTAATAGAACAAATTAAAACAAACAAGCTTGGTTATAGTGAGTGGTACTCACTATAAAACTAAGAGTAGTTTATATCTTTCTTATGAAATTGGAAAATTTTTTGTATTAAACCAACAAGTTTTAAAAATTGTTTTTGTCTGGGTCTTATTCTTAAATTATAATAATTTAATAATAGGGTTAGACGTTAACAACCAAGATAAAAAAAGGAGTATATGAGTGTCTTATACAAACATGATCACACCCGAATTAACCTAATGTAAACATGAAATGTTGGTTTTTGGTTTAGATTTGAATTTGTCTCAATTTCAATCCAATTTAAAATAAAATTCGTTTATTAGATATCGAGTCTGATGCAATTTGAATTTCGTCACACTTCCATTTTGGTCTGAAGTGATCAATTCATCTCTTGATTTGTTAAAGTTTTTTTACACAGTGTTTCATCGATAATCTCACTAGCCGTAAATAAGTTTAACAATTAATTAGCAATCTTAGAGTCGTAAATGCGGGGGGTCTAAAATGTACTACTTGTTTATAACTTCAACATCTTACAACTTAAAAATAAGGCTTAAATATCCCTATAACTTTAGATGGTTCAATATTATTTTTTAGATCCATACACCCTTGATCTGGTTTTAAAATATTGTAATATTACTTTTTTTTCTTTTTTTTGGGTGTCCCAACTGCTTCACCCTTTACTAATTCAGTTTGTATTGAATTAAATTTTATATGTAATCAGAATAACTTTGTACTCCTCTATTTATTTATTTAGTAGTACCTTGTTACACTGGCATGTTCAATGCATAACAATGACCATCAACGCTTGAATTAGATACGAAGTATCACCAAATTTTTAAGATATTGATATTATGATTTATATATTGATATTACTTTAACACAAAGTTATATGTTTATATTTACAATCAATTAAAGAATGTTGAATTGAAGTGAATAATAAAGATGATCGTGGACCATGTCAGGTCGAACCATGCAGAACCCACATGCCTTAGGCCAAGATAGGCTAGGTCCACCTAATATTGCACCATGTTAACTTTCAACAAGACAATCGATATACGACTCAAGACATGTACTATGTCGTGCTTGTGCATTTAAGTCAAGTTTAATTCATCTTGGCATGTATTGTCAAAGGACTTTACTATGCCTCATTGAAAAAAAGTGGCCTAAAGCTAACCCATAACCCAACACACAAATTAGTATCCTTGTGCCGTTGTGCGTGCCTATGTTATTTGTTTTGTGTTGGGTCGTGCCATACCACAGGTCGGTCCAAGCTAGTACCATACCAAGTAAATAATGTCTAAAGTCAATACTTGTCCTTTTTCTATATGGTGCTATATTTGTGGGATAGAGGAAGTATATTATGGAATACTGGATTTTGTACATAAGTATTTATGCTTCTGAAAATGGATTAAATATCTACTTACATACTACCTCCGTTTCTTTTTAGTTGACACGCATTCCCTTTTAGGAAGTTTTTTTTAGTTGACACGTTTCCTTTTGGGATAAATTTTTTACCTTGCATTTATAAGCTACCCCACTTGTTTTTTCATTCTCTCTCACTCCCTTTGCTCCCCTCTCCTTCATATATGTGCCTAAATCAAACGCGTCAACTAAATAGAAACTGAGGAAGTATTTATTAGTATTTAAAAACACAAACCATCATCCCCATCATAAGACATGTAAACTTTATTTTTCACCAATGCTACATGTCACCTTACATTTTCATTAATAAATCCCCTTACTCATATTTCAAAAAAGAAAATACTAGCTTTTATTCAATACATGTATGAATGTTATTTGATTCACTTTCCCCCAACTTAATATCTTCTACAAACCTATAATTATATTTAATTTCCACCCTTTCTTTTCCATTATAAACTACGGAGTATTCATTAATTTTATATTGTACGGTATCTATAAACATTCTATGCATTGCACTGATCGGAAGACTACTTATCCTAATACTTGTAAAAGCATAGAAAAGAAATCCATTTCAAGCACACGCGCCACATACACAGGAGTGAGAGAAGTAGTGCCAGCCAAGCCATAAGTCCGTTCTCTGTTAAAATTTGAATTTTTTTTAAAACAAAAAAAAACACAAAAACTAATCTCCACTTTTTAATTCAAATAAATCACACAAAACTAAAACTGTTTATTCCGTATTCTTTTCATAATTATCTGGTGCCAAATTTTCTTTCCTTTTTCTCTCAATATTAAGATTAGGTTTTCAAAAATTACGTACAATTTACAAAATTCAACAGCTTTTCAAATTTACACACAAAATTTCCTTCTCCTTATTACTCATTTCTGACAAAATTTCCCAACTTTTCTCTCTCCTAATTTCTCCCATTTTTAGCAAATTTTTTACTCAGCAAAAACCCCCAATCTCACCTGAAAAACACATAAATTCAAGAAAACCCATCAAAATTAATCAAATTCTCATCTGGGAAATTCCAATGTGGTCGATTTAATCACAATTTCACCATTTTTATATCCTCTTTGAATCTTCAATTTTGTCAAAAATCCCCAGAAAAATTGGGAAAAAATGCTGTCAACATCGCCAACAATGATGCGGAGTTCATTGGAGGAGATGTTAGAGAATCTCCGGCGAAAAGACGACGAACAATCGAAGGATATTCCGCCGGCGTTACCCTCTCGGCCGACGTCCCGAGCTCGGTTGCCGTCGTCAAGACAGCGGTCTTTGCCGGTGGGGTTTAAGATTTCCGGCGGCGGTGGTGGTGGAGAGGAGGTAAAGAGGAAGAGTGATGACGTGGAGGAGAGAGAAAAGGTGATGAAGGAAGTGGGTCCCTTGATTAGGAAGAGGAATAGTTTTGGGAATAGTAAGAAGAAGATGAAATCGGATCAGTCGCCGTATGAAGCGGCGGAGATGGAGGAGAGAGAAAGTCGTGGTGTTAATGGAGGTGGCAATGGCGATGGTGGCGGTAATGGTGAGGGAGTCACGTCTACTTCTAAGGGTGTGATTGAGTGGGAAGATAATGTTGATTATTTTATTAAAAAGGTGATTAATCTCTTCTTATTATTATTGATTTATGTTGTTGTAGTTCGATTTGATTCGATCCCATGGGTCGTGAATACCATCCTCGTGACTTTAACTAACTAAGCTAGTTGACGACTTGTCGTCCACTCTTCTTCTTATTGATCAAGTGACAGTGATTTATTTATTTTTTTTAATGTGATGAAATTTCAAAAATTTCTTATTTGGGGTTGATTTTTTTTTTTTTTTTTTTTTTGTTTTTTTTTTTTTTTTTTTGGTTTTTGACTGCAATGTGAAATTAATTTTTGGAGAATGTAGAAACTGGGGTCTTACTCTTACATGGATGGTCCATTTATATTTTGGTTGTTATTAATTATTTAATTGATTGATGATATTACTGTTCATGAAGTTTGACCTGATCATAAGCTCAAGATTGTATTGTTTTTACTTAAATTGGGATTTGGGGAAAAGTTTGTGTATTGGGATTCTAGAACCTTAGCTTATATGATATGGCAGACTGATGCGCGAATTTCTACAGAACTTTGTGAATTGGATTGAAGTGCCACTTTCAGTGCATTGGCTGCTGAACAACTTGATTATAAAGATAGGGGTTTGTTTGGTAGGATGTGTAGACAATTCTGGGATTGCTTTCCCTTTTGTTGGGATTAGTGATGAGTTGGGAAGTTTGGGACTTTTATATTTGTTATGGTTGGTGATGTAGACTGTTTGTTTATTGGTGTTGAATCATCATGTTATTGTCACATATGAACACTGTGCACTGAGGTTGTTAGAAGAAGACCCAAGGGATGAATTGGATTTTAACTCCTGCTGGAGTTTCAGCTCAAATGTGGGAAAATCTCCCCAACTTGGAATTTTTATCATATGTCAATTGTTGGATTAATTTCTAGCTAGGACATAGGGATATAGGATATTGAACTTCAGGACGAGAACTGGAGCTTTGAAGTTTGCATGCATAAACTGAGTTAGAGATCATAGTGTGACCATTTCAGCTTATTCTTTACTGCAAGTTGTTAATTATTGAGGGGAAGGGTTTTGTCTTCTAGAATTCTGAAAAAGTTCGCCTTTTTGTCCTCTTTTTTTATGCGCTTTACTTGCTTTTGATCGAGGGGTTGAGGTGCTGTTTTGTGTTTGAGCTTTGGTTTGTGCAGTGTATATTTACATGAACTTATGATAAAGCATAATGGCGAGATTTTCTGTTCTTAACTATTTCTACAAGTGCTACTGTAAGTCCATAATGTACTCAATAAACTTATGACCGTATCTTTGTAATGTCATCTAATGAAGCATTTCTCCTTGATTTTTGCTATTTGCGGTCTTCCACTGGTTGAACATAACTAAGTATTCTGCTTGGTATTGAAGATCCCTTGCTACTGCCTTTGTATTTAGTGGAATCTGGCATTCTGAACAGACTTGTATCCTTGACTGTTTCTTATCTAATAGCATTTGCTCCTTGGTAAGTTTTGCACTGGATGTATGTAGACTGTGGAGTTACTCCATAAACAAGTTCAGTACATTGTCATTTCCTCATATGTGCTATTTCCCTTAAGTTGCCCTTTCATATGCTGGTACTGAACAATAAGAACCTAAATACAGCTGTGATGCCCTTGCACAGTGAGGCAAACCATCCCTACTACCTATTTAGTAAATACAATGCAGGCCATTCATGAAGCAGACGCATGCCATGCAGCCATCTCAATTCTCAACAATTGTCTCTAAATCAAAGTGAATCTGTTGGTGTAAGAACATGTTTTAGTATAAGTAATGAGAAAATATAGAATCCAGAGACTTTTATTTATGGTACCATCTGTTTTGAGGCATAGTCACCTGGAACTGTGTCTTGGAGTGAACTTTAGGTTCAATACTGTTCTGTCAAGAAATAGCTTTATTTCTTAAAAACAACTATCAAGACACATTTCAGGATTTGAGAGACACACCAGGTCCACACTTGTCAGATGCTGGATTGCTTAATGCTTGGCTAGTTTGCTGTGATGCCTATATCATGCAGTTTTTCCTTTTTGTTCAAATCAAGCACAGTGACATTGGTCATCTTTGGAGGCACCCCCCTCTGGTTATTTTGCAGAGACACTTAATGTCTGTTGTTTTTTATGACTTTCAGAAACTCCGTGTTTGGTGTCGGCTTCCTTCTGGACAGTGGGAGTTGGGATTGATAGAATCAACCTTAGGCGAGGAATCCTGTTTACAGCTTGTATCTGGAAATGTAAGTGTTTTTTTTTTTCCCCTTACATGGCTTTTTGAGAGATGTTTTAGTTTGGATTTTAAATACTGATGAATTCTAAATGCTATAGGTCATCAAAGTGTTGAAAACAGACCTCCTACCTGCGAATCCAGATATTCTTGATGGTGTGGATGACTTAATACAACTTAGCTATTTGAATGAGCCTGCTGTACTTAGCAATTTGCAGTACAGATATTCACGTGATCTGATCTATGTGTGTGCTTGCCTTTGCTCCCTAAACATGGGTTCACTTCTTTCTTTTTTAGTTCTTATAAGATCCCGCCTAACTTGTCTAATTATTGTACATTCAATGTGGGGGCCTGGCTCTACAGAGTAAAGCGGGGCCAGTTTTGATTGCAATCAATCCATTCAAGCCTGTGCAAATTTATGGGACCAACTATATAACAGCTTATAGACAGAAGAAGCTTGCTGACAGTCCTCATGTATTTGCAATGGCAGATGCAGCTTATGATGAGATGATGAGAGGTCTGGTACTATCACTTATTATGTGATGTAAGTTTGAGCTTTTAGTTGCAGTCATATCTGTATTCATCATGTTTCCTTTTCTTGCAGATGGTGTAAACCAATCCATTATAATAAGGTGAGTTCAATCTTTCTATTTTACAGTCTTGTAAGAAGGATAGTTTGAGCTTAAGACTTTAAATCTATACAGGAGTTTGGTTTATCTACACTTTTCCTTTACTTAAGCTATGGGAAAAGTATAGTTTCATTGCCGTTGTATATCATTTGTATTAACTAGATGCATCATTTTCACCCTACAGCGGAGAGAGTGGTGCTGGGAAAACTGAAACAGCAAAAATTGCAATGCAGTATTTGGCTACTCTTGGTGGTGGTGGAGATGGAATTGAACGTGAAGTTCTACATACAAGCTGTATATTAGAAGCCTTTGGAAATGCAAAAACATCTAGGAATGACAACTCTAGCAGATTTGTATATATTCTTTCTTCTCATTGTCGGTTTAATTTTTATTTTTTTTTGTGCTTGCCTCTGTAGTGTCTATCCATTAATGCCTGATATTTGCGCTACTCAACAGTCAACACTATTGTGATATAAACTGTTTCTGTTCTGAATGCAGGGCAAGTTGATTGAGATTCATTTCAGTGTGGCGGGAAAGATATGTGGTGCCCTCATTCAAACTTGTGAGCTACTCTTCCATATTTTTATTCCAGAATTAATCTGTATATTATATATATCGACTGACTTGTCATTGTTGCCTGTGGTTCATGCTAAATTTGCCTGTGGACAGTCCTCCTTGAAAAGGTAAGATAGCTCAGCTGATGCATGTTTGGGTTTTGTATGTATCATCTGTAGTCCTTTCCTTACTTCTGATATTGCTTTTGCAGTCAAGAGTAGTTCAGCTGGCTAGAGGAGAACGATCATACCACGTATTTTATCAGCTTTGTGCTGGCGCCCCATCTGATCTAAGAGGTTAAATTTAATTCATCATTGGTTTTTACGACCCAGCAATGCGATAGATATCTGTTTATATTTTTTACAGTAGTTTTGCACTGTGATCTATCAGAAAGAAGTAAGGTGCAAAAAGAACAAAGTAATTGTTTGTATAATATTTATGCCACGGAACGTCTGTCCACATCATTCTAACTGTTAATCTGCTGTCACCATCACTTGAATGCTGCTGCAGGTAGATTGAACCTGAAAATGGCCAATGACTACAACTATCTCAATCAGAGTAATTGCTTGGTGATCGATGATGTTGATGATGCGCTGAACTTCTGTAAGCTTCAGGTGATGAAATTTCTCTAGATGATAAATGTTGTACAACGTATACTGCATTCAATTTTGTTCTGAACATCTAAATTTTATTTCTTCTTTGATCACATCAGGAAGCTCTGGATATTGTTCGAATCAATACTGAAGATCAAGAGAGACTGTTTGCAGTGCTCACTGCAATTCTATGGCTTGGGAACATATCGTTTCAAGTTATTGACAATGAAAATCACATAGAAGTGATGGCGAGTGAAGGTATAAGTTCCTGATTCAGTTTAGTAAAGTTTGTTTTGCTTGCTCCTTGCTTTGCTAATTTAAGTGTCCTATTAATACTTGGTGGTGTTTGCTACCTGTTAAATTTTCAAGGAACTGTATTGAGGAAATATAATCAAACATTGAACGTCACTGTTGCATATACTACCTTTTGGCAATGTCATTTAACCAGACTCTCCAATTTACATTAAATACCTTTTAGCAATTTATTTTTTTTCTGCAGCCTCAAATTGCTGTTCTTGCCACATAAGTACATATTTTCCCTTTTTTTTTTAAAAAAAATAATATAAAAAAATCACCAGCTTGTCATATGGCAGCTACTTCTTGTGTTTATCCCTACCTTTCAAAAAGTTTGAAATAATTCTTATGAATAGTGTTTGGACAATCATTCCCTCTAAAATGTTTATTTACTTATTTGCCTTCATTAATGTTAATTGCCTCTTTTTTTGAACTCTTAGTATAGTGTACGGATCTTTATACTCCTAAAAATATTTGTTTACATATTTTCCCTCGTTAATGCTGCCGACAACCAAATTTGTGACATAAGGCCAAAAAGAAAGAGCTCCCGGACATGGCTAGCTATGACGCGCGTAAGCTACCCTTGTTTAGGGTAAAAAAAAAATTAAAATAAAATAATGGCTGCATTTGTAGCTTATTAAAAGTCAGATGGATGACTCGGTGATGTTTTAGAAATAGGGCTATTAATTTTTAAGTTATCTAAAAAAGCAGGTCAGACCGTCAGAGTTCGCTTCCATGGATTTTAATAAATACCCCCTGCCTTCCATTATATAATGTTGACAGTTTAACTAATACTGTTGTTGGGGTTGATTATTTGGCAGCTCTGACTTCTGCTGCCAGGTTGATGGGCTGCACTGAGCAGGACTTGATGTTGGTTCTATCAACTCGTAAGATACAAGCTGGCAAGGATAATATTGCAAAAAGATTAACTTTACAGCAGGTATGTGGTCTTATATAGATACTTCATTAATGGGAAGCATACACACTCTCTTGCATGCAATGTGACTTGTTTAATATCACGGTTTTTCAGGCAACAGACACCAGAGATGCTTTAGCTAAATTTGTCTATGCTAGATTGTTTGATTGGCTTTTGGATCAATTAAATAAATCACTGGAAGTGGGCAATATGCGGACTGGACGGTCCATAAACATCCTGGATATCTATGGTTTCGAGTCATTTCAGGTTGGCAGTTTAAAGCCGCATCGCTAAGTTGTCAAATGTCACTTGATTCTTTCTTCTTCTCTTATAGTTGCTTTTTTCTTTCAGAAAAATAGCTTTGAGCAATTCTGCATAAATTATGCGAATGAGAGGTTGCAGCAACATTTTAACCGTCATCTTTTCAAACTGGAACAAGAGGTAGGCTTTGATCTATTTCGGTACATAACTATTTGTGCTAGATTTATAATGTTGTGAAAGCAAAAGCTAAAAGAATTTATGAGACTGCAAAAGTACCTGCCTCTTCATGGCTATCAAATCTTTCCTTACATCAAATGGTCTTGACTTGTAATAGTGGGCCTTCTGTAAATAATGCTAAGTCTTAATTGGTTGCGATTAAGTTGCCTTTGTTAGAGCACGGGCCTCTCAACACTAAAGCTTCTGTTGTGTATATTTGAGTCTCTAACAGCTAATCTCAATTCTCAAATATGATAATGAGAAAAATGTATTCTGTCATTTTTACGGATAAATATTGCTAACAGTCGGCTAGGCTGCACCCATGAAAGAATATAGTTAAAACACTTGTGAGATTAGATTAACTGAGGTTCTATCTCTAAAATCAATTGACAATGAGAGAAATCTCTTTCTAGACTTGATGTTGGTTGCCTTCTCACCTCTTTATTTGGGGTAAATGGACAATTCATGTGTGCACTCATTTGTGAGATCTCAGCATGCTCTCTATTGTAACGTTATCAACTTAACGCTGTAAGTCAACTAGACACTAGTGCTTATGCAATGACAGGGTGCTTTCCATGCTGGTTTTTTTTTTTCTTCTTTTTCTAGGACTCACAGTTGATGAGAGTGTTTTAAGCAACCAAAATTTATTATTATGTACTTTATTCATGATATGTATAATGCCATTTTAAATAGGCCACTGACTAGAGTCTGGATTCTGGACTCGTGTGTAATTTTTTTTAATGTAGTTATCTTCATGCTTATTAGAAATATTTTAATCTGTTTCTGACTTGCTGCTATGATACCTTAGGATTATGAAGCTGATGGAATTGACTGGACTAAAGTTGACTTTGAGGACAACCAAGAGTGCTTGAACCTCTTTGAGAAGGTACTGCTGTTTAATGTGGATAGTCTGGATACTTTTAAAATAGCCAGGCAATTTTCTTGTTTTGAGAATGAACTTCAATTAAGATGTTGTCTGCCATGCAGAAACCTTTGGGGCTTTTGTCTTTATTGGATGAGGAATCAAATTTTCCCAAGGCTACAGATCTGTCTTTTGCCAACAAGCTTGATGAACACTTAAACTCTAATTCCTGTTTTAAAGGAGGTAGAGATGGGTCATTTAGTATCCGCCATTATGCAGGACAGGTAGGCTTGTGGTTGGAAATCTGTCTCTTGTGTGATTATATTCCATTTAGGATGATTTTTTGCGTGATATGCTTTACCCCTTTACCTCTAGCTAGTGGATTAATAATAAAGCATGTTGTACTAATAAACATGGTGTTGCATACTTTTTTAATTTTTAGCCCTGTGGTGGATTTTGCGGGGCATTAATCCCTGGTCAAGCCATTCTCTTTCTTTTTTTTAAGACCTGTCCAAACTATTGTTTTATGGCGGATGTTGTTTCTGAGCATGAAATTATAGTTGCCTGATGACTAGATTACCTTTTGGATGTTGACCACATGTAATATCTATGTGATTCTTTCCATGCTTCAAATTTGTAAATCATTCTCTCTCTGTGTAAGGTGATATCTTGATAATTGCGGCAATCTTATTTTTTTGTTTCAGCTCCATCACAATGAGATGTTTGATATTGAGCTTGTTGATTTTGATTTTTACTTGCATGAATGACAGTTTTTTTTCATCTAATATTTTAATGTCTGGGTGCTCTAATTATCATCAATTCCTGAATGAAATCTTCTGTGATTGTGATTCGTATTCTTTCAATTTCATGGTGATTCTTTAATCATTCAATCTTGCTTCTGTGATTCCTCAGGTTCTGTATGACACTAGTGGCTTTTTGGAAAAGAACAGGGATCCATTGCACTCAGACTCTCTCCGCCTTCTCCTGTCATGTAATTCTGCACTGATTCAGCAATTTGCTTCTGGCATGGTTGATCAATCTCAGAGTTCTAATGGCCCCAATTTCCAATCTGCTCTGGACACCCAGAAACGAAGTGTTGCAACAAAGTTTAAGGTCTGCTGTGCTCACTTAATCCTGCTTCTAATCTATATCTCCCTATTTTTAATAAAACTAGAATACATCCTGTCTTTCTATTCCTGTCTGTTTATATGGTGGCATTGTCTATGTGAAAGATAGTGACTTAACTGTTCAATGGTCTGTCTGTATCCGTTACAAGCTTTTTAGGGTAATGGCCTTGAGATCTTCTGGAATTGTAGGTTTTTCAGGAGGTGCTATATAAGTATATATATTATTGGTCTAGTGATTGGACTATTGATTTCGTTCATGGCAATATAGTTCATTTACCTTTCCTTTCTTCTCACCATTATTGTGTAGCATTTTTTTTTTGCTTAAAGATAAGCATGGCTGTTTCAAATTTGATTTCAAAAAAGGAATTTGCTCCGTAGTGCTTAGATCCCACTCTCTGCTTGCAGAATCAGCTTTACAAACTGATGCAACAGCTTGAAACTACTACTCCTCACTTCATTCGTTGCATAAAACCAAACAGTAAGCAGCTTCCTGGTGTTTATGAGAAGGATCTTGTCTTGCAACAGCTAAGATGCTGTGGAATTCTGGAAGTTGTGAGAATCGCTAGGTGTGGTTATCCTAGTCGAATAACTCATGAAGATTTTTCTCAAAGGTATTTGATTGAGGTCTTTGAATTGATTAGACATCAGTGAGTGAATTTTCAAATAGGCTCTTATGCATTCCTTGGTAATGTCCAGGTTTGGCTTCCTGATATCTGATAAGAGCGTATCTCAGGATCCCTTGAGTAAATCAGTTGCTATTCTGCAGCAATTCAACATTCTTCCTGAACTATACCAAGTTGGCTATACAAAATTGTACTTTCGAACTGGGCAGGTAAGAACCACCATTAATTCTTTCCTTTATTTGATTCCTTCTGCGTGTGTCCAACACCCCCCCCCCCTCCTTTTTTTTCCTACCCAGGCTAAAGGCAAAGTTTATTTGCATGATCAGATGTTATGGGATGGGGGTAGTAGCATTTTCCTAGAAAGTACATTGTATTTTGTTTTGGACATGTTTAAATCGACCAGGTCTGGAAGTGAATATTTCTGATGGATGTGTAATGCCATTGAGAAGTGTACTTGTTAAATTGACGGATCCTTATTATTTGCTTATACTCTAAAGTTATATCTCTATTATTTTTTTTATTCTCTGGGCTCGTCTTCTTCCACCTTTTCCTTTATACAAAGGTGGGGTACATTGCAGTCTCTAACTCTCTATAAGTTGGGCAGATCTAGAGAGTGGAAAGGAGTAATTAAAAATGGGTAAACATTCATCAGAAGATAACCACTTTTCTCATCTTTGCTTAATGTGATTAGTTCACGGTCTCCTGTATATTTCTTCTCTGTCTTCTCAACTTCTTTTTGTGTGGTTCATCTGTTCCTAGCTGTTGAAGTGTCCAATTGCAAGATTAAGGGCTGAATAGCAATTTCAAAACTTTATTTTTCTCGTGTGCACATGTGTTTTGCGGAATATTTACCAAGTTGGGATAGGAATTTGTAATGTTGGTTATAGTGCTCTTGTGGAATACATGAATTTAGAGTTTGAAGAGAAGAGAGTGGAGAATAAAGGGAGGAGGGAGAGAGTATTTTTGTGATCACAACAACAATAACTGTCATCATGTGGAGATTTATATTGAACTATTCTTTTTTTTCTTCATTTTAACTAAGAAAGGTTGAAACACTCAAGTCATTTAGAGAAAAAATATAGTACAGCCGTACAGGATCACCATAGTACTTTATTTACTTATCATTGTTGGGGAAATTTGTGTTTAAACAAGGGTTACAAAAATAACAAACAAATTAGACCGGAAAATCTTCGAGGCGTGAACGGAATCACTTTCCCAAAAGTATAATTCCGGTCCTATACTACAACCGGGTTTTCACGGAAATTTACTTAGGAGATACAACGAAGAACAATTGTAATCACAAGTAGGATGATTACAATTCAATGTATAAAAGCTTTTGTATTTATGATGATGAAAAATAAAATTGCAAAGGTTTTCAAGAAAAATAAAATCGGATTATTTTTCTCAAGTACTCCCAACATATGTTCAAAGAACATATATATATTAAAGCAAAAACATCAGCCAAGAGCCACGAAAATAACTGACGACTTTCAATCAAAACTGACGAAACCGTCACTCTCAATCTCCTCTCTGACACGCGCCTGATTGGGCCCGCTGCTGCCAGATCGGGCGGAAATCAGCGTCAACTCCAAGAGTCTTCTCGCGCCCGATCGGGCAGTGGTGGCCCGATCAGGCGGCTGCCCCAAATTCCAGAAAATATTTTCCGCAAAATCACTTCCCTTCTCGCGCTCGATCGGGCGGTGGTGGCCCGATCGGGCGGTGGAGAAGAACAATATTCAGATCAGCCTCTCGCCCGATCGGGCGAGCACCACCCTGATCGGGCGGCTGATCGAGCAACAAGCAGGGGCAGCTTTCCTTCCCCTCTAAAACAGAGGTGTTCGTTCTCTACTTATCTCTCCCTTTTGCATTATATATTATTAGGGGCTAAGCAACGATTGCTATATGTAACATGTCATTGAGCAGATTGAGTTGTTGAAATTAATGTAAACTGTGAAATTAGCAAGCTATGGTTGGGTAAAACTGTAAAAGTAATTTATACCATGATTTCCAGTTACAATGTTTCTGCAAATTGTTGCTCTACCTCTAACACAGGCTGCTATTCTTTGTATGAGCGTATACCTGCATGATGATGTGAGGGTAGATATAATTTGGGGAAGATGTAAGGTTTATTTAGATCTAAATTATAGGTCCAGGTTTTGTTTAGCCTGTGAATCTGTGTTGAATTAAAGCATATGCGTGAGAATTTCTATTTTATATTTATTCTTTCAGTTAGCAGTTTTTTAACAGCCTTTATCTAGATGGGGCTAACCTTCTACTTGTTAGTTGATAAACACTGGTTTGTGTTTGCTACACTATGCTACAATTCCTTGCGTTTTTAAGCTGAGAGACTTAAAGAAGGGGGCTTCTGAAATTGTGTCACCTTTCTAAATTTATTCTTCTTCTGACTTTTCCCATTTCTTTGTTTGTTGACATCTATTAAATGAGCTATTGTGTTTTGTGAAATGTAGATTGGAGCATTAGAAGAAACAAGAAAACGAGTTTTGCTGTCCGTGACTGGATTACAGAAATGCTACCGTGGCTACAAGAGTCGTACTGAGTTTGTTGAATTGAAGACTAGAATTTCTTCATTGCAGTCATGTAGTATTCATATATATGCCCCCTCCCCTTCTTTTCATTTTTCTTTTAAATTTGTGCCCCATTCAACATGTCTTTATTTTGAACGTCTGCTCATTGAATCTTCTTGTGCAGTCATCCGTGGTGAAAATGCTAGAAAAAAGTATGATATTCTTGTAAAGAATCATAAAGCCCACTTGCAGAAGCACAAGAACATGGATAAGCATAAGCGTAGTGCATCAAAGGCTTTGGATGAGCAGCATAAAGCAATCATACAATTACAATCTGGTAAGTAGCAAGGTTCCACAATTTGGATTATTACTTATTCATTGCTATTAGGTATATTATTCTCATTTTTTTTCCCTTGAAAATTATCTTTAATAGTGGTACGTGGTTGGTTGGCTCGGAAGCATTTTGATGATATGCTTGCTTTAGAAGACTACAGCGTCAAAAATGTGAAGAATATGAAAGAGAAAGACATTAAAATTAGACAAGTGAAGGTATTGTTATTTATGCTTATGAGTTATTTTACACAAGTAATGATTATTCTCAATTTGAATGACATCTTAGCTCAGTCTGAGTAATGAAGATAACGTGTATCATTGTATGTGGCACTTACAAATGTATGTTTTTCCTAGTTAGGCCTCGTTTGGTTTGATGTAAAACATTTGCAATGAAAAATTACTCTTCATGGAAAACATTTTCAAGGAAAATCACAATTTTGAATCAATTTTCCTTTGTTTGGTTCCTTATATGGACATGTGAGGATAGATGAGAGGAAAGTTTAAAGGAGGGAGGAAGATGTGGCTTCCCTTGAGGAAAATATTTTCCTTCATTGCAGATGCAAATTTTCACCATCGGGAAAATTGTTTTCCACTCTTTCACAAACCAGACAAAGGAAAATGGAAAAAAAAAAAGGGAAAATGATTTTACATCAAACCAAATGGGGCCTTAGAATCAGTTGATATCCTCTATGCTTGAAGGGTTAAAGCTATAAAATTTGGCTCCCATAGCTTTACTTAAAGCTGGTGCCACTAGACTTTATAATCTTTTTCGTGCTATTTTCTTGAAGGATCTTCTACACTGTTGCGAATGGTACGTGGTTTCCTTTTCCGGCTTTCACTTGTATATAGCTCATGTTAGTTATGCACACACCACTCATGGATTAGATCCCTTGCGTTGTGTTTTTGAGATGGGAATGTGATGTTTTTTTCTAATTGAAATTGTTGCCTGTGTATGCGTCAGTGGGTGAATAAATAGATGAAAAATGTAAAAATAGCATAAGTGAGAAGACTGAAAACCACAACACTGAACTACACTGCCTTGGATAGGAAATTTTCTTGTGGATGTCTTGTAATCTGTCTTTAATGCCGTTGCTTCCTGAACAGTCACAGTCCTCCGGTCCTTTTTGTTCTTCCCACTTTTTTTGGCTCACAAAAAGATTCTGATGGGAAGAACAAAAAGGATTGGAAGGAGTAAATGAGAAGAAGTAAATATCTAGATAAGGCTTTACATAAATTGCTAATTGTCTTGTGTTTCTTGTTTAATTTTTGGCCTATCAAAAAGACAACTGTTCGTTTGAAGGAAAGACAATGTAACCCTTGTTTCCTGACCAGGATTTCTCGCCTGCAAATGTTCAAGTTTCCAATAAAGTTGTGGAGGAGCTTCAAAGACGGGTTGCAAGAGCCGAAGAAACTTTGGTTCAGAAGGAAGAGGAGAATGCTTCATTAAGAACACAGCTACAACAATATGAGATGAAATGGTCTGATTATGAGGCTAAAATGCGGTCAATGGAGGATATGTGGCAGAAGCAGATAGCATCGTTGCAAGTAAGTTAATAAGTTATTATAGAAATGCGTTGATTAATATATACATGTACTATTTGTACTTACATGCATAACGTTCTCCCTACTTTAAATGAAAATATTGGGAACTTCTTACAATGCTGACCACCTAATTGGAATCTAATTTATAAGAGAATTGTCCCTTGGGTTTTTGAGTTATTCTTCTGTGCTTAGACTACTGCATTGACAGATTGACCCGGATATGGGTTACGACCTATAATAATTGTATCACCCTGGTGGCCTGGTGAAATATAAGGCCTGGTTTTCTAGGACATAATAACTATCCTTTTCTGGTCTCACAGAGAATCCATCTTGGCAAGTTCTGATTTTTGAAGTCTATTCTAAATAAGATCACATCTTCTGGTTTGTTATAACTGTCTAGATGATCTGGTGTAGGTTATGTGGCTTAGTGGCCAATGATTGGGAGCACTTTTTGTACTGTATTAGTTTGGTAATAATTACTGTTTTTAGAGACATAAATGCTTCTTTTTTCTTTTTGGGATGAAAACACAAGTGCTTACTTTATTTATTCAGTTTGGCCGTTTCTTTGTATATTTTTAAAATTGGAGGTATCCAAAACGAAAAGCATGTAAAAAATATACTAAAATCATGCTGATTTGTACTTCACCAGAAGTATAGATCCAAGTTTATAGGTCACAACCTGAGGTTTAAAAGAACTAAGCAATTCTAAAACCAGGACCCTTTTATTTAACAACTTAAAATTATTGCAGATGAGCCTTGCTGCAGCAAGAAAGAGTTTTACTCCAGAGGATGCTGCCGGTCAACCTGGAAGGCAAGAGGCTTCCCCATCTCCTTGCTCTTATGATTCAGATGATAATTTATTCATGGGCCCTCGAACTCCTGGAGAAAGCACGCCCACGAAATATTCAGTTCCCATTGCTGAAGCTCGAGAGGCAAATGGGGGTGGTGACCATGGTGTTAATCCAGTCAATCATTTAGCAAAGGAGTTTGAGCAACAAAGACAAGCTTTTGATGAAGATGCAAGAGCACTGTTTGATGTCAGGTCTGTGCAGCCTGCTCCAGGTATGAATTCCTTTGATGAACTTCGGAGATTGAAGACGAGATTTGAAGTATGGAAGAAAGACTACAAGGTTAAATTAAAAGAGACAAAAGGGTCGCTGCACAAGCTTAGGCATGCTGATATGGAGAAGCATCGCCGGAAATGGTGGGGAAAGTTGAGTGGAAAAGCACACTGAACCATAGGAACATAGGAAACGAATTCTGCAAAGTTTCCTTGGAAAATCTTCGCTCACCAACTTCCTGAGCGGTGAAGTTCTCTGGCATACTCTGCAAGTTTACCTTGCATGTAGGAATAGTTAGGGAGAGAAATTTGTGTTGTATGTCTACCAATTTTTGTTGCTTGGTGGAGTAACCGACAATCTTAGGGTGTATCTCAGCCTAAAACTGAAAATTACCGTCCAAAAGATGTGGCGATATTCAATGTGTATATATGTGCTGTTGTTAGTGATGTATTCTTTACTTTTAGCTAATGTAGGATCAAAAATTGGGGTTAGATAGGCTTATGTTGTATGTGTGTAAAGTTGTAGCCATCAATTAATTTGTTGAACTTTGTATCTTTTAGTGTAATATATCTTCATATTCATCTCTTCTTTGTCGAAATTGTATTATTCTATGAATTCTTCAAAGATTGAAAGCAGTGTAACTTTACAAAGTCTTGAATTCCTCCAAATTGGTTGTGTGCTACTGTCTAATATGTTGTTGTCAAATGTGCTGCAGGAATTTGCAATCTCCAACCCTTAGGGGTGGTTTACAGGAGATCGCAAGGTAAGAATCTGCGACTATTTCCGTTCTTTGTAAATGTGTTAACATTTTTGTCATTTTAGTAACGACTCTTACGAGTATCATTAAGTTAAATATAGAAAAGTGTGATGTTTAACAAACTAAAAATAGAAAGTGGCCTATTATTACGAGTATTTTTTTTTTGCTAGCTCAAATAGACGTGTAACCTATTATTTTGGAATGGAGGGAGTACAAGAAAGTGTACTCAATTATTAAGTCATCTTAGATAATAGAAGCATTAATATTCTTCTTAGCACTTAAATTTGTTTCAATGTTTAAACTCTAGATCGAACATAAATAAAACCATATGTGCACTAAAGATTGTTCTCATGTTAAGACATTTGAGCTCTTCTTAACACAATTTATCTAACGATCATATACAAACTAACTTATGATCCGGGGACAAACTTGGTAGCATATACCCAGGCATTGTTTGCCACAGGGTTGTCAAGGTGATCCAAAAGGTTCTCCAAGGGACCTTTTCCGGTTACGATGGCCTGCACAAAGAATCCGAACATGGAGAACATAGCTAGCCTTCCATTCTTGATCTCCTTCACCTTTAGCTCGGCGAAGGTAACCGGGTCATCGGCTAACCCCAATGGGTCAAAATATTGGCCACCTGGGTATAGGTCATTGCCCTCCCCAACTCCGTCTAGCCCATTGATACGGAACCCTTCAACGAGACCCATAAGGAGTACTTGGAACCCGAGCACGGCTAGAATGCTTTGAGCATGAACTAGGTTTGGGTTGCCCAAGTAGTCAAGCCCACCTTCGGAGAAAATTTGGGCACCAGCCTTGAACCAAACTGGTTCCTTGAAGTCCACTTTGACCCATTTCTCTAAGACTTCAGGGGTAATGCAGCCTAGAGCTCCAAGCATAGCCCAGCGTCCGTGGATGACCTGAACATACATTTAACATCAGTGGCGTAATGGTTAGTTATTGACAAATTTTCCTCAACGTATTTACGTGTTTACTGTTCATAGATGACAAATCGATCAATGATTGTAGGTTTTGAACCAAGTTTCAAATGTGACTGTAACATATTTTTTTACACCCTATAAGCAAATAACTCTTATCAAACTAAAATCCGATATCATAACCTAAATTCAATAGCATGACCGAGTATATCCTAATTAAATCCAAGATGTACAAAATATATCTCGAAAACCCCTAAAAATATATTTGGAAACACCGCGATATGTATTTTAAGTATATCACGGGTTATAAATTAAACGTGATTCAATTTAAGGACCACCTTACAAGGTACAAGCGTGTAAGATGGAACATGAAAAAAAAAAATGCAAAATAAAGTAATGAAATGATAATTAAGCAACAAAAAGTAAAGAAAAGAACCTCAAGAGCCCTGTTTCGGGCAAAAGCCTCAGGATCAGCAGAGAGACCAGCAGTGTCCCAACCATAATCACCAGGAAATTCACCAGTTAAGTAAGAAGGTGTTTGTGCTGAAAATGGTCCCAAGTATTTTACTCTGTCTGGTCCATACCAAAGTTCATTTCCCTATCATCATCATATCATGCATAGAAATAAATAAACTAAGTTAATTACTTCCCTCGTTCAAATAAATTCAAATAAAATAAAACACACTTGTAACAACAAACGGGTGTATTGTATACAACAGGTAAGTACGTACCATTGTAAATTTGCCGGTTCCCATAGGAACGACATCTCTAAGGGCGTTACCATTGGATCCTTTGCCTTGCCCTAGGAAAGGGGTTGGTCTAAGGACAGTGCCGGAGCTTAGCATTGATGCCATGATGAACTTCTTGTGTATTAAGGTTAATTTTTTTTTTGTTGTTACTAATTTAATTGGGATGTAGAAAGGGCTAGAATCATGTCATATATATGAACATATTATGTGTTGAGGAAGTGAGTTACAAGTTTTTGTGGACATAAATGAAGAAGTGGCAATTTTTGGTGGGACAATAAGGGGTTGCATTAGCCAATGAGGTGGCTTCAAAAGATATTATAATCTCACCAACATATCCTCATATCCAGTTTTTATAATCCTCATATCTATGTGTCAATTTGGATTATTTGGTTTTACTACATTGTACAACTAAGATTTTTTTTTTATTAGTTTTAATAATATTAAAGAAGAATTCCATGAAGTAGGGCAAGTTCCTTTCACCTTAATTTAAGTTCAGTTTAGTTCAGTTCAGTTCAGCTTCAATTAGTTCAGTTCAGTTAAGCTTTAATTAGTTCAGTTCAATTTTTAATTTTTCTTCTCTCATAAGAAGTGTAGTTTAGTTCAGTTGTTTTCAGTAAATCTAGGCCTGTAGTATTTCCTTTGTTCTTTGTTATAAGTTGACATGTTATCATTGTTGCCAATGGAAATATTCGATTGTATTTTCCAAAAACAAAAACAAAATCAAAAAAATGATTGTAATTATTAAAAATAATAAAGTTGATATTTTAAAATATATCATGCCAGAATTATAATAAGATTTCACAAGAATATATTAAAAGATTGAAAAATCTAGTTAAAATAGAGTTTGTAAGGCCCTATTCAGTTCACCTTAAAAACAATTATTCAGTAAAAATAATTTCAATTTAGTAAAAATAGTTTCAATTCAGCAAAAATAAGTTCAGTTTAGTAAAATTAATTTTATAATTTCAATTCAGCAAAAATCAGTAACTCTAAAGAAAAAATATAATAGAGAATCAGTATAAATAATTTCTATTCAGTAAAAATAAATTAAGTCGAGCACAAATAATTTCAGTTCAGTAAAATTAATTTCAGTTTAACAAAAATAAGGTGAAATGAACAGGACCTAAAAGTAAGTAAAAAGAAAATATGTCAACTACTCCCTCCGTTTTTAAATACTTGCTTCATTTCTCCATGCGCGGAGTTTTAGGAGAAATTGTATAACATAATAGAATATGAAGGTAGTGGGGTTGGTGGAAGAATTAAAAAATGTAAAAGGCAAAAGTAGTGGAGAGAATTGGAGGAGAGAGAATAGATGTTAGGTCCACTAGGTGAGAGAAATTAATTAAATATTGTAAAAACTTTTCAAAAAAGGAAATGAAGTAAGTATTTAAAAACGGACGCAAATAGAAAGTGGAACAAATATTTAAAAACGGGGGGAGTATAAAGGAAGGAAGAAACTATTATTTTGCATTCTTTTTTGTTTCAATAAAATACTAAAAATGCATTTTTTTTTTTTCTTCGTTATATCTCAAACTCTCAAAGTAACAAACCACTTTACTTGTTGATTAGATGCGTATTGAGACTTGAGAAGTAATATAAGTTGAAGAAGTTATATAATATGAGGTGACCATTTGCAAGTTTGGATTGGACACGATCAAACTAAAGCCATTATTATACAGTTAGATATACCTATTACTTTTTTTTTCTTTTTTTTTTTTTTTTTTCAAACAAAGGATATATATACCTATTAATAAGTAACTTATAGGTTACAACTCAGTGTTCATTTGATTATTTTTGCTCATTTAAAGATTTCAACGTAAGAACAAATAAAATAAAAAAAAATATTGGGTGCCCTTTCTACTAGTAGCACCTTACATGTAAGAATTTTTCACATATAAAGATTATAAACCAAGTCTTTATTTCTGCTCAGCAGGCTTTATAAGCAAAACTCTGGCCATTATTTGCAGGCCTAAAAGATTTTAAAATGTTGGGCAGCCTGGTAATGGGCTGCAAAGAACCTTGTCTTTTTTTTTTCGCTATTCATTTTTATTTGTAAGCCACTAATTTAAATCATGTAATCCACAATACATTTAACAACTAAAAGATTTCAAAGTGCTTTTATTATATTTTTTGTAATGAATATTTTAAAAATATATACTAGTCTGTATACTTTACAAGTAAGAAATAAAATGAAGGGAGGGGTACCTAATAGGTTGTTTTAGTGTTAGAGATATGATATATCGGAAAATATATGTGATATATTTTCCGTATAGATATTGTTATGATTATAATATATTTAGTATTATCTTATGTTAAGATATTATTTAGAGAATATATCATTAGGTTATATGGTATATCTTTTAGGAATATTGTTTCCTATCTTATGTTCGTAGGTTTTGTATAAATACTCACCTATTGATGAATAATAAACAAGTCATTCTATTCTCTAGCTTCTCTCTAATTTGTCATGGTATCAAGAGCAGGTTAAATCTTGGGACCTTTCATAAAAAATTCCCCCCCTACCGGTGGGTTAGAAATTAAACCCACCGGTGGGATGATCCTTTAGCAAAAATTACCAAAAAATTTTTTTAGTTTATTCCGCTGTGCAAGTTAGTATTGGTGCAGAGTTTGAGTTGATGACTTGATGTATACATTACATCATGCATGGCTTTTCTAAGCATTGAGATCAAAATAAAGTTGTTGGTGTGTCTTTGACTCTCAAAGATGAAAAAAAAAAAAGTTTTCGGCTCTCTTGTGTCGTGAGACAAGAAATTGGTTCTCTAGCTTCTCTCTAATTTGTCATTTAGTCATTGGGGAAAACAGTTTAATTTAACCGAAAAAATACAAGTTGATCTTTGTTTATATAAGCGTATAATCAACCATTCACGCATTTACTTATGAGTAATTTTGTAATTGCAACTACAAAATAAGTTAATAATGTCAAAGCTTGTGAAATGGTGTTAATGGAGGATCTTGAATTTGAGGAGCTTCAATAATTAATTATTTCAGAAGCTTCAATGGAGAAATTCTAAGCTCAAGGGCAGTTTTAATAGAAAAACATGTTACTCGTATTCTTTGAAGTTAACCATGCCCTTTATTTCTCCATTTTTCTAAGGATTTTTTGTTTGATTTGACGGAAAATCCATTGAAAACGGTGGTGGAGGGGAGAGGGGAGGAGGGAGGGGAGAGGGGGGACATGCCTGCGGGAAAGGGGAGGCTGGGTGGTGGGGTCTTCGCAGTGTTTGGAGAAAGAGGGAAAGAAAAGTGAAGAGGTGGTTTTGGGGTTGTCGTCGTATGGTGTTGATTTTGTTTCTTTTTGTTTATTTGAAGGTTGATTCCTTTTTTTTTTTAATGGAAGAATGATTCCTTTTCTTGTTTAAAATAAACAACATTGTAATTCAAAGAGAGTTAAATTCTAGGAAATTTTCACATTTGCTACCACCGAAAGCACCTGCTTCACATTTAATACCGATTTAATTTTTTTATTTAATTTTACTACCACATAAATTAGACTTTGTTAAAAATCACTACCATTCCAATATTTTATTAAATAATAATTTAATTAATTTTTTTTAAAAAAAAAACATAAAAAACCAAAACCCCCAGCCACCAAAACCACCAAACTACCACCTTCCCCCTTCCCCTTTCCGACACCCAAACGTTCCCCTGACGCCGGCGAACTCTAGACCACCACCACCAACACCACTATAACCCCCAAACTTGGAAACTCCCCATACCACCACCACGACACCACCTTAACTTCCAAACCCAGACCACCACCGAAAGCCCTATACCCAGAACACCACCACCCACAAACCACACCTCCCTTGTCTCACCACCACGGACAACACCACCGCGGCAGCAGCAATTTGCAGTAGTAGCAAATCGAGGCAGCAGCAATGCAATTGCGGCAACAACAAATCGAGGTAGCAATTTGCGGCAGCAGCAACGGCAATTACTGCCAATCGCAACAACCACCCTAAAACGGTGGGAAATCAGAGGAAAGAGAGAGTGTGGGGTCGTCTACGGCGGTTTAAGGTGGCAATTGCGGCCAATCGCAACCAACACCACCCTAAAAACGAAACCCTATACCCGTTTAGGGCGGTTTTAAGGGTGGTGTTTAGGTTTAGGGTCGTTTTTTTTGGTGAGGGAAAGGGGGGATGGAATCGGGGCTAGAAAGGGGTTGCTGGTGGAGTAAAGGAGCTGTTGGTGGAGTTCGCGGCTGTTGTGGGTGATGAATCACATTTATATAGGATTTATAGGCACGTTTATGTTAGTTTTATAGTTGCTTTTTGAGTTTTGTATCGCTTTTTAGGTTGCAAATGCATAAATTGTTTGTTTTTTTCTCTATTACGCTCCGTTTGTGTGTTTTCTTAATGTTTCAGGTGATTTGATAGACATTTGGACGCTTTCGTAGTGTTTGGAGTTGATTCAGATGATATTTGGATGGAAGTCGATAATTGAGTTTATAAATCAAAGATCCCACGTTTGTGGATGTTGATTTTGAGATTTATATGCATGAGGAATGAATATAGCATCCACAAGGGTTGTTATGCACTTTTCGGAATTGAATTTGAGTTAGAAACGAAGTTAAACAATGTTTTACAAAGTGGCAAAATAGAACTTTAGTCGCTCTTTTGATCATAACTTGAGTTCTACAGATTGGATTGAAGCGATTCAAATTGCGTTGGAAACTAGACTTGAAGTTATTTCCAATGATAGGTTGCACACCTCAAGAAGCTTCCTAGAACAGAAGTTATAGACGTTTGAATCTAAGCAATGCAGTCAGCCACCCGCGGGATGTTGCTGCGCCCCCGTCCCACGACCACTCGACACCGGCCGTAGTGATGTGTCTATTTTATATAGTGTTTTACCCCCGTCCCTTGGTCGTTATTAGTAGTATTTTTGGCTCCTTCGGGCCACTTTTATTATTAATTTGTGTGTTCTAGTGTTTTCGTAGTTTTAGTTGTATTTTACAGGAAATTGCACTCTTGGAGCATTTTCCCAAGATTTATTGGATCGACTACGGAAGCTAGAAGGACACGACCACTTTTGGAGCCCAAGATCGGTGAGAGCCGGTGATTAAGGGCTCGGTTATTTGGATCACGAGGCAATTGGACCATGTATTCGAGACCCGAGAGGAAATATGGAGTGGGCCGAGAAATCTAGCCCAATCGAAGTCCAAGTCTCGAAGAAGAAGACCGGGCCCGATCGGGTGAGCGTAGGCTCGATCGGGCGCGGCATGCCAGCAATGGGCGTTGTAAAAAGGCGAGCCCGATCGGGCGGCCCTTCGCCCGATCGGGGCCGTGTTTCTGGAAGGGTCTTTTGTCGAGCAATTAGTTTCTAATTAGGAGTAGTTTTTAGTTTTGTTTTAAATACGTTTTTAGGACGATTAATTGAGATGGTCTCTTCTCTTGGGACCACTTCTTCTTCTCTCTCTTCTTCCCTTATCTCCTCTCTCTTAGACTTTCTCTCTCTACTTAGTATTCTCTCTCTTAAACTCTCTCTAAACCTTTGTTCTTAATTCTTTCTTTTAATTCCAGATTTATTTTGGTAACGATTTCTCTTCCTTTAATCTTATTTTTATTTTATTCCTTTCACCATGAGTTATTTTATTATTTTGATTAGTTTAGTTTTTAATATGTGTGAGTAGTTTAATTTCTAGGGTTTATGGGGATCTAATAAATAATATGAAGGGGTAAATTATTGTTGTTGATTATCAATGCTAGATTAATTTCCTATTGATTGAATTAATGATCTGTGACTAGATTAGGCCTATCTTTTATGCATGAGTTTGACATATTGATTCAATAATCGAGAGATGAGAATTAATGTTTAGGTCTAGTTTTAATAGGCGAGTTAATTTATAAATGGTTAAGTCAAGAATCGAGAGATGAGATTTAATACCGGTAAATTAATTGTGTGATTGGAATAAGTAGCGAGAGCCCTTTACAATCTGGTTAATTGATGCATTGATGATTGACTATTATTGATTATTGGTATTGCATGATAATTTCTTATTGGATTGTTTTAATGTTTTACAATTGCGGCTTGTAAAAGTATAGCAATATTAAATTGATGAATCGAGCAGATGTTAATTTGATATTAAAGGCTATTTTCAATAAGAACTTAGGTCTAATAAATTGCGAGAGCCTGTTAGATCTATGATGGTTAATAAATTGCGAGAGTCTGTTAATCATGTTATATATGCAATGTCAATGATTGATTACCCTATTTTACCCCGGAGTATTATTTATTGGTGAACCTATGCCCTAGATCCCTTTATATATTATTTTCTCCCTATTCCTACTCTTTTTAGTTTAGTTTTTTATTCATTCATAAATATTGGTTACTTAAATAATTTAGATTATAATATTTAATTAGGAGTAAAAATACTTATTTCCCTGTGGAGATCGACCCTACTTCCCTATCTACCTTAGTTAGTGATTTAAGTATTTATTTTTTATTAGGGGATACGACTTTACCCTGTCACGTAGCTACTGCCAGCCCGCGGCCACCAGCCTGCGCCCGCAGGTTCTGGCGAGCCAAAGCAGCCCATGAGGTGCTCATGTTGTCGATTTTGCTTGCGGTTTTATGCCACATCATCTTTTATCATCCAATAATAATTCAACCTATGTAATCTTTATTTTCTTAATTATTTTATTTATTTACTTTTAGATTAGTTTTAGGATAATATAAATACTCAAGGGATATTATTTTTCCCTTATGCCTTTTATATCTTTTTATTATTTTACGTTCTTTTTAGTTTTCTCTTTTGAACCCTAGTTTCTCATGGCATCTCCATGGATTCTTCTATGGATGATTCTTGGGTTTACTATTTTAATTCATTGAGGTATTTTATTTCTATTTTCTTACTTTTGATTATGTTTTATTCCTTAGATCTAGTTTTATTTATTTATTTCATGTTTGGGTAGTTCAATTTATAGGGTTTGGGAATCCATGTTTATACTTTAATTATTGATTGATGTTTTTAATATTTTGATTATTAATTTCTCAAATTGATAGTGTTTTATTGTTAATCTTGCAAGTTGAGCAATTGTTTGATTAATTCATGTTAATAAGAGTTTGAATCGAAAGATCTTACTTTTAGAGGCTTTCCTACAATTAGTTATTCTGATTATGTTAGCGACCGTACTGCATATGTTGAATTGAGAGCGTTAACCCGACCGTAGGCTTAGCAATTGCTCTAGATAATTGATTGATTGAGTTGCTATTGATATTTGATAGATTTAGAACTATAAACATGGTGAACTATAACCCTAGATCTTTTTATTAATTGTTTTATTATTTTATAATTTAGACTACTTTTCTATCCAAATTTCGTGACTTGTTTAGTTTCTCCAATTTCTTAGAGGTTAGATTGAATACCATCACTATGTGGATTCGACCCTACTTACCCTACTACATTGTTAGTTGGATTTGTTAGGAATTTATTTTTGACAGGTGTACGACAACCTATCAGTGGGTTGCTGGTGGAGTTTGCGGCTGCCGTGGGCTGCTGGTGGAGTTCGCGGATGTCGTGGACTTCTTTGGGCGCCAACATTGATGGGAAATGGAGGTTGGATGGTGGCAATGAGGGTGGTTGAAGATGGAGTGGTGGCGGTGAGGTGGTTGGACGGTGGTTGGGCTCCACTAACGGTAATAGTAACGGCATCGGGCACGCAAATGGTAGTGATATCTAAAATTTTGGGATTTGAGTGGTAGTAAAATAAAAAAATTAAAGCGATAGTAAATGTGAAGCAGGGTGCTTTCGGTGGTAGCAAAGGTGAAAATTTCCTAAATTCTACATATTTTTCTCTTTTCCCTTTCTTTAAGCCATTTCCTTTCCTTTAAATGAACCAAACGACTCTTCAAGAAATATAGGTTCATATAAGATTAATAAGGCTTATCTAAATTCATATATATTACAACTAAAATAAGCGTACTAATAAGTTTAATATAAGTTCAATTTTGATAAATTTAGATTAGATAAGTTCATATAAATGAAAATTAAATTAATCTAATTTTGTTGAAATTATTTTTGATAAAGGGATTCAACCTTGATACCTCGAACAATTCTTAAATCATGGGAACGAATTGGGATCTCACTTTAAATAACCAAGGAAAAAACTTTCAAACCATGAACATGAAGGCCTACGCCTCTTAACTTCAACCTTTCAAAAAGATGTAGCAATATAAGTATTCATATCATATGTCTACTAATTAAACAAAAGCATATATACTAGTATACTACCCACACCTTGACGATGCATTCTCAACCTAAATTATCATTTCATATGTCATGCATGAATTGTTGTCCAAATATAACTATTGACATAAATTTCAAATTATATGAATAATTAGATCACTAAATAGTAAATACATTCAATGAAATAACTGGTCAATAAAAACACTCAAACATGAACTTGTTCACTAAAGATCTAATCCAATGACAAAACTAACATTCATGTTATTGCACGGAGTTCAAGGCTTTGAGTGTATTTTGTGAGTAACTTAATAATAAGTAAAAATATATTTTAATAATCTCAACTATTGGTGGTTTAAAAAAAAAAATCTCAACTATTAGTGATTTACTTTTAATATTTCCAATTAAGAATTTTTTTAATTATTATTTTAATTATTTATTTTTTAATAATAATCCCAACTATGATAAAATTTTGCTTGCAATGGTCCCAATAACCATTAACTTGATAGAAGGGTAAATTTTTTTGATTTATAAAAGCCACGTATCTGCAAATGAATGGTCTAATATTATTATATTATTTTTAAAAAAATTTAAAAAAAAATCAAAAACTATTCCCAGCCACCTCCTCCCCTTTACCCATCGTGAAACCCTAGGACAACTCCTAGCCCACTGGAAATCGGTCAGCCACCTCCCTAATCCCCTGAAAACAGACGGCTGGCCCTCCCAACCCGTTTTCCAATGGACTAAGGGTTGGACCTTGGGTTTCGCAGTGGCCAAAGGGAGGGAGTAGCTATTAGGGTTTTTGGTTTTTTTTTTCTTAAAAAAAATTAGACTAATCACATACTGACACGTATATTGGTTACCTGTTACGGAGTACAACATGTCATTGACTTGGTGTTGACTAGTTGGGATTATTGGAGGCAAAGCTATAATATACTTGGGAATCTTGAGATTATTAAAAGGGTAATGTTCACTACAAAAAAAAAAAATGGGAATAGGCAACACTTAAGATTGCGACACTTACAGAAATGTTCCTCTTAATAATCTAACGCAACAATATTTATTTGGTACCTTGAACTAAAGTAACGGAAAAAAAAGTGTTACTCTAGACTATATAAGGCAATAGTTGCTTAAAGTGTTACCTTTTTCTTGTCTAAGACAACAAATATAATAATTGTTGCTGAAAAGATAACAATAACAAAACTATTGTTTGAAAATGTAACATTAATATCGATGTTGCCATCTATAGTATATATATGTGTATATATATGTGTGTGTATGTGTGTGTGTGTGTATTAAGCAAGTTTGGTAGAGTTGGTGGGAAACTCAACTTGTGACTTTGAGGTCACAAGTGTCACAAGTTCGAGCTCTACCAACTACTAAATGTTTGGGAGTGACAACATTTAGAAACATTTTTTAATTATCTCCTTAATGTGTTGCCTTATGAATAGACAACGGGGGCATAAATTACGCCTCATATGTGTTGCCTTAGCTACAAGGCAACACTTTTTTTATATTAGGCAATGGTTTTCCATTGTTACCTTTGCTTTATTTTGTTGTAGTGGTTATACATAGCCCTATAGCCCTTAGGGCTATGTATAAACATTAAAAACACTCTTGAAAATCGTATAACATTAGGAATTATGACATAAACACGCGTAAAGTAGTGTAATTAGTGTGTTTTTGTCATGATTTTCTAAATTTAAACAACTTTCAAGAGTGTTTTTAATGTTTGTATGTACCCCTAAGAGTATATATTACATTTTTCTTAATAAAAATAAACCTTAGATGGGATTATTAGAAATAAATATCGTCAATAATTGGGATTATTTAAGTGCATTTTTTCTAATATTAAATTTATTAAATAGATATAGATGAGTTCATTTCAATAGTTGTTTAATTTTGCAAAAGTAGCTAAACAACAACATGTCAACATATATCCTTTTTACCTCTCGACAATTTTCATTTGTTGTCAACACTTACTTTAATTCAAGAGAATAAAATAATTTATGGCAAGTCATTTCTCTTCCCAGTATTCTCCCACCTCTTTTTTTTTTTTTTTTTTTTTTTCCTTTTAATTAGTAAAAATTGAAACCAAGAGAAGAAGAAAATTGGAGAATTGAGTCTCTTTTGTATTTTTAGGTAGGAAGAGAAAGTTTTTTTTTAGCTTTTTTATTCTCTTTATTATTGTAATAGGATTAAAACAAAAGTAGTAACTAGTAAGACAGATAAAGAACACGCCTAAACAAAAAAAAAAGGATTAAAAAAAACAGAGGAAGTGCATGGAGTAACTATAATTGGAGTAATCTTTGGGATTGAATGACACAAATTTAACAATGCAATGATTGCCCACAAACCCAACAATAACCACAAACCCAACAATAAAGCATGTGGTCGCGTAATTTACAATATTAAAATAAAATTAAGTCCAATAAGTTTAGATAAATGTACATGTTGTAAATATAGTGAGTATGTGATAAGTTCATGACAGTGATTGTAAATTTGTAATTATAAATTTGTAAGTGGGTTGTGGGCATATGCCACCTTACATGGAAAACAATATATTGAAGATATATAGCGGGTGTCACGTTCTGATCGAGTTATCAGCTGTCACACACTATAATTTCATACAAGTCAACTTATCGAAACTAAAAAAACAAAAATTGTGAACTTCTTTTCGACTTATTCGATAAGATATCAAGAGGTGATATCCAAGATTTGAGATCGATCGAGTCTACTCTCACACAAAACGATGAAAAAATAGAGACAATGAACCCACATGTGTGGGTATGGAAAGAGTCATGGGACTGATCAAAAGGGGGAGGGGGTTGGCATGGGTCAGCCACCACAAACTCAACTCAATTCATGCAATTAAAAAGGAATCTAATCTAACCTAAAAAATCCATTTTCTCTCTTTTTTTTTTAAATTTTCTACTTTAATATTAAAAATAATAAAATCAAATAAAAATAAAAATAATAAAATTTTGTTGGCATTAAAGAAGTGGGGAAGGAAGAAGATTGAGAAATGAAAGGAAGAGACACGAGTATCTTATGGTGGGACTTAAACATTGTCGCTATGTTTATCACTACACTTCAACTCTCTTTCTGACATTACCCATTGTTCTTTCGCTCTCTCACAACCTATCTTTGCTAGCCCATCAATGCCATTACCTTTTCTTTTTTAACAAAAAAAAAAAAATTATTAATTTTTTAAAAATAATGTATGTTGCCAATAATTATTGAAATTAACGGTGTTAGTAGATACATTGGATCCAACTTTTTGAGGTCAAACATAAAAACATTGGACACAACTAACGTAACTTGATCAATTATTTTGTTTTGAGATCCATGTAATTCCTTCGTTTTCAAAAGTTTTTTCTTTTTAAATAGTGAAGCAATGATTGTCTCGTAAAAAAGTCATATTAATTATGAAAAACGTATGTATATGTAACTCTTAATTATTTAATAACTCTTTTTTTTTTTTTGGTCCCAGCTCTAGTGAAAAAAACCTAGCTAATTCATAATCCCATGCTAGATTTCTAATTAACTTTAATCTTTTGGTTTCATCATATTAGTATTTCATATAATCTTTAACAATAGAGTATATTGATAAATTGTAATTTCAAAATTAGTTTTGGTTTGCTTTGGCTGATTATAGACAAAGATTTGACATTTGATTTGATGAATTTGCATAAATAATCTTCATCAATTAATAAACTTTTACTAGGCTAATAAGAAAAAGGTATTCGACTAGTAATTGTTCTAAATTGTAGAACAATTATTAATAACAAAAATAAATTCAAACATAAACTTTTAACAAGTAAAATATATTTGGAAAATTATTTTAATTTTGTATTTAGATGAAATTTTAAATTTTATAAAATTGGTCTTTTTTTTCACAAAGTTTCATGCTCCCTTCGTCCCACAATACTAGTGACGTTGGGGTGGACATGTAGTTTAAGGAAACTACAAGTATGTCCATTTAAAACATTTGTTTATTATATAAAGGATTCTCTTTTGTGTTTTTATATTTTAAGAAAACAAAAGGTTATGGATGTGCCCATGTGAGGATAGTGAGGAGAAAGAAAATGTAGGATTTAATTGGATTTTGGGGTTTATTGTCCCAAAGAGTGTATAGGAAAATATTTTTTTATTAGTCGTCTCATTCCATATTTGATAACGTGTCTAGTATTTTGAGACGGGCGAAACTGTGTTAAATATTGTGGGATGGAGGGAGTATGTGGCTGGCCACACCGTTTGGCCTAGGTTTCTTATTCAAGGATTACTTGGTCAGTTAGGGGTTGCTCGGTTAGTCGAACATTACTCGATCAGGGGTTATTCGATCGATCAGAGGTAACTTGATCAGGAATTACTCAATCAGGGGGTAGTCGGATCGGTTAGAGATTACCTGTTTAGTGTTTTGATGTTTGTTAGCCGGCCATTATTGTGACCAACTACACAGATTATGCTTTTTTTTTCCCTTTTTTTTAAAAAAATAAATAAATTAATTAAGATGACCTAGATAGAAACCAAATCATGGAGGAAAAAGAGGGGAAGATCGGTCAGGCGTGTGAAAACCAACACCAAAAATACAATTTGTAAATTTGCATCGTAATTCAGTCTTTTATAGCTTCCACAAAGTAAAAAGGGAAAAAAAAAATAATAAAAAAAAATTGCTTTAGTAACGATGTGTAGTTTCTTCTTTAATCATCTTTCAAAAAAACGTAAAAAGAAAAAAGGAAAGTCAAAGTTATTTGATTGATTAAAGCACTAAAACCAAAAATTCTTTTCACTTAATATAAAGTGGAGTACTAATTTCCACAAAGTAAAAGAAAATGCTTATTATTCTAATCAAAATAATTATATAATGCACTTGTGTTCATAAAAAGACCATGTAATCATTAATGTGTGTACAATTCATTTAGGTGTGAGGTTGGGTGAGTTTGGTGCATGTAATGCTCACATAGTCACATTAACCACATGCATAAAATGTATCGTAGTATTGTCTTGGATAATGAGGTAATCCTTCAATTAGTATATAATTAACAATTTACTATGATTAAAAATTTATCGGATGAAATTATAAATAAATTCATTTTAAATGAAATTTGTTCCTTCTACTCATTAAGGCACTATTCCCTTTTCTTTACATAAGTCATTAAACTCCGAGGCATTACATATGATATAACAAATTTTTGTATGCAGCATGTTGTACCGTGCAACAGGAGTTACTCGAGTTGCCGGGATTATACGAATTGCCAGGGTTACCCGAGTTGCCTTTTGAGTAATCCATGACCAAACCCCTGACCAAGTAAACATTTAAGTAACCCCTGACTGAACCCTCAAGTAACCCCTAACCGATTAACCCTTGACCGAACTCTTTAAGTAACCCCCGACCGAATTATATTACTAACTGGGTAACTCGAGTAACCCTTGATCGAGTAACTTGACTAAACCCTAAACGAGTAGCCCCTCAACTCCTCAAGTAAGTAACATTTGACCGAGTGAACTCTTCGAGTAACCCCTGTTCGAACCCCTCAAGTAACCCCTAATCGAGTAACTTGAGTAACCCCCAATTGAATAACTCGAGTAACCCCTAACAAAATAACTCGGGTAACCCCTGCCATACGATGTGGCCTGTTATACAAAAAGTTGTTGTACACATGATCTAATTTTATAAACCCGCAATCTCTAATGTATGCATACAACTTATTGTTTATTTATTTATTTATTTTACAATGTTTTATTTATTTTACTTTATTACACTAGCTTATTACCTAAAATTATATGATATACAGTACTACGCATTTACTGCGTAAATAGATAATATAATTTTGTCATATGAAAAAAAAAACCCAAAACCTGGCAATTAGGTCATTCAAAGTCGGGTCATTTTGGGTGAGCTAACATTCGGGTCAGGTAAAGGTTAGGTCGGGTCAATTCAAGTTTCAGGTCTGACTCGGGTCAAGTATTAGGTCAAGTTCAGGTCAGGTCAGGTATGTTCGGGTCAAACTATTTTCGAGCCAGGTCGAGTATGTTCGGGCCATATTTGGGTACATTTTGAGATGAACGAATTAAGTTATTTTTGGCATCAGACACTTTTAGTTTAGTTATAAGCTAATTTTAGTTTAGGACGTTTTGGGTGTTAGGTCTATACGGATCAGCACTTCGAATCAACTTTAGATCAAGTCAATTTCAAGTGTTGGGTCAGCTTCGAGTCGGGTACAATCGGTTTGGATCAGTTTGGGTGTCGGGTCAAGATTGGGTCAACTCCATTTTAGGGTCGAAAATGGGTAAGGTTGGGTTGATTTTGGGATTTGGGTTGATTTCAGGTCATGAGTCGGGTCATCAAGTCAGGGTTATAATTTTCCATATACTTACAATGTATCACCAATTATGGAGTATAAATTTGTTTCTCACAAATCTTATATTATTAATTTCCAAATAAAAGTAATCTTATTTCATGCAATTATCTAAAACATTGCTTATATATTACTAAGTATAAAGGAGTTCATGCATATACATAGTTAAGCGCTATTTATGCCTAATAAAAAAAAATAAAAAAAAACTCTATAACTGCAGTTAATTAAAGATATTAAGCATATAAGAGCACTTTAGGGCTTGTTCTCTTCAGCTTATTTCCAGTTCAGTTTAGTTCAATTCTTAATTTTCTTCTCTCATAATATAATTAGTTCAATTCAGCTCGGTCAATCAGAATAGGCCCTTAGACTTGTTAAAGCACATTTATGAGAACTAACAAAAACAAGGTAGATATAAGCTACAATAACTACATTAGCTATAGAAAAGCATAACATCTACTAAGAGCAATAAAGGCTTATTTATTTCATCTTATTTTTGCTTATATGAACTTATATGATCTAATCTGATTGTCAAGTTTGACCAAAATTTGATCTTAAGTGTACGATGATTTATAAGAATAAAATCTATCAAGTGGGGTCTTATTAGATTCACAATAATGTGTATTTTATTAATATGTAATTTTCATAATTTTTTCATTATGAAATTAAAGATATATAGCAATAAAAAAAAACACATAAAATAATGATTTAATCAAATTTTTTTTTTCCCTGATATGAACTTATTTTTTATAATCTAATATGACCTAAACTTATTTTTTCTGAAATAAGTACAAATAAGTTAAACTAAACAAGACCTAAATTAGGGGATCCAATTAGCACAATCAGGTCTTCATGCTATTTCAAGTACTACCTTTCGTCTCTAAGAACTCTCCATAATTTTTAATGATTGTTGTCTCACAAAAAATCAAATTAGAAATGCTCCTTATCATATCATTTAGAGCTGAAATTGTTATAAATTTATAAAAAATAAAAAGCTCAAATAAGTAAAATTCAGATGAAAAGAACACGCTCTGGATAATGCTAGTAAGGAGTACGAGTAGTAAAATAATTTTATCCAAAATTGGTGATCCCCAAAACCACATGCCTATGTTGGTATACTACTTTATTCCCTTCTTATCTTCTCCATAAGTGGCAAAGAAAATGAGATAACCCCACTCCCCTTCTCTCTGTCTTCCTCTTCCTCATTATTTCTCATTACCTTAACTTTATTTTTTTTTCTTTCTCCCCAAAAAAAAAAAAAAAAAAAAAAAAAAAAAAAAAAAAAAAAAAAAAAACAGCTTTCCCCACCAATTATTTTCCTAATCCCAATACTCCTAGTGTGTTATTCTACTATCACTACCAAATTTAGCATCACTAGATCTACCACGTTTTTTTCTACACTCATTTATTTTGCCCTATTTTCCCCTCTTTTCTTACTAACAACCCAAAAATGGCACACCCTAATATCAGCACAAAATTAGAAGATGAATCAGAAGAAGATGACCAAGAAATCGGGTTGCGAAACCCGATTTCACTCGATTTAAACCTTAGTTTTGATCCAAACAATGAATCAAGTCACTCAAACAGCGGCGGCGGTGACGATAGAGTTACAGGGGAAGAGATTTTACCACCAAATAACAGTAGAGTATTCTCATGTAACTACTGTAGAAGGAAATTCTTTAGCTCACAGGCACTTGGTGGTCACCAAAATGCCCATAAAAGGGAGAGAACTATTGCTAAACGCGCTATGCGAATAGGTGCTTTGGCTGACAGACATGTTAGTTTAGCCTCTCTCCCTCTACATGGTTCTTTGTCATCATCCCCTAGTTCATTCCAGACTCGTCCATCGATTGACATTCAAGCTCATCACGGATCTATGATGATGATGATGCACCCGCATCTCCAACCATCGTCGACTACGACGGTCCAGCATCAAAGCCACTACAACGGTTACGCTCATATTCTTCATCATTCTGAGGAGAGGTTGCCACCTCATCACGGCGGAGGTGGTGATCCCGCCGCCAAGTTTGAAGGGCAAAATGGGTATTTACTTGGTGGTGTTCCGGTGTTCAGTGCGGTGCCGTTTTGGCCCGGAAGTTTCAGGCAGGTTGATGATGAGGCTGAAAGTTCTTCAGCTATTACAAGTATTTCTAATAATAATAAAAATAGTGATACTACTATTACTATTACTACTACTACTAATAATAATATTAGTAGTAACAATTGTTATAATTATAGTTATAATCAGCTTGAGTTCCCAGATTCTTGTCCTGATCTTACATTGAGGCTTTGATGAATTATAATTATAATTATAATTATTATTATTATTTTGGGTTTTTGTTCTTTCTTTTGATTATATTCTTCTTTTTATGTTGGTTAATTAGAATTTTTTTAATGAGAATTGTTAATTGTTCAGAATTTTGTACAGGAGATATAGCACAAATGATCATTATTTGTCCAATGATGACTCTTTTTGCAGTGTTATGACCAATAATCATAATTTGTATTGTTTTGAGTTAAAAACATGTATGTATTGTTCTATTTGGTGAATTATCCTATCAACAAAAGTATTATTTGTATGGTTGTATTTGTGTATTCCAACCCACACTTATCCGATCCATACCCTATTACAAAATGACAATTAAACCGGGTAGTAAGCGTTTGTGCAACTTTGAGCACGATCGATCAATCATTGTTGATGGTTTGATTTAAAGGTGTTCAGTCATAATCAAGCTCACGCACGGTAATTTCATATGATTAACTCACTTCTCGATCTTTTTGAAATTAAATTCGAGGTTTTATATGTTAAATGAATTCTGTTTTCAAAAGTCAAAGTCAAGCTTATACTTAGTACATGTATATATTCATTGATTGTTGATTGTTGCTTGTTGCTTGTTGCTTGTTGCTGTTGGTAGCCAATCACAAGTGTGAACTTGATGAATTGGATGTTTATACTATTGGATGCCATATGATATATGCAAGATTGTAAGTATACTTTTTTGTTGTTTTTTTAATAAAAAAAAATTGTTTTTCTTTGATTTGTTTCATGTGAATTGCTGATTTTGCTTTCAAACTATAGATTTTTTTTAACATATTTTTTGAGCAACTAACTACTCTGGTTATAAATTATCCTTTTAAATGATCCTTTTGAGGAATGAGGACCATATTGAGTCTTATGTCAAATTAGGTATAGATAGTCATCATGGAGGGCCAGGTGACTCATGGAAGCTTTTCATTATTATTTCTTTTGGTATCCAATATGATTTTCCTAATATTTATTATGATTTCCGTTTCTTTTTGTTTGTCGTATTTGAAATTTTGATAGATTTTAATGTAAATGAAATTTAATACTCATATTTCAATGATATCTATACTTCAAAATTCAAAGCATAGTCATGTGGAATAATATTAATAAATTTATTTTGTATTTAAATTTTTAAACATTTAAGTTTTAGTCATATGTAGCTTAAAATTTTGTTACTATTCCACTATATTGCATTGAAATTGTGCTAAAAAAATGGGACCCAAAAAATTAAAATAAAAGAAGGCGGTATTGCTTTCATGTATACTTATATGTTATTGGGTCCATTATATATAGGAGGATACAGTTTAGACTATCAAAAACAGATAGTGATAGAGCTACAATACATTAATTATAATAATACTAATTTGCATTACTATGTTTAAATATAATATTTTTTTTGTTTCTTCAACGCTTCTTATTTCATGTTTGTCAACACATAATTGCAATCATAATTATATTTAATCGTCAATAATTAGAAATTTATAAAAATTGTATATTATTGAGGCATAAAGTCATAAACTAAGGCCCTATTCACTTTATCTTAAAAAAATAATATTAAGTAAAAACAATTTCAGTTCAGTAAAAATAATTTCAGTTCAGTAAACTTCAATTCAGTTTTCTTAAAGAAGAATAATAATAGAAAATCAGTAAAAATAATTTCAGTTCAGCAAAAATAATTTCAGTTCAGTAAAATTAATTTAAGTTCAGTAAAAATAATTTAAGTTCGGCAAATATAATTTTGTTTCAGTAAAAATAATTTCAGTTCAGCAAAAATAAAGTGAAGTGAATGGGGCCTAAGACAATGTTCATCACTTCATCTTAATTTTTTTTAAAGTAAAAATAGTTTAAATTCAATAAATATAATTTTACTTCAGTAAAAATAAGTTTATTTTAATAAAATTCAATAACTTTAAAGAAGAAATTTAATACAGTAGAAAATCAGCAAAAATAATTTCTGTTCGACAAAAATAATTTTAGTTTAGTAAAAGTAATTTAAGTTCAGCAAAATAAATTAAATCCAGTCTAAATAATTTCAGTTAAGCAAAAAATAAGGTGTAGTGAACGGGGGCGTAATAAGAATCTAACAAATTCTCACATGACTATGTTTTCAATCAATAAAATCGATCAAACTAGTAATGTATGTGAATATTGTAAAAGAGGGGAAAAGTATATTTTAAAGAGATCAAGATAATTAATTTTGAAAAAAGGAAATACTGAATGAATTATAGATTGCAAATTATGAGTTTTACTAATTATTTTTCTTCTTTTTATCTAAGGGGGGCTATATAGTATATATTGACCTATTGTGATATAATCTTGTGTATTATTGCTTCTCTGGTCCATGAAATTGTGTTATTTGTAGTGCCAACTGAGTCAAATGGAGCATTTGTATGTTATTTTTGTGTGTGTGTTTTTTCTTTTTAAGTAATTTTTTTTGGTCATATTTTTACTTAATTATCTAGTATCATGAATTTTGATATATCCATTAAAATGTATACAAAATTATTTAAATGTAATTTTAGATTTTAAAAGTGGACGACGTACTCATGTTGAATAATATGTTTCTATTCAGATTATGAGCATGGATTTCAAATAATCGGACATGCTTTTTTTTATGTATCTGTAAATTATTATATACCGAACACATGTCACGTTTCCTATTATTCCATTTATGTATCCGTAAATTATTATATACCGAACACATGTCACGTTTCCTATTATTCTATTTGGTTATATTTATCAAAGATAGGAAATAGTAGTATCTATTGACTTGTATGTAAGTCGTTGATCTAGCTTGTTGGTTAGTCAAGTCAAGTCATTGGCATGCATTACGCACTTAATGTATGAAAATGATTGGATGAGGTATTGCTAGCTTAGAATGCTAGATGCTATTGGCAAGAAGTGTACTCCAATAAGGTATTTATGCTCATGCACTTGGTAATCTAGGGTATGTCCTTTAAAAATTTTGACTTTGAAAATTTAATTCTATGTCATTTTATGTCCTAGCATATAAAATATTTCAAAGAATTAATCTAGGTAACAGTATCTTTGTAGTCCATTTTCATACCCTTGATTGGCCTTGATGATAGGGGGAAAAAAAAGAGTTTGTATAATGGAATATTGTAGATTGTATACTACTATTATTAAAAATTTGGTCTCTTAATCTTAAAAAAAATGTCCATTAGTTACTTCTTATATATGTCACTTATTATTTTCTCCTTTGCTTATCTAGGAAAACTTTGTCACATATTCTCATTAATCTACTTTATATATAAAAAATGATAATCATTTGAATAGTTAAACGTATTCTTGAAACTCGTAAAAATAAATATGGTAAACATTATATTAAGGGACAAAGGGAGTATGTGCGACGTATGCATACGTCTCGTGAATTACTACTTTAACTATGGGCCTGTGGGGGATGAGAGGGCTATATCAAAGGTGTTCAATGCTAATGGTTATATGTTGACAGATGTTTAGAGTTTAAATTATTTTTAATGTGGCTGCTAAAAAGTACATGAATGAACAAATAAAAGCATATTTTTAATATTGAATTCTCCCTAAAAAAATAAAAAATAAATAAATAAATAATACTGAGTTCTAAATAGTACTTATAATTCTGAATTTTTTTTTTTTTTTTTTTTTTTTTGAAACAATTATAATTATTATATTTTGATTAAGGGTTTGGAGGAAAAAAAAAAACCAAAAATGCGGTGAGCGTGGATCGAACACGCGACCTTCAGATCTTCAGTCTGACGCTCTCCCAACTGAGCTATCCCCGCTTGGGTGATTACACAACTTTAAATATAATAATGATTAGTTTAATGGAAAGTCAGTAATTTGGGTATTAACATGTTACTTTTCGCGATAACATCAATGCCAATCCTTGCATTTCATATTTCCTTTCACAATTTAAAATAAAGAAAATATAATAGTGAAGTAATTAATTTTGTTAGGAAGCTTCAGAAAAGCCATTTTCGTACAAAAACCCCAATTTCTATGAAATTTAAAAAAACAAATAATCATAATAAAAAATAAAAAAAAAATTGCTAAATGCCGTATGAACAAGGTCGTATTGCAATTGTAATGATACTATAATAAATTTTTTTGTACTATGTATTAATTGCACTTTACGCCTAAGAAAATAATGCAAAAAGATACTCGAGCTATTGATGAAAGTTTGAAATCCAATATAAACCTAATGCGATTAATATAAGTTCCGCTATTTGGATACAAGGGAAAATGAGTAAATTGAGAGAATTGAATTGGTCATATACCAATAGATAGATTCTCCGTTATTCTTTGAATACTTGCCAATGCACTTTTTATATCATTACTATTTTAAATTATAATTTAGTAAAAACTAGTATAAATCGTGTGCATGCATGGATAGTAGTAAGATCAACTTATTAACTAGTGTGTGGGTCGGACGATGCCCCGGGTTGCTAGTTTAATTTGTACTTGTTTAATTTGCTAATTAAATTTGACTGTTTGGATAGTAAGACTTGTTGGTTTTGAATTTAAATCTTGCTATAAACATTTTTTTAGTTGTCAAACCCAATCATTACATAATGGAAACAAATAGTATGATAAGACACGAATTAACTTATTTAAATTAACTATAATTTTGTTGGATAAAAAAAAAGGCTTGCTTTTAGAATTTATAGTACTAACATTAATTTTATAAGAAATTATTATGTATAATATTTTTGTTTTAAGAAATTTGATTTTACTTTATACATTTTCCTTATTCTTTGATTAGTAGAAATTTTATAAATTATTACTCTAGTTTATTGAAATATATAAAGGAAACTTTAGATTTGTTGTAATATAAAAAGGAAATTTGTTGTAATATAAAAAGGGAATTTTTTGTTAATAATAGTTAATGAAATATTGTATACATACTTATCCATGAAAATTATAATTTAAGTTATAGTAAGATTTAGTAAAATAAATAAATAAATAAATAAAATAAAATTAGGCGGGAAATTATTTTACCACAAAATGACACGTGCCATTAAACGTCGCCTTTAGTATAGGTTTATTGAATTGATGATTGATTGATTGATTACAAACCGTTGATATTTTGAAGTATAAATTGAGATAAGTCATTAGTAAAGAAATACCACTATAATATTTCCAAAAAAAAAAAAAAAAAAAAAAAAAAAAATACCACTGTAATATTCCATTTGGAAGATTTGGTAAGAAATAAAGAACTTCAACTTCGTGTTTACTACTGTAATTCTCAACATTTCGCAGTATATGAGTCTACTTTGTGCACAGCACATACGAACACCCTGCTGCCTGATAGTAGAAATTACTAATTACAGGTATTCATCATTGTATTTTAAACTCGTAACTCCTAATATTTGTTCAAAAAGGGATCAGTAATGGAGTATTACTGGGAACATCGACTATATACAAAACTTCCACTTCACATCAGCAATCTTCATCTAAGATGGACTCGAGTATCCAGTGACCTGCTGCCATCATTCATCCTACTGATCCTCCCCTGCCAATAACCCCACGAGAAACAAATATCAGAAACAGACTTGCATGGTTAAAATTCAATTTATTATAGATTAGCAGCAGATACTATCATAAACACAGCATTAGTTAGTGTATGCTTTAGATACTTTCCCAATACTACATTGTACTCTAGCTCCGTTTTATGTCAAATAATACAGGTAGTAAAAACATCAGAAAACTACATCAAGGTTACAGAGATCAACAAACAATTCTCTATACACATGTTTGGATGAAGGAGTTTGACAGGAAGGAAATTGGAAGGATCAAGGAAAGGGAAGCCGCCCAAGAGAATCAGAGAAATTCAATCTTCTTCCTCCCTTCCCTGCTCTCACCTTCCTTCCCCATCCACCCTCTCCTAGACTCCTACCATTCTTTCCATAATTACTAACCAACCATGCTGTAAAAGAAATAAGAAAGGTTAACTTTTTGACTCAGGTTGGATGAAATGATTTCACATAACCAATTTATAACAATTCATTGATAACATTCATGTAGTGAACAGCAGATATTTCAAATTTACCTTTGAACGAATTGATGTCACTCCAACTTCAGTTTTTAACTTCAATTTGTGTACCTTAAGCTCTGAAACTCTTACAACAGGCTCGTTATCTTTGCCACCAGATCTTAGACTCAAAACTGCTTTTCCTCTCATGTTCTCCTTTCCACTGCTCACAGCTTTATCAAACCAGCTGCTCTGTACTTTAGCCTTGACACCTTGGGCTACATTTTTTGACCGATTCAAAGAATTTTTCTGAGTTGTTTGAAGTACAACCTGTATAAAATCATATATTAGCTTCAGTCAGCAAAAGAAATCCATACCATATGATAAGACCTATTTCCTTCCATTGAACTTAGGAGAATGGAAAATCTATAGTCACTCTGAACTCTGAATTCAAGTTTAGCGGATATCTCACCTTTGACTTAGAAGCTGCCAGGCTTCTAGATGCAGCAGCAGCATCTTTAACCTTCATCTTGGAGATGTCATCTTTACCCTTCATCTTGGAGCTGTCATCTTTACCCTTCATCTTGGAGCTGTAAGTACTTGTACAAACAGATGTCTCATTCATGTTTGTAGCTTTTACCCTCTCATTGACAGGTTTTGCCAATTTCCCCATGTCTCGAACGTTCGGATTTTTATATTTATTCTGTTTGAAACCAGCTGGCATTTTCTTAACCTCAAGCTTTGAATTTGAAAACCTTTGATTGGGCCTCCCATATGAAGTCTTCTGACCTTTTGATCCTATATTTATATTCATCTCTACTTTCACTTGCTTGCTGCGATCAGTTCTAGGAACTACTGCCAATCCAGTGCTAGAAGAGCCCACACTAGACTTGCCAGCAGAAGATTTACGACCATTAAGTTCTCTATCCTCACATATTTCAACCCTTGATGCTGGTCTTGTGGCACGACTTTTTCTCAGATTGTTTCTTAAAGCATTCAACAGACCACCAGTTTGACCAAATGGCTCTTTTGACACCTCAAAAACCTTTGAATCTCGTTGAATACTTACATTTGTTATGGTGCTTGTTGAAACTCCACTTGTACTTGCTGACTGAGAATTCAGAGCAACTCTTCTCTCTGAATAATTCACCACACTGGTGATTGAACTAGAAGCCTCACTTTGATGATCATGGCTCACTTTGGGTTTGAATTCCTGACTTGAAATGATATTAGTTGCTGAAATCGTACCTCCCAAATCATTTACAGGATGTTCTTTATTAGCTGAAATCTCACGACAATTGCTTATGCAGTCTTTACTTCTATAGTCTTTGCCTCTTGATTTCGAAACAGAAGATGGAAATTTTGGAGAGCATAAGTTGAAGAGATCATTCCCCACATCTGGATGTGCAAATGCAGATCTCAAATGGCGTGCAGAAAGATGATGGAACCTAACAACCAAGACAAACCCATAAACAAAATGCCTATCTGAATGGTTGGGTTTAAAGAAGTAATATAGGGCAGGTGCAAGTGTACTTACGGGTGGCTCGTGTGAAACCATTTATCATCACTGCAAAAGGCCAGGGAAATTACTTATAAGCTGATATCAAATGATACAAGTATGCAACTCAGTAGTCAATCCATCCCAACAAAATTGTCATAGTTAATTATTTGCCGGATTGCAGTCTGTAAGATGCATTTTCATCTTTGACTATTATTCATTTCATAATTCATATTACTTAATTTTTATTTTCTAACTAAACATACATAGAACAAACCCCTTTCACTTAATTACTTTAGGTAGAAGCTTTCCAAATTATGACAATTTTCAGGTATAGATGACTAAGTTAAGTTGAGTTATCATCATAGCTTTCCAAACTCTCATTTTCATCAGAAGACACGAATCCATCTATGACAGTTTTCTGGTATAGCTGGGACACATGGACTAAAACAGCAGCAAATCTGAATCAGAAGAAACTCACTTGTCTTCTGATATCAGCGCTGTCTCCAACGTAAGATCAGCCCACATGGGTGCCTCAATTTCTTCCTGTGAATTAGTACATACACAACAAAAGTTGAGGTATTACAACCCAAGAACTCTAAACCCACTTTATAAAATCTAATCTTCGCAACACATATACTTACTATGCAGGAACGTAGGATCACGTTATTCACATGATAATCAAAATTGAAGGGTTCCAATATGTTCACTAAATACTCCTTGTACATTATATACTCAAAACTTCATACATAATATCAATCAGCATATATACGGTTCAGAACACAGAATCTACTAGCATAGTAGCAGTATGTACAAGCAAAAATTTGAAAATACATGGCCCATTTCATTGTTTCATTATAATTTTTTAATGAAAAATTTCACTAGACTCAAACAACACAATAATACAATCATTAGTAAAAAGGACTTAAACCTAAGATTCTCACAAGTACATCTCAATCTAAATTAGATATGAAAAACTTCTAAAGTTCAACTACAATATAGCAGTGTCTACAGCATACTCATATACTGAATAATCCGAAATCGTTGAATGTGTCAACAAGCTTAGTTGGTAAAGCTCAAAGCAATCATGCCCGAAAACTCGAAACCCATGTTCAAAACCCATCTTCTTACACTTTTGTGCCTTATTTGGAACCCAATAGCATAATACACAGATACTCAATCACCCAAAAGTCTCAAATAATTAGGGTTTATTGAAATGAACCCCAAAATTTTGCATAATTTAGGAAAATTTAGGGTACATTGAGAAATACCCCAATTGCAAGAAATCCAATCTAAAGTAAAACCAGAAAAAACCCAATAAATGCGTATTCAATAAATTAATATGACATTAACAGAGATTATGCGACCTAAAATGATACATTCATATATTCTACAATTGTGATTACTGGGTTTTTTGCAGGAGCAAGTGGAATTACCAGAAAAGCCCAGTGATCGACATCTGCAATGCTTCTTCTCTTGGAAGCTCCGACACCATTTTCGCCATTTTCTTTAACCTTGATCTTACTCTGAACCATCATTTCTTTAATTTTTTTCAAAAAATCAGCAAAACCCAGAAATTATTTCATCTGATATGAGCCAAAAAATTCAGCAAAATCCAAGTAGTAATTAGGGTTACTCATATTTTTGAAAAATAAAATCAAATTTTCGTATGAAATGAGTAGGAGTGAGGTTGAATTGAGGACGAAGTAATGGAGGAAGAACTGAGGAAGTTGAATTGGGAAGATGGAAGGTCAAAGAAAAGGATAAAATATGAACCGTACGATGTAAACTTGATTGTACACGTGTAGGGTGAGGATGCTTTTATATTTGCTCGACCGTTGGACAATTCAATGAAATTCGAGGAGGGAAAAGTAGCTTCCTTAAGAAGCCAAATGATTTAACTCTTATGGGGTGTATGGTTCACAACTTCACAAAGTAGGTTTTTTTTTTAAGACGAAGGGGCCTACCGTGTCGAAACTCCTCACGGGTCAACCCAGCCCGGGTTGCATAGGGTAGTTCTTAGAAGAGAAAATACAAGTTATTATCCTATACGAAATATTGACAAAAGTTGTTAATCACAGGGTATAAATGTCGTTTTAGCGAGTTATGAAGGATAGTGTTATAAATTTACCAACAATAGATCTACAACCTTCAACATCGAAGGGCGATCGTCTGCATATCCAGATCTACAACCATCGCTCTTTATCACAAGTTCAAGGCGAACCACCGAAAACAATGTAATCTTAGCTTGTAGCTTAATATTTTTTTTTTTTTTTTGACAAGTGCTTGTAGCTTAATTTCAAGCTCAATTATGTCAAATTAAATCCCACAATGCTTCATTAGTAATTCCCTTAATTTAAATCTTTTTTTAGGGTGTTCTTTAAATTTTGCAGCGAAGTTGCCATCGTGCTGATAGATGTATCATGGAAGAAGAGAGTTGTAGACAACGTTCATGGAGAAAGAAGCAAGTGTGGTGATGGTGGTGTGCCACTGTGTTTCGAAATGAAATGTACATATGGTGCCACACTTATGTTATATGACCTGGGGCTGGGACACATCCAATACAATCACACCTATGTTTGGATCAATATGAAAATTTTGTATTATTAACACTCTTTGTCCATAATTTTGTTAAGTAATTGGGCTACCAGCTTATAATTAGTTAAACATTAGTACTCTATGTAAAGATTACGCTTCATAATGTCTTATGCATATTATTTACATGCATCACCAATTTTATAGAGAACGCTTATAGTAGATGCTCAACCACGAACCTGCAGGAAACCTTCATGATGAAATATATACCAAATAGTTTTAATATACAGCAATGAAGTGCTGGAAAAACGGCAAACAAATTCATAGCAAAATTTCCAAATTTATACATTGGCCAACTGGAAAATTGCCAATTATGGAAAATTCACTATAAGATCACCATATTTTGGTCCCCTATATTCATCGGTGAATTTCCAAACTTTTTCATAAGTTGGCACTTGAAACAGCTCGTTACAGGAAGTGAATTCAATGCCAATTTGGTGAGGACTAGAAGACTGCATCAACTCATCGTCTTAAAGCTCCATAATTTCTTGTGACCTGAACAAAAAAAAAATTAAAAATTAGGTCGAAAACATATATTAAGTGGTCTAAAACCCTTTTGGTTCTTTAAAGTGAGGGCAAAGGCCATCTAAATCTTCACTACTGTATAAATCTAGCTCAAGGGCAAGGGCCCTTTGAAACACAAGAAATTTCATGCTCAAATACAGCAGGAAACCGAAAGTAGAAAGGCGCAATGAAATTTAAAGAAATTATGTTCAGATGCACAGGTTAGAGCAATGAAAGAAGCCAAAGTCAGATTAATCAATCATACAGCACTCTGACCTTGGGTTGAGACTTGTTGAATCGACTGGGTATGTCATCATCATCATCATCGTCATCATCTTTGCCCATAAGCATCTTTTGAAGTGAAGAGCTCCCCGATTGTTTTCCCCTCTTCGAGGGCTGTGTAGAACCTCTACCCCTTCCTCTTGGTGCAGCTCGTTTGCGACCTTTTCCTTGAAGTTTTTCATCATCACCCTAGCAAGAAAAACAATGGCATTTACTTGAAGACATTGAAACCAAAAGGACAGAGATGTACACAGCTTTGCGCCCCTACCCCTGTAGCAGCAGAAGGGCCTGTATACATTACCCTCAACATGTTCAATGATTGTCACTGTTATATTAACTTTGTTGCTTCTAATAAAATTATGTGTAGTTTCTTTCTTTCAGAAATTATATAATAAAATAATTACCAGGCTTCAAATTCCCCCTCAGAAATTAGTTTCAAGTTATCATGCATACAAAGAGGAGGTCACATACCGAACTGTCAGGAACCTCCTGAACTAAGTACTCCTCTGCTTCATCACTCGAGGCAGAATCAACATTATCATCATCACCAGCAATATTATGAACTGAGGCTGAACCAGCAACCGATGAAGATCTGCAGTTTAGAGAGCTATTAAGAAATCATCAAATCTACAAGAATGTAATTGAGTAGCAACATTTACACTATTAGCTACTTCCTCGGTTTTTTTTTTTTTTAATTACATGCAATACTTTGCCTTTTGCACTTTTCATATACTGCACTTTTATTAGCTTAGATGATTTATATTTAATGAAAAATATAGTTGTGGGATTTGTTAGATTCGTCTCAATTTACATTTTCACAATATTAAAGTTTTGAAATATTCAAAAATACAGACGACTTGAATTTCACTTTAAGAGGAAGTGCATGTCCCAAATTTTCTCTTCCTCTCTATCCCAAATATTTCATTACTTTAAACTATAATCTACCAGGAATCAGTCAATCAGCAACTTCATTGAACTGCAACAAAAGCTTACATAATCCCCACACCTTTTGTCTACATATAAATTTCCAGTCAAGAAACAAGTAAAGGAATATACGAAATGAGATTCTTGATATGCGCTAATGGAGGTAACTGGGTCATCCAACCTTGAGGATGCACACACACACACACACACCTACCAAAAAAGAATTTGAAAACATAGATTCTCACACAGCAAAACAAATACGAAGCATGATAAATATGTCATCCAAACCAACATACATTGGGAAAAGGAGTTAAATTACTTAGGAGCTCCCCATAAAAAATCCAACCATTCTAGGTTAAATATGCAACTTTTGTGTACAATCACGTGAACATACAGAGTATAGCTAGAGGAGACAAACAGGGAATTGATAAAGAAGTAGGCATGAAAAAATCAAACCTTTGAGAACGGCGGAAACCCAAGGATGCATCAAGAGTTGTCTGCTTCATATTGGTGGCATCTTTTCCTTTACCCCTTCCTCTTCCCCTTCCCCTTCCTCTTGTTGAGGTTTTACCAGTTTCAGCAGCATCATGGGAGGAGCCAAGGGCCTTAGTGGTTGCTTTCTTGCCTCGAGCAGTAGATTTCAACCCAGAAAGTTGGGTGGCATCATCATCATCATCACTAAAAGATGCTGTATTTTTTGTTCCTGCCATGCGCTTACCCCGGAACTCCTACAAAGAGAACAGAAAATGCATCATCAACAACCTATAAGATTCATCACAACCACACAAATCCTGTGCCAGCTATTCATCAAATCCAAATACTATCCAAAAATAAGTTCAATGCTCTTAGCTAGATAAGAGCATCATAACAAATATTGAGTCCCTTGTATTATCAGAAGACATCAAGGCAAAGTGGTATATTTGAGCAGTCATTCTGTCAGTTTCAAAGTCTGACTGACTTTAGTTCTAAATTAATGATGCTCTTCTTTTGTTCAACAGATACATAATCCGTTCATCTAATATGTAGCAGATTTCCAGAAATAAGTTCAAGAAAAGGTTTCAGGAATTACATGAATACAGAGCATCGATAACAAACAGAGTTGACTTTAGAAAGAGAACAAACCTCTGATGGAGCACTGAAGGAAATAGTCTCCTTCGGGTGTGTTGCCCTATGTTTAACACGTTCCTTAAGAGAATAAATAAAAGAATAATTAGACTCAAAATTTTGCTGTAGTAATAAAGATAAAGCTTCGGAATATCTTAGATAAAATCTTGCCTCTAAACACTCTCCGACTTTGACAATCAAGTCTTCTTCCTCAAACTTCACTGTGTCTGAGTCTTCAGCAATTTTGCTCTACAGGAAAAGGTATTAAACAAAACAAGGAAAAGTAAAATATCTAAGGCTCATCATCATAAAAAAATCTACACTTGATGAGTAAACAGAGACGAATCTTCTACTGATAACAACTTACATGTGTTTCATCAAGATTGTGTTGCAAGCAAGCATGGAAAGCCAATTTGTCATCTTTACTGACAAAATTATGTAGTGCAATATCCAGATCATTGACAGGAAGGATCTCCATTTTCTGCAAGATAATTAGAAGACAATAAGCAAACTTCAGGCAGTTCATGTAGCTGTTTTCATAATCATGACATACTGACACATTTGATAACAAACTGGTTTAGCAAATATGCATTTGACACACGAAAAGGGAGGAGCAGAGGGGAAATGGAGGCCTGGCCTCCATGGCCCAAATTTGCATCCTTTTATATTTCTAAGTTGGCCTTTATTGCTGTTATTTTATGTGCAAGTATGTTATTTCCGTCTGATATAGACGTTTACCTGGCTAAGGTGGTCACAGGGAAACAGAAAACAATCCTCTTGAATAGACAAGGTTCTGGGACCAAGTCCTTGTACAAGCAATGTTGGTAATGTTTTTTTTTCACTATTTTCTTTTTCTATTCCATTTTCCCACCTATCATTTCCTCGTTTTTTATTTTCCCTATTTTCCCCTACGTTCCCCATTTCTCTTATTTCCTAATCCCTATTTCTTATGCTTACCACTTGTATAAATTCTACCCAGTTTATAATGTCGTGACTGTATTATTATATATTATTAATCCCTCTGCCTTTTTTTTTAAATGCAACCATTGAACATTTGGGGAGAATGGGAGATTTAGTAGATAAAGTTGAATTTGTTAAACAGTAGTATGTGGGTTGAAATGTCCAATGGTTGCATTTAAAAAATTGCAAAATTTTGATATTGTAGTTTGGTAGAATGTGATATTTGTAGATTATGTGAGTTGAAATATCACATTTTAATCTTTGCAGATCGAAATTTTGTAGTTTCATAGAATGTGATATTGGTAGATTAAATTGTAATATTTGTAGAATCAACCACCACCACCGCCCAATACAAAGCCCAGCCAAGTAGGGTGCGAGGAGGTCCAAATTAAGATAACATTTACCAATTACCATAACTAATCCAAACCAATAAAGAAACATGTGAATGAAGTAGAACTGTAGAATTTTTTTTTTTTTTAAAAACACGCGGGGGGTGGGGGGGGTGGATGTAAATCAAACATCTATAATACATACCAAATTACTCTCAGCAACCAAAGCCTCAATATTCTGCTGGTTTAGTTCCTCCGGTCGGAATTTCTCAGAATTGTCAATTTTCCCTAAAATAAGAAAATCAAAGTACACTTATATATAATAAATTGATACACAATAAGGAAATTTGAATGTACTACAGCAAGAATGTAAAAGATTGAATTCAAAAGGGATGTGACAAAAAGCAGCCCCAATACAGACCTGCATTTGGATTAAAAAAACATAAACAGCTATCTAGATCTAAATATACAGAAACCGTCTTATTTCCTATTACTTTTTGGTAGAAGGTAAGCATTCAAAGCAATCTTATCAAAAATGAAAAACATATCAAGGACATGCAGGCAAAACCTGCTATACAGCAGGATAAACTAAAGAGCATATACAAACTTTGAAACCACCAGTCTTTATTAATCCAGTATTTCTGCTGAAGCATGAATATTGAGGCAAGTCACATCATAAAGTGGCTCCCAACAAGAAACATGAATTATGTTCCATGAAATACACCAAAAGATCGTCATAAATTTAGTGCTGCACATGGTGCAAACCCTACTGATCTACATCTCCATATAAAAATAGGCTAACAGCACAGCATCCTCAGAATTTAAATTTCTCCAAAGATATCGAGCCACTTGATATTGAATAATGGCATACAATCAACACCAGACATTAGGAAGGCTGGAACAAACAAAAATCCTATGTAGCCTGGCATATAATTTGTATAAATCTTGCCTAAAGCTAAGGGGAAAAAAAAGGAATTCTACAAAGGCAGAGGTAGGAATGTTAGGTTTATGAGATTGTAAGTACTGCAGCCACCTAGGAATTAATTTCAATCTCTTAAAAACCCACACAAGTCTTGGCTTCCCAAAGGACTTTAAGCACTGATTGCTTCCCATCAGCATTCCCAATGGCACCAAAAATTAAAAGCATTCATAGAAAGTCTCACATTTAAGGATGCTGTTTAAAGGGTATACATTCCAGGATAAAGAAACAGCACAACCATTCATGGAGGTTTCATTCAATAAGAAGTAGCAGGAAAAGAATAGAGTTTTCCACAGCAATTGAGTTTCTGAAACATCCAAATCAGGCTTAGAAAAAAAAAATCTGCCTCGTATACCATGTAACATGAACATGGATGCGGATCCAAGTGTCCAATACAACCTTTTTAAAATAAATGGATATGGTAACACCATCCTTATTTGATACATGTTTGGCAATACGGTATGTATAAAATTTAATAAAAAGTATTCTCTATACAAAAATTAAGGGAAAAATATGGCATTTCTATAAGTGAGTTTCTTAAGTATGGACTCCTAACTTGTAGGAAATTACTCTTTTTTATTGTTCCTTGTTGACTTATAATACTATTAACATACTAATGTATAAAAGCAAAAGTTAGCATGCAACAAATTATTGGATTTGTCTCAACGTAGTCTTGTCAAAATATCAAATTTTTAATAATTTACTTGGAACATAATTAAAGATACAAGTTAAGCATTTGGCGAATGCAAAATTCAATATGGCCATATGGAACGAAATAAAATAAAATAAAAAATGGAGGGACTAGGGAGAATTATTTTTGGCCCAACATAACGACCAAATCAAGAGCATTTGTGATTGGCCATCTGCCTCATACTTCTATTAGTTATACGGTTATACCCATGCAGTCACATGCAAGCAAAGTAAATAGGTTATTGATTTGTCATAGCTTGCCAGCTTTAATTGAGGGGAGAGAGAATATACTCCATTTGCTGCACAAAGACAAGAGAGAGTATATGAATTTATCTGGTTATCTTTTAGTGAATTTTATCAATGATTGATGTACTTTACTTCACATTTAGTTAATTACTATACTATTGTTTTCTTTAGCTTCCAATTCATCTTTTATTTTCTTTACTTCGAATTTTGCTTTCATTTACATATATGTATTGGAGTAGGTTTTTATCTAGGTTTTGATTATGAATTGATGCATGATTTAACCCTAATCCTAAATTATATGATTATGCTTATTTCAATTGTGATTATTATCAATACTAAATTAGGCGTAATTTGATGTTGGTTTTGCACCAAATATCTAATGGAAGTTGGACTTAAACAGTTGCGATTTATTTAGGTAAAATGGATAGTTAGGAAGCTAGGATGCTATGTTATATGTCTCTTAGTTTACATAATTCCAAGGAAGGTATTATTGTATTTTAAACAGACCATATATACTCATGAGAAGTTTATTGGTTATTGGGGGTATCTTTCCTAATCGCAATACAACCAAATTTATAGGGATAGAAAGTATCTTTGTGTTAGACTCATGCTTGCAGGGATACACAACTCTAAATACTTGAATTCTTGTACTAGCTTATTCTTCATACATATCTAACCCAATTTGGTTCTACTATCAATTAAAAGTTGACTATAAAACAACCTTCTCTATGTAGAATCAACCCTAACTTACCCTATTACATAGTTAAAAGGATTAGCAGAGACCATCGATTATATACCAAGTTGCATAATATACACGAAACCACACAGCTATACATAAAATGCATTTCTATACGTACATCTGCATGGCTGTATATAGCGTATAAACCTGTGTATGAAAATGTTAAAGGAGGAAATATGGAGCAACAGGTTCAAGTGAGTAAATGACATGGAGATCCAAGAAAAAACATAAACAACGTTTCCTCAACCTTAGCAATCAAACAAATTAATAAAAATTGTGAACAGCACTGCCTACAGGATTATTTACCTTCACTTCGATTCTTAACCCGTGAAGCCTTTGAGAATATCAGGATATCCTGAGGATTTGCCACCTATTAATTGCAAAGATTATTATTTCGCTAACAATTAGGAGTACAATGTAGCTTGATAGTAGTACAACAACCATGCCAAATAATTTGAATGAGTTTGAAGAGCATTAAGATTATAAAAATAGTCAAATTCCTATCACATAAAAAAAAAAAAAAAAAAAAAAAAAAAAAAAAAGAATATAATTAAATTCAATATCAGTCTTTTTGCATTTAAGTCCCAACTAAAGCAAAGTATTTATCACACAGATGATAATTGCAAGTGTCTTGTAGGTAATAGGGGTGTGAATTAAGGCATAATATAAATGGGATTTCTAACAAAATAATGTGTGAATATCAAGGGACGAATAAAATGGTATACCTTGCCCACATATTTCTGACCAAATCTTTGAGGATTTATTGTCATAAATCCTGAATAATCTACCTATCATCACAAAAGACTGAAATAAGCACAGTATATAAAAGTTTTTGATTGAAAGAATGTGATTCAACAAGAAATAGAAAAGCATGATTAAAAGCAATGAATGATATGAAAAGGAACCTTCAACAAATCCTAATTTCCAACTAAGCTATAATAAGTCCAACATGACTTATAAAAATCAACTGTTTTTCCTTAAACTGCTAGAAAGAAATTTCAGAAAAAAAAGAAAAATGGATGGCAGGACAAAACATGGCAAATCTCAGAACATATTTATTACTACTGGTAAAGATTTCATCTTCAAGGAAAACCGAAATTTGGAACCCTTACGTCTTGCACAATGATTTCAACTGATGGCACCAAATGCAACCTTTGTCCCTCTGCCCCCAATAAGAAGTGTGTCAGTATTTTATGAACTTCATTATTTAGTACAAATTAAATCTTTTAGAGGCAAGTACTTAGTAGGTGGAAAATAATAGGTGGTCAAACACCAACACGATACTTAATAGGAGACTCCACTTATTGATTATAGTCTCCAGATGTTGTTTCAGTTCTAGAATATCATATTTGATTACCCGTCATTGGAGGCTAAAGCTTAAGCTCAATTATAATAATGACAATGTTAGAAAGTTACATATTCATCGAAAGTGCAGCAATTAATATCAATCATTTTTATAAATTAAGCAAGACTAACCTTTACTCGGACCAATGGAAGCTTCACCTCAGCTTTGTTGACCGCTTTTCTGTTAGACTTCTCAATCAGATCTCTGACCTAAGCAATTTAGACTACATTATCTACACTAAAATCAAATTAAGATACTATGAATATGAAGCATCACCACCAGAAACTAACTACGGAGTAGAAACTTTTTGAGATTGGGTATTGAAAGGGTGTGACAGAAACAGATGTAGGGGGGTACTCAACAGACATTAAATTGGAATTATTTTGAATAGAGCTATTTACCACTTTATCCAAGTGCTCAAGAATTGCATTCTGATCACTTTGATCGATATCCGTTACATCTTTTAACACAACCTGAAGATTGAACAACAAAGTGTAAGGGAACTGGGTAATTTTGTCTTTCACCATAATCAGCATTATATAATCTGTAAGTAATTACCTCAGCATATTCAAAAGGCCTCACAGATTGCAGAGGTATTTTGGTTGGGCGATATTGATTTCCCTAAACAAGCACAATAAGTAATCGATATGTAGTTACAGTAGAAAAGGTACAAAAGCTCAATAATAATTTATTGCACCACCTTAATTTCTAAGAGAAGAACATGTTTTGGCTTCGATTCCCCGTCAATTAACGATGTTGCAACAGAAGAACCAGGTTGTGTGATATGAAAACCCATTCCGGAAACTTCCTGTGAAATTAATAGTCCCTCAATTTTAGGAATGAATGATGAAGGTGAGTAGTCGAGAGAATCTAAACTGCACCTGGGGGTCAATTAGGCATTCATGTTCATGCCCCCAAACTACAAAATCAAGAAATCGTGGTAAAAAATGCTCATTTATAGCATTTTTAGGATTTGTTTTTATTCTGCACAAAAGAAAGACCTTGTTAGAAAGCATAAACACTACTGCTAACATCTAAAATCTCATGTTATGAAATCTCCAGCATTTACATTACATCCACATATCTATAGGATGAATAGATAAGGAATTCATTTTGAACAGAAATCGGTAGTGTTAGTACCTATTCTGGTGGAGAACAAGGATATTAAACCAATCTGAAACTTGACATCCTTCTTGTGCTTCAGGGCGCATCCACTGAACAGCATGGGGAGTCTAGGACCAAGAAATCGACAAATTTATATTTAATTAGAAACTCTAACTCAGAACTATACATATAAACTAGATAGAAAGAGAAAGAAAGCACCTGAAACATTCTGTTTAACCTTTCGTCCCGTATATTTCCAAGGCCATATAAAGCCACAGACGTGGAACCCTGCAAAAACATAATCCATCAGTGCAAAGTTGACAATTAAAAAAAACTGAGAAAATTCAAGACTAACCTTCCTGATAAGGATTGGGCAAACAGTAATCTGGCCAACCCCTGATCCTCCAAGATCCATTTTACCAAAATAATTGACAAGATTGCATGCTGAGAAGATATCAACAGCAGATAGATTGTCCTGTTATCAAAATAAAGTAAACCTTCAGCATAGCAGAAAAAAATTACCAGTAAGCATGTAATGATAACCACGTGCTTTCATTGATAAAATCTCTCTACCCAAAAGATTAATAAATAAATTTATATTTAAAAAAATTAAAGAAAAAAACCACTTCAAAAGATTATTTAAACATTGACAATGCCCAGGCAATACAGAAAAAAGAACACCCTCTAGGAAAAAACCTAATCATTGATGTAGCAGAATATACATGTAAATATCTTATTAAATGTTCACATTTAGCAAGGTGGATACCTAGAAGCTATACATAGTTATTTATAGCAAAAGTTGTAGTCTAAACAAATCAGATTTTAAAAACCACTCCCCTTTAGATTCCCACCCTACTGCTATGCATCAGTGTCAAAGGAAGGGGGGCAATTTGGGCAGCAGCATGATGATCCATCATTAATAGCTAAGAAGAAGATAGGTGGTTGAAAGAAGGCACGTTGAATTTTGTAGAGAGTTTTGTTTAGTTTTTAGATAGTTGATTGGGAGGGAGCCAAGCCTCTCAGAAGCTTGAAACTATCCACATTCAGTGCTGCTTTCCAGAAATTAATCAACCAATCCTCGTCATCTTCCTTTAATCTCACATTTCTTCTCTTAATTCTGTCCAAAGCTAAGTCAATTCTTAGCAAAAAGGTCGATAATGCTAAAAGAGGGGAAATTTATGCAGTAGCATAGTAATTCTGTTATTAGTAGCTTGAAGAAGATGATAGTCAATTAGTGTGGGTAAAAGCTCCAAAAATAGAGCAAATCAACGAGGGGGTGTTTAATATTGATTAGTGTTTTGCCAAGCATTTAGGTTGCTAATTTGGGGGAGAGCAAGAGTCTTAAAAGCTTATAATAATCTACATTTACAGCCTCAACCATATGAAAATACCCACCCTTTCCAAATTCCACCAAATAATTGATTCCAGATAATTCTCTTCATCACATTAGTAAAATTTGGAATTCTCTTCATCACAAAAGTAAAATTTAACTTTATGACTAGCAAAAAGCATTTGACATAATGTAGCTATGGTCAGACCATTCACAACCCTCTCATGGAAGGAAATTATTTAGCATGCAACTCCCTTTACATACACCCGGGTGCACATAGTGGTAGGTGCATCCAAGGGTGGTTTTTTGCTCATTTGATTGTTTTTTTTCCTCTCTCATTTTAAGATTATAAAATGAGCAAAATATACCTTAGGGTACACCTTACACCCGGGTGTATATAATTTTTTTATACTACTCTAAGTATAAGGAAGGTATATCAGTTTTAATTATTTAACCCAGAGAATTGAGATTGGTATTACAAGAGCTTCACGAGTACAATTCCTCCGAACATCAGACGAGAGCGTTATGAAATCTAAGAAAATGATCTACCCCTATCAGCCCCAAGCAAAAACTCACGAAAAAAAAAAATATGAATTCAGTGGTTCTTTCCCTATCTCAATAAGTATTTGGTAGTGACGTTCTGAGATAACATAAATAAATCAAACTCCAACTATGGAAAACCCCACATTGGGAGTTTTTGTTGATTAGTGCAACACTTAACCTTAAGACCAGTCCATCTCAAAGCTTGAGTATATAGAAAATAGTTTTATTGAGCACATTCACTAATTACTATCATGACACAGTTGGTCAACTCAATCCCCTTTTCAGTTGCTACTTGCTAGTCAATGCCCAGTATATATTGAGACCAGTACATCAGAAAGAAACAATCAATCACCAGACCTCACATGTATAAATTGAGATAAAAGGAATTAATTTGTCTGGGCTACAGGCCATACCACTCCAGCAGGATCATCATGATTGCCATGAATTGTGAATACAGGCAAGCCAACATTGTAGTGAGGGTCCTCGTAATTTACATGACCAAATCTGTAGAGCAGAACAACACATTAACTATCAGACATACAGGCAAGAGCTCACAGCCCAAAATAATAGTTGAAAAGGGTCCTAAGATTCACAACTGACAAATTGCCATCTATGCCTTCAACTTCAGTACAGCACTCTTATAGACTACAGTCAGTAGCACGTATCAGAAACCTAGAGATGAAATGCTCAAGAGACCAAGATCTCATCACTACCATATTGATAAGTTTTAAATGGTGGAATGTGAATCCCTAACATCATCCAGAATAAATTAGATTGGAATACAACAAAATATATCTTGGGGGATCCCATGCAAATTACAGGGCTTTCCAGGTTGTTCAAATCTCCTTCCTAATGGCTGTGGCCTCAGTTCAAACCAGTCTTTTGATGTGGTGCATATTTCAACCAAATAAAAAATTTTAGAGCCATTGCAAGTAGCACTTCCTAATCAGCGGTCACTTAATTTGATTCTTTCACCGAAACATGCCTCCATCCACCAGGCGTGGTAACAACATTTTCATAATATAGCCTCAATTTCTCTGTCAAAGGATATCTGGAAATCATTAACATTGACTCCAATCCAGAAATAGCCAAAATATGCTTACGTCATCATCGTTTTTCAATGGAACTTTCCACTTATAATTCCAAAATCCAGACTACGATATATCTAAAAAGTTGCTAAGCTAAGACATATTACTAACAATAAGTTCAAATATTATTAGAAAGAATTTCATTTCTTTTTTCATATGCATATAATTCTTTTTTATTTTTAAAAAAAAAATAATAATAAGTTAAGGACAAAGTAGTAGATGCAATTAAACAAAAAAGGTAATCTTCAAGAGAAAACCCACTTCCTTTCCAACACAAACAAGATGAAACAGGATTTTTAGAACAGCAAAGCATGTAAGCAACCACATCTTTGATAAAAACCCAAGTGCAATTCAGGTCCAACATTCATATATAAATGTCAAATCTACAAGTCTCTCAAAGATAACATAGATAAAGATAAGTGCAAAACAAACCTGTTTGAAAAGTTTAAAAGTCTGGTCACTCACAACTTGGAACTGCACTGGACGATCATTGAGGCAGTATTGACGAAGAATCTCCAGAGCCCTTACCAACGTTGACCTTGAAGGTTTGTTCTCGTGAAAGAGATCACCACCAAGAAGTATGAAGTCCACCTAATGGTCAAATTATAGTCACAATAAGTATAACAAAATAATCATTATTTACAACAAAAAGAGACTTATGTCCTCTAGAAGCATGAGAGAAGTATAATTGGCGTAAATCACATTTTGACTACAATATATGACAGGCAAATTACAAGCTTCCAGCAGAAGGAGATAATGGGTGTTGATTTCTTACACAATTCAATATAAAAGTACAGTAATTGGTAGGTACCAGAAATCACCTGCTTTTTCTCTGCTATTGAGCATATCTCCTCAAAAGACTCGAATGAATCATGCCGCCGTATCTCATCCTTCTCCATATAACCAAGGTGGCAATCTGTTGCTACAAGCACTCTTAATGTATCCTTTTCATCCTCCCTGAAAAAAATATCATATATCCCAATCACAAATTCACAACCACAACTCTGATAAGATAACTGCCGTAAAGTGCCAATTTCCAAGAGCACCACTCATACACAACATAAGACCCGAAATAGGACTAATGCATGATGCAAGGCGAGCTAGATGCAATCTCTGATCATATTTTCAATTGATTTTATGATTTACACGCATCACATAGGTCGAAAAGTTCACTTGAGCACGAAATTTCAAAGTATTTAATTTCACAACTCGACATCAAGCTCAAGCTTGAGACAAGGAAACAACAAGCATTTAGATAGACAGAAGCAACTTGATCAAACTCGAAAAAATAAATTGATTTCAGGTGCCGTTGAACAATTAAACTTTTCGCGATTTTATAGTTCAAATAAAGAGCTATAATTTGCTTCTTCTTCCTTCATAATTTTTTCAAGTTTAACAAAATCAACAAAATGAGAAAAACTACATGAATACCCGGCCCGGCGACGGCCACAACAGCAAATATAATTACACCACAAGTCCACAATCAATAAGTAGTCCATACTAACATAATAACATTACCAATTAATCAATTTTAAAATGAGTTCAATTCAATTCAACAATTCATTTTACAATTACTTGAAATTATACGCAATTAAAAAGTAATTAAAATGCAAATTACAAGCCCTAACTAGCATTAAAAAAAAGGTTTAATATTAAGAACTCGTTAGCAAATCAAACACAACTAAGTTAGGAATCAATTAACGAATTCAGATTAAGCATAAATTTTGAAACAATTCTGACGTTGAAGCCTATGTTTTGAAGCAAATTTTGAAATAAATAAATAAAAGTAAATGAAATGTAGGAGAGAGAAAGGAGTGCTAACATAGAAATGGCGCTACTTCTGTGTTCTGCTGATGCTGTGCTGCTTAAGTTAGAGAGAGAGAAAGAGGAGAGAGGAGAGAGGGTTTTATTGAATAATTGTAGAGGTTTACAGAAAGGAAGACGATAGTATGGAAGTGTTAAGAACTTGCTGGCGGGAACAGAATTCTCTTCTAGCTTTTGTCAAGAGAAACCAAGTATAAGAACGGGGTCTCACATTTCAATTTTTTTACACCCTACGGGTACACCGTACACTCACTCGATTTCCTAAAGTTGGAATCAAATACAGACCCCAAATTAACGTGTTTGTAGACTTGTAGTATTATAGGGTATATTTTGATGAATTGAATTGGACTGATTATAAGAGCACTCACACTAGTGAATAAAAAAAAATTGTTCATTCTCTCTCTAGCCACTTTCTCTCTCTTGTCAACCATGAGCATTTTTTGTGAGCAAATTTTATTCCACTAGTGAGAAAAAAAAAATGTTCATCGATCTCTTTCCTACTTAATTATACTATTATTTAACTTAATACAATTATTAAATATTAATTAATAATATTGAAATTTTAATCGCTAAACAATTATAAATTATAAATCTCACTAGAATTGGGAGTAAGAATAATATAGAGTGTTTTTGTGATTTTTGAAATTATACCAAAATATGTCAAAATGGATCTCTATTTGTATAGAAAAAATAAATTATAACCGTGGATGATTTATTTTTTAAAATTTTAAATCGGCCAAAATAGTCGTTTTAAATTAATTGCTGTTTAAAAACGGTAATATTTGCTCATTGGAGGAAGAAGCTAACAGGGACATTGGAGAGTTGCTGGGCCCCGCGTAGTTACTGTTCGTCTTCAAATTTGCTCATAGGATGAGCAAAATCAGAAATGCTCATGAGCATTTTTCAATATGCTCATTGATGGGGAACCATTTTTAACAAATTTGCTCACCATTTTTGCTCATGAGCAAAAAAATGCTCACTGATGTGAGTGCTCTAAGAGAAGAAAATTAAGAACTAAACTAAATTGAACCGAAGTGAAATTAAGCCGAAGACAACATGTTAGTCACAAAAATTATGTGACTTTTTAACTTGTGACAAGTGTCACCTTTTAACTTGTGCTTTTTGTTTTCTGAAATCAAAAATTAATTTATTATCGTTGTTTTGCCATTTTCTGTCAAACAGTCACTTTCTGTTTTTTTTTTCCTTTTCTTGTTTACTTTTTGGCTCGTGGGACGAGGTGTGCTTTCCTTTCCACAGAAAGGAAACAGTGGTTTCCTAATGATGACAAGATCCTTTTAGCAATGTTGACATCAATAAGGAAGTTGAAAATGAAGGAAAATGACACCTAAAAAAATTATAATCCTTGTGCTCTTAGAGCATCAGCAATGAAGAGTATGCAACAAGATAACTTGTGCAAAAAATACGTGACCACTCTCGTTGTGACAAATGTCACAAGATAACTTGTGCATGTTTGCCATTTGACCATTGGTTTTTGACGTTGATTTGGCATTTTGCCTCCAACGGACACTTTTCCCTTTTTTTTTTCTTTTTCTGTTGTTTGCTTTTGCTTGCTTTTGCACACGGGACGAGACATTGTTTCCTTTCCACATAAAGGAAATGCTAGTTTACTGCCCAATAGAGGATCTTTTTAGCTACTTCAGCATTCAAGAGGAATCTAAAAAGTACAAAAAAAGGATGGCTAAAAGGAGAGTAATCCTCTCCACTGTTGATGCTCTTAGAGCATCATTAGTGTTGGGGATACTTATATCCTTTCCCGGTTTCTCTCTCCTTTCCTACACTTGACACATCACTTTCTCTTTCCTCCACATCACTTCCCACTATTTCTATCCTTTTACTCATCCTTTCCGTTAAAAATTTCCAACATCAATGAATATCCTTTCCCACTTTCTCTCTCCTACTTACATATACATATACCCCACCATTTATTCCTTTTTCAAATTACGTATATTTATTAATATATTTAATTATTATTATTGTTGAAAATGTTGTTAATAATAATTAATAATAGATCGTTCTATTAACCGACACATTAATTAAACGAGACGAATTCAAAAACATAAAATTCATTGATTAAAAACATGAAATACATTGATTAAACGACGCGAATAAAAAAAAACATGAATTACGTTGATAAAAATAGCAAAGAAAATAACAAACATAAGTTTAAAAATAACTGAAATGTTTAATTTTCATCGGACCTCATAGACTGTGCCCATAAATGCTCGATCAAGTCGTTCTTCAAAGCCATATGGACGTCTCTATCACGAATTTCCCCTCTCGAAGCTATCAATCTACCGAAATTATCTGGATCATACTATCCGGGAGTTACGGTGAATGTTGTTGCATTCCTAGTTGAGGACGACCCCGGCATATTCTCAGGCTGTTCATCGGCAAACTCGAGTGGATCCTTATCATTTAAATATGTATCACGCTCGTCTTCAACAATCATGTTGTGGATAATGATGCAAGTCATCATAATTTTCCACAACAGATCTACACTCCATGCCAAAGCAGGCTTCCTGATTATTGCGAAACGAGCTTGTAACACACCAAAAGCACGCTCAACATCCTTTCTCGCACTCTCTTGACGTTCAGTAAATAACGTATTGGTGGAATATTATTGAAATTTATTGGTCTTGGTTGACTACTACACCATTGAAAAAATGCAGCTTGAATTTGAGGATTACTCAACAGATTAGGGTCAACAGGAGGATTAGATTGGTTAAATTGAAAGTTTGAATTGTTAGGAAAATTCGGGTTACCACCGTAATTAGAATTATTACGATCCATATTGAAGACTCTAAGAAATTGGAAGTGAACTGGAGAAAAATAAACTTGAAAATATGGAGATTAGAATAATTTTGTGTTTAAGAGTATTGTACAAGTGAAACTGAAATTTTGTGAAAATATAGCAAATTTATACTCATTTTATAGACAAAAAAATTTTATGACCGTTGGTGTTTTCGGATTTCAAAAATAAGTTATTGTTTGCAAATTATAGCCGTTATAATATTTTGGAGAAAAAAAAAATCAAAGCCAATAAGATGCTGCCACTTGTCGGAATGAAGTATGACCAAAAATTGAAAAAAAAAAGGAACTAGCCGTTGGAGATTGCAGCACGCGTGAGTTTTTGTATATTTTAATGTGTAATTTTGCACAAGGGACGAGGTAAGCTTCCTTTTACCAGAAAGGAAATGGGTCATTTCCCAACACACAACATTCATCAGGATTGACTAAAGGGTCCTAAAAGGATTGGGAAAGGTCCCGATGCTGCTGCTCTTACTCTTAGTCCCCTTAATTATTGAGTGAGGCAATGACCCCTTAGCCACCAAGGAGTGCTACAAATACTTTAAGGACATTGCCTAGTCATCAATTGTTGAGAAACCAGCAAGGCAACAATGCATACTTATTACTTAACAATAGTTGAAAGGCTTGGTCTCCTTAGTCATTAAAACTTATAAAAATGTTTTTGATTAATTATATGAAAAGAGAGCTGACAAACTAAATTAGCTAATAGTTTAGGGACTTTGCATTTAATGTATCAACATGTTTATACAACAAATTATCCAAAAATTCGTTTAGTAAATAGCTATTACGGAGTACAAATTAAAATTTGGCTATACATTATTGTATGTTTTTCAGATTGTTGTTGATCATCCAAAATTTCATATGCTCAAAAAAATTGTTGCATCCTTGAAGGTGCATTAGGAACTAAAATAACTAAAATACCAGGTACCTACACATATAATTATCTCAATTAGGAGCTATTATATGAATGGACTATTTTTGCAATTATGGTAGCTTCATTTTGTTCCATCTTCCATATGTTATTAAAAAGCATGAAAAGTAACTATATTTGCAGTTACAATTAATGGTGTCAACTACAACAAAAAAATCCACATCAAAACTCTAAAAAGTTAATAACATACCTCACAAAAGCTCATACGATTGTTCAAAAAAACATCATACATAAGCATAATTTAAGTAAATCAACACCAAAAAATTTCACATCAAGTATTAAGACAAATAAGTACTTCATGCTTCCTTTTTATTTATTTATTTTGTTTTTATCTTGTGTGTTCATATTATCAACCTTTCATATCTTTGATTATCCATTTGCATTGAGACGAATCTAACAAGATCTCATAAAACTACATTTATACAAACTCTTAAATAGTTTTGACTCGCATTAATTTATTGTGGACCACTAATATTAAAGATACTATGACGATTTATTAATAATAAAAAAAAGTCACTATAATAAAATAAAGGTTATTGTATTAAAATAAAAGTCATTGTGTTATTGTAAAGATCATAAAAGGTTAAATTTTTTTAAATGAAAATTTTAATATATTGGTCAATATGAATAAAATAAAGGTAACTATATTAAAATTTGGGCCATTATGTTCAACATAACGACGTACGTCAGATTCATAATATTATCAATGGTCATATAAGTTTTAATAATTGTTACAGTACTATGTTAAAAATTAAGGTTATTATGTTAAAATCATGGAACTATGTTCAAAATACAGTCAGTTGGACGCATATGGATCTCAGATTCACAATAGTATTATTGTAAACCAAGTCCATACTAAGTTTTTTCCCTGTATTTATAGGGTAAATCACAAAATGTAATTAAAGTGGAATATATGAATAATGTATACTACTAAGGGCCTGTTCTCATTGACTGAACTGAGCTGAACTGAGCTGAAATAATATTTTATAAGAGAAGGAAATTAAGAGCTGAGCTGAACTGAAATAATATTTTATAAGAGAAGGAAATTAGGAGCTGAGCTGAGCTGAATTTCAACGTAAGAGAACAGACCCTAAAATTGCAAGCAAGACTGGTTTTGAATTCAACGATGATTTAGGTTACATTCTTAACTCCTCCTATCTTCCAAGAGACCAGACACATGTGATCCTGCAAATCTACGTTATTTGCCAGTACTTCTCTTCTTTATTCTAACTTTCCTCCGAAGATCTTCTTTCCTACTGCTTCACACTCCATCATACTTTGTACGAAGTACTTCGTATTTTGTATTCTGCATCTCCTTGAATCCGGTTAACGAATGGTTAACATGACACAAGCTTCAGAAAATTGATGACTAGCAAACTTGTTCTGCTTGACAATGGTTGTTGACTTGTACTGATTTGCGATGAAGTCATTTGCAGTGATAACCACTTATGTCAGCCCATAACACGAGAGCCACAACTTCTTGTGCAGAAGACAGACAAACAATAATGGTACATTGTACATCCAAAGTACGGAGTACTTTGAGAACAAAAAACAACACCAAACTAACATATGTAGAATACAAGTAAAAACACCTTGAATCAGAATCAATGTTGTCTTATTTCAAAGGTAACAGCCACGAACAAAGCATCATCATTAGAAACAAACAAACCAACAAATTCCACAATGTACACCTAAATTACACCTAAACACACACAAAGCCTTCTCCTCAATCCCCTCTTTATCTTATCTCTACCCAAATTACCACTTCACACACTAAACACCACCAATGGTTGGTCACAAGCACGTCAACGTACAAACCTGAACAAAGTCCTAAAAAACCAGGAGGTTAAATGCTACAAGTCTGATTTTTGCTACAAGCTAATGCTATTTCTTTTCATCCTTGTGCTGAAACCCCTGCACCCCCTATTTGAGGCTTCACCTTCGGAGGCCTACCTCTCGGTCTTCCAGATTTTGCGTTTGATCCAATACTAAGGTTGGCATCAAAGCTGTTGGATGTAGAGACTTTCACCTTCTTCAAGGGAGCATTAGCAGCAGCAGGATCAAGAATATCAGCACCAAATTCATCCTTCTTGGGTCGGCCTCTTGGCCGAGCTGGTCCAGCAGGAGTTGTTGGCATGCCAGGTTCCTTGGGCTTTGGAGGCCTTCCACGACCACGACGGATGAAGTTGGGATCAGGCTTCATATAATTATTCTTCCAAAAAATAAGTTCTCCAGTCTCTTTCATCCTGTTCAAGTGGTGCCTTAGCAGTGTTGAGTGGCCAGCAGGCAGGTTCTGGTACTTAGATTCAATGAATTTCGAAATTGAAGTTTTGTTTGAACCCAATTTCTCATTTAATGCATCTATGGCAGCAATAATCATCTGCGCATAAGAACTGAAAACTATTAAAACTTCTACCACCACAGAACTTCAAAAGATGGTACATTGAAGTGCTGTTCAAGAAGCAAAGCAAAATGCAATTTATCAATCAAGCATCTTTTAATAACACTAGTGTTTAGCAGATCACCACCCCCGCCCTTCCCCATTCCACTCTACCCCTAAGAGATAAATGGCAAGGATCTTGTATTAATCACATCTACGTTTTTCAAAAATTATGCTAAGCCTAAACAGCCCCATTACTACTCATAAGAGGAAATGCGATAACAGAGATTGTCAATGTTAAGCAAAGTCAAAGCTATACAAGAACAGAACAGAACCAAGCAACTATCCATTAACTGTGTAAGCTTTACATTGAGCACTTAAAATTCTATCAGCACCACCAGTCTATAAAAGCAGAAACTGACACGCAGATACGATTAATGGAGAGGGATCATGTGATAGTGAAACTGTTAGAACATACCAGAATATGCTAGAACATATCAGAATGTATTAGATTTTTCTATAATACTCTTGTAAAATATTTACCTTCCTTCTTTAGGCAGATTGTGTGAAATTACTCCATGATTTTAGGAGTAATTATAGGGAGTGATTTATGCCGTTTAAGGCAAGAGGAACTAATATATAATGCTGTAATCAGTTCACCAATATAAGCAAGCAGAAAAATTAAAAACACCCAAAAACAGCCTAAATTATCTCTTTAATTTTTAACTTGGTATCAGAGCCAGGTTCCGATCACCGGCGACCGGCAACCGATAGCTTCATCATATACCATGGACACCGAGGAGCAAGCCGTGGTTCCAAAGCCTGTAACCATGGAAGATCTGTTGCAACTTTTCACACAGTTAAACACCAACAGAACGTCCATAGAAAATCAAAATCAAACAGTCCAAATCTCTGAAAAATTAAACCACAACAATTATACAAAGTGGTCAAAAATAATGCAGCTAGTCCTTGACGGCAGGGGGAGGCTCAATCACATCACTGCCTCCCCTCCACCAACAACCGACCCAGACTACGTGAAGTGGCGACAGAGGGACTCAGGGGTCATAGCATTAATAATCGAGAGCATTGATCCCGATTTACAGAATCAATTCCTCGATTATACAACAGCTTATGAACTATGGAAAGGCATAGAAACAATGTATGGCAGTGGCAGGGATGGTCTACAAATTTTTGACCTCACCGTCAAAGCTAACAAACTGCAACAAGGGACAGATCAGATTGAAGCATACTACAGCAAACTAGTTTCAATCTGGAAAGAAATTGACAGAAGGCAACCAAACCCCATGGAGTCTCCCGGAGATAAAACAAAATATAATCAAATCATTCAACAAAACCGACTATACCAATTTTTGGCAGGATTAGATGAATCCTTGGACAAAGACCGACGAGATCTCCTCCATCGAGAGCCCCTACCCACCGTGGAAGAAGCATACTCAACCATCCGAAGAGAAATCGCTCGCCGGAATATTATGAAGACCACACCAAATCCCTCGTCAAACCACTCATCGGGAATTGGTGGTGGTTTCGCTGCCAAAGGAAGAACCGAGAGACCGAACTTCCGGCAGGAAGATGAGAAGGCAAAACTCCGGTGTAGTCATTGCGGTGGGTCGAGGCATACGAAGGAAGGGTGCTTCAAATTGGTGGGCTACCCTGACTGGTGGGCAGATCGGAAAAAGAAGGGAGGAAAGGCGAGCTCAGGCAAGGCAGCCTACACCTCCGGTGAAGCAGCCACTGAAGGAGAGGAGACAGCCACCGCGGCGGCCGTGACCTCTTCAACCTCAGGACAGAACATGGAAGGTATGGCTCTTGATCCTTCTTCTCCATATGACAGATATTTTAGAGATATACCTCTTGAAAATAGGTTTGATTGTTTATCTGAGAATCTTATGTAGCAAAACCTTTGATAAAACCAGCAGAAATGGCGAATAAGAACCATCTCAAGTCACATTTGATAAAACTGGATAATAATAAAAGCCCATCAAACCAAAAAACCCCCAAGCCCGTTATCACAATACATAAACCCATTATCACAAAAAAGACTCCTTGGGCCGAAATTAATAAACTTGTAGGTGGAAATCTAGTCTCCTGGAAAAGCAAGTTACAAAAAGTGGTTGCCATGTCTAGCGCTGAAGCAGAATTTAGAGGGATTGCTAAGGGAATCACTGAAGTTCTATGGCTCAGAAGACTGCTGACTGAACTTGGGCATGCTCCTAAAAGAAGTTGTAAGTTATATTGTGATAATAAGGCAGCCATACGAATATCTGAAAACCCAGTTCAGCATGATCGCACAAAGCATGTGGAGATCGATAGACATTTTATTAAAGATCACTTGGACGAAAAGATAATAAGCCTGCCATTTATCCGATCAGAAGACCAGTTAGCAGATATCCTCACCAAAGCTGTGACTACACAAGCTTTTAAAGAAGCTTTACGCAAGTTGGGTGTTGGAGATCCCACGACCCAACTTGAGGGGGAGTGTTAGAACATACCAGAATATGCTAGAACATATCAGAATGTATCAGATTTTTCTATAATACTCTGTAAAATATTTACCTTCCTTCTTTAGGCAGATTGTGTGAAATTACTCCATGATTTTAGGAGTAATTATAGGGAGTGATTTATGCCGTTTAAGGCAAGAGGAACTAATATATAATGCTGTAATCAGTTCACCAATATAAGCAAGCAGAAAAATTAAAAACACCCAAAAACAGCCTAAATTATCTCTTTAATTTTTAACTGAAACAGATGTTTTTTTTATGGAATAATCTAAAGCTCAACCAGCGATAATTTAGGCTGAAACGACTTCCGTTAGTAGGAAATCAAATGTATCATAAATCAATTTAAAATTGCGGATACATATATATAGATTAGGATACTAGAAACACAGCAAAAGTCACATGACTAGAAAATGGATATATACAACAAACTTCACTCAACGGAATATTTGAGGCACAGAAAAAACTTCATCCAGAAAACTGCCATAACTGAGGATAGAGAGGCTACCTTCGTGCCCTTATAGTTGGAAAGACTGGAAGTTTCTCAGAGCATGAAATTATTTTTAATTGAATAATTTTCCTATAATACCTAGGATATACTCCCCCCAAAGTCAACAGCTGGCAAACTAAAGGAGAGAAAGACTGGTGCAGAAAGGAATATCCCAAGATAGTTTAAAGCCTTTTCCAAAATCCTAAACTAGTAACTTCCGGCATAGCATGACTCTTCTTCTAATCCAGGGGAAATTCGTATAATGGAAAGCCCTTTACATGTCACGGGAGCAAGATCAATAGCAACCATCACCTATCATATATGACAATAATAAAAGCACCTATACGAATTCAAACACACTCATAAAGTCATGCTTATAGAGATAACTCCATACATCATACAAACATCTTTACACTGCCATTAAATACAATAGACCACTATGATTTAGAAGTCTCCGACCCAATCTTGGCTCAATACCTCTCACATGCCACTGAGGCCAATAGGCCATCACATTTTTAAAACCATCTTCTATCCCTATAAGTTTTTTCTCCTATATAGGCACAAAACTTGATGCAAAATCTAAGTCTTGACAATACAGGCCTGGCCAATAACGATTGGCTTGCTAGCAAACATGGCATGGAAATAGCATATGAAAGGTAAAATTTTAACTATTCATATATGCTACAAAATCAGCATATTTCAAATCCGTCCCTAAAAGATCATGGGAAATCTTCCAAAAGTACACCCACCTATTCCAAATATATGATGCATCTTGTCGAACTACGAAACACCAAGTCTAATGTATAGTGTACTCAGCCAAAAACAATCCATCTTTGCATCATAATCTTCCCAAGTTCCTTGACTTCCTACATATCCTTTTTACACAGCCAACTATCAAATTTCAAGTGCTACCTAAGAATCCTCATAATATTCTCTTTACCCACCAAAACTTACACTTTATGAGTTAATTCATCTGTTTGCCACAGTCAACTCCCCATCAAGCATAAATTTCACATTACTTGTCCATCAAATAAGTAACTTTAACATGACAACTACATTTTTTTCAGCACTTTCCCATGATATTAATACAGTTGAGCATTTAATTTACATGAGCCAGACTAAAGTAGTTCCATGATTCATTCATGTAATCAACACATTCAAATTAGCAGTTTAACTAAAACCAAAACCGGATCCGACCCAACTCATGATCACCTCTATTTCACCCAAATCTTAAATCACAACAACCAAAAGTATAATCATAATAATTTTTTATTTAGCTAAAAAATTAAAAAATTTGAAAAAGCAGCTAAATTTGCTGGAAAGGACAATGCAAAAACTCAAAGACAGTTATAAAAAATTAACCAAAACCATGAAAGCTTGAGCCTTTTTTGGTAACACACAGCTGGCAACCACACAATACAGATAATAAAATAAGCAATTCATGTAAAATAAAATAATAAAAGGAAAAAAAAAAAAAAAAAAAGAAGTGGCAATCACTCAGTGGGTAAAAAAAAAAGAAAAATAAATGCTTTAAACAAAAAAGGCAAATTCATCAGTAGAAATGTAGAATAATATAATACTATAAACCCTAACAACAACTGCATTATTATCACCCACAAATTCCCATCATTTTTGTCAAACCAAAACACAAATTTTCTTCATATTTCCTCCTAATCTATAGAAATTAAGCCATAACATAGCTAAAACAACAATAAATCAGATATGTTATCGATGATTTATCATGGGTGTCAATTAACTTAGCTGGTAAAGTCTCGAGAAGTGATACCCAAAACCCGATATTAGATCAAATCTCGTCTATATCATTTACCCTTTATGGGTTACGACTCGATAATAAAATAAGAGAGAGATAAGATGAATACCTCAGGATAGGGAGGATTAGAGCGATGTTTATTGAAATCATAGTGAGAAGCCATTGAAGTAAGTTGTTGTTTTTGGTGGGTTGATGTTGTTGTTTGAGGGAGGGACAAAGAAAGACCCCACCACCCCTCACTCCAATTTAGAGAGAGAAAATGAAAGAGAATTTAGAGAGAGAAAGAAACGTTTTTGTGTGATGAGATGAGTGGTGAAACAAATGAGAAAGATGGAGAAAGTAGTGTAGTGTGATTTAAAGAGGGATAATAAATTAAATTAAATTAAAATGAAAGATAAAGGAGTTTTTTTTTAATTTATATATTGTTTTTTTTTTTATACAATGTTTTGGATTTGAGGATCAACGGCTAAAAATGGATAGAAGGATGTAATCCAAGGGTTGGTGTTTTAGTTGAGGAAGTGTTGTTTTGGATTGGTGACGTGGCAGTTTGGAATTTGGACTCACTTGGGTGTTTTTTTTTTTTTTTTTTATAAGACACTTGGGTTGTTTTTTAATGAAAAGAGAAAAGAGAAAGAAAACAACGGTGGCTTTAGAATTTTATTTGGTGGAGGTCATCTAACTTTCTTGTTGTCATCACAATGGTATGGCTTAATATATTTGAGGTTATAAACTTATAATGGCCCTTCTCTAGAGTTTTTTTCCCTACACTTGTTATTTTTTTTTCTTATTATAATTTGGTTTGTATTTTTGTGGGTGGAGGACTAGGGATGATCATCATGGAGGCATGGGCTAACATTTATTTTAGTTCTTCAAAAAAAAAAACATTTATTTTAGATAGGTTAGTTTGTATCTCAAATAAACTGACCTAATTTGAAGTGATCCGATCAAAATTAATTTGTCATAAACACAATAATAAGGTATACTTAAATTTAAAATGGTATGACCCAATTAGACCTACTTAAACTCAACTGATGACCTAATTTGACAAATTCGAGATAAGATTATTATCAAATATAAATTTCCATAAATTTCCACGTTATTTTCGTAATGAAGAAACAAGAAGTTTCATATCCGCATATTCAAGTCAATGCCATTGCCCATTGGCAAAGTGAGATAGTGGTCATCAAATAAAATAGTCATGTGATCTAGTTAGATCTGTCTAGATTTTATACTACCGTATTAGCCAAACCCTTTTATCTTTTTTTTTTAAAGTAACTACAAGTTGGTAACATAACTGCATAATGTCTAAAAATATTAAGGATTTTTCTAAGATATGCCCCCCCCCCAAATTATTAAATGTCTAAGTTATACCCATGCTTTTTCAAAGTTATAAGTTATGTCTTCCATCTCACGATATTTTATCAACAAAATATCCTTTGATAGTCATATCCGTTAACGAACGTTAAGTGGCGTTATTAATTTGACACGTGTCCTTTTTTAATTGGTCTAACACTTACAAAAATTAAAAAGTCAGAAAATAAAATTAAGAATTAATTAGTAAAAAAAAAACCAACCACCCCTCCCACCACCACAACCCAGCCCATCAGCTCTTGTCGTCGCCGCGCGCCGACAATCGACTGCCCACCCTCGCCCAGACAATTCCTCCCATCGGCGAGCCCCCGCCCTCTTTCCTTTCTTAACACTCCATGAACACAACTACATGATGCAACTCAGCCCGGAAAACCGACCACCCTTTTCCTCCATTAAACCACCACAAACACAACCAACAACCCCTTCCCTCACCTCGAAACGACCCTCCCTCGCCGTTTTGGGGTATGATTGGGGGTCGTTTCAGGTGTGGGGGGGGGGGGCGAGGAAGGATAAGCGTTGTCGGGTGGTTGGGGTTTCGAGAAAGAAGGTAAATGCAATGGGGGTTAAAGGAAGGGATCGAGGTCGGTCAGATGGGGAGGTAAAGTACCGACCGATCGGTTAAGGTGGAGTGTCGGCCGATTTTCCGGCAAGTTTAGGGGAGGGGTTAGGGTGTGGCGGTGGGGGGAAGGTGGCTGGGGAATTTTTTTTATGGTTTTTTTTTTTAATTAAATGATTTTAGTAACACCACTTAACATTCTCTAAAGTCCGAACTATTGTGTCTGACATAGGTTATTGTTGATAAAATAATGTGAGGTGGAGGGTATAACTTTGAAAAAGCATGGGTACAACTTAGAAATTCAATAACTTGAAGGGCATAGCTGAGAAAATTCCAAATATTAATTATTAATTATTAGTCATAGTAGTTATTTTGTTTACGGTAAGATACGAGGAGGCCCTAGCTTCCTATTTCCTATCACAACAGGGAGGTGAGGATCGAACTCCCGACATTATGGGAGGAAATGGAGGGACTAACCATCATGCACTCCTTGATCCTCTACTTATAATAGTTTTTAGTTACTTGATTAATTATTAAAAAAATGAAGTGCTTTCAATATTTAGTCCAGTTAAATTACTAGTTATACGAGTCAAGATTTAAGTAATATGGCTCGTTAGTTCTGCCTGATTTAGGTTGAACAGATCACAGGTTGCATGTAAATGATTATTATTAAATGGGTCACGAGTAGTAAATGTTCGGGTCAAATAGGTTGAAACGAATCAGGTCATTTATATCTATTTATACTTAGTATTTAAAAACACAAATTACATATTTTTTACATGATACATGTCATCACAAGTCACTCATTACCCCATATGCCACATGTCACCTCCCTTAATTTTTTTGTTCAAGTTTTTATGCATTCTATAACTTCGAAATTCAAGAAAGAAAATGAAGTGTTTCATATCCACCATAATTAGTACATATTACATAAAACATATGAATTATAATCAAAATTGTGTTTTCATCTCCTGCACTTAAACTAATACGTCATTTCATATTCCACAACCTTCATGTATATATACCTAATCCTTCTTCTTCTTTCAAAGTTCTACTCTAACCAATTATTATTATTATTTTTTTAAGTTTTAGCAATGAAACAATTACTTCGTATACTATACCAAAAGTTTCAACTTATGAAAAGTATACCTTTATTTGAAAATAATTTATCCAAGTAACAACCCGTGCATCGAACGGATCAAAAGGATAGTTATTATTAAAACTCATAGGAACAACCTGCTAACGCCACGTGTCACCCTTAATTATTATTTAGTGCCACATGTGCGCCATGTATCATCCTATGTGTATCATTTTTTTCTCACTACATTGAATTTTGTAGTAATGTGTAGTTAATTAATATTACTCTATAACTTTTTTTTTAGGAATATTACTCTATAACTTTAATTCTCTATAATAATATTTAATTTCCATGAAAAACTTTTCATATGTATAACCTCCATATTTAAATTTGACATGAATATATTTTAAATATATATATTAATAAAAGATAATATAGATTATTATATTTTTCATCACTCACTTTATTATAATCTGTATTGTTTAACATTAACTGTTTTAAGTAATTTTGATCAAACTTAATTATAAAATACATGTACCGGGGCATCGCCCGGGCCAATAACTAGTTAATAGGTTATAAAGTGTTTGGTTTGATTTGAATCTGAATTGGATTTGAACGAATTGGTTTGATACCGAGTACAAGTCTTTTACGGGTCAATACTATTCTATTTAGTCTTTTTTGGCCCAATACTGATTGCTCAGTAGAATTCAATCTCATATTAAATAATAGACAAAAGCTAATGAGCGTCCCCGAGGCGTTAGATAAGAGAATTAAAGTGCAAATATTAGAGTAAAACTAACATTAATTACACCGAATGACGCGTGATTTTGTCATGAATTCCCAACTTAATACCATTTCAACCAATATAATTTATCCTTATCTAACGCCCCGGGGCGTTCGTTAGCAAGATCGATAATAATATTGTGTTGTAATAAGTGGTTCGGTTCCATTTTGATTGGTCAACAGGCAATTTCACGGTCCACGCTTAAAATTATTGATGCTAATTAAAGTTCGAGTAATATGGGAAGAAAGTAATTATTAGCAGGCTAACAGTTAGGCTCTATTCATTTTACCTTAAAAATATTAGCCAGTAAAAATATTATCAGTTTAGTAAAAAAAATATTTCAATTCAGCTAAAATAATTTCAACTCTGTTAAAATAAGTTTAGTTCGGTAAAAATAAGTAACTTTAAAGTAGAATTATAACAAAGGAGCAGTAAAAATAATTCCACTTCAGTAAAAATAATTTCAATTCAGTAAAAATAATTTCAATTAAGCAAAAATAAGGTGAAATGAACATGACTTTGATTAATATGAAAATCCTAAACTTGTACTCTCTCCGTTTTTAAATACTTGCTCCATTTTTATTTTTTACACTATTCATTTGTCCTACTTTGACTAATGTTTGTGATTTATACATGAGAAAAAATATAGTCTTGTGGGTACTTGTTGGAATCATCTCAATGAATAGATTATTAATTTTCAATTGTTAGAATTTATACAAATTGATAATTAAAGATAGTAGTGATCAAAGATTAGCATCGACATGCGTATCCAAAAAAAATGGAGCAAGTATTTAAAAATGGAGGGAATACTGGATTCAAATAGTTTTGTCCAGTCACCTTTAGTAATAGGTCCAGAGATTAAAAATTAGGTGCATGAGATTCTTTTTGGGCCACTTGATTGTGCCTCTTATTATAATTCCCATGTTTCATATGCCATGTTTCTAAGATAGTGTGGCGCAAATTTTAAGATGCACCATGGAAATAGGTGCATCACGCCTATACTTTTGAACATTTAGTAAAAAAATATGAACAATTGCAAATTTTGAACATGTAGTAAAAATATCTGAACATTGCAAATTTTGAACATTTAGTTAAAAAAATCTGAACAATCACGAATTTGAACATTTAGTAAAAAAATCTGAACATCGCAAATTTTGAACATTTAGTAAAAAAAAAATCTGAACAATCGCAATGCACCACACATATACTTTTGAACATTTAGTAAAAAAATATGAACAATAACAAATCTTGAACCTTTAGTAAAAAAATATGAACAATCACAAATTTTGAATTATTGCAAGTCAAACAAATTTTGAAAGAAGTTTGTCTGACTCGTAATAATTCAATAGTTTTGTAATATAAACTGAACATTTACTGTATACAAAATGAACATTTTTGTATAAAATATGAACATAAAAATTGCATGTTTATGTTCATTTTTTGTGACGTGTTCATATTTTTTTTACTAGATGTTCATATTTTTGTAAAATGTTCAAATTTTTTTCACTAAATGTTCAAAAGTATAGGAGTGGTGCACCTATTTCTAGGTGCATGGTGCACATAATACTAATTGATAGTATGGTCCATCCAAAACATAGTTTGTTGGGCCAAGGCCTGTGCCCTATTGGCATGCAATCTATACTAGGCTTAGTTTTTGCTCTCATTCCAAGAAGTGAGGCCGAATAGCCTACTATTATCATTTCTTGGCCTGCCTTAGTTCATGGAAACCTCATACTAATTAAAGTTCGAGTGTTATTGTTGTTTGATTGTTAATTACTTTCTCCATTTTTCTTTTAGTGCACCATAAAGTTTTACACTATTCACATAATGTTCCGAGACCATAATTTGTGATTTATCTGTAAGAAAAAAAAAAAACAATCATATGAGATCTAGTTAGATTCATCTTAAAATCTACATTTCAAATATCAATTTTTTAGATAATAATAGGCAAAGTAATGCATTGACAAGATGGTGCAATAAAAAAAAGAATGGAGGAAGCATGTTATATCTCTAATGTCGATTTTTTTTTTTTAAAAAAAATAAAAATAAAAAATCAATTCACTAATAAAATTTCATATGACATATAAAAATGAAATTTAAATCAACAAATACATAAAATTAAATCAAATAAGGATTATCTATATTGCAGACTTGTAATACTTGTTATAATTAAAAGACGTGAAATTGGGAGATAGTGGAGGTCATTTAAAATGCGTGTAATTATACTTTTCAATATGGTTGATGTATATTATAGATTTAAAGCACGCATTACATGCATATAAATACAATCTTTTTAAAGCACTATTGTGTAGTATAAATAGCAATGTTTAAATTCAATTTGGATCAAGCTAACTAACTTATGAGAACAAGTCTAGTCATTGAGTCAAGAATATTTCATTTATCTCTTGTTCAATCTTATCTGAAACCCTTTAAATCGGTTGAATCAAAAGAGAATTAACTATTATTTCTTTGTCTTGGTTAAAAGTTAAAAAATATGGATTATATAAAAAGTCTAAAACAAGTTAAAACTGGTCCAATTCAGATTTTTGATCAGTTTTATCAATCCGGCCTCTCCAGGTATTCTAGCAATGGTTGATCCGGTTTGAATCTTGAATGTTTAATTTTACAATCTTTAATCCTATTCAATTCAACCTGTTTAAATTTGAATTTGTAAACAGCCCAGATTATAACAATATATATAAAACATATAGTAAAGTTAGATGAATGACCAATTTGAAGACGGATAGAGCATTATAATATGGAGTAATAAGTACTTGTCACTACGTACGATACTATTGGTTTCTAGCCCTGCTGATGGTTCACGTTGCATGTATCCCAAAGGGAAGAAAATAGCAGGATAACATATTTAGCTCTTTATACATCTCTGCCATATGATGGTGATGCACGAGTTTTATAGTTAAGCAAGTACACATGTCGGCATTTGATTGATCAACTCCAAACAATGTATGTGGACCCAAGAAAATCAGTATTTCAAGAGCTAAGAAGTCATAGTATAGTATTACTCCTTCTATTACTATTTGTTTGCGTCACATTTCATTGTCTTACAAGTAGCTAGATAGTAGCATATTTCTACTATATACCCTAATATGAATGTTAATTAAGATAAAATTATACTACTATTTACTATTAAATTTTTTGTTTAAAGCTCAACAAAGAATATTTTATGATGACTGGACGATAATATAGAGATCGAGAGAATTTCGTCACAATTGTATATGTTTGAGGACGATATATTTGGCGTAGTCTAAGTACATTCCAAGCTAAGTGATAGATAATAGGGAAAAGGACAATGTTTACAAGAGAAAGGAATTTTGTTGGGTACTAAAAATAACATAAAACGGCTATTCAAATCTCATGTATTATTGAGAAGTAAAGTCTATAACAAGTGTAAGAAATACTACTACGTACTATGTACTTGTAATTTGATGAACCTAAAAACAAAGACACGAAGTTGCAAAGAACCTGTGTTGTTTTGAACCTTGTATTGTATAACCTTTGATAGGATAAACTATTGTTAAAGTTTTGGTTCACCTAATAGAGTTGGAAGGCCAGGGGAGGTCATGAGTGCTAGGCTATTAAGCTAAAAGAGCGAGTCAATATAAGGGCTGGTGGAGACTCGACCCATATAACCCAACTTTACATCCCAATCATTTTCCCAATTATTTTAAAGGATTATGAAGATAAATTTACTATATTATATTAACGGTTCAATATTGATTTAAATATAAGATACGTTAAGTAATACTCCAATTTGCTCCAAGTGGCAACATTTTGGACCAAACCTTATTCCAATACTTTCCATCAAAGTTTTATATATACTACTTATAATTTTAGCCTTACATATATAATTTAACACTACACTCTGCTCAATTTCATTTGCTTTTGTCCATTATTCAATAAGCAATTTTAATTTCTTCTTTCTCTTTTCATATTTGATAAGTTTTTCAAATTTTTGAATTCGCCCTTAAGACCATGCATATATATCCCTTAGTTAATAATGATCAAATTACTAAGGATTAAAGGAGAGTTAATTCTTATTTAATTTATATCTATATAGAGTAAAATAAAAGTAGGGTTGTCTTTGAGTACATCCATTTAGGGTTATGAGGTAGAGTTATAGAGTTCATTGATCCCAAAATCATATTTTTTAATATTGCATTTAAGGTTCAAATATGGTTTAATCCCAAAAAAAAATATGAAGTGGGTAACTTCAAAAAAACTGACTCCAAACAACAAGATTCCTCTAAAAACATACATATCAGGACGTGGCATGAATATCAACTGCCCTGTGTGCTCTCTCAAATGAAAAGGAATATTTTTTTAGTGATGTAATAACTAAATTGAAAGTCAATTTACTAGGTAACTTTTGCCATATTAATTGAATGAATTTGTATGTTTTAAAATTAGAATAACAGTTAAAACATTTCTTAATGTTTCAATCAAAACTCGACTCAAGTGAGCTCGACTTGAGCACTAAATCGACTCATAATGTTGAGTAGTCGATTCAAGTAACTCATTACTTGACTTGATTGCTCAGAAAAAGTTTGAATTCGATTATTTAGTAGTATTAGAGGTAAATCAATAAATAAAAAAATAAATTAAGGTAGGGATAAATATGGATTTAGGTTCAAACCTTCAGAAATATCAACTTTTCACGTCGAGATTGAAGATGACGTCGAGTATGGTTTCAAGCAATGATAAAAAGCAATTAGACATCATTATCTACCGATTGAGTTTTTTTTGTGAATAAATGCAAGGTATCAAATATTGTTACAAGATGCATGCTTTAAGTGATTAGATCAATATTTCGTCTTTCCAATCAAGCTGTGGTTCCTACTTTTACCTCTCATGAATCTCGTCGACCATTATAAAATACGGTATATTTTGCACAATTTTGTCCAAAATTATAAAAATATTCGAAAATGGAGAATTGAATTATGCATTTGTAGTTGCAAATCATAAGAGATAAATTTAATGAAAAAAACTGGAGATTGTTAATATTTAAATGTTATATACAAATTATAAAAAAGTATTATCACAATATATCATTCTCATTAATAGAAAATTCATTCTCAAATATAAATTATTATTATTATTCAACAACAAAAAAAAAAAGCGTAAACTAAAGTGGTATCGTGAATAAACTAATATTATGAACATACATTAACAGAATACTTAGACTCAGATCACCTATTATACAAAGTTTGTAATAATTTATTTTTCATCTATTTAAAATTACTTTTTTACAATCACAAGATTATTTTTACTATTTTCGTTAGTTCCAGAAATCTCAACTCACTGTGCAAAATTTACCACTGATGGCTTTATATAATTGAAAATCATAAAAAGTTAATGGTTGAAAAATTTACACCAAAGCGAATTTAATAAGATTTCACATGATAATTTATTTATTTTGTATAAATTATAAAATATGGTCATATTTTGTTTTATTTTGACCACGCACGGAAATAGTATATGAATCGAACTTTTGGAAATGGAAGCAGCTACGTACTAATTTGTATCATAACCTCCACATACCATTAATTTATGCCTACCAAATAAGTTAGTAGTATGGACTATTTAGCCATGAGATCACAAAGTATCATCAATGAAAACTATTTTCAACAACATAGATGAAGCTATATTGATGAGAATTCATTGCTATTTGATTTTGTAGTAAAAAAAAAAAAAAATCATCTTAAAAAATTCTTAAACAATCATTTTTTAGGTTCATAAGTAAATGTCATTGTTGAATTATTTTCAATGATGTCATGATAATATAAGTACGTTGTGAAAATCATTTATATTTCCTCCTTGGTTATGAAAGAATCAAAAGAGAGATCGAAGATAATGCCAGAACTATATTGCACCTTCCTCAATTGTCTTGTTTTCCAACTTTATGCCTAACTTGAGAGATTTCGATATAAGAATTAAGATCATGGAATTGTAGTATGTAATATATGGTGGGTCCAATCTTCAATCTCAGCCAGCGTTGGAGAACATACATGTGCTCTTCACGCCATCTTTTCTTCATCTTATAGTCCATAATATTTGTACATCCATGGAAACGTACTTCTAGTGGCCTGCTAATTAGCATCAATTATATATAACTAGTGGAGTGATAACATATATAATGATGTTTATGAAACATTATTTATGATCAATGGGTGTTACATTACAATGTGACATTATTCTTTAATACAATACTATACTTTATATAAAGGCATTCGTTATGTTCTCACGTTTATTTATCTTTCATATAGTATTTTGATCAAGAACAACAATATAATATTAATGAGAAATATTTTAAGATATATTTACTCAACCTGAATAGGAGGTTAGTGCTCGTATATATTATGTACAATTTACAAATATCGACCTTAGTCCTCTAGATATATAAGTTCTGACCAGTAAGATTGGGACTAGGGATGATATTCGTGTGATAGGCCAATTCAACCAAACCTATATGTACATTATTAAGATTTTAATTATTTCGTATTAAGTAAATTTAAAACATTCCACATCATAGCTTTCAATAAATTAAGATTTTTTCTTTTCATTCATATATTCAATGATCAATAATATCTTTAATTCCATGGAAAAGCATTACTATGTATATACAAACTAGTAATTTCAAAAATCTACTAAATCTTGATCTTAAAGTTGATTAGCATTGGGAACAAAACTGTCAGTTTCTCCAACAACATACTACGTAAATTGTTATGAAGTTGACAACATTTGACTTCATTAATGAAACTGAAAAAAGAAAAGAGAGCAACATATTATTTTAAGAAACGGTTTCTATTTAACGTTTGAACACCTTCTTTATCTCCTGCCCAATTTTGTCCTTTCAATACAAAAAGTTAAAAACAGTTTTATTTAGGTGATTCTTTCTTCCTCTTCACTTTCTGTCTACCTATCATAATTATTACTACAATATGTACACTTTTTGAGTAACAGGCTTGTGACATATTTCATACATCACAGCCAAGTGAGTGGATCACAAACATTGAGGGCAAAATGGTAATTTCCTAGCTCATACAATCAAATAAAAATCAAAACCATCCTCTTAAGGTACGGCTCTTGGAATTGCAATAAATGATTATGCTCATTTATAAGGCTCAGTACCTGTTTCGGGTGAAAACAATGGGACCTTGTCGAAGGTCCGATGAAGTGGAGAAGAATGGATTCGGTCCAAGTGATGTTGGGCCGAAGGTTTCCTGCACAGTAAACACACGTAAACTAGCCTCGGGGGTGTTGCCGAGGAAGGCCCCTCCGATGCTAAAGTCTGTACAGTGTGTAGAAAGAGAACACTATGCAAGAGAATTAATTGCTTGAGGCTTTGCTTGAATGAATGTACAAATGTAATATTGATGGCTTTTATACCTTTGCATATATGGAGAAGTTGGGCCTTAGCCCAATTGGCTTGCCTTGAGGACTGATCTTTGACTTTAGCACAATTGGAGAGATGAACCTTGACCTTGGGCTTTTAATTGGATCATTTAATGCCTAGGCCCAATTGGACTAAATTGGACCCAAACAACTTGCCCCCCAGACCCGATTTGGAAGGATGACGGGTCGGGTTTGATTTAATCAGAAAAGGAGGGAAGTGAATGATTTAATAAATCCAAAAATTTGAATTTAAACCGTAATTAATGAGATAACAACAGTTAAGGCGGATAATTGTGGAAGTTGGACGGATAATGGGCAGTTTAATCGCAAGGTCGTGTGTTTAACGGTTACTTAGTGGGGTATTTAAGAGAAATTGAAACGCGGACTCCCCGTATTCCCATTTCTGGAGATATAATTAGAGGCGCGTCATCTCTCCTCACTTATTCACCAACACAAACCCAGAATTCTCGAGAGAACCCAAGAACCCGCATCAAAACTTCGCAAATTCCCCGAGCATTAAGCTTAGAAACTGAGACTCGCCACTACCAATTCGTAAATCGGCAACTTTCGCTAAAGATTAAGGTAAATTCCTTTGATTTTAGTTTATTTTTCTTCGAATTTGAACTCCTTCCCCTTTTTTCGACTTTTTTCTTCGAAATTATCAATGGCGAGAGGAGTTAGGGGTAGAGCCCGTGCTCCAAGAAGAGCAAGGCCAATTCCCGATCCCAGGAACAGGATTGGGACCTGGAATGGACAAAGAGCAGAGTCTGACCCTGCTAAAGGGATTAGGGCGACTCCAATTTCTTCGGCTCCTCCTCAGAGAACGGAGGGGCCGAGCGCTTCTGGGCGGGACGATGAAGTTCCCGCTGTCCTTTGGGATATCCTTCCCGGGTTTTCAGAGTGGGAGGATGCCGAAGTAGCTTCGGCCATGATAAAGAACCGCCCCTACTCATGGTGGGTGGAGAATGCCGAACAATATCGGTTTGCCGAACAAATTGAGTTGCATTACGGCATCCTTGAAGCTGATGGGTATTGGTGCCGAATGCCCGTGGCATCCGATAGAATCCATCGTCCACCCCCGGGGTATGTGGGGGTGTACACAAGACAACTTCAGTATGGGCTGAGGTTCCCTTTGGACGTATTCGTCCGAGACTTGCTGATCCATTACAATATTTCCCTATGTCAGCTAACTCCTATTAGCATCCGAAGGGTGATGACATACTTATGGGTCTGCAAGTTCTTCAGGTATGTGCCGAACCTGCACTGCTTCAAAAAGCTTCATCGGCTAGTGCCAAATATTCAAAGTGGGCACGGAAGTCATGGTTCTGGGTGGTACCGGATTGAGTCTCGGCCCCAGTACCTAACCATGTGGCCGAACGACTCTTCAGACAAGGACTGGAGAGGTCAATAGATTTGGGTTAGGGCACCCACGGACCCGGGCCACCCTTGCGTCTTCAGCGCTCCCCGGTACCTTGCTGAGCCTGATCCCGACATGGGAAGTTTAGGTCCCCCCGCAGATAACGGCCCAGATCCGAACCTTAATCAACAGAATATCTTCGGCAAGCTGCCGAACCGGGGGGGGGGGGCAGCGGCCGAATGCAGCATATCCCGGAGACTTGGCTCCCCGATACGCATTATGTTTTCCAAGAGAACATGCTAGCAGCTGTCGGCCTCAGCCGAAAGTTTAAGGATGGTAAGCTTCTTCGGCTGGGGCCGAGGCCTTTTAATTATCTCTTTTTCTCCTCTTTCACTTCGCTTTTTTATGCTGTGCCAACCTAACTGAACTGACCTTTCCCCTTTTCTTTTTCAGAGCGGGACGAGACCAACGTCGGCATTAACTACGCTCGTCTTGGCGTCAATCGAGAACGAGTTGTAACTGATCGGGCCCCCTCTATCACTGAACCGAGGCATAGAGAAGTTCATCTAGACTCTTCCCACTTCCAAATTGAGGATGTTGCTCTGTATCAGAGGCAGAAGCCTTGGTGGAAGAAGAGAGATCCCTGGTTTCAGCTGCTGGACGAAGAAGCTGAAGCTGCCCGTACGGCTGAAGAGGTTGCACGGGTTATTGAAGCTTGTGAAGGAGGAGAAGGGTCCTCCAGGGCTGCTGAAGAAGAAGCTGCAGCTAGGGCAGCTGAAGAAGACGAGGCTTTGCTGAAGACCTCGGTGAGCTTTCAGACTTAATTTTGTCTGTTTCTGTTTGTTGTTTTGTTTTGTTTTTTTTTTTTACTCACATTCTTCCTCCCCCCCTGTCTTTTACAATCTGAAGAGAGTAATAGACACAGAGAAGGGAAAGCCCCTGTTCGCCCCGAAGACCAGATACAAGAAGAGTCCTCAGACTCAGACATGGACGAGCAGCCGCTTCAGAAAAGACGCCGAAGAATGGCCATCATCGGCCCCCATGACTTTCAGCGGAGGCCGATGACCATCGGCGTCGAAATAAGGGAACCCGAGGAAGGCAATGGATCGCCGAGGGTTCCCCGACCACCACCTCAATCACCTCCAAAGACCTCTCCGCCACCTCCCGAGATGGAGGTGGATCAGAAAACTCCCGAACCTAAGGGAGGGGTCCAAGAAGAAGTTCAAGAGAGTGCTGCTAAGCACAAGAATGAGGATGCCGTGATGCCCAGTGCTGAGGGTTTCACGACAGACATTGCAAGAGAGGTTGAGGCCTTCGTCCTCACCCCTGAAGAAGAAGAAGTCATAATAATTGACTCTTCTGAGAAGAAGGAGGATGCTGAGCCATCCAAAGTTAAAGAAGCTCCATCGTCATCCTTTCCTTCCTTCCAGACTCTGCAATCTGGAGAAATGGGTTTCTCGGCCCCTCGAATTCCAATCCTAGATCACATCTGGGACCTCATATGGGGTCAGAACCGAGAAGGTGCTGCAGCCTACTTCGTCGATTTTGCTGGCATGTCCGAAGTAGATAGGGCAAGAATCTGGTCGCTGAAGGCCACTGCTGGGATGGGCGAATCCAGCAGATCAGTTCCTGACCCAGCCAGGTCTAACCAACTGCTGATGATGCAGGTGATTTTCCTTGCCTTGATCTCCTTTAAAATTCAGCTCTTCAATTATCATTATTATTATTATTTTTTATTTTAACTTGTGCTTCTGTTTTCAGTTCGTGCACAATCAGACTCTCACTGTAGAGCTGATAGATACCCTACAAGATAGGGTGGACGCTGCCGAGCACGACAAAAAGGTAGCCGAAGAGGAGTTAAAGCTTGCTAAGCTGAAGCAAGCAGCAGCTGAAGAGAAGCAGCAAAAGGGTGAAGAATATGAGAAAAAAGCTGCTGAAGCCCTCAAAACCTTCTGCGATGCTATGGAGAAGGAAGTTTTTCCCCACTGATGGAAGGGAAAAAATTCCTCCAAGAGCACATGGGAGTGGACATCTCCAAATTCAAGGCTACCATTGAGAGCCGAATCCAGGAAGGAGCTGCTGCACAAGCTGAAGTGCAGCAACAGCTAGAAGCTCTTGAAGCCAGCAGAATGGCTGCTGAAGAGATGCTCCAAGCCAGGGATGTCCAACTCTCAGAGGCTGCTGCTGCTGCTGAAGCTCAGAGAGCTAAGCTCCAAGAAGCTGAGGATCAGCTGATGGCCAAAAAGGAAGAAGTGGCCCAGGCTCAGACAGAGGCTTCCCAAGTTCAGCAGGAGCTGAATGAGCTGAAAGGTTCCTCCTCCAAGCTCGCCGATGAGCTGAAGAAATCCAAGGAATACTTGGAGGAGACAAAGAAGAATTTGGCTGATGCTGAGGCTCTACTCAAAGTCCGTGTCTATACCCAGGAAGAATATGAAATGGGTTTCAGAAACGGGTTCAGAGTGTGCCGAAGATTCTGCCTTCATGCTGAGCCGAAGTTGGACTGGTCCAAATGTGCTGAATGGGTCCAGGATCCCGAAGACCCTCATATAAAGTATGCAACTCCAGTCGAAGCTGAAATCCTTAAGGCTGAGGAAGCCGAAGAAGAAGCTGAGAGAATGGAGTTGGAGGCTGAACAGAGGGAAAGGGAGGTTCGACAGAGTGCAAAGCCTGCTTCTTCTGCTGCTGGGGCTGAGACCACCATGGGGCCCAACAATGCTGACCAGTCCGATCCTCGGGCTGAAGCATAGGAACTCGGGCAGTCGTCTTCAGAATCTTGCGGTTCATCATGCGCTCAACTTTAGACTTGCCGCTTTCTGAATTTTTGCCTTGTTTGTTTTTTGCTTCAGCTTGCCTTGTCGTACAAAACAATTTATTTTTTTTCTTCTGTACGTATTTCGGCAGCTGTTATTTTCCGCTTGTGGGCGGCTGCCGATATAGTTTTTTAACTTATTTGAACTTGTAGCTCAATTTCTGAGCATAAATTATTAATTTGATGTTCTTTTCTTCAGCTGCTTTGTTTTTGAATGCTTTACTGTTTCTTCAATTCTGCTGAACATAAACTTGCACTGGTAGTGCTTCTTGCCCCCCCCCAGAAATTGAAGTATGGCTTCAGCTGAATAAACAATTACTTTATTTCTTAAAAATGGGTATTCGAAACACAGGGCCAACTGAAGGCAATGCTTCGGATAATGGCTTTCTGGGATACAAGGCTAAGTTAAGGCAATATCCCAGAATTGTCCATGGACTCATGCCTTTAGAGAACAAATCTTACTGAAGCTTAACTTCAGCTGAAAGACTAGAGTTCTTTAAAAAGACGAGTTTGTCAGCAATCTGAAACCCAGTTACCCGAAGGCGAAGGTTTCAGACGAGGCTGAATAAACAATTTCCAACAGTTGCTGTTATCCTTGATTTTCTGTCTATCATTGAAAAATGGATATCCGAAACACAGGGCCAACTGAAGGCAATGTTTCGGATAATGGCTTTCTGGGATACAAGGCTCAGTTAAGGCAATATCCCAGAATTGTCCATGGACTCATGTCTTTGGAGAACAAGTCTTACTAAAGTTTGACTTCAGCTGAAAGACTAGAGTTCTTTAAAAAGACGAGTTTGTCAGCAATCTGAAACCCAGTTACCCGAAGGTGAAGGTTTCAGACGAGGCTGAATAAACAATTTCCAACAGTCGCTGTTATCCTTGATTTTCTGTCTATCATTGAAAAATGGATATCCGAAACACAGGGCCAACTGAAGGCAATGTTTCGGATAATGGCTTTCTGGGATACAAGGCTCAGTTAAGGCAATATCCCAGAATTGTCCATGGACTTATGTCTTTGGAGAACAAGTCTTACTAAAGTTTGACTTCAGCTGAAAGACCAGTGTTCTTTAAAAAGACGAGTTTTGTCAGCAATCTGAAACCCAGTTACCCGAAGGCGAAGGTTTCAGACGAGGCTGAATAAAAAACCCTTAAAGAGTAGATAGAACCAAGAAAACTTTGAAAGGATAAAAAGTTGCAAATATTTATATAAATGGTGGCTCCAAGGCCTTTCATTAATTCAAAATGTACTTACAAAGATTGTTCTGCCCCGAAGGGTTTACACATGATATTTTTTCAGTACATCAGCGTTCCAGTGATTTTTCAACTCAGTTCCATCCAACTGCCGAAGTCGGTATGTCCCTGGCTGAAGCTCATCACAGATTTCATAAGGCCCTTCCCATGCAGCTGAGAGTTTCCCATGGATTCGACCTTTCTGAACTGCAGCAACATTCCGAAGGACAAGGTCTCCAATTTTAAGAGGCCTTGCATGAACCCTTCGGTTATAAAATTTGCTGATTCTCTGCTTATAAGCAGCCATTCTGTCTCGGTCTGAGTCTCTTACTTCGTCGAGGAAATCGAGAGATTCCCTCATCAGTCGCTCATTCTCAGCCGAGAAGTGGTGCACTCGTAGGCTCTCAGAGCCAATTTCCACTGGAAGAACGGCTTCGGCACCATACACCAGTTCAAAAGGTGAATAGCCCGTTGCCTCTTTTTCAGTTGTCCGAAGGGACCAAAGGGTTCCAGGGAGCTCCTCCAGCCACTTGGACTTTTGATCTTCCACCCTCTTTTTGAGGGCATTTAGGATCTGTTTATTTGCAGCTTCGGCTTGTCCGTTACTTTGCGGGTGGCATACCGCTGAATATGCCAGTTTGATGCCGAACTGATCTGTATACCGCTTCAGTGGTAAGTTATCAAATTGCCTCCCATGATCGAAGACAAATACTCTCTGGATGCCAAAACGAGTGATGATATTCTGCCAGATAAATTTTCTGACAGTTTGCTCTGTAATGTTCGAGGCTGCTTCGGCCTCGATCCATTTACTGAAGTAGTCAACACCAACTATCAGCCATTTTTTCTGGTACACAGCCTCTGGAAATGGTCCTAGTATATCCAGTCCCCATTGGGCAAACGAGAGTGGATTAAGGATCGGCTGAAGATCCCTTGCTGGCTGGTGGATAACTGGAGCGTATTTTTGACATTTTTTGCATTTCCGGACCAGCTCCTTAGCATCTGCGATCATGGTGGGCCAGTAATATCCAGCCCTCAATGCCTTGTGGGCTAAGGTCCTTCCCCCAATGTGGTTCCCACAGATGCCGAGGTGAATCTCCCGTAGGATATAATCTGCATCTGTTGGTCCCACGCATTTCAGCAATGGGGCTGAGAAGGACTTTTTCAGAAGTTCCCCCCTGAAGACAATGAACCTTGAGCTGGTTCTCTTCATCTTGGAGGCCAAAGCTTTATCTTCGGGAGTTTCTCCCCGAAGTTTGAAAGCTAGGATGGGGTCCATCCAACTAGGCTCTGGGTCAGCGCAGCACACTTCAGGTGCTTCGTCGACACTTCTCTCTCGATGCACTTCTACATATACAGATCTGTTCAGCTCGGTAAGAGTTGAACTGACAAGTTTGGAGAGTGCATCGGCTTGAGTATTCTGACCCCTTGGGATCAGCTGAACCTCAAAAGTTTTCAGCTTTGCAATGAATGATTTGGTCTTGGCAAGATAAGCTATCATGGAGGGCTCTTTGGCCTCGTAGCTGCCGCTAATCTGATATGCAACTAGCTGAGAGTCTGTTTTCAGGCAGACATGATCGGCTTCCAGGGAGATGCACAATTCTAGGCCGGCGATTGCTGCCTCATATTGGGCTTCGTTGTTCGAGGCCTTAAAAGAAAATTTTAGTGCATACTCGAAGGATTTGCCTTCGGGAGAAGTTATCACTACTCCTGCCCTCGAACCGTTTTCGGTGGAAGATCCATCCGTAAACACGGTCCAGACTTTCTTTTCATTGTCTAGCGCTTCTTGGTATGAACATTCGGCCAAGAAATCCGCTAGATCTTGAGCCTTAATGGCAGCCCTCGGACGGTAGCTGATGCTGAATTCGGTGAGCTCAAAAGCCCACTTGGCTAGCCTACCAGATTTTTCAACCTTGCCGAGAACTTTTTCCAACGGCTGATCAGTTAAGACCACTATCTGATGGAAATCAAAATAGGGCCTCAGCTTCCGAGCAGCTACTACTACCGCGAAAGCGACTTTCTCGAGTAGAGGGTAGCGAGTCTCGACATCCGTCAGTGTATGACTGACAAAGTAGATCGGTTGCTGACTTTTGCTTTCTTCCTTCAGCAGTACTGCACTGATGGTGGCTGGGCTAACGGCCACATACAGGTACAAAGTTTCTCCTTCTGCTGGGCTAGCCAGCGTTGGGAGTTGAGCCAGATGCTCCCGAAGCTGTTTAAAGGCGTCTTTTTGCTCTTCCTCCCAAACGAGCTCTTTTGTTTTCAGGAGTTTCAGGGCTTTGAAGAAAGGTAACCCCTTATCCGAAGCTCTGGAAATGAACCTCGAGAGGGCTGCCATTCTTCCGGTGAGCCGCTGAACATCCCGCTTTGTTTTCGGCTCAGGATGGTCGAGCGCTGCTTTGACTTTGGAGGGATTGACATCAATCCCCCTCTTGCTGAATATGAACCCAAGGAATTTCCCTGACTTCATGCCGAAGACACACTTCTTCGGATTCAGCTTCATTTGATGCTTTCTTAAGGTGGCGAAAGTTTCAGCCAGGTCCTTAACATGGTCCTCAGATTTTTTGCTTTTAACGATCGAATCGTCGACATAGACTTCCATGTTTCGGCCCTTATGATCGGCGAAAACTTGATCCACCAGCCTTTGATAGGTTGCCCCCGCATTTTTCAATCCGAAGGGCATCATTTTGTAATTGTACACCCCAGCGTTCGTGACGAATGCCGTCTTATCTCGATCGTCGGGGTGCATGAAGATCTGATGATACCCCGAGAATGCGTCCATGAAACTAAGAAAGGCATGGCCACTTGTCGAATCGACTAGCTGATCGATCCTCGGCAGGGGATAGAAATCCTTCGGATAAGCCTTATTTAGGTCCGTGAAGTCAACGCACATCCTCCAGGTACCATTGGCCTTCTGAACCATCACCACATTTGCCAGCCATTCTGGATATTGGCAAGGCTCGATGAAGCCTGCCTCTAGCAATTTTTTGACCTCGGCTGCGATGTCTCGGTTCTTATTAGCGGAGTAATTCCGCTTCTTTTGCTTAATTGGTCGACACGTTGGGTCAACATTAAGCTTATGGGAGATGAGGTCTGGACTTATCCCGGGCATATCAGCTGCCGAGAAAGCAAACACATCTTTGTTGTCCCGAAGGAGCTGAATAAGTTCACAACGGGTGTTCGGATCAAGGTCCATCCCGATTGTTACACATTTCTCAACGTCTCCTTCGGCCAACTCAACTGTTTCAGTCTGTTGGTCCATGTCCATTGCTGATGTACTGGACTCTTCAGAATCTGGCCTGCTGCCTATGTCAGCAGGTGTCCTAGTCTTTTTGTTCTTCGGCTGGCTCTCTGAGTCTTGCTGTTCAGCTGAAGAGCTAGCCTTTTCCCTTTCGGGCCCTTTATCTCTGGGTACAGATCCTTGGGCCGAAGCACTTAGGCCTTTCGGCTTTTTTGTGCTTGACTCTCTTTCTTTTTCTTTCTCCTCCTCATCCTTGTCGTCATCTGGGCGACTACTGGATGGCTTGAGGTAGTTGCACATTCGGGCGTCCTTTTGGTTGCCCTATATCCTTTCGAGGAAGCCATCGTCTGAGACGTAAATCATCAGCTGATGATAAGTTGAGACGACCCCTTGGATCTCATGAATTATGGGTCTCCCCAAAATCACGTTGTACACTGAAGGAGCGTCAATGACCAAAAATTCAATCATGACGTTCCTGGCTGCCTCATCGCAGCCGATGGTGATAGGAAGTGTCACCTTCCCATCTGGATAAGTTGAAGCCCCGTTGAACCCGGATACCGGGTAGGGTACCGGCGTAAGGTGCTTGGGCTTCAGCTTGATTTGATTGTAGGCCTTTCGGAACAGAATGTTTGCTCCGCTGCCACCGTCAACAAGGACCTTACTGACGTCGTGGTTGGCCACCGTGGCGATGATCACAAACGGATCCTCGTGAGGGAACGTTACCCCCCGGCAGTCGGCGGCTGTGAACGTCATGTTCGGCACCGGCGATTGGGGAGACTGAATGTCAGCGTTGTTCACCTGGTGAGTCAAAGCCCTAAGGTGTCGCTTGTGCTCCCTCCGAGAGCATATTCCTCCCGAGATAACATTGATCGGAGAGAATTTCCCCTCTGGCTTTTTACTGTTCTTCCGGGGGAAGTCGAGGTCTTGCCGAGTGTCCTTTGCTGACTTCTCGGACTCTTTTTTCTCGCGGTGATCCGCGATGTATTTTTTCAAGTATCCCTTCCGGACCATGTCCTCTATCTAGTCCTTCAGTTGGATACACTCCTCAGTGTTGTGTCCCGGAGATTGGTGGAACTCGCACCACTGATTTTTATTTTTTTGCTGATACCACTCTGGGAGTGGTCTCGGCTTTCGGTAACTCTGCTCCTCCTTCGTCACGCTGTAAATTTTGGCGCGTGGAAGAGAGAGCGGAGTGTAGGACTCGTATCTGCCTGTGTATGAGGTAGATTTTTCCTTCTTTGGGTCGCTGGCCGAAGATTGCTCCGAGGCCTTTGACTTTCCCTTTGCCTTATGGCCTTGGCCTTCAGACAAGGGTATTTGTTTTTGTTTCCCTCCCCCGAATTGAGGTTGGGTTTTTGCTTTGTTCCATTCTTCGGCTCGGATGAACTTATCCGAGGCATTCAGAGCTTCCTCCAAGGTCTGCGGGGTATGCATGACCATGAAGTCTAGGAACTTCCCGGGCTGAAGGCCATTCTGCATTGAAAAAACGGCTAGCCCCTGGTCCAGCTGAGAGACGCTGGATGACTCGTTACTGAAACGGGTGAGATAGTCTCGGAGGCTTTCGGTTTCCCCCTGTTGCAGACTCATGAGTTCTGCAGTAGTCTTCTCTCGGCGGTTTGCCGTGGAAAAATTGCTCCTAAATTTGGAGGACAGATCATCCCACCCTGTTATGGAGCCTTGCTTTACTCCCTTGGAGATCCACGCTTGCGCGACCCCCTTGAGAGTGGTTGGGAAATATTTGCACCAAGTCGCTTCGGATCTGGGGCAAAGATGCATATGAGTCTCATACGAGGCCACGTGGTCCTTCGGATCCGAGGTCCCGTCATATGTGATGTGCGACGGTATTTTAACCGTGGGCACGTGCTCTTCCAGTATCCATTGCTCGAATGGCGAACTGGCGGGTAGCATAACGACCTTGCCCTTGTTCCTGGCCGAAGGGACCGCGCTCCGCCCTCTTAGAGAGGTAGGAGTGGTTTTCGTCCCTGGCTGGGAAGTCTGGGCCTCGGCCGTAGGGACCGAGAGGCGACTGTGCACGCTCGGTTCCTTGCCGCCGAGTCGGTCGAGGACGCTTCGGCGAACAATCTCAGGTTGTTCTCGGTGAGTAGATTCTGGCCGAGAAGCTGAGCTGCTGCTCTTATGCATTTCTGGTCGGGAGGTTAAGGATCCTTTGAAAATTTGAGGGTTCTTTTTCCTCTCTTTTTCAGTTTTCCAGGTATCCTCTTCCCACTCTTCCAGTTCCCGGAAGGAAGGAAGCTTCCCACCATCATGGTCTAGCTTCCTCCGTTGATGCCGGGTATGCGGAGGAGTTCGATCACGAGGTGGTGGCATATTTTGTGCCCTCATTGCCTCCATGAGCACTGCCAGCGCTCTTGCCACCTCCTCCGAGCTGGGCCCCGTCAAAGGGGTCCTCGGCCGAGTATGGGAATGAGAGCGCACAGTCGATGGTTGGCTTTGGGGCACTGAATGTGTCCTATGATCGGACTCACCTCTGCTAGACCGAGAGTGACTCGGCCTATGATGAGAGTTATGAATTACGGGAGAAAGGGAATCCTCCCTGTATGATCCTCCCCCCGAGTTGGCACCCTTGGGAGAGTTCCGGTCCGGCGAGGGTGATGGTGTAGGGGTTTTAGGCTTTTCGCCTGCTCCTTGACGGAGGCCTTTGCTCTTGCGGTTCTTAGCCATTGCTACTAAGATAATTGCAAGATGATCTTGGTTAGAAATTTGGCTTAAAGATTTTTGAAAGTCCTCCCCACAGACGGCGCCAAATTATTTCGGGTGAAAACAATGGGACCTTGTCGAAGGTCCGATGAAGTGGAGAAGAATGGATTCGGTCCAAGTGATGTTGGGCCGAAGGTTTCCTGCACAGTAAACACACGTAAACTAGCCTCGGGGGTGTTGCCGAGGAAGGCCCCTCCGATGCTAAAGTCTGTACAGTGTGTAGAAAGAGAACACTATGCAAGAGAATTAATTGCTTGAGGCTTTGCTTGAATGAATGTACAAATGTAATATTGATGGCTTTTATACCTTTGCATATATGGAGAAGTTGGGCCTTAGCCCAATTGGCTTGCCTTGAGGACTGATCTTTGACTTTAGCACAATTGGAGAGATGAACCTTGACCTTGGGCTTTTAATTGGATCATTTAATGCCTAGGCCCAATTGGACTAAATTGGACCCAAACAGTACCTTTCATTATTCTCAAATTCAATAGTCCTATTTTTTTTTCTCTTCATCCATTCAAAAGGGATTATTATTCAAAACTAACCAAACCCTAGAAGAGAAGTTTGCATGTGTGTACGTGTGCGTGCGTCCGTGTCTTGTATAGAATGACGAGTTCTCAAGAAATTATCTTAGTCTCGCGGTTGCATGAGGCTAGGAGTGATGATACTTCGGAGGAAGATGAATTGGAAGAGGAGGAGGATGATGATGATACTGAATTCGGAGATAATATTTTTTATCAAGATGGTGGTGAAGAAGTTACAACTTCGAGCAATTTTGGGAAAATCATTCACAATTTATTATGGGGAGGGAAAGGGCACGGACGAGGACAAGGACATGGTAATTTATTTTCCCTTGGGTCAGTTTTGGACCCAAGGGCAACATGGGTGCAAGAATGGAATAGAATATTCCTTCTCGTCTGCGTCACTGGCCTTTTTGTGGACCCTCTATTCTTCTATGCACTCTCGATTAGTGAGGCCTACCTTTGCCTCTTCGTCGATGGGTGGTTCGCGATCATGGTCACCGTGTTGAGGTGCATGACCGATGTGATGCACGTATGGAACATGTGGCTTCAACTAAAGATGGCCAAGCAACCGCCTTATAGGGGAGGCAATGGTGACATGAGTTTTTCTCGTAGGGTGGCTCTTGGATATTTTAAAGCTAAATATGGATTCTTCTTTGATTTGTATGTGATCCTTCCTTTACCCCAGGTATGTAAAGCATAATATCTACCTTAATCTTCTTAATTAATTAGTATTCATCAATAAAGTAAGGCAAATGAAATAAACATGTGTATCTAAATTAGCTTTAATAATAGCTCATTCGGTTATAATGATTAAAGTGCGTCAAATTTTAAGTTAAACATAGTTTTTTAATACAACATGCTCAAAATATCCCTTTCTTATTTGGGTTTCGAAGAATTGATTTGTATAAAAAATTCATTTACCATAAAATATTATTTGTTCGGATGGTTTAATAGGTCATTTACCTTAAAACATTATTAGTCATCTATGATAAGGTAGTCTAGTTAATACTACATGATTCATTTTATCATTTTTAATCAAACCCTTAATTTTTGTAAGTAAAAAATTAATTTAGACATTCAAATTTTAGAGTGTTTGTTTGATAAGACAAGACGAAGAAGAAAACACATAATATGTACTCCATAACTTCCAATAATCCTTAAGAAAACTACAGTACATATACGACTGACTTAGTATTTTATGTTGCGAATTCAGATATTCCATGTGTCGTATGAACCAAAGGTACAATATGAATATGCAACACTAACAATAATTTGAAATTCAATCATGAATAATTTGAATGCAAACAATTTCAAGAGTAAATAGGAGATCCAATTTGAAAATAAAAGAAAAAAGTAAAATTGATTTTCAAAATAAGACAAAAAATTGAATGCCTAATTTGTTTGTATAACAAAAAAATGAATAAGTTTAAATTTGGGAATTCAGAGAAGAAGGCTTTTTAGGGGGAAACGCTATAAACTATCGGATATGAGAGGTTTGTAAGTTAGCACAATAATTCAGTAAGAGACGACACTTGCATGTTGGAGTTGTTTTATGCATGCAAATTATAGGACCTCATAAACTAGTTAGTATACACGTGAATGATTCATGTCTTTTACTTTCTTCGAAATATAAATCTCATAACTTCTCAAATCTCGAGTATTGTAGGAATAATATACATATCCTGTTCTTCTATCGAGTGTTTATGGCTACTTGTTAAATTAACTTGTATTTTTTGTTAATATGTTAATGTGATAATTATGTAAAGTATATTTTCATCATACTTAAAACATTTAATTTCGAATGTCAATAGACTAGATAGTTTTTCCTTTGGGATGATAATGAGTGCCAAAGATTGAAAAGTAATGGTTATTAATAATTGATTTTCTTTTGGGTTATTTATGAATTTATGAGTTCTTAAAATTGAAATGAAGAATAAGAAAAACTTAAGTTCAATTTGAGTACAAGATGATGTATAAGTTTCACATCATAAAGTAATGTTTTAAGTTTTTAAAGCAGTATTCATTCAAGAGCTACGGGGTATATATTAATACTACCTCCGTTTAATGTTTTTTGCAACTTTGGCCATTATATGAGAGATCTAAAATATCCCAAAGTTGCAAAAAACATGAAATGAAGGTAGTATATATTTATGAGATATATAACAACCAAAGAAGCATACAAAAGTTTCTCTATATTACTTTCTCCATCAAATTGTATTTTATAAAATAATGCAAAATCTTGAAAGTTCCACTAAAACTAAAAATTTGAATATATTTCAAACCTAATTTTTATATTATCTTACAATGTGACAATCAAATTTCAAAATCTGCCGTTTTTAACACTCTTTATTTGGCCTACATACCTTCAATTCATATTAATATCAAAATGTTCTTTTTCCGCCTTTACTACAAACTATATCCTATGCAAATTATTATTTGACAGTACAAAACAGAATTTTGAAATTCAATTATTGTTAATATAATTACATAAGAAAGTATTTAATGTATTGGAGATCCCTTTGAAATCCTCAAAGCATTACTTTGAGCAATATTATCTTTAATAATTATATTATATATATTATATGTAGCAAGAAGAATAATTGGAAACTAATATTTTAAAACTACTATTCTGGATTGCCCAAAGACTAATATAACAATATGTTTTTCTTATATAAAATAATAAATAATAGTCATGGTCAAAGTTTCTCAGATTACTTTATAAATGAAAGAGACCGAAGATAAACAGAACGAGGGGAATATTAGGGTTTTGCTAACATGAATATCAACCAATAACACATGGTGTTTAAAGTTTACAAATAGTATTTCGACCTTTTTCTTTACTTGCTTAGTTGCTTTGACAACGTGTAGCACGCAATGCCCTCAAAAAAGACAACTAGCTAGGTTGTGTTAAGATGAAGTGGAAGACAAAGAATATGATCAGTCACCAACAAATCTTCTTAATGAAGTGAATGATGGAATTATATGTTTGTCTTCACCTCTTTCATTCAATTCTCCATTTCAGTTCTTGTAAAAACATTCTATCTGTCCAAGTACGAACTAACAAAATTGTACAAAAAAAGCAGGAGAATAAACCAATTGTAGATATATATAACAAGCTAAAACATACGAAATAAAATTTTAAGATTTGTCCCTACTCATTTGCGCATTAAATGTATTTTTTGTATTACAACTGTCACAAATCACAAAGGTCAATGATATAATTTGTAGACTTTGAGCCAAAACTATTCCATTTAGGTTATCCAATATCCATTGATTTAAGTTGCGTATGTAATCAACAAATGCTTAGATCAGCTAACAATTGTTCCACCTTGAATTGATTTGAGGTCGATCTTAGGTTTGAGCGAACGCAACATATGTTGGGAGAGATTTCCTCCCAATCATAGCCTAACCTAGCTTGAATTCAGAATAGTTAGATTCTAGTAGGCTCTAAATTATCAGATGAGATGTTAGGCTGCCAATAAGATATTTGAAAATAGCTTAAAGTTAGGTTTATCATCTCATCAAACATATCATTAAAAGTACTAGTGCAATCGTGTGGTTTTTTCTCTTGGTTCTCGGGTTTTCACATAAAGTCTAAGTGTGTTGTGTCACTTTATTATTGTTTCTTGCCTTAAATGTACTACATATTTCCTTATAATGATTATTGCTTAATTATGATTAACATAATTAGGGAGCCACGATTCTAACATCGTTTACACCATTTATCCTTTGCAGATTGTATTATGGCTAGTAATCCCATTTTTGGTAAGAAGAGGATCAACAAATGAATAACAGTATTGTTGATCATGTTCCTATTCCAATATCTTCCAAAGATCTATCACTCAGTTTGCCTCCTTCGTCGAATGCAAAAATTCTCAGGCTATGTTTTTGGTACAATCTGGTGGGGATTTGCCCTTAACATGATTGTCTATTTCGTCGCATCACATGTAAGTTTTTCCTCCATTAGTTAGCTTCCTTTGTTGAAGCAATGCTATCTAACATCGATCATTCCTTTTTATGTACGTACTTTGTGTACAAGTCAGTTTTTGTCTAGAATAATTCATCTTTTGAACACATGAATGAACAAGTTGTATACCAATATACCATAGTTAACAGCGGTCCGAATTCGAGCAAGTGATGATCATAGACATAGTTAAAGGAAAACAGTACATTATTGCCTATAAGAAATACAGAAAATCCATGTTACATGTTGAAGAAATATTCATCATGTAACTTTGCATTATTAGGATAAATACTGTGAAAGTGATTCGAAAGTAATGCACGTAGGCCAAGTACCAAAAGTGTGCTAGCCTGCTAGGTTTAAATAGTGTTAAATTGTACGGATTTCATGAGTAAAAATTCGATCATATAATTGTAATTTTATGTTAAAAGTTCTATACTTTCGACATATTAGGCCCTGTTTGGTAATTATCTGGTAGCTGATTAATATAGCTGATTGTATTAGTTGATTTGACTAGCTGGTTATATTAGTTGGTTTGACTAGGGTAGCTGATTGATATAGTTGATTGTATTAGTTGATTTGACTAGCTGGTTATATTAGCTGGTTGGAAGTAAATAGTTGTTAAAGGTTAGCTGTTTTATTTTATTTAAGAGCCAAAAAGCTCAATGTTCAATAAGCTAATTTTAAAAAGCTCTTATAATGAGCTTTTTCTAAAATAGCTTTTTGAGCCCAAAAAGCTTTTTTAATAAGCTATTTACCAAGCACCCAAATAAGCTTTTTTTACTGGTCAAACATTTAATTGGACAAAATAAGCTAAAAGCTCTTTACCAAACTTTATCTCCTAGCTCAGAAAACTTGTCTCTAATTCAAGACCTTGGTAACTAGTGAAAGAAAACATACTTGTATAATGACTTTAAAAAGTATCATTTTAACTTTGGATTGTATTTTCTAAGTTGGAGCTCATAAGATCAAGCTTGGCTAATTATGAACCGAGCTTGATTTCTAATAGATAGGGCTAGCTAGATGTTGTTACGAGTCGTGTTATATAAGCATGCAATTCCTAGTTGAGGTTTACAGTCATCAAGACAAAGGGATCGGAGACTTAATTATGTTTGAATAACTTGACCATATTTCAGGCAGCAGGAGCATGTTGGTACTTGCTAGGGTTCCAAAGGGTAACCGAGTGTTTAAAAGACGAATGTAGTAAAATGCACGGGTGTAGCGCGAAAATGCTAGCTTCCCAAGAGCCTATCTACTATGGTTATAAAGCCTTGATCAAAGATCACGGTCGTAATTTTTGGGCTTCTAATAGAACAGCAAGGTCTAATTGCTTGGAGAGTTACAATAACTATGAATATGGAGCTTACAAATGGGTTATTTACCTTGTTAGCAATAACAATCGCTTTGAAAAGATACTTATGCCTATTTTTTGGGGGCTTATGACTATGAGGTAACTCTTCTTAATTATTTTCCTTCATCTTCCCTTATTATTTATGCAAATATCCTTATAATATATGCTCAATTAAAGTCTTAATATAAATTCATGTAAGTGTGAATTAATTGACTAAGGCATGTTCTCATTGAACTCAGCTGAATTGCTGAGCTGAACTTAACTGAACTGAACTGAAATGAATATTTTATAAGAGAAGAAAATAGCTGAACTGAAAATAAACGTATGAGAATAGGAAATTTGAGTGTTTGCACAATTAGTTTAACTTATTTTAAAAGGGTGTGATTTGATGTCTAAACTACATTCCAACAAAAAACATTTTATGCATGCCTCTAAGTATTGTGTGATAAAATGTGCTAGCTAGACATGAATTATTAAAGTCTAAACTATATACTAACATATAAAAACAGTATTATGTCACTAACTTAATTAGTTTGGCAACTAGTATAGAGTGAGTCACTCTTGAGTAATGTTTGACACCCTTAAACAATCCAATCCCAAAGTAGTTATGGACTTGTGATAGTATTTTTTCAGAAAAGTGTGAATAGCATCTCATCTCATGTGGTATGGTACGTATGTTGTCCATATATTCTATCATGCTATATATGGATAGTCTTCATGTCATTGTTCGATCCTATGGTACGGTGACACCTCAAATTAAGAGATTACATATTTTGTGAACTGAACTACTTAGAAACCAACTCGGCCTTTGATATGATTATTCAATCACAAAACAAATTTGGATTTAATTTTAATGATTCTAGTCTGATTTGATTTTGGACTGATAAACACCCTCCTAATTTGCAAAATAGTTACAAATTTACAATAATTAGGATATGCAAAATTAGGTTTTTCTCGAGAAGTGAGCTACCCTACTCCCTAGTAGATTAAATTACAAAATTCAATTTCTTTCAAAGTACATACTAACAAAATTCAATTTCTTTCAAAGTATATACTAACAAAATTCATTTTCTTTCAAACTACAAATCTTTTGACAATTAATCCACTTATTTGTCCACAAACTGTTTATGTCGAATTTTCATGAAGCCATTTATAGCTACAAATATACAAATTGCCTGAAATCAACAAAGCATTGGTAATATTTGGGTCCATGAAAAAAGATTTGAATTTGAAATTCTACCTTAAGCCAAAATAGGTTTTTTTAATAATTGAAAAAAATTCTTATGTGCTGATGAATTTTTTTTATGCTGTTCAAAAACATGCTACATGTTATAGTAGGACCATATTTAAAAAAAAATGTTTTGATCATAATATGACTGAATGGACTGCCATGAATGACTTTATAATATATGTTTAATTTTGTCATTTTGTTATTGTTTTTATGCAGCACATTTGGAAATTTAGAAAGCACAGCAGAATGGCTAGAATCTCTCTTTGTAATCATTGTCTTAACTACTGGACTTCTTCTAGTCACCATGTTAATTGGTAATATCAAGGTAACTTAATTTTTAATTACTTCTTATGATTTACTTCTTGAAAGTTAGATAAAAGTGGTTACTCACCAACAAGAAAAAGATAAAAGTTGTTGTTAAATGCATGTATGGATTATCTTACTCAGTTTTTCTTGTTAGCAATTGATTACAATTTTTGAAGTATAAGTGAATTATTTGAGTAGAAATCATTTGAAACTCTATTAGTAATGATTGTAGGTATGAAGTAATTTTAGAGAATTCTATCCTGAATTGCATTCAATTCACCTCATATAAGAAGTTATTTATTAGTCCTAAAAAGGAAAGTATTGATTTAGAAAAGTGAAAACAACACAAATTTATTAGAAACAGTTTTTTTTTTTTTTTTTTTTTTTTTTTTTTTTTTTTTTTGAGGCATAGTGAAATTTAGGTAAAATAGAACATATTCTTGATGAAAATAATGAAAAAGTAGGTTTTTTTTATTTATTAATTTATTGATTTAGTTTTTTTATTTTTTATTTTTTATTTTTTATGTATTTTGAGCTGATGAATAAAGCAAGTCATAAGCTCAATATTATACAGAGTACACTTTTATAATTGGTATTTATACACTACAGTACCCCCGTTCCATAATAATTGACACATTTAAGCTTGACACACTTGCATTTGTAAACATTTGTAAAACAAAGAAAAAAAATGATATTATTAAACATTATATCAATATCTATTTAGCAATATTTTACATGATAAATGACCATAGTCAAAGTTAATACTCCCTCCGTTTTAAATACTGGCTCTAGTTCTCTATGCGCGGAGTTTTAGGAGAAATTGGAGAAGTAATAAAATATAGAGATAGTGAGGTTAATCGGTAAGTTGGAGAAAAGAGAATCTAAAAGTAATAAATTGAGTCCACTAGTTGAGAGAAATGAATTAAATATTATAAAAACTTTCCAAATAAGGAAATAGAGCAAGCATTTAAAAACGGCCGTAAAAGAAAAGTGGAGCAAATATTTAAAAAGGATGAATCACATGAATAGTGAATAAAGTTTACATATACAATTATTTTATATGGAACAAATGAGGTAAATAAAAATTACAACAATTCATAGATGATGTGGAGCCAATCTATAATCTATAATTCAATACTAAAGCAAAACCTTTTTTTTTTTTTTTTTGGAATTTTCCCTCCTAAACTTTGCTTTATTTATTTATTTGATTATTTATTTATTTTAGATTTTTACATAATTATTAATTTTCGTAGGATCATTATTATTCAACACAAAGTTTCATATATTGTTGATCACACCGTATGATTGAGGTTACTTACTTAGGGTTAATTCAGTCGGTCAGGAGTTACTCGGTTAGGGGCTACTTAGTCATGGGTCACTCGTTCGGTCAGGGATTAATCGGTTGATTAGGGGTTACTCGATCGATCGAGTTTACCTCCTCAGTGTCTTGGTGTGTGTCATTCGCCCATTCGGCCACACATTGTGACCAAGCACACATTAAACACATTGATTATCATTATTTATAGTTATGCACATCTTTTTACGCACTTCAAATTAGTTAATTAACAAACTTCATTATTTATTTATTTATGGGTTGACAATTGACTTACATATATATAGAGACTTCTATACTTCAATTACTTTTCCATTTTAATTTTAGAAATCGAGCATGGCTCGGGCATTATCTAGTTATTAACATAAGTAAGCCCTATAATTAATTTGCTATTGTTAAATAAAATGTAGGTGTTCTTGCATGCAACAACATCAAAGAAGCAAGCAATGCAGCTTCGAATGAGAAACATAGAATGGTGGATGAAAAAGAGGAAATTGCCTTATAAATTGAAGCAAAGAGTCCGTAACTATGAATGGCAACGTTGGGCTGCCATGCGAGGGGTTGATGAATGTGAGATGATCCGAAACCTTCCTGAAGGCCTTAGGAGGGACATCAAGTACCATCTTTGCCTCGATTTAGTTAAACAGGTATAACTTTAAATAAAAAACATTTTCATGACTATGTACTTTGTAGAACTTTATTATCGTGTCATGTTTTTTTTACATAAATCGTCTATAATTCAATTTATTTTGGTTATCAGTGTTGAGACGAGATAATTTATTCCAACTTTAACTCAAAGTCTGAATTCCTGTCCACTTTTTAATTCAAGACTTGTTTAACTTGACTTATACTCTGTACTCCTTATATAGGTGCCGTTATTTCAGCATATGGACAACCTAGTTTTAGAGAACATATGTGACCGTGTCAAGTCCCTTGTGTTCACTAAGGGAGAAACGGTAAGTAAATATTCATTCATTTTGCGATTACAATCTTTTGCTTCATGTGCAAAGAAAAAACATGCATTAAGGTGTTTCACTAGTAGTTTCAAAAATATTATTGCAAATTACACGAATTATGGTCTATAACAACCAAGAAATGAAGGCCCAATTATGGTCCACTTTTATGAAAATTGAACTTCAAATTTGAATTTTTCTTCCTATAGATAACCAAAGAGGGTGATCCAGTACGAAGAATGTTATTTATAGTCCGAGGTCATCTTCAAAGCAGCCAATTTCTTAGAGACGGCGTAAAAAGTTGTTGTATGTTAGGCCCTGGTAACTTCAGCGGAGATGAATTATTGTCATGGTGTCTAAGAAGGCCATTTATCGAACGATTACCACCTTCATCATCGACACTAGTCACCCTTGAAACAACCGAAGCATTTGGACTAGAAGCCGAAGATGTTAAGTACGTAACACAACATTTTCGTTACACATTTGTTAACGAAAAGGTTAAGAGGAGTGCAAGGTATTACTCCCCTGGATGGAGGACTTGGGCTGCTGTCGCGATTCAGTTAGCTTGGAGAAGGTATAAGCATCGATTGACACTAACTTCGTTGTCTTTTATTAGGCCTAGAAGGCCATTGTCGCGGACTTCTTCTCTTGGAGAAGATAGGTTGAGGCTTTAAACTGCTCTTTTGACATCTCCTAAGCCAAATCAGGATGATTTTGAGTTCTAATTTGAGGATAAAAAATTGTTTTGTTAAGAACAATGATATATAATGGTGTATATGAATAAGTTTTATTGCCATTAGGAGGTTTGATTATTGTAGCAATGTAAATAAACTTTATATCCATGTTTTCATTCATTTTATATGATAAATCTCTTGTTTAGATTCATAAGCAAATTTCAATTTGTTAAAAGGGTGACGAGTTTCATAATATAAATCGATCAATGCCTACAAGGCTAAATATACATGGTTGAGTATATCATTATTTTTTTGTAATTACCTTTATGTAATACTTTGAGATAAACTTTTTTAGTCATGAATATTCAGTTCTATTATATTATATAATACATAAATTATTAGTTGCGCATGGAAGTATCTAACGTGATTTTCTTACAATACATGTTAGACATGATCAAGTGTGCAAGAGTAATATGCCGCTTTTATACGAGCAAGTGTCTTGAGTTTTCTCCGGTGATGGAGCACATTTTAAGTGCTCCTAGCCTAGTAGGTGCACCATATGAAAATTGACGTTAATGGACATAATGGAGCTATGGGGCTTTTTTGCTATCTTATATAGGTCTTACGGTGAGTACAATAATTATGGTAATATGTAAGATCAATTCTTATATGTCTTTTGGGCCTATATTTAAACCAAAAACGGTAGAATTATGAGATCTCTTGCCTACATAAGGAGTAGTTTCAAAAAAACATATTCATTGATGTACATAAACTACTTTCTAAGGGTTCGTTTGGCATTGTTGTGGTTTTCTGTTTTTTGGTTTCTAAAATATATGATATGTGTCCCATAATGAATCAAAAAATATATAAAATTATTAAAATTATAATTATTTGGAAAACTGAAAACAAAAAAGTGAAAACACCTTTTTCTTGTTTCCTGTTTTTGGTTTTTGGTTTTAAAAAAAAACAGAAAACTGAAAACCAAAACTGATGCCAAACAAGCCCTAATGTGTTTGACTTTTGCTTTAACTTTACAACTTTTCTTTTAGTAAATAATCATAAGATTATAAATAAAGGAGGCATTTTTGAAGAGCATTGAGAGCGTCACATAAGAAAAGGTATATTTTCGACCAATTAAAAATTAGATTTCTATTTTATTTTAGAATTAAATAAATCACTCGCCACAAAAAAAAAGTGACGAATGAAATTTTAAATTTTTGCCACGTAGGTAAAAACGACGAATAGTTATTTATTAGGATTTTAATTATTTAAGAACACTAAATTTTATCATTTTTATTTGTTACAAAACTAAAAATTATCTTTACACTAAATTTTATCATTTTTATTTGTTACAAAACTAAAAATTATCTTTAGATATTAGGATTTATATTATTTATAAAACTAAAAATTATATTTTGATATTTAAAAAATATAAATTATCATTTGATGTTAATGGTTTTATGTAAATATCTGATGATATGATACTTTCATACAAAATTTTAAAACTTATAATGCAAGAAAAAAATTAAGAGATCACCAAAAAAATATTTATATACAAAATGTATATATAAATTCGTGCATCGCACGCCACATAAACAAAATTAATATTTCGACCAATGAAAAATTAGATTTATATATTAATTTAGAATTTTAATTTTCAGTCGCCATTTAAGAAAAAATTAACAAATGAAATTTAAGAATTGAAAACAAAAAATAGTAATATAAGATTTAAATTATGAAAAAAACAAAATTATCTTTTATATTATCTTTTACATTAGGATTTATATTATTTTAACAAATAATTAGAAATTAAAAAATATATTTTGATTTAATGATTTTATCTAACTATCCGATGAATGAGATAATATTTATTTCAATTTATAAATTCAAGTTCTATGTACGTAAAATTTGAATAAGAATAATATAAAACTTAACAAAATATTTTACCTTAAATTAATGTTAAAATAATAGAATAGAAAATAAAAACAAAAAAATATTAAGAAATTACAAAAAAATATACAAATTGAAATATTTATAAACCGTGCATCGCACGGGCTTATATCTATGTTAATTTAAGTCTTTGTATGTATGTTATTTTACCTTTTTGCTACTTTTTTATTTAGCAAATAATGTATGTTTTATTTGTAAGAATTTTTTAATTATTAAAATTAATAATGAAAATATTATAAACATGTATACTATTTATCATTAATTTTGATTGTTTTTTTTGTTTTTTGTTTTTTTTTAAAAAAATTTCTATTTCATATCTGATTTCTCCCAATGTTACCAAAAAAAATCTCTTCGAGTTCCTCAGCAGCGATGCACGGGTTAGTTTATAGATTATTATTATTATTATTATTATTATTATTATTTTAGTATTTTTACTTTTTGTATTATTATTTTTAAGTATGAGATGCACGGGTTTATTTATAGCTTTTTATTTTTATTATTATTTCTTCAATATTTATTCATCAAATACATTAAAAATAATGAAGAGATGAATTATTAATTTAGTCGATATAATATTGCAATTCTTTACAAAGAAAAAATATAATTATTTCAACTTATTAAATACTACTTTTTATTAATAACATAATTAGAAATAAATTGCTAGTTTTAGACGGATTTTATCTTCATCTCCTCTATGGAGAGTATATTTTGCTTATGTAATTGTGGTGTATGAATCTTGGTCCTCCCGTGAATGATGCCGGCAAAATTACTCTATTCTCCTTTTCCATCTCAAGTGTGTAGTATGTAGTGTCTATTCTTTTTATATAATTCTGGTACATGTATCTTATGTCTCCGAAGAATGTTGGTGGCAAGATTTTTCTTTTCCCGTCTTCGGTCCTCGCAGTATCTTCGTTTTCCATTGCATCCCTCATCATGTTGAGTTGTGGTTGGCGTTGTTGGATATTCTCACCATATAGGTTTTGCGAAGGGTATTGTAAAGCCATGTAGGTTTGATATTAAACCAATGATTATTATTTTTACGTATTGTGTGGTTAATTGTTGATGCATGTATTATGAAATAGTTTTATGTCTATTTATAAGGAAATACAATAAATATTATCTTTTTTACATAAATTTTATCATATTTTTTATTGTTGATCTTATTTAATATTTTGTATTCCAATCCATATTTCCATGTACATCGGGTTAGTTTATATATTTTTTTTATTATTTTTTGAAATATTATTATGATTACTATTATTATTTTGTATTATTATTATTATTGTTAATTTGTTTGGATAATTTTTTTTGGATGGAAACACTTGTATTGATTATTTTAATTAATTGGTTACCCTAATTTTCGGAACGGTTACGGATCGGTTTTTCGGGTTTTCGGTTTTTCGGGTAGATTTGAAAAGGCTATCCCTTTCTTCTTTCAAAAAATATACTACCTCCAACCTCTGTTTCGCACTATCTGCAACATATTACAAAAACGGATGCTAAACTTTAAGTGCAACAAATCAAAAATTTTCCTCTTGTAAATTTTTTTGTATGATATTATTATATTACCCTTTCTTAAAGTTTCAAATCAAAATTAAAAGACTAAATGAGAATTGATTAGATTACATGCACGATCATATATATATTCTCATAAGAAATTCAAGTTTTACGGCCTGAATTATAATATGGTCACTATATTTTCTTGAAATAATACTACTATCTACTTCGTAACACTTAAGTGCTCTTTCAATAATAATAATACTAATAATAATAAAACACTAATAATTGGTTTTCCTTTGGAAAAAGGTAGGATACGTTGAAGAACTTATGATCATGACTTAATTTGTTTTTCAAAAAATAAAGTAAGAAATAAAATTAAACATAGCCAAAAGAAGCAATGTAGTCCCCTGTAACATTTGCCACTTGGGTGTATAATTTTTAAGTAAATACATGGACAGACAAAAAAGGCCTTGCACAATATTGGCTCGACCACCCACACACAATATTGATATCAGTTAAATTATCCCCTTCCATATATGCGAGAGATATTATAGTCTTAAACTTATAGAATACCATTGCAAAATAAGGCATTCAAAATACAAGTAAATGTCTTATGTAGATTGAGTATTTGCAATAAAATTAATACTCGTTTTTAATGTAGTACTTGTATCATCAATAAGTAAAAATTATACTCCGAACTTCATAACAACTCGATATTTATAAGGAAAATCAATTCTAAAAAAGTACCCATGATGAATAGTGTGAAAAGTGTGATTGTGAGGGCACTGAGGTTCGAACTCTCGACCTTATTGCCATGTTGAGTTGGTGTCATGAGTGATGAGTCTTCCTCCTGTATCTTCATTTGGATCTTTTCACTCACTGTTACGCTGCTCCTCTCTCTCTCTTCTCCATTGAAGCATATTCCCAGTTATCCCTCCAAGCGGCTTTTGATATATCTCTCCTCCATTGATTCATCTCAAGTAAGATTCATTTTTAATCATCAATTTTCAATTGCAAAATCTAGGGTTTATCGTTGATTTATTTGTCAGTATAGTCAATTTGGGGTTTTATATATTATGTTGGATTATTGAATTATTGATTGTGATTGCTGAAATTATGAAAGTTTAGAAAGGGTCATTTTGTTGATATTCTTATGCTAGAAGTTTTTTATGTGATTTTTGGAGCTTAATTTGACAATTGAGTTCAATTTGGTTGCCATTTTGTAGCAGCCTTTTGTTTATGACCATTCAATGTTTGATTAGTAGCATGAAATTGACCTATGATTTGAAGAGTTTAACTCAATGTGTGTAGTTTAGTCGATTAGTTTGTGAATGTATTGAGTTTTGATTAGTTGGCTGTTAATTTTGGCTTCATGGGTGTATCTAGATGAAGAAATTGATTGAAATTTGTATTTGTAATCGGTTTATTTGTTATTGTACTCACAAGAGTCACAACCCCATTGCTAATTTCTAAATGCTAACAAAGAAACTTGTGATTTCCTCTGTAGTTCATCAATGGCAATTTCCTCCCCTCATTGTATACGAAATTCCATTGTTCCTCGCGTTGCATTACCCAGGGGTTTGAATTATAGATGTGTGAATTTAAAGAAGACGCGGTTCCAAGTTTTGGCATGCTCTTCTGTGGCAGACAAAGGTCTTTCCTTTGACAAGAGAGTGAGTTCTCATTTCCTGCTTCTTGCTTGTTTTGGTACTGGTTTGCACTTGCTTTGGCTGCTTACATAGCCTTGTGGTATGCTTTTATAAAAATATTGTGTTTTGCTTATAATAAAAAATATTTGTAAAATTTGGGTTTTAAAAAAAGATATGACTATTACACAGAGGGTAAGTTTGAGAAAACTTCTTTGTAGACGATGTTCTTTGTGCTCCTTTTGTATGGACAAAAAAAAATTCAAAGTCGTGGAAGCTACAATACAGACCAAACATGATAACTTGCCACGATGTCCGAGGATTAAAACATTTATGCAGCGTTTATTTTTCCTTTCATTTGTCTCATGACTCTCATCTCTTTCAAACCTTGAGGAAAAAAATTTATTCAACTTCCTTTAATTTAAGGAACACAAACTATTAAAACTTTTTAAAAAATTATTTTAAAAAATTAGGAAAATATAGAATTGCACCATAAAACCCTAGCTACTATATTATAGAATTATTTACCCACTGCATTATAGAATTGCACCATTGAACCCTACTCCCTCCGTCTCATTCATAATAAAGTGTTCGCATATACTACCTCCGTTTCTTTTTAGTTAACACGTATTCCTTTTTAGGAAGTTTTTTTAGTTGACACGTTTTCTTTTAGGGTAACTTTTTTACCTTGCATTTACAAGTTACCCCACTTGCCTTTTCATTTTCACTCACTCTCTTTCCTCTCCTTAATATATGTGCCTAAATCAAACGCATCAACTAAATAGAAATGGAGGAATGAAGTATTATTTTAGAGAATTAAAGAAAGTGAAGTAAGTGTAAAATAATATGCCTTAGAAGTTTCTCCATAGAATACTCCATTTAGTCTCAATTGATGTATTAATTGGCGGTTTTTACACCATATGCCCCTGAGTTTTTTGTCTATCCATCATATAAACCTCTTAAATTTTCTTGTTAAATGTTGACTATTGATTGTTAACTTCGTCAATCATTAGATTTAATTATGACCCGAAATCACCCTAAATACATTTTCCCCACCCCTAAAACCACTCACATTCCTTTTTCCCACTCCCGAAACCACCTCAAATTTCCTTTTCTCATCCTCAAAATCAATCATATGGATATGGTTAATTGGTTATAGAGGTTTAGAGTGGTTTCGGGGGTTAGAGAAAAGAGATGAGTGATTTCGGGGATGGTGGGAGAGATCTAAGGTATGATTTTGATGCATAATTAACCAAATTTCACTCATCTTGTCATTAGAGGTGTATGGTGAATTTTTGTCAAAACACGGGATATAAGATGTGTACATTATCAGATCAAATATGTAACTTTCGACAAGTGCAATTTTCCAATAAGTAATAGGTTTTTTTTTTTTTTTTTTGGTGTGTATGTTTTTTGAAAACTTGATTAATGATTGCAAAAAACCCTAAAAACCCTATGGTTACTCTCAAATGTGAATGAGGTATATAGCGTTAATTATTAACCACTAAATGTAATGCGGTATCTTCTTCTACGTGGTGTAACAAAGACCCTTAATTAAACAAAATTAAAAAAACATAAGATTTTTTTTTTAAAAACCAAATACATACATAAGATTATACACATTATATTAGAAGTATAATTAATTAATTAGTCGATGATGAAAAATTACACTTGATGAAATTGCAGTGTTTCCACTCGATCTAGATTGATGATGGCCTTCCTCTCCCACCCTTCTTCCTCACCATAATTCTGCAATTGCCTGACGAATCTTTAGGAAAATTTTGGCCTGCTACTGCAAAACTTGACCTAAACGTGTTATACAAGTTGTACTGTTGTATTTTTCTTTTTTACACATACTTAGCCCTTTTATTTTCTAAATAAATGCTATTAGCCTACTTCCCTTTTTTATTTTTTATTTTTATTTTTATTTTTATGAGGTGCTCCATTAAATTTGACACACATGCAGTCATGCAGATATATATTTTTTTTATTTATAATAATAGTTTAAATTATCAATGACTATAAATTACAACCATTAAATTTTAATAATCTACTAAATTATAATTGAGACAATTTCAACAAATACCGCAATTTTTTTTTTTTTTTTTTTTTTTTATGAATAATTCACAAACATTGGTTAAAGTAAGTTAAATAAATACTGCAAATTGTCCCAATAAAGCACTTGAAAAAAATGGAAGGATTACTTGACCAATGTTATAGGGTTACTCGCTCAATTTTATAACTTAAAAGATTATTTGGCCAATGTTATATGTGTTACTTCGTCGGTATTATGAGCGGTCACACAACATGGTCAACCGCACAAAAAAATTATGCTACTAATCTAATATATATAAATAAAGTAGGCATTTTTGGAGAGCATTGGGAGCGCCACATAAGATAAGGTATATTTTTGACCAATTAAACATTAAATTTCTATTTTATTTAAGAATTAAAAAAATCACTCGCCAGCTAAACAAAAGTGACGAATGAAATTTTAAATTTTTGCCACGTAGGTAAAAACGACGAATAGTAATTTATTAAGATTTTAATTATTTAAGAACACTAAATTTTTTCATTTTTATTTGTTACAAAACTAACAATTATCTTTATATATAAGGATTTATATTATTTAAAAAAATAAAAATTATATTTTGATATTTAAAAAATATAAATTATCATTTGATGTTAATTGGTTAAAAGACATAATATTTTCATACAAAATTTTAAAATTATAATACAAGAAAAAAAATTAAGAGATCACCAAAAACATATTTATATAAAAAAAGAATATAAAAATTCGTGCATCGCACGCCACATAAGCAAAAAAAAATTTCAACCAATGAAAAATTAGAATTATATATTAATTTAGAATTTAAATTTTCATCGCTATTTAAGAAAAAATTAACAAATGAAATTTGAGAATTGAAAACAAAAAAAATTAGTAATTTAAGCTTTAAATTATGAAAAATAAATTATGAAAAAAAGAACAAAAATTATCTTTTTTATTATCTTTTACATTAGGATTTATATTATTTTAACAAATAATTAGAAATTAAAAAATATATTTTGATTTAATGATTTTATCTAACTATCCGATGATTGAGATAATATTTATTTCAATTTATAAATTCAAGTTCTATATACGTAAAATTTGAATAAGAATAATTTAAAACTTAACAAAATTTTTTACCATAAAAACAAAAAATATTAAGAATTACAAAAAAATATTTTATACAAAATGAAATATTTAAAAATCGTGCATCGCATGGGCATTTTTGGAGAGCATTGGGAGCGCCACATATGAAAGGTATATTTTCGACCAATTAAAAATTAGATTTCTATTTTATTTTAGAATTAAAAAATCACTCACCACTTAAACAAAAGTGACGAATGAAATTTTAAATTTTTGCCACGTAGGTAAAAACGACGAATAGTAATTTATTAGGATTTTAATTATTTAAGAACACTAAATTTTATCATTTTTATTTGTTACAAAACTAAAAATTATCTTTAGATATTAGGATTTATATTGTTTAAAAAACTAAAAATTATATTTTGATATTTAAAAAATATAAATTATCATTTGATGTTAATGGTTTTATGTAAATATCTAATGATATGATATTTTCATACAAAATTTTAAAACTTATAATGCAAGAAAAAAAATTAAGAGATCACCAAAAAAATTATTTATATACAAAGGTATATTTTCGACCAATTAAAAATTAGATTTCTACTTTATTTTAGAATTAAAAAAATCACTCGCCACTTAAACAAAATGACGAATGAAATTTTAAATTTTTTCCACGTAGGTAAAAATGACGAATAGTAATTTATTAGGATTTTAATTATTTAAGAACACTAAATTTTATCATTTTTATTTGTTACAAAACTAAAAATTATCTTTAGATATTAGGGTTTATATTATTTAAAAAACTAAAATTTATATTTTGATATTTAAAAAATATAAATTATCATTTGATGTTAATGGTTCTATATAAATATCTAATGATATGATATTTTCATACAAAATTTTAAAACTTATAATGCAAGAAAAAAATTAAGAGATCACCAAAAAAATTATTTATATACAAAATGTATATAAAAATTCGTGCATCGCACGCCACATAAGCAAAAGTAATATTTCGACCAATGAAAAATTAGATTTATATATTAATTTAGAATTTAAATTTTCAGTCGCCATTTAAGAAAAAATTAACAAATGAAATTTGAAAATTGAAAAAAAACAAAAGTTATCTTTTATATTATCTTTTACATTAGGATTTATATTATTTTAATAAATAATTAGAAATTAAAAAATATATTTTGATTTAATGATTTTATCTAAATAGCCGATGAATGAGATAATATTTATTTCAATTTATAAATTCAAGTTCTATATAAGTAAAATTTGAATAAGAATAATTTAAAACTTAACAAAATATTTTACCTTAAATTAATGTTAAAATAATAGAATAAAATATAAAAACAAAAAATATTAAGAAATTACAAAAAAAATATACAAAATAAAATATTTAAAAACCGTGCATCGCAAGGGCTTATATTTAGTATAAATTATAACTAGGTGATCATTAGTTAATTTAAAACTTTCAATATATGAAAGTGATGCAACTAAAAAGAAATAAAACCCTTAATATACAGAGATATTATTTTATTTAGGAAAAATTAGAAAAAATAATCTCAAATTAGAAAATGAAGACCCCCTAAAGTTCGGATTATTCCAAAATAATCCAAAATTGGGATTATTATAACAAAATTGATGAAAGTTGAGATTATTTTTTCTAATTTTTCCTTTTATTTATTAATTAATTAAAAAATTGGTTAAAAGTTGATAATATTTTTATTTTTTTTTGAAACAAAACTTGATGATAATATGATATCATTGCAACCCTCTATATGCTTCTAAAAATGTTGCCTTTTGTTGATTTAAAGCAGTATGGATTCAGAGTGATTTGGGAGGGAGTAATAAATTTTTTATTTATAGACTTGCTGATTAAAATTAATTCCTTGTAAAAGTAGGTGATGGAATTAACTTCCCCTTCCAAATTCTTATTGTACTGAAGCACATGGCAATGAATAAAAGGACCAAACAAATGAACAGTGCCAGAAATTGATTACACATACAGGACACAGACCTTAAGTCCTTAATTGACAATGTGATAATTTCTTAAATTCAAGAAAAGATTAACTTGATATGCAATCAAAGAAAAATATACCCTTATCTTGATATGATGTTGCTAAAATGCAAATGAATCTGGTTCACAAACTTATAGTCCAAAAACTTTAAAGTCAACAACTGCGTACTACTACTAATTCTACAACTCCTTATTTCATTGTTGCCAAAAGAACATTCTTACTTAGAAAAAGTGGCTAATCTAAGTGAATCTGACACTGCAAACCCACCAAGTTACTGGAAAATGAGTAAGACTGATTTTTTCCCAGGAGAGTCCTTTAAAAACTGGAGTGCCTACAGATCTGCAGTCTCGCAGACGTGCCACCGGTTCACAGACCGTCTTATGAGTCGTTCAAATGATGCGAATGAGCTTGGTGATATTCGACAGCAGAGTAAGAACGATATGAAGCGTTGCCTGAATTGGTGGGATTTAATCTGGTTCGGGTTTGGATCAGTGATCGGTGCAGGAATATTTGTTCTTACAGGCAAAGAAGCCCATGATGATGCTGGACCTGCTATTGTCATGTCTTATTTGGTTTCAGGTTTCTCAGCAATGCTTTCTGTGTTCTGCTATACAGAATTCGCGGTAGAGATTCCCGTCGCAGGTGGTTCATTTGCTTATCTGAGAATAGAATTGGGAGATTTTGCTGCATTCGTAGCAGCAGGTAACATTCTGTTAGAAGGAATTGTTGGGAGTGCAGCAGTTGCAAGAGGTTGGACCTCTTATTTCACAACTTTGTTGAATCTTCAGCCGAATTCTTTAAGGATTCATACTGATCTTTCTCAAGGGTTCAACATGTTGGATCCTATTGCAGTTGGAGTTCTTATAATTTCGTCTACAATCGCTATCATCAGTACTCGGAAAACTTCCATCTTTAACTGGATTGCATCAGCAATAAACACTGCTGTGATATTCTTTGTGATCATTGCAGGACTTTTACACGGAAAAACATCAAATATGACCCCATTTCTTCCCTATGGAGTAAAAGGGATCTTTCAGGCAGCTGCAATCATCTACTTTGCTTATGGTGGATTCGATACAATAGCCAACCTGGCCGAGGAAACAAGAAACCCAGCAGTAGATATACCAATAGGATTACTCGGGTCTATGTCCTGTATCATAGTGATATACTGCTTGATGGCTCTTTCACTGAGCATGATGCAGCCTTACTCAAGTATAGACCCTGATGCAGCATACTCACTGGCGTTCCAGAGTGTGGGATTGAAGTGGGCAAAGCCGCTGGTAGCTCTTGGTGCACTAAAGGGAATGACAACAGTACTACTGGTGGGATCACTAGGCCAAGCCCGATACATGACTCATATAGCACGAGCACACATGATCCCACCAGTATTTGCTTTTGTACACCCGAAAACAGGCACTCCTATAAATGCCACACTCTTAACAACCATATTAAGTGCCAGCTTTGCATTCTTCTCAAGCTTAGACACATTGTCAAGCTTGTTATCTATCAGCACTTTGTTTATCTTCATGATGATGGCGGTAGCACTCCTCGTGAGAAGGTACTACGTGAAAGGTGTCACCAGTCACAAAAATCTGAGAACACTAATTGGTTTATTGCTGATCATCATTGCTGCTTCGATAGGTAGTGCAGCTTATGGGAGTTCAAATCCTAAAGGTTGGTTAGCGTATACTATAACAGTCCCGTGTTGGTTATTGGCAACCATGGGTATAGCACTCAAGCTGCCTCAACAGCGTACATCAAAGGTCTGGGGTGTTCCTTTGGTCCCGTGGCTTCCATCCTTATCTATCGCCATCAATGTGTTTCTGATGGGTTCATTAAGGGCTGAAGCTTTCATTAGATTTGGCATTTGTACTGCTGTAATGTTGATCTACTATGTACTCTTTGGTCTCCATACAACTTACGACTTGGCACATCAGGAACACTTGGAAATTCAGAAGGTTCCTGACAACAGCACAGTTTGATCAGGATAGCAGGGTTTGGTTTATAGGAAGCCTAAAAATTGTGAGGCCAGTCGATGATTTAGAAGAATTATGTAAATAATCCTTCTATCTGATTATCACAAACATTGGAGTAGTTTAAATTACACTGTTATTGTGAGTTTGATGCAGGGAATATATACAAATCTAATAATAAGATTTTAATATACAAATAATATTTGCAATATTCTTATAAGTTTTTATGCCTCTTTATTTTCATTCGACTCAAAATAGGAGGGATGAGACCTTAAGAATAGGTAGTATGGATTGTCATGTGCGTTCTCTCAAGTCAAAACTGTAAGAAAATCCTTGTAAAGTAGGCATTTTTAGAGAGTATTGGGAGCGCCACATAAGAATAGGCATATTTTCGTCCAATTAAAAATTAGATTTCTATTTTATTTTAGAATTAAAAAAAGCACTCGCCACCTAAACAAAAGTGACGAATGAAATTTTAAATTTTTGCCACGTAGGTAAAAACGACGAATAGTAATTTATTAGGATTTTAATTATTTAAGAACACTAAATTTTATCATTTTTATTTGTTACAAAACTAAAAATTATCTTTAGATATTAGGATTTATAGTATTTAAAAAACTAAAAATTATATTTTGATATTTAAAAAAATATAAATTATCATTTGATGTTAATGGTTTTATGTAAATTATATAATACTTTCATACAAAATTTTAAAACTTATAATGCAAGAAAAAAAATTAGAGATCACCAAAAAAAATTTATATACAAAATGTATATAAAAATTCGTACATCGCACGCCGCATAATCAAAAGTAATATTTTGACCAATGAAAAATTAGATTTATATATTAGTTTTGAATTTTAATTTTCAGTCGTCATTTAACAAAAAATTAACAAATGAAATTTGAGAATTGAAAACAAAAAATAGTAATTTAAGATTTAAATTATGAATAATTTTTTTTTATAAGGTATATTTTCAACCAATTAAAAATTAGATTTTTATTTTATTTTGGAATTAAAAAAATCACTCGCCACCTAAACAAAAGTGACGAATGAAATTTTAAATTTTTGCGTAAAAACGACGAATAGTAATTTATTAGGATTTTAATTATTTAAGAACACTAAATTTTATCATTTTTATTTGTTACAAAACTAAAAATTATCTTTAGATATTAGGATTTATATTATTTAAAAACTAAAAATTATATTTTGATATTTAAAAAATATAAATTATTATTTGATGTTAATGGTTTTATGTAAATATCTGATGATATGATACTTTCATACAAAATTTTAAAACTTATAATGCAAGAAAAAAATTAAGAGATCACCAAAAAAAAATATTTATATACAAAATGTATATAAAAATTCGTGCACCGCACGCCACATAAGCAAAAGTAATATTTCGACCAATGAGAAATTAGATTTATATATTAATTTAGAATTTTAATTTTCAGTCGCCATTTAAGAAAAAATTAACAAATGAAATTTGAGAATTGAAAACAAAAAATAGTAATTGAATATTTAAATTATGAAAAAAACAAAAATTATCTTTTACATTAGGATTTATATTATTTTAACAAATAATTAGAAATTAAAAAATATATTTTGATTTAATGATTTTATCTAACTATCCGATGAATGAGATAATATTTATTTAAATTTATATATTCAAGTTCTATATACATAAAATTTGAATAAGAATAATTTAAAACTTAACAAAATATTTTACCTTAAATTAATGTTATGGGTTGAATGACCAATTCAAGTATGATCTTCTTTCTTTTATTTTGAATGGTTCCAGCTTTCTTTTATCCCTCCAGCTCGTAGTCTCCGCTAGTGCATTAAATAACTATCTCCGCTAGTGTAAGGTTCACCAAGAACTCTAATCTAAACAAAAACAAAAAATATTAAGAAATTACAAAAAAATATATAAAATGAAGTATTTAAAAACGTGCATCGCACAGGCTTACATCTAGTATTAGTATTATTATAGGACACACTCTTAAACAAGAGCTGATGATGGGCCGAACTTAAAATCAAATATTGGACCGTTTGAGGAATGAGAGTCAAGGCCCTCAAGGGAAAATCAATGCTTGGACCACAATCATTTCGGGCTAAAATGATTAACTTTATCTTAAACACCAAGTAATGCGTTACAAATGACAAACAATTTGTTTTCCTAAATTGATTGTACCAAATATACAACAAATTAAATGATTTACAATGATTACAAACAAATCGAAATTCCCTACACGAATTCACAAATTAAAAATATACAAACATTGACATATTGACAAAATTACATATAGAAAGAAAAGACTAAAAGAGTGAACAAGTTTCAAGCATTAGCGGTAGAATCAAAGGATGACAACTTGGTAGTCTCAGCTTGAGGAGCAGCCGAACCCTTGAAAAGCAAAAAAGCTAAGCTTCCGATGCAAAAGTAAATGAAACATCCATGACAATGTGTTACAAATGAACCAAAATCTGTCCCTACTATGCATTGCCACCCACTTCCATACACACTATCAAATTCCTGCGTGTCAATTACGTACTGTTGAAATATTTAGAGTATTGGTGACAAAATTCATGTTGTTTAATTAGATTGCTTAGGCAAAGGTGTTGCACTTAATTAATCAAATAATTAGAGCAAACCAAGGGAGTTGAGAACTCCATTAAAGCCGCCAGATCGAGCTATGGCAGCCCCATCGAACGCAAGAGTGAGGGTGAATCTCAATGAATCGCCGCCCGATCAGCCGCCAGATCGAGCCACAGCCGCTCGATCGGGCCCACACGCACATGTTTGTTGCTGGAATTCTTCCGCCCGATCTGGTGGTTGTTAGCCGGATCGGGCCCGGTCGTTTTCTGGGTTTGATGTTGTTTGCGTTTGACGGTTATTCACGTGTGTATGCTCTTGTATACTACGTATATATTATCTAATATGTGATGAAAGTTGGGGGTAATGAAAAGGTACGAACAGTAACTTCTTTCATTTTTCTCTTGTTTTGCAAAGACTCTCTAATGATCATCATCACAAATCACATACACTTATCTACATTGTATTGTAATCATCCTACTTGTAATTGCAATTGTTCTTCGTTATATCTCCTAAGTAAATTACCATAATACCCGGTTGTAGTATAGGGTCGGAATTATACTTTTGGAAAAATGATCCCGTTCACGCCTCAAAGATTTTACCAGTTTATTTTATTTGCTTTCTTTGTGACCCTTGTTAAACACAAAATCCCCAACAATCCAAAAGTATAATCTCTACAAAGATGGCAAATGTGAAGGAAGTGATGACAAATTTCCAGAAGTAGAGGGTGTAGATCTTGGTATGGAGATGGAAACGAAGATGGTGACATTTCTTGTGGGATTACAAGAAAAAAGGTTTGATGGAAGAGTTTCTCTAGTCATTTGTATGATCAAAGTCACTCCATTCAAGTAAGAGGTTTTCTATTTGTGATTAATATATATTTATATGTTTGATTATTTATCTCTATGGTTAATTCTTGACATGTTTAATTAATCTAAGTTTATTGATTGTGTTTTGGTTATTATTAGAGATATGCTGTCATGTAATTTTTATGCCATTAAAGATGATTGGTAAAAATCATGATGGTTGGTTAAAACCATGTAATTTAACATTGTTAATGGATGAACTAAGTATTATTATAGTTCATGAAATGGGTGTGAATTACTGTTTATTTTTACATTGATAATAAGATACTTAAGATGTTTTTCTGGGTATTGTTAATACATTTTCTATATAGACGGTTAATGCTTGTTGTGTATGGACGGTTTAATAGCCATGATTTGTTATACAAAATATGTGTTATTTCATCTTGTTACATGGGTTGTCAGTTGATAGTTTGTACTTTGTATGGCCTAAATGATGTCATTTCATGTATGGCAGTTATTTATAGCGGTTACTCATGTATGATGAATTATGTATGGTCTAATAATGTGTTACTCCATGGTACTTATTCATGAAAGGTTGAATGACCTTGTTTTGGTTTATTTGTGATTGTAAGTTTACATGCATGAATTAAATCAAGTAGTCATTTAATTATTGACAAAGGTATATGACACTTTGTGATGTGATGGTATTGTATATTATGGCAAGTATAATCTTGTGATTAATATGTTATAATTATTAGGTTTATTAATGTCTTGTTGTCTTCATATAAAAGTAATAATGACATATGTTGAATTGATGATTAATTTGATTCAAGTTTTTATTCTATGGTATAATAGAATAATGAAACTGCAATGATAAATTATGTTGTAGTTATAGTGAATTAATCATGAATATATAATTCCTTGGTGTAGAGGGTTATGAGTTATATGTCAAGAATGGTTGATTAATAATAATGAATATTTTATGGTGAAATAGAATAAAGGTATGGAATGAGTGTCATGGTCTATGACATGGATTTTGTATTGAAATTATTGTAATTGATTATATCAATGTTTAATTTAATTATTGATGTTATTTTATGCCTCTATGGTGATAGCAGTATAATGAAGTATTTGTTGATATTATTTGTGAAATTTATTCAAGTTATATGGATAATTATAATCTCTTTGTGATTATGAGTTTATACTCTTGGTTACAAAAGGGTATATATGCATGTATCAGACAAAAGCTATGTAAGTAGGCGAATATCGCTTATGTGATTGGTCAATTGAGTAGGTTCAATTCACTAGTAATTCTAGAATGCTATGTTGGCAAATGGTTATTATCTGTTGAAGTACTTGTTGAAATTCATGGATTATGGCTTGTGGTTTAGTGGGTATCCTTTAGTTATTGAAGGATATTCGGATGCAAGTTGGATCTCAAATAGAGATTGTTGTGGATGGGTATTCCCATATGGGGGAGGTGTCATGTAATGGGCATCAAAGAAGCAAATTAACTTGCATTGTGCGTTCTATAAGACATTGGAGGTCATTGCATTACATTCCACTGGTAAAGAAGCAGAATGGTTAAGGGTTTTAATGCATGATGAGATTTCTTTGTTGCAAAAGCCAATATCACTAATAGTGATGAATTATTGGGATAACAATGTAAATTTGGCTAAGGCATATAGCCAAGTGTAAAATTATAAAATGGTGAGTTAAGGTATATTGGTGTAAGGTATAGTTACATCCAAGGACTTAACAAGGATAGTGTTAAAAACTATTGTTTATTCTCGTACGAAGTTTAGTCTCGCCGATTGTTTAAAAAGCATGGGTTAGAGATATTAATAAAAGGATGGCAATCATTTTAGATTGGAGCCCCATTGTAATCACAATTAGGAGAATCTCAACTTAACGCCCAATGAGACGTTGGGTTTTAAGTTCAATGAGATCAATTCTCTTATTTGATGATTGGGAACTTGTTTATCATCCAAGATTAAGTTCCGGTTTTACTGTGATGAAAAGAGGTTGTTTTAACTTAATAGAATTTCTGATATACTGCTTGGTCACAGGAGCATGTTTGGAAAGTCTACCTATATGAGTACGAAGTTTAGCCGCTTTAAGAAGCTATTGGAGCATAGCTTTGATGTACTTATGAATGGATATGGACACATGACTTATAGTGTCAAATTAATATGTATTTAAGTAATTAATATTGTGTGTGTAACATCTTCAAGTACCCAATATGTGTCGCTTTTGGTTCAAACGTTTTACGATACCAAATGGATACTGATTCTTAAATTGTATGTTGCACTAAGTGGTAGTTTAAGTCTTTGTACACTTTCATTTATGCATGAGATTATTTTGTGATGATGATGTTATTTTGCAATGAGTCAATTTTAATACTCTAAATAGGGGAGGATTGTTGAAATATTTAGAGTATTGGTGACAAAATTCATGTTGTTTAATTAGATTAATTAGGCAAAGGTGTTGCAATTAGTTAATCAAATAATAAGAGCAAACCAAAGGAGTTGAGAACACCATTAAAGCCGCCAGATCGAGCTAATCGCCGCTCGATCGAGCCACCACCATTCAATCGGGCGCGTGTGCGAGGTGAAGAATTGACGATCAGCCGCCAGATCGAGCCACAGCCGCTCGATCGGGCCCGCACGCACATGTTTGTTGCTGGAATTCTTCCGCCCGATCGGGTGGTTGTTAACCCGATCGGGCCCGGACGTTTTTTGGGTTTGATGTTGTTTACGTTTGACGGTTATTCACGTGGGTATGCTCTTGTATACTACGTATATATTATCTAATATGTGATGAAAGTTGGGGGTAATGAAAATGTACGAACAGTAACTTCTTTCATTTTTCTCTTGTTTTGCAAAGATTCTCTGATGATCATCATCACAAATAACATACACTTATCCACATTGTATTGTAATCATCCTACTTGTGATTGCAATTGTTCTTCGTTGTATCTCCTAAGTAAAATTCCGTGATACCCGTTTGTAGTATAGGGTCGGAATTATACTTTTGGGAAAGTGATCCCCTTCACGCCTCGAAGATTTTACCAGTTTAATTTATTTGCTTTAATTGGTCATTATGTTTTGGTTCCAACATTATATATAATTGTTTGTTCACTTTGGTAGTTTGGTGACCAATGTTTTGTTGACACGTGTAGTTGTTATCTTCTAATAATATTGTTACATTATCTATTTTTATTATATTTTTTCATTATGCTAGTTAAATCAATTTAACGTAAAAAAACCTTGTGAAAAAAGAGCGGATTTTTTACCAAATGCCCTTAAGTTATTTTTTTACTCACCATATATCCATATTAATTTTCAAATTCACCAGATTTTCCTGAGTTTTACAAAAAATAATACAAAATGCCCAAATAACTAACGGATATTAACTGCGTTAGTCGTTACGGCTAAATTTGCCACGTGACAGCCTATGATTGATTGCCATTTATATTATTTAAATTTTAAAATAATAACTTAATTAATTATCAAAAAATAAAAATAAAAAACTAACCCACCAACCACAACCACAACCCAGCCCCAGCCCCAGCCACCACCCGTCGGCGTCGACGCCATCCTAAACCCGACGTAAACCACTGCCACCCTGAATCCGTCACCGCACCAGCCGTCACCAATGAACCACTCAACCACCATTCCACAATCCTAAAAACCCCTCATCTTTCCCTCGAAATCCTTGCTCCCCCCACCGCTAGTGTCGAAATTCCCATCCCCATGCCGACAAACCTAAACCGCACCTCCCCCAACCACCCCCGAACCATCACGCCAAACCCCAAAATGAAAAGAAAACCCAAAATCGAAACCTTAGATGTTGATGTTTGGGGTTTCAATTTTGGGTAGGGGTGAAAGTAATGCGGATTAAAACAAAACCGAATTAGTAATTTCGTTTGGATTTTTTTGTTTAATTTGGATTGAATCAGTTTGGAAAAATTAAAATATATGGATTACGGATTGGATTTGATTCGGGGTTTTAAAAAATCGTAAACCAAATTTCGACCCATTACTTTAAGCCCAATTTTCTTTTTCAAAGTATCCAACCACTTTCCTCTTTCATATATAAACTAAAAAAAACCCTAATTCTCAATTTTCCTCTCTCAATATCTTAATCTCTAACAAAGAATGTAGTTAACAAGAAAAGGTTGGTAATTGTAGGAATTTTCTGGGTGAAGTTCGGGTTTCGGGTTTGAATGTTGTAAAAGAAGAGAACAAATTTCACTTTGGATTGGATTCTAATTTGAAAAAACCGAAATAAATCGGTTTGGTTTGAATTGGATTGAATCTTAATTCGATTTGGATTCGGACTGAGATTTCCAAAACCGAATTAATCGAATTGGATTCAGTTTTGGCTATAATCCAAACCGCAAACCGAACTTTCACTCCTAATTTTGGGGTTTAAGGATTTTGGGGGTGGTGGTCTTTGGCTAAGGTGAGCGGCGGCGAGCCGGCGACGTGGGGGATGGAACGTGGCTGCCGGCAAAGGTTTTCGGCCCAGTTAAGTTAATTGACAAAGTTAGCCTAGCATTGGGTTTTTTCGAGTGTAGGCTAGGGTTTTAGGATAGGGGGAAGGTGTTTCTGGGAAGGATAGGGGAGGCAATGGAATGAAATAAGGGGAGGGAGAGTGGCTACCGGTGTTGGTGCCGTCAGTGGGGATAAGGGGCAAGGAAATAGGCTGCCGTGAGGGTGGTGGTGTGGGGAGGAGAGTGTCTGGGTTTGGGTTTTTTTTTTAATTTATTTTTTTTTAACTTTTTTTGTTAAATAAAATTGTTATAAAAATGAACCAATTAGAAGTCGCCACATGGCATAATTAGCCTTAACTCCTTCAGTCATTAAGTGCATTTGGTGACAATTTTGTGAAACTCAAGTGTATTTGGTGAACTTGAAAATTATTATAGGTATATGGTGATTGAATAAAAAAAATAACTCAAGAGCATTTGGTGAAAAATCCGAAAAAAAAAAGTATATCACAATACAACTATTTAATTCTGATTCAAATTGTAAAAATTAAGTTGTCCAAAATCTCATTAATGTTAGAAATTTATATACTACAATAAGTTAATTGATAAAAACCAAATATATATGATCCGAATTTGAACCACTCACATAGTCATAGTATTGTAACTCATTGTGTGACCAGATCAAATTGTTTAAAATTCCACTCAAATCAATAAAGTTCTTCAAAGTCTCATCAATTGAAATTTTCTTTGTGGAGGATTGAACCTATAGTTGTTTTTTTAAGGAACTTATAACTGTTTTGTAAAAAATATATATCTATTTTACAAAGAACATCATGTTATTATGTTTTTTTTTTGTATATCTAAAGAACATCCATAACATTAATAAAGAACATGATAATATTACGTAATGAACATTATTTATATTCATCCACCATAATATAAAGACAAAATTTAAAGAACATTTCACAGTACAATTAACAATGAATATTATGTCACAAATAAAAATACATTACATTTACAATCAAAGAACACGGAGATAAAAAAAATATTATTTAACAGTGTGTTCTTTATAAATAGTGTCATGTACTGTACATTGTTATTAATAGCTTTTTTTTTTAAAATATCTTATATGTTCTTTTATCAGGTTTATTACATTTTAACAATATGTTCTTTTCACTTTATATGTATATGTTCTTTACAATTCTATACCATGTTCCTTTTACTTTAACTAAATGTTCTTTACATTTATATACAAGATTCTTTCCTTTTTTTTTTTTTTGAATGGATGTACCATGCATGGTACATCCACCTCCATGAACCACTGATTGCTCATCAATTCGCAATAAACTAATTGACAATAAATTCAGATCCAAAGCTGAACCCTATATCTCATTGTCACTACTACACTTATAGCATCGCCACATTAATTACCTCTAATTAATGTTTGATATGGTATGAGACATTTGCCACCTCTAATCTTTAGGCTTATATCTATAACTTTGTATGAAGTATAATGATTGAGCAACATTTCCAATCATTATTCAAATTATTATGCATGTACCTTCAACTTTAAGGATATAGTAAAGTCATGGTTTTACCTTTTTGATGAAGCGAGCTATGTCAGTCGCCTCAGTGACATCATAGCAATCAAGGGCTTTTGCTGCCAATTTGAGGGCATCTTGTTGCATTGTTTGTAGCATATCTGTCTCTCCTACAACTGTCTTTCCTTCTAACATGTTTACCTTAATTAGGTTTATTAACTTGTTAAAAATATGCCTTAGAAAGCTAGAAAAGTAGTTAGAAAAATAACAAGAGGACTCTTTTTGAAGACCTTTTTTATGTCTAAAATTGAGTGTTTTTTGGGTGATGAAAGAGAGGATTAAATTGCTTCTAAGTGGGTCAACCGAAGGAGGGAGTAGGGTGTTTGGGACCCTTTTATCTTGTGGCCATTAAACACACAGAATTATGTACTTTGTTTAGGACAAATTTGTTTTGGGCCCTTTTTCTTTTTTATCATACAATCCAAAGTCATATATGGTTATGGATTAATGAGATACAATTTATCTAGGGTATATATGGCCTATTTCGATCAATGTGATTGCTCCCGGTATTTTCCTGATATTGGTTATGACGACTGTTTTTTAATTGACACGTTTGTATAGATAAAGTATAAAGCACGTAGTTAATTGCTATGGTATGTAATCAATAGTAATAACTTAAAATTGAAGTACATAGTATGTAGAAATGCATGTGCACGATACCAAATGAAGATTTATATAAACATATTTTAGCATGATTTAGGTTAAGAATTAGCTAGAAAATGACCTTACTCATACAATTACACTAAGGGTCTGTTCTCTTACGTTGAAATTCAGTTTAGTTCAGTTCAATTCAGCTCAGCTCAGCTCCTAATTTCCTTCTCTTATAAAATATTCATTTCATTTCAGTTCAGTTCAGCTCAGTTCAGTTCAGTTCAATTCAGTTCAGTTCAGTTCAGCTGAGTTCAGTCAATGAAAACAGGCCCTAATAATATGTCATGGTTCATTATGAAGTTGTCACTCAATCGATTAGTAGAAAATTAGAAATAAATAAATAAAAATAAATAAAAACTCCTAGAATAAAAATATTTTTTTTCTTGAGATTAGAATAATTAGGATAAATTTTTTTATTTCAGCAGGTTAAGATTATAATCCATATCAATTTTTTGTTTCTTAGGCATATTTGGAATGGATTTTTAGCCATGCACTTTTTATATTATTTAGTGTATATTCTTGTTGGACTAGTTTCGATATAATTACTTTCAAATGTTATATATTTACAATTTGTTAGAATAACTAAAGAACGAAGAAAGTATTTTTCATCTTAGCTAGGAGGAATGTCATATATTTATTACAATTTGTTAGAATTACTAAAGAACGAAGAAAGTGTGTTCTTCAATTCTTAGCTAGGAGGACACCACTAAACATAATAGTTAGTCTAGAATATTCAGATTCTATGGCAGGGAATGATTCAAAAGTCTCTTTACATGCACAATAGAGTAGGATATTAGGTTTGTCTTTTAATTTGTAATGAAAACGAATGAGAGTTGGATTATTATTGTTCTTTGGATTTGAGTGTTGCTTTCTTGTGGTTGCCAATTTACATAATAAGGTTTCTACAATTTTCATTTTCAAGAACTTCAATCATATACATTTTTTTATTTTTATAAAAAAAGAAGCCCTAATTTTAATAAGATATGTCATTTTCTAATTCATATGTAAATGGATATATTATCGCAATTTTCAATATATTACGCACTCTAACATATTTATGTGTATGTTGTGTGAGACAGTGAGAATGTAATTATGTGATGAAGATAAGTGTGTAATGGGCAACCCTAATTAACTAACACATCATGATCATCGGACTTTTAGGCTGGGCATTCATGATCCATATGGATTACGGAGTAGCTATATATGGTAATTGATATAGTGGTAGCTCAAGGTGGTGCAAATGTGCAATGATGTTGACCTGAATAAAGGTGGTTGTTTAGATCAGGTTGATATGGGTAAAAGTCATTTGATAAATGTTTATAATTATATTCTATATAAACGTCGATGATGTGGAGTAAAAGAACGAGTTTCCATTGAGATGTTTTAAACACCGATTGTTATTTTTTTGACAAAAAATTTAGTTTTGATGATTATGTTATAATAAAAGGCTATCGAAGTTAAGTAAATTTAAGGAAAAATAAGAGAGCAAGATAATGTTAATAGGTAAAGTGAACAAATTGTTAATTAACAAAATGATCAATGTTAGGTGAATTTGATAAAAATTTCAAATTCAAGAGAATGAGAAAATGTTTTTTTTTTAAGGTCTAAATTAATTGAATAAAATGTTAAAAATATGATTCTGGAAAAAAAAATCAAGACATTGAGAAAATTTTAAATAGGGTTTAAATGAATTGAATTAAATGTTTAAAATAATGTTTTTGGAAAAAAAAAAAAAAAAAAAAAAAAGATAGAAACAATTTGGGAAAAAATAAATATATGAAAAAAATGTCAGAAGTGGGATTTGAACCCACGCCCTCTTTCGAAGACCAGAACTTGAGTCTGGCGCCTTAGACCACTCGGCCATCCTGACTTTGCTGAACATTTTATCACAATTAATAATTTAACCTATAATTTATTCCATAATTTTAAAATACCCCAATCTCACCGTCTTCCATAATAAGAAAGTTGAAAAAACAAAGAAAATAACGCAACTTCGATGGTTGTTGCACCTTCCACTGCTTGGAACGTGTCACCGACTCTGTCCTGTCCCCAACAAATCTCTTACCCAACTTCATTTTTTCTAATTTTATTAATTATACTATACTTTTTTTTCATTTTTAATCAAGCTCAAACAAATTACACGTACAAAAACAAGAATCTCCAAAACAGAGCATCTAAACTTTATCAATTGTAGGTTGAGATCAAATCGCGTCTATGTTATTAACCTTTCAGCTTCCTAAAACATATGCGGCTCCAAAAAATATATACTACCTCCCCTCTTTTCTTTTTTTTTTTTTTTTTTTTTTCTTTTTTTTAACAACAACCTCAGTTTCTTCTTATACGCTATAAAGGAGTATTATTTATAACACACAAAATATTTCTTTATTAAACATAATAAAAAACGGAGATAGTACATATAATTATAAATAAAGTATAAATTTAAAAATAAGATTTAAAATATTTGAAGACCTTTATTCTCATATTCCATCTTTAAGCCCTCATTTCTCTCTTCTCCTCACAATTCATCCTCCACCCACATTTCACAGAATCCAAAACCCACTTTCTAAGAAAACCCAAGATTCTTTTTTTTCTTTTTTTTTTTTTAATATCATTTCTTACATTCCCATTTTTCATTTTAAAAAAAAAAAAAAAAAAAATCCATTGATTCTGATCAGATCATATTATTATTATCTTGCTCTCCTCTCTTTCACGAGCCAAAACGAGGTCGTTTTGAATTCGTGATGGCTCCTCGGCTAATCTCCTGCTTCGGAAAATCAGGAAGAGCATCAAAAGGCGGTAAAAACGACGTCGCAGCAACCGCGGACGAGGCGGCGGAGGAGCAAAGAAGAGGCGGAGACAGCCCTGTATTGGTGGAGCTATTTTCATCACAAGGATGTAAAACATCTCCTGAAGCTGAGCTTGTAATATCAAGATTGGGCCGAGGAGATTTTAGTTTGGGCCAGCCCATAATTATATTGGGCTTTCATGTGGATTATTGGGATTATATGGGCTGGAAAGATCCATTTGGGTCAAGTCAATGGACTGTTAGACAAAAGGCCTATGTTGAGTCTTTACAACTTGATACCATGTTTACCCCTCAAATTGTGGTACAAGGTGGGTCCCAATGTGTTGGTAATGAAGAGGATAAACTTCTTTCTAATATTGCTAATGCTCCTAGATTTCCTTCCCCTAATTTTCAGGTTAGTTGTTCATTTCATTTTTTAATTTATGTCTTTAATTTGCTAATTCTATTATTTCTTGCCTTTCAAATGATGGTTATAATCGTGCTTTTATGTATAGACATGGCCTTGTACGGTGAATAGATTAAAGCTGAAGCTGATTATATTATCTGATTTTGACTAGCTGGTTGTATTAACTGATTTGACTAACTTATTATATAAAAGTGTTTGGTAAATAGCTAATAGCTTAAAGTTGTTTGAGTATGTGAAATGACCAATAAACTAATTGTTGGGTAGGTAATTTAGGTAGGATTTTAAATTAAATAGGGGTATAAGTGTCATTTCACCATATATTAATATATAAGTTAATAAAAGGAGCTTTTTCAAAAAGAGCTTATTTAGTGGAATAAGCTCTTTAAATAAGTTTCTCACCAAACACCTTGAATTAGCTTATTTAATAGTCAGTAAGCTAATATATATATTGGTCAAATAAGCTAATTTTGCTCAAATAAGCTGTTTTACATGATATTGCATTAAATGTGTTGCATACAAGTTTTGATTTATCTGTCTGTATAGGTTCATGATTATTTATTCTTATTTTTAAGTTAGGTGTGGATTTATATATACATGCCTTTTATTGTTTGGTTTATGTTGTAATTTGGGTGAGTTAATATAATAGCCAGATATGTCAAATTTTGAACTTAGTGTACATAAATCATTGATTATAGGAGGTTTGTGGTGAACTACTGCTAGGTTGGTTATATTGTCCTTAAACGTAGAAACTAGAAACAAACAAATTAAATTACTTTCAACATAAATTACAAGTAATTAATTAAATGATTCTATTTTAGATAGAGGGCATTCTCTTGTTTATGCTGTGCATGTTATGTTTAAAGGCAATGTCAACTTTATGCAAAAAGAATTTTTTTTCCCTCTCTTTTAAAATCAGTATATAGCCAATATAGGCCAGTTAAGATTAAGTTGCATGCACGAATATTAGTTGATTATTTATTTATAAACTTTTATTAATATAATATTGCATACTTCAAATATAGAAGTTTACATGCAATTAAGTTGTACCTGTATCCATAAATCCGCCACTGTTGTTGAGTGTTACGTCCCTTAAGCGAATACACGAGACAAACATCATACAAAGCTAGGAATCCAAAATTACCGGGATGAGGTTGCCTTAATGAGTGAAATTGGACCATGGGAGGCCAGGGCCCTTGTCGAAACCCCTGGCTTCCTTCGCCTCTGTTATAGATGAAGCTAACTAGCCTATCGCGTATCCACACTCCACACAAAGTACTTATCAAGACATTAAGTTAACCTCAGCACATACATGAACATGAAAATTGAGATGAACATAATCATCATTCATCAGTAAGATAACCAAAATCGAAACCATTGGATCAAACTAACCAATACATGCAACTCCGAAAGAGGGTTAATTTGTTATGGAGTACATAACAAATTAATGTTTTGAATGTAGCTGAGATGACGTGACTCTTAGTGCTCACCTTACAAGTACATTTGACAAACTAACCAATGATACTCATTTGGCGACCTTTCTAAAAGTGATATGTATTGTGAGTCTGATTATAACTGTGTCATGATCGATTAGGTCCTTCACGTATAAACCATCATCTATGTGTTTGGAATCGATAGATCATAAAGTAATGTATAAACTATGAACTTACATTGGTCTTCCTTGAATAATGGTCAGTAACTTGATATTGTGCATAGATGCTTAGCTAAAGTATAATACGTTTATGTGGAGCAGGCAATCATCAAAAGACCAACACCTGAAACCTTAGAAGTTACATTCACAGGACAAATTCGGATGAAGATAGACAATCAGGGTGCTAACATTATGGTGGCATTGTACGAGAATGGATTGATGACTGATTGTCCAAAGGGGGAGAATAAAGGCAGACTCCTCTCCAATGATTTTGTCGTTAGGAGGCTTGAGAAGCTATGCTCCCTCAAAGACACCTCTGCCAAGAAGAATATCTCAGGGACTATTAACTTTGCTCTTTGGGAGCCATTCATCAGCCACAACTGTGGTATGGCTCTCTTTGTACAGCAGAACAGCTCCCATCATATCTTTGGCTCTCAGAAATTCGACGTTCCACCAGATCTGTGATTTCGGAAGAGAAGTTTAAGGTCATTTTTACTTCTAAAGAGATGGAACAAATTCACTGATAATGTGAATGAGAAATGGCTTCTTTTTTTGTTTCGGATTTGAAACATGATCCTAAGCCACACTATATGGCTTTGTACAGAGTTTCATTTGGGTTAGATCGATGTATTTTTGTATCATTTATGTTGGTTTTTGTATCTTTGATTTGAGCTAGGGTCTGGAAGAGAGGATTGGCATTTGATGATATGATGCTATGTTTAGTACACATACTGATTTGAATATTTATCTTTGTTTATTTTGCGATCTTCTAGTAACTCGTGGACGGTTTGATGTTTAAATTATCGTGTTCGTGTTATGTTAAAGGCCGAAACCATTGCTTATTAGGATACCCTTTGCATGAGAAAAACACCAAAGAGTTTACTTAAGAGCGGAATATTTACGAAGTATCATTTTCAGAATATATGGCATGTTACCTCGCAAAAATATGTACAGACTACCATGGATCATTGTATATTGAGGCAGAGATGAACATATTCAGCAGAGATGGCAAAGGAGATCCTATGAGTCAATTAGATCAGTCGACAGGCACGGGATGATGCTGAATTGATTATAGCTAGGCTGTGCTTGAGCAGATATTCCATATCAGATTCTGGCATAGTTTCTAACTTTCTAAGAGCTTGTTATGGAAATCGTCTGCTCAGTTCAATTTGATGTTTTTCAAAATCCATTCCATGAACTTGTTCGAATCAAATGCTCCAACTCCATCCCACCTTGTACATTACATCGCCTCTCTGACCCTAATCAAACTACTCTAATAGCTATCAACCATTAGCTGGGAACTATGGGACTGTAAAAGACCAACCTCAGAAAAGAAACTTCATCTGAACTAGAAACCGAGATACCCTTAAAGGCCTTAAGCCCTTAAGTTAATGAAAATGGATAGAGTTTGATATCTACAATGAAGCCCCACCAGGCCACCACAATATAGCAATTATATTTCATAAAGCAAAATTCAATATCTACAATGAGAAGAATAGGTGCCCTGATAACCATCGCAAGTGATGCTTTCAGTTTCAACTAAAAAAAGGAAATGAAGCTGCCAAATTATTGTCGACTTTACACAATGATGCTTTGCATACGTCGTAAAAGCCATACCACTATCCACAAGTATTTAATTGCAAAACATTGTCATACTAAAAGATGACACTTTACCCACAAAAGTACACACTTCACAGTTCACACTGATAGATCCACTGCGTCACCCTGCTGCTGAGCTAGATATTTCTCTCTGCGCTCTTTCTGGAGTTCAAAATAATAAAGCAACAATAATCCTTGTTAGATAACATAGAAAGGATAAGAATATAACAATTATTTCATTCTTGGTACGGATTTGTGTGTGTGTGTGTGAGTAGCGGGGAAGGGAACATCAAACAAATTTGAGGAGACATGAACGCACCCATTCATCTATGACAAGACCTTCACCAACCACCTTTGGACCATTATCTGTTGGAGGTTTCTTCCGTGTTTCAACAGCAGCATCAGCTTCAGCCAATTGGCGTTTCAGCTTATCAAGTGCCTAGCATGAGCATGAGCATGAGCATGAGATTCATTCCAAAAAAAAACTCTAAATATTTATGCAAGGATCATAAGAAATGAGGGAACTGAATATGGAAACTCACTGAGTTAGGACGATCAGGATCCAAGAAAATAGCGCGTAATACCCGTTCTACTGTAGCCTGCTCCCTTTGTTCATCAAACTGCAGGAATGGAGAAGTGGTGAGGAGTTGGGAAAATGATTCTGAAATTCACTTTGTTTCTCACATTTATCTAATATAATACTTGTATTAAGAAGATCGATTGCAGATCTTCCAATAACCTTCTAAAATTCCCACTCAACTAATTCTACACTACCATATCTTCCTATGCAAACAATGGTAAATGATGGATAATAAAAAACAGAAGAAAAAAAGAGAGTACTAATTGGTAATTCCTCTGCAAGTATGTTACATGGACTCTGCCCCATGTGTATAGATCAAGTGTACAGGGCTTGACTTGATGTACGTGTATTAAAGTAATAGACTAATTTTCAATAATTCAGCACAGATTTTGCTTATATTCTAATAACCAAGGATCCATATGAATGAAAAAAGTAAAATCAAGAAACTATGTCCAAACGAGTATTCGGCTACATCAAAACCTTGGGAGAATGGGAGGGCCATAGCATCTCCAAAAACCTCTGAACACCCCCCCCAACCCCCAGGGGAAAACCTCCCATATAGACTATGGTAGTAAAGAATTCATTTTGACAATAAAAATAAAAAATAAAAAAAATAAAAAAAAAAGAAATGGCACATGATTATCATAGGTAATAAGTTCCAAGGTATGAACTACTTACGGCAACTAATGAATTCAGACATCTATTTCCTGAAGGCAAATACTTACGGCAATACTGTAGAACATGAACCAGTCCATAATATGAGTTGCTGGACCCAATAAGCAACATTGCATTGCGGCAACCATTTCAAACCTCCCACCAATATAGATATGGCATCCTAAGTTCCAAACTCAGATCCGTTAAATATCTATTCTACATACCTACATCAAAAGTCTACAACACTTGTCCCTTATAGTTAGCATTCTAACTCAAATCAGTCAGGTACCCTAAATGGATAATGTCAATTGGAATTAAGCTTCAGAAATCCCAAATTTATAGCTTTAGTTTGATTGTTGACTCTTATTTGCTGACGAAATCAAAGAAAGTCCAATTCAAGAACTTCTACTCCACAAAGTGAGAGGCTTTAGAATGTCTTATTAAGTCATAAGCTATAGCAAGAACAACTAGTCTATAAATACTCAATTAATCAAGGAGAGTAGAACTCAAGCAATAAGAGAAGCAATTTAAAGGCCAGGTAAAAGTTCCATTGCTAATGGAAGAGCAATATCCTCACCAGCTCAGGTGCATATTCTGTTTCTTCTTTCACCTTTAAACTCATAATCTTAAATTTAACCTTCTTCTTGAGGTCTTGCATTTTCTCGTTATTCTCTGGTTGCTCCATGAACTTAAAGACTGCCAAATTCAAAACAAACAATTAGGGTTTTCTTATATGCACTGTCCCAATGTAAAGCGAAATTAAATATCATAACCTCGCTTTCAGACAATTCTATACAATACCCTTATGGTTTTACAACTACATAAGCTTATTGCTGCCAACTTTGTAATAAATTGTATTTCTAGTGAAAGATTAAAAGCAATCTCAATATAAATAAGCTTATATGATCACTTTAATTTGACTGTTGTGAGGTGATGGAAAATTTCCTTCCATAGAAGGACTGCAACAGGTAATTAATATGTATTACATGGTAAGAAAATCCCATCGCCTCAAAACAATCCTGAAAAGGTAAGTAGATAAGCTTACTTATGTTTAAAAAGCTTCGAATCATTCACTAACGGAACTTGTCAATGGAGAGTAGACCTCAAGCATAAAGCTTATGCAATCCTAAAACCATAGTGGTAGAATAGTCTAAAAGCAAGGGGAAAATGTTGAATTTAATACATACACAAGATCATTACAAAGAAAATCCCCATCAAAAAGAGCCACAAAGTAAGAAAAGATGCCATGGAAAAAAGATTGTTGTCAATGAATATAAGGAGAAGATCATGGCAATATTACCAGTTGCTATAATACTTTCTCCAGGGGCAAGAATACCACCAGGTGGGCGCATGTAGCAACTTTTTGGTGCAGTTGTTTGAAACTGAGACAAAATGGCAATGCAAAAAAAACCATTTTAGTGGTAGTTAAAATAGTTAGAGATAAAAATTGCCAACGAAAAGGCTGTTCGGGTATTCATCCAACTTAATACTTGCTTAAAAAAAACCAATTAGAAATTGCAATTACAGATTTGTAACCGCCATGATCCATGGAAGCTGAAAAGAAGTGATACCTTGAAAGCTGCATGGGATTTGCTAGTGTTCTTGATTCTCACTGCACTCTTAACTTGTTTTCCTGGTTCATCTTCAAACATTCACAAAACAAGCATCACATTAGACGAAAGAGAACACAAGGAGAAAAAACCCTAAATTGCATAAACATCACTACATCAGTGTTTTTTTAACTTGCCAAATTCCAAACTAGCACTTAAATGAGCTTTTTCCCAGCACAAGTATACTTATAGAAACCGCTTTCAAACCCATAACAGTAATGTAAGCTGAAAAAATTCTCTCCAATTTTCAACGCAACCATTTTCCAGTTACTAACAACGCATAAACTTTATGCAACAAATTTAATTAGGAATTAACATAACAACCAGCTCCTCCTGTATTAAAAAGGTTAATCATGACTATAGATGTAAATTCAGTTAAGGAGAGCAATCAAGATGAACAAATTCATCTTCTAAACAAAGAAACCGAAATGACAAGCTTCATCATGAAAATCACAACTAATCCAAGGCTACAACTAAATCACCAACCTAATACAATACGCTGATACATCAAACCTAAAACCAAATCTTATCCACGAAACTCCAGCATAAAATTCTCTTCAAAGTACATTATAAACAAAGGTCTAAACAGCTTTAAATTAAAGCAACCACATAATCAAATCCCCGAATTGTACTTTGATACCTCCTAAACACCAGTCTACAATCATTCAAGCATAGCACAAGCTCTTTTTATAACTATGTCATTCCTTTATTCGGCAACTTTTAACACAACACTTAAATTCAAAATAACATTCATTCTTAAATACCTACCATATAAAACTAAACATTAATTTAACTTCAATTAATTTAACAAACCAAATATCACAAATTCACAAATAATATTCAAAATAGCATCATCCTTAAATACCTACCATATAAAACTAAACATTAATTTAACAAACCAAATATCACAAATTCACAAATAATATTCAAAATAGATCATCCTTAAATACCTACCATATAAAACTGAAAAATTAACTTCAATTAAGCTCAAATTCTCATTCAACATTACACTAACAAACCTAAAATCACAAATTCACAAATAAAATTCCAAAATTACAAACAACAAACAAAAAATCAACCTCAACAAATTCAAATCAACTTCAAAAAACAAAGAAACTCACAAGGAAAATACAAATTATTCGGAGGATCAAGGCGAAGCCGACGTTTCGCCGGAAGTAAAGAACGAGCAACAGAAGAAACCGACGGTTTCGGCCTCGCACCAGCAGCACCGCCACTACCACCGCCGCCAATTCCGTGATGGTTACCGTCATAATTATTGCGATAATTATGACTACTCTGGTGAAGTTGTTGAGTAGAAGAAGACGAAGAAGATGTATGATTAGTAGCAGAAGTACTACTAGTAGACTGCCAGAAATTACAGAGCTTCCATAGCTTAACTTCTGAGGTATGGTTACTTCCGCCGGAAGTTGCCGACGCCATTTTCGCCGCCGATTGGAGGAATTAGGGTTCCGATGATCAGAGAATCCGGTGAAATTGGGTTGATTTTTTTGGTTTTTGAGATTTTCTCTCTCCTCTGAATAATAATTTGGCCGTGTAGAAAGGATTGACAAGTTGAAGAGAGAGAAAGAGAAGGAAATGGAACAGTTCAGACTTCAGAGTTGGTTACTTCCTTTTTCTTATTTTTTTTTTGTTTTTATTTATTTAATAATTAATTGTAATCGCGTTGGAAAAGGGGGTTGAAGTTAATATTGACTTTTAATCTAGTCAAAAAATAAAGGAAATAAATAAATGATGGCTTTTGGTATAGTTCGTGTGAAATTCAAGCACTAGAGAAGTAGACAAGTCAAAAAAAAAAAAAAAAAAGTAGATAAGTCACAAATCCTTTTAGTTATTCCATCCGTTCTTTGTTGATAGTTCTTTATGGGTAATTTTCACGGAAATAAATAAATATAATAAGAGTAAAAATACATTGAAAAAAGTAAAAATTACATTAGGTATGCAAAAAAGTAAAGAGAGAAAGTAATAAAAAGTACATTAAAAAACAAAATTTATATGGAAAAGTTAAATTTGCATATATATTGTTGCAAATTGGAGAGAATTTTGATTAAAAAAAATAATATTAATGGTACTAGAAAAAGGAAATAGGACGATCATTTTGGGATTTAAAAGTAGCCGGACTATCAATAAAGGACCGAGGGAGTATCTTGTACCATATGAATAATGAATTGTATCAATGTACCATTTATTCATTTGTACTATGCTTTTGGTAAAGTTAAATTATGTTGAAACACTCGTGAGAGGTACTAAGGTAGTAATCGGGTCAATGATTTTCAGCGTGGTTTAGTCAATTTTTAAACACGTAGTTATGAAGCACGTACGCCTCTAGATTCAGATTGGATTTGGTTTAATGTTAGAAACTACAGTATATTTTTACAAGACAAAGTCTTTTTCACAAATTTTTGGGGTAATTAGTAGTTCATTTCTTTCTCAAATATCTCTTCCTTTTTTTTTTTGCCCCATATGACTTTTTACGTTTTTTGAAATGCGTGCTAAAACTTATATATCTTCGTTTCTATAAGCATACAAATTATAAAAAGTTAATATTAATAAAATGTTCAATTAAATGAGTTCAACAAGATCTCAAATGCCTATATTATCTCTTATAAATTAAGAAGAATTTATGGTCAAAGTTATTAAAAATTGACCCATATATTGGCTATGGGGCAAAAAAGAAGAAAAGTGACCAAGGAAGTACATGCTTCTTTTATAACACCTTTTTTTTTTTAAAAAAAAAAAAAAAAAAAAAAAAAAAAGGGAAGTTTTGAATTGATCAAACATTCTCTTATTTGTTAGGTTATTAGTTACCTCTAGCTCCAAGTTTGAATTGATAAGGAAATCCACCTCTTTAACTACACCTAGTTAATCTTTAGTCAAGGTGTGAAAAATATACATAAGGAATCTCTCTTTACGAGAAATCTTAATGAAAAAGAACTATTTTCGTTATAAAATATTATACAAGTATTCGATTACACTTGTACAATTTGCTATTAGTCCGTTTAGTATCACTGTGTTTTTCAGTTAATTATTTATTTTTAGTTTTTTAGGTCATGTGTTATATATTTCATTTTAAGAAAAATAATACAAAGTAATTAGTTAAACCTTTCAATATAATCATGATTTTATAAGGTGACAACTGACAAGTGCACTATTTTTTTATTTTTTTTCCAAAGAAAAGCAGCTAACAAAAATCAAAAAGTACTCCATAAATGAACGAGCTGGTTCAAGACTACAAACCAAAGGCCCAAAGCACTGTGGCCCAGTAGCCAAAAACAAAAATTAGCACTACTTCTTTACATGTGGTATACTTGGAACTTTGACAACATTCACTATTTCATTACATAATTTCTTCCAAATCATAACATATAATCCGTAATGCAATTCCCGAAGAAAAAAAAAACCATAATGCAACACTTTCTACATGTAGATCAAGACTAACATTATACTATCAACCGTGTAACTTAAACGAGTAATGCGACAACTAAGTTCATACTATACTAAGAATATATAACGACAGTAGCACACACAGGTAGAGTACTCCTCAGTCGTCCTCAATCAGGACCCCAAAAAATCAATTGGAGAATAGCGTAGGCCTTCTCTTCTTCCTTCGTTCGCCATCCGTTTCTCAAATTACCCGAGCTTGTAACATTAGTAGCATGATCATCACCAACATGGCAATCTTTACTACCAATATTAGCAGTATTTTTCAATTCACTATTAGGGTTGGCAATATTCTTCTGCATAGCCTTAAACGCTGCCTCAAATTTGCACTTTCTTCCATTATTCAAATCACCCATCTCCAAATAATTAAAAGAGTAAATTAAATTTCTCTAAAAATGACCCAAAATTTTGATATATGAGTTGGTAATATATATGGGTCCAAAGTGGTATATATAATAAGGTAGGGTACATTATGAAATTAATAAAAGTAACGATGTTCTAGTTGGTTCTTATTAAAGAAAAAAGGTGAGACATGGTTTGACGATAATTCTGTGGTCATTGTTAAATTATTAAGGTGTATTTTTTGACTTTTAAGTTGCTTAATTATTGCATTGGGTCCTAGCTTAGTCTCAAATCCCCGGATTTATGGATAATGGTTTTCGATTGCAGCTGAATTTCGTTGGTTTTGTTATAGAAGTGTTAAAAAATATATATATAGATGACTCAAATTCTTTTTGTCTCTACTTTGGTGTTTTTGTCTCTTACGGAGTACAAATAATTCACGTAAAATGAACAATATATAATTCTCCGTGATAAAATAAAGAGAATTTCTAACGTATATATGAGTACACAATAAGACTTATTATATGACCGTTTTAAAATCATTTTGCACTTTGAGAAAAAATAAATTTGAGAATTTTTAAATTAGTGGAGTTTGAAAATTTTTCTTTAGGGCTCAGGGTTTCCCTATTTACATTTTTTTGATGGATAATAAATTTGGTAGCAAATGGGTTGAATAATATGTATGATTGTAGTTTAACTTGTGTTCATTAACATGCATTTGATGAATTCAATTTTAAAATATACAAGTATTTGTGTTTTATACATCTTTATTATTGTAGATGTGGTATGATTATTATTTAATAATATTATTTTTTCGTTCAAAAAAATAAACATTTGTTATTTAGGACAAGGGGAAACGCAAGGCCCGTTCTATTCAGGTTAATTTCAATTCAGTTCATTTCATCTCCAATCAGTTCAGTTCAGTTTAGTTTAGCTCCAATTAGTTCAGCTCAATTTAGATCAGTTCTTAATTTTCTTCTCTCTTAAACAATTCATTTCACCTCTATCCAGTTTAATTCAACCCCAATTAGTTCAGTTCATTCTCAATCAGTTTAGTTCAATTGTTTTCAATGAATCGGAATAGACCTTCAAATAGTTGGTTATATGGTAAAACATTTGTAAAAATATTTCATATTAACCATTCGGGCCTTGTTTTCTTGATTGGGCTTTATTTGTTTGCCACTTGCAAATTGAACATTGTCCATTTGAACATATCAGCAGATCACTTTATTCAATACCAACAAGGCAACAACTACCCTTCAACATGTACGATGTAATTTTTAATTAGTGCATTAATAGTTTTGTCACATAAACTACACCAGTATTATCATTTTTTCCAACTCTGTAGTTATTATGATTGTTAATTAGGATTAATCCATAAAGTTTCAAGTTTCTCAGTAATTAGCTCCTTGGATCCCTTAAACTCGGTTTACAAAATACTCCACGTCTCACTGGCCGTTGTTGCAGCCATAATACCTAGCAAAGATTGTCATGTTAACTCCTTGGTGGATCAAAGTTAAGGCAGCAACAACTTAACGTATGGTTTTGTTGTACACTTTTCTCATCAAGAATTGAGATTGAAATTGATGGATTAAGAGTGGCCACTGGCCAGGTAGCTAGAAAGGAGTGAATAAGGCATATTTGATGCCATGTCTAGTACAATCTTGTGTCAGTGAATATTTTTTGAGGTTTATTAATGAAATAAAGGTTATAAAAGAACAAAGTAACCATCATAGTTGTATAATAAGTAGGCAATCAAGCGCGACGCACTCTCTAGAATTATCTAGGCCTTTTCCTTTAATATCTTATTGACAAGTTCATGTGTTCGTCTCAATTTTAGTATTTTCATGTCTTAACTAAATTTTTTGGGTTTTTGTTGTGTAATCGTGTGCTAATCATCCTATTTCCTTGGAAGTCTCTGAATATATGAATGTTTATGTTTTTAAATAAGTACGGATTAATAAAAAATTATTCTAACCGATCAAATCAATCTAGCCAAATCCAATGCAGTCCGATTGTCCAATTATCAGGAATTTAATTTATTTTTTTGTCTCAATCTTTTGTTATCCATCTAATTCGATCCAGTCCAATCTGATTTTGGACTTGGACTGATATACATCCTATTATTCATATGAATCATATCTATGATATTAATAGGTACAATTCGTACAAAATAGATATTTGAACAATATTCCTTACAAATTAACACAGTCAATAGTTGCATAAAACATAATAAGTGTTGGTGCATAAAGTAGGAGACTACCGCAAAAATTTAGATTCTTGAATCCCACTTGATAAAAATTGTGGCATAAAAAAATGTTGCCAAAATAATAAGAAACAGAGTATAAAAAGAAAAACAGTGGAAATGCAACACGTAAATCTTCAAGAACAGAAATTTATTAATGGAAACTTGTTTTTTCATACAGTATACATAAATTTATAAAACCAAACATAACTCGGACTTTATTTCAAAACCCGAGTATGACTTGGGTATTAACATTTCTTTTCCGGGAGAATGACCTTGATCAGAACTCAACAATCACGGTTCCTTAAACCACTATTTGCAAGCGAGGCACTTTGAGACTGATTAAGACATAAGGGGATACCATCCCAGACACCCTCACTTGGTGAGATTCGAACTTCATAAGAAACGTACCAGGTGAGTCAAGCCATGCTTTGTATGACTCGATGTAGTATATACAAAAATACTACAACAACAACAACAAAAAAAAAAAAAAAAAAAAAAAAAAGAAACTAATTAGGACCCCAACAACTCAAGTACATAACAGTCCTAAGAGACTCTTCAGATTGTTTCAACTTGTCATCTTTCATCTTCTTAGAAACCATTGCAGAAGAATTAGAAGATAACTTCTTAGCTTGAGAATAAGATCTAATATTACTCTTCAAATGTTGATGAATACATCTAATTGGGTAATTCCATCTTGCAATTCCTTGATCTTTCAATGCTTCTACTGCTGCAATACTTGCTGCTACTGCCCACTTCATTCCTGATGATGAACTCATCTTTTTGTTTTGAGAATTTGATGAAATAAAAACAGAGATTTTTGTGTATGAGTTTGCTTGTAACTTTGTATGATGTTTTTGTTTGTGATTTGGTTGAATGATTTAAGAAATGAAGACTGAAGAGTGGTATTTATATAGTTGAGAGAAAATAAGGCGGTTGGAAATTCAGTGGGAAAAAGTTGATGGTTTTTTGTGAAATACCAGAGGAATTTTCACATGGTTTGTGGGAGTTAAAGTTTATTGCAAAAAAAAGCCTAAAAAATGGGGAAACGGACAAAAAATGCCGCAAATTTTTGTGTGGTTTGTTGCAAAAGGATAAATTAGCTTATATTATTATTGCGGGATATATTTAGGGAATATTTTAGGATATATTTTGTATTATAATTTATGCCTAGAATATCTCTATGATATATTTTTGGTAGTTTTCTAATCCTATCATAATAGGGTTAAGCTTGTATTATATATGGCGTGAAGAGTAATCAATACAATCAAGTCATTGAGTTTTATTCAATTTAGCATGGTATCAAGAGCAAGGTTTATTTTTTGAGTTTTTTTTTATCCCGTAAACAATGGCTGGGGATGATGTTCCACCTCCACCGCCACCTCCTTTCACAGAAATTAAACCAAATTCACCATTTTACCTTGGGTCGCAAGATCGACCTGGGGATTTTATTACCCCTACACGACTCAAAACTGATAACTATGACGATTGGGCTGCGGATATGCAGACTGCGTTGGAGGCTCGACGAAAATTCGGCTTCTTGGATGGCTCGATCTTAGCCCCTGTACATCCGTGCACTCAATCAGATTGGACGGCCATCAACGCAATGTTAATTTCTTGGATTACCAATACCATCGATCCAGAGGTAAGGTCGTCCCTTTCTAAATTTCGTGAGGCTAGACTTTTATGGCAGCACCTCAAGCAACGTTTTGCTCAAACCAATGGCCCTAGAATTCAACAATTAAAATCATCGATTGCTAAGTGTGAACAAACTAGATCGATGTATGTTTCTGTTTATTATAGTAAATTGCATGCTTTATGGCAAGAATTAGATCACCATGAACCTTTAATTTCTTGTTCTTGCTGTTCGAAGTGTACGGCTGGGCAATTGCATGAAGCTAGGCGTGAACAAGCTAAATTACATGATTTTTTAATGGGTCTTTATTCTGATTTTTATGCCTCTTTGCGTACAAATATTTTGTCTCAAGATCCCCTCCCTAGTCTAGATAGAGCATATCAATTGGTGGTACAAGATGAAAGAGTGCGTACGGCAAAGCTAGAGCATGAACAAAAGCCTCCTGATGCTCTCGGCTTTGCTATACGAACAGGGGCAGGCAGGGGAGCTTCAGACCGTGGCCGTGATGGTGGTACAGTGTGTGGTAAATGCAAGAAAATTGGTCATGAGACTTCTAATTGTTGGTCTGACAAGACTTGCAATTATTGTAAGAAGAAGGGTCACATTGAGAGCAAGTGTTATGATCTTCATGGTCGGCCCTCATCGATTGATAATGGTCAGGGGGGAGGTACACCGCTGGCCGGGGTCAAAGTACGGTGCGGGCAAATGCAGTTTCGGGTGCTTCAACTGACAGCTCTTCTCATGGTCAAGTGTTTTCAAGTGAACAGTGGAAGGCTATTACGGGTTTGTTCAGTAATGCTAATGTTCCCGAACATCGCTTGAATGGTAAGTTTGATGTTACCTCTTGGATTATTGACATAAGGGCAACACATCATGTGACCGGAGATGAATCTTGGTTGTTTGATACAAAGAGTTTTGAATGTCCCGTTGGTCTACCCAACGGGGACACTGTTCTGGCTTCTTTGGTTGGTTCTGTTCGTTTGTCGGACAAGCTCACTTTAACTGGAGTTCTTTTTGTTCCTAATTTGAGTTGTAATCTGCTTTCTGTTTCACAAATAACAGATGAACTTAATTGCATTGTCCAATTTAACCCTTATATGTGTGCTATACAGGACCAAACGAAGGAGCTGATTGGAACGGGAGCTAGGAGAGACGGACTATACTATTTTAGCAAATCGGATTCGGTGCATCATGTCGGTGTTGACAAAGAAATTTCAAGCTTGGAGTTGTGGCATCGTCGCATGGGTCACTAGTAGAAAAATACAAAAAGGCAACCCCCAAATGGCACCGGTTCAGGCCAAACCGGTGCCAAAAATAGGCTAAAAAAAGCGCGGGTTAATGAACCAAGACATAAGGCACCGGTTCACTTCAAACCGGTGCCAAATACTTAAAGGCCACCGGTTTGAACCGGTGCCTTTTGAACCGGATCCATAAAAAAAAAGAAAAAAACCGAACCACTCTCTTTAAATCCCCTAACCCTAATATTCTCTCCTCTCATCAGATCAATACCCTTCTCTCTCCTCTCATCCTCGCTCTTTCTCTCTCCTCTCCTCCTCTTTCTCCCTTAGAACTCGATCTCCTTCTCCTCCTCCTCTTTCAATTATCTTTCTCGATCTCCTTCTTCTCCTTCTAAAGCTATCTAGGTTTATGAAGATAACATGCAAGACCGATGACTTTGCGAATTTATGGGATTTGTTTTAATTTTCTAGGTTTTTGTTGTGATTGATTTTTTTTATCGATTTTTTTAAAATTGTAATCTGTTTAAATTCTTTTTTTTTTCTGGGTTATTGTTTTGATCGATTTCAATCGAATTTCTGGGTTATTGTTTTGATTTCAATCGAATTTTGGGTTTTTTTAAAAATTTTAATCGATTTTAATTAGAATCGAATTTTTAATCTTTTTTTTTTATTTTAATCAATTTTGATTTTTTTTTTTTAGATTTTAATCGAATTTTTTTTCGATTTAAATTTTTTTTGTTTTCTGGGTTTTTCGATTTTAATTTCATTTTTTTCTGGGTTTTTTCGATTTAAATTTTTTTCAATTTCTTGGTTTATTCGAATACTGGATTAAAATGGATTTCAATTATTTTTTCGTTTTCTGGGTCTAATTTATTTTCATGGGTTTTTTTTCGAGTTCAAATTTTTTTTTCTGGGTTTTTTTTCGAGTTCAAGTTTTTTTTGGCTTTTTTTTTCGATCTCAAATTCTTTTTCGTTTTCTGGGTTTAATTTTTTTTTCTGGGTTTTTTTTTCGATTTGAAGTTTTTTTTCTGGGTTTTCTTTCGAGTTCAAGTTTTTTTGTTTCTGGGTTTTTTTTCGATTTCAAATTTTTTTTCTTTTTCTGGGTTTAATTTTTTTTTTTCTGGGTTTTTTTTTCGATTTAAAGTTTTTTTCCCTGGGTTTTTTTTCGAGTTCATATTTTTTTTTCCTGGGTTTTTTTTTTCGATTTCAAGTTTTTTTTTTTCTGGGTTATTGTTTTGATCGATTTCGAAGTTTAATTATACTAATCGATTTTTTTTTGGTTTTAATTGGTGCTGGTATGAATTCTAGATCTGAAATTGAAGAAGCAAGATACAAGAATGAATGGGTTTTTTTTTTTGATTTATATTTTAATTTGGAATGTTAATTTATATTGTAATTTTTTTTTATTTATATTCTAGTCGAAGTTTTTATATGTTGTAATATTTTTTTGATCATATATTGCAAATTTTGATGATGATTGATATTGGTTTTATGTTTTGCTGTTGTTATTTATTTTAGGCTATTTAAATTTTAGATGGAAAAAACAAAAAAAAAAGAAAAAAAAAAATATATATTTTTGGGCAATTTTGGCACCGGTTAACCGGTGCCAAAAACAACAAAAAACCATTTTTGGCACCGGTTAACCGGTGCCATTGCCAAGTTTTGGCACCGGTTTGAACCGGTGCCTTATTAAACCACTTTTGGCACCCCCCACATAGGCACCGGTTCAAACAAGTTCCTTAGGCCAGGTTTGAACCGGTGCCAATTACATTTTTTCACGTAGTGGGTCATCTTTCCGAGAAAGTAGTTAAGTTGCTTCCTCATGTTAGTAGTAATAAAAGTTGTCTTGTTAAGGGGTGAGAAGTATGTATGCGTGCTAAGCATCCTAGAGAATAATTTTCGTTAAGTGATAGTAGGGCTTCTAGAGTTTTTGAGAAAATACATTGTGATTTGTGGGGTCCATATAGACATGCTTTGTCATGTGGAGCTCGTTATTTTTTGACTATTGTTGATGATTATTCTAGAGCAGTCTGGATTTATTTGTTGGTTGATAAAACAGAAGTTTTTAGAATGTTTATGGCATTTATTGCAATGGTTGATAGACAATTTTCTCAAACAATTAAAATTGTGCAGAGTGATAATGGTACTGAATCGTCTTCTTGATTATTTTTCTACTACGGGCATTATTTTCCAAACTTCTTGTGTGGGTACCCCACAACAAAATGGGAGGGTTGAGCGAAAACATAAACACATTCTCAATGTCGGGAGAGCTTTGAGGTTTCAAGCAAATTTGCCAATTTATTTTTGGGGGGAGTGTGTTCTGGCCGCCGCTCATTTAATTAATCATACTCCAACACCTTTGCTACAAAATAAAACACCCTTTGAAATCCTATTCAATAAACCTCCTTCTTTTGATGCTATTCGTACTTTTGGGTGTTTGTGTTTTGCTCATAATCAAAAAACGAATGGTGACAAGTTTGCTAGTAGGAGTAGAAAATGTGTTTTTGTGGGATATCCTTTTGGAAAGAAAGGGTGGAAGTTGTATGATCTTGAGTCTAAGGTGTTTTTGGTGTCTCGTGATGTGAAATTTATTGAGGGAGTTTTCCCATATGCAAGCCTGGAAGCTGTCAATATAGTGCCTACAATGTGTGCTAATGACCATGATATTCATGAGGATTTCTTAGAAAATGTGACATGGGGTGATGTTGGTGAATATGAAATTATTTTTGATGGGGAAGAGCAGCATGTTCCGTACACAGAGCAAACAGCCCAGCATACAGAACAGGCTGCGGGTGCTGAGAGCACAACAAGCACCGCTGCTGGCCAGCCCGAGGAAATTCCAGCGGGCGCTGGTTCTGGCAGCAGCACCAGCAGCACTGCCGTGTCTGGCAGCAGCCCCGAGCAGAGTGGCAGCGACACTCTAGCAGCGCCACACGATCAGCAGCCTCAACCCGAGGTCTTGGGTAGGGGGCACTGTGAGAAATACCGATCCGTGAAGCTTCGTGATCATGTGACATACTCCGTTTTTGCTAATAGTCTGTCTCCGTCCCCTCCGTCTCCGATCCCTCCTTCAGGTACGCCTTATCCTTTAGCACACTATATAAATTGTGACATGTTTTCTGTGAATTATCGCAAGTTTCTTGCAGCAGTTGTTCAGGGTAAAGATCCCAAATCTTTCAGAGAAGCAATGAAATCTGATGGTTGGCGTCGTTCAATGCAAGAAGAAATCATGGCATTAGAGGACAGTGGAACATGGACCTTAGAGCATCTTCCTCCCGGCAAGAAAGCTCTAGGGAGTCAGTGGGTTTACAAGACAAAATATTTGTCGAATGGTGATATTGAACGTCTTAAGTCACGTTTGGTCGTTTTTGGTAATCATCAGCAGGAAGGTATAGATTATGGTGAAACTTTTGCTCCAGTCGCAAAAATGACAACAGTTCGGGCTTTCCTTGCTATAGCCACTTCTAAAAATTGGGAGCTTCATCAAATGGATGTTCAGAATGCCTTTCTGCACGGTGATTTGGAAGAGGAGGTGTATATGAAATTACCTCCAGGTTTTGAGAGTTCAGATCCAACTTTGGTGTGTCGTCTGCGAAAATCTTTGTATGGGTTGAAACAGGCTCCAAGGTGTTGGTTTGCAAAATTGACTGCGGCTTTGAAAGGGTATGGTTTTCTACAATCTTACTCTGATTACTCTCTGTTTACATACACTAGGGGTACTGTTCAGATTAATGTGTTGATTTATGTTGATGATCTTATTGTTTCTGGGAATGATTGCGCTGCATTATCTGTGTTCAAGGCTTATCTCTCTGATTGTTTTAAGATGAAGGATCTTGGTCCTTTGAAATATTTTTTGGGCATAGAGGTTGCTCGTAGTAAGTCCGGTTTGTTTTTATGTCAACGGAAATACACCTTGGATATTATTTCTGAAGCAGGATTGTTAGGGGCAAAACCAAGTGGATTTCCGATTGAACAAAATCATAAGCTTGGTCTTGCCAATGGTGATGTTCTGGAAAATCCCGAGTCATATCGCAGATTAGTAGGGAGGCTCATTTATCTTTCAGTTACGAGACCTGATTTGGCTTATTCTGTTCATATTCTCTCCCAATTTATGCAAGAGCCGCGTGTTGAGCATTGGGAAGCAGCTCTTAGGGTCGTTCGGTATTTGAAAGGCACCCTAGGACAAGGTATTTTGTTGAGTGCAGATAGTGATCTGACTTTGCAGGGATGGTGTGACTCGGATTGGGCGGCGTGTCCTCTAACGCGTCGTTCTTTGACAGGTTGGCTTGTGTTTCTTGGTCATTCTCCTATTTCTTGGAAAACCAAGAAACAACCAACAGTTTCTTTTTCTTCCTCCGAGTCTGAGTATAGATCAATGGCGTCGTGTACTCATGAGTTGAAATGGTTAAAAGCTTTACTTTTGAGTTTGGGGGTTCAACACCTTAAAGCGATCAAATTGTTTTGTGACAGTCAATCTGCACTTCATATAGCCAGAAATCCAGTTTTTCATGAACGGACGAAGCACATTGAGATAGATTGTCACATTGTTCGTGACGCCATTACGGAAGGCCTAATTGCACCGTCTTATGTTTCCACTAAGGAACAATTGGCGGATATTTTCACTAAGGCGCTTGGGAAGAACCAGTTTCATCATCTTCTTTCCAAGTTGGGCATTTTTGACCCACATGCTCCAACTTGAGGGGGGGTATTGCGGGATATATTTAGGGAATATTTTAGGATATATTTTGTATCATAATTTATGCCTAGAATATCTCTATGATATATTTTTGGTAGTTTCCTAATCCTATCATAATAGGGTTAAGCTTGTATTATATATGGCGTGAAGAGTAATCAATACAATCAAGTCATTGAGTTTTATTCAATTTAGCAATTATACAGTACAGTACATTTATACGAGTTGTACTATTATAGTAGTACTTGGACTGACTAATAAAACTCATAGTTTAAAGTACGAGTAGTTGATGCAGTTCCTGGAAATTGCGTGTAATAAAGTACGAGTATTAGTAGATTTTCTTCAAATTGCGTGTAATAAAAGTGCTAGTGTATCATGATCTAAGATTTTATGATTGGCCACTGCCCAGTAGGCATGTGTATAGTTTATAGTGTATAGTTTATTGTGTAATTAAGCAATGAGATAAACTTCAAAGAGTTAAATATATATTAAGGGGAAAAATAAGTAAAAATGCATCTTATAATACCTTGTACCAGGTGTATTTCTTTGTTCTTGTAATCTTGATGATCAACTCTCGATTTTATTTAGAGGGGTATGAGCATAACTATCCAAACATCTAAATAGTCGAAGATCTATTCACAATCAATTAGATATTAATTTTGGATATTAGATAGCTATTCTGATATTAATTTTCGGATTTTTGAAATCTCCAATTCAAATATCTGATTATATTCGGATATCCAAATATTGTGTCGCAGTTCATGTGTTTAAACCCCTTGATAGGGTGACCCTTAAAGTTGTGTACATTAAAAAAAAAAAAAAAAAAAAAAAATTAATCTAAAAATTTCTCATTTGTTGTAGAATTGTTAACAATTACATGTAAATGATTTCCTCAATATCATTTAGCTTTTAATACATTCAAGCTCTCTTTGCTACTACAACTTATTTTGTAAAAATCAATTTCACTAATAATTGGAATAATATTGAATTAACCGATGGTCAAATACACCTAAAAAAATTAACTCGAACTTATCAAATAAATTAATTCAACATCTTGTAAAAAAAATAAAATTAATTCAACATGAATCAAGTCGATCTTATATGAATGACCAATTTGTGAAATGCTCTATTGAACTTATAATTAAGATGAATCATGATTCAAGACATATTTTATTTACCTTATTTTCACTTATTTCAGGTCTAGTAAGTTTAAATAAGTAAAAATCAGGTGAATTGAACACACCCTTCAGAGAATCGTGATTCAATCCAAAGTTAATATTCACCAAAATACATTTAACAATAATAAAATAATAACTACAACTATATTTAGTTTATCTAATTTTAACTTATTTTAGATCAGATCTGAAAAAATAAATTCCTATTAGATTAAAAAAAAAATTAGATACATTTCTCATTTTATGTTTGGGGTTTTTTTTTATCGCTAAATATCTTTAATTTAGTAAAAAAATAAAATTGTTTATTCATCAAATACATATTATTATTACAAATCTAACAAAATCAAACTTGATACATATTTTGTTGTCGACTTACTTATTAAGTCAAAATTTAGTCAAATCTGACAAATTACTTTAGAAAGTCAAAGTTTAGTCAAATATGACAAATTACTTTAGAAAAAATAATTTCAAATCAAAAAAATATAAGTTTAGATCAAATTTATAAGCAAAAATAAGGTGAATTAAACATGCCCTATGTCATAATGATTTCAAGGGTAAATTATGTACTACCTTCGTTTTGACTTGATACATATTAGTTAACACGTTATGAAATGTTAGTTGACACGTTATGACATGTTAGTTGACATGTTTTGACTTTAGCACTATTCACACACTCCCCTTCGACCGTGTTTTGTGCTTTATACGTAATGAAAAATATAGTAATATGAGTATATGACTCATATGGGTTCTTGTTAGATTCATCACAATATATATTTATAAAATATCAACTTTTTATAATTTTTGCTTATTGGTAATTAAATATATTAATGGTTGAATTTGTGCATTGATAAACGTAACAAAGAAAACGTGTCGACTAAAAAGAAACGGGGGAAGTGTGATGCAAGTTAAACCCACTAATCCACTATCATTGTCAAGGTGCAAAAGGATGATACTAGTAGAATTTTTATTGTGTAATGACAACATATTAGTGTTAACACAAATTATTAAAAAGGTGGACTTTCTAACAAGTAACAATAAGCTTGTTATACCATTGCTTAATTCTATATGCAACCTTTGTACGTAGTATTATTGAATCGGACCTACTATTGAATTACTTTATTGATTTAACCCTATTTACTTTATAATTTCTCTAATAAAACTTTGTAAAGTTAATATATCAATGTGACAAATTGGTAATAGGAGCTAAGATGATTAAAACCAAATTTTCATCTCATCTTTGAATTATAAATCAATGTAGAATAACAAATTCATTCAAAAATTGAATTAGCATTACTCCATGATATAAATCGACTACATTTACATACTCTCTACGAGGCTAAATTGTGGTAAAGAACAATACTATAAATTTCTTGTATAAATATTCCCCAAATTGAAGTCCAACATTTTTTATTTTTTTGACTTCAAACATAATCCAAACCAAAAAAAACAGGGGAAATAATCCAACAAATGCATTGATTATATATCCGTCTTAAAATCTAACAGTAGAAGGACCAAAACAATCAATCTCCATAACTTTCTTGATCTTCATTTCTGTCTGCATCATCTTCGCTTTCTTACTAATCTCCGAAGCGGCCGACGAAGACGCGGCCGCTTTGGAGGAATGCGGGATCGAAGATCGGAGATTGGTTTTAAGACGATTATGAATTAATCGTAAAGGGTAATTCCATCGCGCAAAGCCTTGATCTTTGAGTGCTTCTACTGTTGCGATGCTTGCTGCTACGACGTATGTTCTGCACGCGCTAGTTGCACTCATATTTGATCGTTTTTATTTTGGGGTTTGAAAATTTGATTAAAATGAGTAGTGAATTGAAGAATATGGTGTTTAAATGGTGGAAAATATATGAGTTGTGTTTGATGATTGTTGGTTGGAAAAAATTGGTTTGATTTATATAAGTAGATAAAGTAAGAAAAATGTGAGGAAAGAGAACGGAAATATTGGGGAAAACAGGGGATGTAACTATGTATGAAGTAAAACTATGGGCTAAAGTGGCGAGTAGCAAAAGTAGTACCAACGGTTTCGGATGTCACGTTCTAGTTAAGTCTACCGCCTACCGGTTTAGTAGGTTCGTTTTATTTAAGAAAATGATATTTGTGGTTCTTAGGGTGGCGTGTAAGGATTAAAAATGACGATATTGAGTTAAAGTGGAGATTAATGACTTTTTTTAACGTGTGATTTTGATATTCATTCTTAAATATTTTTAATTCAAGGAGAATAGATTTAATGATATTTCCAACTAATTTAATTATACAAAGCATGATTCAATTAGTCTCAATATATACTTTTATATAATTTGTATAGATTTTTTTGGTAAATTATTATAAATCGATATTATGGAGTATGAGTATTAGTTAGAGTAATACTTTGTAAATACGACAATTAAACACAATGCATTTATCTAAAAATAATGAAGTATAAATTCAAGTTGAGTTTTGAGTGATGACTTATGTTAAAGATACCAAATAAGTATAGACATACATTTTTTATGGAATAACATTTATCTTATTCAAATTTTAATCAATTCATTTCATTCTCATTTCAACTTACTCATATATATTACAGAGTCCCGTTTAAATGAATTCAACAACAATCTACTTTGATAGTTTTTTTTTTTTAAAAAAAATTTATTAGTGTATGTGTATAGAATATACTATAGAGATGCAATCAAAGAAGCAGATCTCAATAGACTAGCCTGTAAACCAAGCTAAGCTTGATCTAGTGGTAAGTATTGTACCTTTCAATTAACCTTGAGGTTCCCCTATTAGAGACACTTTAAGGGTGGAGATCTCTTACTCTTCTCCTTCACTCTCAAAGTGTCTGACCCACAAATACCGAACCAAAATAATCGTGAGGGTTACAAAGTAATTAAACTAGAACACGTCCTTGATATACATCTTTAAAAAAATAAAATAAAAAATAATAAAAAAACCATTGTGTGTATATATTACATTATTTCTATTTAATATATACACACAATGGTTTTTACGTCCTTGATATACATCTTTAAAAAAATAAAATAAAAAAATAATAAAAAGTAATTAAACTAGAACACGTCCTTGATATATATATATATATATATATAACATTATTTCTATTTAATTTAAGAATAAACACTATTTAAATTAAAGATGATTCATATAAAAATTAAGAATAAAATAAGTTTGGTATAATTTATACTGCGTAAAAATCAGTGAAAAAAATTACTACCTCTGGTCCAATTTACTCGCAACAAAGAAGTATTATTTGTGAGACATAAAATATTCCTTTGTTGCGAGTAAATTGGACCGGAGGTAGTATATTAAATTATTTAAATAAACGAGAAATTAAAATATTTCAAATTATTCTTTACACATTAATAAAAACTACCTATTACAATCATTTATTCATTAAGTTGACAATATTTATAGACACTTTGATTGTGGCCTGTAATTTTTTAATTTATTCACAAAAACTAATGTTCTTTGGTCTACAATTGAAATTGGAAAGATAAAAAAATATCAACTTATTAATTACTTAATCTTGTATGAGACAAAGTCGCACTTAATTTATTATGAAATCAAGTGAACGCTAACTTCTTTTTTTGAATAGCAAAAATATTTCATTAATTAAAAGTCATACGACATCTACAATAGAGATTCGACGTTAACAAATACATAAGATATTGAATCAAATAGAATTTTCCTTCATAAAAACTACGATCGTCAAGTAGATCTTGCACTGCGGAGCATCTCCCGCTTATATCGCTGAAAATTACAGCCTTGTTGGAGAGACAATCTACGATCCGTTGTAGCCGTGAGGATGTTTTCCTTTTGATTCATCTGTTCGTATTCGAAAACTTGATAACTTTTTCACCAACGAAATAATTTCACGACAATCCATTAGATCTGCTACCATAGATTCAAAACTAAGAAATTTCTCCCTCGAAAAGAGGAGATAAACCTTGTCTTTCGAAAGAGGTCGAAAAACCCTTGTCTTTCGAAGGAGATCGGAAACCCTTTCTTTCGAGGGAGAAAAGTTCCTCCCAAAAGGAGGAAGCATTATTATAAACCTAAAAAACAATAAAGAAACAAGGATTGGGGCTTTCCACCGATTAAAATCGATGGAAGCCCCTTCAAAATTCAACAATGGAGGCTAGGGTTTTGGAGAGAGAAAGGAGTAAGTGAACGCTAACTTATTTAAAAGGAATATTTGTGTCAGCTATCTGTTTTTTTTTTTTTTTTTTTTTTTTGCTCTTTTGTGAATATCCATTTTTAAGAAATTTGTTTACAATTACCCATTTTTTTCAAAAGTTTTTGAATCACTACCCACAAACGAATTCTGTCTAATTTCACAGTTATTGGGCTCACATTTTTGTTTTTCATCCGTTAACCCCTTTCCCACCCTAATCAACCATCCCAACCTATTTAACCCTCTTCCCACCCTCATTAACCCCTTTCTAGCCTAATTAAACCCCTTCTCAACTACCTCTTCTTCCCTAAATGCAGCCAACAAATCAAGGGAAATCATTTAGGGTTTAGGCTGGAAAAGGGGTTAATTAGGTTGGGAAGGGGTTAACTGGGGTGGGAATGGGGTTAATTGGGGTGTGAGGGGGGTTAATTGGGGTGGGAATAAGGTTAGTTAGGGTAGGAATGGGTTAATCAGTTTGGGAATTGAAGCTGGTTAATTAGGTTGGGAAGGGGGTTAGAGCAACTCGCCAACTCCAATGGTTGCTTTTAGGGACTAGCTTGCAATTTTAATAATTTTAAGTTAATAGCCAAACCATTGGAGGATAGTTTAATAATTAGCTTGGCCAAGCTAATGCCAAGCAAATTAGCTTAGCTAAGCTGATTAGCTTAGAAATAAATTATCTCTAATAAAATACTAATTATTTAAAAAATAAAGCTGAAAAATCTAAATGTTAATTAGCTTAACCATTGTGGCATAAATTAGCTAGAAGAAAGAATAGTTTTGCAATTCTAGGTGGCATGGCAAGCTAATTTGGCAATTAGCTTGTCGTTAGAGTTGCTGGGTAAGAAATGAAAAAGTGGGCCCCACAAACGGTGAAATTAGACGGAATCAGTTTGTGAGTAGTAGTTCACAAACTTTTGCAAAATATGGTTAGTTGTTATTTGTTAACAAATTTCTTAAAAACGGGTGTTTCGGGTGAAAACAATGGGACCTTGCCGAAGGTTCGCTGAAACGGAGAAGACTGGATTCGGTCCAAGTTATGTTGGGCCGAAGGTTTCCTGCACAGTAAACACACGTAAACTAGCCTCGGGGGTGTTGCCGAGGAAGGCCCCTCCGATGCTAAAGTCAGTACAATGTGTAGAAAGAGAACACTATGCAAGAGAATTAGTTGCTTGAGGCTTTGCTTGAATATATGAGAATATCTGAATCTATGAATATTGATGGCTTTTATACCTCTTCATACATGGAGAGGTTGGGCCTTAGCCCAATTGGCTTGCTTTGAGGGCTGACCTTTGACTTTAGCACAATTGGAGAGTTGAACCTTGACCTTGGGCTTTTAATTGGATCATTTAATGCCTAGGCCCAATTGGACTAAATTGGACCCAAACAACTTGCCCCCCAGACCCGATTTGGAAGGATGACGGGTCGGGTTTGATTTAATTCAGAAAAGGAGGGAAGTAAATGATTTAATTAATCCAAAAATTTGAATTTAAACCGTAATTAATGAGATAACAACGGTTAAGGCGGATGATTGTGGAAGTTGGACGGATAATGGGCAGTTTAATCACAAGATCATGTGTTTAACGGTTACTTAGTGGGGTATTTAAGAGAAATTGAAACGCGGACTCCTCGTATCCCATTCCTGGAGATATAAACAGAGGCGCGTCATCTCTCCTCACTTATTCACCAACACAAACCCAGAATTCTCGAGAGAAACCAAGAACCCGCATCAAAACTTCGCAAATTCCCCGAGCATTAAGCTTAGAAACTGAGACTTGCCACTACGAACTCGTAAATCGGCAACTTTCGCTTCAGATTAAGGTAAATTCCTTTGATTTCAGTTTATTTTTCTTCGAATTCGAACTCCTTCCCTTTTTTTTCGACTTTTTTCTTCGAAATAATCAATGGCAAGAGGAGTTAGAGGTAGAGGCCGTGCTCCAAGAAGAGCAAGGACAATTCCCGATCCTAGGAACAGGATTGGGACCTGGAATGGACAAAGGCCAGAGTCTGACCCTGCTGAAGGGATTAGGGCGACTCCAATTTCCTCGGCTCCTCCTCAGAGAACGGAGGGGCCGAGCGCTTCTGGACGGGACGATGAAGTTCCCGCTGTCCTTTGGGATATCCTCCCCGGGTTTTCAGAGTGGGAGAATGCCGAAGTAGCTTCGGCCATGATAAAAAACCGCCCCTACTCATGGTGGGTGGAGAATGCCGAACAATATCGGTTTGCCGAGCAAATTGAGTTGCATTACGGCATTTTTGAAGCTGATGGGTATTGGTGCCGAATGCCCGCGGCATCCGATAGAATCCATCGTCCACCCCCGGGGTATGTGGGGGTGTACACAAGACAGCTTCAGTACGGGCTGAGGTTCCCTTTGGACGTATTCGTCCGAGACTTGCTGATCCATTACAATATCTCCCTATGTCAGTTAACTCCCACCAGCATCCGAAGGGTGATGACATACTTATGGGTCTGCATGTTCTTCAAGTATGTGCCGAACCTGCACTGCTTCAAAAAGCTTCATCGGCTAGTGCCAAATATTCAAAGTGGGCACGGAAGCCAAGGTTCTGGGTGGTACCGGATTGAGTCCCGGCCCCAGTACCTAACCATGTGGCCGAACGACTCTTCAGACAAGGACTGGAGAGGTCAATGGATTTGGGTTAGGGCACCCACAGATCCAGGCCACCCTTGCGTCTTCAGCGCTCCCCGGTACCTTGCTGAGCCTGATCCCGACATGGGAAGTCTAGGTCCCCCCGCAGATAACGGGCCGGATCCGAACCTTGATCAACAACATATCTTCGGCAAGCTGCCGAACCGGGGGGGGCAGCGGCCGAATGCAGCATATCCCGGAGACTTGGCTCCCCGATACGCATTATGTTTTCCAAGAGAACATGCTAGCAGCTGTTGGCCTCAGCCGAAAGTTTAAGGATGGTAAGCTTCTTCGGCTGGGGCCGAGGCTTTTTAATTATCTCTTTTTCTTCTCTCACTTCGCTTTTTTATGTTGTGCCAACCTATCTGAACTGACCTTTCCCCTTTTCTTTTTCAGAGCGGGACGAGACCAACGTTGGCATTAACTACGCTCGTCTTGGTGTCAACCGAGAACGAGTTGTAACTGATCGGGCCCCGTCTATCACTGAACCGAGGCATAGGGAAGTTCATCTAGACTCTTCCCACTTCCAAATTGAGGCTGTTGCTCTGTATCAGAGGCAGAAGCCTTGGTGGAAGAAGAGAGACCCCTGGTTTCAGCTGCTGGACGAAGAAGCTGAAGCTGCCCGTACAGCCGAAGAGGTTGCACGGGTTCTCGAAGCTTGCGAAGGAGGAGAAGGGTCCTCCAGAGCTGCTGAAGAAGAAGCTGCAGCTAGGGCAGCTGAAGAAGACGAGGCTTTGCTGAAGACCTCGGTGAGCTTTCAGACTTAACTTTGTCTTTCTTCTTTTTTTTTTTTTTTTTTTTTTTGTACTCACATTCTTCCTCCCCCTGTCTGTTACAGTCTGAAGAGAGTAACAGACACAGAGAAGGGAAAGCCCCTGTTCGTCCCGAAGACCAAATACAAGAAGAGTCTTCAGACTCAGACATGGACGAGCAGCCTCTTCAGAAAAGGCGCCGAAGAATGGCCATCATCGGCCCTCATGAATTTCAGCGGAGGCCGATGACCATCGGCGTTGAAATAAGGGAACCCGAGGAAGGCAATGGATCGCCGAGGGTTCCCCGGCCACCACCCCAATCACCTCAAAAGACCCCTCCGCCACCTCCTGAGATGGAGGTGGATCAGAACTCCCGAATCTAAGGGAGGGGTCCAAGAAGCAATTCAAGAGAGTGCTGCTGAGCACAAAAATAAGGATGCCGTGATGCCCAGTGCTAAGGGTTTCACGGCAGACATTGCAAGAGAGGTTGAGGCTTTCGTCCTCACCCCTGAAGAAGAAGAGGTCATAGTAATTGACTCTTCTGAGAAGGATGATGCTGAGCCATCCAAAGCTAAAGAAGCTCCATCGTCATCCTTTCCTTCTTTCCAGACTCAGCAATCTGGAGAAATGGGTTTCTCGGCCCCCCGAATTCCAATCCCAGATCACATCTGGGACCTCATATGGGGTCAGAACCGTGAAGGTGCTGCAGCCTACTTCGGCGATTTTGCTGGCATGTCCGAAGTAGATAGGGCAAGAATCTGGTCGCTGAAGGCCACTGCTGGGATGGGCGAATCCAGCAGATCAGTTCCTGACCCAGCCAGGTCTAACCAACTGCTGATGATGCAGGTGATTTTCCTTGCCTTTATTTCCTCTAAAATTCAGCTCTATTTTTATTTACCTTTATTTTTTTTTAATTTGTGCTCCTGTTTTCAGTTCGTGCACAATCAGACTCTCACTGTAGAGCTGATAGATACCCTACAAGATAGGGTAGATGCTGCCGAGCACGACAAGAAGGTAGCTGAGGAGGAATTAAAGCTTGCTAAGCTGAAGCAAGCAGCAGCTGAAGAGAAGCAGCAGAAGGGTGAGGAGTACGAGAAAAAAGCTGCTGAAGCCCTCAAAACCTTCTGCGACGCTATGGAGAAGGAAGTTTTTCCCCCACTGATGGAAGGGGAAAAATTCCTCGAGGAGCACATGGGAGTGGACGTCTCCAAATTCAAGGCTGCCGTTGAGAGCCGTATTCAGGAAGGAGCTGCTGCACAAGCTGAAGTGCAGCAACGACTAGAAGCTCTTGAAGCCAGCCGAATGGCTGCTGAAGAGCTGCTCCAGGCCAGGGATGTCCAACTCTCAGAGGCTGCTGCTGCTGCTGAAGCTCAGAGAGCTAAACTCCATGAGGCTGAGGATCAACTGATGGCCAAAAAAGTTGAAGTGGCCCAGGCTCAGACAAAGGCTTCCCAAGTTCAGCAGGAGCTGAATGAGCTGAAAGGTTCCTCTTCCAAGCTCGCCGATGAGCTGAAGAAATCCAAGGAAGACTTGGAGGAGACCTAGAAGAAGCTGGCTAATGCTGAGGCTCTACTCAAAGTCCGTGTCTATACCCAGGAAGAATATGAAATGGGTTTCAGAAACGGGGTCAGAGTATGCCGAAGAGTCTGCCTTCATGCTGAGCCGAAGCTGGACTGGTCCAAATGTGCTGAATGGGTCCAGAATCCCGAAGACCCTCATATGAAGTATGCAACTCCAGTCGAAGCTGAAATTCTTAAGGCTGAGGAAGCCGAAGAGGAAGCTGAGAGAATGGAGTTGGAGGCTGAACAGAGGGAAAGGGAGGCTCGGCAGAGTGCAAAGCCTGCTTCTTCTGCTGCTGGGGCTGAGGCCACCATGGGGCTCAACAACGCTGATCAGTCTGATCCTCGGGCTGAAGCATAGGAACTCGGGAAGTCGTCTTCAGAATCTTACGGTTCATCATGCGCTTAACTTTAGACTTGCCGCTTTCTGAATTTTTTGCCTTGTTTTTTGCTTCAGCTTGCCTTGTCGTACAACAGTTTATTTTTTTGCTTATGTACGTATTTCGGCAGTTGTTATTTTCCGCTTGTGGGCGGCTGCCGATACAGTTTAATTGAACTTGTAGCTCAATTTCTGAGCATGAATTATTAATTTGATGCTCTTTTCTTCAGCTGCTTTGTTTTTGAATGCTTTACTGTTTCTTTCATTCTGCCGAACATAAACTTGCACTGATACAGTATGGCTTCAGCTGAATAAACAATTTCTTCACTTCTTTAAAAAGGGTATCCAAAACACAGGGCCAACTGAAGGCAGTGCTTCTGGAATACAAGTCTTACTGAAGATTGACTTCAGCTGAAAAATGGATATCCGAAGCACAGGGCCAACTGAAGGCAATGCTTCGGATATTAGCTTTCTGGGATACAAGGCTCAGTTAAGGCAATATCCCAGAATTGTCCATGGACTCATGACTTTGGAGAACAAATCTTACTGAAGTTGGACTTCAGCTGAAAGACCTGTGTTCTTTAAAAGACGCATATCCGAAACACAGGGCCAACTGAAGGCAATGCTTCGGATAATGGCTTTCTGGGATACAAGGCTCAGTTAAGGCAATATCCCAGAATTGTCCATGGACTCATGTCTTTGGAGAACAAGACTTGCTGAAGTTTGACTTCAGCTGAAAGACCAGTGTTCTTTAAAAAGACGAGTTTTGTCAGCAATCTGAAACCCAGTTACCCGAAGGCGAAGGTTTCAGACGAGGCTGATTAAACAATTTTCAACTGTTGCTGTTATCCTTGATTTTCTGTCTATCTTTGAAAAATGGATACCCGAAACACAGGGCCAACTTAAGGCAATGTTTCGGATAATGGCTCTCTGGGATACAAGGCTCAGTTAAGGCAATATCCCAGAATTGTCCATGGACTCATGTCTTTGGAGAACAAGTCTTACTGAAGTTTGACTTCAGCTGAAAGACCAGTGTTCTTTAAAAAGACGAGTTTTGTCAGCAATCTGAAACCCAGTTACCCGAAGGCGAAGGTTTCAGACGAGGCTGTATAAAAAACCCTTAAAGAGTAGATAGAACGAAGAAAACTTTGAAAGGATAAAAAGTTGCAAATATTTATATAAATGGCGGCTCCAAGGCCTTTCATTAATTCAAAATGTACTTACAAAGATTGTTCTGCCCCGAAGGGTTTACACATGGTATTTTTTCAGTACATCAGCGTTCCAGTGATTTTTCAACTCAGTTCCATCCAACTGCCGAAGTCGGTATGTCCCTGGCTGAAGCTCATCATAGATTTCATAAGGTCCTTCCCATGCAGCTGAGAGTTTCCCATGGATTCGGCCTTTCTGAACTGCAGCAGCATTCCGAAGGACAAGGTCTCCAATTTTGAGAGGCCTTGCATGGACCCTTCGGTTATAAAATTTGCTGATTTTCTGCTTATAGGCGGCCATTCTGTCTCGGGCTGAGTCTCTTACTTCGTCGAGGAAATCGAGAGATTCCCTCATCAGTCGCTCATTCTCAGCCGAGAAGTGGTGCACTCGAAGGCTCTCAGAGCCAATTTCCACTGGAAGGACGGCTTCGGCACCATACACCAGTTCAAAAGGTGAGTGGCCCGTTGCCTCTTTTTCAGTTGTCCGAAGGGACCAAAGGGTTCCAGGGAGCTCCTCCAGCCACTTGGACTTTTGATCTTCCACCCTCTTCTTGAGGGCATTTAAGATCTGTTTATTTGCAGCTTCGGCTTGTCCGTTACTTTGCGGGTGGCATACCGCTGAATATGCCAGTTTGATGCCGAACTGATCTGTATACCGCTTCAGCGGTAAGTTATCAAATTGCCTCCCATGATCGAAGACAAATACTCTCGGGATGCCAAATCGAGTGATGATATTCTGCCAGATAAATTTTCTGACAGTTTGCTCTGTAATATTCGAGGCTGCTTCGGCCTCGATCCATTTACTGAAGTAGTCGACACCAACTATCAGCCATTTTTTCTGGTACACAGCCTCTGGAAATGGTCCCAGTATATCCAGTCCCCATTGGGCAAACGGGAGTGGATTAAGGATCGGCTGAAGATCCCTTGCTGGCTGATGGATAACTGGAGCGTATTTTTGACATTTTTCGCATTTCCGAACCAGCTCCTTAGCATCTGCGATCATGGTGGGCCAGTAATATCCAGCCCTCAATGCCTTGTGGGCTAAGGTTCTCCCCCCAATGTGGTTCCCACAGATGCCGAGGTGAATCTCCCGTAGGATATAATCTGCATCTGTTGGTCCCACGCATTTCAGCAATGGGGCTGAGAAGGACTTTTTCAGAAGTTCCCCCCTGAAGACAATGAACCTAGAGCTGGTTCTCTTCATCTTGGAGGCCAAAGCTTTATCTTCGGGAGTTTCTCCCCGAAGCTTGAAAGCTAGGATGGGGTCCATCCAACTAGGCTCTGGGTCAGCGCAGCACACTTCAGGTGCTTCGTCGACACTTCTCTCTCGACGCACTTCTACATATACAGATCTGTTCAGCTCGGTAAGAGATGAACTGGCAAGTTTGGAGAGTGCATCGGCTTGAGTATTCTGACCCCTTGGGATCAGCTGAACCTCAAAAGTTTTCAGCTCTGCAATGACTGATTTGATCTTGGCAAGATAAGCTATCATGGAGGGCTCTTTGGCCTCGTAGCTGCCACTGATCTGATATGCAACTAGCTGAGAGTCTGTTTTTAGGCAGACATGATCGGCTTCCAGGGAGATGCACAATTCTAGGCCGGCGATTGCTGCCTCATACTCGGCTTCATTGTTCGAGGCCTTAAAAGAAAACTTTAGTGCATACTCAAAGGATTTGCCTTCGGGAGAAGTTATCACTACTCCTGCCCCTGAACCGTTTTCGGTGGAAGATCCATCCGTAAACACGGTCCAGACTTTCTTTTCACTTTCTAGCGCTTCTTGGTATGAGCATTCGGCCAAGAAATCCGCTAGAGCTTGAGCCTTAATGGCAGCCCTCGGACGGTAGCTGATGCTGAATTCGGTGAGCTCAAAAGCCCACTTGGCTAGCCTACCAGATTTTTCAACCTTGCCGAGAACTTTTTCCAACGGCTGATCAGTTAAGACCACTATCTGATGGCAATCAAAATAGGGCCTCAGCTTCCGAGCAGCTACTACTACCGCGAAAGCAACTTTCTCGAGTAGAGGATAGCGAGTCTCGGCATCCGTCAGTGTATGACTGACGAAGTAGATCGGTTGCTGACTTTTACTTTCTTCCTTCAGCAATACTGCGCTGATGGTGGCTGGGCTAACGGCCACATATAGGTACAAAGTTTCTCCTTCAGCTGGGCTAGCCAGCGTTGGGAGTTGAGCCAGATGCTCTCGAAGCTGTTTAAAGGCGTCTTTTTGCTCTTCCTCCCAAACGAGCTCTTTTGTTTTCGGGAGTTTCAGGGCTTTGAAGAAAGGTAACCCCTTATCCGAAGCTCTGGAAATGAACCTCGAGAGGGCTGCCATTCTTCCGGTGAGCCGCTGAACATCCCGCTTCGTTTTCGGCTCAGGTAGGTCGAGCGCCGCTTTGACTTTAGAGGGATTGGCATCAATCCCCCTTTTGCTGACTATGAACCCAAGGAATTTCCCTGACTTCACGCCGAAGACACACTTCTTCGGATTCAGCTTCATTTGATGCTTTCTCAAGGTGGCGAAAGTTTCAGCCAGGTCCTTTACATGGTCCTCTGGTTTTTTGCTTTTGACGATCGAATCGTCAACATAGACTTCCATGTTTCGGCCCTTTTGATCGGCAAAAACTTGATCCACCAGGCTTTGATAGGTTGCCCCCGCATTTTTCAATCCGAAGGGCATCATTTTGTAATTGTACACCCCAGCGTTCGTGACGAATGCTGTCTTTGCTCGATCGTCGGGGTGCATAAAGATCTGATGATACCCCGAGAATGCGTCCATGAAACTAAGCAAGGCATGGCCACTTGTCGAATCGACTAGCTGATCGATCCTCGGCAAGGGATAGAAATCCTTTGGACAAGCCTTATTTAGGTCTGTGAAGTCAACGCACATCCTCCAGGTACCATTGGGCTTCTGAACCATCACCACATTTGCCAGCCATTCTGGATATTGGCAAGGTTCGATGAATCCTGCCTCCAACAATTTTTTGACCTCGGCTGCGATGTCTCGGTTCTTATTGGCGGAGTAATTCCGCTTCTTTTGCTTAACTAGTCGACACGTCGGGTCAACATTAAGCTTATGGGAGATGAGGTCTGAACTTATCCCGGGCATATAAGCTGCCGAGAAAGCAAACACATCTCTGTTGTCCCGAAGGAGCTGAATAAGTTCACAACGGGTGTTCGGATCAAGGTCCATCCCGATTGTTACACATTTCTCAACGTCTCCTTCGGCCAACTCAACTGTTTCAGTCTGTTGGTCCATGTCCATTGCTGATGGACTGGACTCTTCATAATCTGGCCTGCTGCCAATGTCGGCAGGTGTCCCAGTCTTTTTGTTCTTTGGCTGGCTCTCTGAGTCTTGCGGCTCAGCTGAAGAGCTAGCCTTTTCCCTTTCGGGCCCTTTACCTCTGGGTACAGATCCTTGGGCCGAAGCACTTAGGCCTTTCGGCTTTTTTGTGCTCGGCTCTCTTTCTTTTTCTTTCTCCTCCTCATCCTTGTCATCTGGGCGACTATTGGATGGTTTGAGGTAGTTGCACCTTCGGGCGTCCTTTTGGTTGCCCTGTATCCTTTCGGGGAAGCCGGCGTCTGAGACGTAAATCATCAGTTGATGATAAGTTGAGACGACCCCTTGGATCTCATGATTTATGGGTCTCCCCAAAATCACGTTGTACACTGAAGGAGCGTCGATGACCAAAAATTCAATCATGACGTTCCTGGCTGCCTCATCGCAACCGATGGTGACAGGAAGTGTCACCTTCCCATCTGGATAAGTTGAAGCCCCATTGAACCCGGATACCGGGTAGGGTACCGGCGTAAGGTGCTTGGGCTTCAGCTTGATTTGATTGTAGGCCTTTCGGAACAGAATGTTTGCTCCACTGCCACCGTCAACAAGGACCTTACTGACGTCGTGGTTGGCCACCGTGGCGATGATCACCAACGGATCCTCGTGAGGGAACGTAATCCCCCGGCAGTCGGCGGCTGTGAACGTCATGTTCGGCACCGGCGACTGGGGAGATTGAATGTCAGCGTTGTTCACCTGGTGAGTCAAAGCTCTAAGGTGTCGCTTGTGCTCCCTCCGAGAGTATATTCCTCCCGAGATAACATTGATCGGAGGGAATTTCCCCTCCGGCTTTTTACTGTTTTTCCGGGGGAAGTCGAGGTCTTGCCGAGAGTCCTTTGCTGACTTCTCGGATTCTTTTTTCTCGCGGTGATCCGCGATGTATTTTTTCAAGTATCCCTTCCGGACCATTTCCTCTATCTGGTCCTTCAGTTGGATACACTCCTCAGTGTTGTGTCCCGAAGACTCGTGGAACTCGCACCACTGATTTTTATTTTTTCGCTGATACCACTCTGGGAGTGGTCTCGGCTTTCGGTAACTCTGCTCCTCCTTCGTCACGCTGTAAATTTTGGCGCGTGGAAGAGAGAGCGGAGTGTAGGACTCGTATCTGCCTGTGTATGAGGCAGATCTTTCCTTCTTTGGGTCGCTGGCCAAAGATTGCTCCGAGGCCTTTGACTTTCCCTTTGCCTTATGGCCTTGGCCTTCAGACAAGGGTATTTGCCTTTGTTTCCCTCCCCCAAATTGAGGTTGGGTTTTCGCTTTGTTCCATTCTTCGGCTCGGATGAACTTATCCGAGGCATTCAAAGCTTCCTCCAAGGTCTGCGGGGTATGCATGACCATGAAGTCTAGGAACTTTCCGGGCTGAAGGCCATTCTGCATTGCAAAAACGGCTAGCCCCTGGTCCAGCTGAGAGACGCTGGATGACTCGTTACTGAAACGGGTCAGATAGTCTCGGAGGCTTTCGGTTTCCCCCTGTTGTAGACTCATGAGCTCTGCAGTAGTCTTCTCTCGGCGGTTTTCCGTGGAAAACTTGCTCCTGAACTTGGAGGACAGATCATCCCACCCTGTTATGGAGCCTTGCCTTACTCCCTTGGAGATCCACGCTTGCGCGACCCCCTTGAGAGTGGTTGAGAAATATTTGCACCAAGTCGCCTCGGATCTGGGGCAAAGATGCATATGAGTCTCATACGAGGCCACGTGATCCTTCGGATCCGAGGTCCCGTCATATGTGATGTGCGACGGTATTTTAACCGTGGGTACGTGCTCTTCCAGTATCCATTGCTCGAATGGTGAACTGGCGGGTAGCATAACGGCCTTGCCCTTGTTCCTGGCCGAAGGGACCGCGCTCCGCCCTCTTAGAGAGGTAGGAGTGGTTTTCGTCCCTGGCTGGGAAGTCTGGGCCTCGGCTGCAGGGAACGAGAGGCGACTGCGCACGCTCGGTTCCTTGTCGCCGAGTCGGTCAAGGACGCTTCGGCGAACAGTCTCAGGTTCTCGGTGAGCAGATTCTGGCCGAGAAGCTGAGCTGCTGCTCTTATGCGCTTCTGGTCTTGAGGATGAGGATCCTTTTAAAAATTGAGGTTTCTTTTTCCTCTCTTTTTCATTTTTCCAGGAATCCTCTTCCCACTCTTCCAGTTCCCGGAAGGAAGGAAGCTTCCCACCATCATGGTCTAACTTCCTCCGCTGATGCCGGGTATGCGGAGGAGTTCGATCACGAGGTGGTGGCATATTTTGTGCCCTCATCGCCTCCATGAGCACTGCCAGCGCTCTTGCCACCTCTTCCGAGCTGGGCCCCGTCAAAGGGGTCCTCGGCCGAGTATGGGAATGAGGGCGCGCAGCCGATGGTTGGCTTTGGGGCACTGAATGTGTCCTATGATCGGACTCACCCCTGCTAGACCGAGAGTGACTCGGCCTATAATGAGAGTCATGAATTACGGGAGAAAGGGAATCCTCCTTGTATGATCCTCCCCCCGAGCTGGCACCCTTGGGAGAGTTCCGGTCCGGCGAGGGTGATGGTGTAGGGGTTTTAGGCTTTTCGCCCGCTCCTTGACGGAGGCTTTTGCTCTTGCGGTTCTTAGCCATTGCTGCTAAGATAATTGCAAGATGATCTTGGTTAGAAATTTGGCTTAAAGATTTTTGAAAGTCTTCCCCACAAACGGCGCCAAATTGTTTCGGGTGAAAACAATGGGACCTTGCCGAAGGTCCGCTGAAACGGAGAAGACTGGATTCGGTCCAAGTTATGTTGGGCCGAAGGTTTCCTGCACAGTAAACACACGTAAACTAGCCTCGGGGGTGTTGCCGAGGAAGGCCCCTCCGATGCTAAAGTCAGTACAATGTGTAGAAAGAGAACACTATGCAAGAGAATTAGTTGCTTGAGGCTTTGCTTGAATATATGAGAATATCTGAATCAATGAATATTGATGGCTTTTATACCTCTTCATACATGGAGAGGTTGGGCCTTAGCCCAATTGGCTTGCTTTGAGGGCTGACCTTTGACTTTAGCACAATTGGAGAGTTGAACCTTGACCTTGGGCTTTTAATTGGATCATTTAATGCCTAGGCCCAATTGGACTAAATTGGACCCAAACAACGGGTATTTGTTTACAAAAGAGCCAAAAAAAAAATGATAGTTGTATACAAATTTTCCTATATAAATCTGGTTTTTAATCTTATCAATAAAGGTAACTTTTAAAAAGTGTTTGGTTTAACTTACTGAAATCAATACTCCGTACTAAATAAATTTTAAGTACACACGCAAGGTTGAAGATTGTGATAATTGGTATGAAAACTGACATTGTTTGTATGTCTCATAATGGTTTAAATGGTTTTTTCATCAATTTTAAAAAAATTAATCACTAAAACACGAAAACTAAAATAATTGATGAACAATGAGCTTTAATACCATTGTAAATATCATCAACAATATATACAATTTTTTAATTAGGTCCCCAACAACTCAAGAACATGACTTTTCTAAGAGATTCCTCAGATTGCTTCAATTTCTCATCTCTAATTTTCTGAGAAATTACAGAAGAAGAAGACCCAGAAATCTTTTTAGCTTGAGAATAAGATCTAACATTATTTTTAGCATGATTTTGAAGAGATCTTATAGTATAATTCCACCTTGCATAACCTTGATCTTTCATCCCTTCTACTGCTGCTACTATTATCCATGCTCTGCTTTTTACTGAACTCATTTTTACAAGTAGTAATTTTATGAGTAATTTTAAGAGGAAATTGGGTGTTTTTATTTCGTTGGATTTATGATTTAAATTGTTGAAAGTTCGATGATTTAGAATGGTAGATGAAATTGGGTTTTATAAAGGGGCATAAAAGAGGGAAGAGATAGTAAAGGTAGAGCCAAGACGAGGTAGTTGTTTTGGGGAATACCGAAGGAAGAGATACCCCTGGTTTATAGGACATACCATTGTCCTCATTAGTTTACTCCATCCGGAGTATAAATAAACTATAAAGTATGGAGTATGGTTTCCCATGATGTTCAAAATTAGAGGCGTCAAAAGTACATTTGATCCGACTCGATCCAAAATCGACCCGAAAAATATTCGATGCGGATGTAGACTCGCATGGACATAATAATTTAGCATGATTCAAGTTTAAAATTGACCCGACCGACTCGACCCGACCTAACCTCATCAGACTTGTTCGATCATTTGATTTGACACCTCTATTCAAAAACGTCTTTGAATTATGTCTCCACCAAACAATCCGATCGTACACACCCATATGGCCATTATATGCTCGTATGAAATTTTTTACTCCAATCGCTGTTAGAGTAAAGGGAGTAAAAGACGTGTTGTTTGGTCGAATTATTGCTTTTCTAGATTGGTTAATTTACTCCATGGATAGGTTGTGGTTTATGCTTATCATATTTGTTCACGGGTTGGTGTAGAGTAGACTTTTTACATATAAGAGAAAAAACTTACCCAAAAAGAAAACGTGTCAACTTAAAATAAGCTTCTAAAAAAAATTCATGTGATCTTTTTTACTTGACCTTTTATTTTATTATTTTTTTTTCATTTTTTAGCAAGCTTGTCAATCCAAAACTTTAACTATCAATAACTATAACTTTCCACAAGTAAAAATTATAAAAGTTGTATATTATGATAGTACCCCCTCCGTTTTTAAATACTTCCTCCACTTTTCTTTTTTTGGCCGTTTTAAAATACATACTCTATTTCCTTATTTGAAAAGCTTTTACAATACAATATTTAATTCATTTCTTTTACATAGTGGACCCAACATAAATAATATGTTATTAATTTCATATTCGATTTCTCTTCTCTAATTCTCAACTACTTTGATTTTTACATTTTTTGTATTCCTCCCTCTACTCCACTACCTCCATATTTTATTACTTTTTTCAATTTCTCCTGAAACTCCGCACATGGAGAAATAGAGCAAATATTTAAAAAAGGAGGAAGTATTTAACTATTTATAAAGACGAATTTAAAAATATCCAACATGAATATATTTTTCCTTACATATTATTCACAAAAAATGGACAAAACGGGGGCATTGAATAGTCTAAATTCAAAGCGGGTCAAGTAAAAAAGAACGGAAGAAGTACGTGTCAACTAAAAAAATCAACTAAAAAAATGGAGGCAAATATTATTTTTGTTAAATTACTCCATACGGATAGATAGGTAACAATCCTTTTGGTCAACAACGTCCAAAATATGATCATTAGCATTTAGCTCATACTTCCTTTGTCCCTTATTAATACTCTCTCTGTTTTTAAATACTTGTTCCATTTCTTTATGTGCTGCTCTATTTCTCCATGCACGAAATTTTAGGAGAAATGGAAGAAAGTCATAAAATTTGGAGATAGTGGGGGTAGGTGGAAGAATAAAAGTTAGTAAAAAGTAAAACTAGTTGAGAGAATTGGAAGAGGGATGAAATTATTAAAATATCATTTGTATTGGGTTAATTAGTTGATAAAAATGAATCAAATATAGTAAAAACTTTTCAAATTAGGAAATGGAGCAAGTATTTAAAACGACCGGAAAAGAAAAGTGGAACGAGTATTTAAAAACGGAGGGAGTAGTTCCTTTGGCTAAATTTTAGTTCCAAAATGTTCACCCCATTTACATTTTTCAAAAACCATTAATATTAATTTTTTTTTACCAAAATTCCCTCCAATTTGCAATAATATTTGTCCAAATTTAACTCTTCATGTAAGTTTTGTTTTTCTATATATTTATATTACTTTCTCTCTTTACTCTTTTTGCACACGCAATGTAAATATATCTTTCCAATATACTTTTACTAATTCTTATTTATGTTTATTAATTCTTGTGAAAATTGCCAATAAAGCACCATCAATAAGGGATAGAGGGAGTATTGCATCAGTAAAAATATTAAAGTAATCTTATTAAATTGAGCAAAAATGATACTCCCTCCGTTCCCGATTGATAGTCACTTTTGGCTTTTTTTGTAATTCAAAATGTTAGTCACATTTGTTTTTTTTCAAGTACCATTAATATTATTTTTTTATCAAAATTCTCTAACATTTGCAAAAATATTTGTGCAAATTTAACTTTCCCATGTAGTTTAATTACTTTCTCTCTCTACTTTTTTGCATACCCAATGTAAATTTACTTTTTCAATGTACTTTCTTTAATTCTCCTTAATTCCCGTGAAATTTTTAGCAAAAATGACTATCAATAGGGGACGGAGGGAGTATTAAAGGAGAATAAGGGTCTGTTCATATTTACTGAACTGAAATGAACTGAACTGAACTGAACTGATTAGAGCTGAACTAAACTGAACTGAACTGAACTGAACTGAAAAATTAAAATGCATAAAACTATATGAAAATGTTTATGAAAATTAATGATAATATATATAGTGGATTGTGAAAAATATAAAAGTGTTTTAAAAATAACTCTGTATTTTAAATTATTATATTTTAAATTATTAAATTATTAAATTTTTGTGTATTATATTTTAAATATATATATATATATTTAAATTAGTATAATTATTATTTTTATTTTTATTTTTATCATTATTATTTTTTTTTATTATTATTGTTATTATTATTATTGTTATTATTTATATTATTATTGTCGTTGTTGTAATATGCTAAAACATCTAAAACAAAAAAATTAAGAACTGAGTTGAACTGAACTGAAAATAAGTAAATATGAACAGGCCCTAAAAGTACTTTTGAGTGTCTTTCCAAAAAAAAAAAAAAAAAAAAAAAAAAAAAACCTCTTATGAGTGAATTTAAAATGAATGTATTTGTGTAGGATGCGTATCCTCTTCCGTCTCACAACAACAACAACAAAAGACGAGTATCCTCTATCTATCATCGATCAACGACCTAATGTTATAATCAAAACGTCAAGCTTCAATAGATACCATATAATTATACATTAACCTTTACCATGTTTTTCCATTACAAATCATAAAGATCCAAATTACCAATAGCAGTGCCATACTATCAACACTTAATCTGCTCATATTAAGTGATTAAATTAATTGCACAAAAGTTTAGTACTTAAAAGATTATCAATTTAAGATTCATTTTTTTTTTTTTTTAAGAATTTAAGATTCATTTCTTTAGTACACTACAATCATATTTATAACTAAAAATGTTAATATCCTAGCTGGTGCTAGTATCATTTTGATTGATTAAGTTTAATCGTCTACTTCTATTTTGGAAAATTTGTTAGAAACTATCTATTTTTGGGGCTAATAGTTAAATAGCGCCTGAATAATAATAATAATAATAATAATAATAATAATAATAATAATAATAATAATAATAATAATAATAAATCCCTATAGTATGGTTCATCTTCATAAGTTAGACTTCATAAATTATCAAAGGTGCGAATTTTGGCTAATTAAAACAATGATCAAACAACCAAATATGAGACCAAAAAAACTTGATTAAACACTATTTATATAACAAATATACAATCAAGATTATACAAATACAAGATTAAGAAGGACCCCAGCAATTCAAGTACATAACTTTCTTAAGAGATTCCTCAGATTCTCTCAATTTCTCATCCCTAAAATTCTGAGAAATAACAGAAGAAGAAGACCCAGAAAGCTTTTTAGCTTGAGAATAAGATCTAATATTATTCTTAACATGTTGATTAACTGACTTTACTGCATAATTCCACTTTGCATAACCTTGATTTTTCATCCCTTCTACTGCTGCTACTATTATCCATGCTCTGCTTTTTACTGAACTCATTTTTTTATTATTATTTTTTTTAATAAGAAATTTTAATTTTAGAAATTCGGGAATTTCTTTTTTTAATTTTTTGGAGGAAGTTTGATTCATTTGATTGAAATTATGGTGAAGATGTATTTATAGAAGAAGAGTGAATTGAATAGTGGGGTTGTTTTGGTAAAAACAAGAGGAATGGAACCCCTGGTTTTTGGATGGAAAGTGGGGTCCATTATTAATAATTATGGGGCAATTAAAGTGGGTGTTAAAAAAAGATAAGATGGGGTCCACAAAAGGCAAGAACAATGAAAGGGCAGTTTGATGAAATGTCCCAAAATTGGTAGGACTGATTTAGGTGAGATTTGGATAAGGTGAGACTTTACTTACGTGTGACTGTGTGAGAATCTTGGTTTATATAATTGTATTTTTTTAAGTGTACTTGGATCTAATTGTCCCCCTAAGCATACTCTTAATTTAGTCATGCCTTGGGGAAATGGGGAAGTAGTGTAAGGTTTAACTGTTGCACGTGCGCGCATATGTACATAGTAATAAAAAAAAAGTTGTGGCTAAGATTTTATCATGGAGATTTCCGAGATAAAAACTCGTACAAATGATCAATGATAATTACCTTGGATTTGATAGATAAAGCACTAGCCAATCTTTACCCTCTTATGCTTGTGTGTAGTTTGAGTATTAATGATTTATCACGTATAATTAGTATTGGGTTGTCCTTTTATGGTCGATATAATATGATCTTATGAGCATGAATGCAAGATGGTGGGATTATTTTGCCCAGTCAAGCCACGATATGAAAATTTTGTACCAAATGAGTCACGATGGGAGGCATATTCAGTTTTTAACCAAATTATACAACTACGAAATGTTTAATGAAGCTCATCATGCCAATTGTGAAAGGGTTCATAGAATAGCTAACATGACCCTTCCTGAATTCCAATAGTTAGGTTCTGTTCTCATATGATTATTTTCAATTCAGTTCAGCTCTAATAAGTTCAGTTCAGTTTAGATCAGCTGTTAATTTCCTCCTCTTTATAAATTATTCAGTTCAGTTTAGTTCAGCTCTAATAAGTTCAGTTTAGTTCAGCACTAATAAGTTCAGTTTAGTTCAGCTGATTTCAGTCAATGAAAACAGGCCCCTTTGCAAATGCTTACCAGTCACCACCCCTTTCTTTTCCCTCCCTCTAAAAAGATGTTGTACTAGTTGTTGGGTGTTAGAGGTTATATGTCAATAATTAGGGTTTTGATTAAAATTAAATGAACTTTAATACTATTTTTTTAAAAAATAAATAAAAATTAGTGTTGTTCTTACTTCAAAAAGTACATATAGCTGTCCAAGAATACTACTTCACCCAATACCATTTATCTTTAGTGAATATTTAACTTTAATCAAAACTATTAGAAGACATAATTACAAACAAAGGGCCAGTCCCTATCAAACTTTATTTAATTTATTTATTTTAATTATAGTTTCACAAATTATTTATACCACTTATTTTCTTTTTCATTTCTATAATACTAGTACTCGCCTAAAGTGATAGACAAAATAGATGCAACTTGCTACCAGCCCCACAATTCCAAATTACAATTATTACAGATGAAATAGAAAACAATAGAAAATTTTGTATAAAATGCATTTTTCCCAAACTAATGATTATCTAGCACTTGCCTTAACATAGTGCTTTGATAATTTCATTATAAATATACTACCTCCGTTACAGATTATGTGCAACGATTTGACATAAAGCAGAGAGGGAAAATGTCTAATCGTTGCATATAACCTGTAACGGAGGTAGTAATTAAATAACTTAAAAATACCTTTTTATATGGAAGGAGCCCAGTTAATCATCATAATAAATAAAAATTATTTATCTAATGTCATTTTTAAATAAATCAGCAAAAAAAAAAAGTCTCAATCAACTTTTTATTTTCGTGTATATATATATATATGTGTGTGTGTGTGTTTGTGTGTATATATATATATATCATGAAGATCCTTTCTTCTTTCATATGCTCTTATAAATTTATAATACAATTCTTTCAATGTTAATCTAAGGGGCCGTTTGGTTCGCGCGGGGGAATCGGAATGGAATGAACAAAGGGAATGTAGGAGAATGGAATGAAACCCTTTCCAAGTACTGTGTTGTTTGGTTTTCAATAAACAAAGGGAATCACCACCACCACCACACATCCCCTTTCTTCACTTTTCCAGCCACCAGGAGCCACCCTACCGCCCAGCCACAACGTCGACGGAAATCGGCAGCCCTGGGCGCACCTCCCCCACCCCTCGCGGCCCCTAACCTCCCCGGAAAAAACTTCCACCACCACGCAAAAACCCTAGAAAACACCATCCCTCCCCTTAAAAACGCCGGCCGACCTTCCCCCCACCCTCGAAACCCTAGCCGCTAGGGTTTCGAGGGTGGGGGGAAGGTCGGCCGGCGTTTTTAAGGGGAGGGATGGTGTTTTCTAGGGTTTTTGCGTGGTGGTGGAAGTTTTTCCGGGGAGGGGAGGTGTTTTCGAGGGGAGAGGTGGGGGAGGTGCGCGGGCTCTGGCGAGTTGTGGGGGAAGTGCGGCGAGTCCGGCGATGGGGACTAGGTCCGTGGCGAGGTGGTTGGGCTAGTTCCGGCAAGTACAACGGTGGTGGGTATGGTGGCTAGGGAAAGGGAATGGGAAAGTCTAGGGGGGGGGGTTGGGGAATCAATGTAGACTAAAAATGGGTGAACTCAAAAATAAAAATGGGTAAAGGGAATCAAAAAAGTGACAAACAAACAACAACAAAGGGAATGATATCAGTTCATTCCGATTCCCTTTGATTATTAACCCCAACCAAACGGCCCCTAATATTATTGTACATATAACTATATAAGTTGTCATTTTGAAATTCATGCACACATCTAGGCATGGAGCATATAGGATGTAATAGCTCTAAATTAATTTAACGTAATTATTATTCGTTGCTAATCATAATATAAGTCGGAAAAACTAATGAAATAAACCATCTATTAATTTATAACAAAAGATGTAATATACATTATGTACATATATTTCATAAATCATAATAATAAAGTTTATGATACAATTAATTGGTACCCCAACAATTCAAATACATGCTTTACTACAGAGGCACAGATTGCAGATGTCTTTACTAAGATCATACCTTCTTCTAAGTTCACAGACCTTCTTCACAAACTAGGCATGTTCAAGTCCATGCTTAGTTTGCGGGGGGATGTTGAGATAAGCCTTGGAGAAATAGTGCGTCACACGTCAGCAACAAAAGCTATAACTGATTTCTCCACTAATTAAATCGGTTATTAAAAAAAACTTCCAGCTCAGCTCTTCATTGATAATTAGTAGTTGTTATATTTGATAATATGTATAAATACTCTGCTAGCTTTTTCCTTCATTAATTACTTCAATACAATTTTTCCTCTTCTGGAACTTTCTCTGTAATTCTCTCTCTAAGTCTTCAATGGCGATTTTCTGGGTTTCACCATTGTTGGTGAATGAAGCTTGATTTCAGTTTCTATCATGGTATCAGAGCTTGCGTAGCTCATTGCGATTCCTTTGCCGCGTTCTTCCTCATCATCTGTTCGTTCTTCGTTGCTCGATTATTCGCTCTTTTGCGATCTCATTTGGTCAGTTCTTCTGTTCTCATTTTTCTTCAGTTGATTGCGATTATCGGTGCTTTGATTGTAGTTGTGTTTTCTGGTGGTGATTCTGCTTATTCTGCTATTGTATGTTCTCTATTGTTTGTTCTTCCCCAATTTTGACCTAATTTTTCGAATCAATTCTTCGATTTCTGCTTGTTTTTGCTTCGATTCTTCTTTTTTCAAACACAAAACATAAAACACTATGGCACTTAATCCACCTATTGTAGATCCTTCTCAGGATCCTACTTTACCTTTCTACTTACATCCGTCAGACAATCCTGGTATGAAGTTAGTTTCTGAAAAATTTGATGGAAATGCTTATGGTGATTGGAAGAGGTCAATGTTGATTAGTTTGTCAGCCAAAAACAAGCTAGGTTTTGTTGATGGATCGATTATTAAGCCTGCTCCTGATTCACCTTCTCTTCGTGCTTGGGAGAGGTGTAATAGCATGATTATATCTTTGATGTTAGGTGTTTTAGATCAAAATCTTGCTCGAAGTGTGCTCTATTTCTCCACTGCTAGAGAAATCTGGCAAAACTTAGAAGAACGATATGGTGCATCCTCTGGAACAATGCTGTTTGCTCTTGAACATGCTATCACTGAGATTAAGCAGGGAACAGATGATGTTTCTACGTTTTACACCAAAATCAAGAGGTTATGGGATCAGTTGGATGATGTAGATCCTTTACCTCTATGTCATTGTGCTAATTGTACTTGCAATATAGCTCAACGCTTGCTTAAGTCTCAACAAGACAAACGTCTAGTGCAGTTCTTGATGAAACTGAATGATGGCTTTGAAGTGGTTAGAGGCAGTATTCTCTTGATGTAGCCACTACCTCTGATTTCACATGCTTATAGATTTCTTATGCAAGAGGAAAAGCATAGGCAACTCTATAGGGATCCCAAGGATAATGCTATGAGAACATCCGATGAGTCCATGGCTTTTGCTGTGAATAGGCCACGATTTCAGGACAGGTGGAATAATAGACCTCAGTACAATAATTCTCAGAATAATTTTTCTCAGAGAGCTTCTGCTAGTTCAGGTTTTTCTGATAATAGGAGGAACATTAACTATTACTGTGATCATTGTAAGCTTCCTGGTCACAGTATGCAGAGGTGTTACAAGCTGAATGGTTATCCTCCTCACTTTAAGTTTGATAAGGGCAAGAAGATAGCAGCTACAGTTCAGAGTTCAGATTCTGATTATGATTTTGATGATCAAGGAAGGTTATTGGTTGCTCCTGAACAGGCTCAGCAGTACATTGACTTCATCTCAAGGCAGAACCACTATGATCAGCATTCTATTGGAAGGTCTTCAGGAGCTGCAAAGTCTGCTAATGTGGCAGGTACACTTTGTTTGTTGTCTTCTAAAACTGATTGTTGGATCATTGACAGTGGAGCCACTGATCATATCAGTAATGATAAGTCTAAGTTTATTTCTTGGACTGAGTTTGTTGGTAAGGATAATTTCATTACCATTCCTGATGGCAGAAGAGTTCATATTTCACATAAGGGAGATGTGAAGATCACTGATAATATAATCCTTAAAGATGTTCTCTATGTGGCAGATTTTAAGTTCAATTTAATCTCCATACATAAAATTTGTCTGGATATGAAATGCAATGCTGTGTTCACTGATGATGCTTGTATTCTCCAGAACTCTTCAATGAAGCCTCTTGTTCTTGGTAAGTGCACAGTGGGCTGTACTACATGGATGAGTCTATTCATGGAAAATTAGCTGCTGTCACTTCCTTGACTTCTCAAGATATCACCAATACTAAGTTGTGGCATTTAAGGATGGGTCATCTACCTGTTCAACAACTTGAGTATGTTTCTTCATTTCCTGTTTCTTCTAATAAACCTTGTTTAGGTGATTCTTTCTGTCAGATATGTCCTGCAGCAAGACAGAACAGACTTTCTTTCAGTACTAGCTTAATAAAAACCTCAGCACCTTTTCAAATTCTTCATTTGGATATGTGGGGTCCATACAAGGAGGTTACTCATACTGGCTGTAAGATCTTTCTTACTATAGTTGATGATTTTTCTCGAATGACTTGGATTTTTTTCATGAAATATAAGTCTGATGTTAACATTGTTTTTTCTAACTTTGTGACTTTTATTGAAAATCAGTTTAGTTGTTCTGTGAAATGTGTAAGAACTGATAATGCTAGGGAATTATGTGAAGGTGATCTTAAGTCTTTCTATATTAGTAAAGGGATAGAGCATCATAGAAGTTGTCCTGATACCCCCCAGCAGAATGGGGTGGTAGAGAGGAAGCATAAGCATCTTCTTGAGACCTCTAGGGCATTGTTCTTTCAATCTAGACTTCCTATTTCTTATTGGAATGAATGTGTACTCTGTGCTGCTCATATTATAAACAGAATGCCTTTGAAAGTCTTATTGAATCTTAGCCCATATGAGAAGTTGTATGGTAATAAACCTGATCTTACATATATGAGAGTTTTTGGATGCTTATGTTTTGTGTCAACTTCTAAGCAAGGAAGAACCAAGTTTGATCCCAAGGCTGCTCCCCATGTTTTTCTTGGTTATTCTCCAGGACAAAAAGGTTACAAAGTGCTTGATCTTGATACATATACCATTCATACTTCAAGGGATGTTGTCTTTAAAGAACAACATTTCCCATTTCACTTATCTCATTCTTCTTCTACTTCTCCTTCTCCATTCTTTCTTCCCACTATTACCACTTATTCTGAATTTTGTGATGATGACATACCTGAAATTTTTCAGACTCTAGATATTTCTGTTCCTACACAAACAAATTCCATCCCAGATACAGATTCTATTCCTGATTCATCACCCATATATTCTTCTTCTCCTCCTCTTACTCCCACCAATTCTTCTTCCTTATCTCCCACAAACACTTCTCTACCTCTCTCTCCCACAAATTCTTCTCCTCTCTCTTCTTCTCTCATTTCTTCTCCACAGGCCAGCTCTGACACTCTACTTCCCACTGCTCTACTCAGGTCAAACAGACCTAGGAAGCCTCCAACTTACCTTAATAAGTATCACTGCTATAATTCAGCTTTACAGTTTCATTCTCATTGGTGCAACATGATCTCTTTCTCTGATTACTCTCCTGCACATCAAGCATTTATTGCTACAACTGAGAATTTTGTCGAACCAATTTCTTATAATGAGGATGTGAAAGATCCTATGTGGAAAGATGCAATGAATAAAGAGATTAAGGCCTTGGAAGATAATTGTACTTGGGTTCTTGTTGATTTACCAACTGGCAAAAGACCCATAGGCTGCAAATGGGTGTTCAAAATAAAGCTGAAAGCTGATGGTTCAGTTGAGAGATTTAAGGCTAGGTTGGTAGCCAAAGGTTTTACTCAAAAGCATGGGGTGGATTTCACTGAAACTTTTAGTCCTGTGGTTAAAATGTCCACTGTAAGATGCTTGATTGCTTTGGCTGCTCACAGATCTTGGTCTTTGTTCCAGTTGGATGTGAATAATGCTTTCCTTCATGGTGATCTCCATGAAGAGGTTTACATGCAGCTTCCTGAGGGGTATCCTTCTTCTCATGGTAAAGTTTGCAGACTTCTCAAGTCTCTTTATAGACTTAAGCAAGCTTCTCGTCAATGGTTTGCAAAGCTTGTTGCAGAATTGCAGCTTATGGGATTTACACAGTCCAGGAATGACTATTCTCTCTTTCTCAGATGGTCTTCTGGCTTGTTAATTGTGGCAGCTGTGTATGTTGATGACATCATCTTAACAGGTGATGATTTACAAGGCATTGCTTCTCTCAAGCTTCATCTTGATCATGTCTTTAATATTAAAGACCTTGGCAAACTAAGTTACTTTCTTGGCCTCGAGATTGGTTACTTGCCTTCTGGAATCACTCTTTCTCAGACTAAGTTCACCAGGGAGTTGCTAGCTTCTTCTGGTATTTCTGTCTTCAAGTCTGCTGTCACACCACTACCTTTGAACTTAAAGCTGAATTCTACTGATGGAGAATTATTTGCTGATCCTAGCTTATATAGAACCTTGGTGGGCAAGCTGAACTTTCTCACTCACACTAGGCCTGATCTGGCTTTTACAGTCCAACACTTGAGCCAATTTATGCAGTGTCCTCGAATGCCTCATTATAACGCTCTTGTGCATACTTTACACTATTTGGCTTCAACTGTTGGGCAGGGGATCTTGCTTCAAGCTTCAGATCAGTTGATATTACAAGCATTTTCAGATTCTGACTGGGGTGCTTGTCAAGACTCCAGGAGATCTGTTACAGGCTACATTTTGCTGTTGGGACATTCTCCAATTAGTTGGAAATCTAAGAAACAAGGTGTGGTTTCCAAGAGTTCAGCAAAAGCAGAGTATCGTGCACTATCAAATGCTGCAAGTGAGGTTGTCTGGATGGTAAGGCTGCTGGAAGAGCTAGGAGTTACAAGTCTCAAGCCTGTGACTCTATTCTGTGATAATCAGAGTTCAATTCATATAGCAAAGAATCCAGTGCAGCATGAACGCACAAAGCACATAGAAATTGATGTGCATTTTACACGAGATAAAGTTTTGGAGGGTCTATTGCAGATAGCTTATCTTCCTACAGAGGCACAGATTGCAGATGTCTTTACTAAGATCATACCTTCTTCTAAGTTCACAGACCTTCTTCACAAACTAGGCATGTTCAAGTCCATGCTTAGTTTGCGGGGGGATGTTGAGATAAGCCTTGGAGAAATAGTGCGTCACACGTCAGCAACAAAAGCTATAACTGATTTCTCCACTAATTAAATCGGTTATTAAAAAAAACTTCCAGCTCAGCTCTTCATTGATAATTAGTAGTTGTTATATTTGATAATATGTATAAATACTCTGCTAGCTTTTTCCTTCATTAATTACTTCAATACAATTTTTCCTCTTCTGGAACTTTCTCTGTAATTCTCTCTCTAAGTCTTCAATGGCGATTTTCTGGGTTTCACCATTGTTGGTGAATGAAGCTTGATTTCAGTTTCTATCATGGTATCAGAGCTTGCGTAGCTCATTGCGATTCCTTTGCCGCGTTCTTCCTCATCATCTGTTCGTTCTTCGTTGCTCGATTATTCGCTCTTTTGCGATCTCATTTGGTCAGTTCTTCTGTTCTCATTTTTCTTCAGTTGATTGCGATTATCGGTGCTTTGATTGTAGTTGTGTTTTCTGGTGGTGATTCTGCTTATTCTGCTATTGTATGTTCTCTATTGTTTGTTCTTCCCCAATTTTGACCTAATTTTTCGAATCAATTCTTCGATTTCTGCTTGTTTTTGCTTCGATTCTTCTTTTTTCAAACACAAAACATAAAACACTATGGCACTTAATCCACCTATTGTAGATCCTTCTCAGGATCCTACTTTACCTTTCTACTTACATCCGTCAGACAATCCTGGTATGAAGTTAGTTTCTGAAAAATTTGATGGAAATGCTTATGGTGATTGGAAGAGGTCAATGTTGATTAGTTTGTCAGCCAAAAACAAGCTAGGTTTTGTTGATGGATCGATTATTAAGCCTGCTCCTGATTCACCTTCTCTTCGTGCTTGGGAGAGGTGTAATAGCATGATTATATCTTTGATGTTAGGTGTTTTAGATCAAAATCTTGCTCGAAGTGTGCTCTATTTCTCCACTGCTAGAGAAATCTGGCAAAACTTAGAAGAACGATATGGTGCATCCTCTGGAACAATGCTGTTTGCTCTTGAACATGCTATCACTGAGATTAAGCAGGGAACAGATGATGTTTCTACGTTTTACACCAAAATCAAGAGGTTATGGGATCAGTTGGATGATGTAGATCCTTTACCTCTATGTCATTGTGCTAATTGTACTTGCAATATAGCTCAACGCTTGCTTAAGTCTCAACAAGACAAACGTCTAGTGCAGTTCTTGATGAAACTGAATGATGGCTTTGAAGTGGTTAGAGGCAGTATTCTCTTGATGTAGCCACTACCTCTGATTTCACATGCTTATAGATTTCTTATGCAAGAGGAAAAGCATAGGCAACTCTATAGGGATCCCAAGGATAATGCTATGAGAACATCCGATGAGTCCATGGCTTTTGCTGTGAATAGGCCACGATTTCAGGACAGGTGGAATAATAGACCTCAGTACAATAATTCTCAGAATAATTTTTCTCAGAGAGCTTCTGCTAGTTCAGGTTTTTCTGATAATAGGAGGAACATTAACTATTACTGTGATCATTGTAAGCTTCCTGGTCACAGTATGCAGAGGTGTTACAAGCTGAATGGTTATCCTCCTCACTTTAAGTTTGATAAGGGCAAGAAGATAGCAGCTACAGTTCAGAGTTCAGATTCTGATTATGATTTTGATGATCAAGGAAGGTTATTGGTTGCTCCTGAACAGGCTCAGCAGTACATTGACTTCATCTCAAGGCAGAACCACTATGATCAGCATTCTATTGGAAGGTCTTCAGGAGCTGCAAAGTCTGCTAATGTGGCAGGTACACTTTGTTTGTTGTCTTCTAAAACTGATTGTTGGATCATTGACAGTGGAGCCACTGATCATATCAGTAATGATAAGTCTAAGTTTATTTCTTGGACTGAGTTTGTTGGTAAGGATAATTTCATTACCATTCCTGATGGCAGAAGAGTTCATATTTCACATAAGGGAGATGTGAAGATCACTGATAATATAATCCTTAAAGATGTTCTCTATGTGGCAGATTTTAAGTTCAATTTAATCTCCATACATAAAATTTGTCTGGATATGAAATGCAATGCTGTGTTCACTGATGATGCTTGTATTCTCCAGAACTCTTCAATGAAGCCTCTTGTTCTTGGTAAGTGCACAGTGGGCTGTACTACATGGATGAGTCTATTCATGGAAAATTAGCTGCTGTCACTTCCTTGACTTCTCAAGATATCACCAATACTAAGTTGTGGCATTTAAGGATGGGTCATCTACCTGTTCAACAACTTGAGTATGTTTCTTCATTTCCTGTTTCTTCTAATAAACCTTGTTTAGGTGATTCTTTCTGTCAGATATGTCCTGCAGCAAGACAGAACAGACTTTCTTTCAGTACTAGCTTAATAAAAACCTCAGCACCTTTTCAAATTCTTCATTTGGATATGTGGGGTCCATACAAGGAGGTTACTCATACTGGCTGTAAGATCTTTCTTACTATAGTTGATGATTTTTCTCGAATGACTTGGATTTTTTTCATGAAATATAAGTCTGATGTTAACATTGTTTTTTCTAACTTTGTGACTTTTATTGAAAATCAGTTTAGTTGTTCTGTGAAATGTGTAAGAACTGATAATGCTAGGGAATTATGTGAAGGTGATCTTAAGTCTTTCTATATTAGTAAAGGGATAGAGCATCATAGAAGTTGTCCTGATACCCCCCAGCAGAATGGGGTGGTAGAGAGGAAGCATAAGCATCTTCTTGAGACCTCTAGGGCATTGTTCTTTCAATCTAGACTTCCTATTTCTTATTGGAATGAATGTGTACTCTGTGCTGCTCATATTATAAACAGAATGCCTTTGAAAGTCTTATTGAATCTTAGCCCATATGAGAAGTTGTATGGTAATAAACCTGATCTTACATATATGAGAGTTTTTGGATGCTTATGTTTTGTGTCAACTTCTAAGCAAGGAAGAACCAAGTTTGATCCCAAGGCTGCTCCCCATGTTTTTCTTGGTTATTCTCCAGGACAAAAAGGTTACAAAGTGCTTGATCTTGATACATATACCATTCATACTTCAAGGGATGTTGTCTTTAAAGAACAACATTTCCCATTTCACTTATCTCATTCTTCTTCTACTTCTCCTTCTCCATTCTTTCTTCCCACTATTACCACTTATTCTGAATTTTGTGATGATGACATACCTGAAATTTTTCAGACTCTAGATATTTCTGTTCCTACACAAACAAATTCCATCCCAGATACAGATTCTATTCCTGATTCATCACCCATATATTCTTCTTCTCCTCCTCTTACTCCCACCAATTCTTCTTCCTTATCTCCCACAAACACTTCTCTACCTCTCTCTCCCACAAATTCTTCTCCTCTCTCTTCTTCTCTCATTTCTTCTCCACAGGCCAGCTCTGACACTCTACTTCCCACTGCTCTACTCAGGTCAAACAGACCTAGGAAGCCTCCAACTTACCTTAAAAAGTATCACTGCTATAATTCAGCTTTACAGTTTCATTCTCATTGGTGCAACATGATCTCTTTCTCTGATTACTCTCCTGCACATCAAGCATTTATTGCTACAACTGAGAATTTTGTCGAACCAATTTCTTATAATGAGGATGTGAAAGATCCTATGTGGAAAGATGCAATGAATAAAGAGATTAAGGCCTTGGAAGATAATTGTACTTGGGTTCTTGTTGATTTACCAACTGGCAAAAGACCCATAGGCTGCAAATGGGTGTTCAAAATAAAGCTGAAAGCTGATGGTTCAGTTGAGAGATTTAAGGCTAGGTTGGTAGCCAAAGGTTTTACTCAAAAGCATGGGGTGGATTTCACTGAAACTTTTAGTCCTGTGGTTAAAATGTCCACTATAAGATGCTTGATTGCTTTGGCTGCTCACAGATCTTGGTCTTTGTTCCAGTTGGATGTGAATAATGCTTTCCTTCATGGTGATCTCCATGAAGAGGTTTACATGCAGCTTCCTGAGGGGTATCCTTCTTCTCATGGTAAAGTTTGCAGACTTCTCAAGTCTCTTTATAGACTTAAGCAAGCTTCTCGTCAATGGTTTGCAAAGCTTGTTGCAGAATTGCAGCTTATGGGATTTACACAGTCCAGGAATGACTATTCTCTCTTTCTCAGATGGTCTTCTGGCTTGTTAATTGTGGCAGCTGTGTATGTTGATGACATCATCTTAACAGGTGATGATTTACAAGGCATTGCTTCTCTCAAGCTTCATCTTGATCATGTCTTTAATATTAAAGACCTTGGCAAACTAAGTTACTTTCTTGGCCTCGAGATTGGTTACTTGCCTTCTGGAATCACTCTTTCTCAGACTAAGTTCACCAGGGAGTTGCTAGCTTCTTCTGGTATTTCTGTCTTCAAGTCTGCTGTCACACCACTACCTTTGAACTTAAAGCTGAATTCTACTGATGGAGAATTATTTGCTGATCCTAGCTTATATAGAACCTTGGTGGGCAAGCTGAACTTTCTCACTCACACTAGGCCTGATCTGGCTTTTACAGTCCAACACTTGAGCCAATTTATGCAGTGTCCTCGAATGCCTCATTATAATGCTCTTGTGCATACTTTACACTATTTGGCTTCAACTGTTGGGCAGGGGATCTTGCTTCAAGCTTCAGATCAGTTGATATTACAAGCATTTTCAGATTCTGACTGGGGTGCTTGTCAAGACTCCAGGAGATCTGTTACAGGCTACATTTTGCTGTTGGGACATTCTCCAATTAGTTGGAAATCTAAGAAACAAGGTGTGGTTTCCAAGAGTTCAGCAAAAGCAGAGTATCGTGCACTATCAAATGCTGCAAGTGAGGTTGTCTGGATGGTAAGGCTGCTGGAAGAGCTAGGAGTTACAAGTCTCAAGCCTGTGACTCTATTCTGTGATAATCAGAGTTCAATTCATATAGCAAAGAATCCAGTGCAGCATGAACGCACAAAGCACATAGAAATTGATGTGCATTTTACACGAGATAAAGTTTTGGAGGGTCTATTGCAGATAGCTTATCTTCCTACAGAGGCACAGATTGCAGATGTCTTTACTAAGATCATACCTTCTTCTAAGTTCACAGACCTTCTTCACAAACTAGGCATGTTCAAGTCCATGCTTAGTTTGCGGGGGGATGTTGAGATAAGCCTTGGAGAAATAGTGCGTCACACGTCAGCAACAAAAGCTATAACTGATTTCTCCACTAATTAAATCGGTTATTAAAAAAAACTTCCAGCTCAGCTCTTCATTGATAATTAGTAGTTGTTATATTTGATAATATGTATAAATACTCTGCTAGCTTTTTCCTTCATTAATTACTTCAATACAATTTTTCCTCTTCTGGAACTTTCTCTGTAATTCTCTCTCTAAGTCTTCAATGGCGATTTTCTGGGTTTCACCATTGTTGGTGAATGAAGCTTGATTTCAGTTTCTATCAACTTATCATCCCTAATAATCTTATTGGATAACACACTCGAGGCTGAAGAATTTACACTTTTACCCTTAGAATATGACCGAATATTGCTCTTAACTTGTTGATGAAGAGACCTAATTTGGTAATTCCACTTTGAGAATCCTTCATCTTTTAAGCTTTCTACCGAGGCAATGCTTCCTGCTGCAATCAAGCATCTTGTAGTCATCTTTATAAACTTAAAAAATGTGAATGAAAACTATATGATAAAATTTTAGAATATGATGGTGATGATGATAAAAATTTGCTAGTTATTTCTGTTTTTGTTGAATGATATTAATTGCTTGTATATATAGGAAATTAGGGTGGAATACTTGAATGCTATTGGTTGTTAAAGAGATAAGAGGTGTGGGATGTCACGTGTGTTTGGTTGTACGGATAGAGTGATTAATAGCATAGGATTAGGAGGATGAGTCATAAAATGAAATTAAGTTTATATGTACGTGTCTTGGTTACATATTGCCACTGTCTATTACAGTATTACCCATATAATTGAGCCATTTTTTATGGGTTTTTTGTGAGGTATTATAGGGCTCACTAGTGGCTCACTAGTCACTACTGTCTCCCTTCAACCCCCTATAGGACAAACCCATGTGACGATGGATATTCTAAGTGGTATACAGGTCGTTTGAATTGACTTTAATTCTCTAGTTTTAGTCAGATTGAGTTATTTATACGATAATTATATTTTAAGTTGTTTTTCTTGAATTATTATTATTTAATGATTTTTTTCCCTGTATTGATGACATGTTGAGTTCTGTAAATGTTAATTGTTACAGTTATATATAAAAAAATTGAGAGAATACTGACTTGATTAAAGCATTTTTCCTTAGCTTGGATAAGTTTTTCAAATGTTTTGAAAGTAAAATAATATAAGTGAATGTGAATTTAGCATTTTTACATGGAAAAGATTTTAAAGTGATTTGGATGTAAAATACGTTGTAAATGCTAGGAGTTAAAGTACATACAAAGTTTTAACAACTGTAGTAAGGACCAAGGAAGAACCAAATAAATAAGTCTTACATATCTTTTACTTGGATTATATACATACATTATCAATATATCACACATATACAATGTTTTTAATTGTAATTGATGACATATAATTTGTTACACAAATTCATCAATTTATAATAGCCCTAGCTAGCCTAATATTACAATCAAATTTAGTTTATAATAACTTAAGCTCCACCACAGCCTGTTGAACTTTTTCAAGCAGTGAAAGTTTTTCTTTAAGCTCTTCTACTTCCTTATTAGTGATTTCCAAACTAGCCATGTCGGATAATGCTTCAGCTTCATAGGATGAAATTTCATTTTTGAGTTTCAATATCTGTTGTAATTTCATTCCCATGTCTTGTTGAGACCTTTCGGATTCAAAGAGTTGTTTCTTAAGCCTCTCTTCTTGCTTTCTCGATCCTTCTAAGCTAGTTTTGACAAACAAACCCTCTGCCCTAATGAACCGAAGTTGCTTCTCAAGATCCAAAACCTTTTGCAATTTTGTGTTCATATCTTTATGCAAATTTTCACAACTTTGTAGGTGTTCTTTAAGCATATTTTCCTCCTTTTTTGACACTTCAAATTCACCCTTTGTTGTTAATACCTTATTCTTAGTATCCTCAAGTTCTTTCTCAAGCTTCATTACCATATTCAATTTCATTTCCATTTCTTCTAAGATTTTTTCTAGACCTAAAAGTTGTTCATTGAGCATATCTTCCTCCTTTTTCGATGCTTCCAAATCAACTTTGGTAGACAACACTTCCTCATTGACACATACAACTTGTTTTTCTAACTCGATTACCTTTCGCAACTTCATTTCTACATCCTCTTCAATTTTTCGTCGATTTAAAAGTTGTTCTTTTAGTTCTTCTTCCTCTTTTCTCGATGCTTCTAAGTTACACTTACTTGTTAATGCCTCAACCTTAGTTGAAGCAAATTGTTCTTGGAGTTCCCCTAACTTCAACAATTTATCTATCATAAGTTCACGATCCAAATTATCTTCTGTAAGCTTTTCTACCCTTTGGTTCAACCTTTCCAAATGAGCCCTAGTAGATGATAAGTCATTATGAGTTGATGAAAGTTGTCCTTCAAGCTGGCTGATCCTATTTTTAGCTTCTTTTACTTTTTTATTACCGCCGGTTAAAAAATCAAAAAAACCCATATTTTTGCTGAGTTTGAAAAAAGTAAGATTGAAAACGCCAAAAGGGTATAAAATGTGTAACTTTTGGCTTAAATCAACAAAATCTAGCTAAGAAATTATCATACTAAAAGTTGTAACAAAGATTTCGCTTAAATTAAGAAGAAGGGGTAAAAATTACATTTGGTTATATGTAACTATGTAAGGCAAAATAATTAGCGTATGTATTCTTTCCTTGTGCATAAGTTAATTCCTAGATTATATTGAATGATGAAACATATATTCTTTTCCAAACTACTTGCCACCAGAATCGAATAAATTCTGAAATATGAATAGTAAGAAAACTCAATTAAGAAGGCCAAATTATGTAATATAATAACAAATATACAATTGATACAATATAGTCAAAACCCCAAGGCGGGTGACCCAACTAGCTACATGCGAATTAACTTAGTTGGTAAAGTCTTAAAAATAATCGTAAAACTTTACAACAAGTCTCGTCCACATCATTAATTAACGAAACTCTAATTAGGACCCCAACAGCTTAAGTACATGACTTTCCTAAGAGATTCTTCAGATTGATTCAATTTATCATCTCTAATTTTTTGGGGAATTAGAGAAGAAGATCTAACATTATTCTTAGCATGTTGATGAAGAGATCTTATTGCATGATTCCACCTTGCATAACCTTGATCTTTCATTCCTTCTATTGCTGCTAGTACTATCCATGCTCTGCTTTTTACTGAACTCATTCTTTATTTAATTAGAAACTTAAAATGTAAATTTTTTAGATTTGGGAATTATTTTGGAAAATTGTTGATTAATTTGATTGAAAGTTTGTAGCTTGAGAAATGGTTGATTAATGGGGGTTTAGGTTGGATTTATAAAGGAGGAAAAAGATGGTGATTTTTTTTTTTTTTGACACAAAAGATGGTGATTTGTTGATTGTATTGGCAAATACAGAAGAAAGGGTGCCCCTGGTTTTTTGGGACAGTTAATGTGAAAGTGAGCACTGAAATACAGCCAAAAAAAGGTTCATTGAATTAAGAGAAATTCAGAAATAGCATAATTTTTGTAATTTAGCCATATTATAATATGGATAAGGTGGGATTACGTGTGAGAATCTTTTATAATTTTGGAAGTATTATCTTACACTAAATGAATTACATAAAGGGTCGTAAACAGCATCAATTGAAACATTTGTCTTCTTCTATTGGGAGAATTAAGTGAATTGCAATTTAATCAATACTTATGTTTAGAGCACCAACATTGATTAAACCAATGTTTATGAATAGTGAGTTCAAATGTTATACAGAGACGCTTCAAAAAGAGGAAAAAAAACAAGAGAGTAATATAAAGCCCAATCCAAGACATAATAACATCAATTTGATATATCTATTGTAAATTTTAGTCTTGTTACTTAATACATGTCGATTAATAAATGATCATATTATAATGATAGAGAGCGAGTATGAGAAAAGTTGAAGAAAATAGATATCCAACAAAATGAGTATTACGCTCAATTACAATATATACTTTTAGTGATAAAATAGTCTATCATTTGCCTTTTTTGTACCAAAATCAAATGTCATAATTTTTAATTGTTTATTTATTGAAAAATTTGCAAATTGCAGCCATTTAAAGTTCGTATTTTGCAAATAGCAGCCATTTAAAAAAAATTGCAAATTGCAGCCTTAAAGTTCATATAAATTGTAAATTGTAGCCCGATTTAACTTTTTCATCGGTTTACTAGTTGAAAAATCTTCGATTAAGGTTTTAGGAGCCATTTTAGCCCTTAGGGATCCGAATTGAGCTCGTAATTAGCAAAAAAATAACGTAAGTATCTCGTTTTGCGTAACAAAAATGTATTGATTTGTGGAAACTGTAAATATGAGACACTTTCGTTATTTTTTTGCTAATTTCGAGCTCAATTCAGGTCCCTAAGGGCTAAAATGACCCCTAAAACCTTAACCGAAGATTTTTCAACATGTAAACCGATGAAAAAATTGAATCGGGCTGCAATTTACAATTTATACGAACTTTTGGGTTGCAATTTGCAAAAAAAATTTAAATGGCTACAATTTGCAAAATACGAACTTTAAATGGCTGCAATTTGCAAATTTTCCTTATTTATTTATATAACTTCATTTCTACCAAATTGTCTAGAATATGTCTACTCTTAAATCAAAATGGCTGATTGGCCGAATTTGGAGTTGATAAAAAAAAAAGGGTTTCCTTCCTTTAAATATTACTACTCCCTCTGCCTAATTGTTTGCTCCACCATCCTTTTTAAGGTGTCCCAAAAATATTGCCCCATACTACTTTTGGCATGTTTTCCCACTTGCACTCTCTCTATCTCTCTCCTCATTGATATTTGTGTTAACCCATGTGCATCATATTTTGCCTAAAGTCTTAATAAAGTGGAATTAAGGTTTGGGACAGACAATTGGGGACAGAGGGAGTACCAAGTATGAATTTTTGTTGTCTATGGGTACACCACCTGGTAGATCAGTATCGAAGCTTGACCTTGCTCAACTGTAATCAATCCCCCATAAAATGTTTACAAGTGAATCGGGTTCAAAGTCAATTTTTGTGATAAAGGAATTTTTTTTTTTTTTCTTTTTTTGAAGCATAGTGATAAATTACTAGTTGTTAAGTGATAATATAGATTGGGCCAAGTCATTTTGTCATTTTCAATTATTATCATTATTATTATTATTATTACTTTACGAGAAATTGGTGGGGAGCCGAGATACAATCTGGGCCCCCACTCCTCTAGTTATAGCGAACATGTTGAAGCTATTATTATTATTATTATTATTATTATTATTATTATTATTATTATTATTATTATTATTATTATTATAAGAAAAAAAAAAACCTACAAAGTCAATCAATTTATAAGAAATTGGTGGGGAGCCGAGGTACAATCTGGGCCCCCACCCCTCTAGCTATTGCGAACCCGATCCTGCTGAAGATGTGAGCAGCCGCACGAGCACCAATATCCCGGGTCTTAGAGAACGCCTGAACCCGCTTCAGCAACGCAATAGCATCCTTCTCTAATTCCCTCAACGAAGAAAAGGAGAAAGGAAGAAAACCATAGCCAATAGCCATGCAACGCGCCCCATACTTGTCCCGCTTCCACTGAGCCGCCGCCGACACAACACGACCAGGAACGAAGTCAGACAACCCCGATTGCGTTAAAGGTGAAGACCCCGTCAAGTCAACACATACATCAAGGCCTCTATCCCAGGAATAAAGCAACACATCTGCTGGTCGAAGAGCCCCGTCGTTCCCTCCAGTCAACCCAACGTTAACCTCCTTTCGAGCAAAAATCCCAAACCGAAAACAAATATCAACAAGGGTGTCACAAATTATTATTATTATTTTTATTATTATTATTATTATTATTATTATTATTATTATTATATCTCAAAAACTAAAGTCATACGACCTACAATAAATTAGTGGGAAGCCGAGATACAATCTGGGCCCCCACTCCTCTAGCTATAGCAAAGCCTACCCTAGTGAATATATGAGCTGCAGCACAAGCCCTAATGTCTTGCGTCGTCGAGAACCTCTGAATCCGCTTCAGCAACGCAACAATCTCCTTCTCTAAATCCCAAGCGAAGAAAAGGAGAAGGGAATGAAACCATATCCAATCGCCAGACAACGAGCTTCATTCTTAACCCGCTTCCGATGAGCCGCATCAACTAGGGATGTCCATAATTCGGATAAAAACCGAAATCCAATCTAATCCAAACCGAATTATCAATTCGGATCGGATCCGAACTTTAAATCAGATCGGATCGGATTGAGATTTTTTGGAAATTCTGATTTTCGGATTGGATCGGATTGACCCTAATTGGATCCAATCCAAACCGAAAACCGAATTGTAAAATTAAGCTTGTATAAATATGGATTTCTGTATATTTTGAAGTGTAGCTTAAATACTTACTAATACATAAAATAAGTTAGAGAGACTTTGTATTAATTAATTAATGACTTGACGTTGAACTATTTATTTTAATCATGATTTTGAAGACTTTTATTTGTAGTAATGCTTTATTTTTAAAATTGTATTAGGCGCTAAAAAATAATGTATTATAATTTGGATTTTCGGTCGGATCCAAATAACCGAATTTTAATTAGGATTGGATTGGATTGGATTGGATCAAGAGAGAAATTCGGATCGGATCAGATTGAAAAATTGAAAACCGAATTATATTTCAGATTGGATCGGATTTGGACTAAATCCAAACTGAAAACCGAACGGACACCCCTAGCATTAGCACAACCCGTCCTGGAACAAAGTCAGATAGCCCTATCTTTGTCAAAGGAGAAGACCCTGTGAAGTCGACACATACATCACGACCACGATCCCATGAATAAAGTAACACATCGTCAGGTCCGAGGGCCCCGTCATTCCCTCCATACAATCCTATGTCAACCTCCTTTCTTGCTGAAATCCCAGATCTATAGCAAATATCAACAAATGTATCCTGAACAACATTGTGCCGATATTTAATACCTACAATGCCAGCACAAGACACCGCATGGTCTCCGAATACATCCCCTGTAAAAACCCGAGAGCAAGCAGAGCACGGTGTTGAGACAAAGAACAATGGAACACCCATCCGATAACACATCACAGATCGATATGTCTTAGCGTTCATTGTCTGACCTAATCCAGAAATAGGGACTGCCCGAAGCCAAGCAGAGGTGTGATCACCCTGCTGTGACTTCCACAATGCCGACTGCCTAGGAGACAAAGAAAAGGTGGATTCCGCAGAAGCGGTAATCTTTGTGAAATATATATCTGCCAATTTCTTTATAAGTTTAGGGGCAGCGACCTCACAAGGATTACCTAAAATGTCAGACTCAACCGTTCCATTAAACAGACTCAAGGCATCCTCAAAAGCTTGACCAAGACCCACAAGCTAGTTCAACAGTTCATTCTTGTAAGCCCCTTTGTCAGCCACACTAAGACTTCGGGTCATCATGCACTGACACAATCATTATCTGAGGGCCTATGATCATCCAAAAGCATACCAGTACGATGCAGAAGCTACGTCTGCAACCCAGAAGACTACAATCAAGAAGCAAGAAAAGCATAATGACGAATATCACCTGCGGAATAAACACCAAGCCATCCAAACGCAAATGGTAAGGCGGCAAGCCGCCACTGCCATCACCAAACTCGGGTCTCGAAGCAGTAACAATACGCTCCAAGGAAGATCGAAGAGCCCGTCGAAAATGCGCTGAGCCGCCTCGAAAGCATCTGGAGGACAAGTACGCAAGGCAAAGTAGAGTTTAGAAACTCCAGTACATGCCCTAAGTAATAACAGCTCACACTGAGGATCATCCAGCATAGCAACCTTATCCATAAGCACAATGGTCTTGGTCACCTTCTGCATCACAAGATCGCCACTAAACCTGGAATCAGAACTAACGGGACCACTAAGCAGCTTAACACCATGCAATGGTCGAGCAATAGAAGGGGAAAAAACACCCACAAGTCTGCTTCGAGGGTCTTATTTAACTAATTATTATTGTGGATAACACATTAGTTTTACTAAAAAAAAAGTGTATGCTTTCCATTCTAGTGTATTAGTCCATTTTATTTTGGTTATTTGTTGAATGAATGATGGTAATAATTAATATTGGGTTAAACTTATACATAAAAAAAAAAGAAAAAAAGAAAAAGGATAGATAATTTTATTATTGGATAATTCAAGAGATAAGGTGGGAGGGACATTACATGGCTTTTGGTTAAAAAAAGAAAATATAAAAATAGGGTGTGATTTTGGAACCATTATTGGGAAACATTACAAAAAAATCGGATTTCAATAAAAAAATTATACGTTTATTTTAAAGGTACTTTAAAATATTCTAAAGTTACCTTTTAACGATTGAAAGTTACTCTGTAAATATAAGTTATGTTGATGTAAATAAATGTTTTATTACAAATTTTTATATATGGATGGTTACACCATGTGGTCGTAGTTACTTGTAGGGGGTTACTTTTTTAGTTAGAGGTTACTTTTTTTTTTTTTTGGTCCGGGTAGGGGTTACTTATGTTGGGGTTACTCATTTGATCAGGGGTTATCTATAGGGGTTACTCGTTTGGTCAGGGATTACTTGTAATTTATTTTTTTTCTAATGGGTGGTTACTTATTTTGGGGCTACTCGTTTGGTCAGAGGTAAATTATAGGGGTTATCTATAGGGGGTTACTCGTTTGGTCAGGGGTTACTTGTATATATTTTTTTTCCTAACGGGTAGGGGTTACTTATTTTGGGCTACTAGTTTGGTAAGGGTTACTTTTTTGATGAGGGGTTATTTGTAAGGTTTTATTTTTATTTATTTATTTATTTATTTATTTTTTAAAACGGGTAGGGGTTACTTATTCTGGGAATACTCGTTTGGTTGAGGGTTACTTATAGGGGGTTACTCGTTTTAGTTAGGAATTACTTGTAAGGGTTATTATTATTTTTTTCTAACGGGTAGAGTTACTTATTTTGGGGCTACTCGTTTGGTCAAGAGTAAATTATAAGGGTTACTTATTTAGGGGCTACTTATTTAAGGGTTAGTTACTCGGTCAGTCAGGTGTTAATCTCACACTGAAAACGAGTTAACCGACTGAGTAAGTAACCCCTACCAGTAACCCCTGAATAATTAACCCCTGAGTAAGTAGCCCATATAAATATTCCTGAATAAATAACCAATATAAGTAACTCCTGAATGTAACCCCTACAAGTAACCCTACCCCACCTGAAAACAAGCTAACCGACTGGGTAAGAAACCCTTACAAGTAACTCTATAGGTCATAAGTAACCCCTAAAAATATCTTCTAAATACGTTATCCATACAAGTAACCGTTGACTAGCTAACCCCTACAAGTAATCCTGTCAAGTAGTGTGGCCAGACACAGAAAAATGACCGAAATTTTATATTAATATTATTGATAAAATTTATACAAAAAAGGTCTACGCGTTACCCTAATTTATTAAAAGTTACCGTGTTTAAAAAAAAATAAAAATAAATAAATAAATAAATTTATTAAAAGTTACCTCTATGAATGTGACAAAAGTTGTTGTCATTATTGATAGAGTCATTCAACGTTAATTAAAGCGTATTGGACGTGCATCCTCCCATCTCTATATCACGAGGGGCAACGCCCATTTTCCTGTGAGGAGGTATGGTGCCACCGTGCCATGGTCATGTATCTTTCAAGGTCCACCTTTAGGTACAACCCAGTTTTCATGTCCTTTACATCCATCTATCATTCAGTTCGATTTAGATTATGTCGGTTTAAATCATGTCTATGTTATATTCGGATAATATAATCATTTTACATGTTAAGTATTTGATAATAATTTATAAACATATCAGAGTATTTCAAATTTATTTTTAAGCACTTGGATTAAAAATTGAATAGTCTAATATTAAGATTAGTATGGATTTCGATGAAGTTAGTTGTGGTATGATACGTCGTACTAATGGTTTTAGTTATTCCACCCTTGTGAAGAACTACATAACCGGTTCGTTATACTTTTTTTTGTGCATAAGTCAATTCCAATACTTGATATCAACTTGGTTTTACCATAAACAAATAAATCTGTAGATAAGCAAATAATTATAAAAGGATTACTACGAAATAAAGTATGGAATGAAGAAAAGTTTCTTCACTGTAATGTAATTCAATTCGAATAGAAGTGACATAAAATAATAATAATAATAATAAAAAAAAACACAAAACACCATTATCTATTGGACATTATCCCTTCATGAAGCATAGAACACATCTTAATATAAATTATACTTCGTATGTACTACCTCTGATTTTTTTTTAGTTGCAACTTTGGGGTATTATTTGAGAGGTATAAATAATTCAAAGTTGCAACTAAAAAAAATCAGAGATAGTACGTGTTTTACAAAACTTGTACACAAGATTACAGACCTGTTCTCATTGATTGAACTGAGCTTAGCTGAACTGAGCTGAACTGAATTGAATTTCAACGTAAGAGAACAGGCCCTACGTTCTGGCTAATCGATCAATTAGGATCCCAACAATTTAAATACATAATCTTAAGGGTGATCAACTTCTCATCCTTACTACTCATAACAATGCTATTGGATTTAACAATTGAGATTGAAGCTCTCTTAGCATGATTACTTGTGAATGATCGGATGGTTTTCACGGCATGTTGAATTGATTTCATAATAGGGGGTAATTCCACCTTGAACACTTTTTATCCTTTACGGCCTCAAATGCTGCAATGTTGATGCAACTACTTAGGTAATTGTGCTGTTCATCTTATTTGAAATCCTAGAGGAAAAATAACACAACCACGTGCAAAAATTGTCCTTTGCTTCTCAAAAATACTATGATAAAAAACTTGAAGGTGAAAGAGAAGTAAGATTTCAAGGTTTTAATTAAGGGGGGATCGGAGCTAGATAGCTAGTATTTTTGTTGTTTGGTACTTAGGTTGAATGATAAATGTTGATTGATGAAAAAATATGTTACACTTTGTGTATTTATAGATTTGGGGATTTTATTATGTTCTCTATAATTGGGTGCACATGGAAATGAAGATGAGTCATGTTGACAAAATTTTGGAGTAAACTGTAGATCAACGTGTCCTTCTCCCAACGGTAGTGGTATTTTGAGTAATGATGTTGAACCCACGTAACAAACCCATGTTCAATACAAGTTAGTCCTTTTTTTTTTGAGTTTATAGACAAGTAAAGCAAAGTAAAATACATTTCAACAGAGCTGAATAGACGTTAGTAGAACAGAGCTCAACAGAGCAGAGCAACTTAAAAAAAATAAAGGGCCTTACTCAATTTTTGAGTCCATTTTTAGAAATGGAGTAATACACTAGTACTTTGTATTTTATCATGTGAAACTTTGTTTTAGTAAATTAGAATCCTTCCGTTTTTAGTAGTACTAATTTGTATTGTTTTGGTTTTGCACAACATGAATAATTCGTTTTAGGTTGTTCTATTTTATATTTTCTCCTGTTTATTCAAACTCGCACTATGTTACTTAAATTAAACAATCATATAAATTTCAGGAAGAGATTTGAGTAGGTAAGCTTTCAAAAGACTTAACTACTAATTAACATAAACACCAATTTCTTACGTGCAGTTTATCTTTTAATTTGTATGTTAATCGAAAGATTTATGTCTTCGTTAAGTGCAATTACTACATATATAAATGGATTAAAATATGGAGATAATTAAGTTCGTACTTTTGGATTGTCGTTATATCATAGCTAGAGGTAGTAACGATCTTAGGCAAGTAAATTAGCATAAAGTCCAATTGGATGGATCCTATAAGGTCACACAAAGCGCAATTTTTAAGATGCACCATGGTGCACCTAGAAATAGGTGCACCACGCCTATACTTTTGAACATTTAGTAAAAAAAATCTGAACAATTGCAACTTTTGAACATGTAGTAAAAATATCTGAACATCGCAAATTTTGAACATTTAGTTAAAAAATCTGAACAATCGCAATGCATCACATACACCTATACTTTTGAACATTTAGTAAAAAAATCTGAACAATCGCGAATTTTGAACATTTAGTGAAAAAATCTTAACATTGCAAATTTTGAACATTTAGTAAAAAAAATTTGAACAATCGCAATGCACCACACATATACTTTTGAACATTTAGTAAAAAAAATATGAATAATAACAAATTTTGAACATTTAGTACAAAAATATGAACAATCACAAATTTTGAATTATTGCAAATCAAACAAATTTTGAAAGAAGTTTGTCTAACTCGTAATAATTCAATAGTTTTGTAATATAAACTGAACATTTACTGTTTACAAAATGAACATTTTTTTATAAAATATGAACATAAAAATTGCATGTTTATGTTCATTTTTTGTGACGTGTTCATACTTTTTTTACTAGATGTTCATATTTTTGTAAAATGTTCAAATTTTTTTCACTAAATGTTCAAAAGTATAGGAGCGATGCACCTATTTCTAGGTGCACCATGGTGCACATAATACTAATAGCACACAAAGGACCTATATCGAACATTAGAGAACGAGGCCCATGATGGGCCTCATCCCCTAAGTGGCCGGTCATGATGAGGAGTTTGGAGGGTTTTGGGCTTCGTAACTTAGTCTAATTATAATACTTCTTCCGTTTCAATATGATAGTCCCATATATAATCAATCACATAAAATGAGAAAAGGAGAATATTTGGAATCTAACATTAAAATAAAAAACAATTCCTAAATAGTTTTGCCTTATTTTAATTTTTTGATTTTTTTTTAGAAAATCATTAACCATAATTCCATAATTCAAGGGAGTAATTTTTTTTACTTAGAGACATGTCATCAATTCACAATCAATTAATTTAACCAATTAGAATTTAATATATATAAAATAGGAAATAAAAACTATGCTAAAAGTGGAATATATTCAATATGGGTAGATCTTTTTGAAACGCCCAAAATAATATATGTAGACACCCATTTGTGTCTCCCCAAAACCAAACCCAGTGATGAGTACCTTTCGCGTCGAATCATAATCGAATGAAGTGAAAGTGTGGAAAGTCCAGTGTTGCGGATAGTTTTAATTTCTTTTCTCTTTTCTCTGTTTTTGAAAACTTATTTTAAGAAAACAGCCAATCCATTTTGGTTGGTCCATGATATGGGTCCAATAGTAGTGTATTTGGATGGGGCTTGACAAGAGCTTTCCAACGATATAAAATAAGCCCAATTCCGATGAATATTGAGGAAGTTATGGCCAATTTACTGAACTGGGCCCGGTTTGAGCTTTATGTGCGGCCTAATGATCTAGGGGAGGGCCTAATATAGATTTATCATTCCTAATGCAATTAGGAATGGTTTTAGTCTTCTAGATTCTTCTAGAAGATTCTTTTCATTCCTAATTGAATTAGCATTGATAAATTGACTTTTGTTGACTTTTTAGAGTTTTAATTAGAATCAAAGAACATTTTTTGATGAAAATACGATTTTATCCTCCTATACGGCAATTTTTATCTGATTTTAAGAAAATGCGTGGATTTCTAAGTCAGCGCCAAACGCCAGCTGTAGCGCTTGACGCTACGATTGGCGCCTGGCGCTAGACTTGGCGCCTGGCGCCAACCTTAGCGTCTGGCGCTAAGGTCAGCGTCTGGCGCCAACTTGTGTTTTGCGTCAGAAATCTGTTTTTTATATTTTATCTTTTTGGCTGATTTTTCTTTATAAATAACGTCGTCACGTTTATACCTTGAGTCATGTCAAGTCAATGAGTCAAGCGACGTTAAACCTTAGGTCAACCCTAAGATAATTAAAGAGATTAGCAAAGTTTTATAGTAAAAAATAAATACAGGTGCAGCAGAATAGGGAAGACCCTACTCCAGCGCCAGATGACAACATCTAGCGTCTGGCAGCAGGTTTTAGCGCCTGGCGCTAGATCTCAACGTCTGGCGACAGAGCCAATTCTTGGCGCCAGAGATATTTCAGCAGCGACAGAGCTCGAAGCCTCTCAGAAAGGTGATTTCGACCTCATACAACAATTTCGGGTTCCTTGGTATGCCAGTTAGCCCTTATAAGCAATTTGACATGATTAATCAGTCGATTTGATTACAGTCGTAATAAGTGATCGACCTGACGAAAGATCGTCTCACTTAGCTTAAAACGCCTAAGCGTTGGCTTATCACGGACATAATGCTTCACAAGAAGCAAACCGCCGACGTACTGGCATAGCGGAAGCAAAGTTCAAGCGAGCTTTAAAGATCGACAAGCGTTGGTCTTCGGAAATTTTTCTTCGGAATATTATCGCAATAAACATTCAATCTCTTTTGTTCAGAGACGCGTGGACATATCATTCAAAGCTCTTTTGTTCAGAGATGCGTGGACATATCATTCGAAGCTCTTTTGTTCAGAGACGCGAGGACAAATTATTATCAAGCTCTTTTGTTCAGAGACGCGTGGACATGTATTTCAAGCTCTTTTGTTCAGAGACGCGTGGACATATATTCAAAGCTCTTTTGTTCAGAGACGCGTGGACATATCATTAAGAAGATCATATTAAAAAAAATAAACAAGCTCTTTGTTCAGAGGCGCGTGAACATATCCAAAAAAAGAAGCTCTTTGTTCAGAGGCGCGTGGACATATCCAAAAGAAGTTTTTTGTTCAGGGATGAGTGAACATCGAAACAGCAAGATGACGTTCCCTAGATTGTGGAGAGCTGTCACAAACAACTGAAGGTGATTTCAAGCGAAGTTATCTTCGATCATGTTCCCTTAGACGTGGAGGATGGTCACAGAGCGGAAGGGGATTGTTTCAAGCGAAGCAATCTTCGATAGTGTTCCCTGGTATATGGAATATTGTCAAAGCGGAATAAAGTCGTTTCAAGCTAAGCAATCTTCTAAATTGGAAGAAGTTACAAGCGTAGAGGTTTTCAAGCGGGATGGCATTCTCTTGGCAGGAGGTCATCAAAACAGTAAAGCGGCAGCAAATCGGTTACTTTAGAGACGTGTGCTCGACGGTGCAAGATACGCGTTTCTTAACTCTTTTATCTGTTTAACTAACGCTAGTTTGTAGGTATCGGTGTTACAAGAGTGATTTAGGATCGCAGAACGTTCTGAATCATTCTCCGTCCCTATCGCTACTTTGACTTTTGTTTTCGAAACTTATGTTTCTCCAAACTCAGTTAAAGTGGGGGCTTCTGTAGACACCCATTTGTGTCTCCCCAAAACCAAACCCAGTGATGAGTACCTTTCGCGTCGAATCATAATCGAATGAAGTGAAAGTGTGGAAAGTCTAGTGTTGCGGATAGTTTTGATTTCTTTCTCTTTTCTCTGTTTTTGAAAACTTATTTTAATAAAACAGCCAATCCATTTTGGTCGGTCCATGATATGGGTCCAATAGTAGTGTAATTGGATGGGGCTTGACAAGAGCTTTCCAACGATATATTATAAGCCCAATTCCGATGAATATTGAGGAAGTTATGACCAATTTACTGAACTGGGCCTGGTTTGAGCCTTATGTGCGGCCTAATGATCTAGGGGAGGGCCTAATATAGATTTATCATTCCTAATGCAATTAGGAATGGTTTTAGTGTTCTTGATTCTTCTAGAAGGTTCTTTTCATTCCTAATTGAATTAACATTGATAAATTGACTTTTGTTGACTTTTTAGAGTTTTAATTAGAATCAAAGAACATTTTTTGAGGAAAATACGATTTTATCCTCCTGTACGGCAGTTTTTATCTGATTTTAAGAAAACGCGTGGATTTCTGAGTTAGCGCCAAACGCCAGCTGTAGCGCTTGACGCTACGATTGGCGCTTGACGCTACGATTGGCGCTTGACGCTACGATTGGCGCTTGACGCTACGATTGGCGCCTGGCGCCAACCTTAGCGTCTGGCGCTAAGGTCAGCATCTGGCGCCAACTCGGTTTTTTGCTTCAGAAATCTGTTTTTGATATTTTTTCTTTTTGGCTGATTTTTCTTTATAAATAACGTCGTAAAAACTTCGTTTTGATAACCAATTCTCACAAATTCTCATCAAGATTCTCTTGATTACTTACTCTCTCTCTCTCTCTCTCTCTTCTAAACTAGCTTTTTCGCAAATATAAAAATTCCGCATTCATTAGATCTAGATACACCTAGCCATATTCGAAGTTGCCTTCACCCTAGACGTGAAAGGTTTAATTTCTGAGGGTTTGGTCCCAAATCTCTCTTTCAATTATTTAATTTAATTGTTTTTTTATTATTTTCCTTGAAGTTACTAACGTGTGTATTTTGTTATTAGAAAGAGGTACGAGGCATCAAAGTAAGTACTTTAATGGTTTTTATTGATGTTATGATATAGAGTTCATGCTTAGGTTGTTATTGTGATATTCCTAGTATCATGTCTAGGGTAACTTTAATATCAAGTATGATTAAAAGTATGATGCCTTTTATGTTCTTCCTAATATTTATGATTGTTAGTATAATGTTAGGGCTAAAGTTTTGATCTCTAATGTTTAGTGACACGCTAGGGTTTGTTATTAATCTTATTAGTATCATGCCTATGATCTTGCTATTATTATGCTTTAACATAATTATGATTATTTTTATGATTTATGATTATAATTGTTATAATTATTGTTATGATGATTATTTTTATTTTGTTATTATCTTGATGATGATTATTATTATGTTGCTTGATGATATTTATTGTTATTACTTGATCACACCTTTTATGCATGTTTAAATGGAATTGGTACTTGTAATCACGCTTAATAAGATAAATAATAATCTTGTTTAGGGTTAATTTGATTATAATTCAAGTGATCGCCAATAATAGTTTTATTTGTGCATTAATATTCAACCAACATAGATAAACAGGTTTAGGGTTAATCGTATTGATTGCATGTTCGTCAGAAAGCGCACATGAATACGATCAAAATAAAGTAGAGGCCTATTATTAGGGCAGGTTCAATCTCTTTTAGGTTGGATTTGTACCTTCATCCCCGAACCCTATTTGGTTAAAGACCTTATGGAGTTGACGATCTCTTGGATCGTTAAGGGGTGTAACCTTCACCTCGTGAACGGTTTACAAGTTCCTAAAAAACTTGTTGGCGACTCTTTTGCTCTATCTTCTTTCCCTTTGGACGCCACCGTACTTTAGTGTATGATCACAGTGGGGTTCAAGCTAGGGGTTAATGCTTGAAATATTCCCTACAGTATATAAGATAAATAAATTGAAACGGAGGGAGTATGATTATAAATAGACTAGGTGTCTAGGTAATTCTACAGAACAGTTTACTGTTAAGTTGAAACCCGAATTAGCAAACACGAAACCAAGTTTCTCAAACTCTCTCTCTCTCTTCCCTCGGCTAGCGCCCATGATGTGATAGTGGTGGTGGTGGTGGTTCGTGCGGTGTTCGGTTGTCCGCAAACGTGGTGATTGTGGTTTTCCTCTTGACTCGACCAATCTAGTATTGGTGGAAGGCTCGTTCGAATCTCGTGGACTAAGTAGAGGAGCAACGCTTGGGGCTCTATTCTCTCCCTGATAATAGGGTAATAGCTACGTGGAGATCACGCTTTAAATGTATGATTATGCGTCTTATGTGCTATGCATGTGATCTTGGTTTAGGTGCTTATGAATATGATTCATGAATTTCCGCTTATAGTATCTATAAATTATAAAGTCGTCCTACAGTGGTATGATGATTTTATATCTAATTAGTTTTATGATGATTTTAGACAATTTTTTATTTAAAGAGACAATATTTCGGTTATCTGTTGAGATACTGATTTGTTTTTACTTGGTTTGGACAAGTGTTGATCCATAACTAAGGTAATAAATTGTTTTCATTTGTGCTAGCTATGAGTTAGGGGGTGTTTGGTTCACATAATTAAGGTATAAGGTATGGGTTTAGAATGGTTTAAACCCATACCTTATGTTTGTTTTATGATTTTATGAGTTTCAAACCCATACCTCAAACCCTCAAGGTATGGGGTTTAGAAACCTTAGGGGGGAGGTGGGTTTAGCTCATTCCCATACATTTAGGCATTAAATAAAAGAAAAACATTGCATTTTATAATTATACCAAACATATGGTATTAAGAATCAAGTTCCAAACCCATACCACTGGTTTCATTCCTGATTCCAACCCCATACCAGTTTGCGAACTAAACACTCCCTTAATTTGTTTTATGACACTAATATTAGTAGATCACAAAACCAAAATTAGATGATTTAACACAAACTTATTTATAACAAAGTAGGGTTGAGTCACATAAACCAATTGCGCATCCAAATCTTTCAAATAAAATTTCCCCTTATTCTCATTTGATTATGAATCATTTGAAAATTAAAATTCATGCTTGTAAGGTAAAATGACTAAGTCGTCTTTTAGTTGAAAGGATGAATAAGCTAATGACCTTTTGGAACTCATAAATATGATATGTGTGGAGTTGTGCACCAATAAAGTTCAAATCTAGTAAGAGATTTAACTATTTCATTGCTTTACTAACGATTTAAGTAAATATGTCCATAATTACTTAATGAAGTAAAGGTTGGAATCATTGAAATGTTTAAGAAATTCCACAATGAAATGTAAAATCAGCTTGAGATAAATAATTAGAACAACAAATTGCAAACATACTAAACGGAAACTCAACCAAAGCAATTAAAAAGATATCATAAGAGTTATGGATTGGAAATGTTCCAAAGTTGCCTTTTCTAAACAGGATTAAGGGTTATGAAACCTACACAGAATGTTTACAATGATGACATAATAGGCTCTAAATTAGATAAATAGTTCTTCGTGGGTTATCCCATGAAAACTAAAAGGTATTATTCCTATAACCGCTTGATAACAAAGTGTATTTTTTTTCTCGCGATAGTACCTATATAAAAAGAAATCTCTTCTTACAAAGCCAAGTGGTGTAAAGTTAGATCTCAAAGAGATTCGAGACAAGCAACAAATGGGTGTGGATAACACCACATCAGAGACAAAGGCGCATGAAGTCAGATAAATCATGTGTCGAAACAAGATAATTTAACTAGCGAGGCTTCCATTGTTCCATTTGAATGTAAATTAAAGCTTTAAAGAGTTGAAGAGAGTAATTCTATTGTTGCTCATACTTGTCGTATTATTCTAGATAAAAACAAACAGTTTGTTGAAATTTTGATAAAAGGTGAATTCTAAATTTTCTTAATGGAATGTGTGGAAATCACAGTCTACAAGCAAGCTTTGGTAAACACCAACTTAGGAAATAGCTTAAGGCCGCAATGTCTAAAAAGATGCGTTAACCCTTGATAGTCTTACAAATGGGATCAAATCCATAAGTTACGTAAGCCTATTCGAATTCTTCTAGTGATTGTTGATTTTCGATTATGAAATTTAGTGGTTGGACATCAAAACTGTTTTCTTGAAATGTTCATGATGGAGGATGGGTATATGATACAACCTAAGGGTCTTAAAGATCCAAAATCCTAGAAAGTTTTGTAAACTTTAGAAATCCATTTATGGATTGAAGTAAGCATCAGGGAGTTGAAATATTTGTTTTGACGAGGCAATCAAACAATTTGCATTGATTTCCTTAAAGAATGAAAAGAAATCTTGTAGATACAAGAAGTTTAGTTGGAGCAATCTGATTTTCTTAGTCTTGTATGTAGATGACATACAACTAATAGAGATTGACACACCAGTGCTTAAGTAAGTCAAGTAATGGTTAAAGAGTTGTTTCTATATGAAAGACTTGGATGATGTTGAATACATATTGGGAATCAAGATCCACGAAATAAATCTTGAAGAATGATTGGACTTAATCAAGGGACTTATGTTGATAGGGTTCTTGACAATTTCAAGATGCAAGACTCTAAAAGAGGATATCTTCCCATATCTCATGGTATTTGATAGGCCGTCGTCGAGCCTAATAAAGATAAATACGTAATTGGGTTTCTTTTATGGGAAGAAAGGGCAAGTAAGGGTCGACCCCACAAGGACTAAGGTGAGTACTAACAAATATCGATTTGTGATAAGCTAAATCAAGTCTTTTTGGGTTTAGAGTTATATGGAAAAACTACAAACAATAATAAAAAGGATCTTGGGAAGGTACCCACCAATTAAGTCATTCACAAATTAACTACAATTTAAAATACAAAACGTAGAAATTTGGGGATAAATTAGGGGAAGTCATCTAAGGCACCCAACTACTCTCTCAAGTTAGAGGGATTACTTGAATCATGAATACCACCTTGTCGGGAATATTTCAAGTATTACTGTAACACCCCCCAATCTCCCTCTATGGAAATACCAGTATAATACGTATAATTATACCGTAGAGATAGACTTTGGCGTATTACTGTCGCGTGATTACGCAAGGCTACTCAAAATACTTAACTCAATAACAAAAACTTGCAGCGGAAACTCAACTTTCTTTTATTAATACTTATGAAAATAGTAACATTGTTATGAGTACTCTAAATAAAAACAAGACCAACATTCCTAAACTAGGTGAAGCAAATCCTGGGACTCCCATATGCTCATTCATGACTCCACCTGAAAATAGTCAACACTGCTTACCATTACGGTAAACAGGGCGAACCAAAACAAATAGGAAATACAGATTAGCAAAATATGCTAAGTACGATAAGTGCAAGATAATGTAAACTCAATTTATTTGCAAACATGCTTTTAAAATCGATTCCAATAAATAATCCACTAATTCCAAAACTCATGATTCAAAACCAATTCCAATGATTCAACATTCAAAATAATTGATAAACCAATTCCTTTAAAAATCCAATTCCTTTTTGAACCAATTTCTTTAAATCCAATTCCTCACCCAAGTGTGCACACCCTCCAAGCTAGTCTCCTTATATTACAAGGCTATTCTTGAGGAAAGACCCGGTCATACAAAGTCTAAGGCCTTATCAATAAACCAAATCCGCATAGTGAGATTACCAACATGCTTATAAAGCATTAATAATAATAATAATTCAATGGTTGAATAAATCCTTTTAAGATCCAACAAATAATCCAATATAATTCAAACTCCTTTTTGATAAGTCCACATACTTTCAAAATCAAAACATTTTAAATAAATACTTGAGAATAAAATCTCATATTAATAGCTTTCTAAAACCAATAAATCTTCCTTGAAAAGCCTTTTATTTAATTCAACAAACCTTTTAAAAATCAAATCATTTATTTAAACACGATAAGTAATTCAAACCATTTAAAACATGATTTAAAAACCAAAATACTTTTATCAATACCTCCAAACATGATTTATTTCAAAATCATAATTCAAATCAATTTAATTCAATCACCAATCAAATCATATAAAACATGTTATTCAAACCAATCACTTTCAAAGGTATCTAGCCACCTAACTTACCTTGATCCTTTCTTAGCTATACACACCAAAAGAACCTCAATAATCTTGGTCAAACACACCCTACAAATAAATATAACCTTAATCAATATAAGGTTAACAAATAATTAAAAACCCCCAACTATATGTACATGAACCTTTTAATTAATTTCTCATAAACATCATAAAAATATGATTTTATATAATTAAAACTACTCATAATAATTTTTATAAATCCCCCATAATAAAAATAATAATAATTGAATAAGAGAAGAGAAGAAGAAAAGATAAGAAACCAAGGAAAAGAGAATAATTGGATTTGTGTAGGAAATAATAGACAGAACTTGAAGAGGCTATAACTCCTTTGATATAGCTCGAAATTGGGTTATTCTTGAGCCTAAACTCAAGGAATTTTCGAGAGGAACAACTTTCTGTGAAACGTCCATACCCCAAAAACTAAGCATAAGTGCCCGAAAATTGGCTTCAAAGATAAACGGGATGATTTGTGTAAAATTGAGGAGAAGAAAAGAAGAGAATTGGTGTGAAGAATGTGAGAGATATGAAAGGGTATTTATAGGCTAGGGTGTAGAAAGGATAGAGTTTAAGGTGTGATATGATTACTAGAAAATGTGATAAGTTTTTGGGGTTGTTAAGATACTTGAATCAAATTAAGTCTAGATTAATAGTTGAGTTAAAAGATAAGAAAATTTAAATGGATATACATATGGTTGGGAGAAGAAAGATAGGAACAAAATGAGATAATGAAAAAGAAAATTAGAGGATAATTTAAAATATAATAATTAACAAACTAAAGTGATAACAATCAATAATAATAAAATAATTGAATAAATAAATATTTTAGATAATATCAAAATTAGTTAAATACATAATGTATATTAAATATTTCTCTTGAAATAGTTAGTAAAATATGGACCGACCTTAAAAAGATAAATAAACCTATATTATTAATTTAGAAATCCAAAAATAATTAATTATTCAAATGATTAAATACTTATATTTGGCGCTAAAATTCAAATATTATTTTGGCCCCAAATAATGAAATTACTAAAATACCCTTTTTATAAAATAATTCTTAATCAATTAATTATAAAATACGTATGAAAATACAGGGCATTACAATTACCCCAAACTTGAACCCCACTGTGATCATACACTTAAGCATGGTGGCGTCCAAAGGGAAGGAAGCTAGAGCAAAAGAGTCACCAACAAGTTTTAGGAACTTGTAAACCGTTTACAGGGTGAAGGTTACACCCCTTAACAATCCATGAGATTGTCAACTCCAATAGGTCTGGAACCATGACTGTTGTTCGGGGATGAAGGTACAAATCCAATCTAAAAGAGAAAGAACCTGCCTTAATAATAGGCGTCTACTTTATTCTTCTCGTATTTATGTGCGCTTTCTAACTAACATGCAATCATTAGGTTTACCCTAAACCTGTTTAATCTATGTTGGTTGATATTAATGCACAAACAAAACTATTATTGTCGATCACTTGAATTATAATCAAATTAACCCTAAACAAGATTATTAATTATCTTATTAAGCGTGATCGCAAGTACAAATTCCCTTCAAACATGCATAAAAGGCGTGATCAAGCAATAACAATAAATATATATCAAGCAACACAATAATAATCAGCATCATAATGATAATTATAACAATTATAAAAATAATCATGTTGACAATAAAGCATAATAATATTGGCAAGATCCTAGGCATGATACTAACAAGATTAATAACAAACCCTAGCATGTCACTAAACATCAAAAATCAAAGCTTTAGCCCTAACCTGATACTAACATGCTATTAAGAAAGAAAATAGAAAGCATCATAAAAATCATAGTTGATCTAAGGAACTTATTCTTTACCCTAAACATCATACTAAGAAAAAGCATCCTAACATGATACTAGGAATCAAAATAACAACCTAAACATGATTTCTATATCATAATATCAATTAAAACAATTAAAGCATTTACTTGGATGCCTCGTATGTATTTCTAATAACAAAATACACACGTTAGTAGCTTCAAGGAAAATAAAACATTAAACAATTAAATTAAATAATTGAAATAGAGATTTGGGACCAAACCCTCAGAAATACCAAACCTTTCACGTCTAGGGCGAAGGCAACTTCGAATTATGCTAGATGCATGTGTCTAGATCTTGTGAATGCAGAATTTTGTTTGTGAAAAGTTGGTTTAGAAAGAGAGAGAGAGAATAAGCTTTAGCTTAGAGAGAGAGAAGAAGAGAATTAGAGAATTCTGGTTAAGAGTAGATAATTAAAAACGGAGGTTTAAGGAGGCTATTTATAATGAAAATAAGTCGGAACATGATAAAAAAGAATCAGAGTTTGAGAAGAATAAAACATGACGCCAGCGCCGTACATGCCTCTGTTGCCGCGCGACAGCCTGAGCGCCGCAATTTTTTCACACGTTTTCATTTTTTGGATAAAATTAAGCGCACGAGGGGTAAAACTGTAATTTCATTTAAAACACCTCTTTTATTCTAAATAAAAACTCATAAAACTCAATTATCAATGCTAATCACATTAGGATTCAAAAGAACTTCTAGAAGATTCTAGAAAACTATAATCAATCCTAATAGCATTAGGAATGATAAATCATAATAGGCCCTCCTCTAGATCATTGGGTCGCATATAAAGATCAAACCGGGCCCAGTTTAGTAATTTGGCCATAACTTCCTCATTATTCATCGGAATTGGGCTTATAATATATCGTTGGAAAGCTCTTTTCGAGCCCGATCCAACTACATTATTATTGGACCCTTGATATGGACCAAACTAAACTGGATTGGCTAACAATGGCCACTTACAAGAACTAACAATGAAACCACTTAAGGTCAAGTAATTAACACCCCACAATATCTAAATCAACACATGCAAACAAGTATTTGTGAATTCATCAATGGTTTCAACTATCCCAAGTTAAATAACTACTCACAAATCATTATAAATTGCAAAACTAAAGGAGTTAACAACTAAGAACATGAAATCAAACACTAATTTAACACAAACAAGTAATAAAACTAGAAAAGATACAAAAATAAGCAATTAAAGCAATAAAATAAGAGAGAGAGTAAGAAATTCTCATTGATAATGCAAGAAATAATCAAATATTCAAGTTTCCTTCATTCAATTCTTCATATTCCAAGCTTTCAACAAGTTTTCCCACTTTCTCTGTCTAGCAAATGAGAGTTTCTCTCTCTAAAAACCCTAACCTAAGCTAAAACTATATTTATAAGATCTCCCTTCATACAATCGGGGCTAAGAAGGTATTTAAATTACCCAAAATAAAAAGGACGGAGAAAACGAGAAAGAGCCCGAAAACAAGCACGGACGTGCAAGAGAAATAAAAAGGCCTGCACGGACGTGCAGCCTTGCACGGGTGTGCCATTTTGCTGCACGCCCGTGTAGAATCCCCTGCATGAATAGCTTGACTTCGGGAGGCTTTAACTTCTTCGTTTTTTTTGTTGGAAATGGTTTTGTGACCAATCGTTTGAAAGATCTTGAGACGAACTTTAATCTCCAATTTGAATCACTTAAAAAAAATGAATAGAACAAAAGTTATGATCAGTTGAAGTTGACCCTTGTGCAAACAACCCTTCAAGGCTTTCCAAAAGCTTTTCATTTCTCTTTAAGGCACTCATCCTTCTTCCTCCATCGTTCTATCAACCAATGTTGCCCTTCTCCTTGCTCACTCATGCTTGATCACATCTATAGTGCTAAAAATAGCTACTTTACATAAAAAACACAAACAACCTGTGAAGCATGAATGACACAAAATTTGCATCAAAATAGGATGAATAATGAACTTTGATGCCGAATAATAACGAAAACAAGGTTCTAAACTACCCTAAAATCATACCAAATAACAAGTTATCAGTATTACGCTCAGTAAAACTCAGTGCCTTCAAAAGCTAGTAGAGTTGAGTCGTATGGATAATGTACCTTATGCATTTTCAAAAGGGTCCATTATATATTCCATGATATAAACAAAGAAAGATGTTTCATATGTAGTGCATGTGTAATAGGTTTCAAGAAAATTCAGGATAAGCACACTGCAAGATGCTAAGAACAAATCCTTAAGTATTTGAGAAGGACTAAAGGAATGTATCTAGTTTATGGTGGCAAAAGTAAATTAGCTGTTAAAAGGTTATACGGATGTAAGTTTACAAACAGACAAGATGACTTTAGATGTTGATCTGAATACATTTTATGTGTGAATGGAGAAGGACAGAGAGCTTGAAGAGTTCAAAGCAGAGAGTTGTTGCATACTCAATGTCAGAATATGAGTGTTTATCTACAATACGTAAGATTAGTTAAGGAGGAGGTTTGGATCAAATTTTCCTGTTACTAAAAAGGTGACTTTGCTAAAACAAAGGAGCCAGGGTCACATCACAAATCAAAACAAATAGATATGAGATATCACCTTGTTTAGAAGATCAGCGGGATGTCATGATCTGCAAAGTTTTAGTATAAGTGAGAATATCACTTATTTACTTATTAAACCCCTTCCACAGACTAAGGTATGAGATTCATATTAAAGTCTTGGATTGAAGAAAGTTACGTAATTTAAGTTGTGTATGTTTTGAGAAAACAAATTACATAAGTAGTATTACCTGGTGAACAAAAAATATTAATTCTCTTATTTAATTATGGTTTTAGAAATTAAATAAAGTGTCCAAAATAATTATGGATTGATGGGCTCATCAGGTTAATGACCAGGTGAATGAAACCTCACAGGTGAACAAAATTCATATATTATATTATTTAAGTTCCTAGTTCTAAATCATTTAAGTGGACATAAATGATTATAACAAATGGACTAGCATGTAAGATTAACTGGATAGCGCAGTTTCATGGTCTATAGGGGCATAGTGATGCTCGGTCAATCACATAGATATGCATGAATGATGCATGATCGAACTGTTGACCTACTTTGAAGTTCAAGTATAGAGCTTCCGGATATATTAGTGGATTCCTTTGACATAAGTGGAACATTGATGTCATTCAATGATTGATTTAACTATGGTACATTCAAACGTCTTCCCGTAACTGGAGATTTTAAAGGGTGTTTCTTGGTTACTTTAAAAGTTGAGTAGGAGCTTTGGTTGCCACAAGATTGGATTGAGTCTACCTAGGGAATGTGTCATGGCCGCTTTAAGAGGGAGAAATCAGAAAATTTGTAGCCGCGTTCAAATGTATTACTCGGTAATCATTTGGTTTTGTAATTCAAACTCAGATTTCAAGCACTACTAAAATTCGGCCAAATTGTGACCGCCTCAAACGGTCGCAGAAAATAGCAAAACCGGTCGCAAAACATAATTGCATGCGACCGTCAACGGTTGTAACATGGTGGTCTTTATTCTCTTGGTCGCAAAAAAAATATTGCGACCGTTTGACGGTCGCATATTTTTTGCAACCGTTTTTACTATTTTCAACGATCGTTTAGAAAACGATCGCAAATATTAATAATTGCGACCGCCTTATAGAACAGTCGCAAATACCCACCACCCACCCAAACCATTACCACTGCCCCTAAACAACCACTAGCCGCCGCCACCGCGCCCTCTACCCACCATCACCTTCGCCCACCTTCAACCACCAATACCCACCACCACCCATACACCCTAAACTAGAAAAACATAAAAAAAAATTAAACTAGAAATTTAACCAAACAACCGATTAAACCAACAAAAACAACCCACAATTTCAAACAAAAATACGAAAATCAAACCAAAAATCGAACAAAAAAACATCATAAATTTATCAAAACAATTTACCCACAAATAATACGCACAAAAAATAAACCAAAAAAAGAACAAAAATTAAATAAAAAAATCAACAAAAAATTCGAACACATAATCACACAATTTCGAACCCACAAAAAATTCGAACACGGTCACACAAAAATTCAACTCACAAAAATAAAACCTACAAAAAACCACAAAAATTCCAACAACAATCACACAATTTCGAACCTAATTCAAACTATTATTCGAACAAAATCAACAAAAATTCGAACAAAAAACGAAAGTAAACCACAAAAATTGAAAATATGCGAAAAACAAACACCATTTTCAGAAAATCAACATACCTTTCTTAATATTTCTTCATCTTAGGGTTTCTTTGGTCAAATTCGACCATAAAAACTCCAGATCTGGAATTTTCATGGTCGAATTCGACCATCAACACCAAAATAAGATAAGTCGAGCGCGCGCTGGTGAAGAAGGCGAGCATGGTGAGAGTAAGGGGATGAGGAAATTAAAGAGAAAAGAGAGAAAGAGCGGCTGGAGCGCGGTGTTCAGAGGAAAGGGAGGAGGAAAGAGAAAGGATAGGAAGAGAGAAAGAGAAGTTCAGAGAATAGAGGAAGGAAGAAGGAGAAGAGAGAGAAAAAAGAAGAGGGAATGTGAGAAAAAAAAAGAAGAGGGAGGAAAAATGGCGACTTGTGCAATTAGGGTTTGAGCACCCTTATATACCCTTTTTTTAAAATATAAAAATAATATTATTACGACCGTCAATAACGGTCGCAATTTTGTGCAGTTTGCGACCGTTTCTAACGGTCGATAAGATATATTATTTTACAATTATTTTAAACTTGTATTTTTTTAAAAGAAAATTGTTCAAATGCTCTTGCGACAGTTTTTTGGACCAAAAATGGTCGCAATTCTACGACCGCTTATAAAACAGTCGTAATATTGCGACCGTTTAAAAAACGGTTGCAGATGAAGGAGATGACATCCTTTGTCTTGATGCCCTTGACCGCCTCTGCTTCCACCCGCTTGGTGAATTAATCCATAGCCACCATAATATAGCGCTTTCCGCCTAGCGCAAGCGTATAAGGACCTAGAATGTCCATGCCTCATAAGATCTAAAACCTTTTGCAACTTTGTATTCATATCTTGATGAAAATTTTCATAACTTTGTAGTTGTTCTTTAAGCATAATTTCCTCCTTTTTCGACACTTCAAATTCACCCTTTGTTGTTAATATCTTATTCTTAGTATCCTGAAGTTCTTTCTCAAGCTTCATTACCATATTCAATTTCATTTCCATTTCTTCAAAGATCTTTTCTAGACTTAAAAGTTGTTCTTTGAGCCTATCTTCCTCCTTTTTCGACGCTTCTAAATTTACTTTGGTAGATAACACTTTTTCATCCACACATGCAACTTGTTTTTCTAACTCGATCACCTTTCGCAACCTCACTTCTACATCCTTTTCAATTTTCAGTCGATTTAAAAGTTGTTCTTTTAGTTCTTCTTCCTTTTTTCTCAATGCTTCTAAGTTGCACTTACTTATTAATTCCTCAGCTTTAGTATAAGAAAGTTTCTCTTGGAGTTCCCCTAACTCTAACAATTTATTTATCATATATTGATCATGAACCAAATTGTCTATTTTAAGCTTTTCTACCTTTTGGTTCAACATTTCCAAACGAGCCCTATTAGATGATAACTCATTTTGAGTTGATGAAATTTGTCCTTCAAGCTGGCGGATCTTTCCTACCTTTTGGTTCAACATTTCCAAACGAGCCCTATTAGATGATAACTCATTTTGAGTTGATGAAATTTGTCCTTCAAGCTGGCGGATCTTTCCTACCTTTTGGTTCAACATTTCCAAACGAGCCCTATTAGATGATAACTCATTTTGAGTTGATGAAATTTGTCCTTCAAGCTGGCGGATCTTTCCTACCTTTTGGTTCAACATTTCCAAACGAGCCCTATTAGATGATAACTCATTTTGAGTTGATGAAATTTGTCCTTCAAGCTGGCGGATCTTTCCTACCTTTTGGTTCAACATTTCCAAACGAGCCCAAGTTGATGATAACTCATTCTGAGTTGATGAAAGTCGTTCTTCAAGCTGGTTGATCCTATACTCAGCAGCCACAACTTTTGTTGTTGATTATGAATTTCCCATATTTTCACCAAATTTGAAAAAATTAAGATTAAAAACACCAAAAAGGGTGTATAGGTGTGTGACTTTTGGCTTGAATCAACAAAATCTAAGAAATGATCATATTAATAGTTGTTATAAAGATTTTTCTTAAGAAGGGTGGTTAAATTACATTTTGTTATATGTAAGGCAAAATAATGTATATATTCTTTACTTGTGCATGAGTTAATCCCTAGATTATATTAAATGATGAAACATATATTATTTTCCAAACTACTTGCCACCAGAATTGAATAAATTCTATAGTAAGAGTAGAGAGTAAACTTGATTAAAAACCCAAATTATGTTATAGAAATATACAATTGATATAATATAGTCAAAATCCCAAGATGGGCGACCCATAACTACGTGCGAATTAACTTGGTAAAGTTTTAAAAATAATTATAAGACTTTACATCAAGTTTCGTCCACATCATTAATTAACTAAACTCTAAAGACTAATTAGCTTAGGACCCCAATAGCTTAAGTACATGACTTTCCTAAGAGACTCTTCAGATTGATTCAATTTATCATCTCTAATTTTTTGGGAAATGACAGAAGAAAATCTAACATTATTCTTAGCATGTATCTTGCATAACCTTGATCTTTCATTCCTTCTATTGCTGCTACAACTATCCATGTTTTGCTTTTTACTAAACTCATTCTTTCTAAATTAGACACTTAAAATGTAAATTTCTTAAAGTTGGGAATTTTTTTGGAAAATGGTTGATTAATTTGATTGAAAGTTTAAGGCTTCAGAAATGGCTGATTAATGGGGTTTGGATTAAATTTATAAAGGAGGAAAAAGATGGTGATTTATTGGTCTGATTGGCAAATAGTAAAGGAAGGGTGCCTCCTCTTGATAATTAGACTCCGTTCACTTCACCTTAAATAAAAATAATATTAAGTAAAAGTAATTTTAATTTAGTAAAAATAATTTTAGTTCGATCAGTAAAATTAATTTCAATTTAGTAAAAATAATTTTATTTCAGCAAAAATAATTTCAGTTTAGCAATATTAATTTCAGTTTAGTGAAAATTATTCCCTCTGTTTTTTTTATTTGCATCACTTGTGTTTGCGCAGAGTTTGAGGAGAATGAATTTGGTAGTGGATGAATAATTTATTATGGTTAAAGTAATGGGGAACCATGAAAGTGAAAGTATGTAAGAGAGAGTAGTGCCATAGTGGGGACCGTGAGAAAGGAATTGATAAATTATACTACCTCCGTTACAGGTTATGTGCAACGATTAGACATTTTCTCTCTCTACTTTATGTCAAATCGTTGCACATAACCTGTAACGGATGTAGTAGTATAAAGTTACTATAAATAGAAGTTATGCAAATAAAAAAAACATCCTTGAAAGAAGAAAAAAAAACGAGGGAGTATTTAAGTTGAGCAAAAATATTTTTTAGTTCAATATAAATAATTTCAGCTTAGTATAAATAAGGTAAAGTGAATGAGTCCTATAAAAGTGTACACTTCAATGCAGCCAAAAAAAAGTTCTTTCAATTATGAGAATTTCAAAAATAGCATAATTTTTGTTATTTACTCATATTATAATATGGATACGGTAGGTCTACGTTTGAGAATCTTTTGTAATTTTGGAAGTATTAATACACTAGTTTTTTTTTTATTTTTTTTTATTTTTTGGAAATACACTAGGAAGTTGTCGAGTTGAGTTACAAAACAACACATTTGTCTTCTTCTATATGGAGAATTTAGTGGATTTAATTAAATCAATACGTATGCTTAAAGGTAGAAATTCGGAACTATAAGAGGTGATTCTATTTTTTTAATTGAGGTTATTCTATTTTTTTAATTGAGGTTATTCTAACAGTTCCTATATGGCTTTATGAGTTATGACATCGCTTAAAGTAATGTTTGTGAATATTTCAAAATTCATACCATACTTTAAAAACAAAGGGAGTAAAAGAAAACACAATCTACCTATTTTATAATTAATACTCCCTCCATTTCATAATGTTAGTCCCATATGTTATTTTGGGCATTTCAAAAAAATCTATCCATATTGAATATATTTCATTTATAACTTGATTTTTTTTAATTTATTGATTGTGCATTAATAACATGACTCTAATTAAGAAAAATTTTATCTTAAATTATGCAATTATGACTTGTGCTTTCCTAATAAAAAATGAAAAAAAGTTAAATAAGGTAAATTAATTATGAATTGTGTTGTACCTTAATGTTAGATTCCAGATATATTTATTTTCTTATTTTATGTAATTGATTTTATATGAGATTAACATTATGAAACGGAGGAGTAACATCAATTTGACATATTTATTGTAATTTTGGTTTTTTTTAACTACTTAATACATGTCCATATATAAATGGATCATATAACGATAAAGAGCGAACATGAGAAAAGTTGAATAAATAAGATATTAAAAAAAAAAAGTGAGTATTACGCTCAATTTCGATATACTAGCAAAAAATAGGCTAAAATAATGTTACCGTTTGCGTTTTTTCCCACTAAAATATTGTCAATTGTATTTTTTAATGTCAGTATAATTTCCATTTTTTTTAATATCAAATTGGCAAAAAAAAGTCAACAGTCAAATTGACTAACTGGCCAAGTTCCAAGTTGGTAAAAAAAATAAATAAAAAAAAAAAAGAAAAAGAAAAAGAAAATTTCTATGGTTTAGGCTTGGTCCTTTGAAAATTTCTATAATTTTTTTGTGCTTCACCTTGCTCAACTCTGATCAAACCCCCCATAAAATGTTTACAAGTTATTTGGGTTCAAAGTTAAATTTTGGTTTGGAGAATACTAATTATGGGCTATAACATTTGTTTTTTAATAATTAAAAAAAAAAAAAAAAAACTCCCTCAAATTCATAATGATCTTCCTATTTGCATAAATTGATGCAAATTTTGGTAACCCCTCCGTGTTTAAATAAATGAAATTTTTTTCTTGTGCATCAATGTAATACTTTATCTGATAATATCTATAATTAGGTTAACTTTTAAATTACCACCCAAAAATGTAACCATTTTCGAACTAACCACCCGTTTAATTTTTAATTTTAAATTACCACCCCTTAAATTAAATAAATGCTCAGATTGCCACCCATTTCAAAAATCCGGTGGATTTTCCGTCCGTGGGTTCCTATTAACGCTTATTTTGACCTTTTGGACTAAATTTCCCCCGATTATTCTCTTTAAAAAAACTCTCTTAACTTCAATTCACATTTCCTTCACCAAATTCTACAACTTCAATTCACATTTCCATCACCAAATTCTACCTTAGTAGAATTTGGTGAAGGAAATGTGAATTGAAGTTAGGAGAGCGTTTTTAAAGAGAAAACTCGGGGAAAAAAATCATTAAAATGGTCAAAATAAGCGTTAGGTGGAGCCCACAGACGGAAAATCCACCGGATTTTTTTAAATGGGTGGTAATATGAGCATTTATTTAATTTAAGGGGGGTAATTTAAAATAAAAAACTAAACGGGTGGTTAGGTCGAAAATGGTTACATTTTTGGGTGTTAATTTAAAAATTTTCCCTATAATTATTAATAAGTAAAATTATAGTAATTGAATATTATAAATTGTTTTTAGAGACGATTCCAACAGAACCTACAAGATTGTATTTATTTTTATGTATAAATAACAAACATTAGTCAAAGTAAATTAGATAAATAGTGCAAAAAAGTCAAAACGTTTCATTTATTTAAACACAAAGCTAGGGAGTAAATCTTTAAACGCATATATCTTAAAGCTAACACTAGCAAAAATTATAAAAGTTACTCCCTCCGTCTCATAATAATTGGGATATTGGGGTAAATACGTAATCTTAAAAAACTATAAGTGAGTCCATTTAAAACATTATTTATTACTCCCTCCGTTTTTAAATTTAAATATTTCCTCCACTTTCCTTTTTCGACCATTTTTAAATATTTGCTTCATTTTCTTATTTGAAAGTCTTTTACAATATTAAATTAATTTCTCTCACCTAGTGGACCCATCATGATCATATTTTATTACTTTCATATTCTCTCCTCTTCAATTCTCCCCACTACTTTTACTTTTTACAATTTTTTTTATTCTTTCACCTACTTCACTATCTCCATATTTGTCACTTTTTCCAATTACTCCTAAAACTCCGCGCATGGAGAAATGGAGCAAGTATTTAAAAACGGAAGAAGTATAAAAATCATTCTATTTTTTATTTTTATATTATAAGAAAACAAAAAGTGGAGGAGATGGGGTAGTGAAGAGAGAGAAAATATAGAATTTAATTGGATTTTAGGGTTTGTGCCTTTGTGGTCTCAACGAGAATATAGAATAATACTTCCCCCATTTCTTTTTAGTTGACACGTTTCTGTAGTCACGTTTGCCAATGCACAAATTAAACTATTAATATCTTTAATTGTCGACAAGCAAAAATATAAAAAGTTGATATTTTGAAAATATATATTATGCCGAATCTAATAAGGTCTCACATGACTATATTTTTCATTACTTATAAAGCACAAAACACAGTCAAAGCCTCAAAGGAGAATGTGTGAATAGTGTAAAAGTCAAAACGTGTCAACTAATAAAAAATAGAGGTAGTATTTTTTTATTAGTAATCCCATTTTATACTTAGTAATGTGTCAAATATTTTGGGACGAACAAAAATGGTAACTATGTCAAATATTATAGGACGGAGGGAGTACATGATAATATGTGACCTTATTCGGTCACTTTACCTTAAAAAAATAATATTAAGTAAAATTATTTCAGTTCAGTAAAAATAATTTTAATTCAGTAAATGTTATTTCAATTTAGTAAAAATAAATTAAGTTCAACAAAATAATTTTAGTTCAATTAAAATTAAAGGCTTGTTCTCTTCAGCTTATTTTCAGTTCATTTAGTTCAATTTAGCTCCCATAAGTTCAGTTCAGTTCAGTTCAGTTCTTATCTTAATTTCATTCTCTCATAAAATATTCAGTCAGTTCAGTTTAGCTCCAATAAGTTCAGTTCAATTCAGCTTAGTTCAGTCAATTAGAACAAACCCTTATTTCAGTTCAGCAAAATTATGGTGAAGTGAACAAGCCCTAAGGGCCTGTTCACTTTTATTGAACTGATTAGAACTGAACTGAACTGAACTGAACTGGTTAGAGATGAATTGAACTGAACTGATTGGGGCTGAACTGAACTAGACTGAAATGTATTTTATGAGAGGGGGAAATTAGGAGCTGAACTGAATTGAACTGATAGGAGCTGAACTAAACTGAACTGAACTGATTGGAGCTGAATGAAACTGAAATTAAGTAAATGTGAACAGACCTTAAGTCCAATCAAACTAAACCTTATACGACTATATGGTTTCCAATTTTCCAATTTATTGAATGAATGATGGAGTAATAATTTACACTTGTATTAGGTTAAGCTTAAACATCAATAAAAATGATTTGGATAGAAAATTATGTTATTGGATAATTTAAGAGATAAGGTGAGAGGGACATCACGTGGGTTTTGGATAGAAAGAGCGTGTGATTGGCACCATTGTTGAAATAGACATCCAACGTATATATATGGACGTGCATCCCCCCATCTCTATATCACGAGGAGCAACGCCACTTTCCCTGTGAGGAGGGATGATGGTGGTGTATCTTTTAAGGTCCACCTTTGGGTATAACCCATTTTTCATGTCCTTTATATTAACACTAATAAACTCGATCGGTTTAGATTATGTCAGTTTAAATCATATCTGTTGAACCTTAAAAGTTTTGATGATGATGACTACTAACGAGCAAACTTCAATTAATGAGAATTCTCTAAGTGTTATAATTAGAATAGGTGAAATAGACTTTGAAAGTGGAAGAGTAACTGTTAGAGATATGTGTTATTGGAAAATATATTTTTCTCATTTGAGGGATAATTTATTTCTCCACTGATTTAGTCTCAGAGATTTTACGAGCACCACTATTGATTAGAGGCTGCAACTCCTCTTGCTTGCCATCTTCTGGACCTCCAGATCTGACGACTCGACAAACACTGCAACTACCTTTGCACTATGACCAACTGCCCATAGTTTAGAATTTCCTACTAGTGTTGTTTTCCATAGAATTGAGGCAAAAGCTGGGCATTCCAACACAAGTCTTCTAATGGTTCTGCTAGAGTGGAAGTTCTCAAGAACATGTTCTGATTCATATGATTTAGGCTGAGCTGCAAGAGTTGCCACTTTTTCATAAAGGCTTGTCAACTTTTCGTCCAACGTTGGATGAAGAATTCCATCAAAACCCCCAGTGGCAACCTCATATAGAACATCTTTTCCAAATTAGACTTGAGTAATTCCTCTGCAGTCTCAATGCAGACATCAACGAGACTCTCAGCAAGCCCGCTTTTCACCAACAAGTCAACAACTCCTTCCTCCTGACAAAAGGATCCTTTTTACCTCCCTCAGCCAACTGGGTGTCTTCCTTAGGTTCCATGCTTTCATCGGCTTCATTAGCAAGTAATTTGTTGACATGTTCAACTTCCTTATTTTCTTCATCGTTATCTGAAGATTCAACTAGCTTGTCCTCATTGTGATTTGCTTCATTTTCAGCCTTTGGAGAAAGTGAAGGAATTGAAGCATTTAAAGAAGCCAAATCATCAAGACTAAGATAACGCTGACAATCTGGATGCAACAGTTGCAAAACAGGACGCCTCCCTCTCTTATCCAAAACAAGTTCACTCAGGATTGGTTGTAGCTCCCGAATGATAACCTTAGTAACAAGTTTTGTATCATCAACAACTGATAGATAGAACAGAGGCCAGCACCAAGCTTCCACATTGATCATGGGCGATCTTCCCAACGTGTCCCTTCATTCCCTTAACAAGCTTCTTTCTTTCCTTGGCACTACCATGCTTGACACAGAGCATCCCTATTCTCGAACCATCCTTTGTGTGAATCATCTGAACAAGGAGAGATCCAGACAATTGTTTTATAACGTCTTCTGCTGAGAGCTTATCAGCAATGCTGAGGTACTCGATCAAAGCTTTGTGAATGATTGAGTGATCAACTATTCCTTTCTCCAAAATAGGTTGAATCACATAAGTCATATGGCGCAAAACGGATAACTTTTTAAGGCCTATTTTAGATATTATATCAACAATCTTGTTCTCTTTAATATTTGACAGATCTTTGAACAACTGGAGCTCGGTAGAGTATAATTCCATCAAGAGTTCACGTTTTTGTGCCGCATTTCCCATTTCATATAATTCCATCAAGAGTTCACGTTTTTGTGCCGCATTTCCCATTTCATATGCATGTTCAACAACAATAGAACCAAATTATGTCACAAAAGCGAAGCAACATGCCCATGAAGTAGTGAGATCAAGCGTGGCAGCTGAGATTTGGTAGCATTGTCAATCATTTTGGTCACCAGATGGACTGCATAAGTACTTGAGGCGAGAGTGAGTAAATGTGGTTTCAACTCTGTTGGATATCGGGAAAACTCCTCAATCTGGAGTGTGTACCATTGATCAAATATATAAAGTTTACAACGCTAGGATAAGGACTTCTAGATACGATAAGTATACAAAATATACATTAAATATATCCTATACTTGTGACAAATATTATCCTAAATATAATATCTATCACACCCCCGCAGTCGTAGCAGGAGGAGGTCGTACGCTAAGACTGGATCGAAATTCCAAAAATAATTCCCGCGGTAGGCCTTTAGTGAAAATGTCTGCGAACTGATATCTAGTAGGAACATAAAGAACCCGAACTTGTCCCAACGCAACCTTTTCTCGAACAAAATGAATATCCATCTCCACATGTTTGGTGCGTTGGTGCTGTACGGGGTTGCCTGAAAGGTAGATAACACTGAAATTATCACAATAAACAATAGTAGCCTACCGTAGAGGACAATGTAACTCCAGTAGAAGATTACGGAGCCAACACGCCTCAGAGACAACATTTACGACGCCTCGATATTCTGCTTCTGCACTCGACTTGGATAAAGTATGTTGACGCTTAGATGACTAGGATACGAGGTTGTCCCCAAGGTAACAACAGTAGCCCGATGTGGAACGTCGGGTGTCGGGACAACCTCCCCAGTCAGCGTCAGTGTAAGTAATCAATCGATGTGAAACAGTTGGATATAAATGTAGACCGTGATCAATGGTACCCTGAACATAACGTTGAATGCATTTCAATGCCTCATAATGAGGTTCCCGGGGATCATGCATAAAAAGACACACCTGTTGCACCGCATAGAAAATATCTAGCCTGGTAAAAGTGAGGTACTGAAGAGCACCTGCTAAACTGCAATACAAAGTAGGATCCCGAAAAGGTGGCCCTGCATCTGCACTAAGTTTGGACTCAGTATCAACTGGAGTGGCGGCAGGCTTACAACAGGCCATCCTTGCACGCTCTAAAATCTCCTGTGCATACTTTTCCTGCGAAAGTAGCATATAAGAAGGTTTTAGGGTTACAGCAATACCCAAAAAATAACTCAGAGGCCCCAAATCAGACATGGGAAACTCAGTTTATAACTAAGAGATGATCCATGTGCCCAACCTGTCAGATGAGGTAGCTAAAAGAATATCATCAACATATAAAAGCAAATATGCCATATCATCACCCTACCAGAAAGTAAATAGAGAAATGTCACTTTTAGTAATGACAAAGCCCAATTAGATAAGAATACTGGCAAAGCGTTGGTACCAAGCTCTGGGAGCTTGTTTCAAACCATAAAGAGCCTTGCGGAGCCGACAAACATGAGAGGGTGCCCTCCGATCAACAAAACCTGGAGGTTGATGCATGTAAACAGTTTCCTGCAAATCACCATGTAAAAAGGCATTTTTGACATCTAATTGATGAATCGACCACTAATAACTTGCTATTTGATACGATTTTAGGGTGTTTTGAACCTAGTTTACTTGATAAAAATTGCGTTTTGGTTCATTTTTACTCTATTATTATGCAATTTTTGTGTATCCTATGCTTCACGGGTTGTTGGTGTTTTTGTTGAGATTCTAGGTTCAAAAGAACGACCAAATGGAGCCCATGGATACAAAGCCGAGGTTAGAAGCAAGAAGATGGATGAAAGAAGCCAAGGAAAGGAGCATTATAAAAGAAAAGATGAAAAAAAGGGGCTTAGAAGACCCTGCACGGCCGTGCCAGACCTTGCACGTCCGTGCAGGAGGTTCCAGAAAGCTTCAGCAAGCTGCCAAGGCCTGCACGGCCGTGCTTAATCTGGCACGTCCGTGCAGAAGAGGTGCACGGCCGTGCCAGACTTTGCACGTCCGTGCAGGAGTGCTCCAGAAACTCAGAACATTCTGCCAAGGCCTACACGGACGTGCCAAATTAAGCACGTCCGTGCAGATGTAGCTGCACGTCCGTGCCAATATCTGCACGTCCGTGCGGAACTGCTCGATTCTTAGCAGTACGTTCTGCCTCAATTCTGCCCCCTCTGCACGTCCGTGCCGAATCTGGCACGACCGTGCTTATGCTTGCACGTCCGTGCCGAATCTGGCATGTCCGTGCAGACCTGCAGTCGAACTTCTTCCTTGTTTTCTCCGTCCTTTTTATTTGGGGGTCATATAAATACCCCTTTAGAGCTCATTTGTACGGGGGATGCAGTTTTTTAGAGATTTCCTCTTAGTTTGTAGTCTTAGAACATTAAATTCTCAAATCATTAGTTAGTTCTCAATTATTAGCTTGGAATTATTCAAATTCAATCATTGTAGAAGACAAAATCCACCATTGTTGCTCACCTTGAAGCTTCATAGTAACCATTTCTTACTCATCTTTTCTACTTCTCTTTACTTTGTTGTTAATTATTTGCTAGTTCTTGCATGTTTTGGATTGTTAATTAGCTTAATCCTTAGTTTGAACTTGTTCATGAATTGCTTGAAATCTTTAATTGCTTTAACCCCCATGGATTGTGAGTAGTCTAAATTCTAGGGTTTGGGCAAAACCCTCAATGTAGTCACTAATTACTTGTTGCATGTGCTAATTTGGTTGTTGTGGGATGTTAATTAGTTGAGCTTAAGTGGTTTAATTGCTTAGTTCTTGTATATGGCCATTGCTAGAACTATTTATCCAAGCTTTCTCAACGAAGGATCGAGAGATGAACTTGAGTTAGCTCCCTTATGCTTGATTGACCCGAAATGCCATGAGAATAGGGATTACCGGTCAAGGGAATGTTTATGTCATCATGATTATGCTTTAACACTTGTTTTATGCTATGTAACCGCGAGAGTAGGTTGTATTCATGATTCAAGTAATCCCTCTAGCTTGAGAGAGTAGTTGGGTGCTTTAGATGACTTCCCTTAATTTATCCCATTAATTTGCCTTGATTGTTGCATGCTAACTGTGATTTGTGATGAAGTTGAGTGGTATAACCCAAGCCCTAGATTCCTCTAAATATTGTTAACCTCCTCTTAGCTTAGTTGAATTGTGTTAGAAGAAGTTACTCAAAACCAACCCAATTTAGAATTCGTTTAGCTTATTTAAACGGTAGTACTCGGTGGTTGATTCAACGCCTCTCTTGGGTTCGACCCTTTCTTACCCTTAATATTGTTAGTGAGACCAAGATAGGAATTATTATCTTTGGTAGGCTCGACGACGGCCTATCAAATTTTGGCGCCGTTGCCGGGGAGGCAAAGTCACATTGAATGTATTATTGTTGAATGAGACTAGATGCGTGTATATGTATAGTGGTTTTCTTACCTTAATTTTTGTTTATGTGTGTTTAACTTGCGATAGTCATTGCTAACGTTTTTCTTAGCTTTGTTTGACTTTGCATGACACGAAAGAGTAAGCAATCACCGCTTATTCCCGTTGATCCAGAGCTAAATAGGACTTTGAGAAACGTGAGGAGACTCTTGCAAGGCACACCCGAGTTTTCCATTGTATATTCGGATTCCGATCCGGAAGAGGTTTTTGGAACTAACGAAGAAGATAACATGGGGGAGAATCCTCCTCAACCATTTTTAAGAGACTATGACCACCCCAACGCATTCCAACTTCGGAGTGGCATACGTCTTCCCACCACAAATGCAAACAACTTTGAACTTTCACCTCAACTCATCCGTATGATTCAAAGCGATCAATTCGGAGGTAGTCCTCATGAGTGTCCTTTTGCTCATTTGGACAAATTTCTTGAGTTGTGTACAACCATCAAGCAAAAAAACATTTCGGAAGAGTTCATCCGTATGCACATGTTTCAATTCTCCCTCCGTGATAAAGCAAAACATTGGTTGAGAACGGTTGAAGAGGGATCATTGAGTACATGGGACGAAGTCACTAGAGCCTTTCTTGGAAAGTATTGTCCTCCGGAAAAGACCGCCGAATTAAGAAGAAAGATCACCAATTTCAATCAAGACATTGATGAAACATTGAGTGAAGCTTGGGAGCGTTTCAAAGATTACACAAGGAAATGCCCCCACCATGGTTTTACATCATGGATCATTGTACAAAGCTTCTATGACGGTCTTACTCCTATTTCAAGGGCCAACCTTGATTCCGGGGCCGGTGGTAGCCTCAAAAAGCTATCGGTGGACGATGCATACAAGATGATTGAAGAAGTGGCCAAGCATTATGCATATGGAGGTGATAGAAGGCAACCTCAAACAAAGAAGGGCGGAATTCATGATCTTAGTGCAATAGATCTTATTGCATCAAAGTTTGATATGCTAGCTCACAAGCTAGATCAAGCCACCCTCACACCCTCAAGCTCTTCCTCGCAAGTCATGTCTTGTGAGACTTGTGGAGGAAATGATCACTTGTCCTCTTATTGCAACTCAACGAATCAAGAGCAAGCGGCGGCAATTGGGCAAAGGAATGAACAATACTCCCAATCCCACAATCAAAGTTGGAAGCCCCAACATAACACGGGATGGAAGCAATACAACCAAGGCCCCCCACAAAATAACTACAACCAAAATCAAACCCAACCTCAAAACCACTACAACCAACCTCAATCACAAAACCAACAAGCTCCATACCGCCATCCCAACCAAAGGGATCAAAACCACCAAAGATCACAATATAACCAACCCGCTCCTCCTCCTCCACCTCCTCAAAAGACTAGCCTTGAGTCCGTTCTTGAAACTTTCATGACTCAAAAAATAAGGAACAATGCGGAGATGAATGCAAACATCCAACAACTCCAAGCACATAATAAGATAATGGAGGGCCAATTGGCTCAAATTGCACAACAAGTTGGAAGTTCATCCTCCAATCCTAGTGGTCACTTTCCAAGCTCAACGGTAGTGAACCCAAAGGAGCAAGCTAAGGCTATCACTTTGAGATCGGGAAGGGGTTATGAGGGCCCGGTTATGAGTGAAGAGGAGCCACAAAAGAGAGATGAGGGAGTTGTGGTGAGAAGTGAGGATGATTTTTAAAATGAAGTAGTTGAAGTTGAGAGAAAAGAGCAAAAGAGTGATGAGGGAGCCACAAAGAAAGACGAGGGAGATGAAGAAAGAATAGAAAATCCCCCTATGAGAGTATATAAGCCTCCCATTCCGTTTCCTCATAGAATTGTAGAGAAGAAGTTGAATGAGAAGTTTTCAAAATTTCTTGAAGTCATGAGAGGACTTCAAGTGAGCATCCCCTTTCTTCATGCTATGTCACAAATGCCTACCTATGCAAAATTTTTGAAGGATCTTCTATCCAACAAGAGTAGGCTTGAAGAGAGTGCAACCATCTCCCTTCCTAAGGAGGTGAGTGCAATCATTCAAAACAAGCTTCCCCAAAAGCTTGGTGACCCCGGTAGCTATGCAATACCGGTGAAGATTGGAGATTTGGAAGCTATGGATGCTTTATGTGATCTTGGGGCAAGTGTGAGCTTGATGCCCTATTCTATTGCAAAGACCTTGAAAGTTGGAGACTTGAAACCAACAAGAATGTCCTTACAACTAGCCGACCGCACGGTTAGGCTACCTTTGGGAATTCTTGAAGATGTGCCAGTTCAAGTTGGAAGAGTATTTGTGCCGTGTGATTTTGTAGTAATGGAGATGGAGGAAAATTCAAGAGTACCCCTCATTTTGGGGAGACCATTTTTGAACACCGCGGGAGTGGTGATTGATATGAAGGAAGGAAGATTGACTTTGAATGTGGGAGATGAGAAAATTTCATTTTCATTCTCGCAAACTTTAAAAAAGCCATTGATTGATGAAGTTCATAGAATTGACACATTGGAGAGGGACTTAGAAGAGTTCCGAGAAAGATTGTATGAAAGAGATCCTTTACAAGCTACCTTAACGGGAAGCTTAGTTGAGGAAGGTGAAGAAGCAAAGGGGTATGATCTCTTGCTCAACCAACCTTTGGCCCACGAGGTGATAAAATTTGAAGTGCTTAACGTGGAGGCAAAAGAGGTGAGGACTACGCCTCCTCCTAAGGTTGAACTTAAACCCCTTCCCCCTCTACTTAAATATGCTTTTATTGATGATAGTGAGAATTATCCCGTTATTGTCAATGCTAAGCTCGATGACACCTCTCTTGAGAAACTCCTAGTTGTTTTAAGGAAGTATAGAGATGTCATTGGGTACAAAATTGATGACATTAAGGGGATAAGTCCCACCATATGCATGCATAAAATTCTACTTGATGATGATCATGCTTCCTCGATTGAGCACCAAAGAAGGTTCAATCCCAATATGAAGGAAGTGGTAAAAAAGGAAGTTTTAAAACTTCTTGAGGCGGGCATAATCTACCCTATCTCCGATAGTAAGTGGGTTAGCCCGGTTCAAGTTGTGCCTAAAAAGGGAGGCATGACCATCATAAAAAATGATAAGGGTGAGACCATTTCTACGAGGTCGGTCACCGGGTGGAGGATGTGCATTGATTATCGAAAATTGAATAAATCCACCCGGAAAGACCACTTCCCACTCCCCTTCATTGATCAAATATTGGAAAGACTAGCATCACATAGTCATTATTTCTTCTTGGATGGATACTCGGGATTCTTTCAAATTCCAATCCACCCCGAGGACCAAGAAAAGACTACATTCACATGTCCTTTTGGCACCTTCGCATATCGAAGAATGCCATTTGGGCTTTGTAATGCACCTTCCACATTTCAAAGGTGTATGATGTCTATTTTTTCCGACATGCTTGAATCATCAATTGAGGTATTCATGGATGACTTTTCTGTTTTTGGTTCATCTTTTGACACTTGTCTTTCAAACCTGATTAAAGTGTTAAAAAGATGTCAAGAGGTGAACTTAGTTTTGAATTGGGAGAAATGTCATTTCATGGTAGAGGAGGGAATTGTTCTTGGTCATGTGATTTCTAGTAGGGGCATTGAGGTAGATCGTGCCAAGATTGAAGTAATTGAGCGCCTCCCACCCCCTACAAATGTGAAGGGGATAAGGAGATTTCTTGGACCTGCGGGTTTTTACCGCCGGTTCATAAAGGAGTTTTCAAAAATCGCAAAGCCGCTCACTCAATTGTTGGTAAAAGATGCCCCTTTTGTGTTTACTAATGATTGTTTGCTAGCATTTGATAGGTTGAAGGAGGCCTTGATTTCGGCTCCTATAATTCAACCCCCTAATTGGGAACTTCCTTTCGAGCTTATGTGTGATGCTTCGGATTTCGCCGTTGGGTCTGTTCTTGGACAAAGGAAGGACAAGAAGCTCCATGCTATCTATTATACTAGCAAAACATTGGATGAGGCACAAAGGAATTACACAACCACGGAAAAGGAGTTTCTAGCCATTGTTCATGCAATTGAGAAGTTTAGGTCCTACTTGTTGGGCTCTAAGGTCATAGTTTTCACCGACCATGCGGCCTTGAAGTACCTCTTGTCTAAGAAGGAACCTAAGCCAAGATTGATACGGTGGGTCTTGCTCTTGCAAGATTATGATATTGAGATTAGAGACAAGAAGGGTGCCGAAAATGTTGTGGCCGATCATCTTTCACGGTTGCCTATCTTTGTAGGTGATCTTGATAACTTGCCAATTGATGATTCATTTCCGGATGATCGACTATTTGCTATCCTTCAAGTACCGGCACCATGGTTTGCGGACATTGCAAACTACTTGTCTTGCTCTATTCTTCCTCCCGACCTCACCTATCAACAAAAAAGGAAATTTCTTCATGATATTCGCCAATACTTTTGGGACGACCCCTTGCTCTTCAAACAAGGTGTTGATGGCCTTTTTAGAAGGTGTGTCCCGGATGATGAAATTGAAAGTGTTATCAAAATGTGTCCCTCATCACCTTGTGGAGGACATATGAGTGCTAACAAAACTTTGGCAAAGATCTTACAATGTGGTTTCTATTGGCCTTCCATGTTCAAAGATGTGTGGGGTGTAGTGAAAGCTTGCGACCGGTGTCAAAGAACCGACAATATTTCAAGAAGAAGTGAAATGCCATTGAACAACATTCTTGAGTTGGAGATTTTTGATGTATGGGGCATAGATTTTATGGGGCCTTTCCCAACCTCTTTTGGGAATAAATTCATTCTTGTGGCCGTCGATTACGTGTCAAAGTGGGTAGAAGCGGTTGCATCTCCTACTAATGATGCTAAGGTGGTGGTCAAACTCTTCAAGAAGGTCATTTTTCCGAGGTTTGGGGTGCCACGTGCCGTCATTAGTGATGGAGGTTCGCATTTTGCAAAGCGGTCCTTCTAAGATCTTCTTCAGAAGTACGGTGTGAGGCACAAGGTGTCATTGGCTTACCACCCTCAAACAAGTGGTCAAGCCGAAATTTCAAACCGGGAGATAAAGGTTATCTTAGAGAAGACGGTGGATAGGTCTAGAAAGGATTGGTCTACGAAGCTAGATGATGCTCTATGGGCCTACCGCACCGCATTCAAGACTCCCATTGGCACCACCCCTTACAAGCTAGTATATGGGAAATCACGCCATTTACCGGTAGAACTTGAGCATCGTGCTCATTGGGCTATTAAAATGTTGAACTTTGACCTTCAAAGTGCCGGTGAAAAGAGGTTACTTGACCTCCATGCCTTGGAAGAGCTAAGATTGGATGCATATGAGAATGCACGGATCTACAAGGAAAAGACCAAGGCTTGGCATGACAAGCATATCAACAAAAGAGAGTTCAAGGAAGGTGACAAGGTCCTACTATTCAATTCCCGGTTGAAGTTGTTTCCGGGTAAGCTAAAATCAAGATGGAGTGGACCTTTTACCGTCAAGAAGGTGTTCCCATATGGTGCAATCGAAATTTCCAAAGAGAATGGTGAACCGTTCAAAGTAAATGGCCAAAGGCTAAAAGCGCACTTTGATGGTTTTGTGAATGAAGAGGCAAAAGTTGTTCACCTTGATGAGTTCGATATTCCTCACTAACATTTGATCCCGCAATGTCGTCAAGCTAGTGACGTTAAAGAAGCGCTACCGGGAGGCAACCCGAGTTTCTATAAAAAAAAATAAAAAAAAAGGGGAAAGAAGAAGAAATTGTGCACCATCAGGTCTGCACGGATGTGCAGAACATCGCACGTCCGTGCAGACGAAGGCAGAACCTGACTGGTGAAATCTGAAGGTTCGCACGTCCGTGCCAAAATAAGCACGTCCGTGCCAAAAATCAGCACTGATAGGCTTATCGCGTACCTAACAAAAATAACCTAACTATTCCTTCTAACTGTGTAGTAGGGCAAGTAAGGATCGAATCCCAAGAGACTATGGTTCATTCAATTAATCAGACTCAATTAATCACTAAGCACGTGACCAATCAATAATGGATGATAATAATCAACTAATTTATTAAATAACACAATTAACTAGAGGAAATATTAATCAATAAACTAAAGCATCCAAGATCAAGCATCACCACGATTATGATTGATAAACTAATAAATCTACCCCCAATATATAAATCAATTGACAAGAAGAAAAGCAATCCCTAATAATAATACCAAAGGTCTCTTCCGAGTTATCAATGGCTTCCCAAATTAACTATCAAGCCTACTTCCGTGGAATCAAGCGAATAAGGGACATTAAACACCATGCCTAGATTCCTAATTATTCAATCATCTACTTCCGTGATGATCTTCAAACCCTTAATTGAAATAACCTAATCCCGTTAATACCCAACTTCCGTTGCAATAAGAACAAAGGGATGATAACAATACTAATTATCCCTAATCTAGTATTGGCATAAACACAATCAATTAAGCATGTCAATTGGGATTATTATTGGGGAATTTAAAGATCTACTTTATACATCAATCATAATCGGGCTTAGCAAGATCCCGGATTAAGGAAACTACTCACAAATCATAATTAAATCAAAAACAAGATCTAATAGAGAACACATAATTAAAGAACTATAAAATAAATAAAAGAGATGGAAAGTAAGAAATACCAAATACTTCAATTGATGATCTTGAATTCTTGAGGAACAATTAATAAAACTAGGATTAAAGATTGAAATTGCTTAAGAAAATAAAACTAGGGTTCTTGAGAGTTTTCTAGGGCTTAAGGAGAAAACTAATGAAAAACTAACTGTCTAAAAGTTAATTACAAAAAGGGTATTTATACCCCCAAAAGATAATATTTCGGAAAAATAAGAAAATACGCGTTCTTGAGCTTTGCCCGGTCTGACCGGGCGGACCTCGCCCGATCGGGCGGAGGAAGGCTGCGTAAAATACGACAGTTTTCCTTCTTTGCCCGGTCTGACCGGGCGAACCTCGCCCGGTCGGGCGCGCGTAACACGTTTCCAAAATTGCATCTCATAACTTGATTTCTTCATCGCCCGGTCTGACCGGGCGAAGCCTGCCCGATCGGGCGCGCGTTGCACCGTTCAGAATTGGGCTTCTTCCTGTGAACTCCTCATTGCCCGGTCTGCCCGGGCAAGCCATGCCCGGTCGGGCATTCCACATAAATTGCAGTTCTTGGCTATCAACTCTACCGAATCTACTAAAAACACGTCCAATTGCCTAGAAACGCTTCATATTCCTGAAAAGCTTACTAAAACAATCGAATACACTAAAGAAGAGATTGTTAGCAAGAAATAGCTCCGTAGAGCTCAAAACCATGTAAAATCATGCAATCAAACCGGGGAAAACCATTGTATAAAACACGTATATCAAATTCCCCCAAGCTAAACCTTTGCTTGTCCCTAAGCAAAGCAATGAATAAATAAATCAATACTTCACCCCAAAAGTAACTCAAATCAATAAATACGATTAAAGGTAAACTCGACAGTTATGCATCAAAGTCAACCAATCAAATCCATCTAACTACTCATCCTGTCTGACAATGGTCAAATAGAGCAAACCACAAGAGCATATAGAATTCAAGACTAGTGTTCACACACTCAACTCTCATTTATGTGGCGAGTAAAAGATATACTCGGTCGCTCTCCATCCAACTCCTTTAAATGTGAACAATGCCCTCCCAAGCTCACGCACTCGTGTGTTTTAAGAAAACAAGCACTCAACCTAGCAGTCGACTCGAAATATATCAAATCATTCTTTGCATTGGAAAACAACTAATTTCACATTCACACAACTCTATGCACAAAGGTCAGAAGGTCTTCAAAGCTTGTAATGTAAGGCTAGGGTAAAAGGTGGGAAATATTTGGGAAAATGTAAGAGTAAAGCTATGCTTAAGGGAGCCAAAATCCTAATAAATAAAACCAAGGTCAAAACAAATTAATGACCAAATCATCTCCAACACAACTCAGCTCTACCAAAAATTCACCAAACATCCCAATTATATTAAAAATTTCCAACACTTAAAATTTCACTCATATATACAAAATATAAAATTATAGAACTTGAGTAAACAAACAAACTTTGAACTCTCTTTTTTTTTCTTGAGCAGCCTTCAATTAGAACACTTGAACATTGAAACAATTTTTTTTTCCTTTGCTCTTTCTTTTTCTTTTCTCTCACATTGGAATTTTTTTTTTTCCTTTGCACAATAAATTTTCAATTTTTTTTCTTTTTTTCAATCCACAACAATAAGAACAAATAAGAAACTTCTCAAATCCACCCAAAATTGTGCAAATTACATGCACACTACAACTCCCTCGCCTCACTCACTATTAGCTCCCCCAAGCTAAGCTTGGGACTAGTAACCAATGGGGCTTAAATAGGCTTGTAATGTGGCAAAATAAACAATAAAAGGGCACAAGCAACAACATGGGTAGCAAGAAGGGAACAAATGTATCTAATATCGTCTGAAGGCCACCTAGAGGAACAAATGCCTTCGTCCTCCTCAATGTGCATATTAATGAGTCATGCAAACATTACTCAAAGTTATAAACCAATACTCAACTTCATTGACATACCAGGAACTAACACACATTCCTAACCAAATCAACTAGTCAAGCACTATATTCACAAGTAGTTGGGCAAAATTGACTCATGGTAAGACATCCAAGCAATCAAACATCAAATCATGGCTAACCTATCCACAATACTCGTCATCATATACCAAGAATTAAAACAATTTTCATGAATGGGGCACAGGGAAGCATGATTTATTATTCATTGGATCGTATTTTTGTATTTTTTTTTTTTTTAAGAAGAAAACAACTAAAATAACTACACTAAAATAAAACAAGAAAGATAAGAGAGATAAGGAGAGAGAATACCAACATGTACGAAGTAACTCCCCCAAGCTAAACGCGGCAATGGCCTCATTGCAGCTTAAGGAGAGCATAGCAATCTCGACGGCTCCTCAAAAGGAAGCGGAGGGGCCATCATCATCACCACCAACATCATCATCATCAACATCATCATCATCAACATCATCATCATCAACACCATCATCCTCGACACCAGCTGTGCCACTGCCACCTGCCATATCTCCCGCACCGGGAAAGTGATACCAAGAAGGATGGGGACCATCCCTCGGGATATACCCTTGCCTTTCGGCGCGAGAGCTCGATGAACCGCTGCTTTTGGTTTGGGAATTCCGGAACGAAAACCACGTGTGGGTACCCGGTTACACTTTCCAAGTCCAATTGTGGTTGTTGTTGGGGTGTGCTTCTCGTTCTTTTCCTTTGAGACATCTTCAAAAGCTCGAAATTATGTGAGTGGTGAGATAGCCTGGGGTTTTCTTGAGGTTGAACAAAGAGGAGGGACGGAGTTGCAGAAATATTTTGCAAAAAAAAAAAAAAAAAAAAAAAAAAAAAAAAAAAAAAAAAAAAAAAAAAAAAAAAAAATTGGGTTTGTATGGTGAATTTGAGGGATTTGATTGTTGAATCTTGATGAAATTGGATGGGAGATGAAGTTAGGGTTTTAGAATTGGGGATTTTTAGAGAGAGAAAGAGTAGAGGGTATGAGAGTTTGAGGAATGGGAATGAGAGAAGATGCTGAAATCCTAATATAAACCCGCAGGATTCCATCGCGCCCGATCGGGCGCTCTTTGCCCGGTCTGACCGGGCGAAGAAGACTGGACTTCAATTCCTTTTTTTTTTTTTTTTTTTTTTTTTTTTTTTTTTTCAGATTCTGCTACTCGCGCCCGATCGGGCGGGCTTTGCCCGGTCTGATCGGGCGGAGAGAAGCTTAGCTTCATACTCTTCTTTTTGGCTCTCTGTTTCTCGCGCCCGATCGGGCGGAATTTGCCCGGTCTGACCGGGCGAAGAGCAAAAACGCGATAACTCGATCTTTGACTGCTCTCTTGACATCCCACTTCGTGCTTAGCTTGATACTCTCTGTAAAACAGCATAACACAGACATAAACTGAAAGATAAAGTATAAAATATTAAGGAAAATAGAAAAAAGAATCGGGTTGCCTCCCGCAAGCGCTTGTTTAGAAGGTCATTAGCTTGACCGTATTCATCCTCATTGAGTTTGTGGCGGGGAAGAGAATGTGATATCTGACTTCTCTTCAATAGGATCTCCCGCTCGATAGTGCTTCACCCTTTGTCCGTTGACTTTGAAGGTGCCCCCGGTGTTGTTCCATAATTCAATGGTGCCATAAGGATATGCTTTGTAGACCGTGAAAGGGCCCGACCATCTTGACCTGAGTTTCCCTGGAAATAGTTTCAACCTTGAATTGAATAGAAGGACTTGATCTCCTTCTTTGAATTCTCTTCTTATGAGGCCCTTGTCGTGCCACCTTTTTGTTTTCTCCTTATAAAGCTTTGAACTCTCATAGGCTTCGAGGCGGAGCTCATCTAGCTCATTCAACTGCAATAGCCTCTTCTCTCCCGCGGCCTTAGCGTCAAAGTTCAGGCTTTTGATGGCCCAAAATGCTCGATGTTCTAGCTCGACGGGTAAGTGACAAGCTTTTCCGTATACAAGTCTGTACGGGGTTGTACCTATTGGAGTTTTGTAAGCTGTTCGGTAAGCCCAAAGTGCATCATCAATTTTGTCAGCCCAATCCTTTCTCGTTCTTGCAACTGTTTTCTCTAGGATGGACTTTATCTCTCGATTTGATACCTCTACTTGGCCACTGGTTTGGGGGTGATAGCCAATTCCAAGTTTGTGCTGCACTCCATATTTCTTCAACATTGCTTCGAATCGGCTCTCCATGAAGTGTGTTCCCCTGTCACTAATCAACACACGTGGGATACCAAATCTATTGAAAATGTTTTTCTTGAAGAATTTACTTACCACACGGGCATCATTGCTTGGTGTAGCAATGGCCTCAACCCATTTTGACACGTAGTCAACGGCTACCAAAATGTATCGATTCCCCTTAGAGGAAGAGAAAGGGCCCATGAAATCTATCCCCCACACATCAAACAACTCGACCTCGAGTATGTTGTTGAGTGGCATTTCGTTCCTCTTGGAAATATTTCCCGTTCGTTGACAACGGTCACAGGCCTTGACATAGGAGTACACATCCTTAAACATAGTGGGCCAGTAAAATCCGCATTGTAGGATCTTTGCAGTTGTTTTCGAGGGGCCTGCATGTCCACCACAAGGTAAGTCATGGCAATGAGAAATTATATTGCTTACCTCACTTTCGGGAATGCACCGTCTGATCACTGCATCGGCACATAGTTTGTACAAGAAAGGGTCTTCCCAAAAGTGTCGGTGTGCCTCATAAAGGAATTTCTTCCTTTGTTGATAGGAGTAACCGTGAGGCATTGTACCTGTAGAAAGATAGTTAGCTAAATCAGCATACCAAGGAGATTCAACCTGTAAAAGAGCTAACAAACGCTCAACGGGAAAAGAGTCATCAAATGGGAGGTTATCCTCATCCTCCTCATCAAGGAGGAGGCGAGAGAGATGGTCTGCGACGACATTCTCTGTCCCCTTCGTATCTCTGATCTCTATATCATAATCCTGCAATTGGAGGATCCATCTAATCAACCGCGGCTTGGCATTGCTCTTGCTCATCAGATATTTCAATGCCGCATGATCTGTATGGATAATCACTTTCGACCCAACTAAATAAGAATGAAACTTATCTATTGCATATATGACAGCTAGCATCTCTTTTTCAGTAGTTGCATAATTCATTTGAGCAGGGCTAAGAGTTTTACTAGAGTAATATATAGCATGCAATTTCTTATCCTTTCGTTGCCCCAGGACGGCCCCTATCGCATAATCACTAGCATCGCACATGATTTCAAAGGGTAGGGCCCAATCCGGGGGTTGTATAACAGGAGCAGAGGTTAAGGCTTCCTTCAACCTGTTAAAAGCTTCAAGACAAGCATCATTAAAATCAAATTGGGCGTCCTTAGCTAACAGTTCAGTTAAGGGTCTAGCAATTTTTGAAAAATCCTTGATAAACCTGCGATAAAAACCTGCATGGCCAAGGAAACTTCGTACTCCTTTCACAGAATTTGGAGGGGGAAGTTTCTGTATTACCTCTACTTTGGCTTTGTCCACCTCAATCCCTTTGTTTGAAACTACATGGCCTAAAACGATTCCCTGTTGTACCATAAAATGGCACTTCTCCCAGTTCAATATCAGATTGACATCCTGGCATCTATGGAGCACCTTTGTTAGATTTTCAAGACAAATATCGAAAGATGAACCATAAACAGAAAAATCATCCATAAAAACTTCCATAGAATTTTCTATGAGACCTGAGAAAATAGCCATCATACACCGTTGGAACGTGGCTGGGGCATTACACAGTCCAAATGGCATTCTGCGATATGCGAAGGTGCCATATGGACATGTGAATGTAGTCTTTTCCTGATCACAAGGGCGGATGGGGATTTGAAAAAAACCGGAATATCCATCCAAGTAACAGAAAAAGGAATGGTTAGCCAATCGTTCGAGCATTTGATCAATGAAAGGCAAGGGGAAATGATCTTTACGGGTGGCTTTATTTAATTTTCTGTAATCAATGCACATCCGCCACCCTGTAACAGTTCTTGTGGCAACAGGCTCGCCTTTGTCATTCTTGACAACTGTCATACCTCCTTTCTTTGGTACTACTTGTACAGGACTAACCCACTTACTATCTGAGATAGGGTAGATTATTCCTGCAGCAAGCAATTTGAGAACCTCTTTCTTGACTACCTCCATCATAGTTGGGTTTAGTCTTCTTTGAGGTTCTCTAGAGGAGGCATGATCGTCCTCAAGAATGATCTTATGCATACAAAAAGAGGGATTAATACCCTTGATATCATCAATGGTATACCCAATAACATTTCTATATTTTCTTAAAACAGCGAGAAGTTTCTCTAATTCAATGTTATTAAGCTCAGCATTAACAATAACAGGGTATGTATTTTTGGGACCAAGATATGCATATTTAAGATTAGATGGAAGGGGTTTCAACTCTACCTCGGGAGGCGTTGAACTCTCCCCAACACTCGATGTACTAAGGACTTCCTTGACTGGAGCGATGATTGGATTAGCTTTTGCGTCTTCTAGTAGCCTCGTGTACTCCCTTACTTCCCAATCTTCATCATGGATACTTCCTATCAACACCGTTTCAAGAGCATCTTCCTTTTTGATCAGGGGAAGTTGTTCTTGTTGTAGATCATCGAGGACATCCACTTGACAAATAGTCTCACCCATAGACGGATTTCCCATAGCATTCAGTAATGAATACTCCATTTTCTCATCCCCTACTTCAAATGTTATTTTCCCATTCTTCATGTCAATAATTGCACCTGCAGTAGCTAAGAATGGTCTACCAAGAATAATAGGGACATGGGCATCTTCTTCCATTTCCATAACAACAAAATCACATGGAATAAAGAATTTACCAACTCGCAATGGAACATCTTCAAGTATACCGAGGGGAAATTTAACTGACCTGTCTGCAAGTTGCAGAGATATCCTTGTAGGCTTTAGCTCACCCATTTGAAGCTTTTCGCAGATGGAGAGCGGCATAAGGCTTACACTTGCACCAAGATCGCATAGCGCTCTATTGATCTCTATATCTCCCAGCTTCACTGGGATTGAATAGCTGCCTGGATCACCTAGTTTCTTAGGAAGAGTGTTTTGCAGAATGGCACTACATTCTGCAGTTAGAGAAACAGTAGCATTCTCTGCAAGCTTTTTCTTGTTAGATAGCATGTCTTTCAAAAACTTTGCATAAGAAGGCATTTCAGAAATTGCATCCAAGAACGGTATATTAATGTGAAGTTTCTTAAGGATGTCTAGAAATTTACCGTACTTTTTCTCTAACTTAGCCTGGGCTAACCTCTGTGGAAAAGGGACGCTTGGAATGTATTCCCGTGGCTTTTCTTGAACATCATTCCTTGGAATTGGGCTGTCTGGATCTCGCGCCCGGTCGGGCAGTGATTGCCCGGTCTGACCGGGCGAAGAAGAGCTGCTTATGTTCTTTTGTTTGTCTGGAATTTCTTCGTGCGCCCGATCGGGCGGACTTTTGCCCGGTCTGACCGGGCGAAGAAGAAATTCGCACATTCCCCTGTTTTTTCGTCGACTGCTTCTCGCGCCCGATCGGGCGGACCTTGCCCGGTCTGACCGGGCGAAGAAGAATTTTGCAAAATCCCCTGTTTTTCGTCGACTGCTTCAATATCTATCGTTGATGGTTCCCTTACGGGAAGGCCTTCCAACTGTTTTTCCACTCCTTAAAATTACAGCATTCATGTGCCCCTTTTGTGGTTGCTCTGTTTGGCCAGGAAACGTACCCGGTGTTTTTGAAGATTGGCCGACTTGATGAGCAAGTTGGCTTATTTGATTTTCCATGAGCTTATTCTGGGCTTGTAACTGTTGGATGGAATTATTTGTGGTGTTGATGAAGTTCTCCATCATTAGTTCGAGATTGGATTTTTGAGGGGGTGGTTGCATGGGTTGCATGG